>NW_026262734.1:72974338-75374338 GCF_021869535.1 Mytilus californianus
ATCCAGAACTTTTTATATGGGGGCCCACTGACTGCCATAAGAGGGAGCCCGCTACAGTCATGATTCAGTGATTCCCTATATAATCAACCAATTTTATCCCACGAAAAGGGGGCCAGCCCCCCCCCCCTAGATTCGCCTATGGTCGAATTCAGATCTCACCAGTTGCTATAATTATGTTTCTTGTAAAATCAAGCAGTAGTTCTCATCCTACACTTTATTGTAATGTCGTTAATAGAACTAAAACACTCAAAATTATATGTTAAACTCGAGATTTTTTTAAAATCATTTAAAAACAATACAAAAGAGGATGCAAAAGTAATTGATATTCTGGCGATATTAGATACTTAAAGCCAGTTTCTGTTTTCTCTTTTTATATTTAAAAAAGAACAAGGCTGTGAAAACTACATTTTTATACAAACATAAAAATAAGGAGATGAGGTATGATTGCCAATGAGAAAACTATCCACCAAAGTTTAAATGAAGTGGATGTAAGCAATTATAGGTAACCGTACGGCCTTCACAATGAGAAAAACACATACCGTATAGTCGGCTATAAAAAAAGGATTAACAAGTAAGCACATTTGTAAATCTGTAAAAATTTATATCTGACATAAACCTACACTTGTCGCTTATCTTCTTGGTTTCCTCCAAACTTTTTTGGATTTATACGAATGAAAAAAAAACCAAGTATAATTGCTTATTTTTTCTTATCCTGAAATATGTTTTGCAAGGAACAATCCCAAGACAAGGGATCCAACCATTCGATGCTCCTTCCGTCTGTGTGCTTCTGTTATACAAAATTTTACCCTGCAATCTATAAAACATCTAAACTTATTATATCCTTTTGGTATGGGGATTTTATTTTTACCTAACCGCAAATGGGTCATTTCTTAAAATCTAAAATATTCTATGTCTATTTAACAACTCATTTATTTTTTTCCAACAGATATTCCACAATTACAAATATGTTGAAAAACTAATTAAGGCAGAGGGAATATGATAATATGATATTATTACGTGACTATTTCTGTTATTGGTCCGATGCTTGTTGTATTGGCCTGAGGCGAGGTCGGAGGCCCATGCAACTGGCCAAGGACCAATAACAAGACCAATACAGAAATAGTCACGTAATGATATCTTTATTAATTAACTACCGTGTTTACATGGTTTTTTGTGTTTTATTTCATTTCACAAGAGTTTAACATTTTTTTACCTTAAAATGGAACTATCTAAATCTGAGTTTCCTTTTATAAGCTGCAATGTCAAATAATATGGTGCTGTTTCGAGTTGGTCTACATTTTTAATGATTTGTTCACCCTTTTCAGTCACTATAAAGTGTTACAATTCATATTTATGCAACACAAAAATAGTAATTGGAAAGGTGCTGCCATTACATGAGAGATGAAGAAACAAAAGGATGAAATAAAACTTGGAATCGAATATGATTGACAATAAGACAACTATCCATAGACCAATTGAGCAAAGAACAAAGACTTGAACAATTACAGGTCACCCTTCAACAATTCATATGCCTGGATCGAGTTGAAAAATAAATGGCACCTTGGTATATATGCAAATATAAAATCGTCCAGTGTTTTGTGTTGAATAATTGATTCTTTTAACAGTATGATTTACTCTTTATGATTGGTGTGGTAATTGTCAAAATAGAGATCGATAATAACAGAGATTAAATTTAGTGTTTATATCCTATACAAAGTGGCATTCTCTTCTGATTAGTAAGGATCAGCCAATGATGTGTTTCTTCGGTGGAAACAGAATTTTGGTAAGGAAAAAAGTATTTTACAACGGACATTAATATTGATATATAAACACATGATTTCTCTTGGTATATCTATTTAAAAACTAACAAAGAGGCTACAAAATTACATTCTTTTAACTGAACGGCGAGATAGCCAAGTTATGATATCGCGACTACGATCTTTTTATGCTTGTTCAATTCCTGATTTTCATTGTGAACATCATCTACAAAACACTAATACTAATAATCTTACAGCTTTCACATGTTTTGTCGTTCATGGTCTAACATCACATCTATATTTGACACTATACAATTATGGCCCGCTGAAAAGGTGAATATCCAAAATTGTCGACCCTAAAAGGTTTTTTCCCTGAGGGAGCATCCCGAAGTGAAATAACTTTTTTGGGTGACAATTTGGGATATTCATCGATTCTTAGAGGCCAAAATTGTTTTATTATACCGAACTATTTAAACAGTGGAAGGATCTTTTGAACCATTTAAAAAATATTGCCTTACGGTAACAAAAGATTGTCAAAACACTTACGTAAGAAAATGACTTTGTGTCTAAAAATTTCTGGTAATGTACAACAAAGGTAGACTCTTTCTGTAAAATATTGATGGCCCTGAAAATGACCGTTTACGAGAGATATCATTGACATTAGACGAATTTCCAGTCCTTGTTTGATCTTGTTTCTTCGTTACTTGATGGGCTTCGTAACTGGCCGTTTAAGTATAATTTACAGGCGTCAATGACGCCATTTTTTTATGGGAGATAACTCTTGTAAAAACCAAGGAGCTGAAAAGGTTATTCACCGGTGAATAATAGGGTTATTCACCACTGAGTGTCAATTTTTAGGGTTTATTCGTCCTTCCTTGCATTTAAATGAAAATTAACTTTATTATTCCATGTCACGTGATAATGTATTAACCAATATAATTGTTTATAATATATGTAAGGTATTATAAAAAAAATTCCCAATCCGCTACGCGTCGTACATTTACTATACTTTAACCTTAAGGGCAATAACTCCCATGAAGAGTCTTTGGACAGTTGTTGTCAAAATAGGCAGTATAGTTAAATCTTAATATCTAAAAGTCGGATTATCGTTTTCTAGATAATATGCGAAAAAACTAAGTTCATAAAAATAAACATTACAGAATAATGACTCTAATATTAAGGGAAACGTCTGACAATTAAGTTGGATTAACAGTTGCTCTGTACATTTGACTTTCAAAGCATGTGTTGTCCCTGTCAAATTGTAGCTAAGACGCCTATCAATCATCTGTTCTTCAGTTTTCAAGGGGAGAGCGATTGGTTGGGGGGGGGGGGGGGGGGGGGGGGGGGGGGTGTCACTCAGAAGGAAAAACAAATGTTTTTTTTCTATTTGAAAGTTATTGAAAAAAAAGCGTTTTTCAGCTGGTTTGTTCTATTTTGTTGTGCTGTTACACCACAGTGCCGGGTTAAGGGAAGGGTTGTGCTCCCGCAACCCTGTTTAACCCCGCCTGCCAGGAGCCTCTAATTCATTGCTTGTCGTTTGTTGCTTACCCTTCCGGAGCACCTGAGATCACCCCAAGTTTTTGGCGGGGTTCGTGTTGCTCAGTCTTTAGTTTTCTATGTTGTGTTTTGTGTATTATTGTTTGTCTGTTGGTCTTTTTCTTTCTTCGCCATGGCGTTGTCGGTTTATTTTTCGACTTATGAGTTTGAATGTCTCTCTGGTATCTTTCGCCTCTCTTTTGCTGTAGACAATTTTTTTTTCGTTTATTTTTTTATGGCCTTTGGTTTTCGCGTTTGAACTGTTTTACATTTGTCATATCGGCATGTTTAAGGCTTGCTATGTGATATGGGTTTGACCATTGTTGAAGTCCGTACCAAATATTCTTATTTTTATATCGTTTTTGTTTTCTTAAACAAATACTCGTTCCTATATATTTCCTAAAAGAATAGATTTGATTAAATTTGTTTACCGAAAAAATTGTTTAAGGAAGTCTATGAATTGTTTCTATATGAATTCTTTGCCATCTCATATCGTTGATCACTTTGCTGTTCCTTTTTAGCTACATCATAAAGTTTTAACAACATTTTAGCTTTCTCGTGGTATTGAAACATATTTCGTTCGCTTTAAAATCAGTGGCAGATATATCCTAAAAAAATCAGTACGATTAAAAATAAATAATTACATTACATGCATGTTCTTTGAAATCTGTAATTTTGATTGGCTGACTCGGCAACAATCGTGAGGCACTCGCATATCAAATTGTATTTCCGTATAATTACATTACACCTGGGACATAATATGTTAATAGTATAATTAGTCCCAGATTACATGCATGTTTTATTTCAATCCGCAATTGTGATTGGCTGTTAACAATCGCGAGGCACTCCAATATCATATTAGCTTCCGCGCTTCATACAAAATGTGCTTCGGTCAACGCTTTTACACCCCAATAAAATGATAAAAGAAGCCTTCAATTCTTAAATAAATATATATCAACCAGGTAGAGTCTGTTGGTTCGTACAGGATGAAGAATTAGAAATTTGGTAAGGGTCCACAAATGGACCCCTCAAAAGTCGTTGCAAGAGTTCTGACGATGTGCAAGACACGGGGCATCAGATACAAGGTGCGTATTGCAATCGGACGTGGCATCTTATCTTGGCATGATATAGTCACGTAATTTTTGTTTATTGCAAACTTTGAATAAATATGCTTCAAGCAATAATAATGGCTCATATTGTGGATAGCTTAAGAAAAGCTAGCAAATTTTCATTTTCCCCTTACCTTGTATATCTATGCGACTTTTATAAACTAATTTGTAGAATAGCAAAACAGCTTATATGATAGAGTTGTGATAGAAAATACTTATCAGGAAAATGTGCAGTGAAATATATTTCAGTATAACTGAAAACTTTTGATAACTTAGTTAACAAGTTAAAACAATTTATGTTCTGTATTTCTTGTATGGTTCTCATTGGGTGTTGTTACTTTGGTGCTGACCAATCACCAGCATGGGCGTGTTATTTTAATTTAACACTTGATTCTACAGAAATATCTAGAAAAAACTCTTTTTTCAAATGTAAACAATCGACTGACAAATCCACAAAAATAAAACTATGTAGCTAATTGCATCCAGTAGAGCAAAAAAGATGCATTGTGAAACTCTTAAAAAGATATTGTACTTTGTTGCTGATTGACTTTCGTATATATAGGCACCAGACTGGGTAATTCTAGACCAAACCCATTTGAAAATTCAAGTTATGTAGATAAAATACCGTTACAAAATGTAGCATCATTTAAAATTAAATATGACAAGGTTCTTTGTTAAACCCTGACTAGATAATGTGTATATAGATATAAGAAGATGTGGTATGAGTGCCAATGAGACAACTCTCCATCCAAGTCACAATTTGTAAAAGTAAATCATTATAGATCAAAGTACGGTCTTCAACACGGAGCCTTGGCTCACATCGAACAGCAAGCTATAAAGGGCCCCAAACATGACTAGTGTAAAATCATTCAAACGGGAAAACCAACGGTCTAATTTATATAAAAACGAGAAACGAGAAACACTTGTGAACCACATCAACAAACGACAACTACTGAACATCAGATTCCTGACTTAGGACAGGTGCAAACAAATGCAGCGGGTTTAAACGTTTTAATAGGTACCAACCTTCACCCTTATCTGAAACAATAGTGTAACATCACAACATAGAAGACACACTATAATATATCAATTGAAATGGCTTAACTCAATCAAAAGACATATTAACACAAGTGATTATACACTGAACGAATAAATTTGATCTATGATACAATGTAAATACAAAATCAATAAAATAAGGGGCCAATAAGTAAAGGCAACAGTAGTATACCGCTGTGAGATGTTAAACAATTTTAAAAAAAACCCAACAATAACCTTGAACAAAAAGCCGCCAAATATAATAATATACACAGGTAAATAAAGATAATTTTGTTGTAAGGTATACAGTTTAAATGGAAAACGGAAATTTGATCAAGTGATCTGTATATGACTAACCGATTTTGATATGACTGAGTAATGTGTATATGACTGAGTGATGTATATATAACTGTGTGATCTGTATATGACTAAGTGATCTTGATACGACTGAATGAACTGTAAATTAATAAGTGATCTGTATATGACTGAGTGAAATTTGTATTGCTGTGTGATCTGTATATGACTGAGTGATGTGTATATGACTGTGTGATGTGTATATGGCTTAATGATGTGTATATGACTGAGTGATGTGTATATGACTGTGTGATGTGTATATGACTGTGTGATGTGTATATGGCTGGATGATGTGTATATGACTGAGTGATATGTATTTGATCAAGTGATCTGTATATGACTAAGCGATCTTGATATGACTGAGTAATGTATATATGACTGAGTGATCTATTTTTGGCTGGGTGATGTGTAAATGACTGAGTGATCTGTTTATGATTGAATGAACTGTATATTATTGAGTGATATGTATATGACTGAGTGATACATGTACGTATATGACTGAGTGATCTGTATATGACTGAATGAACTGTATATTATTGAGTGATATGTATATGACTGAGGGATATGTATATCACTGAGTGATGTGTATATGACTGAGTGATGTGTATATGATTGAGTGATATGTATATGACTGAGTGATCTGTATATGACTGAGTGATCTTGATATGACTGCGTTATCTGTATATGACTGAGTGATGTGTATATGACTGAGTGATATGTATATGACTGAGTGATGTGTATATGACTGAGTGATGTGTATATAACTGAGTGATGTGTATATGACTGAGTGATGTGTATATGACTGAGTGATATCTATGTGACTGAGTGATCTGTATATGACTGAGTGATCTTGATATGACTGAGTCATCTGTGTATGACTGAATTATCTGTATTTGACTGAGTGATGTGTATATGACTCAGTGATGTTTATATGACTCAGTGATCTTGATATGACTGAGTGATGTGTATATGGCTGAGTGATGTGTATATGACTGAGTGATGTGTATTTAACTGAGTGATGTTTATATGACTGAGTGATCTTGATATGATTGAGATCTGTATATGACTGAATGATACGTATATGACTGAGTGGTTTGTATATGACTTAATAAACCTTATATGACTGAGTGATATGTGTATGACTGAGTGGTGTGTATATGACTGAGTGAGGTGTATATGACTGAGTGATATGTATATGACTGAGTGATGTGCATATAACTGAATGATGTGTATTTGACTGAGCGATATTTATATGACTGAGTGATGTGTTTATAACTGAGTGATGTGTATATGACTGAGTAATCTTAATATAGTTGAAAATAATCAGATTCCTCCACACGAAAACAAGGCTGTTATAAGTTATTTATACGGGTGTGCACGAGTGAATCATTTGCGATACCAACAACTAATATTCTGGTTCACGAGGATTAATATTTATTCCGTTAATAAAATTGTTGGTACGGTACTTTAGATTTTCTTGCCTATCTTAAGGTTTTCTTTTTATTGAATAAAAAAATAAAGAATAATCACAGTGATGCAAAGTAAAATCTGACCTTTGTTTTATGAATATTTTGTATCCATATACATGTTTTTTTCATAATTGGATATTTAAGAGTAATAAAAGCATAATATTCAAAGTACATTTCTAGTCGAGTCGAAAATCAATCAAAATATAAAATACACGTCATTCGAATATCTATTACATCACTATCACAAAAATATTTACCAGTGGCTTTTAGTTCGTTCCTTGCTCCAAGACCATCATATCTAAGTGTCTGGTCTTTCTGGGACAAGCTACATCTTAGTCTCCATTCCTTCTGAAATGCACTTGTATTATTACCCATTATTTCCTTCTGAAATAAAAACCATTAGATACATGTACAGGTAGGTATTTATTTATACGAGCTAATTATTCCGTTTGTCGAATTGTCCGCCCAGTTGACTGGAACATAAAATATTTATTATATTAATTAATGCCCGATGGTATAAAGTTACCCACAATATAGCAAATAATTATTTAATAAGAGCCTAGCATGTCTGATCAATTGTGTACAATGTACTCTGATCAATACTTGAAAGGTTGATGTAAGTTTACAGGTAGCTGTAATATTGACATTATAGAATTAAAGATGTTTTACGAAAAAAACGATCGCGATCAAAAAGATGAGTATTAGATGAACTTTGTTTCAGTTCATCTTATTTGTTTTATGAAATTTCATTATATATCAATATACATTGTACCATTTGAAGTGAACTTAGTGGTCATAATTACCCGACGAGACTGATGTATCGACCGACCAGTACGTCGAAAAATAAAACACATTGAAATAAAACTAAAAGTTATAATGTTTAAAGTAATAAAAATTGGTTGTTGTGCAAGAAATCTTCTGGGTGGCTAAGTTATATGCCATTTACTAAGTTAACCACATCTTCTTGTAAGACACTGGCAACCAATGCTGACCAACATCTGTCGCGACGCATATCATGAAAATACCAGAAAGTGTTCATTGACAAATATTTCTAAGTTCGTCATAAATTTATATATTAAACAAATAAAACATACATATTTAAAAAAGTTTTAACATAACTTTATTTTGGTGATTTAGAGTAGCTTCCCTTTGTCCAGTAATTTTAATTTGTATGTCCTCAACCTCAAAAAAATGAAAACTAATTTGTCTATTTGTTTTTGTAATATTTAAGGCCGGCCTGGAAGGTAGCATTACGATCATTATTTGTAGTTAGTTTAAAATATAACCTGCTAATTTTATTTGAAACAGGAAAGGTGCTGATTCAAACGCAATATACATTTAAAAAAAATTATCTTTCAATTTTTCTTTTAAATTTCATAATCGCACCCTTGCCCTATCGGGTATGACGAATTATGACACGTTGATTTACCCATTCATGCACCCCTTTCTCACTCAGCTAAATCTTAACACAACAAAATATACAAAATAGTCAGCATGACATTACTGTTCAGAAGTCTAGGGAAAAAAAATAGATCCAAAATATATGGTGGTGGTACAAATGTGCATTCATGATAAGCATTTTGATGTATTGCCAACTGATTAGCATGGCGATTCACATGTGTAGTAGAAATTGTTAAGATGAACATATCAATTCTCAGCTTTGAATTCATAGTGGTAGGTTTGTAGGTGATCTTTTCACCAGTGTTAAAAGGATAATGGTCCTAGTACTGTAAAGTATGCCTCATCTGACATGGGGCTGATGTCCTCAGAGGATTATTTTAATATTGGTGAACCAACATAATTGTCAGATGATGTTTCTATATCAGTAATACTGAAACGTAATAAATATAAAACGCTACGGAAAGGTAGGAAAAACTTATACTTCAATAAGACTATATGGCAGAAAACGTGGGGATGATAAGACTATATGGCAGAAAACGTCAAACTGTTGGAGGTGCTTGGGGATGATTGGATATGCAACAGATGAGTTTCTCTGAATAGATACGACAATTTTTGATATCACAAGTATTTTTGACAGCTTATCAAATTAATCTTTCAAATTTTAAATCAAGAAATACAAACAAAAAATATTAAACAAAAAACTTTGGTAGATAAAGAATTCCGTGATCCTAAAAAACTGTCAAAGCAAACGGGACTGAACCTCGATCAGAAAAGATATATTGAATTCAGAGCTGAAAACTGTTTTTTTAAACATTTAAATAACCCTAATAAAATGTGTACAGGAAAGGAAAATCAAATTCAAAATGGTTCTATTTGAAATATTAACAAATCTGCTAGAAGGTGATCCCTGCCAGACAGACATGAATACCTTGCAATCTTACTATACACCAAATATAGTTGACCTATTGGTTACAGTATCTGAAAAACAAACCTCACCACGAAAACTGATTATGATGAAGACATTAATCTTTCAATCAGTTTAATTGAAGTCTGGAGCTGGCATGTCATTAACTGCTAGTAGTCCTTTGTTGATTTATGTATCATTGTCATTTTGCTTAGTTTCTTTTGTTACCTATTCTGACATCGGACTCGGACTTCTTTTAAACTGAGTTTTACTGTGCGTATTGCTGTGTGTTTGTTTATTCTGCATTGGCTAGAGGTATAGGGGGAGGTTTGAGATCTCACAAAACATGTTTAACCCCGCCGCATTTTTGCGCCTGTCCCAAGTCAGGAGCCTCTGGCCTTTGTTAGTCTTGTATGTTTTTTTTAATTTTAGTTCATTTATATGTTTTGGAGTTTAGTATGACGTCCATTTTCACTGAACTAGGACGCATTTTTATTTATGGGCCAGCTGAAGCCCGCCTCCGGGTGCGGGATTTTCTCGCTGTGTTGAAGACCCATTGGTGGCCTTGGCTGTTTTCTGCTCTTTATTCGGGTTGTTGTATCTTTGACATATTCCCCATTCCCGTTCTTAATTTTATTGAACAATATACCATGAAAATGAGATCAAGGTCAGATGAAACCTGCCAGACAGACATGAACACCTGGCAATTATTCCATACACTGGCCAAATATAGTTGACCTATTGATTATAGTATTTGATTAACAGACAAAGCCATGGAAACTTAACATTGACAAATGAAGCATGAGCATGAGGTCAAGATCAGATGAATCCTGTCAGTTGGACATGTACACCTTTCAATCATCCATACACCAAATACAGTAACTCTTGACCTATTGCTTAGTATCTGAGAAACAAACATCCCCATGAAAATTTAACATTGACAATTTTACAAAATGTATGATACACTTTGTCACGGATAGATTCCGCTTTGAGAAAGTGCAATATAAATTTTGTAAAACTGTTCTTGGAATTAAAAAAACCTCATGTAATATAGCTGCAAAGGTTCCCACTTGACTCCTTTATAATAACTCAAGTTTTATTACAATTTTGTAGAATTAACTGTCAAGAAATATACCCTCTTGTTAAAGAAGCTTTCAAAGTAAATAAGTCTATGTCTGAAGATGGAATATATACTTGGCATACTTTTGCAAAGCACATTTTTAAAGAATTTGATATTGATGAAGAAGAATATGTTGATTTTGATAATCCTTTTAAACTAATAAAAAATTCACTTAAAAAAACTATTAAACTTATTGTTAAAGAAAAGTATGAAAAAATCACTCTTGAAAAACTTTCAAATATAGATAACAGTTCAAAACTTTACCTTTATAGTAAACTTAAAAATAAAATTTAACTGGAAAATTACTTGCACAATCTAAACAATTTTAATAGTCGTCAACTTTTAACAAATTTCCGTATAAGTGACCATAACTTGGAAATTGAAATAGGTCGATGATATAAGAAAATTGAAAGAGAACATAGAGTGCGTAAAGTTTGTAAAAGTTTATATGATGAGGAACACTTTTCCGTCATTGCCAAATCAGCAGTAATATTAGAAATACCCTTATGTATGCAATTAAAACCCATTATCCCAATTTTAACCAGTTTGACTCAAACTCTAAACTTAAAACTATTTTAGAACCTAATAAAGATATTTTGTCTAGTGTTGTGGGCTATATAAAGCAATCCATGGAGTTGCGAAAATAAGGTCCACATTGGTCAATTATCTATATACTTATATATGTATATTATTAATAATAACTTTACTTGTTTCGAACTTTTTACATGTATTGTATGTTTTTTGTGTACATGACTTTTTGTCTATTATGTTTGCATTTTAACCCGTCAGGGTTTTACTTTTTGCAATAAAGATATATTAGTAATAAACCATGAAAATGAGGTCAAGGCCATTTGAATCCTGCCTTACAATTATTCTATACACCAAATTGTGTTGACCTATAATATAATATTGCTAATAGTATCTGACAAATAGACCAAATCAGAAAAAAATCGACCAATGAACCAAGGTTTGATGAAACCTACCAGTCAGACATGTACACGTTATACAATCCTTCAATACACCAAATATAGACATATTGCTTATAGTATCTGAGATATGGACTTAACCACGAAAACTTAACCTTGGTCGCTAATCCATGAAATGAAGTCGAGGTCAGTTGAAGCCTGTCTGACGGACATGTAGACCTTCGAAGGAACCATATACCAAATATAGTAATCCTATTAAACAAAAAAGTCAAAATTTCAAATGACAAAAAAAACATATTTCTTTCAAGCAGTCGCTAAACCATGACAATGTGGTCAAGAACAATGTACATTAGATAGACGGATACTTCTTAACATAAAGCATCTGCATCGAAGGTATAAAGCATCCAGGTCTTCTACCTTCTGAAATATAAAGCTTTTTAACAAATAGTTCACGCCGTCGTCGCCGCCGCTGCCGCCGGATTGTAATCCCTATGTCTCGCATTCTGCAACTTTCGTCGTAAGCGAGGCAAACATGGAGATTTAAACAGGATACATGTTAAAATATTACTTGAATTACTATATACATTTTTAAAATTTGGACTTTCAGAAAGGTTAGAAAAAGGTTTCGATGAAAAATTTGATTTTCATGTAGGGGAGATTGTTTTTTTGTTTTTTGTGTGTGTGTGGGGGGGGGGGGGGTGAAGCAGGAGGATTCTTGAAATGAATATGCCGACTTAAAAGAACTGAAAATATACAATCTCGCCCAAGACCAGAAGATATGAATTATTCTACCACACAGAAAGTAGGATATGATTGTATAATAGTTTAAATTTTCAAAAATGAGTGGAAATAAAATCAACAAAGACGATAAAATATATCACACAAACCCCAATTTTCAAGAAAGAAAAATACTTGAAAGAATTATACAAACATAACCCCATTCGAAGAATAGACCAACTCTAGTTTTCTGCATTCTTAAGATTCGTACAAATGTTGTACCAACACTGCCGGATGAAAAATTTAAACCTAAATAGGTAAAAAAAAATTAGATTATAATGCTTCGAATGGAACATATTTCAGGGAGGATCTTGGTTAGTTTAGAGTGTTCTTTTCGATTTCCATGAAAATTTTACATGATAACGTGTGTCAGTTTATAAAATATATATTGGTCTGGATGTTTAAGAAAATTAAACTTTACTCTAACGGACTGAGTTAAAATAAGGTCACTTATCAACGAACAATTTTTAAATTAATATGCAATTCCTTGAAAGCTACACATCAAAGGATTAAATAATTCAATATAAAAGTATTTGCAGTATAGATTTTATTATTATATTTTACAATCACCATGCTAGTATTTTCAAGGAAAACAGACAGGGCCTTTGTTTACATTCTGTTCATACACAACAAGACTGCGTAACAAGCCCTAATGTAGTTCTCTCTAAAGCCTAAATTTAAACATATTGTATTGTCATAATGACATACAAAAACCTGTTTAATTTTGCAATATTTGTATATGTCATAATTTAATAAACCTTACAGACTGTAATAAAATAAGATTTGCAACTGATCTGATCTTCAAACGTTACTTCGATAATTTCCATACATTTGTAGATCAACGAACTCAATAAACCGAATGACGCCTTGGCTAGTAATGACGCCCTTGAATTCTATTCGTCTTTCTACTTTTTGTTAATGCAATAGGCCACGTGTCTATTAAATATGAAGTTAGAACCCCGCCTATTAATACAAATTATTAACAAATTAATGTGTGGGTTCAATCGTTTTTAAGAAAATAGCCTTCTTCTTTAAAAGTTATATTTGATCGTCACTAAAGTCCTGTTAAGTTTCATGAAATATATAGAGGCTCTGAACGACCCTCTTACAAAAGTAAAACGAGAATCATTTTAATTTGTTATTTAATTACTATTATATATCGTATTTTTTGTAGTTCAGTATGTATTTATCGTGCACAGAAGTTGATTATTTCCCCCTGTGTGTAAACTGTTGATTGATTGATTGTTGCTTACTTAGCACCCATTGGCAACTATTTCATACATAATAAATTCATTGATATGTTCTGCAAGATAGCTCTACCGGGAAAAATGGCGGAAAATTTTGCTTTTATCTTATATTAAAGGTAACACAATTAAAAGTATAAAATAAGGATTGCCAATAAGACAACCATCCACCCAGTCCAAATGACGTTGATTTAAGCAACATAGGTTACCGTACGGCCTTCAAAAAATTGGCAAAACTCAGTCAGCTGTAAAAGGCTTCACCATGACAAAATATGAAACAATTTTCAAACAAAAACCAAAGGCCTAACTTATAACAAAACAATAAAAGATAAACAAAATATGACTGACAACTTCTGAATTATAGGACTAATTTCACAAAAATTCTTATGATAAAAAAATACTCGTCAGTCTTACGAGTATACCCTTGTGAACCATGTCTACCCTTGGAAACCCTGTCAACCCAGTTAATCCTGTCGACCCACTCTACCCTGTCAACCTGTCGATCCAGTCAACCTGTCGACCCAGCCAATCCTGTTAACCTGTCGACCCAGTCAACCCGGTCAACCTGTCGACCAAGTCCACCTAGAAGGCCTAGCTCCATGTCTATATATATATCAAATCCCTTTAAGATACTCCGGAACTATTTTCCCTATACCCTACTTGAACCAAATTATATAATTATAGTGCAACCATTACGAAAGGGAATTTACTTTAAATAAAACATTTCAGTATAACGTACGATAGTCGTAAGATTTATTTTTTTTTGAAAAGAGCCACTGACTTTACTTGGGACACGCACATAACACGTCACTTATCGTACGATTAGAATTTACTTCGAAACAACAATCGTACATTTTTTTTTAAAGTTATCTGTTAAAATTGATATGTGTACTATAAATGCAGGTGTGCTACATTCCAACACAATCTTATATATATAATATATATATATCAATAGAATTTCTTTGATTTTATGAAATGGTCCTTTTGAAAAATCCGATTGCAGATTTATTTGCTGGAACTCGTATATATTTTAAGCCTCCTTCTGTAATGAAAAAATGTACTAGCGGCTAGATATACTTAAACTTAAGTAATAAGATGATTCAATTTTCTCCTTGATACCATTATAGGTTGTATGTTCTTATTTATTTGTGTAAATAATGTAATTGTATTTTATGTTGTATATCGTATGTAGATTTTGTGATGTTTAGCGGACCTTCAGAAAAATTAGCTTTGGCTAATGAGCCCATCCTTATGAAATACAAATTATTTATTTTATGTGATTAAGGTTTATGTGGACTCTTTGATTGGTTTTGCAGTGCACTTTTTCTCGTACCTACAGAAGGTGCCAAAATAAACAAAGTTGGGATAGAGGTTTGAGAACTTCCCCACAGGTAATAATTAAAGTGACCTGGACAATAGATACCTGAAAATAATTGGTGATTTAAACTATGTCATCGAGTGAAACTCAAATGTTTGTTAATTTTATCATCTTCTGCAGGGACGAAAAATAGTGCACAGCAAAATTCAGCTAAGTTTTCAATTTTCCAAAACATAAAATGCATTTCAATTTTATGTATCTAGGTCATTTCTAGATACATAGGTTTGTCTGTACTCAGATTAAATTTTGAGGTGAAAACAGAACCATGTTAGCCAAAGGGTCCACATGAACCTTTTTTAAATAGCAGACTTGTCCCTGTGTTGTTCTGAATTACAGGTAATGGCCAAACTCAGTAAAGATCCGTTTAAATTCCATTTAATGGATGAATTTGGTAACACTATTCGCTACTTTAATGAAATGTTTGCTTGAAATAACCAAGGATCAAATAGGGTATAGGGTAAAATAGTTCCTGTTCATTTAACCGGTTGTGATTCGGCTTTGTCAGTATGCACTATATAGGATACTCGACATTGAAATAACAGAGGTTGACAAGGTCGACAGGGTTGACAGGTTGGAATTACATGGGTTGACAGGGTTGAAACAGTCGACAAGTTGAAAGGGTCGACAGGGTGTACAGGTTGATAGGGTTGACATGTAGGTTTGACATGGTTGACAGGGTTGATAAGGTCGACAGGGTAGACATGGGTGATAGAGGTTTCCAAGGTCGACAGAATAACAGGAAAGGTCGAAAGGTTTAACAATATTGATGTAAATTATAACATTTCATGGGTGGTATTTCTCGAATACATAAAATGTATAACACGCCACCTAATCTCTGGGTAACTTCATTAAATGTTCGCATTATCTCTTAGTGACTTAGTGAAATAATTTGTGAAATATTAAACATGTTTTAACATGTCAATAAGTTGATGACTCCAACCTTGCCAGCCAGTTGATGCATGCACAATGTAAACTCTTTTACCCTTGTGAACCATATCTACTCTTGGAAAACCCAGTTAATCCTGTCGACCCACTCTACCCTTTCAACCTGTCGATCCAGTCAACCTGTCGACCCAGCCAATCCTGTTAACCTGTCGACCCAGTCAACCCGGTCAACCTGTCGACCAAGTCCACCTAGAAGTCCTAGCTCCATGTCTATATATATATCAAATCCCTTTAAGATACTCCGGAAATATTTTTTCCTATACCCTACTTGAACCAAATTATATAATTATAGTGCAAACATTACGAAAGGGAATTTACTTTAGACAAAACTTATATTTTAAACGATTCATGAAAACTCATTGATCCTTTGAAAAAACTTACTCTAAAAGGTTATCAATTTAACACCGTAGTGAAATTTGTTGTCTTATTGATACTTTTGTGTGGTAGACTTGTAATTGGGTTTTGAACTTACATTCTATAACTGCGAGTACTTTTAGATCATTATTTGGTATCTTATGCTTTCATGTAAGTTGTGTTTTGTGTTTTGTACAACCTATTGAGTATAAAATGTTCCAACAATTTTTTACCGTTTGATCTTAATAAATTGAGCTGTTGTACCATTGTCCCAGGTTATGCGCTCACAAACATGTTTAACCCCGAACTAATTCTGCATGTGCCTGTCTCAAGTCGGGAGTCTGTCATTCAGTGGTTATCGTTGTTTATTTTTTGTCTTATTTGTTTTCTGTCAATTTTTTTGTCATGAATTGTGTGTTTGGGTTTATCGTTTGAATTGTTACACATTTTGTCATGTCGTGGCCTGACTATACGGTATGGGGTTTGCTGATTATTGAAGGCCGTAGTGACCTATGTTGCTTACGTCATCGTCATTTGGTCTTCGGTAGATATTTTTGTAATGAAAATCATGCCACATCTCCTTTTTTATATATACATATGAATAACCTTACGATTATTCTATACATCAAATATAATTGACCTATAATTGCTTATTATATTTGCATAACAGACTAAACCACAAAAACTTCACATTTTATCAAAGAACCATGGAAGTAAGATCAATGTCAGATGAAACCCACCAGATGTTCATGTACACCTTATATCATTCAATACACTAAATAAAGATGGCCATCTGCTTATTGTATTTGAAAAACGGACTTAAATAACGAAAACTAAACCTTGATCACTGACCCATGAGATAAGGTCAAGGTTAGGAGAACTCTACCTAGCAGACATGTAGACCCTGTAAGGGTTCCATATACATGTACCATGCACATAAAGTTATCCTTTTACTCATAATTAGTGAGAAATTCACGTCGAAAAACTAGTTTTTGAGCAGTTACTGAACCATGAAAAAGAGGTCAAGGACAATTGACAAATGACACAAAGCATCTGTATATTAGATATGAAGCATCAATTAGGTCTTCTAAATTCTATATTTACTTTTATATTGCAAAATCTTCAACCTGATTAATAAAATTGAGAATGGAAATGGGGAATGTGTCAAAGAGACAACAACCCGACCATAGAACAGACAACAGCAGAAGGTCACCAACAGGTCTTCAATGCAGCGAGAAATTCCCGCACCCGGAGGCGTCCTTCAGCTGGCCCCTAAACAAATATATATACTAGTTCAGTGATAATGAACGCCATACTAAACTCCAAATTGTACACAAGAAACTAAAATTAAAAATAATACAAGACTAACAAAGGCTAGAGGCTCCTGACTTGGGACAGGCGCAAAAATGCGGCGGGGTTAAACATGTTTATGAGATCTCAATCCTCCCCCTATACCTCTAGCCAATGTAGAAAAGTAAACGCATAACAATACGCACATTAAAATTCAGTTCAAGAGAAGTAGTTTTGTCATGGAGTCCGTTTAACTGGACTTTGGTTGATCAAATAACGTCAAATTACACAAAGTCTTGTAGTTTCCTATAACTCATATTTTCTATAATTTGTCATAGAAGTAGACGTTTTCCCCAAGGTTGTATGATATAAGCGATGTGGTATCAACTAAGAATATATATTTTACAGAAAAAGTTTAATCGGACGAAATGATGCTTAAAATCGTAAAAGTTTGAAAAAACTTATCTACGTCTGCTCAATCCGTCATCTTTACGCCTGTAACATAATTTTAAACGCCCTCAAGTTATATTTCCATTAAATTTATCATGTTGTTTTTATTCTTAGTGACAAATCATCAACAACAAAACATTTCGATGTGTACGTATGCACTTTACGTATGTATTCTTACACATTTCAGTCGCTTTCATTGATCATGATACACAGCTGTCATAAAATTAATACCCGATAATTTACGCGTTAACCTGGTTAATAATAAGGTAAAATTTAATGTTTAGTATGGGTCAATATGATCTTGTCATCGTCATTTATAACTTTACATCATCAGTAAATAGTGACATTTTGTTTTCAATAAATTAGAACTCAACTAAATATTATTGTCATACTCAAAGACATATGTAAAATCTGTCGATACCTATATTTTGGCATTCCACAAGGTCATGTTTTCCTCCGACTGTTAATTGGTTCTTTATACTAAATATATTGAATGTTGGATGTGTACTGATTGATATTTTAGTCTTCATATACATGCTTTATGTATTAGTTGTTATTGGCTATGAACTAGCTTTCAGAAACTGCAAGTACTCTCACGTCTGTTCTTTGTGCCTTTTTTTTTCTTTTTTAATTTGCTCTCTATCGTTCTGATGAGTTAAGCCCTTTTCAACTGATTATTCTAGTTTGTTTTTACATCGGATGTGACCTTGAGAGGTCATACTGGTGTTATGTTGCCGCAGAAATTTCCTTGCCGTTTGACTGATAACCGAACGTATTTCGTATAATTACGCGGATATTATCGAGTGCAAAATAACATTCCTTATCGCTTGTTATATATTAATTTCATCAAAAAATATTCATGAAAATAATTTTTAAGAACATAGATAAATGTATGAAAATGTTTTATCGTGAGAAATATATATATCAATAACAAATCATGGATACCGAAAATTTGTGTTAACGCACGCGGAAGAATATCACGAGAACGTTTTGCAACAAAAGCGGGAAAATATGAATGCCTACTCAAATTAATCCAATCTATTAGAAAAACGAATTATTACAGAAGAGTGTCCACCATGCACTTGCACTGCACTATCATTAGAATAGTAGAATAGAATGATATATAAATGGATGAAAATTTGCCTGTAGAGTTATTAAGATGATCTGCTATATATATATAACTGGTATACAAATATTAATATAATATATAAGAACAAACCAGAGTATACTGATAACAAATGATTATATCACTACGATATAATAATTATTACATGTACGGTGAGGTTTAATTCCCCGTCATTTATTCATCGTCCACACAGGAACTTGTCTCAGAAAAAATATATCTATGAACCTTAACCTAACTTTCAGGTATAGAGATGTGATTTTTTTTCTGAGACAAATGCTTGTGATCATCCACCAGAACTTGCGGTCATCCGATGTTCAGTACTTCAGTATTATATGTTGTGCTGTTACACCACATTCTATATAAGCCTGTCCCAAGTCAGATGCCTGTGATTGAGTGGTTGTCGTTTGTTGCTGTTTACATAACAAATAGAGATGTGGTATGATTGCCAATTGGACAAATATCCATAAAGGTTCAAATGAAGTGGATGTAAGCAATTATAGGCAACCGTACATAATTTCATGCCCCAAATAAATTTAACCTTCTTCTTATGGTATCTTGGATACGGACTTCACTATGAAAGCTTAACCTTGATCACTGATCTTAACCTTGATCTCTTATCCATTAAATGAGGTGGAGATCAGATGAACCGTTGGGCTTGTATGACGAACAGGTAGACTTTGCAAGGAACCCATATACCAAATATAGTTATCATATAACTCATAATAAATGAGAATTTAACATGACATATAAATACTTTCCAGGTTTTAAGCAGTTGCTGAACGTTGAAAATATGGTCAAGGACAGTGGACATATGACAGACGAAAATTATGTAACATAACGCATTTGCATATAAGATATAAAGCATTCCTAATAAATGAAGCTTTATTCAAATAGTAGAAACCGTCGCCGCTGGATCTCACTTCTGTCACTTTTATCACAGGCGACACAATAAGCTAAAATGTATTGGGATGAGATAACTGTTTGGCAAGATTTACATCCATGTAGTAGTTTGTAGTAATAGTGGCATAACTGATTTGCTCCATCACCAGGTATCTACAACACTTAAAGAGAAGACCTGGGTTGCGTTCAATATCGTAGCGGCTACATAGGGCTACGTAGATTTATGACTATTGAACGTGTAGCTAGCCTAGCTGCTACATAGATATTGATAGCAGCTAGGCTAGCTACTCGTTCAGTAGACAAAAATCTACGTAGCACTACGTAGCCGCTACGATATTGAACGCAACCCTGATATGTGTGATGCTTCTCCTGACTAAAAATGTACCAGATTCAATGAATAAGTATGTCACTCTGTCATGAAGGATCACGAAGCGAGCCTGTTTAGTGTTTTTTATACACCTTATCGCTATTTAGTCTAATCCGGAAAAAAACAGTCATTTAGACAACTTCCTGTTTGGGTCAAGCATTGCAACTACAAAGGTCACCAGTAACGAGCTAAGGAAGGAAAATGTTTAGAGAGCGGACATTATGAAACTATGATAGATTATGATTCGCTTTTTTAAATCACAATTTAAAATCATAAAAATTCTTTGTTTGAAGTGTTTACATTTCTCTTTGAAAAGTTTTATGTATAATAAATTGTTTAAACAGGGCCCCAGATAGCTTCAACTGGATGTAAACGTTGTGTTATTTCAGAACTTATATATCCGGATTGGAGTAAATAGCGATAAGGTGTATTATCGCCAATTTTTATATTATTTAACTTGCAGGATCTGCATGGGAAATAGTTCAGAAAAGAAATAATTTCTTCCCGTGTAAGCTAATGGTCAGTAGATATATATGATTAAAACTAACAAATTGTAAAAAAAAACCAACCCACTGCAGCGTACATATTTAAAATGAAAAAAGATCGGTCTGAAAATAAACTGTCAATTTCAAACAGCAACGAACTACAACGTTTTTAGGGTGAATAAACTGTTGACACAGAGATATGTCTCGCCTTTTTGTAATTTTGATAGTATGATGCAATAAAGAGCTGCGCCATGATCGCATGATACGCCCGTCGCATTTCAAAGAATAAAGTTCCATAACTTCTCAATGGCATATCAGAAATTTAAAAAAAAACTAAAGGGAGGTTATTTCAAAAGATATAAACCAGTCACAAAAAGTTTCATAAAAAATGCTCAAAGCGCATTTTTTGAGTTATTGTTCGAAGAACCGGGAAATCTTCCTTTTTTAATGAATAAAACCCCACAACTCGGAAAAGTAAAATCTAAAATTTATAAAAATCGAAAGGGAGCTCACGTCAATAGATATAAATTCACCAAAGTTTCATGCAAATTGGTCAAAGCGTTTTTGAGTTATTGTCCAACATGTTGACGACGGACGGACGGACAGACGGACTGACGGGCAGACGGACGGAATGACGGACAACGGTATACGATAATACGAAATTACGATAAAAATTGAGATTAAATTGGCAATATTATTGCAAATACTCCATGGAAATGAGAAATGTCAATGTTATTAGAACATGTTCCCTTTAAACAAACATAAACATACACTTTTACTTTAAAACTATGCACAAGTTTCAAAGTCAATGAACCACGACGAGGGGCGAGGCGAATATCCATGGAAATGAGACTTGCAAATGCTAATACGACTGCTTATAACCAAATATCATTGACTTTACATATGTGGATCATCTTTAACATCATAAATTAAGCAAAAGTTTCAAGGTCAATAGACCATGACTGAGGGGCGGGACGAAATAATTTCCATGGAAATAAGATGTGCCAATCCTAATACATCTGCATACCAAATAGCATAAACCTACAACTAGCCTAAATGTTACAATATGACATTCAGTAATGCTGAAACTCTGTTAGAAGTAAAGCTATAGTTCGTCTTAAAGATACTTGTTATTTTCATTTTCTTTTCCTCTTAAAATATTTTTTTTTATAATCACTAGTAACTTGAATTTTTGTCGGTGTCGGTACGACACAAAATTAAGCGACGACAAACAATAGCGTTTCTGCTCTTAATTACACAATACGTTCATTAAAGTATCAAAACTGACATAAAACACATGTTTAAAATTCATATTGATTATTACGGGTACGGGGCTTTACAGTTTTAGACTCAAAACACGATTTCCGAAGATATATGTACTATCTCTTTGGTTAATGATGAGAATATAACTATTCCCGATAAATTTGTCTTCGGGTGCTTTGTATCCTCTAAATTTTTAAAACATTTCGCCTTGTAATTTTAGTGAATTTTGGAACATTTGTCGATTAAATAAAAGACTGCATTATTCAATGTTTCAATCTCATATAATCCAAAGAAATTAATTTACAGAAGACCTTCGAAACATCATTCCTGCCAAGTTTGGTTACCAAACTTTGCAGAGTAGATTTAGAGATGATGTTGAAAATGAGACGTCTCGTATGGTGTGAACTATATGCCTCCAATGTCGTCATGTTTGTCAATTGATCGATATTAAATGAGACTCATAAATATAGAGGGTCTTCCAATCATAAACCTTTTTAAAGTTTGAGATCATTTCGCCAAGTAGTTTTTGGAAATGATATTTAACTCCAATCAAATCAACAGAAAGTCGATTGTAATGAATTCCTGCTAAATTGGATATGAACTTTAAGAAATGTGGAAAATTTACGGACGACGACGGACGCCAAGTGTTGTTATACTTTTATTTTACATAAAATTTGTAGCGAGTCTTTCAATCATAAATCTTTTAAAGTTTTACATTTTACCAAGCAATTTTGGAATTTTTTTTGAACAAATTGGCCAATCAAAATCAAAATTGTTTTTCATTCAACCAAATTAATTGAAAGTCGATTGTAGAAGACCTTTTGTACACTTTTCCTGCTAAAGTGGATAGGATAATTAAAGTTTAGAATATTTCGCCCAGTAGTTTCCGTTAGATTTTTTTTAAATTTCAAAATCAAAGTGTTTTTTATCCAATCAAATGCTAAATTGGATATGAAATTTAAGTTTTACAGACGACGACGGACGCCAAGTGATGGTTAAAATATTATATTGCATTACATTTATGACAAAAATACTATATAAATTTGTCATTCTTCTTTCTTCCAGGCCTTAACAAGTTAAAAGAGTGCATGAAAATGGTCCTAAATCTTTAAAATATTTACCATTGAAAACGGCACATTTTTTTTTTCAATTTCCAAAAATCAAAATTAAGCTAAACATTCAAGATGATGTAAATGATGCTCATCGACTGCTGTTTTAAACAGTAAAGAAAATACAGAATTAACAGACTAAAATATATCGCCTGATTTACTGATCTTGTTTATGGTTAATGTTGAAAGTCTTCAAAAGATAAAGGTTCTACTTCAGGTATTATATCGACTAAACATTATCAATGGACTGGGGTCATGGGAATGCGGTTAAGGTCAGGTGAACCCTGCCAGACGTACATGTACAATCTATACACCAAGTACACACACATATATATATATGTATATATAGTTGACCAATTTCTAAATTTATCTTAGAAAAGTACCTATCCACGAAAACTTACCCTTAATCACTGATCCATTAAATTATGTCATTGTAAGTTGAACCCGGTCTTAAGTAACAAATATAGTTGTCATATTTCACTCATAAGAAGTGAGAAAATCACGTGATGAAAAATATTTTTTTTGGGCATTAGCTGAACTATGAAAATGAGGTCAAGGACACCAGACATACATACGCCAGACGCAAACTTAGTACCATTACGCACCTGCATTCAATTATCGAAGTGTTTTTTACCTTCTGTAAAATAAAGCTTGAAACAAATAGTTTACTTGTCTATTTCTCGCATTCTGCAACATTATAGTTACAGCGAGATACAAAGCTCTCGAAACAACAGATGATCTAAGGGTTTTAAGGACAAGTTATTCATATATGTATGTATGTTAACTCCTCTCAATTGATAAAATTGTTAAATGTTCATCAGCAGGATAACTATTTTAAGCGTGCTTTCAGTAACTGCTAATAGTTTACTGATTTTTTAAATTCAAAGTTACAAAACAATAATTTAACCCCGCCAAATATCCATGTGTCTGTCCCAAGCCAGGAACCTTCAAAAGTAATGTTCTTATTTCTCCATATTTTGTGTTTCTATCAGGATAATTTGGTGTTGATGATAGATCGTCGATTGTTTCTGTTGAATTCATTCACAACTAATTAAAAATAGACTCGGACAGTTTTAGAGCTTGCCATATTGTGTATAAGCAAGTCTAATGTTAAGGACTACGTTGTCCTCTAGGTGAATTTTGATTGTATTTGTCGTTATGTTGCTGTCTAATGGACGACTTCCCACAGAGTTTATATAAGATATCTTTATCCCAAATTCAAAGACATGACAGTTGGAAAACAACAACTTTCAATTATATAGATGTTATTTAGTTTATCTGATGTTCATTAAATGACCAAATTTAAGTTTCAACAGAAGGAATTGACAAATATGGCCATGTTTACACCACAACATTTACTTTTGAGTTCAGACAAACTTGTGCACCTAGAAAAGTTTTAAGGAACGACAGGAACTAGCTAAATAAATTTTAAATGCATTGTATGTTTATGAAAATTAAACACTTTTGGGGAAGTTGATTTTTTTTCCGTTCCCACAGGATTTGCCAAAATGAACCAAGTTGAGAAAATGCTTCAGATATGTCCCTTGTGTTTTACATTGGATTGAAATGCTTTTATTGGCATGGCCAATAGATATCGCACAACTAATTTAAACTTCTTTAATGGTGGAACGTATGAAATGAAATTCAGGTGTTATTTTACCACCTTCTGCAGACTTGAAAAAAAAGAACTTTAGATTCAAGGAGTTTTTTCTCTGAAATACGAAATGCATTTAAATGTCATTAACCTAGTTCCTATTATGCCTTAAAATGTCCTGGTACACAGGTTTGTCTGTACTCAGGGATGTAAACACGGCCAAATTTTTCAATTCCTTCTGATAAACCTTAACTTATTTTTCTATAAACTGTTGACACAGAGATATGTCTCGCCTGTATATCATTTTAATAGTAAAATGCTAAATTTTGAATTAAAATAGCCATGCTTTAATATGCACAATTTGCAGTTTATTAAAAGTCAATAAACCATGACTGAAGGTAAAGGGCCAAATAATTTCCGTGGAAATAATATATGCCAATGCTACTGATACAACTGCATACCAAATATGATTGGCTTATCAGAAGTAGTTCCCCATTAAACTGACATAATCACAAACTTTACATGTAAACTATGCATAAGTTTCAAAGTCAACAGACCATGACTGAAAGGCAGGGCCAAATAATATCCATGGAAACGAGATGTGCCAATTACTTATACAACTGCATACCAAATACCATTAATTTACAATTAGTGGTTCCCCTTAAACTGAACTAATACAAACTTAACAGTACCACATTTCCTTATTTTAATATTATATGCAAAAGTTTCAAAGTCAATAGATCATGACTGAGAGGCAGGGCCAAATAATCTCCATGGAAACGAGATGTACCCATGTTTATACAACTGCATACCAAATATCATTGATTTATCATTACTAGTTCCCCTTAAACTGACCTATCAAAAACTTTAACGAATTGTTGACGCCGCCACCGACGCCACCGGAAACATCATACCAAAGTCTCGCTTTTTACTCCGTCGAGGCGAGACAATAAAATGTTGCCAAGACTTCACCATTCACTACCATGTAATGAATGTGAATAATACCAAAATAAAAATTGTATCTAGAATTTCAACAAAATGTAATCTTATATGCAGAAGTAATATTTAACATATATACAAACTAAAATGTCATATTGTTAACAGTGGTATCTGATCAATGTTAATCCCGGATATAATAATTATACATAAAATGAAACCATTAGCACTAATATAAACGAATATGTTTATGTTTTTGTATATATTATGACATATATTTGTATTCCACCAAAGACACTTGAATTATTGTACATCGTTCCTATCGTACGTATCATGTGTATAATGTACTGTAAATACGGACCAGTCAAAAGGATAATATAATTAATCGTTAGATCATCAAGTTTCTTTTCTATAACTAAATTGTCTTTCCTGGTCACCAACCTTTTTGTGTGAAATATAATTTTAGAAAACATATTTCTTTTTGATTATTGTAGAAACAAATATACTATTATACAAAGCTTATGAGTGCTGTTTAGTACATTGTGAAATCAGGTTCATTTAACCGCTCTTCTGCTTGAGCATCATTCAGTTCATAGGCTGTAGGATAATACTCTTGCTTTTTACCTCTAGACGTGCGATGTTCTTCTTGCATTCGCCGGGAAAACGATTTTTCATTCAAAAATTGGTTTTTCTCCCTTCGAAAGTCACGTGGTGGTTTATGTGGGTAGAAATAGTATCCATCTGTTGGATATGCTCCTTGTGGTATTTCTGATGCATATCCTCCCATTACGCTACCACTTTCCATCGATATATCCTCTTTTCCATACGGATAATGCGGACCTCCTCCACGGAAATGGCTTTTTTCTTTTTTCTTATTTTTCTTTTGTTTCTTATTTGCCTTACGGTCTTTTGATGTATATCGAAGATGAGGAGGGACAGAACTAGAACGAGGCGGATAACGTGCCATTTCCGGTGGCATGTAAGGATTAAATGATTGTGGCTGATACATGTAGTAGGGACGATAGCCGCTATACATCATTCTAGGTGGACTTCTTTCGATTTTATCGCGGTTTTTGCGATTACGTCGCTTTTCATATTCCTCTCGACGACTCATACGCTCCTTTCGTGGAGAATCAACATCAGCATTAACATATTCGTAATCACGAGGTGGTGTTCTAGGTCTAAATAAATCATCACTTTCACTGTCAAAATCTCCGTTTGGAATCCTTTTCCTTTCAGTCTCTTCGTGGTCTCTCGGAGATTTATGACTCGAGTGTCGACTGTCAGAAGACTTCGAATGCGGCGACTCCGATTCCTTCCTTTTTGGTCGTCGTCGTTTAACAAATTGAGGATACATTGGATATTGATATGGATAAGGGTAGGGTGGTGCTCGCATAGACGGTTGAGGAGAGAAAAATCGTGGTCTTGTCATCGGCGGCGGCGGCGGCGGATAATACATCGGTTTCATGTAGGATGGTGGAGGTGGATAGAACGGTGCTCCAAAATTGCGTGGCATATACCCTCGAGGCCTGCCTAATGGTGGTGGTGGTATACCATTTTCTTGGTGTAAAGGTCTTTCAGGCTGACTTCTTGCTGATAGTGCTTCAGTGGGTCGATCCTGCGGTGGAGGCTGAGCTTCTATTATAGGCGGTTGTTGAGGTGGCGGTGGTGGCGGTGGAACTGGAGCTGGTTCCACTGGCGGTGATGGTGGCGATGGAGGCGGAGGAATGTCTGCTGGCTGTACAAAGGAGTTCGAAACTCGAGATCGAGCAGAAATAGGCGGTTCTTTCTTTTCTATTTTAAAACTCTTGGCCTGAACATTATTTGGACGATAAAAATATCCTTGAGGTGGCGGTGAATCATAAAATTCCTGTGGAACGTCATCGACTACTGATGGAATATTGTCGCCAGCCGAAAGTCGCACATTTTGTCTAGCGGATACTGGTTTGTCTACAATAATACGCCGTAAAGAACCATTCACCATAGCAGTTGTTTCAACTGGAACAGTGCCGTTTACAACCCTAAATGATCCCGGTCGAATACCTGATCCATTTACTGCTCTATACGGAACTTGACCATTTTGAATTGTACCGTTTTCCCGTTTCATTTGATCTGCCATTGATGTTGCCTTAACAATGTCTAATGCGTCCTGATCAGAGGCACATACGAACCCATGGCACTCAAGAACTTTCCTTCCTTTTGCACGACGTGTAATCGCTGTGAAAATAGCTGGATTTTTGGCATTCTGAGCAGCTATTTCTGAATTTAAAGATACAAATTTGGCCATTACCTCCCCTGTCGGGGCATTTATTGCATTTACGGGCCTGACTGCAGCGCATACTGTCAATGAAGAAATCGGGAAAAATACAATCGTATCTGGATCATCAATATACTGAATTTGTAAACCGGTGTAAAGAACGGTAAGAGTTGAGTCTATACCTTGTAACTGAGCATGTTCACCTACCGGGTACCTATCCCTAAGTGGTTGTTGAACTGCTTCTAGTCCTTCTGTTGTCTCTAATGGCACTGAACTACCAATATATAATACACGTCGTTTTGCCAATGTTTGGGTCGGTTCTTCCCTTTGAATCACCATTTTACTCACTAAAATAAATATAAAATTCAGAATAAATATTTTGTAATGGCGGCTGTCATACAAGGAAACTGTTGGTGAAGTAATTTAATAGTTTAACGATAGGGTTAAAGAATTGAGTTACCTTTTCAATGCGACATTCCTGATCACAACATGGCAATTATTTCACTATTTCTAACTTCCACAGATTTCAAATTCACTTTATGGTTATTCCATTGGATCAATTAATGGGGAAACTAAATCCTATTTGGTTTTTAACAAACCAAAAAATGTCACTGTAACAATATGAAGAAAATTTGTCGAAATCGTTGAACCCAGACGTTCGTTCAACATTCATATGTAAAATATGGTGTCTGTTTATTCACGGACGACATGTTAAATTGTCTATTCAAAACCGGTTTTGAAGTCTTTTTAAAAATATGGCTTTACTGAAGCGAGACTTTTAAATAAACACCCAACGATTGAATGACAAATTAATATTTACCTTTTTATTAAGGTCAGTTAAGGGAAGACTTTCACATAGAAATTTTGTAAAATGAACAAACTATCGGACATCAATAATCATAGTTGTGTGTTGTTACTAGAAATCAATGAACTGCATGTCAATTTTATTATTGTTATTGACTGCTAAGACAATGGGATGCCTCAGGTAAATTGTATACACGTTGACTGTGTATAACACAAATTATTCAATTCATAGGTGTGAATTTAAAGTAGTATTGGGTTGCCTGTGAGCATTTAATTTTGACTTGGTATTTCCGGACGTATTCATCGGTAGCATTTATTAAGCTGTAGAAACCATGTCTCTTGGACTATTACACGAATCTTAATATATTAGTCCTAGATGCTACTTATCATAATTGATTGCTTGTTTTCTTCTTCTCCTGCCACTTGATTCTAAACGAAATGGTTACATATGGAAAATAAATTAAAATAGGAGAATTGTTACTTTAGCTTAGAAGTCGCGTCATGTTTTCGTGCTTTCCTTCTACTTTCCAGAAAATTACACTGATTAAATTTCGTTGCATTTTAACACATTGTGTAATAATAATGTTAATACACAGTGTAGATACTATTCTGTACGCTATCTGGAAGTCGCGATTTTCGAAGCGATGATTTCCAACTGGCTAACAGGACGGTTTTGCCTACGGTGACTTTTCTCATCATTTGTTTACTCCTATATCTATAAAGTGCTTTGAACATCTTCAAGGTATGTATTGCATCATAAATATGAGTAACTGTAACAAAAACATGCATAAGAATATAAAATATACGTGTGCATCACACCAACTTGATAGAAAAAAGTGAAATCGATGGACAATTTTGCTCTCGTAGTACAAAGCAAATAATCTTTTAATGCAAATATTTGCATCAGTTTACAGTTAAATATATACTGTTTCAATATTCTTTTCGTATTAAGTAGAATATTCGTATTTCCCATAAAAAAATATGTTTTCCTTGAGGATCCCAAAATAAATTACTGTACGATCAGTCTAGAACTGACTGTATTCTTGAAGCGATTTCAGATTTTTTGACTGTATGACCAGTCGTGATTTTGAAAAAGAAACAACGGCAATTTGAAGGTATATACGTGTCTATGTGATATTATGAACTGTCCAGGGAACTATAACGTGTAATTTCTTTCATCAGACAATACAAATATATTTCTGATGATTTTTGTAGACGGCATTTGTATGGGAACATATATTTGGAATCCCTTTTCTCCTGGATTGGACCCCCTCTCCATTTAAAAATGGCTGGAACCCACAATGTATATTAAGTGGTTTATGAGGAGATGCACTTACAAAACCAACGAAACATATTGTACCGATCCAACGGAAAGACGGACTTCATTATCACTATAAACCCCCGCTTTACAAAGTGGTGTACAATTGAGTGTCAAAGAGACAGCTCTACATCCAAAACAAAGTGAAGGAACTGTGATCAATTATAGGCTACAGTACGGCCTCGAATGTGTGTAAATACATGCATTTTTATATAACAATTAAATCTGTGTGTTTGTACAATTTTAAGTATAACGGAGGACATTTCTGAAACTTATATATACAACAAACCTTCCTCTTATTTTAGCAACATTTAAACATCCTTATACTTAATGTAGTAAGTCGAGTACACCCCATCAAGCTAAATAGATATAAGAAGATGTGGTATGAGTGCCAATGAGACAACTCTCCATCCAAGTCAAAATTTATAAAAGTAAACCATTATAGGTCACAGTACGGTCTTCAACACGGAGCCTTGGCTCACAACATGTTTCATAAGTTTTCAGGATGTGAATTTATTGAAATATATTTGTGTTATTTAGAAAAATGCCACCTTCTAATGTATCGTAAATAACTTTGAAATCACCACTAGAATACAGTGAAATAAAGACTGATCATACAGTTTCAAAATATACAAGCGAGACTGATCGTACAGTGAGAAATTCAAACAAGTGTAATTTTCTTATTTCTGACTTCAAAGATCTGGTTGAAACTTTTACCACCACTTGAAATATACTTCATTTAGTTAATTACGTCTGGTGTTTACGTTAATTTGTACACTAAGAGAGTAAAAAGATTGTTTTTAGGTTCACCGACTGATTTTCCTTAGTGATGCACTTGATGTAGAAAGCATTTTGCTGTTCCCTTTTAAGCTTTACAAAATGTAGCAGGAATGACTAAGAATCCAGTTATCATACTGAATCTTTTATTTCGGCCAAGAAAGACAACTCGAACTTAAAAAAAGAGAGGTGGCATAAGAAAACAGTTATTTCATAGTGCATCAATTTTATGTTAAGAGGGTCTCATAATTCAGTTTGACAGCTTTAGACATACTACTTTTTGACCTTATTTCAACCCACCAAATCACTACTTTATCTAAAAATTCATGACCTAATGTTTTTTTTATACATGTAATTTCATCCCCTTCTTACTATTTTATGTATAAAATATAGAGAAATAAATTTGGAAGGTGTATGAAACAAATTTTCAAGTTATAGACTGTCCACACTAGGGATTATATTTGTAAAATCAAAGAATGATATCTTGTAGAAGGTTTTCAGAATAGTTTAAATAATTTATCAAATTACTGTGAAAAATGGCAAAAAAAAACAAACAATGATCGTCCAACAAAGAACTATACAAAACTGGGACCATATATAACAAGTAAGGTTCAACAACGAAAACAATGAAAATGTTACTGAATATAAATTTCTGGGCACGTACCTTAATAAAAAATAATGGAAATCTAAATGCGAGCTTAACAGATTTAGCAAACAAATCTAGGAAGGCTCTTTTTTAAATTAAGTCACATGCAGCCTTTTGGGGAAATTTCCCTATTAATGTATCCGGTAATCTCTTTGATTCTCTTATTAAGCCAATTTTGACAATATAATGCAGAAATATCATACATGGATACATCATTCTTATTATAAAGCAAAGGCAGATTAAAATCCCAAAACAAAGATATAGATAAATTCTAATTTTTAGGGGTTAAAGCTGAACTTGGCAGACAACCAATAGAAAAATATGTAAAAAAATATAAATCCTTTATTTGAATAGATTAAATACAGAAAACATAAACTCATTACTAAAAGAAAGTTATACATTAAGTAAACACATTGACTCACAAGGAGTTTATACATGGTCCACTTTCATCAAAGATTCTTCACAAGAAATGAATATTGACATACAAAAAATAGTTTCCTGTCAAAATACGAAAGACGTAAAAAAACTAAAGACTTGTATTAAGAATATTTCAAGCAACTTTTATTCAGAATTACTTGAAAATAAGATAAGCAGTTTAAACGAAAATAACAAACCTTTTCTTTATAAAAGCATAAAAGTCAAACAAGACCAAGAATTTTATCTACGATATCCAAATTTTGAAACGACGTTATTTACAAAAATAAGAATCAGTGACCATAATTTACTTATAGAAAAGTGCAGATATCTGAATATACCTCGAAACCATAGAACATGTCTAACTTGTAAAACCATAGAAGATGAAAATCACTTTCTTCTCTACTGTCAAAATAATAAAATATTACGTATTAAACTTTTTAATGACATTGCAATAGATTTTCCGATATTTCCAAATCTGTCTGATACTGAAAAACTAGTAGTCCTGCTAAATCCTTCAAATATAAACCAAGTGAAAAAAACAGGTTCCCTTATAAAACAGTCTTTAGAGCTGAGGACAGGGGACTCTTAGTTATTTTTGCTTGTATATATATATATATAAACAAGTCTAAATTGAAAACAACGTTCAAATCTATGATTGCGTTGGATAAAAACCGCAATTTTCATACGTGTGCATGCACAACAAATTTCTTGGTAGAGGGGTCTAAATACAGCACAAATAACATTTTCCAAAAGACCAAAAAAGTGAAAAAGTATATTTTAACAAAACGCATTTGACTAGCAGGTCGAACAACTGATGTTCTTAAACCCTGCTGACTGCCATTGGCGATTGCCAAATAAACGAATCACCAGATGTAACAATATATATATATATATAATAAATTATACAATAATTGCAAATATTTCGGCTCAACAAATGGCCTTCCTCAGTGTTAAAAGTTTTAACAATACTGATATATAATGTATAAGGTGTAAACATAGATCAGTAATAATACAGGTAAGTTTTGGTCGATTGATTTTAATCCAAAATCCTGAATATCATAATATAAACATTAGACTGTAAATTTAATTATTTCTTTCATTTGATTCCATCTGGATGGAGGGACACCCAGTGTTTTTATCCAAAACTTCTCCCGATTCTCTCTTTGCCTATTTTGCCATGTACAATCCTGTTCGATCACAAGGATCTTCATGTGATCAAAATCTTTCAGATTGTGATCTGGTAACCTGAAGTGTTGGCTGACAGGAATATACGGTTTTTTTGTGAGGTCACTCCTGTGGCCATTAAGGCGTTTGTGAAATGGCTGCATAGATTCACCAACATATTGGAGACCACATATAGGACACTCAAGAACGTAAATCACGTTTGAGCTTTTGCAGTTGACATTGCAGAAGATCTTGTATGTCTTTTCTGTGGTCTTACTGTGAAATGTTGATGAATGCTGCAATTGGTTGCAACATTTGCAGCGCTTATCCCCACAAGGCTGGCAATTACCTACAGTATGGTTAGGTTTGGAAAGGTCAGCACGGACAAGTATATTTCTCAGGCTGTTAGGTTGTTTGAAGGCAATCATGGGAGGCTCAGGAAAGATTTTGGATAACTTAGAATGTTTCTCGATTGCTGTCCAATGATCACGAATGGTCTTGAAACTATTTCTCAGGCATGGATGGTAGGTGAGCACACATGGGATTCTTTTACTTTTCTGTTTTTCTTTGTAAGTTAGCAGACTGCTTCTGGGGATGGATTCCGCTTTTCGAAAACTATTTTTGATGTTTTTGTGTTTATATCCCCTTCTTTTCAAATGTCCTTATATATATATATATATGTAAGTAAGTCTAAATTGAATACAACGTTCAAACCTATGATTGCGTTGGATAAAAACCGCAATTTTTATACGTGTGCATGCAAAACAAATTCCTTGGTAGAGGGGTCTAAATACAGCACAAACAACATTTTCCAAAAGACCAAAAAAGTGAAAAAGTATATTTAAACAAAATATATATGTATTCAAATCTGTTTATTTTTTGTTGTTATTATTTGTATTTGTCACAAGTATCGTGTCTTACTTATATGACAATAAAGAATTATTATTATATGTTAATCAGCGTTTAGAAATATAAAAAGGCAACCACTGTCGAGAAAATAAACTATCTAGGTGAGTACTATTCATATTCAATCTCATAAGGGTACCTTTTATCAATATAATTGCACTGAAAGGGTTAATGATGAACGACCAATAAAAATCTGGATAATTTTTTGTGTGTGTGTGTGTGTCAATGGGTTATTCGTGTCATTTACGTAAACACCCACGTTTATGTCTATAAAATTTGTGATACAAATCAGGCTAGAAAACGCACTTGACGAAATAATATCGGTATCAGTGGCGACAAAATACTTATAGTAATATACTCGCTCTTACTAATACCAACGCAAGGTATTTTCTCAAATTAGCTTCCTTCAGTAAAAACTGGCCGCCAACGATATAGTCAAGAGTGTTGAAAGTGATGTAAAACACATACACGCAAGTAATCGATCAAATTTAGCACATAGTTTGAATGAGTCGTGTACAGATATATAAGACAAGTAAAATCGTAGTTATCTCCCTTTGATCAAACACTTAAAATGAACTCATCATAGAAACAGGACTTGAAATTTTGTACGCCAGACTCGCGTTTTATTTTTACGCGAATTTGTTCTCATAGCAACAATTCAAATGAATTTTACACAAAGCTCCTACAATCTGATGTTCTCGTCATTTGCTTTATTAAGGGAAATGATAACATTATAGGGTGATTCTGTTTTTATTTTATTTTATTTTTTTCTATTATCATTATTAAACTTTCGAAAACATATTCTTGCGAACTTATAATCAGTAGCTTCCTCGCTAAGAAAAACAAATATATAATTGAAATTTTAAATCAAAATGCCTTCAATAGAATTTTGATTTATGTCTATATAATTTTCGATACAAATCAGGCTAGACAACGCACTAACTAAATAATATCGGTATCACGGCTGGCGACAAAATACTTTCTAAAACCCGCGCAGAGTTCCTTGAAGTTCCTTCAGTAGTAAAAACTGGCCACCACGATATAGCCAGGAGTGTTGAAAGTGGCGTAATACACTAACAAGCAAGTAATCAATCAAATGTAGCACATAGTATTGAATGATACATAATTATATAAAATTTAAAAGAACCTAAAATCAGACTTGGCGTTCTCGATCGAACTTTATGTTTTATGACATGTATAGACACGGAACTATATGTACCGATTATCAGGTTGTCTGCATATTGATATTATGAAATATCAGCTGCGAGTCACAACATGAATCTTTTTTGTCGAGTGAGCGCAGCGAACGAGTTTAAAAAAAGGCTTCATATTGTGTCCAGCAGCTGATATTTTACAATATAAATTTTTATGAAAATCTGATAACAGATTTAGAGGATTGTATATTTGTGTATTTTGTATGATAAAACAAGTGTTTTCCTTTGTTGCACCAGCAAACCGGAAGATGACTTTATTAGTTCGGCCTTTTAACATATAATGAATGAACCGACGTTGATAAGTTTGACCCGAACTTATCAGAGTCATCTTCCGGTTTTCTGGGATTACAATATCAGTATGCAGAAAACCTGATAACCGATACTTTGTCGAGTGAGCGCAGCGAATATAAGAGTTGAAAAGGCTTCATATTGTGTCGAGCAGCTGATACTAGTATTTTACAATATCAATATGCAGACAACCTCATAATTAATTTATCGGATTGTATTTGTGTATTTGCATGATAAAGACAAGTGTTTTTCTTTGTTTCACAAGCAAACCGGAAGATGAGAGTCAAACTTATCAACGTCGGTTTATTCATTATGACGTCGATGATATGTCCGGGTAAAAGTTATTAAGGCCAGGTCAACGTACTTGATGTCACAAAGCCGTGATATGCAATTTTATAAGGAGCTGAGCAGAGTGATACAGACAGTAGGAACACCGATACACAGATTTATGAGGATACGCACTTTTACAGGAGAGTCGTGGACAGATATATAAGACAAGTAAAATTGATCAAGCACTTAAATGAACTCATCATAGAAACCGGGCTTAAAATTTTGTACGCCAGACGCGCGTTTTATTTTTACGCGAATTTATTCCCATAGCAACAATTCATATGAATTTTACACAAAGCTCCTACAATCTGACGATTATGATTGATGGCTGCTAAAAGTCCAGCGTCAACTTAAAATACATATTCAGGATTTTTCTTTTTTCTTTTACGGGTTTTTACTTGTTTTTTTTTTTCTATTTTTAATGCAACATTTTGTATTCCTTTTTAGGGGTTTTTGCTTGTTTTGCATGATTTTAGACAAGATTGTTAATTTTTAATATTTTGTTTTAATATGTATTTCCGAATTGACAATTTTTATGGTAGGCATTTTTGTGGTATTTTTATTTCAGTATTTGCATCTGACACAGTGTATGTTTTATGTTTCTGTCTTTGATTTGTTTTAATTACCCTGCTGCATGTTCAGCGCCTTAGAGTGAGTTTTATTTTTTATATAGGGCGCTTTATAAATTTTCATTATTATTATTATTATTAGGACGAGAACATGTTAATGAAATACGAATATTAACCCTGCAATGTACTAGACCGGCACGCAGGAAGACATGTCACCTTACCCGGACACATTATTCTGACTCTGAGCCGAGCAGTCTTTGCTCTCACTCCTTAATGCCACACCCTTAGCGGAGAAACAGCAAATACCAATTTTAAAGTCTTTGGTTTGACCCGGCCGGGGTTCGAACCCACGACCTCCCGCACTCGAGGCGAACACGCTACCACGCAACAACCGATGCGGTTTACAAGACAATTCCTTGGAACGAAGTTAGCAACCTTTCGCTTCGTCTAGTCGAGTGGCACATTGTAAACATGTACATTTAGAGTAAAAATATGGAAAATTGGTATACATATGGTACCAATAAATGATATATATTAGAAATCAAGGATTTATAATAATAAAGGGGGAGGAACTATGGGGCTCAACATAGGGTCCTGTCCTCAAGCACCTATGACGTATACAAGAGACATATTCAAATGTATCTAGACACAAACCACAAAAGTCGAACTTAGTAATACAATCATATTTTAGATATCTTAACTCATAACTGCCGGTACCTTGTGCTTGGATCTATAAATAAATGTTTAAAACAAATTGAAAACGAGTCTTTTTTTATTTTTCCTCGCCACATACAAGCAAGGTTAAAAACGTGCTTTTCCTCATGTATTTTGCTCCATGTAGATAATAAATGACACCTTTTTTCTTACATTTGTAACGTGCACCAACAGGTCAAGAATTTAGTTTTTTTCTTCATTATTCTGTTATGGAACATATGTGTCACAGATGACAACAACTATTATTTCAAATTGTCGTAGCAACACCACTGTCCTCTTTCCTCAATTAGTACAATGCCAAATGCGACATTATGATTACTCAATTTTTATTTGCTATGATCAACACTACAGTTGCAACAAATTTAGCAGTTTACCACTCCTTAGCACTTGAAATCACCCCCGATTTTTGTGGGATTCGTGTAGCTCAGTCTTTAGTTTTCTGTGTAGACTGTTCTTATCGTCACATTTCTTTTTGACCAGTTTTTCATCGACTAATGATTTAAGACTGTCCTTTTTTTTAAAAGTCGGCATCTATTTCATCGGTCACGTGTATTTATTATATGTCACTTAAGGTGGCTCGGCCCTTTAACAGTGCGCATATTTTAACGCATGTTTCTAACGACGAGCGCCTTGGAAAAGGTCGCTTTGAGTGGTTTTCTCAAAAATAGTTTTGACGACATTGGAACGCGGGCGTGTATGAGAGCACCCTTTCCCGATGTCAACAAACCATACAAAACGTTCTACAAAACAGGAAATACGTGCGGTCAGAAACACAGAGTGGTTTGTTCATTTTTCACATAAAAAGGACAGAATTATAGATGATATATCAAAGCATAACATTAAAAAAAAGAAAATATAAATATTGACATGTACGACGGTATCTGGTGCGTTCGCTCCAAAAACACATTCTCACCATACACGTTCGCCCCTTGGATCCGTTCGCACCCTATTTTCATTTAAATACTGGTTGAATATATCAAAAGATGTCAATTAGATGTATTAGTATATATATATATATAAATAAAAATATTTTTCCAATGACGCAATGTTTAACCGTAAACAAAGGATAGCGATGTAAACAACTGCATGTCACCTTACGGCTTTCAATAACAAGTAAAACCCATATAGTATGCTATAGTATAAAGGCATCGGGCTTCATCTGCACGCTATAAACAATAAATAAATAAATAATAATAAATAAGCTTATTTAGAGTCGGCAAAGTATACAAACAGAGTCAACATAAGCTCTAATGAGCTTTTAACCGTTTTATCCGTTTGGCGTATTATAACATTTTGTTACTGAGGGGCCTGATGGGTTATTTTCGTTCTTCGTGATCGGCGCATTTTCGCTATCGTGATCCGTTTTTCTACAGATTTATTTTTTTTTATATTTTCGTGATCTGTGATCATGGAAATTTATTTTCTGTGAATCGTGATTGACAAAAAAATCAACTCGTGAATCGTGATGAGACCCCCCCCCCCCCCCCCCCCCCCCAATCAGGCCCCTCGTTACTGTCATAAATCTCTTTTTTACTTGAAATATCTTCATTTCCAAGTATTGGTAGGATCTTATTCCGGAGTATGTGAAATATTTTCCCACTGCAAAATTTTGATAATAGTTACGAAATTTTGAACATAACAATTCCGGAGTATGTGAAATATTTTAACACTGCAAAATTTTGATAATAGTTAAAAAATGTATTTTTTATTTTCCAAAAAAAAATTTGGACATTACAATTTTCAAACAAAGACTAAATACTTGACAGTCACACATAACATTTTTATTCAAAGATTTATATACTTTATCAAATAATGGGCACGAAAATATCTAACAAATTTTCTCGTATCATGATTCTATGATTTTTGGAACTCTAGTCCTATAACATGAGACCTCGGGGCCAATGTTTTCTGTTTATGATATTATCCTTTTACTTATTTTGCTAGTTGTTAATTTTCTATCTTCTTTTGTATCTATCAATATGCCAACAGAGTTCGCACTAAAAAAAGAGGAAATATCAGCGTAATAACTAAAATAATTGAATAAGAATGAGTTATTATAATAGACTAACGGAACTCGAGCAACACATTTCACTAAATTGATTATTTGTTTTACGCAGAAAAAAAACCCCGACACTTCAATAATTAGCAGTTTTCCACCTTTGATCATGTAGATAAAAATTGGTCAATAGTAACCGGGACCTTACTAGTATTCCGACCTTATATATCGGTCTATGCTATTATCCCTCAATACCGCATGCTTTACGGAGAAGCGTAAAATATTTGTTTCACCAGAGACATATAGTACAAGTATTATATGTCTCTGGTTTCACCAAGTCGGGATTTTGCCTAGGACACACACCCGCAGTCTACCAGGCAGTTCCAAGCACTACCAATTAAAGACATTATATATAAAAAAAATATATACTACTAACTAGGTTCCGGAAAAGTTGGGATTGTAATTTTAAAACTCCGCCCAGTACACAGGGACGCTATATTAGTCGGTGATATTGGCAATCTTTAACTAATGTCTTACTTTTTGACATGCGTCTTTTCAAAAGGGAAGCTAATAAGGAAAGTTCTTGTTTAAAAAAAGATTAAAGTGGAGTGTGTCATTGCGGCAAAAAATAGGTCTGAAAACTTTTTTAATGATGTGTGATCACTGGTTTGACCCACCTGCTAGCTGCAACGAAACGTAATTATCGGCCTATGATGATAATATGGAGAAGAATTTTTTTTTTTAAATTCATTTTTGACTTTTAAATTTGAACTTTGGTGGATAGTTGTCTCATTGGCAATCATACCACATCTCCTTATTTTCATATCGTAGGGTTAACATGGGTATAGAAATATGACTTCCCTAATCTGACAGATAATCCCTTGCTATGACAGGGTGTTCATACAGCTGGATGTATAAATACCTCGGGGGAAGGGGGGGGGGGGGGCACTTCAATACTTAATTGATAGGGGGTGCCGCTGGGGTTCTGTTACCACACCTTTTTTCATATATTGCGTAGGTAACAATGCAACCTTTTCCCGTATTGTTTGGGTTTCATGTGGTGTGTAATGTACGAATGGAATACCAAAGTGTCAAAAAATTAAAATTGGTTGATAAAAACACAACCGAGAACACCAAGAAAGATGATAGTGAAGAAGTTATGGGAGCTTGATAGACCTTGTCTTATATTTCTGATAGTTTTTCCGACCTATACACATATATTTAAGCCTGAAAAGGTAACCTATTCCAGCGGCACGTCCTATTACCTTGTATATAGGACTCGGGGGGGGGGGGGGGGGGGGGGGGGGAGGCTACTTCAATACTAAATTGACAGAGGGTGCCGCTGGGGTTCTGTTACCCCACCTTTTTCATATATTGCGTAGTTAAAAATGTAACCTTTTCCCCATAATGCTTGGGTTTCATGTAGTGTAATGTAAGACAGAATATTAAAGTGTCAAAAGAGAAAAATTGGTTGATAAAATCACACCCGGAAACACCAAGAAAGATGACAGACGAAGAAGTTATGGATACTTTATTGACCTTATCATATATTACTGATAGTTTTCCCGACCTATTCACATATTTTCAACTTGAAAAGGTGACCTATTCCAGCGGCACGTCCTATCACCTTGAATATAGGAAGTCACCCCCCCCCCCGAGATAAATACGCAGCCTCGTAGGGTAAAAAGGAGGAATTTTGTCCATACCAAGCATACATTGTCCATTCATATTCTAGTGGGCAGTCCATATATTTTTTGTGTTAACAAGAGTGCACCAGCTGAAATGTCTCACCTGCTTTACATTCATGATTGGTTTTATGTTGATATTCCAAAAGATAAAGTTTTACTACAAGTATCAGAAAAAATTAATATTATCAATGATCATGAAAATGAGGCCAAGGTCAGATAAACCAATCCAAGCCAGCCTTACAGTGGCGGAACCAGAATTTTTCATAAAAGGGGGGGGGGGGTTGACTGCTTAAGAGAGGCCTGCTCCAGTCATGCTTCAGTGATTCCCTATATAATCAACCAATGGGCCCTCCCCTAAATCCGCCTCTGTTACAATCATCCCATCAACCAAATATTTTGAAACATATATAGTATGCCAGTAACAGACAAAACCATGAAAATGAGGTTAAGTTCAGATAAACCCTGCAAGACAGGCATATTTATTTTTCATTCATTATTTTGTACATAAATCATGCCGTTAGTTTTCTCATTTGAATTGTTTTAAATTGTACATTTGTCGTATAGGTTTTACTCATTGTCGAAGGTCGTATGGTGACCTATAGTTGTTTATTTCTGTGTTATTTGGTTTCTTTGGAGTGTCTCATTTACAATTATATCACATCTTTTTACTTAATATTTCAATATATAGATTTAATAATCATACCATACACCAAATATAATGACCTATTGATTACACAATGTAGCATGTTAAAAGAGGACTTACCATTGACCAATGAACCATGCAAATGTGGTCAATGACAGCTGCCTGACAGACATGTACTCCTTACATTTGTAAATCATTGCAAACATACAGTTTATCGATCTACTACATGTACTTTTAGTATTAGAAAAAACAGACAAAAACACAAAAACATGACATTGACAAATGACCTATTGCTAACAGTATCTGATAAACAACCCTAATCAGGTAACTTTAACCTTGATCACTGATCCATGAAATGAGGTTGAGATCTTTGTTACAATCTGTATCAATTTGAGTGCATATTTAATTTTACAAAACAATATTAATCTGGATCATTGTGATACTGTAAATTTAGAAATTATTGTGAGGTTTTTATTAATGCAAATAATGCGACAGGGTGAATATCACAATAATAAGAACTTGCATTCTGATAACTGAATTATAGATCTTTATGCAGACTTTTTTGTAATCGCAATAATCATGATAGTTAAACTCGCAATTTAGTCCATTCGTGAAAAATCGCAATAATAAATGCACGCAATAATTTCTCAATTTACAGTAGGTAAAAATGTTGTCAGTTAGTGAGACACAAATTTTCCCAGACAAAATATAATTCTTTTGGTTGTTGTCTCGTTGAACAAAACTGTATTTTATTTCTCCTTTCATCCAGAAAATATAACTTTTGAAATAGAAACTGAATGGCATATAGATGGAAAACAAATGTCAAATGACGTAAAATAATCCAAGTGGCCATTTAGGTCAGGGGTTGGTGAGGTAAAAGATGAGGCAAAGGCATGTGCATTTACCACAACTGCAACTTGGTATTATGATTTCCAAAATTTACAAATCTCTACCTTCTGTATTAAAGACAACTGCGTATTAATGCAGTTTGCATATCATGAATCGTGTTTGCAGCAAAATTCACTACAGACAGCAAAAAAAAAATTTAATTCAGCTCTATTAAAATTCATTTTTTTAAACATTTTTTATTTTTATTCCTAAAATGTCTATGAGATCAAATTTATAAAACATTTATTAGCATTGTAAATTTCAATAAACTAGTAATTGTTGACATGTATACATCATGTACATGTACAATCATTAGCTGATCAGCTCTATATTTTCATTATTTTTATATCAATATTCTTTATCAGTGTTTTTATAAGACTCAATAATCTGTATTCATCATTGGGACAGGTAGGTAAAGTAGGTCCTTTTGATCTTGGATTTTTTTTTATGGATTTTGACAGCACTAAAGCATATAGTTCTAAATTATAGTTGATCTTGGCTTCTTAAGTGGATTCTGACAACACATTGCAATTTTGCATATAAACACCAAGTGTACATGATCTTGGGTTCTCTCATATGGATTCTGATAGTACTTTGATTATACATGTAGTTCCAAATATTGTTGATCTTGGCTTCTAATGTTGTTCTTAAGTTTCAGCACTTTACATCTAGTTTCCAATTGCAAGACAAGATGATACTGGCTTCTCGTGTAAATTCTGTCAGTTCTTTGCCAATAGTTTCCAAGTAAAGTTGAACATTCCAGGATCTTTCACAACAAATCACTCCTTCCTCTTACATGTACATGTACTTGAAGCCTGAAATTAAATGTCAAGAGTAATTCTGTCAGTAAATCAAACATGACATGTAAAAGCATAATGTAGTTCATATTTTAAATAAATGGGTAACGTGTCCATGGGACACAGATGATACCCCCGCTTGCATATAAAGTTATAAAGGAACATAACTAAATAACGGTAAGAGTGACACTACCCAAAGTTTTACTTGATCTGAGTTTTGTTGTAATGAGTAATGCGTATAAGTTTCATAACATTTGGATGAGGCAAACAAAAGATAAGAGAACGGAAACAAAAAATTCAGCAATTTTTCCATTTGTAAAAGGGCATAACTCTAGAACAGTAAAAATGACACCACCAAAAACAATTCAAACTTGATCTGTGTTTGTTGGTAATAAGCATTGTGTATAAGTTTCATAATATTTGGTTGAGGCAAACTGAATTTAGAGAACGGGGGGGGGGGGGGGGGGGGGGGGAGATATGGTTGGGTTTAATTGTAAAATTGTTAACAAATTGTGATCAAGACGAATCCATCAATAAAATGTATTGCCTCGTACTGTAGGGTTATAATTTACAAATTAGGCCATTTATATTCTCAAGAAAACAAACAAAACAATTGAACCCCTTGAGGGGTTGGACAGGGATAAGGGAACATGAGAATGAGGGATCAGGAAGGGGGTAGCATGTGCAGGTCCGTTAGTTAGCCTGGTCTGAAGTGAAAATAAAAGTAACTAGTTTGGTAGAAGTAAATCTTATGAAGATTATAAATAGAAAAGACCCTTTGATCTCGTGTGAGTCACTTTATTTTTAAACAATAAAAATATACTTAATATATCTTTATTTTAACATGTTATAGAACTAAAATAACAAAAGCCTGATTTAGAATTAAAGGAAGGGTACACACAGACTGAGGATGCGAATGTAAAAGGGACGAACGTGAATTGGAGCGAACACGCTTTTGGTTGAAAGGACAAGAATTCGAAAAGAGGGGGAGGGGGGGTGAATAATCTGGGAAATATATTTTGCCATTTTTTGTCTGGGAGCAAGGGGGATGGAAGAAGAAGTAAGGGGAGAAAATTTTAGAGTAAAAGTGAAGGGAAATGGGAGTTGCGGATAGGGAGTGGGAATCATGGACCCCTGTCCGAGGGAAGTTGTGGGGTACCCCACATTACTAGTCATTAAACGTTAACGATAAATATTTTACTCCATTTGACCCTGACGTGGCTACGAAATTAGATTTTACGAATGACGATATAAAATCAAGACTCATTTGACGCTAACGGTAGCGCATTAATTGTTGATGCTGAAAATGACCATCCCCTCCTCTTTGACTGTTTGACAGGAATATTTTTCAAAACAGGCTATACATGTTCACAACTTGCCAGTTAAGGGTCAAATAAACACACAAATAAGATACCAGCCATAACGATTATACATAGAACAGAAATTAAGCCCATGCAAGGTTTCAGCCGCAGTGATTTTCTACAGTAGCGAGTATTTTGAGATAACCCCCCACTTTGTATTTTACGTGATACTGACAACATTTGGCTGTCTAATATATTAAAATCTATGTTTTCTTATGTAATGACTCTACCTTCATCGTTGTCTATTCGCCACTATGTCTGTTATTCATGAACAAGGTCGTATTTATCAGTGCAGTATGCTGCTCAACAATGGCGACCCTGAAATTTCTGATGTCCGAGTATTGCGCGAAATTAGAGGGAAGCAACTCGCGCCAGACAAAATTACCGTATTTCACCAAAATAATAAAAATTTCGCTTTTTTATAACAAACAGTAAAATGTTAATCACATTTCTATTCAGCTATCGTCCATTGATATAATTACAAACATTATTTTATTAAAGACATCAATAAAAAATTCACAAGAAAGTAATAAATGGAGTGCATTGAAATCAGACCTCATGGGGTAGAGGGGTTAAACAAAAGCTCGTGTAACTTTTTTAAAAGCCTGGTGACCCCCATTTTATTTTCCCTTAAAATGCTCGAAAAGTTCATAGCTTTGACATATCCGTTTTTTTTAAGAATCTACCGGGGAAATTTTACGAAAAATCGATTAAACCAATATTTTTAGGCTTAAAATGAAATTAGAAAATGCAAAATTTAGACATAAATCTGAAAATAAAAGGATTTTTAAGTCTAAAAAAACCAAGGGGAACGTTTATATTTCAAATTTAATTGTTTTTTCGCATAATAATCATACTGACATGGTTCTAAAAGTCTTTGAAGTTGATGTAGTCGTTATTGTTGAAAGGGTGTAAAAGTTTGGAAATGGGGTCAAAATCGCACATTTCGCTTCCATTTGAGGGAAAAACGAGCCTGGTGACCCCCTTTTTTCTTTGCATTTTTGGATTCAGCATAAAAAAATCTACAAAATATGTGAAAATAAAAGAAATCTACCTGGGGTCCTTATTGGGGTGAGCCACCTTAATTGACAACGAAAATACATCGTAAAATGACTCGACGTTTCTTGTAATTAATCAATCCTCTTTTAATTAAACAAAAAAGAGTGTACATTTCATCTTACAACTTATTACAAATTACAAATGTCATAATTGTTGAAACATTAAGATCTATCAAGGGTTACGTTATACATTCTGTGTAAGGAGACGGAATAATTGATAGAATGTTATATATGGGTGCCAGTCGTGGAACAGGAACTGCTTTCCCTTCCTGGGAACATGAGTTCACCCCTATTTTTGATGGTGTTCGTGTTGCTCAATCTTTAGTTTTCTGTTATTGTTGTTTTGTCTTTTCGTAGTTTTTGGAAAGTTTGCTATACTTTCCTATGGCATCGGCCTCAAACCGGAAGTTGGACAGACTATCTTATGTGTTCTACTCCTAGATAATGTAGTACTAGTGTTTGAATAATAATTCTAGGAAGATACTTTTGAAATTATGAGTAACTACTTATCATTTGATAACCTTACAGCTTGAATAAAAATGGACTGAATGTTCACCGACAATTCAAATGAATTCAACTTCATTTTGAAAATGAGTATCACAAACACTACTTCGCGGATCTGCCCTGCGCGGAAGAGAAAACCAACAAATCTTCACGAGACAGCAGTTTCTACGTTTAATTCATAAAAAATTTAGAGGGCCTGACATTTATTTCGAGGTGGGTGTTTTTTTTTTTTTTTTTTTACATTTATTCATGAAATAAAAAGAATTCTTATTGTTAAGAATATCGTAATCTTTTCATTTTTTACGTTTGTAAATGGTAATAGCTTTGACCTCTATAAATTATGCATACTTTGAACTGTCAGCCATTTTGTATGTTTATGTTACCTGTATGCGTTCCAACGGGATTCCCCAGACATGCGTAAGATCCATACATGTGAAGCCCCCCCCCCCCCCCACGGGAGTACAATAATCCCGGTTTCAGGGGTCTCCTTCCGTCCTCCGGTTGAAGAGAAGAAAAAAGTACTGTGTATAAAATATTCGCATTTTCCGGCGCCATTTTTTACTACGATATTTACAAATGTTTATTATTAAAGACGTAAAAGCCCGAGTGTATCGAAAGTATACGAAGCCTAGGACCCTGGCTCACTGCTCGGCAGTAGACGAAGTATTAGATTGGGTCAGGATGCCAGGATAAAGTATACGGTATAACTGACATTGCTGATTACGCAACATGTTTAAATTTTGACCAGACCGGCGAATGAATAGTTCGATTGAACAATAAACAAGTATCAGGATATTAAATAATCGATAATCATATTGCTTCTGTCTATGTCACACGCCAAGGATGAGTAAATGATCGTAAAGGTAAATACCGGCTTTGATAGAAAAGTGCATTGTCAAAACATCGATCGGAAGGTTTTATGCCAAAAATTCAGCAAAGAAGAACTAGATGTTTCACATTCCAATGCGGATATAAGGACCTTGGCTCAGTTTAGCATGCTCAAGTGGATCCACACTGACAGCAGAAAAACATTGACCCAACGACAGTTCACAGCCTCCCAAGTGTTAGGATTAACAACTACACAAATTGTTACAAGGATAAGGATTACTTTAGGACAGTTAAGTGTATTAATATTTGTTTGTTTATTTATAACGTTATAAATATGTATAGCAAATAATTTTTTATATATCTATGCCTATGTGACATTGCATACTAATAAAACAGATGGAGGCATGAATAGAACAAGATACTTAAATGTTCTCTAAATTAGACTATTTACCGGATTAGTAATAACATAAGCAACAAGACGGGTGCCACATGTGGAGCAGGATCTGCTTACCCTTCCGGAGCACCTGAGATCACCCCCAGTTTTTGGTGGGGTTCGTGTTGCTTAGTCTTTAGTTTTCTATGTTGTGTCATCTGTACGATTATTTGTCTATTTGTCTTTTTATTTTTGGCCATGGCGTTGTCAGTTTGTTTTCGATCTATGAGTATGACTATCCCTCTGGTATCTTTCGTCCCTCTTTTCAAAGAAAAGGTTAAATAATAGAATCTGAAATGATTATGATAGTTGATTTATCCAATTTGTGTCCATTTCATAAAGTTTGTGCTTTATACTTTGGGTTATCAAACTCAGTAGGAAGTTGCATCATGGTCTTTGGACGTGTCATATCCCAAAGTCGGATCACTTTGACCTTGACTTTGTCCTTTGAAACCTATGATAGTAAAACCTTGTACATTAGTGTCTGGATCATATCTTTTGTACCTTAAAATTTTGGTTACCCTAGCGAGAAACTGCATGGAATATAGTTTAACCGTTGCATTTTGGGCTTGGGGTACATCATATACCAAAGTCAAATTATTCTGACCTTTCTCATTTGACCCCTATGATAGTTAAACAGTATCTGGTTTTGTGTTTGGTACATATATTTTGAACTGTACATGTAGCACTTTAATTGACAAAACTTTGTACACAGAAGCATCATATTGACCTTGACATTCAATTTCAGAATTTACAGTATGAACCTCACACTTTGTTCATGGGTCAGTATGATTCTTTAAGATTGACCTATAATTAGGGCCCCGTCGAATGGCGGGTCGCCCTATAGTGATCAGTCTGTCCGTCCGTACGTAACAAATTGTGTCCGCTCTATATCTAGAGAACTGTTTTGATTTCAAAATTTATACTTGACATGTATATTAACCAACACCAGAGGCTGTGTCATAATATTATACAACTTCCTAGGTTAAAGGTCAAGGTCCAAAACTTTGGTTTCAGTTGACAACCCCATGTCCTATGGTATAGATCTTGTCCGCTTTATATCTTGAGAACCGTTTAAGATTTCAAAGTTTATACTTGACATGTATATTACCCAACACCAGAGGGTGTGTCATAATGTTTTTACAACTTCCTAGGTCAAAGGTCAAGGTCAAAAACTGGTTTCAGTTGACAACCCCATGTCCTATGGTAAAGATCGTGTCCACTCTATATTTTGAGAACCGTTTTGATTTCAAAGTTTATACTTGACATGTATATTAACCAACACCAGAGGGTGGGTCATAATGTATGTACAACTTCCTAGGTCAAAGGTCAAAAACTTTGGTTTCAGTTGACAACCCCATGTCCTGTGGTAAAAATACAATTTTTTTACCACACGTTATTCACAGTGGGGCCCACAGAGATGACTCCCACCTCAATGATGACTAATTACCAATGTTTCAACTCAACACAGAGGCAATGATTATATCAAATGAATGGCTGAAAACCAATAATCTCAAAATTTCATTGCCTCAATGCTGAATTTCACATCAGCAACTTAAATGTATTACATGGTTATAAGTACCCTATGAATCTAGTGTATATTAACTTTTTATTCCTGTCTTAGAGCACATTGTCATTGTTGATTAAAGCCTTTCATATAAATTCACTTTCATTACAGTTGTATTGATTTAATTTGCTGTCTTATTTAAAATAAGTGATGTGGTATATTTTGCGAATGAACCAGTTATCCAAAAGAGTTCAAAGGAGGAACAGTGTTCTCCCCAGGATTTTTAGATAGCACCAGCGTAATCAATGTAACAAATAACATATATGCGTCAAACATAATTTACATCATTTCGCAACACTTTTACTCTATTCTCCTTATGGTTAGTTTCCATAGGGTTCTTTCTTTTTTTTTCATTTGAGTTTTCTTTTCTTTTGTACTATGTTGTAGGGTAATTGAGTTTTACTGTGCGTATTGCTGTGTGTTTGTTTATTCTACACTGGCTAGAGGTATAGGGGAGGGTTGAGATCTCACTAAAATTGTTTAACCCGGCCGCATTTTTTGCGCCTGTCCCAAGTCAGGAGCCTCTGGCCGTTGTTAGTCTTGTATGTTTTTTTTTTAATTTTAGTTCTTTTATATGTTTAGGAAGATATAAAAAAAAATTATAGGTCACCATACGGTCGTCAACAATGAGAAAAACTTATACTATATATAGTAAGCTATTAAAGTCCTTGATATGAAAAATGTGGAACAATTCAAACATGACAACTAACGGCTTAATAAGTAACAATACAATTTACAAAAATAAAATCTAAAGGACCTAAAACAATAAAAAATACTAAAATCACAGGCCCTTGACATGGGATGGGCACATACAGAAATTAACAGAGCTTTTGTATATTTGATTATTTTAAATCTACAGTTTAAGGTTGCAATAGAAAATATCAAAATTTTACATGACAGTGGTTTAGTAAAAATCATCAAAGCTGTGATTAAATACATATTTGAAATAATACACATCTTCAACCTATTTGAAAAAATACACATCTACCGTTGCAAACTTTCCACAGGTGCTATCCAGCACTTTGATTTTACAGTGTTGTCTGTTTTTATTGAACTGACCATTTCTTATTGCCCCTTGGTATCTTCGCACTTTTTTATAAGATCGGGTAGCCAATATAAAAGTAAAGCGGTACAATTCTATCCGCCGTATCACGTAATTATTCATTAAAAATTACCGCATGTATCTACCAGGATTTTTTTTTAAATCCTTGTTTCGAAAAAAAATGTTCCAACACTAAGCCGAACCATGTGCATTTACGACCAAAATATAATACATGACGAAAAAATGAAATGCTGAGATGATAAATACATGTTTATAAATACATATTTATATATGCTTATATGAATACATACACGATATATAGATTTAACTGTTAAAGTACACTGGATACATTTGTAATACCGCATTCTGATATTTACGTTAATTCGCTGAACAAAAGACGATAATCTATGAACTGCGAATCTAATCAGTTTCCACTCAAGATTTTCCAGATTAACTTATCAAATTATTTTTTAAACTTTCAGTCAAGCACTGTTTATCGCAGATTGTTTCTTTAGCCATCGTGTCAACATACAACAAAGGCTATTTATTTGATATGTAACGCGGCCATTGAATAGTCACTGAGAACACCCATTGTGTTTACGACACATCATAAGAAAATCTTAGTTTTGTTCAATAACTATATCCCTGTTCTTATTATAAGAATGAAGTGTTTCACATTAGAGAACACAAATTAAGCATCAATATATGAAAAATTCTTTATTAATTTAAAGATATATCAATTATGATTTTTTTTGAAAATTTACAACTTCTCCCGTTCTTTAAAAAACACACCGTAACAGGCATGTTTGATGTTTTCTAAACTTAAGAATGATATGACCTGCACAACATTCACGATTTCATAATGACAACATCCTCTTTCGTCTGCGACATGTTTGGAGAAAATCTGTGTTCGTTAGTTTTGTTCTGAATTTTGTCTACATATCCTTTATTTGTTGAGGGAATTGCATAGATCGTTCCTTTTTGTCCACGTAGTATAGGTCTATATACTAATGAACCATGGACGCTCCGTGGTCTAGGATAAACTTTTTCAATAGGCCTTTCAATCGTTGACGACAAATTGACGGACCGCCTCATGGGAACTCGGAGTGTATGGGGTGTTCTTGTAGTCGTGTAAATTGCATGCGAATTGCGATCTCGTAAACTGCCTTGCAAACTAGAATCATTACTGAATGTGCTTACATAGGCTGATCTCGTACATATTTCACGGGGAGCTATCTTCCCTCGCAAAACTACATCCTCTTTCCATGTATCGTATGATGTTGTTGAATTTCGGGGAGAAAGTTGTTCACCATCTACGACATTTATCACAGGATTTTCTTTTGATACGTATCGGCGAACATATGTTGGGAGCGTAGTTTGTGTTCCCGAGTTCCTGTAATCAGGGACGACCACTTTGACCTCGCCCTCCTCGAGGTTAAGGGATTGTGTTGTTGCATTTAGGTTTTCGATTATATTTTGGTTCTGTTCGTCGTCAGTGGAATCCTCGTCTACTACAACGGCCTCTATTGTAGTCCTAGGTTCACCCATTATTTCTACCTCTATTTTTCTGTCAGTATGCACTACTTCATTTTCATCTTTATCATAATACACATCAGTATCAATGCTTGCAGAAGTCTCAAGCATCAATTTGATTTCTTTAAGTTCCTGTGATAGATCATCGAGTTCATCTCGTAGACCGGTTTCTGAGAAAGAATTGGAAAATTCTTCTCCGTTTTGATCAGTTGATCCGCCTTTTTTTGCTGCAGTGTTACAATCTTTTCTGTTTACAGATTCATATTTGTTGTTTATTTTAGTTAGGTTTTTCTCATTTGAAGATGCTACGTTGGAGTTAATGTCTGTGTGCTTAGTTTTTATCACACCATTTTGTTTTGAATGAACGTCTTGCATATAGACATTGGTATGAAGCTGACGTTTATCTGTTGAATGATGCTTTGAACGAAGCGTCCAATTTCCACTGCTGATTTGTGTAAGTTCTAAATTATTATCTCCACTGCATAGTGTTCTCCGCAAATCTTTAAAGCAAGAAACAAAGAGACTGGCGTCTGTGCCACTTAAGCAGCTGACTGCGACAATGCGGTATTTTCTTCTTTGGTCTTTTGTGATAAACAACACACACTGTGGATTATACTGATTTACTGTTGTAAAATAAATGTCAGTAAATGGCACGACATCCTTCAATGTTTTCCCAGACATTAACGACGAAGTGTTCACTTTTACACCTTGGCTTGATAGATGGAGCGTACATTTCGTTCCTTTCCCATGTCTTACCATATCTGCAACTTGTCTAATAACATAGTCGGCAACCGTGTCATCTTTCCAACATCCTAGATAATTACACTTTCTTTTTAAATAAACCCCTTCCATGTGTCAAAATCTTGCTTTAAAATTCACAGATGATATACATGTATGATAAATCTCACCATAGAGTAAAATCCACAATATTAAATCTCCGTCTTTTTACCTATAATGAAAATAATAAAACTTCTGAAAGATTTTTAGTTACATATACCTGAGTAAATTCACATTTAAATTAACGGTTGGTTGATCTTATAGATTTCATTATACATTACAAACATCCACATTTTTTTTAAATACAAGAGGCTTCCCATGGGGGTTAAAGGGTTACCTCAAACCAAAACAAGAATTGACAAAATTAGATAAAAGTACTGACGTACTGTTTACTCAGATAAACCCCAGATCTGATGACTGGGGAATAAATCATAGTTTCCCACCTCCCTATAGGCTACTTGAAGAAATTTGCAGTTGCTGTCTGACGTTGAGTGTCAAACATTTTAAGTCACGTTTACGAAAAAACACAATTAATATTTAATCAATTGACTAGATTCTATGAGCACAGAGGGTTGAAAGGGACAACTGAAAAATGTTACACTGTCTGAAGATAGGATAATGTATTCAATGAATTTTTCGCATTTCGATCAGGCGTGATTGTATATAAAATAGTCAAACCGACACCCCTCCCCAATACGAGACTGGAGAATTTTAATTGACTACAATTCTATACTTATGTGACTCTTTATTGTGTAAACAGTATGCGTTGGTTGTCTCTTATCTTCACAGCGTAGACCTTTCTTATTTTTTTAAATACGCAGATGATATACATGTATGACAAATCTCACCAAAGAGTAAAATCCACAATATTAAATCTCCGTCTTTTTTTTTTTTGTTCTATGATTAGTTTTGAATAGTTGTAATTTTAAAAGCAAGACATCATCTGAATTCTTAATCATCCCATGATCCCACCAAGTCATAACACATTAAATTTATGTATTTTATGCAATGTTTATAATAGCAGTTGTTTAATTTATCTCGATAAATTGTTTAAACAGAAGAGGTAAATTACAGAATTCTATTTTGGTTAGCGAACTTCAAGCTTAATCGGTAGTGATTCCTTACGTGTATAGGAGGAAGGAGGCAAACCTTGTATTATACTATTTTTTAAGATATGAATAAGAAGATAATAAATAAAAATTAGCGGCTCAGCAACCTAACACAAAAGATTAACACGCATAGTCATCTATTGACTGCTTGAATTCAGTGGTGTAGGATCCGGTGGCAAGGTGAACAAAAACAACTAACTTCTAAATTATTAAACTATAGAAAAGGGGTATTTTTTTTTTTTTTTTTTGCTTTTCACTTTTTAGAAGTTTTTTTAGGAAAAAATCATATCTTAATGCTAATACTTTTATAAGAGGCGGAAGATACCATTGGGACGTTCAAAACTCATAAGACTAAGAGAAATTGAAAACTTCATTGCAAAAAACAAGACACAGAAAGCAAAAACAAGTCCACAAAAACACTACATAAAAAACTCAAGACTAAGGAAAACGAACCCCACCAAAAACTGCGAGTTATCTCATGTGCTCCGGAATGGTAAACAAACCCTTCTTCACTATATCAATTCTTTGAAATCTTACCATCATCGAGGACGAAACTTAACATTTAATAACAGATTAAGATCTTGACATATATAGTTTAGACATCTGTCTAGTGCGTAAGTGCATGCGTTTGCACGTGCGAATTCATATTAAAGATTGATTTGGCTTAAAAAATAAAAGAGATAGTGCCAATATTTAACAAAAGGGCCATTTCAAAAGTTATGTCAATATTTAATTTAATGTAATAGTTTCACAGCCTCATGTGTGCACTTTGAGTATCTTACAATATTATGACTAATTATAAATGCCTGCAAATAGCCCAAAACCGCAAGTTTGACAGAATTTGGCAAATAGGAGTATTTGTAAGAAAGATATTCATAACCAAAACCCAAATTATACTGGATCTAAAGATGTAAATTTTTACATATTATTCATTTTGATAAGTGACGTGCTTTGATGAATTGACCTAAAAAACAGCAAATTTAGCGCCGAATTCCATATTTATTTTATTGAAATATGTTGGAAAGGTATACGATAATCATATATACTCGTAATTATTCAAGTCCCAGTAGGATTTGACAACGTTCAGGTTTTAAGTTCTGTGAATGAAACAAATATTGAAAAATTATGCAGAGGTTTGTCTTAAATCAATTTTCCATGAGTAATGCTAAAACATAATGTTGGCAGAATTTGAGGCATTATTGCTCCTCAATGGCAAAATGAATCGGTAACCTGAAACCACAACTGGTGACACGTGATACAAATATTTAATAAAATAATTCCTTACAAACCAAATGAATTAAAGAAGGGACAGTACTTTATTTCTGTTCTAAGCGTTTACTTGACATTATTTTAATTTAAGTTATCAAACATTTCTTCTATAAAATGATATAATAAGTAAGCTGTGTATTGGACTCGTTGTATTGTGTATATCATACTTTCATAAATAAATATAATTATACTAATGATATATCAGTAATCATGAGATGAGAGTTTAGTGTCTCCATGGTGTTGTCTTAATTAATATATTTATAAGTACTTACAATGGTAAATCCAGTCGTGCTATAAGATAATCTTGATATAAAACTGGATTTAAAATAAAAAACTTATAGCCTTAATATAATGATTGAATAAAAAATGGACGCACAAACAAAATTACTTTGGAAACAATTATTCGATATAACTGAGAACCTTTGTTCAAAATAGATGCATTCATGCAATATCATGTATTAATCCCATGTTCACCATTATAGTTTTAACGTTACCAGTTATGTTAAGACTATAGAAGGTCCTGATAATAATAAATACCCGATCGATCGATCATCAAATGTAATATATTTATGAATAGTACGGAAGCACATGTATTTGTTTTGGTAAAAAACGTGTGTTTGTTTACATCAACACGTGTTTTAGAATACCTGTAATGTTTACAATGGTTTTCCATTGGATGAAATTTGTCGCATTGCAAGTATAATTCTCCGAATTAAACATGTATTCGAAGTATCGTATGCCATGATTTGGCTCGTGTTTCTCGTGCTTGTCGTTCCTATAAATTAAATGTAATGTATAATGTTATTATTCGAAGTTCTGTCTTACACTGAGTAGCATACTCCTTACAACTGCCTTGCCTGTATCAAGACCCCCACCCACCCTCATCTAGACAGTCAATTGTTGTTATGTGGAAAGTAATGGTTATTTATAATGCTTTTTATTACATTGGTTGCAATGAATTACATTGATTTCCCAGTGAAATAAAAATCGATAATATCACATGTGAAATAAACGTGGTTATTTCACTCCTCTGACGTCATACAACAAAAGGCGTTGTCAAGACGTCGATAACGTCGGATCAAAACAAATTGTGAATGCGTAGAAAAAGATATAGTTCCTTACATTTTCTACTTTAATTTCAGAAAAAAGTCATTTGCCAATGTAATAAAAAGAATAGCTAATCAAAGAATTCAAATTTCGAAAAATATTCAACTCGTGACCGAACAACACTGATAATTAACTCATGCGCTACGCGCATTCGTGAATTATTGTGTTGTTCGGTCACTCGTTGAATATTTTTCTCTATTTGAATTCTTTGATTAGTTATTCTATAAATATTAACTTTGTGTGTATTTCTTGTTTTGAAGATTGATGTTTTGACTGGATGTGTTTGAGAAGTTTTATTATACATTCGATAATAAAAGTGCGATACTCTCACAAGGAGAACTCATTTCTGATACATATGTTGATTTTTAGCATATGTATGGATAATTTATGTTCGTTTAAGTCTGGCAAACTAGAACATAACCATAATTAGTGTGTACCTACTAGATAACGCGAAAACAGGTTTTTCCTTACCGAAAAAAGAATTTTATGTAAAAAAAAATCGGAAGTGGTTTCGCGGAACCCTGTTTCTCGCCTTTGATGGCAGCTGTCAGTGTAAAAGTGTACTGATGACCTAAAACATGAGTCCATTTATCAGCAAAATACAGAATTTAAAAAATAAATAAAACTATTTTTAGATGCTATTTCTTGGTCTTGAAGATTAGCGTCTGTCCAAGTTTCATAACAATCCATGAAGGTATACAAATTTATCATGTCAAAAACATTCAATCACAGACTGTCTGTAAATGTTAACTGTAAAAAAACTAAGTCCATCTATCAGAAAAAATACTTAAACTGAAAACAACATATTTTTAAAACTTTGCTTCAGGCATTATCTCTTAATCATAAAAACTCTTCTGCCAAAGTTTCATAAAATTGTGTGAAGGTTTGACAAAGTAATTGATGTGAAACAAACTTAGACAGTCAACTTCTCGTCTCAGACAAGATTGCCAATTCAAAAATTAAAGTTCTTAAAAAAATATTTTATGAAATTTTATTGATAAGATCAATATATATGAAGAGATAAATAGAATAGAGAATGGAAACGGGGAATGTGTCAAAGAGACAACAACCCGACCAAAGAGCAGTCCAAGGCCACCAATGGTTCTTCAATGAAGCGAGAAAATCCCGCACCCGAAGGCGGGCTTCAGCTTGTCCAAACCAATAACGGTATACTCATTCAGCATTATGGACTCCATCCTTAACTCCGAAACTTACAAATGAACAAAAAAAAAAACACAAGGTTAACAAAGTCTAGAGGTTCCTGACTTGGGAAAGGCGCAAAAAATGCGGCGGATTTAAACATGTTTTGTGAGATCTCAATCCTCCCCCTATACCTCTAGCTAATGTGTAGTACACAAATTACAGCAAAACGCACATGGTAACTTCGGAGATTATCCTACGCAAAAGTGAACATCACCAATACGTATTTTCGTTTACATATAAACGTTATCATTTATCATCAAAAGTTGAAGGATTCGGTAAATAAGAAAATTTATGATAGCGTTGAGGTTTTTATTTTATTGCTGTTATTTTTTTGTTTCATGCAGTTGTTTGTTCACTTCGACGTATTGTTTTTACACATTTTTATTCAATAGACATTCTTTCTTGAGTAGTGATTCTTCGTTACAGCCAGCTTTTGAGATAATATTAGAATCAAAGCATTAAAGATTTCTTTTCTAAATAGTTAATGAAAGGACTTTGAAGGATAATCTAATTTGATTGTTCTTTATACATTGTATGCCGGGTGACAATATAACAATGCTGATTGATTACTTACTTTTTAAAGGAATACGTTCAGTTTGGTTCTCTCGTCTATCCTCTGTCGCATTCAGTTTGGTTCTCTCGTCTTTCCTCTGTCACATTCAATTTGGTTCTCTCGTCTATCCTCTGTCACATTCAGTTTGATTCTCTCGTCTATTCTCTATGACTTAAGTGTCCTAGGGTAATCAAAAGGATAAATGTATTCACAATTTATAGGCATATCAATTAAAAATATTTCCCGAAATACGAATGAAAATTGGGCAATTGATCTACTACATAAATGTAAAAACGATATTGATTTGATATTAAGCAGCAATCTAGATTTTAATAAAATGATGACACATAAACATTGGTTCTGTAACATGATAACGATAACTTTGATAACAAAAAAATATATGCAAAGGTTATTAACTGATTTCTTTTTTGTGAGCTCTTTTAAGTATCTCAATAAAAAGCTTCATATACGAGTTGCAGTTGATATTTTAAAATACATTTTGATATATTTTTCCTCATCCAAAGGTTATATTCTGTAAATATTGTTTAGTTTATTTTCCAGTTTTGATGATTACTTAAATTCTTCTATAGCCAAAAAGGGAAGTTATTTTTCCACCTCAAAAAAATTGCATCGGTTCGGTCCAGTTTTTTTATGCGAACAAAACTTATGTTATTTGTTTTGATATATGTTCATATTCTGACAAGCAGTTGAATGGTTAATAAAGGATAAGGCAAAATATCATTTTCTTACATATATAAGTAAACTAATGAAATGCTACGATTATACTTTGTAATGTTTTCTTCATTATTTTAAACGACCGTGCGTGGGCTTATTAGCCTGTCAAGGCCGCAAAACACACCCGCTAGGACTGTTACGTGATCTAACGCAATAAGATTAAGTTCAGGAATTTAAAGGGTCATTAGCTGTCAAATTCATGTTCACCGATTTGACTCAAATTCTCATATTTGATTTATAACATACTAAAACGTATATCTTGATTATAAAAAGTCTAAAATAAACAATTTACAATGCATGGACTCGATAATATGTATCAGCATTTTGTGTGTATTTTAGTCTAGACGCCATTTGATTAACCATCGAGGTGATCTCCGAAGACTGCCGACGGTCATATAACCCGATATAAACATAAATATAGATATAAATAGATAGCGAACTCGTGCAATTGCATTTTTCTATGTCTGTTTGATTTCATATTATAGGTTAAAAATATATGTTGATCATCGTTTTTACCCGTATAAGAATGAGTTTTTGTGGATCGAATCAGTCAATTAAATGGTTTACCCTTGTTTCACTTTCAATGTTGACATTCTTTTCTTTTTAATAACTGAACACGCCTAATTTATACGTAACCCATCTCTAGCTAAGGGGTTAAATTGAAGGTAACATAAATACGGATTCAATGAGGTCGAATTATTTACTTGCAAGTGAATGATTCTTCAGCGATGTTTTTTTTATCTTATTTTGACAAAATTGAACCAAACTGGCTGCTAAAAGCGAAATATTATTTCACTATTTCACTTTCATTGATGATTGAACAAAAAAAAAACATATTTTAATTTATTTTATAACTCGTAGCTAATGCCCCTTTAAGCAGGTTTCTTATTTCCAATTATTCCCTCCCCCCCCCCCTAGCGGTAGTTGACGACATTACTATTTACTAAATGGATTATATTTTCACGAAAAAAGTGCATATTTATACAAACAGTATATAAACTAAACAATCGAGTTTCAGTATGGCAATATATTTGGTGATTTTTGTGAAGTCTCTTTTCTGGGGGTGAACATTGTTTGCGATTTTTATTTTTTAAGTACATTTCATGAATAAAATAGTTAACATGCCTTAATTTCATTTGAAAAACGACTAAACGAATTTAAAAAAAAAACAAAATAAGTCAGAAATACACATCAAGTTTTTACATTTGTAATAGCACGAAGCTTATTTTTTGTTATTTAAACAGACCTACTGTATTGTTATGACTCATTAGAAAGGTATTTCACTTGACCCATATATTCAACATTTTTTGATACTTTGAACTTTTAATGCCATTATATCAAAATATAGCCTAAATATACACAAATAATTGAATCTGAAGCGAGATGATGTATCTAATAATTTTGCTGTATACGTTTTCAAAACAAAACAATCAACTCAAATACTCATGAACGTAAAAAAGGTATATCCGACTTCCTCCTTTTTTCGATAAGATTGTTTGTCCATTTTTAGAATTTTCCCCACAAAAATGTATTGCAGGCGACAGAGATGCAAATTAATGCTTAAAAGGATCAATATTTTATCTTTCTGTGGATTTTTTCTGTGGAATTTATGCTTATACATATTAAAGATCCACATGTTTTTGCACCTACGTAAGAGCTCTTTTGTGAAAATTTTTCTTTAAATCAATAGTTTACAAATATCACGAAGCTCCATACTATAATTTGAGTATTATATATAATAAACACGTATTTTAGATGCAAAAATTCTAAATTATGCCCCTTAATTAAACTTTTAAAGACCATAGAAACTGATGTAAACAATTCAAATATACCAACGTAGCCATTTTTACTTTCTCTAATACATTCAACTGGATATCAGCCTATCCAATGTTGATGTCTACAATGGTAATCAAAGTACTGAAGTACTGAACATCGGATGACCTCAAGTTGTGTTGGATTATGGATAAATGACAGGTGTTTATATAATACCTGCCAGACAGATATGTTCACCTTACAATATAGTACACATAATATAATTTGCTATCATATCTGAGATATGGACTTGAACTAGGAAACTTAACTTTGTGAATTATCCATGAAATGTTGACGAGGTCAAATGAGACTGATTGTTAGACTGGCATTATGACCTTACTAGTTGCACACATACAAAAATCGTTATCTTATTACTTATAATAGAGAATCAACATAGCAAATAATTCTTCTAATAGTCACTGAACTATGAAAATGAGGTCAAGACAACAATGAGATATTTATTATTCTAATATCAGAAAAAATCTCATAGTATCAAATCAGAATGCAAGTTCTTTCTATTGCGATAAACAATTTAATCGCATTATTTACTTTAATAAAAACCTCATGATAATTTCTGAATTTACAGTCATGACTTAGCTTGTCAATCTCTGCGCTTAAAAATTGAAGTTTCCTAGGCCTATATGTCATGAATGTGGTTGAAATACTGACAATTTTGCTAACTTTTACCAAAAATCTCTTTTTTTATGACATACATTACAATTTCAGAAAAATAGCTGTATAAAGTTATATATGTATCACATATCAGAATGCTAGTTTGTATCATCATGATTATTGCAATAAGTTGTTATTCAATTAATTAAAAAACATCAATTATTTTTGAATTAATAGCCCAAAATATTAGTCTGTATTCAGTACATACATTTGGTTTTTTTTTAACATCTATATACTATTCATTAGCAGAGAATTCATTAGGGAAGTTATTAATTTTGCATAAGACACTCATGGGAGTTCACAATTACAGTGGTCTTTATAAACATAATGACACAATATTATTGTTGATATATGTAAACTGAAATCATTGCAGAATTTTTCTTTCAAATGATTTAATGTTGGTTAGTCACTAAGTACTTTATATACTTAACCTGTACTAAAATAAAGAGATGTGGTATGATTGCCAATGAGATAACAGACTAAAAACTATCCACCAGAGTCTAAATAATGTGTGTGTCATGTCTGTTAGCAGTTATACGTCACTTTACAGACATCAACAATGAATACATTTCATTGTTTTCAGGCAGATGAGGAAAAAGAGGAATTGTAGCTTTTTAGCTTATGTACATGAGAATATAAGAAATATAATAATATAAATAAGGAAATAAGAGAGACATAAAAGACAAGACAACATATAAAGTGTTCCCTTACTAATCCTTAGAGGAGCTGCTGTATACTTAGAAAAAAGGATGTTGAGGACTTGGCAACATCAAAAAGCATTTTTAGACACATTATGGTCTATTGCAATCTGCCCTATTTGCTCCAACCTATAAGTATTAAAATTAATGCCTAGGGTGGGAATTAAACCCATGTATGTTCATATATACTCTTTTGTTCTTTTTGTACATACATGTATATGAAAAATATCAAATGCAAAAAAATGCTGTAATGTAAATGTGGTAATTTACATCCTTACAACCTCATTTTTTTAATAAGGACCTAGTAAAGGAAGTCCCTGAACCTAGTTAGACCTATTTCTTAGGCAAGGTGTATTACATATGCGGATCAAGAAAGGGGGGGGGCCCTTTTGTGGGAAACTGTAACAGTAAATCCATTGGATAAGCTACCCTACACTGTACATAATATGCAAATTAATGATTGGATACGAATTTGTGTCAGCTCTCAAATTGATGGAAAAATGTTAACATTGGAATCCGCCATTTTGACGTAGGAAACAAACTAATTTTCAATCTTGGATTAAAGGACATTGCGCACATTGCCAGCGTATCATGCATAACCAGTCATGTGCAAATATATCTTTTAATTTGTTTTCTACACTTACTATTCTGTGTTTTAGTTAATTTAATGTTTTAATTTCCTACAGAACGGAACATCATTCTCAAAGATGCCGTAGAAAAAAATTATAGGTGGGCGTAAACATTTTACATACGGGAACTTTTTGTGTCGACAGATTAACCTTTATCTGTCAGATTCAGGCGTTTGACGTTCAACTGTTACCTTTCTGTGTATAATTTCCTGTATTGATCGCCCCTCCTGTTTCTTTCAAGCTCGCTCTTGATGAATGCGCATTCGTGGTATTCATCCGCAACAACAATTCTTCGGTACGTCATAGATATTAAAGATTGTTTGACTTATTTATAAATATTTCTTACGACAAAACATTGTGTTTAAAAAAAATATTTTTTGGAGTATCCATTGAAAAAAATGAATTTAAAACAAGCGATAAGGAATTTTATTTTGCACTAGATAATGTCCGCGGATCTATAATTTTTATAGATCAGTTGAAAACCCAAAACTAATTTGCATAATAATAGCAATACACCGGAATGACCTCACGTTCATCCAATGTAAAAATGACAAAAAATTGGTAAAAAAATTAAAAGTTAACAACAATTTTTAAATTTCTATACAGAAAAAGCTTTAATCATAAAGACAATACTAGTAAATTGTATCTTTACAAAAATATGAAGTAAAATTTTAGATTTGAAACTTAAATTCCTACTCTTTTGAAAAAAGAACCAATATTACAAAAATTGATAATTAGCGATTACAATTCGACTATGTTAATCCCTTTATACAGTGGATGATGCAAGTCATTTTATTTTATACTGTAAAATAAAATCAAAACTTAGAGGTGACTTTTTTGGAAAAGTATAAAAAAATATACAAGATTTTAATACATGGCACAAAAATGATAAAAACACATATCTCATCTTCCCACCAACCTCAAAAGCAAAGCAAACAAGCATTTGAACTGAGGACAGTGACTCTTGATTCATTTATATTACTATATTTGTATTTATATATGAATAGATTAGATTGCTTTCATTTTTTAAGGATATGTTTTCCCTGTCATTTTGGGTTGGATTTTTTCTCTGTCTAATCTGTTCATTTTGTCACAAATCTCGAAGATTTGTATGACATTAAAATATTTGTATGTGTATTGTATTATCATTAAAATACTGTCCCAATTACAGCTTTAGTTGCCGTTCAGGACGTTAAACATCCCAAACGATTGATCATTTTGATAAACGATTAGGAAAAAACGTACAAAAACAATAAAGAATTATGACATAATTTGTCTTCATAATATATACAGTCAAATACTTTACATTTCCCCAACTGTCTATGAATTTATAATATAAATTTATAATACAAATAGCCAATGTCATTGAGAAAACAGCGTCCACATTGGTCAAATGTTATTCTTCTTATATGTACTTTGTAAGTTTGTCTCCTGTTCTTAACCATATAATGCCATTGTGCACACCTATTTTGTTTTTGATGCGAGTTTTTATGTGTTTTCCATTAGCTAGTCATTGACTTTGCTATTGCTGTATTAGGGGAGGGAAGTATCCGTATTTCCTCTTAATCCCCTGATTAGAATTTATTGAAACTTTCTCAAAATTTTAATCATATAATGCAATTGTGCACCTTGCACCTCCATTTTTATCCGATTTTTTAAAGGTTTTTCTTAAACAAATATTCTTCTACCATTGCTTGATTTTGGAGTGGGGATGTCCTTTCGTAAGGTTTCGCATTACCCCCTGCCCCTGCCCTCCCAAAAATAGATATAAATAAAAATTCGTAAAAGGTTCCGCGGAACCCTGCGGACGGTTTCGTCTGCGAATACTGCTGTCAATGTTAAAGTGAATCCATTTATCCATAAAATTCAGAATTTAAAAAAAAAATCAAAAGATTTTCTTAAAATGCTATTTCTTGATCTTGAAGAATAGCCTCTGTCCAAATTTCATAACAATTCATGTCGGTTTACACATTAATTATGTCAAAAGGTTAATCCCTGCAGACGGTCTGTAAATGGTAACCACAACAAACTAAGTCTATCCATCAGACAATACTGAAAAAAGAACGAAATAAATTTTCAAACTTTGGGTCCGACGACTTACAGAAAAGAGCGACAACTTACAAAATGTACAGAAAAGGACCAAAAAGAACCGAAAAGGACCGAAAAGGAAATCGATTTTTTTTTGTAATCGAAGAAGACTAGCAAATTGCTAAAATCATTAAAGTCTATAAATGAAAAGATAGTTTCCATAAAAGTTTCTTATTAGGTTTTGAAACCTTATACTGCGACAGGACTAACTTACATGTGAAAAATTACCCTCATATGATTACAGGTAGGGTCGGATGACTATACTACAGGTAGGGGCTATTCAAATGAATTTTGAAAAAGCTCATACATTAGTTTATGTGTCGTATTTATTTAAGTATTTAACAATATCGACTGCATCTTTCATCCGCTTTCTCTTCCCTATCCCAATCAATTTTCAATCTCCGTATGCATTTCCTCACTTTTTCATTCTCCTAAGATCTCTTGTTCAATTTCTCTTTCCGGATCAAAACAGCATAATTTGCAGTAAAATTTTAGTCCTCTCGTTGCCCATTATTTTGTCAATTCTGATGACATTCCTTTGCCGACACCGTAACTGTGCACCCATTTTCCACAACCAAAGCAGAGGACGGAATCTGTACATTCACAATCCTTACTACAGATACAGCAGGGGTACTGTTTTCGATATCGAGATTTACAATTATTTCACCATTTTTCTAATTTTGAAAACAAGTGAGAAAACAATATAAAAAAGAAGATGTGGTATGATTGCCAATGAGACAACTCTCCACAAGAGACCAAATGACACAGAAATTAACAACTATAGGTCACCGTACGGCCTTCAACAAAGAGCAAAGCCCATACCGCATAGTCAGCTATAAAGGGCCCCGAAATGACAAATGTAAAACAATGCAAACGAGAAAACTAACGGCCTAATTTATGTACAAAATATTGAACGAAAAACAAATATGTAACACAGCAACAAACGACAACAACTGAATTACAGGCTCCTGACTTGGGACAGGCACATTCAGAAAGCCTTTTTTATTAATCTTAAGGTGACGATTATCATGATTAAATCACATGTCATCGTGGCACCTTAACAAATTTATTAGACATTTAACATCCGAGAGGAAATGGTGATGTTGACTTGTATATTTTTACATCGCGATGACCTTGAGGTCATCCCGATGTATTGCTATCGCCTAGATTTCCATTATGTAAATTAGTTTTGGGTTTGTAACCGATCTATAAACATGATAAATACGCGCACATAAACGAGTGCAAAATAACATTCCTTAACGTTTGATATAAATACATCTCTTCAATGAATACTGATAAAAATATTTTTGTTTACAACATAAATTAATAATATGAAAATGTTTTGTAGTTAGATATATATATATAAGTAAAAAATCATTGATAATATCAATGCACACGTACCGAAAAATTGTGTTAAAGCATGCGGAAGAATATCTCAAAGAACGTTTTGTGAAAATACCGTCAAGGACCGGTAACTCTGTAATTGATTTTGCGGGAAAATATGAATGCCTACTCGTATCCAATCTTAGAAAAATCGAATTTTTACAGAAAAGTGTCCACCATGCACTTGCATTGCACTATTTTTAGAATAGTAGAATAGAATGATATACAAATGGATTCAAATCATATATATATGTAACTGTTATTTTAATATAATATAAACAATAACTCAGTGTATACTGATTTGTATCACTACAATATAATAGTTATTACGGTGAAGTTGAATTTCCTGTCATTTATTCATCATCCACGCACGAACTTGTCTCAGAAAAAATATATCTCTGTACATTAACCTTCAGTTTTAGGTAAAGTGATATGTTGTTTTTTTCTGAGACAAGTGCTTTTGAGAAAAATCGAATTTTTACAGAAAAGTGTCCACCATGCACTTGCATTGCACTATTTTTAGAATAGTAGAATAGAATGATATACAAATGGATTCAAATCATATATATATGTAACTGTTATTTTAATATAATATAAACAACAACTCAGTGTATACTGATTTGTATCACTACAATATAATAGTTATTACGGTGAAGTTGAATTTCCTGTCATTTATTCATCATCCACGCACGAACTTGTCTCAGAAAAAAATATATCTCTGTACATTAACCTCAGTTTTAGGTAAAGAGATATGTTGTTTTTTTCTGAGACAAGTGCTTTTGACCATCCTCAAGAACTTGTGGTCATCCGATGTTCAGTACTTCAGTACTTTGATTTTATATTACCATACCAAATGACACCGGGCAATTTGCCTACATCTTTATATATATAAACAAACTAAAAACGTTTTTTTTAAATGTTAGGGTAAACATTAATATTACGATAGTATTTGCTTTTCATTTATTTTTGTTGATATAATTAAGTCTATTTACAGCAAAATCTATCAAGATATTACTATTTAAAAATATAATATGCATACGAACAAATATTTTAATAATCAGATTAAAATCCTTGATAAAAAATATAAATGATAAATTATCATACATATATAAACAAAATATTACTAAAAACCAAGTTATACTGTCTCTTTTTTTTTGTGTCCACATATCCCTGTAAAATGTACAATCTATGTTTGAATTATGCGCTTTTTTATTACGAGGAATTGTTAACAATATCAAAATTCGTGTATATATATATATCAGCAGTGTTTAAGAACATCCGTTGTTCGACCTGCTAGTCAAATGCGTTTTGTTAAAATATACTTTTTCACTTTTTTGGTCTTTTGGAAAATGTTGTTTGTGCTGTATTTAGACCCTCTACCAAGAAATTTGTTTACCATGCACACGTATATAAATTGCGGTTTTTATCCAACGCAATCATAGGTTTGAACTTTGTTTTCAATTTAGACTTGTTTTTAATTTTTCGTTTGGGCTTGTATTACATTTGCCTTCGGGTTTATATAATCCGTTCATCCTATTTCGACTCTTCAAATTTCAAGAGTCTATCCTAAATTGAGGTAAATTATATGGCCTTCCAAATACCGTTTCGATTCCTAACATCACCTAAAAATCAGCTTTCGGTGGCCTGGTGTTACCTTTCCTCGTCAGTAGAATCTAGAGTTGTAACATAGTACATGATATTTTAGTCAAGAAGATGGTATTGATTGCAGATTAGCTAAATTATCTGTCGTAAAGGATCGTTAGATGCAGTCACAGAAATAATTATATGATAAGTACGTCTAAACAAGTGACAACTCTACGATATATATATATATACATTTTTATAATAAATATATATGTGCTCTTTTTGGCTCCTTTTCGGTTCTTTTCTGTTCTTTTTGGTCCTTTTCGGTCCTTTTCTGTTCTTTTCTGTAAATCATCGCTCTTTTCTGTAAATCGTTGGACCGTCAACAAGGTCAAACTTTTGCTTCGGACATAATTTCGTAATCATAAAAAAGCTTCTGTCAAAGTTTAATAAAATTCTATGGAAGGTTTGACAAATGAATTGATGCGTAAAAAAACATTAAAACCAGGATTGTATCTACTGATTAACTGCCAAAAAACTGAAAAGTATTTTTTTTAATTTTTTTAGTTTGCTCTTTTAAAAAAGCCTCTGGTCCGAGTACACAGTTATCGTCCTTTAATTTTCGTTGTCCACAAATGTAGTCCCTAGTGTGGACAGTGTGTTACTTGCCATTTTTTTTTATACCCCTTCCAAATTTATTTCTCCATGTTTTATGACTCAAATAGCAAGTAGGGGGGTGAAATGACACTGTAAAAAAATTTGGGTCATGAATTTTAAAGTAAAGTAGTGATTTGGTCCAGCTGAAAAATGTTAAAAATTAGCACTTCGGAAGCTGTCAAAAGATTTGAAGACCCCCTTAACATAAAATTGTCCATATTTTGAGTTAGAGCCGATGAAGTTTTCTATAATTTTGATATAATTTGTCCCAAAAGTAGTATAACACACTGTAAAAATATTATTGAGAAAGCGCAGGTGGGATTTTTTTAATTTTCATTTATTGTCTAAAAGAAATGCACTACGAAATAACTGTGTACTCGGACCTAAGAGGTGAAATCAGGAAATATAGAATCTGTACTTTGGCAACTTCCCTGAATGATTTGATGGTGTCAATTTGTCAAATAGCATAAAACTAAAGGATTTAAACTTTTATTTGATAGAATTTCTGCAAAAATGACCAATTTGGGCATATTATGGTCAAAATAAGCATTTCATAGCTTTTTCAATTTTGATGCATAAGTGGCATTCTGACTTTCTATCTGACAGGTTTTTATGTGTCAATATTTGTGTTTCTATGCTTCAATCCAGTTGTATTACTCATTTGTGAACTCTGAATCTACAGAAAAGAAGATTATCTCAAACAATATGTACAAAATGTGTTGTATATATGACCCTCGTCTAACGCCCTGTTTGGATCAAGTTAAATGTGAGGAGCTTGGAACATAAAAGTTGAAGTCCATAATAAAGACCTCACTAAATTTGTATAAAAAGCACTTAACAATGTCTTTTGTACCTGTTTCATGTCACATAATATCTTTCTTTTCTTCTGTAGGATAGCAAGTTGTTCAAATATAAGCTTGTTGCGACTAAAATTACATGCATGTTTTTCACTAAAAAGTGAAAAATCTATGTATCAGACCATACTGTCAGCAAAAAAAGTTGAATGCAAGAGTCTTTTTGTGCTCAGATTTATTGTATCATGTCACCTGAGTATAGAAATGATAGAAAAGACACAAATTTTTATTTCCTATAGCTTCAATATGCATTTTTAAATGTACATATGTGCTACGGCCTAAATTGACCCTAAATTATTTTCAGTCTTACTTGGCCTAAGACCCTTTTAAACTAATATGATATGTTATTTGTGAGTTTTCTTTCCATTTAAAGTACATTAAATACATATGTAAGGATTATTTATAACCAAAAAGCTTTACAAATTTAAAATTGCTGGAAAATATTACATCTTCATGTAAGGCCCCCCTTCATTGGAAAACCTCCATTTTTAGGCACAGGCTCATATAAATTTGACTTTTTAATAATTATGATAAGTCTGATAAATCAAATGAGTACTCAATTGCTTTTAATACATAATATTTTATATATTAAGGCATTTAAAAAGTATTTTTTTGCAGTATTTAAATTTTTTAAGCCCCAAATGTTGATAGTTGAAATTTTTCAATTTTAACATCTACATTTAACACGCAAAGTTGAATATAGAATTAGTCATATTGTCTATAATATATATCCTATTGCCATGAAACTTTGTAGGCAGTCTTATAATTTATTAAGCTTTGGTCATACCAAGTTTCATTAAGATTGGTCAACTTTTTCTACCCTATTAGGTGAAATCAGGAAATATAGAATCTGTACTTTGGCAACTTCCCTGAATGATTTGATGGTGTCAATTTGTCAAATAGCATAAAACTAAAGGATTTAAACTTTTATTTGATAGAATTTCTGCAAAAATGACCAATTTGGGCATATTATGGTCAAAATAAGCATTTCATAGCTTTTTCAATTTTGATGCATAAGTGGCATTCTGACTTTCTATCTGACAGGTTTTTATGTGTCAATATTTGTGTTTCTATGCTTCAATCCAGTTGTATTACTCATTTGTGAACTCTGAATCTACAGAAAAGAAGATTATCTCAAACAATATGTACAAAATGTGTTGTATATATGACCCTCGTCTAACGCCCTGTTTGGATCAAGTTAAATGTGAGGAGCTTGGAACATAAAAGTTGAAGTCCATAATAAAGACCTCACTAAATTTGTATAAAAAGCACTTAACAATGTCTTTTGTACCTGTTTCATGTCACATAATATCTTTCTTTTCTTCTGTAGGATAGCAAGTTGTTCAAATATAAGCTTGTTGCGACTAAAATTACATGCATGTTTTTCACTAAAAAGTGAAAAATCTATGTATCAGACCATACTGTCAGCAAAAAAAGTTGAATGCAAGAGTCTTTTTGTGCTCAGATTTATTGTATCATGTCACCTGAGTATAGAAATGATAGAAAAGACACAAATTTTTATTTCCTATAGCTTCAATATGCATTTTTAAATGTACATATGTGCTACGGCCTAAATTGACCCTAAATTATTTTCAGTCTTACTTGGCCTAAGACCCTTTTAAACTAATATGATATGTTATTTGTGAGTTTTCTTTCCATTTAAAGTACATTAAATACATATGTAAGGATTATTTATAACCAAAAAGCTTTACAAATTTAAAATTGCTGGAAAATATTACATCTTCATGTAAGGCCCCCCTTCATTGGAAAACCTCCATTTTTAGGCACAGGCTCATATAAATTTGACTTTTTAATAATTATGATAAGTCTGATAAATCAAATGAGTACTCAATTGCTTTTAATACATAATATTTTATATATTAAGGCATTTAAAAAGTATTTTTTTGCAGTATTTAAATTTTTTAAGCCCCAAATGTTGATAGTTGAAATTTTTCAATTTTAACATCTACATTTAACACGCAAAGTTGAATATAGAATTAGTCATATTGTCTATAATATATATCCTATTGCCATGAAACTTTGTAGGCAGTCTTATAATTTATTAAGCTTTGGTCATACCAAGTTTCATTAAGATTGGTCAACTTTTTCTACCCTATTAGGTCCGAGTACACAGTTATCGTCCTTTAATTTTCGTTGTCCACAAATGTAGTCCCTAGTGTGGACAGTGTGTTACTTGCCATTTTTTTTTATACCCCTTCCAAATTTATTTCTCCATGTTTTATGACTCAAATAGCAAGTAGGGGGGTGAAATGACACTGTAAAAAAATTTGGGTCATGAATTTTAAAGTAAAGTAGTGATTTGGTCCAGCTGAAAAATGTTAAAAATTAGCACTTCGGAAGCTGTCAAAAGATTTGAAGACCCCCTTAACATAAAATTGTCCATATTTTGAGTTAGAGCCGATGAAGTTTTCTATAATTTTGATATAATTTGTCCCAAAAGTAGTATAACACACTGTAAAAATATTATTGAGAAAGCGCAGGTGGGATTTTTTTAATTTTCATTTATTGTCTAAAAGAAATGCACTACGAAATAACTGTGTACTCGGACCTAAGAGGTGAAATCAGGAAATATAGAATCTGTACTTTGGCAACTTCCCTGAATGATTTGATGGTGTCAATTTGTCAAATAGCATAAAACTAAAGGATTTAAACTTTTATTTGATAGAATTTCTGCAAAAATGACCAATTTGGGCATATTATGGTCAAAATAAGCATTTCATAGCTTTTTCAATTTTGATGCATAAGTGGCATTCTGACTTTCTATCTGACAGGTTTTTATGTGTCAATATTTGTGTTTCTATGCTTCAATCCAGTTGTATTACTCATTTGTGAACTCTGAATCTACAGAAAAGAAGATTATCTCAAACAATATGTACAAAATGTGTTGTATATATGACCCTCGTCTAACGCCCTGTTTGGATCAAGTTAAATGTGAGGAGCTTGGAACATAAAAGTTGAAGTCCATAATAAAGACCTCACTAAATTTGTATAAAAAGCACTTAACAATGTCTTTTGTACCTGTTTCATGTCACATAATATCTTTCTTTTCTTCTGTAGGATAGCAAGTTGTTCAAATATAAGCTTGTTGCGACTAAAATTACATGCATGTTTTTCACTAAAAAGTGAAAAATCTATGTATCAGACCATACTGTCAGCAAAAAAAGTTGAATGCAAGAGTCTTTTTGTGCTCAGATTTATTGTATCATGTCACCTGAGTATAGAAATGATAGAAAAGACACAAATTTTTATTTCCTATAGCTTCAATATGCATTTTTAAATGTACATATGTGCTACGGCCTAAATTGACCCTAAATTATTTTCAGTCTTACTTGGCCTAAGACCCTTTTAAACTAATATGATATGTTATTTGTGAGTTTTCTTTCCATTTAAAGTACATTAAATACATATGTAAGGATTATTTATAACCAAAAAGCTTTACAAATTTAAAATTGCTGGAAAATATTACATCTTCATGTAAGGCCCCCCTTCATTGGAAAACCTCCATTTTTAGGCACAGGCTCATATAAATTTGACTTTTTAATAATTATGATAAGTCTGATAAATCAAATGAGTACTCAATTGCTTTTAATACATAATATTTTATATATTAAGGCATTTAAAAAGTATTTTTTTGCAGTATTTAAATTTTTTAAGCCCCAAATGTTGATAGTTGAAATTTTTCAATTTTAACATCTACATTTAACACGCAAAGTTGAATATAGAATTAGTCATATTGTCTATAATATATATCCTATTGCCATGAAACTTTGTAGGCAGTCTTATAATTTATTAAGCTTTGGTCATACCAAGTTTCATTAAGATTGGTCAACTTTTTCTACCCTATTAGGTGAAATCAGGAAATATAGAATCTGTACTTTGGCAACTTCCCTGAATGATTTGATGGTGTCAATTTGTCAAATAGCATAAAACTAAAGGATTTAAACTTTTATTTGATAGAATTTCTGCAAAAATGACCAATTTGGGCATATTATGGTCAAAATAAGCATTTCATAGCTTTTTCAATTTTGATGCATAAGTGGCATTCTGACTTTCTATCTGACAGGTTTTTATGTGTCAATATTTGTGTTTCTATGCTTCAATCCAGTTGTATTACTCATTTGTGAACTCTGAATCTACAGAAAAGAAGATTATCTCAAACAATATGTACAAAATGTGTTGTATATATGACCCTCGTCTAACGCCCTGTTTGGATCAAGTTAAATGTGAGGAGCTTGGAACATAAAAGTTGAAGTCCATAATAAAGACCTCACTAAATTTGTATAAAAAGCACTTAACAATGTCTTTTGTACCTGTTTCATGTCACATAATATCTTTCTTTTCTTCTGTAGGATAGCAAGTTGTTCAAATATAAGCTTGTTGCGACTAAAATTACATGCATGTTTTTCACTAAAAAGTGAAAAATCTATGTATCAGACCATACTGTCAGCAAAAAAAGTTGAATGCAAGAGTCTTTTTGTGCTCAGATTTATTGTATCATGTCACCTGAGTATAGAAATGATAGAAAAGACACAAATTTTTATTTCCTATAGCTTCAATATGCATTTTTAAATGTACATATGTGCTACGGCCTAAATTGACCCTAAATTATTTTCAGTCTTACTTGGCCTAAGACCCTTTTAAACTAATATGATATGTTATTTGTGAGTTTTCTTTCCATTTAAAGTACATTAAATACATATGTAAGGATTATTTATAACCAAAAAGCTTTACAAATTTAAAATTGCTGGAAAATATTACATCTTCATGTAAGGCCCCCCTTCATTGGAAAACCTCCATTTTTAGGCACAGGCTCATATAAATTTGACTTTTTAATAATTATGATAAGTCTGATAAATCAAATGAGTACTCAATTGCTTTTAATACATAATATTTTATATATTAAGGCATTTAAAAAGTATTTTTTTGCAGTATTTAAATTTTTTAAGCCCCAAATGTTGATAGTTGAAATTTTTCAATTTTAACATCTACATTTAACACGCAAAGTTGAATATAGAATTAGTCATATTGTCTATAATATATATCCTATTGCCATGAAACTTTGTAGGCAGTCTTATAATTTATTAAGCTTTGGTCATACCAAGTTTCATTAAGATTGGTCAACTTTTTCTACCCTATTAGGTCCGAGTACACAGTTATCGTCCTTTAATTTTCGTTGTCCACAAATGTAGTCCCTAGTGTGGACAGTGTGTTACTTGCCATTTTTTTTTATACCCCTTCCAAATTTATTTCTCCATGTTTTATGACTCAAATAGCAAGTAGGGGGGTGAAATGACACTGTAAAAAAATTTGGGTCATGAATTTTAAAGTAAAGTAGTGATTTGGTCCAGCTGAAAAATGTTAAAAATTAGCACTTCGGAAGCTGTCAAAAGATTTGAAGACCCCCTTAACATAAAATTGTCCATATTTTGAGTTAGAGCCGATGAAGTTTTCTATAATTTTGATATAATTTGTCCCAAAAGTAGTACAACACACTGTAAAAATATTATTGAGAAAGCGCAGGTGGGATTTTTTTAATTTTCATTTATTGTCTAAAAGAAATGCACTACGAAATAACTGTGTACTCGGACCTAAGAGGTGAAATCAGGAAATATAGAATCTGTACTTTGGCAACTTCCCTGAATGATTTGATGGTGTCAATTTGTCAAATAGCATAAAACTAAAGGATTTAAACTTTTATTTGATAGAATTTCTGCAAAAATGACCAATTTGGGCATATTATGGTCAAAATAAGCATTTCATAGCTTTTTCAATTTTGATGCATAAGTGGCATTCTGACTTTCTATCTGACAGGTTTTTATGTGTCAATATTTGTGTTTCTATGCTTCAATCCAGTTGTATTACTCATTTGTGAACTCTGAATCTACAGAAAAGAAGATTATCTCAAACAATATGTACAAAATGTGTTGTATATATGACCCTCGTCTAACGCCCTGTTTGGATCAAGTTAAATGTGAGGAGCTTGGAACATAAAAGTTGAAGTCCATAATAAAGACCTCACTAAATTTGTATAAAAAGCACTTAACAATGTCTTTTGTACCTGTTTCATGTCACATAATATCTTTCTTTTCTTCTGTAGGATAGCAAGTTGTTCAAATATAAGCTTGTTGCGACTAAAATTACATGCATGTTTTTCACTAAAAAGTGAAAAATCTATGTATCAGACCATACTGTCAGCAAAAAAAGTTGAATGCAAGAGTCTTTTTGTGCTCAGATTTATTGTATCATGTCACCTGAGTATAGAAATGATAGAAAAGACACAAATTTTTATTTCCTATAGCTTCAATATGCATTTTTAAATGTACATATGTGCTACGGCCTAAATTGACCCTAAATTATTTTCAGTCTTACTTGGCCTAAGACCCTTTTAAACTAATATGATATGTTATTTGTGAGTTTTCTTTCCATTTAAAGTACATTAAATACATATGTAAGGATTATTTATAACCAAAAAGCTTTACAAATTTAAAATTGCTGGAAAATATTACATCTTCATGTAAGGCCCCCCTTCATTGGAAAACCTCCATTTTTAGGCACAGGCTCATATAAATTTGACTTTTTAATAATTATGATAAGTCTGATAAATCAAATGAGTACTCAATTGCTTTTAATACATAATATTTTATATATTAAGGCATTTAAAAAGTATTTTTTTGCAGTATTTAAATTTTTTAAGCCCCAAATGTTGATAGTTGAAATTTTTCAATTTTAACATCTACATTTAACACGCAAAGTTGAATATAGAATTAGTCATATTGTCTATAATATATATCCTATTGCCATGAAACTTTGTAGGCAGTCTTATAATTTATTAAGCTTTGGTCATACCAAGTTTCATTAAGATTGGTCAACTTTTTCTACCCTATTAGGTCCGAGTACACAGTTATCGTCCTTTAATTTTCGTTGTCCACAAATGTAGTCCCTAGTGTGGACAGTGTGTTACTTGCCATTTTTTTTTATACCCCTTCCAAATTTATTTCTCCATGTTTTATGACTCAAATAGCAAGTAGGGGGGTGAAATGACACTGTAAAAAAATTTGGGTCATGAATTTTAAAGTAAAGTAGTGATTTGGTCCAGCTGAAAAATGTTAAAAATTAGCACTTCGGAAGCTGTCAAAAGATTTGAAGACCCCCTTAACATAAAATTGTCCATATTTTGAGTTAGAGCCGATGAAGTTTTCTATAATTTTGATATAATTTGTCCCAAAAGTAGTACAACACACTGTAAAAATATTATTGAGAAAGCGCAGGTGGGATTTTTTTAATTTTCATTTATTGTCTAAAAGAAATGCACTACGAAATAACTGTGTACTCGGACCTAAGAGGTGAAATCAGGAAATATAGAATCTGTACTTTGGCAACTTCCCTGAATGATTTGATGGTGTCAATTTGTCAAATAGCATAAAACTAAAGGATTTAAACTTTTATTTGATAGAATTTCTGCAAAAATGACCAATTTGGGCATATTATGGTCAAAATAAGCATTTCATAGCTTTTTCAATTTTGATGCATAAGTGGCATTCTGACTTTCTATCTGACAGGTTTTTATGTGTCAATATTTGTGTTTCTATGCTTCAATCCAGTTGTATTACTCATTTGTGAACTCTGAATCTACAGAAAAGAAGATTATCTCAAACAATATGTACAAAATGTGTTGTATATATGACCCTCGTCTAACGCCCTGTTTGGATCAAGTTAAATGTGAGGAGCTTGGAACATAAAAGTTGAAGTCCATAATAAAGACCTCACTAAATTTGTATAAAAAGCACTTAACAATGTCTTTTGTACCTGTTTCATGTCACATAATATCTTTCTTTTCTTCTGTAGGATAGCAAGTTGTTCAAATATAAGCTTGTTGCGACTAAAATTACATGCATGTTTTTCACTAAAAAGTGAAAAATCTATGTATCAGACCATACTGTCAGCAAAAAAAGTTGAATGCAAGAGTCTTTTTGTGCTCAGATTTATTGTATCATGTCACCTGAGTATAGAAATGATAGAAAAGACACAAATTTTTATTTCCTATAGCTTCAATATGCATTTTTAAATGTACATATGTGCTACGGCCTAAATTGACCCTAAATTATTTTCAGTCTTACTTGGCCTAAGACCCTTTTAAACTAATATGATATGTTATTTGTGAGTTTTCTTTCCATTTAAAGTACATTAAATACATATGTAAGGATTATTTATAACCAAAAAGCTTTACAAATTTAAAATTGCTGGAAAATATTACATCTTCATGTAAGGCCCCCCTTCATTGGAAAACCTCCATTTTTAGGCACAGGCTCATATAAATTTGACTTTTTAATAATTATGATAAGTCTGATAAATCAAATGAGTACTCAATTGCTTTTAATACATAATATTTTATATATTAAGGCATTTAAAAAGTATTTTTTTGCAGTATTTAAATTTTTTAAGCCCCAAATGTTGATAGTTGAAATTTTTCAATTTTAACATCTACATTTAACACGCAAAGTTGAATATAGAATTAGTCATATTGTCTATAATATATATCCTATTGCCATGAAACTTTGTAGGCAGTCTTATAATTTATTAAGCTTTGGTCATACCAAGTTTCATTAAGATTGGTCAACTTTTTCTACCCTATTAGGTCCGAGTACACAGTTATCGTCCTTTAATTTTCGTTGTCCACAAATGTAGTCCCTAGTGTGGACAGTGTGTTACTTGCCATTTTTTTTTATACCCCTTCCAAATTTATTTCTCCATGTTTTATGACTCAAATAGCAAGTAGGGGGGTGAAATGACACTGTAAAAAAATTTGGGTCATGAATTTTAAAGTAAAGTAGTGATTTGGTCCAGCTGAAAAATGTTAAAAATTAGCACTTCGGAAGCTGTCAAAAGATTTGAAGACCCCCTTAACATAAAATTGTCCATATTTTGAGTTAGAGCCGATGAAGTTTTCTATAATTTTGATATAATTTGTCCCAAAAGTAGTACAACACACTGTAAAAATATTATTGAGAAAGCGCAGGTGGGATTTTTTTAATTTTCATTTATTGTCTAAAAGAAATGCACTACGAAATAACTGTGTACTCGGACCTAAGAGGTGAAATCAGGAAATATAGAATCTGTACTTTGGCAACTTCCCTGAATGATTTGATGGTGTCAATTTGTCAAATAGCATAAAACTAAAGGATTTAAACTTTTATTTGATAGAATTTCTGCAAAAATGACCAATTTGGGCATATTATGGTCAAAATAAGCATTTCATAGCTTTTTCAATTTTGATGCATAAGTGGCATTCTGACTTTCTATCTGACAGGTTTTTATGTGTCAATATTTGTGTTTCTATGCTTCAATCCAGTTGTATTACTCATTTGTGAACTCTGAATCTACAGAAAAGAAGATTATCTCAAACAATATGTACAAAATGTGTTGTATATATGACCCTCGTCTAACGCCCTGTTTGGATCAAGTTAAATGTGAGGAGCTTGGAACATAAAAGTTGAAGTCCATAATAAAGACCTCACTAAATTTGTATAAAAAGCACTTAACAATGTCTTTTGTACCTGTTTCATGTCACATAATATCTTTCTTTTCTTCTGTAGGATAGCAAGTTGTTCAAATATAAGCTTGTTGCGACTAAAATTACATGCATGTTTTTCACTAAAAAGTGAAAAATCTATGTATCAGACCATACTGTCAGCAAAAAAAGTTGAATGCAAGAGTCTTTTTGTGCTCAGATTTATTGTATCATGTCACCTGAGTATAGAAATGATAGAAAAGACACAAATTTTTATTTCCTATAGCTTCAATATGCATTTTTAAATGTACATATGTGCTACGGCCTAAATTGACCCTAAATTATTTTCAGTCTTACTTGGCCTAAGACCCTTTTAAACTAATATGATATGTTATTTGTGAGTTTTCTTTCCATTTAAAGTACATTAAATACATATGTAAGGATTATTTATAACCAAAAAGCTTTACAAATTTAAAATTGCTGGAAAATATTACATCTTCATGTAAGGCCCCCCTTCATTGGAAAACCTCCATTTTTAGGCACAGGCTCATATAAATTTGACTTTTTAATAATTATGATAAGTCTGATAAATCAAATGAGTACTCAATTGCTTTTAATACATAATATTTTATATATTAAGGCATTTAAAAAGTATTTTTTTGCAGTATTTAAATTTTTTAAGCCCCAAATGTTGATAGTTGAAATTTTTCAATTTTAACATCTACATTTAACACGCAAAGTTGAATATAGAATTAGTCATATTGTCTATAATATATATCCTATTGCCATGAAACTTTGTAGGCAGTCTTATAATTTATTAAGCTTTGGTCATACCAAGTTTCATTAAGATTGGTCAACTTTTTCTACCCTATTAGGTCCGAGTACACAGTTATCGTCCTTTAATTTTCGTTGTCCACAAATGTAGTCCCTAGTGTGGACAGTGTGTTACTTGCCATTTTTTTTTATACCCCTTCCAAATTTATTTCTCCATGTTTTATGACTCAAATAGCAAGTAGGGGGGTGAAATGACACTGTAAAAAAATTTGGGTCATGAATTTTAAAGTAAAGTAGTGATTTGGTCCAGCTGAAAAATGTTAAAAATTAGCACTTCGGAAGCTGTCAAAAGATTTGAAGACCCCCTTAACATAAAATTGTCCATATTTTGAGTTAGAGCCGATGAAGTTTTCTATAATTTTGATATAATTTGTCCCAAAAGTAGTACAACACACTGTAAAAATATTATTGAGAAAGCGCAGGTGGGATTTTTTTAATTTTCATTTATTGTCTAAAAGAAATGCACTACGAAATAACTGTGTACTCGGACCTAAGAGGTGAAATCAGGAAATATAGAATCTGTACTTTGGCAACTTCCCTGAATGATTTGATGGTGTCAATTTGTCAAATAGCATAAAACTAAAGGATTTAAACTTTTATTTGATAGAATTTCTGCAAAAATGACCAATTTGGGCATATTATGGTCAAAATAAGCATTTCATAGCTTTTTCAATTTTGATGCATAAGTGGCATTCTGACTTTCTATCTGACAGGTTTTTATGTGTCAATATTTGTGTTTCTATGCTTCAATCCAGTTGTATTACTCATTTGTGAACTCTGAATCTACAGAAAAGAAGATTATCTCAAACAATATGTACAAAATGTGTTGTATATATGACCCTCGTCTAACGCCCTGTTTGGATCAAGTTAAATGTGAGGAGCTTGGAACATAAAAGTTGAAGTCCATAATAAAGACCTCACTAAATTTGTATAAAAAGCACTTAACAATGTCTTTTGTACCTGTTTCATGTCACATAATATCTTTCTTTTCTTCTGTAGGATAGCAAGTTGTTCAAATATAAGCTTGTTGCGACTAAAATTACATGCATGTTTTTCACTAAAAAGTGAAAAATCTATGTATCAGACCATACTGTCAGCAAAAAAAGTTGAATGCAAGAGTCTTTTTGTGCTCAGATTTATTGTATCATGTCACCTGAGTATAGAAATGATAGAAAAGACACAAATTTTTATTTCCTATAGCTTCAATATGCATTTTTAAATGTACATATGTGCTACGGCCTAAATTGACCCTAAATTATTTTCAGTCTTACTTGGCCTAAGACCCTTTTAAACTAATATGATATGTTATTTGTGAGTTTTCTTTCCATTTAAAGTACATTAAATACATATGTAAGGATTATTTATAACCAAAAAGCTTTACAAATTTAAAATTGCTGGAAAATATTACATCTTCATGTAAGGCCCCCCTTCATTGGAAAACCTCCATTTTTAGGCACAGGCTCATATAAATTTGACTTTTTAATAATTATGATAAGTCTGATAAATCAAATGAGTACTCAATTGCTTTTAATACATAATATTTTATATATTAAGGCATTTAAAAAGTATTTTTTTGCAGTATTTAAATTTTTTAAGCCCCAAATGTTGATAGTTGAAATTTTTCAATTTTAACATCTACATTTAACACGCAAAGTTGAATATAGAATTAGTCATATTGTCTATAATATATATCCTATTGCCATGAAACTTTGTAGGCAGTCTTATAATTTATTAAGCTTTGGTCATACCAAGTTTCATTAAGATTGGTCAACTTTTTCTACCCTATTAGGTCCGAGTACACAGTTATCGTCCTTTAATTTTCGTTGTCCACAAATGTAGTCCCTAGTGTGGACAGTGTGTTACTTGCCATTTTTTTTTATACCCCTTCCAAATTTATTTCTCCATGTTTTATGACTCAAATAGCAAGTAGGGGGGTGAAATGACACTGTAAAAAAATTTGGGTCATGAATTTTAAAGTAAAGTAGTGATTTGGTCCAGCTGAAAAATGTTAAAAATTAGCACTTCGGAAGCTGTCAAAAGATTTGAAGACCCCCTTAACATAAAATTGTCCATATTTTGAGTTAGAGCCGATGAAGTTTTCTATAATTTTGATATAATTTGTCCCAAAAGTAGTACAACACACTGTAAAAATATTATTGAGAAAGCGCAGGTGGGATTTTTTTAATTTTCATTTATTGTCTAAAAGAAATGCACTACGAAATAACTGTGTACTCGGACCTAAGAGGTGAAATCAGGAAATATAGAATCTGTACTTTGGCAACTTCCCTGAATGATTTGATGGTGTCAATTTGTCAAATAGCATAAAACTAAAGGATTTAAACTTTTATTTGATAGAATTTCTGCAAAAATGACCAATTTGGGCATATTATGGTCAAAATAAGCATTTCATAGCTTTTTCAATTTTGATGCATAAGTGGCATTCTGACTTTCTATCTGACAGGTTTTTATGTGTCAATATTTGTGTTTCTATGCTTCAATCCAGTTGTATTACTCATTTGTGAACTCTGAATCTACAGAAAAGAAGATTATCTCAAACAATATGTACAAAATGTGTTGTATATATGACCCTCGTCTAACGCCCTGTTTGGATCAAGTTAAATGTGAGGAGCTTGGAACATAAAAGTTGAAGTCCATAATAAAGACCTCACTAAATTTGTATAAAAAGCACTTAACAATGTCTTTTGTACCTGTTTCATGTCACATAATATCTTTCTTTTCTTCTGTAGGATAGCAAGTTGTTCAAATATAAGCTTGTTGCGACTAAAATTACATGCATGTTTTTCACTAAAAAGTGAAAAATCTATGTATCAGACCATACTGTCAGCAAAAAAAGTTGAATGCAAGAGTCTTTTTGTGCTCAGATTTATTGTATCATGTCACCTGAGTATAGAAATGATAGAAAAGACACAAATTTTTATTTCCTATAGCTTCAATATGCATTTTTAAATGTACATATGTGCTACGGCCTAAATTGACCCTAAATTATTTTCAGTCTTACTTGGCCTAAGACCCTTTTAAACTAATATGATATGTTATTTGTGAGTTTTCTTTCCATTTAAAGTACATTAAATACATATGTAAGGATTATTTATAACCAAAAAGCTTTACAAATTTAAAATTGCTGGAAAATATTACATCTTCATGTAAGGCCCCCCTTCATTGGAAAACCTCCATTTTTAGGCACAGGCTCATATAAATTTGACTTTTTAATAATTATGATAAGTCTGATAAATCAAATGAGTACTCAATTGCTTTTAATACATAATATTTTATATATTAAGGCATTTAAAAAGTATTTTTTTGCAGTATTTAAATTTTTTAAGCCCCAAATGTTGATAGTTGAAATTTTTCAATTTTAACATCTACATTTAACACGCAAAGTTGAATATAGAATTAGTCATATTGTCTATAATATATATCCTATTGCCATGAAACTTTGTAGGCAGTCTTATAATTTATTAAGCTTTGGTCATACCAAGTTTCATTAAGATTGGTCAACTTTTTCTACCCTATTAGGTCCGAGTACACAGTTATCGTCCTTTAATTTTCGTTGTCCACAAATGTAGTCCCTAGTGTGGACAGTGTGTTACTTGCCATTTTTTTTTATACCCCTTCCAAATTTATTTCTCCATGTTTTATGACTCAAATAGCAAGTAGGGGGGTGAAATGACACTGTAAAAAAATTTGGGTCATGAATTTTAAAGTAAAGTAGTGATTTGGTCCAGCTGAAAAATGTTAAAAATTAGCACTTCGGAAGCTGTCAAAAGATTTGAAGACCCCCTTAACATAAAATTGTCCATATTTTGAGTTAGAGCCGATGAAGTTTTCTATAATTTTGATATAATTTGTCCCAAAAGTAGTACAACACACTGTAAAAATATTATTGAGAAAGCGCAGGTGGGATTTTTTTAATTTTCATTTATTGTCTAAAAGAAATGCACTACGAAATAACTGTGTACTCGGACCTAAGAGGTGAAATCAGGAAATATAGAATCTGTACTTTGGCAACTTCCCTGAATGATTTGATGGTGTCAATTTGTCAAATAGCATAAAACTAAAGGATTTAAACTTTTATTTGATAGAATTTCTGCAAAAATGACCAATTTGGGCATATTATGGTCAAAATAAGCATTTCATAGCTTTTTCAATTTTGATGCATAAGTGGCATTCTGACTTTCTATCTGACAGGTTTTTATGTGTCAATATTTGTGTTTCTATGCTTCAATCCAGTTGTATTACTCATTTGTGAACTCTGAATCTACAGAAAAGAAGATTATCTCAAACAATATGTACAAAATGTGTTGTATATATGACCCTCGTCTAACGCCCTGTTTGGATCAAGTTAAATGTGAGGAGCTTGGAACATAAAAGTTGAAGTCCATAATAAAGACCTCACTAAATTTGTATAAAAAGCACTTAACAATGTCTTTTGTACCTGTTTCATGTCACATAATATCTTTCTTTTCTTCTGTAGGATAGCAAGTTGTTCAAATATAAGCTTGTTGCGACTAAAATTACATGCATGTTTTTCACTAAAAAGTGAAAAATCTATGTATCAGACCATACTGTCAGCAAAAAAAGTTGAATGCAAGAGTCTTTTTGTGCTCAGATTTATTGTATCATGTCACCTGAGTATAGAAATGATAGAAAAGACACAAATTTTTATTTCCTATAGCTTCAATATGCATTTTTAAATGTACATATGTGCTACGGCCTAAATTGACCCTAAATTATTTTCAGTCTTACTTGGCCTAAGACCCTTTTAAACTAATATGATATGTTATTTGTGAGTTTTCTTTCCATTTAAAGTACATTAAATACATATGTAAGGATTATTTATAACCAAAAAGCTTTACAAATTTAAAATTGCTGGAAAATATTACATCTTCATGTAAGGCCCCCCTTCATTGGAAAACCTCCATTTTTAGGCACAGGCTCATATAAATTTGACTTTTTAATAATTATGATAAGTCTGATAAATCAAATGAGTACTCAATTGCTTTTAATACATAATATTTTATATATTAAGGCATTTAAAAAGTATTTTTTTGCAGTATTTAAATTTTTTAAGCCCCAAATGTTGATAGTTGAAATTTTTCAATTTTAACATCTACATTTAACACGCAAAGTTGAATATAGAATTAGTCATATTGTCTATAATATATATCCTATTGCCATGAAACTTTGTAGGCAGTCTTATAATTTATTAAGCTTTGGTCATACCAAGTTTCATTAAGATTGGTCAACTTTTTCTACCCTATTAGGTCCGAGTACACAGTTATCGTCCTTTAATTTTCGTTGTCCACAAATGTAGTCCCTAGTGTGGACAGTGTGTTACTTGCCATTTTTTTTTATACCCCTTCCAAATTTATTTCTCCATGTTTTATGACTCAAATAGCAAGTAGGGGGGTGAAATGACACTGTAAAAAAATTTGGGTCATGAATTTTAAAGTAAAGTAGTGATTTGGTCCAGCTGAAAAATGTTAAAAATTAGCACTTCGGAAGCTGTCAAAAGATTTGAAGACCCCCTTAACATAAAATTGTCCATATTTTGAGTTAGAGCCGATGAAGTTTTCTATAATTTTGATATAATTTGTCCCAAAAGTAGTACAACACACTGTAAAAATATTATTGAGAAAGCGCAGGTGGGATTTTTTTAATTTTCATTTATTGTCTAAAAGAAATGCACTACGAAATAACTGTGTACTCGGACCTAAGAGGTGAAATCAGGAAATATAGAATCTGTACTTTGGCAACTTCCCTGAATGATTTGATGGTGTCAATTTGTCAAATAGCATAAAACTAAAGGATTTAAACTTTTATTTGATAGAATTTCTGCAAAAATGACCAATTTGGGCATATTATGGTCAAAATAAGCATTTCATAGCTTTTTCAATTTTGATGCATAAGTGGCATTCTGACTTTCTATCTGACAGGTTTTTATGTGTCAATATTTGTGTTTCTATGCTTCAATCCAGTTGTATTACTCATTTGTGAACTCTGAATCTACAGAAAAGAAGATTATCTCAAACAATATGTACAAAATGTGTTGTATATATGACCCTCGTCTAACGCCCTGTTTGGATCAAGTTAAATGTGAGGAGCTTGGAACATAAAAGTTGAAGTCCATAATAAAGACCTCACTAAATTTGTATAAAAAGCACTTAACAATGTCTTTTGTACCTGTTTCATGTCACATAATATCTTTCTTTTCTTCTGTAGGATAGCAAGTTGTTCAAATATAAGCTTGTTGCGACTAAAATTACATGCATGTTTTTCACTAAAAAGTGAAAAATCTATGTATCAGACCATACTGTCAGCAAAAAAAGTTGAATGCAAGAGTCTTTTTGTGCTCAGATTTATTGTATCATGTCACCTGAGTATAGAAATGATAGAAAAGACACAAATTTTTATTTCCTATAGCTTCAATATGCATTTTTAAATGTACATATGTGCTACGGCCTAAATTGACCCTAAATTATTTTCAGTCTTACTTGGCCTAAGACCCTTTTAAACTAATATGATATGTTATTTGTGAGTTTTCTTTCCATTTAAAGTACATTAAATACATATGTAAGGATTATTTATAACCAAAAAGCTTTACAAATTTAAAATTGCTGGAAAATATTACATCTTCATGTAAGGCCCCCCTTCATTGGAAAACCTCCATTTTTAGGCACAGGCTCATATAAATTTGACTTTTTAATAATTATGATAAGTCTGATAAATCAAATGAGTACTCAATTGCTTTTAATACATAATATTTTATATATTAAGGCATTTAAAAAGTATTTTTTTGCAGTATTTAAATTTTTTAAGCCCCAAATGTTGATAGTTGAAATTTTTCAATTTTAACATCTACATTTAACACGCAAAGTTGAATATAGAATTAGTCATATTGTCTATAATATATATCCTATTGCCATGAAACTTTGTAGGCAGTCTTATAATTTATTAAGCTTTGGTCATACCAAGTTTCATTAAGATTGGTCAACTTTTTCTACCCTATTAGGTCCGAGTACACAGTTATCGTCCTTTAATTTTCGTTGTCCACAAATGTAGTCCCTAGTGTGGACAGTGTGTTACTTGCCATTTTTTTTTATACCCCTTCCAAATTTATTTCTCCATGTTTTATGACTCAAATAGCAAGTAGGGGGGTGAAATGACACTGTAAAAAAATTTGGGTCATGAATTTTAAAGTAAAGTAGTGATTTGGTCCAGCTGAAAAATGTTAAAAATTAGCACTTCGGAAGCTGTCAAAAGATTTGAAGACCCCCTTAACATAAAATTGTCCATATTTTGAGTTAGAGCCGATGAAGTTTTCTATAATTTTGATATAATTTGTCCCAAAAGTAGTACAACACACTGTAAAAATATTATTGAGAAAGCGCAGGTGGGATTTTTTTAATTTTCATTTATTGTCTAAAAGAAATGCACTACGAAATAACTGTGTACTCGGACCTAAGAGGTGAAATCAGGAAATATAGAATCTGTACTTTGGCAACTTCCCTGAATGATTTGATGGTGTCAATTTGTCAAATAGCATAAAACTAAAGGATTTAAACTTTTATTTGATAGAATTTCTGCAAAAATGACCAATTTGGGCATATTATGGTCAAAATAAGCATTTCATAGCTTTTTCAATTTTGATGCATAAGTGGCATTCTGACTTTCTATCTGACAGGTTTTTATGTGTCAATATTTGTGTTTCTATGCTTCAATCCAGTTGTATTACTCATTTGTGAACTCTGAATCTACAGAAAAGAAGATTATCTCAAACAATATGTACAAAATGTGTTGTATATATGACCCTCGTCTAACGCCCTGTTTGGATCAAGTTAAATGTGAGGAGCTTGGAACATAAAAGTTGAAGTCCATAATAAAGACCTCACTAAATTTGTATAAAAAGCACTTAACAATGTCTTTTGTACCTGTTTCATGTCACATAATATCTTTCTTTTCTTCTGTAGGATAGCAAGTTGTTCAAATATAAGCTTGTTGCGACTAAAATTACATGCATGTTTTTCACTAAAAAGTGAAAAATCTATGTATCAGACCATACTGTCAGCAAAAAAAGTTGAATGCAAGAGTCTTTTTGTGCTCAGATTTATTGTATCATGTCACCTGAGTATAGAAATGATAGAAAAGACACAAATTTTTATTTCCTATAGCTTCAATATGCATTTTTAAATGTACATATGTGCTACGGCCTAAATTGACCCTAAATTATTTTCAGTCTTACTTGGCCTAAGACCCTTTTAAACTAATATGATATGTTATTTGTGAGTTTTCTTTCCATTTAAAGTACATTAAATACATATGTAAGGATTATTTATAACCAAAAAGCTTTACAAATTTAAAATTGCTGGAAAATATTACATCTTCATGTAAGGCCCCCCTTCATTGGAAAACCTCCATTTTTAGGCACAGGCTCATATAAATTTGACTTTTTAATAATTATGATAAGTCTGATAAATCAAATGAGTACTCAATTGCTTTTAATACATAATATTTTATATATTAAGGCATTTAAAAAGTATTTTTTTGCAGTATTTAAATTTTTTAAGCCCCAAATGTTGATAGTTGAAATTTTTCAATTTTAACATCTACATTTAACACGCAAAGTTGAATATAGAATTAGTCATATTGTCTATAATATATATCCTATTGCCATGAAACTTTGTAGGCAGTCTTATAATTTATTAAGCTTTGGTCATACCAAGTTTCATTAAGATTGGTCAACTTTTTCTACCCTATTAGGTCCGAGTACACAGTTATCGTCCTTTAATTTTCGTTGTCCACAAATGTAGTCCCTAGTGTGGACAGTGTGTTACTTGCCATTTTTTTTTATACCCCTTCCAAATTTATTTCTCCATGTTTTATGACTCAAATAGCAAGTAGGGGGGTGAAATGACACTGTAAAAAAATTTGGGTCATGAATTTTAAAGTAAAGTAGTGATTTGGTCCAGCTGAAAAATGTTAAAAATTAGCACTTCGGAAGCTGTCAAAAGATTTGAAGACCCCCTTAACATAAAATTGTCCATATTTTGAGTTAGAGCCGATGAAGTTTTCTATAATTTTGATATAATTTGTCCCAAAAGTAGTACAACACACTGTAAAAATATTATTGAGAAAGCGCAGGTGGGATTTTTTTAATTTTCATTTATTGTCTAAAAGAAATGCACTACGAAATAACTGTGTACTCGGACCTAAGAGGTGAAATCAGGAAATATAGAATCTGTACTTTGGCAACTTCCCTGAATGATTTGATGGTGTCAATTTGTCAAATAGCATAAAACTAAAGGATTTAAACTTTTATTTGATAGAATTTCTGCAAAAATGACCAATTTGGGCATATTATGGTCAAAATAAGCATTTCATAGCTTTTTCAATTTTGATGCATAAGTGGCATTCTGACTTTCTATCTGACAGGTTTTTATGTGTCAATATTTGTGTTTCTATGCTTCAGTCCAGTTGTATTACTCATTTGTGAACTCTGAATCTACAGAAAAGAAGATTATCTCAAACAATATGTACAAAATGTGTTGTATATATGACCCTCGTCTAACGCCCTGTTTGGATCAAGTTAAATGTGAGGAGCTTGGAACATAAAAGTTGAAGTCCATAATAAAGACCTCACTAAATTTGTATAAAAAGCACTTAACAATGTCTTTTGTACCTGTTTCATGTCACATAATATCTTTCTTTTCTTCTGTAGGATAGCAAGTTGTTCAAATATAAGCTTGTTGCGACTAAAATTACATGCATGTTTTTCACTAAAAAGTGAAAAATCTATGTATCAGACCATACTGTCAGCAAAAAAAGTTGAATGCAAGAGTCTTTTTGTGCTCAGATTTATTGTATCATGTCACCTGAGTATAGAAATGATAGAAAAGACACAAATTTTTATTTCCTATAGCTTCAATATGCATTTTTAAATGTACATATGTGCTACGGCCTAAATTGACCCTAAATTATTTTCAGTCTTACTTGGCCTAAGACCCTTTTAAACTAATATGATATGTTATTTGTGAGTTTTCTTTCCATTTAAAGTACATTAAATACATATGTAAGGATTATTTATAACCAAAAAGCTTTACAAATTTAAAATTGCTGGAAAATATTACATCTTCATGTAAGGCCCCCCTTCATTGGAAAACCTCCATTTTTAGGCACAGGCTCATATAAATTTGACTTTTTAATAATTATGATAAATCTGATAAATCAAATGAGTACTCAATTGCTTTTAATACATAATATTTTATATATTAAGGCATTTAAAAAGTATTTTTTTGCAGTATTTAAATTTTTTAAGCCCCAAATGTTGATAGTTGAAATTTTTCAATTTTAACATCTACATTTAACACGCAAAGTTGAATATAGAATTAGTCATATTGTCTATAATATATATCCTATTGCCATGAAACTTTGTAGGCAGTCTTATAATTTATTAAGCTTTGGTCATACCAAGTTTCATTAAGATTGGTCAACTTTTTCTACCCTATTAGGTCCGAGTACACAGTTATCGTCCTTTAATTTTCGTTGTCCACAAATGTAGTCCCTAGTGTGGACAGTGTGTTACTTGCCATTTTTTTTTATACCCCTTCCAAATTTATTTCTCCATGTTTTATGACTCAAATAGCAAGTAGGGGGGTGAAATGACACTGTAAAAAAATTTGGGTCATGAATTTTAAAGTAAAGTAGTGATTTGGTCCAGCTGAAAAATGTTAAAAATTAGCACTTCGGAAGCTGTCAAAAGATTTGAAGACCCCCTTAACATAAAATTGTCCATATTTTGAGTTAGAGCCGATGAAGTTTTCTATAATTTTGATATAATTTGTCCCAAAAGTAGTACAACACACTGTAAAAATATTATTGAGAAAGCGCAGGTGGGATTTTTTTAATTTTCATTTATTGTCTAAAAGAAATGCACTACGAAATAACTGTGTACTCGGACCTAAGAGGTGAAATCAGGAAATATAGAATCTGTACTTTGGCAACTTCCCTGAATGATTTGATGGTGTCAATTTGTCAAATAGCATAAAACTAAAGGATTTAAACTTTTATTTGATAGAATTTCTGCAAAAATGACCAATTTGGGCATATTATGGTCAAAATAAGCATTTCATAGCTTTTTCAATTTTGATGCATAAGTGGCATTCTGACTTTCTATCTGACAGGTTTTTATGTGTCAATATTTGTGTTTCTATGCTTCAATCCAGTTGTATTACTCATTTGTGAACTCTGAATCTACAGAAAAGAAGATTATCTCAAACAATATGTACAAAATGTGTTGTATATATGACCCTCGTCTAACGCCCTGTTTGGATCAAGTTAAATGTGAGGAGCTTGGAACATAAAAGTTGAAGTCCATAATAAAGACCTCACTAAATTTGTATAAAAAGCACTTAACAATGTCTTTTGTACCTGTTTCATGTCACATAATATCTTTCTTTTCTTCTGTAGGATAGCAAGTTGTTCAAATATAAGCTTGTTGCGACTAAAATTACATGCATGTTTTTCACTAAAAAGTGAAAAATCTATGTATCAGACCATACTGTCAGCAAAAAAAGTTGAATGCAAGAGTCTTTTTGTGCTCAGATTTATTGTATCATGTCACCTGAGTATAGAAATGATAGAAAAGACACAAATTTTTATTTCCTATAGCTTCAATATGCATTTTTAAATGTACATATGTGCTACGGCCTAAATTGACCCTAAATTATTTTCAGTCTTACTTGGCCTAAGACCCTTTTAAACTAATATGATATGTTATTTGTGAGTTTTCTTTCCATTTAAAGTACATTAAATACATATGTAAGGATTATTTATAACCAAAAAGCTTTACAAATTTAAAATTGCTGGAAAATATTACATCTTCATGTAAGGCCCCCCTTCATTGGAAAACCTCCATTTTTAGGCACAGGCTCATATAAATTTGACTTTTTAATAATTATGATAAGTCTGATAAATCAAATGAGTACTCAATTGCTTTTAATACATAATATTTTATATATTAAGGCATTTAAAAAGTATTTTTTTGCAGTATTTAAATTTTTTAAGCCCCAAATGTTGATAGTTGAAATTTTTCAATTTTAACATCTACATTTAACACGCAAAGTTGAATATAGAATTAGTCATATTGTCTATAATATATATCCTATTGCCATGAAACTTTGTAGGCAGTCTTATAATTTATTAAGCTTTGGTCATACCAAGTTTCATTAAGATTGGTCAACTTTTTCTACCCTATTAGGTCCGAGTACACAGTTATCGTCCTTTAATTTTCGTTGTCCACAAATGTAGTCCCTAGTGTGGACAGTGTGTTACTTGCCATTTTTTTTTATACCCCTTCCAAATTTATTTCTCCATGTTTTATGACTCAAATAGCAAGTAGGGGGGTGAAATGACACTGTAAAAAAATTTGGGTCATGAATTTTAAAGTAAAGTAGTGATTTGGTCCAGCTGAAAAATGTTAAAAATTAGCACTTCGGAAGCTGTCAAAAGATTTGAAGACCCCCTTAACATAAAATTGTCCATATTTTGAGTTAGAGCCGATGAAGTTTTCTATAATTTTGATATAATTTGTCCCAAAAGTAGTACAACACACTGTAAAAATATTATTGAGAAAGCGCAGGTGGGATTTTTTTAATTTTCATTTATTGTCTAAAAGAAATGCACTACGAAATAACTGTGTACTCGGACCTAAGAGGTGAAATCAGGAAATATAGAATCTGTACTTTGGCAACTTCCCTGAATGATTTGATGGTGTCAATTTGTCAAATAGCATAAAACTAAAGGATTTAAACTTTTATTTGATAGAATTTCTGCAAAAATGACCAATTTGGGCATATTATGGTCAAAATAAGCATTTCATAGCTTTTTCAATTTTGATGCATAAGTGGCATTCTGACTTTCTATCTGACAGGTTTTTATGTGTCAATATTTGTGTTTCTATGCTTCAATCCAGTTGTATTACTCATTTGTGAACTCTGAATCTACAGAAAAGAAGATTATCTCAAACAATATGTACAAAATGTGTTGTATATATGACCCTCGTCTAACGCCCTGTTTGGATCAAGTTAAATGTGAGGAGCTTGGAACATAAAAGTTGAAGTCCATAATAAAGACCTCACTAAATTTGTATAAAAAGCACTTAACAATGTCTTTTGTACCTGTTTCATGTCACATAATATCTTTCTTTTCTTCTGTAGGATAGCAAGTTGTTCAAATATAAGCTTGTTGCGACTAAAATTACATGCATGTTTTTCACTAAAAAGTGAAAAATCATGTATCAGACCATACTGTCAGCAAAAAAAGTTGAATGCAAGAGTCTTTTTGTGCTCAGATTTATTGTATCATGTCACCTGAGTATAGAAATGATAGAAAAGACACAAATTTTTATTTCCTATAGCTTCAATATGCATTTTTAAATGTACATATGTGCTACGGCCTAAATTGACCCTAAATTATTTTCAGTCTTACTTGGCCTAAGACCCTTTTAAACTAATATGATATGTTATTTGTGAGTTTTCTTTCCATTTAAAGTACATTAAATACATATGTAAGGATTATTTATAACCAAAAAGCTTTACAAATTTAAAATTGCTGGAAAATATTACATCTTCATGTAAGGCCCCCCTTCATTGGAAAACCTCCATTTTTAGGCACAGGCTCATATAAATTTGACTTTTTAATAATTATGATAAGTCTGATAAATCAAATGAGTACTCAATTGCTTTTAATACATAATATTTTATATATTAAGGCATTTAAAAAGTATTTTTTTGCAGTATTTAAATTTTTTAAGCCCCAAATGTTGATAGTTGAAATTTTTCAATTTTAACATCTACATTTAACACGCAAAGTTGAATATAGAATTAGTCATATTGTCTATAATATATATCCTATTGCCATGAAACTTTGTAGGCAGTCTTATAATTTATTAAGCTTTGGTCATACCAAGTTTCATTAAGATTGGTCAACTTTTTCTACCCTTATTAGGTCCGAGTACACAGTTATCGTCCTTTAATTTTCGTTGTCCACAAATGTAGTCCCTAGTGTGGACAGTGTGTTACTTGCCATTTTTTTTTATACCCCTTCCAAATTTATTTCTCCATGTTTTATGACTCAAATAGCAAGTAGGGGGGTGAAATGACACTGTAAAAAAATTTGGGTCATGAATTTTAAAGTAAAGTAGTGATTTGGTCCAGCTGAAAAATGTTAAAAATTAGCACTTCGGAAGCTGTCAAAAGATTTGAAGACCCCCTTAACATAAAATTGTCCATATTTTGAGTTAGAGCCGATGAAGTTTTCTATAATTTTGATATAATTTGTCCCAAAAGTAGTACAACACACTGTAAAAATATTATTGAGAAAGCGCAGGTGGGATTTTTTTAATTTTCATTTATTGTCTAAAAGAAATGCACTACGAAATAACTGTGTACTCGGACCTAAGAGGTGAAATCAGGAAATATAGAATCTGTACTTTGGCAACTTCCCTGAATGATTTGATGGTGTCAATTTGTCAAATAGCATAAAACTAAAGGATTTAAACTTTTATTTGATAGAATTTCTGCAAAAATGACCAATTTGGGCATATTATGGTCAAAATAAGCATTTCATAGCTTTTTCAATTTTGATGCATAAGTGGCATTCTGACTTTCTATCTGACAGGTTTTTATGTGTCAATATTTGTGTTTCTATGCTTCAATCCAGTTGTATTACTCATTTGTGAACTCTGAATCTACAGAAAAGAAGATTATCTCAAACAATATGTACAAAATGTGTTGTATATATGACCCTCGTCTAACGCCCTGTTTGGATCAAGTTAAATGTGAGGAGCTTGGAACATAAAAGTTGAAGTCCATAATAAAGACCTCACTAAATTTGTATAAAAAGCACTTAACAATGTCTTTTGTACCTGTTTCATGTCACATAATATCTTTCTTTTCTTCTGTAGGATAGCAAGTTGTTCAAATATAAGCTTGTTGCGACTAAAATTACATGCATGTTTTTCACTAAAAAGTGAAAAATCTATGTATCAGACCATACTGTCAGCAAAAAAAGTTGAATGCAAGAGTCTTTTTGTGCTCAGATTTATTGTATCATGTCACCTGAGTATAGAAATGATAGAAAAGACACAAATTTTTATTTCCTATAGCTTCAATATGCATTTTTAAATGTACATATGTGCTACGGCCTAAATTGACCCTAAATTATTTTCAGTCTTACTTGGCCTAAGACCCTTTTAAACTAATATGATATGTTATTTGTGAGTTTTCTTTCCATTTAAAGTACATTAAATACATATGTAAGGATTATTTATAACCAAAAAGCTTTACAAATTTAAAATTGCTGGAAAATATTACATCTTCATGTAAGGCCCCCCTTCATTGGAAAACCTCCATTTTTAGGCACAGGCTCATATAAATTTGACTTTTTAATAATTATGATAAGTCTGATAAATCAAATGAGTACTCAATTGCTTTTAATACATAATATTTTATATATTAAGGCATTTAAAAAGTATTTTTTTGCAGTATTTAAATTTTTTAAGCCCCAAATGTTGATAGTTGAAATTTTTCAATTTTAACATCTACATTTAACACGCAAAGTTGAATATAGAATTAGTCATATTGTCTATAATATATATCCTATTGCCATGAAACTTTGTAGGCAGTCTTATAATTTATTAAGCTTTGGTCATACCAAGTTTCATTAAGATTGGTCAACTTTTTCTACCCTATTAGGTCCGAGTACACAGTTATCGTCCTTTAATTTTCGTTGTCCACAAATGTAGTCCCTAGTGTGGACAGTGTGTTACTTGCCATTTTTTTTTATACCCCTTCCAAATTTATTTCTCCATGTTTTATGACTCAAATAGCAAGTAGGGGGGTGAAATGACACTGTAAAAAAATTTGGGTCATGAATTTTAAAGTAAAGTAGTGATTTGGTCCAGCTGAAAAATGTTAAAAATTAGCACTTCGGAAGCTGTCAAAAGATTTGAAGACCCCCTTAACATAAAATTGTCCATATTTTGAGTTAGAGCCGATGAAGTTTTCTATAATTTTGATATAATTTGTCCCAAAAGTAGTACAACACACTGTAAAAATATTATTGAGAAAGCGCAGGTGGGATTTTTTTAATTTTCATTTATTGTCTAAAAGAAATGCACTACGAAATAACTGTGTACTCGGACCTAAGAGGTGAAATCAGGAAATATAGAATCTGTACTTTGGCAACTTCCCTGAATGATTTGATGGTGTCAATTTGTCAAATAGCATAAAACTAAAGGATTTAAACTTTTATTTGATAGAATTTCTGCAAAAATGACCAATTTGGGCATATTATGGTCAAAATAAGCATTTCATAGCTTTTTCAATTTTGATGCATAAGTGGCATTCTGACTTTCTATCTGACAGGTTTTTATGTGTCAATATTTGTGTTTCTATGCTTCAATCCAGTTGTATTACTCATTTGTGAACTCTGAATCTACAGAAAAGAAGATTATCTCAAACAATATGTACAAAATGTGTTGTATATATGACCCTCGTCTAACGCCCTGTTTGGATCAAGTTAAATGTGAGGAGCTTGGAACATAAAAGTTGAAGTCCATAATAAAGACCTCACTAAATTTGTATAAAAAGCACTTAACAATGTCTTTTGTACCTGTTTCATGTCACATAATATCTTTCTTTTCTTCTGTAGGATAGCAAGTTGTTCAAATATAAGCTTGTTGCGACTAAAATTACATGCATGTTTTTCACTAAAAAGTGAAAAATCTATGTATCAGACCATACTGTCAGCAAAAAAAGTTGAATGCAAGAGTCTTTTTGTGCTCAGATTTATTGTATCATGTCACCTGAGTATAGAAATGATAGAAAAGACACAAATTTTTATTTCCTATAGCTTCAATATGCATTTTTAAATGTACATATGTGCTACGGCCTAAATTGACCCTAAATTATTTTCAGTCTTACTTGGCCTAAGACCCTTTTAAACTAATATGATATGTTATTTGTGAGTTTTCTTTCCATTTAAAGTACATTAAATACATATGTAAGGATTATTTATAACCAAAAAGCTTTACAAATTTAAAATTGCTGGAAAATATTACATCTTCATGTAAGGCCCCCCTTCATTGGAAAACCTCCATTTTTAGGCACAGGCTCATATAAATTTGACTTTTTAATAATTATGATAAGTCTGATAAATCAAATGAGTACTCAATTGCTTTTAATACATAATATTTTATATATTAAGGCATTTAAAAAGTATTTTTTTGCAGTATTTAAATTTTTTAAGCCCCAAATGTTGATAGTTGAAATTTTTCAATTTTAACATCTACATTTAACACACAAAGTTGAATATAGAATTAGTCATATTGTCTATAATATATATCCTATTGCCATGAAACTTTGTAGGCAGTCTTATAATTTATTAAGCTTTGGTCATACCAAGTTTCATTAAGATTGGTCAACTTTTTCTACCCTATTAGGTCCGAGTACACAGTTATCGTCCTTTAATTTTCGTTGTCCACAAATGTAGTCCCTAGTGTGGACAGTGTGTTACTTGCCATTTTTTTTTATACCCCTTCCAAATTTATTTCTCCATGTTTTATGACTCAAATAGCAAGTAGGGGGGTGAAATGACACTGTAAAAAAATTTGGGTCATGAATTTTAAAGTAAAGTAGTGATTTGGTCCAGCTGAAAAATGTTAAAAATTAGCACTTCGGAAGCTGTCAAAAGATTTGAAGACCCCCTTAACATAAAATTGTCCATATTTTGAGTTAGAGCCGATGAAGTTTTCTATAATTTTGATATAATTTGTCCCAAAAGTAGTACAACACACTGTAAAAATATTATTGAGAAAGCGCAGGTGGGATTTTTTTAATTTTCATTTATTGTCTTAAAGAAATGCACTACGAAATAACTGTGTACTCGGACCTAAGAGGTGAAATCAGGAAATATAGAATCTGTACTTTGGCAACTTCCCTGAATGATTTGATGGTGTCAATTTGTCAAATAGCATAAAACTAAAGGATTTAAACTTTTATTTGATAGAATTTCTGCAAAAATGACCAATTTGGGCATATTATGGTCAAAATAAGCATTTCATAGCTTTTTCAATTTTGATGCATAAGTGGCATTCTGACTTTCTATCTGACAGGTTTTTATGTGTCAATATTTGTGTTTCTATGCTTCAATCCAGTTGTATTACTCATTTGTGAACTCTGAATCTACAGAAAAGAAGATTATCTCAAACAATATGTACAAAATGTGTTGTATATATGACCCTCGTCTAACGCCCTGTTTGGATCAAGTTAAATGTGAGGAGCTTGGAACATAAAAGTTGAAGTCCATAATAAAGACCTCACTAAATTTGTATAAAAAGCACTTAACAATGTCTTTTGTACCTGTTTCATGTCACATAATATCTTTCTTTTCTTCTGTAGGATAGCAAGTTGTTCAAATATAAGCTTGTTGCGACTAAAATTACATGCATGTTTTTCACTAAAAAGTGAAAAATCTATGTATCAGACCATACTGTCAGCAAAAAAAGTTGAATGCAAGAGTCTTTTTGTGCTCAGATTTATTGTATCATGTCACCTGAGTATAGAAATGATAGAAAAGACACAAATTTTTATTTCCTATAGCTTCAATATGCATTTTTAAATGTACATATGTGCTACGGCCTAAATTGACCCTAAATTATTTTCAGTCTTACTTGGCCTAAGACCCTTTTAAACTAATATGATATGTTATTTGTGAGTTTTCTTTCCATTTAAAGTACATTAAATACATATGTAAGGATTATTTATAACCAAAAAGCTTTACAAATTTAAAATTGCTGGAAAATATTACATCTTCATGTAAGGCCCCCCTTCATTGGAAAACCTCCATTTTTAGGCACAGGCTCATATAAATTTGACTTTTTAATAATTATGATAAGTCTGATAAATCAAATGAGTACTCAATTGCTTTTAATACATAATATTTTATATATTAAGGCATTTAAAAAGTATTTTTTTGCAGTATTTAAATTTTTTAAGCCCCAAATGTTGATAGTTGAAATTTTTCAATTTTAACATCTACATTTAACACACAAAGTTGAATATAGAATTAGTCATATTGTCTATAATATATATCCTATTGCCATGAAACTTTGTAGGCAGTCTTATAATTTATTAAGCTTTGGTCATACCAAGTTTCATTAAGATTGGTCAACTTTTTCTACCCTATTAGGTCCGAGTACACAGTTATCGTCCTTTAATTTTCGTTGTCCACAAATGTAGTCCCTAGTGTGGACAGTGTGTTACTTGCCATTTTTTTTTATACCCCTTCCAAATTTATTTCTCCATGTTTTATGACTCAAATAGCAAGTAGGGGGGTGAAATGACACTGTAAAAAAATTTGGGTCATGAATTTTAAAGTAAAGTAGTGATTTGGTCCAGCTGAAAAATGTTAAAAATTAGCACTTCGGAAGCTGTCAAAAGATTTGAAGACCCCCTTAACATAAAATTGTCCATATTTTGAGTTAGAGCCGATGAAGTTTTCTATAATTTTGATATAATTTGTCCCAAAAGTAGTACAACACACTGTAAAAATATTATTGAGAAAGCGCAGGTGGGATTTTTTTAATTTTCATTTATTGTCTAAAAGAAATGCACTACGAAATAACTGTGTACTCGGACCTAAGAGGTGAAATCAGGAAATATAGAATCTGTACTTTGGCAACTTCCCTGAATGATTTGATGGTGTCAATTTGTCAAATAGCATAAAACTAAAGGATTTAAACTTTTATTTGATAGAATTTCTGCAAAAATGACCAATTTGGGCATATTATGGTCAAAATAAGCATTTCATAGCTTTTTCAATTTTGATGCATAAGTGGCATTCTGACTTTCTATCTGACAGGTTTTTATGTGTCAATATTTGTGTTTCTATACTTCAATCCAGTTGTATTACTCATTTGTGAACTCTGAATCTACAGAAAAGAAGATTATCTCAAACTATATGTACAAAATGTGTTGTATATATGACCCTCGTCTAACGCCCTGTTTGGATCAAGTTAAATGTGAGGAGCTTGGAACATAAAAGTTGAAGTCCATAATAAAGACCTCACTAAATTTGTATAAAAAGCACTTAACAATGTCTTTTGTACCTGTTTCATGTCACATAATATCTTTCTTTTCTTCTGTAGGATAGCAAGTTGTTCAAATATAAGCTTGTTGCGACTAAAATTACATGCATGTTTTTCACTAAAAAGTGAAAAATCTATGTATCAGACCATACTGTCAGCAAAAAAAGTTGAATGCAAGAGTCTTTTTGTGCTCAGATTTATTGTATCATGTCACCTGAGTATAGAAATGATAGAAAAGACACAAATTTTTATTTCCTATAGCTTCAATATGCATTTTTAAATGTACATATGTGCTACGGCCTAAATTGACCCTAAATTATTTTCAGTCTTACTTGGCCTAAGACCCTTTTAAACTAATATGATATGTTATTTGTGAGTTTTCTTTCCATTTAAAGTACATTAAATACATATGTAAGGATTATTTATAACCAAAAAGCTTTACAAATTTAAAATTGCTGGAAAATATTACATCTTCATGTAAGGCCCCCCTTCATTGGAAAACCTCCATTTTTAGGCACAGGCTCATATAAATTTGACTTTTTAATAATTATGATAAGTCTGATAAATCAAATGAGTACTCAATTGCTTTTAATACATAATATTTTATATATTAAGGCATTTAAAAAGTATTTTTTTGCAGTATTTAAATTTTTTAAGCCCCAAATGTTGATAGTTGAAATTTTTCAATTTTAACATCTACATTTAACACACAAAGTTGAATATAGAATTAGTCATATTGTCTATAATATATATCCTATTGCCATGAAACTTTGTAGGCAGTCTTATAATTTATTAAGCTTTGGTCATACCAAGTTTCATTAAGATTGGTCAACTTTTTCTACCCTATTAGGTCCGAGTACACAGTTATCGTCCTTTAATTTTCGTTGTCCACAAATGTAGTCCCTAGTGTGGACAGTGTGTTACTTGCCATTTTTTTTTATACCCCTTCCAAATTTATTTCTCCATGTTTTATGACTCAAATAGCAAGTAGGGGGGTGAAATGACACTGTAAAAAAATTTGGGTCATGAATTTTAAAGTAAAGTAGTGATTTGGTCCAGCTGAAAAATGTTAAAAATTAGCACTTCGGAAGCTGTCAAAAGATTTGAAGACCCCCTTAACATAAAATTGTCCATATTTTGAGTTAGAGCCGATGAAGTTTTCTATAATTTTGATATAATTTGTCCCAAAAGTAGTACAACACACTGTAAAAATATTATTGAGAAAGCGCAGGTGGGATTTTTTTAATTTTCATTTATTGTCTAAAAGAAATGCACTACGAAATAACTGTGTACTCGGACCTAAGAGGTGAAATCAGGAAATATAGAATCTGTACTTTGGCAACTTCCCTGAATGATTTGATGGTGTCAATTTGTCAAATAGCATAAAACTAAAGGATTTAAACTTTTATTTGATAGAATTTCTGCAAAAATGACCAATTTGGGCATATTATGGTCAAAATAAGCATTTCATAGCTTTTTCAATTTTGATGCATAAGTGGCATTCTGACTTTCTATCTGACAGGTTTTTATGTGTCAATATTTGTGTTTCTATGCTTCAATCCAGTTGTATTACTCATTTGTGAACTCTGAATCTACAGAAAAGAAGATTATCTCAAACAATATGTACAAAATGTGTTGTATATATGACCCTCGTCTAACGCCCTGTTTGGATCAAGTTAAATGTGAGGAGCTTGGAACATAAAAGTTGAAGTCCATAATAAAGACCTCACTAAATTTGTATAAAAAGCACTTAACAATGTCTTTTGTACCTGTTTCATGTCACATAATATCTTTCTTTTCTTCTGTAGGATAGCAAGTTGTTCAAATATAAGCTTGTTGCGACTAAAATTACATGCATGTTTTTCACTAAAAAGTGAAAAATCTATGTATCAGACCATACTGTCAGCAAAAAAAGTTGAATGCAAGAGTCTTTTTGTGCTCAGATTTATTGTATCATGTCACCTGAGTTAGAAATGATAGAAAAGACACAAATTTTTATTTCCTATAGCTTCAATATGCATTTTTAAATGTACATATGTGCTACGGCCTAAATTGACCCTAAATTATTTTCAGTCTTACTTGGCCTAAGACCCTTTTAAACTAATATGATATGTTATTTGTGAGTTTTCTTTCCATTTAAAGTACATTAAATACATATGTAAGGATTATTTATAACCAAAAAGCTTTACAAATTTAAAATTGCTGGAAAATATTACATCTTCATGTAAGGCCCCCCTTCATTGGAAAACCTCCATTTTTAGGCACAGGCTCATATAAATTTGACTTTTTAATAATTATGATAAGTCTGATAAATCAAATGAGTACTCAATTGCTTTTAATACATAATATTTTATATATTAAGGCATTTAAAAAGTATTTTTTTGCAGTATTTAAATTTTTTAAGCCCCAAATGTTGATAGTTGAAATTTTTCAATTTTAACATCTACATTTAACACGCAAAGTTGAATATAGAATTAGTCATATTGTCTATAATATATATCCTATTGCCATGAAACTTTGTAGGCAGTCTTATAATTTATTAAGCTTTGGTCATACCAAGTTTCATTAAGATTGGTCAACTTTTTCTACCCTATTAGGTCCGAGTACACAGTTATCGTCCTTTAATTTTCGTTGTCCACAAATGTAGTCCCTAGTGTGGACAGTGTGTTACTTGCCATTTTTTTTTATACCCCTTCCAAATTTATTTCTCCATGTTTTATGACTCAAATAGCAAGTAGGGGGGTGAAATGACACTGTAAAAAAATTTGGGTCATGAATTTTAAAGTAAAGTAGTGATTTGGTCCAGCTGAAAAATGTTAAAAATTAGCACTTCGGAAGCTGTCAAAAGATTTGAAGACCCCCTTAACATAAAATTGTCCATATTTTGAGTTAGAGCCGATGAAGTTTTCTATAATTTTGATATAATTTGTCCCAAAAGTAGTACAACACACTGTAAAAATATTATTGAGAAAGCGCAGGTGGGATTTTTTTAATTTTCATTTATTGTCTAAAAGAAATGCACTACGAAATAACTGTGTACTCGGACCTAAGAGGTGAAATCAGGAAATATAGAATCTGTACTTTGGCAACTTCCCTGAATGATTTGATGGTGTCAATTTGTCAAATAGCATAAAACTAAAGGATTTAAACTTTTATTTGATAGAATTTCTGCAAAAATGACCAATTTGGGCATATTATGGTCAAAATAAGCATTTCATAGCTTTTTCAATTTTGATGCATAAGTGGCATTCTGACTTTCTATCTGACAGGTTTTTATGTGTCAATATTTGTGTTTCTATGCTTCAATCCAGTTGTATTACTCATTTGTGAACTCTGAATCTACAGAAAAGAAGATTATCTCAAACAATATGTACAAAATGTGTTGTATATATGACCCTCGTCTAACGCCCTGTTTGGATCAAGTTAAATGTGAGGAGCTTGGAACATAAAAGTTGAAGTCCATAATAAAGACCTCACTAAATTTGTATAAAAAGCACTTAACAATGTCTTTTGTACCTGTTTCATGTCACATAATATCTTTCTTTTCTTCTGTAGGATAGCAAGTTGTTCAAATATAAGCTTGTTGCGACTAAAATTACATGCATGTTTTTCACTAAAAAGTGAAAAATCTATGTATCAGACCATACTGTCAGCAAAAAAAGTTGAATGCAAGAGTCTTTTTGTGCTCAGATTTATTGTATCATGTCACCTGAGTATAGAAATGATAGAAAAGACACAAATTTTTATTTCCTATAGCTTCAATATGCATTTTTAAATGTACATATGTGCTACGGCCTAAATTGACCCTAAATTATTTTCAGTCTTACTTGGCCTAAGACCCTTTTAAACTAATATGATATGTTATTTGTGAGTTTTCTTTCCATTTAAAGTACATTAAATACATATGTAAGGATTATTTATAACCAAAAAGCTTTACAAATTTAAAATTGCTGGAAAATATTACATCTTCATGTAAGGCCCCCCTTCATTGGAAAACCTCCATTTTTAGGCACAGGCTCATATAAATTTGACTTTTTAATAATTATGATAAGTCTGATAAATCAAATGAGTACTCAATTGCTTTTAATACATAATATTTTATATATTAAGGCATTTAAAAAGTATTTTTTTGCAGTATTTAAATTTTTTAAGCCCCAAATGTTGATAGTTGAAATTTTTCAATTTTAACATCTACATTTAACACGCAAAGTTGAATATAGAATTAGTCATATTGTCTATAATATATATCCTATTGCCATGAAACTTTGTAGGCAGTCTTATAATTTATTAAGCTTTGGTCATACCAAGTTTCATTAAGATTGGTCAACTTTTTCTACCCTATTAGGTCCGAGTACACAGTTATCGTCCTTTAATTTTCGTTGTCCACAAATGTAGTCCCTAGTGTGGACAGTGTGTTACTTGCCATTTTTTTTTATACCCCTTCCAAATTTATTTCTCCATGTTTTATGACTCAAATAGCAAGTAGGGGGGTGAAATGACACTGTAAAAAAATTTGGGTCATGAATTTTAAAGTAAAGTAGTGATTTGGTCCAGCTGAAAAATGTTAAAAATTAGCACTTCGGAAGCTGTCAAAAGATTTGAAGACCCCCTTAACATAAAATTGTCCATATTTTGAGTTAGAGCCGATGAAGTTTTCTATAATTTTGATATAATTTGTCCCAAAAGTAGTACAACACACTGTAAAAATATTATTGAGAAAGCGCAGGTGGGATTTTTTTAATTTTCATTTATTGTCTAAAAGAAATGCACTACGAAATAACTGTGTACTCGGAACTAAGAGGTGAAATCAGGAAATATAGAATCTGTACTTTGGCAACTTCCCTGAATGATTTGATGGTGTCAATTTGTCAAATAGCATAAAACTAAAGGATTTAAACTTTTATTTGATAGAATTTCTGCAAAAATGACCAATTTGGGCATATTATGGTCAAAATAAGCATTTCATAGCTTTTTCAATTTTGATGCATAAGTGGCATTCTGACTTTCTATCTGACAGGTTTTTATGTGTCAATATTTGTGTTTCTATGCTTCAATCCAGTTGTATTACTCATTTGTGAACTCTGAATCTACAGAAAAGAAGATTATCTCAAACAATATGTACAAAATGTGTTGTATATATGACCCTCGTCTAACGCCCTGTTTGGATCAAGTTAAATGTGAGGAGCTTGGAACATAAAAGTTGAAGTCCATAATAAAGACCTCACTAAATTTGTATAAAAAGCACTTAACAATGTCTTTTGTACCTGTTTCATGTCACATAATATCTTTCTTTTCTTCTGTAGGATAGCAAGTTGTTCAAATATAAGCTTGTTGCGACTAAAATTACATGCATGTTTTTCACTAAAAAGTGAAAAATCTATGTATCAGACCATACTGTCAGCAAAAAAAGTTGAATGCAAGAGTCTTTTTGTGCTCAGATTTATTGTATCATGTCACCTGAGTATAGAAATGATAGAAAAGACACAAATTTTTATTTCCTATAGCTTCAATATGCATTTTTAAATGTACATATGTGCTACGGCCTAAATTGACCCTAAATTATTTTCAGTCTTACTTGGCCTAAGACCCTTTTAAACTAATATGATATGTTATTTGTGAGTTTTCTTTCCATTTAAAGTACATTAAATACATATGTAAGGATTATTTATAACCAAAAAGCTTTACAAATTTAAAATTGCTGGAAAATATTACATCTTCATGTAAGGCCCCCCTTCATTGGAAAACCTCCATTTTTAGGCACAGGCTCATATAAATTTGACTTTTTAATAATTATGATAAGTCTGATAAATCAAATGAGTACTCAATTGCTTTTAATACATAATATTTTATATATTAAGGCATTTAAAAAGTATTTTTTTGCAGTATTTAAATTTTTTAAGCCCCAAATGTTGATAGTTGAAATTTTTCAATTTTAACATCTACATTTAACACGCAAAGTTGAATATAGAATTAGTCATATTGTCTATAATATATATCCTATTGCCATGAAACTTTGTAGGCAGTCTTATAATTTATTAAGCTTTGGTCATACCAAGTTTCATTAAGATTGGTCAACTTTTTCTACCCTATTAGGTCCGAGTACACAGTTATCGTCCTTTAATTTTCGTTGTCCACAAATGTAGTCCCTAGTGTGGACAGTGTGTTACTTGCCATTTTTTTTTATACCCCTTCCAAATTTATTTCTCCATGTTTTATGACTCAAATAGCAAGTAGGGGGGTGAAATGACACTGTAAAAAAATTTGGGTCATGAATTTTAAAGTAAAGTAGTGATTTGGTCCAGCTGAAAAATGTTAAAAATTAGCACTTCGGAAGCTGTCAAAAGATTTGAAGACCCCCTTAACATAAAATTGTCCATATTTTGAGTTAGAGCCGATGAAGTTTTCTATAATTTTGATATAATTTGTCCCAAAAGTAGTACAACACACTGTAAAAATATTATTGAGAAAGCGCAGGTGGGATTTTTTTAATTTTCATTTATTGTCTAAAAGAAATGCACTACGAAATAACTGTGTACTCGGAACTAAGAGGTGAAATCAGGAAATATAGAATCTGTACTTTGGCAACTTCCCTGAATGATTTGATGGTGTCAATTTGTCAAATAGCATAAAACTAAAGGATTTAAACTTTTATTTGATAGAATTTCTGCAAAAATGACCAATTTGGGCATATTATGGTCAAAATAAGCATTTCATAGCTTTTTCAATTTTGATGCATAAGTGGCATTCTGACTTTCTATCTGACAGGTTTTTATGTGTCAATATTTGTGTTTCTATGCTTCAATCCAGTTGTATTACTCATTTGTGAACTCTGAATCTACAGAAAAGAAGATTATCTCAAACAATATGTACAAAATGTGTTGTATATATGACCCTCGTCTAACGCCCTGTTTGGATCAAGTTAAATGTGAGGAGCTTGGAACATAAAAGTTGAAGTCCATAATAAAGACCTCACTAAATTTGTATAAAAAGCACTTAACAATGTCTTTTGTACCTGTTTCATGTCACATAATATCTTTCTTTTCTTCTGTAGGATAGCAAGTTGTTCAAATATAAGCTTGTTGCGACTAAAATTACATGCATGTTTTTCACTAAAAAGTGAAAAATCTATGTATCAGACCATACTGTCAGCAAAAAAAGTTGAATGCAAGAGTCTTTTTGTGCTCAGATTTATTGTATCATGTCACCTGAGTATAGAAATGATAGAAAAGACACAAATTTTTATTTCCTATAGCTTCAATATGCATTTTTAAATGTACATATGTGCTACGGCCTAAATTGACCCTAAATTATTTTCAGTCTTACTTGGCCTAAGACCCTTTTAAACTAATATGATATGTTATTTGTGAGTTTTCTTTCCATTTAAAGTACATTAAATACATATGTAAGGATTATTTATAACCAAAAAGCTTTACAAATTTAAAATTGCTGGAAAATATTACATCTTCATGTAAGGCCCCCCTTCATTGGAAAACCTCCATTTTTAGGCACAGGCTCATATAAATTTGACTTTTTAATAATTATGATAAGTCTGATAAATCAAATGAGTACTCAATTGCTTTTAATACATAATATTTTATATATTAAGGCATTTAAAAAGTATTTTTTTGCAGTATTTAAATTTTTTAAGCCCCAAATGTTGATAGTTGAAATTTTTCAATTTTAACATCTACATTTAACACGCAAAGTTGAATATAGAATTAGTCATATTGTCTATAATATATATCCTATTGCCATGAAACTTTGTAGGCAGTCTTATAATTTATTAAGCTTTGGTCATACCAAGTTTCATTAAGATTGGTCAACTTTTTCTACCCTATTAGGTCCGAGTACACAGTTATCGTCCTTTAATTTTCGTTGTCCACAAATGTAGTCCCTAGTGTGGACAGTGTGTTACTTGCCATTTTTTTTTATACCCCTTCCAAATTTATTTCTCCATGTTTTATGACTCAAATAGCAAGTAGGGGGGTGAAATGACACTGTAAAAAAATTTGGGTCATGAATTTTAAAGTAAAGTAGTGATTTGGTCCAGCTGAAAAATGTTAAAAATTAGCACTTCGGAAGCTGTCAAAAGATTTGAAGACCCCCTTAACATAAAATTGTCCATATTTTGAGTTAGAGCCGATGAAGTTTTCTATAATTTTGATATAATTTGTCCCAAAAGTAGTACAACACACTGTAAAAATATTATTGAGAAAGCGCAGGTGGGATTTTTTTAATTTTCATTTATTGTCTAAAAGAAATGCACTACGAAATAACTGTGTACTCGGACCTAAGAGGTGAAATCAGGAAATATAGAATCTGTACTTTGGCAACTTCCCTGAATGATTTGATGGTGTCAATTTGTCAAATAGCATAAAACTAAAGGATTTAAACTTTTATTTGATAGAATTTCTGCAAAAATGACCAATTTGGGCATATTATGGTCAAAATAAGCATTTCATAGCTTTTTCAATTTTGATGCATAAGTGGCATTCTGACTTTCTATCTGACAGGTTTTTATGTGTCAATATTTGTGTTTCTATGCTTCAATCCAGTTGTATTACTCATTTGTGAACTCTGAATCTACAGAAAAGAAGATTATCTCAAACAATATGTACAAAATGTGTTGTATATATGACCCTCGTCTAACGCCCTGTTTGGATCAAGTTAAATGTGAGGAGCTTGGAACATAAAAGTTGAAGTCCATAATAAAGACCTCACTAAATTTGTATAAAAAGCACTTAACAATGTCTTTTGTACCTGTTTCATGTCACATAATATCTTTCTTTTCTTCTGTAGGATAGCAAGTTGTTCAAATATAAGCTTGTTGCGACTAAAATTACATGCATGTTTTTCACTAAAAAGTGAAAAATCTATGTATCAGACCATACTGTCAGCAAAAAAAGTTGAATGCAAGAGTCTTTTTGTGCTCAGATTTATTGTATCATGTCACCTGAGTATAGAAATGATAGAAAAGACACAAATTTTTATTTCCTATAGCTTCAATATGCATTTTTAAATGTACATATGTGCTACGGCCTAAATTGACCCTAAATTATTTTCAGTCTTACTTGGCCTAAGACCCTTTTAAACTAATATGATATGTTATTTGTGAGTTTTCTTTCCATTTAAAGTACATTAAATACATATGTAAGGATTATTTATAACCAAAAAGCTTTACAAATTTAAAATTGCTGGAAAATATTACATCTTCATGTAAGGCCCCCCTTCATTGGAAAACCTCCATTTTTAGGCACAGGCTCATATAAATTTGACTTTTTAATAATTATGATAAGTCTGATAAATCAAATGAGTACTCAATTGCTTTTAATACATAATATTTTATATATTAAGGCATTTAAAAAGTATTTTTTTGCAGTATTTAAATTTTTTAAGCCCCAAATGTTGATAGTTGAAATTTTTCAATTTTAACATCTACATTTAACACGCAAAGTTGAATATAGAATTAGTCATATTGTCTATAATATATATCCTATTGCCATGAAACTTTGTAGGCAGTCTTATAATTTATTAAGCTTTGGTCATACCAAGTTTCATTAAGATTGGTCAACTTTTTCTACCCTATTAGGTCCGAGTACACAGTTATCGTCCTTTAATTTTCGTTGTCCACAAATGTAGTCCCTAGTGTGGACAGTGTGTTACTTGCCATTTTTTTTTATACCCCTTCCAAATTTATTTCTCCATGTTTTATGACTCAAATAGCAAGTAGGGGGGTGAAATGACACTGTAAAAAAATTTGGGTCATGAATTTTAAAGTAAAGTAGTGATTTGGTCCAGCTGAAAAATGTTAAAAATTAGCACTTCGGAAGCTGTCAAAAGATTTGAAGACCCCCTTAACATAAAATTGTCCATATTTTGAGTTAGAGCCGATGAAGTTTTCTATAATTTTGATATAATTTGTCCCAAAAGTAGTACAACACACTGTAAAAATATTATTGAGAAAGCGCAGGTGGGATTTTTTTAATTTTCATTTATTGTCTAAAAGAAATGCACTACGAAATAACTGTGTACTCGGACCTAAGAGGTGAAATCAGGAAATATAGAATCTGTACTTTGGCAACTTCCCTGAATGATTTGATGGTGTCAATTTGTCAAATAGCATAAAACTAAAGGATTTAAACTTTTATTTGATAGAATTTCTGCAAAAATGACCAATTTGGGCATATTATGGTCAAAATAAGCATTTCATAGCTTTTTCAATTTTGATGCATAAGTGGCATTCTGACTTTCTATCTGACAGGTTTTTATGTGTCAATATTTGTGTTTCTATGCTTCAATCCAGTTGTATTACTCATTTGTGAACTCTGAATCTACAGAAAAGAAGATTATCTCAAACAATATGTACAAAATGTGTTGTATATATGACCCTCGTCTAACGCCCTGTTTGGATCAAGTTAAATGTGAGGAGCTTGGAACATAAAAGTTGAAGTCCATAATAAAGACCTCACTAAATTTGTATAAAAAGCACTTAACAATGTCTTTTGTACCTGTTTCATGTCACATAATATCTTTCTTTTCTTCTGTAGGATAGCAAGTTGTTCAAATATAAGCTTGTTGCGACTAAAATTACATGCATGTTTTTCACTAAAAAGTGAAAAATCTATGTATCAGACCATACTGTCAGCAAAAAAAGTTGAATGCAAGAGTCTTTTTGTGCTCAGATTTATTGTATCATGTCACCTGAGTATAGAAATGATAGAAAAGACACAAATTTTTATTTCCTATAGCTTCAATATGCATTTTTAAATGTACACATGTGCTACGGCCTAAATTGACCCTAAATTATTTTCAGTCTTACTTGGCCTAAGACCCTTTTAAACTAATATGATATGTTATTTGTGAGTTTTCTTTCCATTTAAAGTACATTAAATACATATGTAAGGATTATTTATAACCAAAAAGCTTTACAAATTTAAAATTGCTGGAAAATATTACATCTTCATGTAAGGCCCCCCTTCATTGGAAAACCTCCATTTTTAGGCACAGGCTCATATAAATTTGACTTTTTAATAATTATGATAAGTCTGATAAATCAAATGAGTACTCAATTGCTTGTAATACATAATATTTTATATATTAAGGCATTTAAAAAGTATTTTTTTGCAGTATTTAAATTTTTTAAGCCCCAAATGTTGATAGTTGAAATTTTTCAATTTTAACATCTACATTTAACACGCAAAGTTGAATATAGAATTAGTCATATTGTCTATAATATATATCCTATTGCCATGAAACTTTGTAGGCAGTCTTATAATTTATTAAGCTTTGGTCATACCAAGTTTCATTAAGATTGGTCAACTTTTTCTACCCTATTAGGTGAAATCAGGAAATATAGAATCTGTACTTTGGCAACTTCCCTGAATGATTTGATGGTGTCAATTTGTCAAATAGCATAAAACTAAAGGATTTAAACTTTTATTTGATAGAATTTCTGCAAAAATGACCAATTTGGGCATATTATGGTCAAAATAAGCATTTCATAGCTTTTTCAATTTTGATGCATAAGTGGCATTCTGACTTTCTATCTGACAGGTTTTTATGTGTCAATATTTGTGTTTCTATGCTTCAATCCAGTTGTATTACTCATTTGTGAACTCTGAATCTACAGAAAAGAAGATTATCTCAAACAATATGTACAAAATGTGTTGTATATATGACCCTCGTCTAACGCCCTGTTTGGATCAAGTTAAATGTGAGGAGCTTGGAACATAAAAGTTGAAGTCCATAATAAAGACCTCACTAAATTTGTATAAAAAGCACTTAACAATGTCTTTTGTACCTGTTTCATGTCACATAATATCTTTCTTTTCTTCTGTAGGATAGCAAGTTGTTCAAATATAAGCTTGTTGCGACTAAAATTACATGCATGTTTTTCACTAAAAAGTGAAAAATCTATGTATCAGACCATACTGTCAGCAAAAAAAGTTGAATGCAAGAGTCTTTTTGTGCTCAGATTTATTGTATCATGTCACCTGAGTATAGAAATGATAGAAAAGACACAAATTTTTATTTCCTATAGCTTCAATATGCATTTTTAAATGTACATATGTGCTACGGCCTAAATTGACCCTAAATTATTTTCAGTCTTACTTGGCCTAAGACCCTTTTAAACTAATATGATATGTTATTTGTGAGTTTTCTTTCCATTTAAAGTACATTAAATACATATGTAAGGATTATTTATAACCAAAAAGCTTTACAAATTTAAAATTGCTGGAAAATATTACATCTTCATGTAAGGCCCCCCTTCATTGGAAAACCTCCATTTTTAGGCACAGGCTCATATAAATTTGACTTTTTAATAATTATGATAAGTCTGATAAATCAAATGAGTACTCAATTGCTTTTAATACATAATATTTTATATATTAAGGCATTTAAAAAGTATTTTTTTGCAGTATTTAAATTTTTTAAGCCCCAAATGTTGATAGTTGAAATTTTTCAATTTTAACATCTACATTTAACACGCAAAGTTGAATATAGAATTAGTCATATTGTCTATAATATATATCCTATTGCCATGAAACTTTGTAGGCAGTCTTATAATTTATTAAGCTTTGGTCATACCAAGTTTCATTAAGATTGGTCAACTTTTTCTACCCTAAGAGGTGAAATCAGGAAATATAGAATCTGTACTTTGGCAACTTCCCTGAATGATTTGATGGTGTCAATTTGTCAAATAGCATAAAACTAAAGGATTTAAACTTTTATTTGATAGAATTTCTGCAAAAATGACCAATTTGGGCATATTATGGTCAAAATAAGCATTTCATAGCTTTTTCAATTTTGATGCATAAGTGGCATTCTGACTTTCTATCTGACAGGTTTTTATGTGTCAATATTTGTGTTTCTATGCTTCAATCCAGTTGTATTACTCATTTGTGAACTCTGAATCTACAGAAAAGAAGATTATCTCAAACAATATGTACAAAATGTGTTGTATATATGACCCTCGTCTAACGCCCTGTTTGGATCAAGTTAAATGTGAGGAGCTTGGAACATAAAAGTTGAAGTCCATAATAAAGACCTCACTAAATTTGTATAAAAAGCACTTAACAATGTCTTTTGTACCTGTTTCATGTCACATAATATCTTTCTTTTCTTCTGTAGGATAGCAAGTTGTTCAAATATAAGCTTGTTGCGACTAAAATTACATGCATGTTTTTCACTAAAAAGTGAAAAATCTATGTATCAGACCATACTGTCAGCAAAAAAAGTTGAATGCAAGAGTCTTTTTGTGCTCAGATTTATTGTATCATGTCACCTGAGTATAGAAATGATAGAAAAGACACAAATTTTTATTTCCTATAGCTTCAATATGCATTTTTAAATGTACATATGTGCTACGGCCTAAATTGACCCTAAATTATTTTCAGTCTTACTTGGCCTAAGACCCTTTTAAACTAATATGATATGTTATTTGTGAGTTTTCTTTCCATTTAAAGTACATTAAATACATATGTAAGGATTATTTATAACCAAAAAGCTTTACAAATTTAAAATTGCTGGAAAATATTACATCTTCATGTAAGGCCCCCCTTCATTGGAAAACCTCCATTTTTAGGCACAGGCTCATATAAATTTGACTTTTTAATAATTATGATAAGTCTGATAAATCAAATGAGTACTCAATTGCTTTTAATACATAATATTTTATATATTAAGGCATTTAAAAAGTATTTTTTTGCAGTATTTAAATTTTTTAAGCCCCAAATGTTGATAGTTGAAATTTTTCAATTTTAACATCTACATTTAACACGCAAAGTTGAATATAGAATTAGTCATATTGTCTATAATATATATCCTATTGCCATGAAACTTTGTAGGCAGTCTTATAATTTATTAAGCTTTGGTCATACCAAGTTTCATTAAGATTGGTCAACTTTTTCTACCCTATTAGGTGAAATCAGGAAATATAGAATCTGTACTTTGGCACCTTCCCTGAATGATTTGATGGTGTCAATTTGTCAAATAGCATAAAACTAAAGGATTTAAACTTTTATTTGATAGAATTTCTGCAAAAATGACCAATTTGGGCATATTATGGTCAAAATAAGCATTTCATAGCTTTTTCAATTTTGATGCATAAGTGGCATTCTGACTTTCTATCTGACAGGTTTTTATGTGTCAATATTTGTGTTTCTATGCTTCAATCCAGTTGTATTACTCATTTGTGAACTCTGAATCTACAGAAAAGAAGATTATCTCAAACAATATGTACAAAATGTGTTGTATATATGACCCTCGTCTAACGCCCTGTTTGGATCAAGTTAAATGTGAGGAGCTTGGAACATAAAAGTTGAAGTCCATAATAAAGACCTCACTAAATTTGTATAAAAAGCACTTAACAATGTCTTTTGTACCTGTTTCATGTCACATAATATCTTTCTTTTCTTCTGTAGGATAGCAAGTTGTTCAAATATAAGCTTGTTGCGACTAAAATTACATGCATGTTTTTCACTAAAAAGTGAAAAATCTATGTATCAGACCATACTGTCAGCAAAAAAAGTTGAATGCAAGAGTCTTTTTGTGCTCAGATTTATTGTATCATGTCACCTGAGTATAGAAATGATAGAAAAGACACAAATTTTTATTTCCTATAGCTTCAATATGCATTTTTAAATGTACATATGTGCTACGGCCTAAATTGACCCTAAATTATTTTCAGTCTTACTTGGCCTAAGACCCTTTTAAACTAATATGATATGTTATTTGTGAGTTTTCTTTCCATTTAAAGTACATTAAATACATATGTAAGGATTATTTATAACCAAAAAGCTTTACAAATTTAAAATTGCTGGAAAATATTACATCTTCATGTAAGGCCCCCCTTCATTGGAAAACCTCCATTTTTAGGCACAGGCTCATATAAATTTGACTTTTTAATAATTATGATAAGTCTGATAAATCAAATGAGTACTCAATTGCTTTTAATACATAATATTTTATATATTAAGGCATTTAAAAAGTATTTTTTTGCAGTATTTAAATTTTTTAAGCCCCAAATGTTGATAGTTGAAATTTTTCAATTTTAACATCTACATTTAACACGCAAAGTTGAATATAGAATTAGTCATATTGTCTATAATATATATCCTATTGCCATGAAACTTTGTAGGCAGTCTTATAATTTATTAAGCTTTGGTCATACCAAGTTTCATTAAGATTGGTCAACTTTTTCTACCCTATTAGGTCCGAGTACACAGTTATCGTCCTTTAATTTTCGTTGTCCACAAATGTAGTCCCTAGTGTGGACAGTGTGTTACTTGCCATTTTTTTTTATACCCCTTCCAAATTTATTTCTCCATGTTTTATGACTCAAATAGCAAGTAGGGGGGTGAAATGACACTGTAAAAAAATTTGGGTCATGAATTTTAAAGTAAAGTAGTGATTTGGTCCAGCTGAAAAATGTTAAAAATTAGCACTTCGGAAGCTGTCAAAAGATTTGAAGACCCCCTTAACATAAAATTGTCCATATTTTGAGTTAGAGCCGATGAAGTTTTCTATAATTTTGATATAATTTGTCCCAAAAGTAGTACAACACACTGTAAAAATATTATTGAGAAAGCGCAGGTGGGATTTTTTTAATTTTCATTTATTGTCTAAAAGAAATGCACTACGAAATAACTGTGTACTCGGACCTAAGAGGTGAAATCAGGAAATATAGAATCTGTACTTTGGCAACTTCCCTGAATGATTTGATGGTGTCAATTTGTCAAATAGCATAAAACTAAAGGATTTAAACTTTTATTTGATAGAATTTCTGCAAAAATGACCAATTTGGGCATATTATGGTCAAAATAAGCATTTCATAGCTTTTTCAATTTTGATGCATAAGTGGCATTCTGACTTTCTATCTGACAGGTTTTTATGTGTCAATATTTGTGTTTCTATGCTTCAATCCAGTTGTATTACTCATTTGTGAACTCTGAATCTACAGAAAAGAAGATTATCTCAAACAATATGTACAAAATGTGTTGTATATATGACCCTCGTCTAACGCCCTGTTTGGATCAAGTTAAATGTGAGGAGCTTGGAACATAAAAGTTGAAGTCCATAATAAAGACCTCACTAAATTTGTATAAAAAGCACTTAACAATGTCTTTTGTACCTGTTTCATGTCACATAATATCTTTCTTTTCTTCTGTAGGATAGCAAGTTGTTCAAATATAAGCTTGTTGCGACTAAAATTACATGCATGTTTTTCACTAAAAAGTGAAAAATCTATGTATCAGACCATACTGTCAGCAAAAAAAGTTGAATGCAAGAGTCTTTTTGTGCTCAGATTTATTGTATCATGTCACCTGAGTATAGAAATGATAGAAAAGACACAAATTTTTATTTCCTATAGCTTCAATATGCATTTTTAAATGTACATATGTGCTACGGCCTAAATTGACCCTAAATTATTTTCAGTCTTACTTGGCCTAAGACCCTTTTAAACTAATATGATATGTTATTTGTGAGTTTTCTTTCCATTTAAAGTACATTAAATACATATGTAAGGATTATTTATAACCAAAAAGCTTTACAAATTTAAAATTGCTGGAAAATATTACATCTTCATGTAAGGCCCCCCTTCATTGGAAAACCTCCATTTTTAGGCACAGGCTCATATAAATTTGACTTTTTAATAATTATGATAAGTCTGATAAATCAAATGAGTACTCAATTGCTTTTAATACATAATATTTTATATATTAAGGCATTTAAAAAGTATTTTTTTGCAGTATTTAAATTTTTTAAGCCCCAAATGTTGATAGTTGAAATTTTTCAATTTTAACATCTACATTTAACACGCAAAGTTGAATATAGAATTAGTCATATTGTCTATAATATATATCCTATTGCCATGAAACTTTGTAGGCAGTCTTATAATTTATTAAGCTTTGGTCATACCAAGTTTCATTAAGATTGGTCAACTTTTTCTACCCTAAGAGGTGAAATCAGGAAATATAGAATCTGTACTTTGGCAACTTCCCTGAATGATTTGATGGTGTCAATTTGTCAAATAGCATAAAACTAAAGGATTTAAACTTTTATTTGATAGAATTTCTGCAAAAATGACCAATTTGGGCATATTATGGTCAAAATAAGCATTTCATAGCTTTTTCAATTTTGATGCATAAGTGGCATTCTGACTTTCTATCTGACAGGTTTTTATGTGTCAATATTTGTGTTTCTATGCTTCAATCCAGTTGTATTACTCATTTGTGAACTCTGAATCTACAGAAAAGAAGATTATCTCAAACAATATGTACAAAATGTGTTGTATATATGACCCTCGTCTAACGCCCTGTTTGGATCAAGTTAAATGTGAGGAGCTTGGAACATAAAAGTTGAAGTCCATAATAAAGACCTCACTAAATTTGTATAAAAAGCACTTAACAATGTCTTTTGTACCTGTTTCATGTCACATAATATCTTTCTTTTCTTCTGTAGGATAGCAAGTTGTTCAAATATAAGCTTGTTGCGACTAAAATTACATGCATGTTTTTCACTAAAAAGTGAAAAATCTATGTATCAGACCATACTGTCAGCAAAAAAAGTTGAATGCAAGAGTCTTTTTGTGCTCAGATTTATTGTATCATGTCACCTGAGTATAGAAATGATAGAAAAGACACAAATTTTTATTTCCTATAGCTTCAATATGCATTTTTAAATGTACATATGTGCTACGGCCTAAATTGACCCTAAATTATTTTCAGTCTTACTTGGCCTAAGACCCTTTTAAACTAATATGATATGTTATTTGTGAGTTTTCTTTCCATTTAAAGTACATTAAATACATATGTAAGGATTATTTATAACCAAAAAGCTTTACAAATTTAAAATTGCTGGAAAATATTACATCTTCATGTAAGGCCCCCCTTCATTGGAAAACCTCCATTTTTAGGCACAGGCTCATATAAATTTGACTTTTTAATAATTATGATAAGTCTGATAAATCAAATGAGTACTCAATTGCTTTTAATACATAATATTTTATATATTAAGGCATTTAAAAAGTATTTTTTTGCAGTATTTAAATTTTTTAAGCCCCAAATGTTGATAGTTGAAATTTTTCAATTTTAACATCTACATTTAACACGCAAAGTTGAATATAGAATTAGTCATATTGTCTATAATATATATCCTATTGCCATGAAACTTTGTAGGCAGTCTTATAATTTATTAAGCTTTGGTCATACCAAGTTTCATTAAGATTGGTCAACTTTTTCTACCCTATTAGGTCCGAGTACACAGTTATCGTCCTTTAATTTTCGTTGTCCACAAATGTAGTCCCTAGTGTGGACAGTGTGTTACTTGCCATTTTTTTTTATACCCCTTCCAAATTTATTTCTCCATGTTTTATGACTCAAATAGCAAGTAGGGGGGTGAAATGACACTGTAAAAAAATTTGGGTCATGAATTTTAAAGTAAAGTAGTGATTTGGTCCAGCTGAAAAATGTTAAAAATTAGCACTTCGGAAGCTGTCAAAAGATTTGAAGACCCCCTTAACATAAAATTGTCCATATTTTGAGTTAGAGCCGATGAAGTTTTCTATAATTTTGATATAATTTGTCCCAAAAGTAGTACAACACACTGTAAAAATATTATTGAGAAAGCGCAGGTGGGATTTTTTTAATTTTCATTTATTGTCTAAAAGAAATGCACTACGAAATAACTGTGTACTCGGACCTAAGAGGTGAAATCAGGAAATATAGAATCTGTACTTTGGCAACTTCCCTGAATGATTTGATGGTGTCAATTTGTCAAATAGCATAAAACTAAAGGATTTAAACTTTTATTTGATAGAATTTCTGCAAAAATGACCAATTTGGGCATATTATGGTCAAAATAAGCATTTCATAGCTTTTTCAATTTTGATGCATAAGTGGCATTCTGACTTTCTATCTGACAGGTTTTTATGTGTCAATATTTGTGTTTCTATGCTTCAATCCAGTTGTATTACTCATTTGTGAACTCTGAATCTACAGAAAAGAAGATTATCTCAAACAATATGTACAAAATGTGTTGTATATATGACCCTCGTCTAACGCCCTGTTTGGATCAAGTTAAATGTGAGGAGCTTGGAACATAAAAGTTGAAGTCCATAATAAAGACCTCACTAAATTTGTATAAAAAGCACTTAACAATGTCTTTTGTACCTGTTTCATGTCACATAATATCTTTCTTTTCTTCTGTAGGATAGCAAGTTGTTCAAATATAAGCTTGTTGCGACTAAAATTACATGCATGTTTTTCACTAAAAAGTGAAAAATCTATGTATCAGACCATACTGTCAGCAAAAAAAGTTGAATGCAAGAGTCTTTTTGTGCTCAGATTTATTGTATCATGTCACCTGAGTATAGAAATGATAGAAAAGACACAAATTTTTATTTCCTATAGCTTCAATATGCATTTTTAAATGTACATATGTGCTACGGCCTAAATTGACCCTAAATTATTTTCAGTCTTACTTGGCCTAAGACCCTTTTAAACTAATATGATATGTTATTTGTGAGTTTTCTTTCCATTTAAAGTACATTAAATACATATGTAAGGATTATTTATAACCAAAAAGCTTTACAAATTTAAAATTGCTGGAAAATATTACATCTTCATGTAAGGCCCCCCTTCATTGGAAAACCTCCATTTTTAGGCACAGGCTCATATAAATTTGACTTTTTAATAATTATGATAAGTCTGATAAATCAAATGAGTACTCAATTGCTTTTAATACATAATATTTTATATATTAAGGCATTTAAAAAGTATTTTTTTGCAGTATTTAAATTTTTTAAGCCCCAAATGTTGATAGTTGAAATTTTTCAATTTTAACATCTACATTTAACACGCAAAGTTGAATATAGAATTAGTCATATTGTCTATAATATATATCCTATTGCCATGAAACTTTGTAGGCAGTCTTATAATTTATTAAGCTTTGGTCATACCAAGTTTCATTAAGATTGGTCAACTTTTTCTACCCTAAGAGGTGAAATCAGGAAATATAGAATCTGTACTTTGGCAACTTCCCTGAATGATTTGATGGTGTCAATTTGTCAAATAGCATAAAACTAAAGGATTTAAACTTTTATTTGATAGAATTTCTGCAAAAATGACCAATTTGGGCATATTATGGTCAAAATAAGCATTTCATAGCTTTTTCAATTTTGATGCATAAGTGGCATTCTGACTTTCTATCTGACAGGTTTTTATGTGTCAATATTTGTGTTTCTATGCTTCAATCCAGTTGTATTACTCATTTGTGAACTCTGAATCTACAGAAAAGAAGATTATCTCAAACAATATGTACAAAATGTGTTGTATATATGACCCTCGTCTAACGCCCTGTTTGGATCAAGTTAAATGTGAGGAGCTTGGAACATAAAAGTTGAAGTCCATAATAAAGACCTCACTAAATTTGTATAAAAAGCACTTAACAATGTCTTTTGTACCTGTTTCATGTCACATAATATCTTTCTTTTCTTCTGTAGGATAGCAAGTTGTTCAAATATAAGCTTGTTGCGACTAAAATTACATGCATGTTTTTCACTAAAAAGTGAAAAATCTATGTATCAGACCATACTGTCAGCAAAAAAAGTTGAATGCAAGAGTCTTTTTGTGCTCAGATTTATTGTATCATGTCACCTGAGTATAGAAATGATAGAAAAGACACAAATTTTTATTTCCTATAGCTTCAATATGCATTTTTAAATGTACATATGTGCTACGGCCTAAATTGACCCTAAATTATTTTCAGTCTTACTTGGCCTAAGACCCTTTTAAACTAATATGATATGTTATTTGTGAGTTTTCTTTCCATTTAAAGTACATTAAATACATATGTAAGGATTATTTATAACCAAAAAGCTTTACAAATTTAAAATTGCTGGAAAATATTACATCTTCATGTAAGGCCCCCCTTCATTGGAAAACCTCCATTTTTAGGCACAGGCTCATATAAATTTGACTTTTTAATAATTATGATAAGTCTGATAAATCAAATGAGTACTCAATTGCTTTTAATACATAATATTTTATATATTAAGGCATTTAAAAAGTATTTTTTTGCAGTATTTAAATTTTTTAAGCCCCAAATGTTGATAGTTGAAATTTTTCAATTTTAACATCTACATTTAACACGCAAAGTTGAATATAGAATTAGTCATATTGTCTATAATATATATCCTATTGCCATGAAACTTTGTAGGCAGTCTTATAATTTATTAAGCTTTGGTCATACCAAGTTTCATTAAGATTGGTCAACTTTTTCTACCCTAAGAGGTGAAATCAGGAAATATAGAATCTGTACTTTGGCAACTTCCCTGAATGATTTGATGGTGTCAATTTGTCAAATAGCATAAAACTAAAGGATTTAAACTTTTATTTGATAGAATTTCTGCAAAAATGACCAATTTGGGCATATTATGGTCAAAATAAGCATTTCATAGCTTTTTCAATTTTGATGCATAAGTGGCATTCTGACTTTCTATCTGACAGGTTTTTATGTGTCAATATTTGTGTTTCTATGCTTCAATCCAGTTGTATTACTCATTTGTGAACTCTGAATCTACAGAAAAGAAGATTATCTCAAACAATATGTACAAAATGTGTTGTATATATGACCCTCGTCTAACGCCCTGTTTGGATCAAGTTAAATGTGAGGAGCTTGGAACATAAAAGTTGAAGTCCATAATAAAGACCTCACTAAATTTGTATAAAAAGCACTTAACAATGTCTTTTGTACCTGTTTCATGTCACATAATATCTTTCTTTTCTTCTGTAGGATAGCAAGTTGTTCAAATATAAGCTTGTTGCGACTAAAATTACATGCATGTTTTTCACTAAAAAGTGAAAAATCTATGTATCAGACCATACTGTCAGCAAAAAAAGTTGAATGCAAGAGTCTTTTTGTGCTCAGATTTATTGTATCATGTCACCTGAGTATAGAAATGATAGAAAAGACACAAATTTTTATTTCCTATAGCTTCAATATGCATTTTTAAATGTACATATGTGCTACGGCCTAAATTGACCCTAAATTATTTTCAGTCTTACTTGGCCTAAGACCCTTTTAAACTAATATGATATGTTATTTGTGAGTTTTCTTTCCATTTAAAGTACATTAAATACATATGTAAGGATTATTTATAACCAAAAAGCTTTACAAATTTAAAATTGCTGGAAAATATTACATCTTCATGTAAGGCCCCCCTTCATTGGAAAACCTCCATTTTTAGGCACAGGCTCATATAAATTTGACTTTTTAATAATTATGATAAGTCTGATAAATCAAATGAGTACTCAATTGCTTTTAATACATAATATTTTATATATTAAGGCATTTAAAAAGTATTTTTTTGCAGTATTTAAATTTTTTAAGCCCCAAATGTTGATAGTTGAAATTTTTCAATTTTAACATCTACATTTAACACGCAAAGTTGAATATAGAATTAGTCATATTGTCTATAATATATATCCTATTGCCATGAAACTTTGTAGGCAGTCTTATAATTTATTAAGCTTTGGTCATACCAAGTTTCATTAAGATTGGTCAACTTTTTCTACCCTAAGAGGTGAAATCAGGAAATATAGAATCTGTACTTTGGCAACTTCCCTGAATGATTTGATGGTGTCAATTTGTCAAATAGCATAAAACTAAAGGATTTAAACTTTTATTTGATAGAATTTCTGCAAAAATGACCAATTTGGGCATATTATGGTCAAAATAAGCATTTCATAGCTTTTTCAATTTTGATGCATAAGTGGCATTCTGACTTTCTATCTGACAGGTTTTTATGTGTCAATATTTGTGTTTCTATGCTTCAATCCAGTTGTATTACTCATTTGTGAACTCTGAATCTACAGAAAAGAAGATTATCTCAAACAATATGTACAAAATGTGTTGTATATATGACCCTCGTCTAACGCCCTGTTTGGATCAAGTTAAATGTGAGGAGCTTGGAACATAAAAGTTGAAGTCCATAATAAAGACCTCACTAAATTTGTATAAAAAGCACTTAACAATGTCTTTTGTACCTGTTTCATGTCACATAATATCTTTCTTTTCTTCTGTAGGATAGCAAGTTGTTCAAATATAAGCTTGTTGCGACTAAAATTACATGCATGTTTTTCACTAAAAAGTGAAAAATCTATGTATCAGACCATACTGTCAGCAAAAAAAGTTGAATGCAAGAGTCTTTTTGTGCTCAGATTTATTGTATCATGTCACCTGAGTATAGAAATGATAGAAAAGACACAAATTTTTATTTCCTATAGCTTCAATATGCATTTTTAAATGTACATATGTGCTACGGCCTAAATTGACCCTAAATTATTTTCAGTCTTACTTGGCCTAAGACCCTTTTAAACTAATATGATATGTTATTTGTGAGTTTTCTTTCCATTTAAAGTACATTAAATACATATGTAAGGATTATTTATAACCAAAAAGCTTTACAAATTTAAAATTGCTGGAAAATATTACATCTTCATGTAAGGCCCCCCTTCATTGGAAAACCTCCATTTTTAGGCACAGGCTCATATAAATTTGACTTTTTAATAATTATGATAAGTCTGATAAATCAAATGAGTACTCAATTGCTTTTAATACATAATATTTTATATATTAAGGCATTTAAAAAGTATTTTTTTGCAGTATTTAAATTTTTTAAGCCCCAAATGTTGATAGTTGAAATTTTTCAATTTTAACATCTACATTTAACACGCAAAGTTGAATATAGAATTAGTCATATTGTCTATAATATATATCCTATTGCCATGAAACTTTGTAGGCAGTCTTATAATTTATTAAGCTTTGGTCATACCAAGTTTCATTAAGATTGGTCAACTTTTTCTACCCTATTAGGTGAAATCAGGAAATATAGAATCTGTACTTTGGCAACTTCCCTGAATGATTTGATGGTGTCAATTTGTCAAATAGCATAAAACTAAAGGATTTAAACTTTTATTTGATAGAATTTCTGCAAAAATGACCAATTTGGGCATATTATGGTCAAAATAAGCATTTCATAGCTTTTTCAATTTTGATGCATAAGTGGCATTCTGACTTTCTATCTGACAGGTTTTTATGTGTCAATATTTGTGTTTCTATGCTTCAATCCAGTTGTATTACTCATTTGTGAACTCTGAATCTACAGAAAAGAAGATTATCTCAAACAATATGTACAAAATGTGTTGTATATATGACCCTCGTCTAACGCCCTGTTTGGATCAAGTTAAATGTGAGGAGCTTGGAACATAAAAGTTGAAGTCCATAATAAAGACCTCACTAAATTTGTATAAAAAGCACTTAACAATGTCTTTTGTACCTGTTTCATGTCACATAATATCTTTCTTTTCTTCTGTAGGATAGCAAGTTGTTCAAATATAAGCTTGTTGCGACTAAAATTACATGCATGTTTTTCACTAAAAAGTGAAAAATCTATGTATCAGACCATACTGTCAGCAAAAAAAGTTGAATGCAAGAGTCTTTTTGTGCTCAGATTTATTGTATCATGTCACCTGAGTATAGAAATGATAGAAAAGACACAAATTTTTATTTCCTATAGCTTCAATATGCATTTTTAAATGTACATATGTGCTACGGCCTAAATTGACCCTAAATTATTTTCAGTCTTACTTGGCCTAAGACCCTTTTAAACTAATATGATATGTTATTTGTGAGTTTTCTTTCCATTTAAAGTACATTAAATACATATGTAAGGATTATTTATAACCAAAAAGCTTTACAAATTTAAAATTGCTGGAAAATATTACATCTTCATGTAAGGCCCCCCTTCATTGGAAAACCTCCATTTTTAGGCACAGGCTCATATAAATTTGACTTTTTAATAATTATGATAAGTCTGATAAATCAAATGAGTACTCAATTGCTTTTAATACATAATATTTTATATATTAAGGCATTTAAAAAGTATTTTTTTGCAGTATTTAAATTTTTTAAGCCCCAAATGTTGATAGTTGAAATTTTTCAATTTTAACATCTACATTTAACACGCAAAGTTGAATATAGAATTAGTCATATTGTCTATAATATATATCCTATTGCCATGAAACTTTGTAGGCAGTCTTATAATTTATTAAGCTTTGGTCATACCAAGTTTCATTAAGATTGGTCAACTTTTTCTACCCTATTAGGTCCGAGTACACAGTTATCGTCCTTTAATTTTCGTTGTCCACAAATGTAGTCCCTAGTGTGGACAGTGTGTTACTTGCCATTTTTTTTTATACCCCTTCCAAATTTATTTCTCCATGTTTTATGACTCAAATAGCAAGTAGGGGGGTGAAATGACACTGTAAAAAAATTTGGGTCATGAATTTTAAAGTAAAGTAGTGATTTGGTCCAGCTGAAAAATGTTAAAAATTAGCACTTCGGAAGCTGTCAAAAGATTTGAAGACCCCCTTAACATAAAATTGTCCATATTTTGAGTTAGAGCCGATGAAGTTTTCTATAATTTTGATATAATTTGTCCCAAAAGTAGTACAACACACTGTAAAAATATTATTGAGAAAGCGCAGGTGGGATTTTTTTAATTTTCATTTATTGTCTAAAAGAAATGCACTACGAAATAACTGTGTACTCGGACCTAAGAGGTGAAATCAGGAAATATAGAATCTGTACTTTGGCAACTTCCCTGAATGATTTGATGGTGTCAATTTGTCAAATAGCATAAAACTAAAGGATTTAAACTTTTATTTGATAGAATTTCTGCAAAAATGACCAATTTGGGCATATTATGGTCAAAATAAGCATTTCATAGCTTTTTCAATTTTGATGCATAAGTGGCATTCTGACTTTCTATCTGACAGGTTTTTATGTGTCAATATTTGTGTTTCTATGCTTCAATCCAGTTGTATTACTCATTTGTGAACTCTGAATCTACAGAAAAGAAGATTATCTCAAACAATATGTACAAAATGTGTTGTATATATGACCCTCGTCTAACGCCCTGTTTGGATCAAGTTAAATGTGAGGAGCTTGGAACATAAAAGTTGAAGTCCATAATAAAGACCTCACTAAATTTGTATAAAAAGCACTTAACAATGTCTTTTGTACCTGTTTCATGTCACATAATATCTTTCTTTTCTTCTGTAGGATAGCAAGTTGTTCAAATATAAGCTTGTTGCGACTAAAATTACATGCATGTTTTTCACTAAAAAGTGAAAAATCTATGTATCAGACCATACTGTCAGCAAAAAAAGTTGAATGCAAGAGTCTTTTTGTGCTCAGATTTATTGTATCATGTCACCTGAGTATAGAAATGATAGAAAAGACACAAATTTTTATTTCCTATAGCTTCAATATGCATTTTTAAATGTACATATGTGCTACGGCCTAAATTGACCCTAAATTATTTTCAGTCTTACTTGGCCTAAGACCCTTTTAAACTAATATGATATGTTATTTGTGAGTTTTCTTTCCATTTAAAGTACATTAAATACATATGTAAGGATTATTTATAACCAAAAAGCTTTACAAATTTAAAATTGCTGGAAAATATTACATCTTCATGTAAGGCCCCCCTTCATTGGAAAACCTCCATTTTTAGGCACAGGCTCATATAAATTTGACTTTTTAATAATTATGATAAGTCTGATAAATCAAATGAGTACTCAATTGCTTTTAATACATAATATTTTATATATTAAGGCATTTAAAAAGTATTTTTTTGCAGTATTTAAATTTTTTAAGCCCCAAATGTTGATAGTTGAAATTTTTCAATTTTAACATCTACATTTAACACGCAAAGTTGAATATAGAATTAGTCATATTGTCTATAATATATATCCTATTGCCATGAAACTTTGTAGGCAGTCTTATAATTTATTAAGCTTTGGTCATACCAAGTTTCATTAAGATTGGTCAACTTTTTCTACCCTATTAGGTCCGAGTACACAGTTATCGTCCTTTAATTTTCGTTGTCCACAAATGTAGTCCCTAGTGTGGACAGTGTGTTACTTGCCATTTTTTTTTATACCCCTTCCAAATTTATTTCTCCATGTTTTATGACTCAAATAGCAAGTAGGGGGGTGAAATGACACTGTAAAAAAATTTGGGTCATGAATTTTAAAGTAAAGTAGTGATTTGGTCCAGCTGAAAAATGTTAAAAATTAGCACTTCGGAAGCTGTCAAAAGATTTGAAGACCCCCTTAACATAAAATTGTCCATATTTTGAGTTAGAGCCGATGAAGTTTTCTATAATTTTGATATAATTTGTCCCAAAAGTAGTACAACACACTGTAAAAATATTATTGAGAAAGCGCAGGTGGGATTTTTTTAATTTTCATTTATTGTCTAAAAGAAATGCACTACGAAATAACTGTGTACTCGGACCTAAGAGGTGAAATCAGGAAATATAGAATCTGTACTTTGGCAACTTCCCTGAATGATTTGATGGTGTCAATTTGTCAAATAGCATAAAACTAAAGGATTTAAACTTTTATTTGATAGAATTTCTGCAAAAATGACCAATTTGGGCATATTATGGTCAAAATAAGCATTTCATAGCTTTTTCAATTTTGATGCATAAGTGGCATTCTGACTTTCTATCTGACAGGTTTTTATGTGTCAATATTTGTGTTTCTATGCTTCAATCCAGTTGTATTACTCATTTGTGAACTCTGAATCTACAGAAAAGAAGATTATCTCAAACATTTTTGTCAAACAATATGTACAAAATGTGTTGTATATATGACCCTCGTCTAACGCCCTGTTTGGATCAAGTTAAATGTGAGGAGCTTGGAACATAAAAGTTGAAGTCCATAATAAAGACCTCACTAAATTTGTATAAAAAGCACTTAACAATGTCTTTTGTACCTGTTTCATGTCACATAATATCTTTCTTTTCTTCTGTAGGATAGCAAGTTGTTCAAATATAAGCTTGTTGCGACTAAAATTACATGCATGTTTTTCACTAAAAAGTGAAAAATCTATGTATCAGACCATACTGTCAGCAAAAAAAGTTGAATGCAAGAGTCTTTTTGTGCTCAGATTTATTGTATCATGTCACCTGAGTATAGAAATGATAGAAAAGACACAAATTTTTATTTCCTATAGCTTCAATATGCATTTTTAAATGTACATATGTGCTACGGCCTAAATTGACCCTAAATTATTTTCAGTCTTACTTGGCCTAAGACCCTTTTAAACTAATATGATATGTTATTTGTGAGTTTTCTTTCCATTTAAAGTACATTAAATACATATGTAAGGATTATTTATAACCAAAAAGCTTTACAAATTTAAAATTGCTGGAAAATATTACATCTTCATGTAAGGCCCCCCTTCATTGGAAAACCTCCATTTTTAGGCACAGGCTCATATAAATTTGACTTTTTAATAATTATGATAAGTCTGATAAATCAAATGAGTACTCAATTGCTTTTAATACATAATATTTTATATATTAAGGCATTTAAAAAGTATTTTTTTGCAGTATTTAAATTTTTTAAGCCCCAAATGTTGATAGTTGAAATTTTTCAATTTTAACATCTACATTTAACACGCAAAGTTGAATATAGAATTAGTCATATTGTCTATAATATATATCCTATTGCCATGAAACTTTGTAGGCAGTCTTATAATTTATTAAGCTTTGGTCATACCAAGTTTCATTAAGATTGGTCAACTTTTTCTACCCTAAGAGGTGAAATCAGGAAATATAGAATCTGTACTTTGGCAACTTCCCTGAATGATTTGATGGTGTCAATTTGTCAAATAGCATAAAACTAAAGGATTTTAACTTTTATTTGATAGAATTTCTGCAAAAATGACCAATTTGGGCATATTATGGTCAAAATAAGCATTTCATAGCTTTTTCAATTTTGATGCATAAGTGGCATTCTGACTTTCTATCTGACAGGTTTTTATGTGTCAATATTTGTGTTTCTATGCTTCAATCCAGTTGTATTACTCATTTGTGAACTCTGAATCTACAGAAAAGAAGATTATCTCAAACAATATGTACAAAATGTGTTGTATATATGACCCTCGTCTAACGCCCTGTTTGGATCAAGTTAAATGTGAGGAGCTTGGAACATAAAAGTTGAAGTCCATAATAAAGACCTCACTAAATTTGTATAAAAAGCACTTAACAATGTCTTTTGTACCTGTTTCATGTCACATAATATCTTTCTTTTCTTCTGTAGGATAGCAAGTTGTTCAAATATAAGCTTGTTGCGACTAAAATTACATGCATGTTTTTCACTAAAAAGTGAAAAATCTATGTATCAGACCATACTGTCAGCAAAAAAAGTTGAATGCAAGAGTCTTTTTGTGCTCAGATTTATTGTATCATGTCACCTGAGTATAGAAATGATAGAAAAGACACAAATTTTTATTTCCTATAGCTTCAATATGCATTTTTAAATGTACATATGTGCTACGGCCTAAATTGACCCTAAATTATTTTCAGTCTTACTTGGCCTAAGACCCTTTTAAACTAATATGATATGTTATTTGTGAGTTTTCTTTCCATTTAAAGTACATTAAATACATATGTAAGGATTATTTATAACCAAAAAGCTTTACAAATTTAAAATTGCTGGAAAATATTACATCTTCATGTAAGGCCCCCCTTCATTGGAAAACCTCCATTTTTAGGCACAGGCTCATATAAATTTGACTTTTTAATAATTATGATAAGTCTGATAAATCAAATGAGTACTCAATTGCTTTTAATACATAATATTTTATATATTAAGGCATTTAAAAAGTATTTTTTTGCAGTATTTAAATTTTTTAAGCCCCAAATGTTGATAGTTGAAATTTTTCAATTTTAACATCTACATTTAACACGCAAAGTTGAATATAGAATTAGTCATATTGTCTATAATATATATCCTATTGCCATGAAACTTTGTAGGCAGTCTTATAATTTATTAAGCTTTGGTCATACCAAGTTTCATTAAGATTGGTCAACTTTTTCTACCCTATTAGGTCCGAGTACACAGTTATCGTCCTTTAATTTTCGTTGTCCACAAATGTAGTCCCTAGTGTGGACAGTGTGTTACTTGCCATTTTTTTTTATACCCCTTCCAAATTTATTTCTCCATGTTTTATGACTCAAATAGCAAGTAGGGGGGTGAAATGACACTGTAAAAAAATTTGGGTCATGAATTTTAAAGTAAAGTAGTGATTTGGTCCAGCTGAAAAATGTTAAAAATTAGCACTTCGGAAGCTGTCAAAAGATTTGAAGACCCCCTTAACATAAAATTGTCCATATTTTGAGTTAGAGCCGATGAAGTTTTCTATAATTTTGATATAATTTGTCCCAAAAGTAGTACAACACACTGTAAAAATATTATTGAGAAAGCGCAGGTGGGATTTTTTTAATTTTCATTTATTGTCTAAAAGAAATGCACTACGAAATAACTGTGTACTCGGACCTAAGAGGTGAAATCAGGAAATATAGAATCTGTACTTTGGCAACTTCCCTGAATGATTTGATGGTGTCAATTTGTCAAATAGCATAAAACTAAAGGATTTAAACTTTTATTTGATAGAATTTCTGCAAAAATGACCAATTTGGGCATATTATGGTCAAAATAAGCATTTCATAGCTTTTTCAATTTTGATGCATAAGTGGCATTCTGACTTTCTATCTGACAGGTTTTTATGTGTCAATATTTGTGTTTCTATGCTTCAATCCAGTTGTATTACTCATTTGTGAACTCTGAATCTACAGAAAAGAAGATTATCTCAAACAATATGTACAAAATGTGTTGTATATATGACCCTCGTCTAACGCCCTGTTTGGAGCAAGTTAAATGTGAGGAGCTTGGAACATAAAAGTTGAAGTCCATAATAAAGACCTCACTAAATTTGTATAAAAAGCACTTAACAATGTCTTTTGTACCTGTTTCATGTCACATAATATCTTTCTTTTCTTCTGTAGGATAGCAAGTTGTTCAAATATAAGCTTGTTGCGACTAAAATTACATGCATGTTTTTCACTAAAAAGTGAAAAATCTATGTATCAGACCATACTGTCAGCAAAAAAAGTTGAATGCAAGAGTCTTTTTGTGCTCAGATTTATTGTATCATGTCACCTGAGTATAGAAATGATAGAAAAGACACAAATTTTTATTTCCTATAGCTTCAATATGCATTTTTAAATGTACATATGTGCTACGGCCTAAATTGACCCTAAATTATTTTCAGTCTTACTTGGCCTAAGACCCTTTTAAACTAATATGATATGTTATTTGTGAGTTTTCTTTCCATTTAAAGTACATTAAATACATATGTAAGGATTATTTATAACCAAAAAGCTTTACAAATTTAAAATTGCTGGAAAATATTACATCTTCATGTAAGACCCCCCTTCATTGGAAAACCTCCATTTTTAGGCACAGGCTCATATAAATTTGACTTTTTAATAATTATGATAAGTCTGATAAATCAAATGAGTACTCAATTGCTTTTAATACATAATATTTTATATATTAAGGCATTTAAAAAGTATTTTTTTGCAGTATTTAAATTTTTTAAGCCCCAAATGTTGATAGTTGAAATTTTTCAATTTTAACATCTACATTTAACACGCAAAGTTGAATATAGAATTAGTCATATTGTCTATAATATATATCCTATTGCCATGAAACTTTGTAGGCAGTCTTATAATTTATTAAGCTTTGGTCATACCAAGTTTCATTAAGATTGGTCAACTTTTTCTACCCTAAGAGGTGAAATCAGGAAATATAGAATCTGTACTTTGGCAACTTCCCTGAATGATTTGATGGTGTCAATTTGTCAAATAGCATAAAACTAAAGGATTTAAACTTTTATTTGATAGAATTTCTGCAAAAATGACCAATTTGGGCATATTATGGTCAAAATAAGCATTTCATAGCTTTTTCAATTTTGATGCATAAGTGGCATTCTGACTTTCTATCTGACAGGTTTTTATGTGTCAATATTTGTGTTTCTATGCTTCAATCCAGTTGTATTACTCATTTGTGAACTCTGAATCTACAGAAAAGAAGATTATCTCAAACAATATGTACAAAATGTGTTGTATATATGACCCTCGTCTAACGCCCTGTTTGGATCAAGTTAAATGTGAGGAGCTTGGAACATAAAAGTTGAAGTCCATAATAAAGACCTCACTAAATTTGTATAAAAAGCACTTAACAATGTCTTTTGTACCTGTTTCATGTCACATAATATCTTTCTTTTCTTCTGTAGGATAGCAAGTTGTTCAAATATAAGCTTGTTGCGACTAAAATTACATGCATGTTTTTCACTAAAAAGTGAAAAATCTATGTATCAGACCATACTGTCAGCAAAAAAAGTTGAATGCAAGAGTCTTTTTGTGCTCAGATTTATTGTATCATGTCACCTGAGTATAGAAATGATAGAAAAGACACAAATTTTTATTTCCTATAGCTTCAATATGCATTTTTAAATGTACATATGTGCTACGGCCTAAATTGACCCTAAATTATTTTCAGTCTTACTTGGCCTAAGACCCTTTTAAACTAATATGATATGTTATTTGTGAGTTTTCTTTCCATTTAAAGTACATTAAATACATATGTAAGGATTATTTATAACCAAAAAGCTTTACAAATTTAAAATTGCTGGAAAATATTACATCTTCATGTAAGGCCCCCCTTCATTGGAAAACCTCCATTTTTAGGCACAGGCTCATATAAATTTGACTTTTTAATAATTATGATAAGTCTGATAAATCAAATGAGTACTCAATTGCTTTTAATACATAATATTTTATATATTAAGGCATTTAAAAAGTATTTTTTTGCAGTATTTAAATTTTTTAAGCCCCAAATGTTGATAGTTGAAATTTTTCAATTTTAACATCTACATTTAACACGCAAAGTTGAATATAGAATTAGTCATATTGTCTATAATATATATCCTATTGCCATGAAACTTTGTAGGCAGTCTTATAATTTATTAAGCTTTGGTCATACCAAGTTTCATTAAGATTGGTCAACTTTTTCTACCCTATTAGGTCCGAGTACACAGTTATCGTCCTTTAATTTTCGTTGTCCACAAATGTAGTCCCTAGTGTGGACAGTGTGTTACTTGCCATTTTTTTTTATACCCCTTCCAAATTTATTTCTCCATGTTTTATGACTCAAATAGCAAGTAGGGGGGTGAAATGACACTGTAAAAAAATTTGGGTCATGAATTTTAAAGTAAAGTAGTGATTTGGTCCAGCTGAAAAATGTTAAAAATTAGCACTTCGGAAGCTGTCAAAAGATTTGAAGACCCCCTTAACCCTTTCCTCCATAATGACGCCTTTTGACGCCACCCCCTTTACTCCATAATGACGCCTTTTGACGCCTCTGTATAGTACCTCAGTTGAAACACTTTGACTACGAAATGTCTGTATCAGACTTAATAAAATTTGTATCCAATATAAAAAGGATATTCATAAAAACATCTGACTTGAATTTCATTGATGAAATATTTGTTTTCGCAATGCATTAATACTTTAAACGTGCCGATTATTTTTATAAATAGCCGTCGCCATTTTTTCGAAGTTCTTGTTGACAACCAAGTTTCAGAACACTGACATTGTCACGTTTACTACATTTATTGTTGGTTATTAATACCAACTGGTTATAAAATACCTAATAATCAATGTTTACGATACAGTTTGCGTAAAAAATTATTTTCCGTAAGAAAAACTTTATTTTGAAACTCCGAGTGTTCACTGCCGCTTTTCTCGCTTTGGAGTCGTACATTATTGCAACAAAAGCATTTTTTTTTTAAACTTACGTTGAAATATCAGAAATTTAATGAACAACGCAGAGATATGCAGTTGAGTCCATACAATTCTTTTCTGACCCATTGAGTGAACAAATATAGCAACTTGTAAAATGTAAACATGTGTTTGGGGAATCCCATTATACGACTTCCGGCGAGTCATTAAGTGGGCGGGAACATACAAATTTTAATGACCACAAAAAAATCTTTCAACGTACAATCTTTCAATGTTTTTGCTTATAGAAAGTGACATTTAAGTTTCAATCATAATTATTTTAAGTTCTTCAATTAAATTAACGAGAATAGCGAATTATGCAACAATATTCAGCATCCGTAAGTTGTGATTCTAAGCCCCGCCCACCAATAGAATTTACCGTTTTTACAGTGATGTTTACACAAACAAAAGATGATGAATATTTTTTCCGCGATGTTTATTTCAACAATTATGAAGGCATATGGTTCCGTGAACCACTTTGTTTTAGTAGTAACAATTTGACTAACAAATTACAGAGCCTTAACTTTGCAGTTCAGTTCCCATTTATAAAATATGTCAGACTAAAAGAACAGACATACGTGCATTTTTCTCTTCACGATTTTCGCCGTATTTCGGGTTTCAGAGAATCAAAATTCGAGATAGAAGTAAAAATGTAGTTAATCATTTGATTAAAAGCTACCTTAAATTTAAGCAACCAACTGATCAGCACATCATATTATTAATGTTTAGTAGAGGAACAACAGGAATATCAAATAATATTAGTATCCTAAACTTTGATGAAAGAACATGTCATGTTCATACATTGTATGTTGCAAATTTTTTTCAAGTTGATTTTTGAGGAACTTGTTTTCTACTTCCACTGGCTGTTAATGACTAATACTTTGTTAGTCTGGGAGAAAAAAAAAATTGGCTTTAAACTAGCTTTCAGTAACTGTGTACTCTTAGATCAATACTCACTCACTCACTCACTCACTGGTTTTGTTTTTTTTAATTTTTTTTATATGTACTTCTTGACAATCTAATGAGGCGTCAGCCATTAAAGAGCATGTGTTTGGATGGATGCTTAGCACTCCTATCTACATCGATTCAAGCCATTCAATGCAGACTTTTACATTTTATTCCTATTTTTATGCCCCTGCCGTAGCGGTGGGGGCATTAAGTTTTACCCTTGTCCGTCTGTACGTACGTACGTACGTACATCCCAAAATTGGTTTCCGTTCTCTAACTTGAGTTTGCCTCAACCAAAAGTTATGAAACTTATGCACAATGCTTATTACCACAAAACACAGATCAAGTTTGAATTTGGGTAGTGTCACTTTAACCATTATTGAGTTAGGCTATACACAATATTCATTACCACAAAACTAAGATCAAGTACAAATTTTTTGTTTCCGTTTTCTAACTTTATGTTGCCTCAACCAAATGTTATGAAACTGATACACAATGCTTATTACTACATGATACAGATTAAGTACGAAATTTGGTGGCGACACTTTTACCATTCTAGTGTTGTGTCCCTTTATTATCATAAAAATTGCTGAATTTTTTAGTTTGTCTCAACTAAATGTTATAAAACTTATACACAACCGTTCTAGAGTTATGCGTGTTTACAAATAGAAAAATTGCTGAATTTTAGTTTCTGCTCTCCACTTTAGTTAGCCTCAACCAAATTTTATGAGACTTACACACAATGCTTATTACCACAAAACTCAGATCAAGTTCAAATTTGGGTAGCGTCACTTTTACCGTTCTTCAGTTATGTCCCTTTATAACTATATGATATGCAAGCGGGGGCATCATCTGTGTCCACATGTGGACACTATCCACATTTATTGTCTATTTGAATCACTGCCCAAGTTTGTGTTGCACAGTCTTAAGTTTTCTATATAGTGTTTTGTAAACTGTTGTTTGTCTTTTTTCTTTTTCGTTGTTTACCATTGTGTTGTCAGTTTATTTCAACTTATGCGTTTGAATGTCCCTTTTGCCTCTCTTTGGGGAGTAATGTGCGCTCATAATCATAATTAACACAACCACATTATGTATGTTTCTGTCCAAAGTCAGAAGCCTATTATTCCGTGGTTGTTGTTGGTTGCTGTCTATCATCTTTTTGTTTACCCTTTTAGCATAAATCAGGCCATTGGTTTTCTAGTGTGGATTGCTTCACATTTTGTCATAACATGCATAACACATAAACTATGAATGGTCATTGTCTTACATCCACATTATTTGGACTGTTGAAAAGTTGTCACATTGGCAATCTTACCACATTTCCTTATTTCATTATTGTATGCAAAACAGTCTACAGAAAGATCTTTAGAAGACTAGCATTGAGAAGAGGTAAACAAATAAGGATTTATAAGGACCTCCTTCTGAATATGCATGAAATATTTGCCACTGCACGTGAAACAAACAACCAATCAATGTAATGGCTATCTATAGTAGATTTTGAAAGATATGCATATATGTATGATTCGTGTTTTACAAATGAATGGAACCTTTCCTTCATCTTTTTTCTTTCAAATCTTCTGTGTATCTAGAAGAAGGAATGATGAAAAGAAAATACCTAACCCTGGGGAAGAGGTTAGTTGAATTCTTTCAAGTTAATGTATTGTTATTTCTGGAGGGGAAGGGGTTTGCCTTTATAGGAAAAAACCTAAATTGAAATAATGTTTTTATTTTTTATAAATTCAAATTGTGATGAAACGCACAGCAGGATATCAACATAGGAAAAAGTTTAATACCCTTCTAGATTTCAGGATTGATGTTACATTTTCAAGGGGACTTTACAAAGAGAAACAGGCATATGCATAATCAGCATGTTGTTAACAATGACAGTGTCAGTGTTCCATTGAACACAAATAAAACCAGATGCAAAATGGTGTACAAAAATGTAATAAAAAGAAACTATACCACATGCTATTATTTTCATATTGCCTTTTCAAACTGTGATATTTATCACTACTAGTATACAAAAAGGTCTTTGTTAAACAACTTCGCAAACATCATAGTTTTTCTTTTAGAAACAAGATATCTGATAACTAATAATGCATTTTCTAATTTGTTGGCCTAAGCACCTACTTTTTAGTCTGATTCTTGGGCCTTATTTGGATGCTAGGAGCACACATATGTTAAATCTTTTTCAAGAGCAATGTTGTGATAAAAAGTTTCCATTTGTTATCATCCAAAATATCTAACTGTCAACTGATCATTTTTTACTTATTATACAGGATTTCAGTTGGTTGCTATGAACAGAAACTGTTGCTAGGGAAAAATAATGTACAATATTATTTTCCATAATATATTCCAATATATGAGTCATCTTGATTAACCTGTAAAAACCTTATTTTGAAATATTTGCACCAATTTTTTTTTTAAATTCAATTTTAATCACAATTTTCTTTGGTTGCTACGGAAATACTTCTGTTGCTATGAAGAAAAAAATAGACAAATTTTAAAGAAAATAAAGTTTCCATTCTGATTATTTATGTACATTCAATTCTCTCATTGTTTTCTTAGAAACAAATTGATATTACAAAATTTAACCCAAAATTTAATCATTTTAATTTTATATTTGGATAAATCTGTTACCATGGCAACAATATTAAAAATTTTTTTTTAGTAAATTTTGAAGATCTGACTTAAATGTATAACTGACAAAAAATTTCAAATGTCTAACTGGTCTATTAGAGGTACAGTCAATATTTCATTAAAGTAAGCATATTTTCAGCATTTTAATGAAAAATCCTATGCAAATCAAGTATGTAAAAAAAAAATTTCCATGGAGGAAAGGGTTAACATAAAATTGTCCATATTTTGAGTTAGAGCCGATGAAGTTTTCTATAATTTTGATATAATTTGTCCCAAAAGTAGTACAACACACTGTAAAAATATTATTGAGAAAGCGCAGGTGGGATTTTTTTAATTTTCATTTATTGTCTAAAAGAAATGCACTACGAAATAACTGTGTACTCGGACCTAAGAGGTGAAATCAGGAAATATAGAATCTGTACTTTGGCAACTTCCCTGAATGATTTGATGGTGTCAATTTGTCAAATAGCATAAAACTAAAGGATTTAAACTTTTATTTGATAGAATTTCTGCAAAAATGACCAATTTGGGCATATTATGGTCAAAATAAGCATTTCATAGCTTTTTCAATTTTGATGCATAAGTGGCATTCTGACTTTCTATCTGACAGGTTTTTATGTGTCAATATTTGTGTTTCTATGCTTCAATCCAGTTGTATTACTCATTTGTGAACTCTGAATCTACAGAAAAGAAGATTATCTCAAACAATATGTACAAAATGTGTTGTATATATGACCCTCGTCTAACGCCCTGTTTGGATCAAGTTAAATGTGAGGAGCTTGGAACATAAAAGTTGAAGTCCATAATAAAGACCTCACTAAATTTGTATAAAAAGCACTTAACAATGTCTTTTGTACCTGTTTCATGTCACATAATATCTTTCTTTTCTTCTGTAGGATAGCAAGTTGTTCAAATATAAGCTTGTTGCGACTAAAATTACATGCATGTTTTTCACTAAAAAGTGAAAAATCTATGTATCAGACCATACTGTCAGCAAAAAAAGTTGAATGCAAGAGTCTTTTTGTGCTCAGATTTATTGTATCATGTCACCTGAGTATAGAAATGATAGAAAAGACACAAATTTTTATTTCCTATAGCTTCAATATGCATTTTTAAATGTACATATGTGCTACGGCCTAAATTGACCCTAAATTATTTTCAGTCTTACTTGGCCTAAGACCCTTTTAAACTAATATGATATGTTATTTGTGAGTTTTCTTTCCATTTAAAGTACATTAAATACATATGTAAGGATTATTTATAACCAAAAAGCTTTACAAATTTAAAATTGCTGGAAAATATTACATCTTCATGTAAGGCCCCCCTTCATTGGAAAACCTCCATTTTTAGGCACAGGCTCATATAAATTTGACTTTTTAATAATTATGATAAGTCTGATAAATCAAATGAGTACTCAATTGCTTTTAATACATAATATTTTATATATTAAGACATTTAAAAAGTATTTTTTTGCAGTATTTAAATTTTTTAAGCCCCAAATGTTGATAGTTGAAATTTTTCAATTTTAACATCTACATTTAACACGCAAAGTTGAATATAGAATTAGTCATATTGTCTATAATATATATCCTATTGCCATGAAACTTTGTAGGCAGTCTTATAATTTATTAAGCTTTGGTCATACCAAGTTTCATTAAGATTGGTCAACTTTTTCTACCCTAAGAGGTGAAATCAGGAAATATAGAATCTGTACTTTGGCAACTTCCCTGAATGATTTGATGGTGTCAATTTGTCAAATAGCATAAAACTAAAGGATTTAAACTTTTATTTGATAGAATTTCTGCAAAAATGACCAATTTGGGCATATTATGGTCAAAATAAGCATTTCATAGCTTTTTCAATTTTGATGCATAAGTGGCATTCTGACTTTCTATCTGACAGGTTTTTATGTGTCAATATTTGTGTTTCTATGCTTCAATCCAGTTGTATTACTCATTTGTGAACTCTGAATCTACAGAAAAGAAGATTATCTCAAACAATATGTACAAAATGTGTTGTATATATGACCCTCGTCTAACGCCCTGTTTGGATCAAGTTAAATGTGAGGAGCTTGGAACATAAAAGTTGAAGTCCATAATAAAGACCTCACTAAATTTGTATAAAAAGCACTTAACAATGTCTTTTGTACCTGTTTCATGTCACATAATATCTTTCTTTTCTTCTGTAGGATAGCAAGTTGTTCAAATATAAGCTTGTTGCGACTAAAATTACATGCATGTTTTTCACTAAAAAGTGAAAAATCTATGTATCAGACCATACTGTCAGCAAAAAAAGTTGAATGCAAGAGTCTTTTTGTGCTCAGATTTATTGTATCATGTCACCTGAGTATAGAAATGATAGAAAAGACACAAATTTTTATTTCCTATAGCTTCAATATGCATTTTTAAATGTACATATGTGCTACGGCCTAAATTGACCCTAAATTATTTTCAGTCTTACTTGGCCTAAGACCCTTTTAAACTAATATGATATGTTATTTGTGAGTTTTCTTTCCATTTAAAGTACATTAAATACATATGTAAGGATTATTTATAACCAAAAAGCTTTACAAATTTAAAATTGCTGGAAAATATTACATCTTCATGTAAGGCCCCCCTTCATTGGAAAACCTCCATTTTTAGGCACAGGCTCATATAAATTTGACTTTTTAATAATTATGATAAGTCTGATAAATCAAATGAGTACTCAATTGCTTTTAATACATAATATTTTATATATTAAGGCATTTAAAAAGTATTTTTTTGCAGTATTTAAATTTTTTAAGCCCCAAATGTTGATAGTTGAAATTTTTCAATTTTAACATCTACATTTAACACGCAAAGTTGAATATAGAATTAGTCATATTGTCTATAATATATATCCTATTGCCATGAAACTTTGTAGGCAGTCTTATAATTTATTAAGCTTTGGTCATACCAAGTTTCATTAAGATTGGTCAACTTTTTCTACCCTATTAGGTCCGAGTACACAGTTATCGTCCTTTAATTTTCGTTGTCCACAAATGTAGTCCCTAGTGTGGACAGTGTGTTACTTGCCATTTTTTTTTATACCCCTTCCAAATTTATTTCTCCATGTTTTATGACTCAAATAGCAAGTAGGGGGGTGAAATGACACTGTAAAAAAATTTGGGTCATGAATTTTAAAGTAAAGTAGTGATTTGGTCCAGCTGAAAAATGTTAAAAATTAGCACTTCGGAAGCTGTCAAAAGATTTGAAGACCCCCTTAACATAAAATTGTCCATATTTTGAGTTAGAGCCGATGAAGTTTTCTATAATTTTGATATAATTTGTCCCAAAAGTAGTACAACACACTGTAAAAATATTATTGAGAAAGCGCAGGTGGGATTTTTTTAATTTTCATTTATTGTCTAAAAGAAATGCACTACGAAATAACTGTGTACTCGGACCTAAGAGGTGAAATCAGGAAATATAGAATCTGTACTTTGGCAACTTCCCTGAATGATTTGATGGTGTCAATTTGTCAAATAGCATAAAACTAAAGGATTTAAACTTTTATTTGATAGAATTTCTGCAAAAATGACCAATTTGGGCATATTATGGTCAAAATAAGCATTTCATAGCTTTTTCAATTTTGATGCATAAGTGGCATTCTGACTTTCTATCTGACAGGTTTTTATGTGTCAATATTTGTGTTTCTATGCTTCAATCCAGTTGTATTACTCATTTGTGAACTCTGAATCTACAGAAAAGAAGATTATCTCAAACAATATGTACAAAATGTGTTGTATATATGACCCTCGTCTAACGCCCTGTTTGGATCAAGTTAAATGTGAGGAGCTTGGAACATAAAAGTTGAAGTCCATAATAAAGACCTCACTAAATTTGTATAAAAAGCACTTAACAATGTCTTTTGTACCTGTTTCATGTCACATAATATCTTTCTTTTCTTCTGTAGGATAGCAAGTTGTTCAAATATAAGCTTGTTGCGACTAAAATTACATGCATGTTTTTCACTAAAAAGTGAAAAATCTATGTATCAGACCATACTGTCAGCAAAAAAAGTTGAATGCAAGAGTCTTTTTGTGCTCAGATTTATTGTATCATGTCACCTGAGTATAGAAATGATAGAAAAGACACAAATTTTTATTTCCTATAGCTTCAATATGCATTTTTAAATGTACATATGTGCTACGGCCTAAATTGACCCTAAATTATTTTCAGTCTTACTTGGCCTAAGACCCTTTTAAACTAATATGATATGTTATTTGTGAGTTTTCTTTCCATTTAAAGTACATTAAATACATATGTAAGGATTATTTATAACCAAAAAGCTTTACAAATTTAAAATTGCTGGAAAATATTACATCTTCATGTAAGGCCCCCCTTCATTGGAAAACCTCCATTTTTAGGCACAGGCTCATATAAATTTGACTTTTTAATAATTATGATAAGTCTGATAAATCAAATGAGTACTCAATTGCTTTTAATACATAATATTTTATATATTAAGGCATTTAAAAAGTATTTTTTTGCAGTATTTAAATTTTTTAAGCCCCAAATGTTGATAGTTGAAATTTTTCAATTTTAACATCTACATTTAACACGCAAAGTTGAATATAGAATTAGTCATATTGTCTATAATATATATCCTATTGCCATGAAACTTTGTAGGCAGTCTTATAATTTATTAAGCTTTGGTCATACCAAGTTTCATTAAGATTGGTCAACTTTTTCTACCCTATTAGGTCCGAGTACACAGTTATCGTCCTTTAATTTTCGTTGTCCACAAATGTAGTCCCTAGTGTGGACAGTGTGTTACTTGCCATTTTTTTTTATACCCCTTCCAAATTTATTTCTCCATGTTTTATGACTCAAATAGCAAGTAGGGGGGTGAAATGACACTGTAAAAAAATTTGGGTCATGAATTTTAAAGTAAAGTAGTGATTTGGTCCAGCTGAAAAATGTTAAAAATTAGCACTTCGGAAGCTGTCAAAAGATTTGAAGACCCCCTTAACATAAAATTGTCCATATTTTGAGTTAGAGCCGATGAAGTTTTCTATAATTTTGATATAATTTGTCCCAAAAGTAGTACAACACACTGTAAAAATATTATTGAGAAAGCGCAGGTGGGATTTTTTTAATTTTCATTTATTGTCTAAAAGAAATGCACTACGAAATAACTGTGTACTCGGACCTAAGAGGTGAAATCAGGAAATATAGAATCTGTACTTTGGCAACTTCCCTGAATGATTTGATGGTGTCAATTTGTCAAATAGCATAAAACTAAAGGATTTAAACTTTTATTTGATAGAATTTCTGCAAAAATGACCAATTTGGGCATATTATGGTCAAAATAAGCATTTCATAGCTTTTTCAATTTTGATGCATAAGTGGCATTCTGACTTTCTATCTGACAGGTTTTTATGTGTCAATATTTGTGTTTCTATGCTTCAATCCAGTTGTATTACTCATTTGTGAACTCTGAATCTACAGAAAAGAAGATTATCTCAAACAATATGTACAAAATGTGTTGTATATATGACCCTCGTCTAACGCCCTGTTTGGATCAAGTTAAATGTGAGGAGCTTGGAACATAAAAGTTGAAGTCCATAATAAAGACCTCACTAAATTTGTATAAAAAGCACTTAACAATGTCTTTTGTACCTGTTTCATGTCACATAATATCTTTCTTTTCTTCTGTAGGATAGCAAGTTGTTCAAATATAAGCTTGTTGCGACTAAAATTACATGCATGTTTTTCACTAAAAAGTGAAAAATCTATGTATCAGACCATACTGTCAGCAAAAAAAGTTGAATGCAAGAGTCTTTTTGTGCTCAGATTTATTGTATCATGTCACCTGAGTATAGAAATGATAGAAAAGACACAAATTTTTATTTCCTATAGCTTCAATATGCATTTTTAAATGTACATATGTGCTACGGCCTAAATTGACCCTAAATTATTTTCAGTCTTACTTGGCCTAAGACCCTTTTAAACTAATATGATATGTTATTTGTGAGTTTTCTTTCCATTTAAAGTACATTAAATACATATGTAAGGATTATTTATAACCAAAAAGCTTTACAAATTTAAAATTGCTGGAAAATATTACATCTTCATGTAAGGCCCCCCTTCATTGGAAAACCTCCATTTTTAGGCACAGGCTCATATAAATTTGACTTTTTAATAATTATGATAAGTCTGATAAATCAAATGAGTACTCAATTGCTTTTAATACATAATATTTTATATATTAAGGCATTTAAAAAGTATTTTTTTGCAGTATTTAAATTTTTTAAGCCCCAAATGTTGATAGTTGAAATTTTTCAATTTTAACATCTACATTTAACACGCAAAGTTGAATATAGAATTAGTCATATTGTCTATAATATATATCCTATTGCCATGAAACTTTGTAGGCAGTCTTATAATTTATTAAGCTTTGGTCATACCAAGTTTCATTAAGATTGGTCAACTTTTTCTACCCTAAGAGGTGAAATCAGGAAATATAGAATCTGTACTTTGGCAACTTCCCTGAATGATTTGATGGTGTCAATTTGTCAAATAGCATAAAACTAAAGGATTTAAACTTTTATTTGATAGAATTTCTGCAAAAATGACCAATTTGGGCATATTATGGTCAAAATAAGCATTTCATAGCTTTTTCAATTTTGATGCATAAGTGGCATTCTGACTTTCTATCTGACAGGTTTTTATGTGTCAATATTTGTGTTTCTATGCTTCAATCCAGTTGTATTACTCATTTGTGAACTCTGAATCTACAGAAAAGAAGATTATCTCAAACAATATGTACAAAATGTGTTGTATATATGACCCTCGTCTAACGCCCTGTTTGGATCAAGTTAAATGTGAGGAGCTTGGAACATAAAAGTTGAAGTCCATAATAAAGACCTCACTAAATTTGTATAAAAAGCACTTAACAATGTCTTTTGTACCTGTTTCATGTCACATAATATCTTTCTTTTCTTCTGTAGGATAGCAAGTTGTTCAAATATAAGCTTGTTGCGACTAAAATTACATGCATGTTTTTCACTAAAAAGTGAAAAATCTATGTATCAGACCATACTGTCAGCAAAAAAAGTTGAATGCAAGAGTCTTTTTGTGCTCAGATTTATTGTATCATGTCACCTGAGTATAGAAATGATAGAAAAGACACAAATTTTTATTTCCTATAGCTTCAATATGCATTTTTAAATGTACATATGTGCTACGGCCTAAATTGACCCTAAATTATTTTCAGTCTTACTTGGCCTAAGACCCTTTTAAACTAATATGATATGTTATTTGTGAGTTTTCTTTCCATTTAAAGTACATTAAATACATATGTAAGGATTATTTATAACCAAAAAGCTTTACAAATTTAAAATTGCTGGAAAATATTACATCTTCATGTAAGGCCCCCCTTCATTGGAAAACCTCCATTTTTAGGCACAGGCTCATATAAATTTGACTTTTTAATAATTATGATAAGTCTGATAAATCAAATGAGTACTCAATTGCTTTTAATACATAATATTTTATATATTAAGGCATTTAAAAAGTATTTTTTTGCAGTATTTAAATTTTTTAAGCCCCAAATGTTGATAGTTGAAATTTTTCAATTTTAACATCTACATTTAACACGCAAAGTTGAATATAGAATTAGTCATATTGTCTATAATATATATCCTATTGCCATGAAACTTTGTAGGCAGTCTTATAATTTATTAAGCTTTGGTCATACCAAGTTTCATTAAGATTGGTCAACTTTTTCTACCCTAAGAGGTGAAATCAGGAAATATAGAATCTGTACTTTGGCAACTTCCCTGAATGATTTGATGGTGTCAATTTGTCAAATAGCATAAAACTAAAGGATTTAAACTTTTATTTGATAGAATTTCTGCAAAAATGACCAATTTGGGCATATTATGGTCAAAATAAGCATTTCATAGCTTTTTCAATTTTGATGCATAAGTGGCATTCTGACTTTCTATCTGACAGGTTTTTATGTGTCAATATTTGTGTTTCTATGCTTCAATCCAGTTGTATTACTCATTTGTGAACTCTGAATCTACAGAAAAGAAGATTATCTCAAACAATATGTACAAAATGTGTTGTATATATGACCCTCGTCTAACGCCCTGTTTGGATCAAGTTAAATGTGAGGAGCTTGGAACATAAAAGTTGAAGTCCATAATAAAGACCTCACTAAATTTGTATAAAAAGCACTTAACAATGTCTTTTGTACCTGTTTCATGTCACATAATATCTTTCTTTTCTTCTGTAGGATAGCAAGTTGTTCAAATATAAGCTTGTTGCGACTAAAATTACATGCATGTTTTTCACTAAAAAGTGAAAAATCTATGTATCAGACCATACTGTCAGCAAAAAAAGTTGAATGCAAGAGTCTTTTTGTGCTCAGATTTATTGTATCATGTCACCTGAGTATAGAAATGATAGAAAAGACACAAATTTTTATTTCCTATAGCTTCAATATGCATTTTTAAATGTACATATGTGCTACGGCCTAAATTGACCCTAAATTATTTTCAGTCTTACTTGGCCTAAGACCCTTTTAAACTAATATGATATGTTATTTGTGAGTTTTCTTTCCATTTAAAGTACATTAAATACATATGTAAGGATTATTTATAACCAAAAAGCTTTACAAATTTAAAATTGCTGGAAAATATTACATCTTCATGTAAGGCCCCCCTTCATTGGAAAACCTCCATTTTTAGGCACAGGCTCATATAAATTTGACTTTTTAATAATTATGATAAGTCTGATAAATCAAATGAGTACTCAATTGCTTTTAATACATAATATTTTATATATTAAGGCATTTAAAAAGTATTTTTTTGCAGTATTTAAATTTTTTAAGCCCCAAATGTTGATAGTTGAAATTTTTCAATTTTAACATCTACATTTAACACGCAAAGTTGAATATAGAATTAGTCATATTGTCTATAATATATATCCTATTGCCATGAAACTTTGTAGGCAGTCTTATAATTTATTAAGCTTTGGTCATACCAAGTTTCATTAAGATTGGTCAACTTTTTCTACCCTATTAGGTGAAATCAGGAAATATAGAATCTGTACTTTGGCAACTTCCCTGAATGATTTGATGGTGTCAATTTGTCAAATAGCATAAAACTAAAGGATTTAAACTTTTATTTGATAGAATTTCTGCAAAAATGACCAATTTGGGCATATTATGGTCAAAATAAGCATTTCATAGCTTTTTCAATTTTGATGCATAAGTGGCATTCTGACTTTCTATCTGACAGGTTTTTATGTGTCAATATTTGTGTTTCTATGCTTCAATCCAGTTGTATTACTCATTTGTGAACTCTGAATCTACAGAAAAGAAGATTATCTCAAACAATATGTACAAAATGTGTTGTATATATGACCCTCGTCTAACGCCCTGTTTGGATCAAGTTAAATGTGAGGAGCTTGGAACATAAAAGTTGAAGTCCATAATAAAGACCTCACTAAATTTGTATAAAAAGCACTTAACAATGTCTTTTGTACCTGTTTCATGTCACATAATATCTTTCTTTTCTTCTGTAGGATAGCAAGTTGTTCAAATATAAGCTTGTTGCGACTAAAATTACATGCATGTTTTTCACTAAAAAGTGAAAAATCTATGTATCAGACCATACTGTCAGCAAAAAAAGTTGAATGCAAGAGTCTTTTTGTGCTCAGATTTATTGTATCATGTCACCTGAGTATAGAAATGATAGAAAAGACACAAATTTTTATTTCCTATAGCTTCAATATGCATTTTTAAATGTACATATGTGCTACGGCCTAAATTGACCCTAAATTATTTTCAGTCTTACTTGGCCTAAGACCCTTTTAAACTAATATGATATGTTATTTGTGAGTTTTCTTTCCATTTAAAGTACATTAAATACATATGTAAGGATTATTTATAACCAAAAAGCTTTACAAATTTAAAATTGCTGGAAAATATTACATCTTCATGTAAGGCCCCCCTTCATTGGAAAACCTCCATTTTTAGGCACAGGCTCATATAAATTTGACTTTTTAATAATTATGATAAGTCTGATAAATCAAATGAGTACTCAATTGCTTTTAATACATAATATTTTATATATTAAGGCATTTAAAAAGTATTTTTTTGCAGTATTTAAATTTTTTAAGCCCCAAATGTTGATAGTTGAAATTTTTCAATTTTAACATCTACATTTAACACGCAAAGTTGAATATAGAATTAGTCATATTGTCTATAATATATATCCTATTGCCATGAAACTTTGTAGGCAGTCTTATAATTTATTAAGCTTTGGTCATACCAAGTTTCATTAAGATTGGTCAACTTTTTCTACCCTATTAGGTCCGAGTACACAGTTATCGTCCTTTAATTTTCGTTGTCCACAAATGTAGTCCCTAGTGTGGACAGTGTGTTACTTGCCATTTTTTTTTATACCCCTTCCAAATTTATTTCTCCATGTTTTATGACTCAAATAGCAAGTAGGGGGGTGAAATGACACTGTAAAAAAATTTGGGTCATGAATTTTAAAGTAAAGTAGTGATTTGGTCCAGCTGAAAAATGTTAAAAATTAGCACTTCGGAAGCTGTCAAAAGATTTGAAGACCCCCTTAACATAAAATTGTCCATATTTTGAGTTAGAGCCGATGAAGTTTTCTATAATTTTGATATAATTTGTCCCAAAAGTAGTACAACACACTGTAAAAATATTATTGAGAAAGCGCAGGTGGGATTTTTTTAATTTTCATTTATTGTCTAAAAGAAATGCACTACGAAATAACTGTGTACTCGGACCTAAGAGGTGAAATCAGGAAATATAGAATCTGTACTTTGGCAACTTCCCTGAATGATTTGATGGTGTCAATTTGTCAAATAGCATAAAACTAAAGGATTTAAACTTTTATTTGATAGAATTTCTGCAAAAATGACCAATTTGGGCATATTATGGTCAAAATAAGCATTTCATAGCTTTTTCAATTTTGATGCATAAGTGGCATTCTGACTTTCTATCTGACAGGTTTTTATGTGTCAATATTTGTGTTTCTATGCTTCAATCCAGTTGTATTACTCATTTGTGAACTCTGAATCTACAGAAAAGAAGATTATCTCAAACAATATGTACAAAATGTGTTGTATATATGACCCTCGTCTAACGCCCTGTTTGGATCAAGTTAAATGTGAGGAGCTTGGAACATAAAAGTTGAAGTCCATAATAAAGACCTCACTAAATTTGTATAAAAAGCACTTAACAATGTCTTTTGTACCTGTTTCATGTCACATAATATCTTTCTTTTCTTCTGTAGGATAGCAAGTTGTTCAAATATAAGCTTGTTGCGACTAAAATTACATGCATGTTTTTCACTAAAAAGTGAAAAATCTATGTATCAGACCATACTGTCAGCAAAAAAAGTTGAATGCAAGAGTCTTTTTGTGCTCAGATTTATTGTATCATGTCACCTGAGTATAGAAATGATAGAAAAGACACAAATTTTTATTTCCTATAGCTTCAATATGCATTTTTAAATGTACATATGTGCTACGGCCTAAATTGACCCTAAATTATTTTCAGTCTTACTTGGCCTAAGACCCTTTTAAACTAATATGATATGTTATTTGTGAGTTTTCTTTCCATTTAAAGTACATTAAATACATATGTAAGGATTATTTATAACCAAAAAGCTTTACAAATTTAAAATTGCTGGAAAATATTACATCTTCATGTAAGGCCCCCCTTCATTGGAAAACCTCCATTTTTAGGCACAGGCTCATATAAATTTGACTTTTTAATAATTATGATAAGTCTGATAAATCAAATGAGTACTCAATTGCTTTTAATACATAATATTTTATATATTAAGGCATTTAAAAAGTATTTTTTTGCAGTATTTAAATTTTTTAAGCCCCAAATGTTGATAGTTGAAATTTTTCAATTTTAACATCTACATTTAACACGCAAAGTTGAATATAGAATTAGTCATATTGTCTATAATATATATCCTATTGCCATGAAACTTTGTAGGCAGTCTTATAATTTATTAAGCTTTGGTCATACCAAGTTTCATTAAGATTGGTCAACTTTTTCTACCCTATTAGGTCCGAGTACACAGTTATCGTCCTTTAATTTTCGTTGTCCACAAATGTAGTCCCTAGTGTGGACAGTGTGTTACTTGCCATTTTTTTTTATACCCCTTCCAAATTTATTTCTCCATGTTTTATGACTCAAATAGCAAGTAGGGGGGTGAAATGACACTGTAAAAAAATTTGGGTCATGAATTTTAAAGTAAAGTAGTGATTTGGTCCAGCTGAAAAATGTTAAAAATTAGCACTTCGGAAGCTGTCAAAAGATTTGAAGACCCCCTTAACATAAAATTGTCCATATTTTGAGTTAGAGCCGATGAAGTTTTCTATAATTTTGATATAATTTGTCCCAAAAGTAGTACAACACACTGTAAAAATATTATTGAGAAAGCGCAGGTGGGATTTTTTTAATTTTCATTTATTGTCTAAAAGAAATGCACTACGAAATAACTGTGTACTCGGACCTAAGAGGTGAAATCAGGAAATATAGAATCTGTACTTTGGCAACTTCCCTGAATGATTTGATGGTGTCAATTTGTCAAATAGCATAAAACTAAAGGATTTAAACTTTTATTTGATAGAATTTCTGCAAAAATGACCAATTTGGGCATATTATGGTCAAAATAAGCATTTCATAGCTTTTTCAATTTTGATGCATAAGTGGCATTCTGACTTTCTATCTGACAGGTTTTTATGTGTCAATATTTGTGTTTCTATGCTTCAATCCAGTTGTATTACTCATTTGTGAACTCTGAATCTACAGAAAAGAAGATTATCTCAAACAATATGTACAAAATGTGTTGTATATATGACCCTCGTCTAACGCCCTGTTTGGATCAAGTTAAATGTGAGGAGCTTGGAACATAAAAGTTGAAGTCCATAATAAAGACCTCACTAAATTTGTATAAAAAGCACTTAACAATGTCTTTTGTACCTGTTTCATGTCACATAATATCTTTCTTTTCTTCTGTAGGATAGCAAGTTGTTCAAATATAAGCTTGTTGCGACTAAAATTACATGCATGTTTTTCACTAAAAAGTGAAAAATCTATGTATCAGACCATACTGTCAGCAAAAAAAGTTGAATGCAAGAGTCTTTTTGTGCTCAGATTTATTGTATCATGTCACCTGAGTATAGAAATGATAGAAAAGACACAAATTTTTATTTCCTATAGCTTCAATATGCATTTTTAAATGTACATATGTGCTACGGCCTAAATTGACCCTAGATTATTTTCAGTCTTACTTGGCCTAAGACCCTTTTAAACTAATATGATATGTTATTTGTGAGTTTTCTTTCCATTTAAAGTACATTAAATACATATGTAAGGATTATTTATAACCAAAAAGCTTTACAAATTTAAAATTGCTGGAAAATATTACATCTTCATGTAAGGCCCCCCTTCATTGGAAAACCTCCATTTTTAGGCACAGGCTCATATAAATTTGACTTTTTAATAATTATGATAAGTCTGATAAATCAAATGAGTACTCAATTGCTTTTAATACATAATATTTTATATATTAAGGCATTTAAAAAGTATTTTTTTGCAGTATTTAAATTTTTTAAGCCCCAAATGTTGATAGTTGAAATTTTTCAATTTTAACATCTACATTTAACAGGCAAAGTTGAATATAGAATTAGTCATATTGTCTATAATATATATCCTATTGCCATGAAACTTTGTAGGCAGTCTTATAATTTATTAAGCTTTGGTCATACCAAGTTTCATTAAGATTGGTCAACTTTTTCTACCCTATTAGGTCCGAGTACACAGTTATCGTCCTTTAATTTTCGTTGTCCACAAATGTAGTCCCTAGTGTGGACAGTGTGTTACTTGCCATTTTTTTTTATACCCCTTCCAAATTTATTTCTCCATGTTTTATGACTCAAATAGCAAGTAGGGGGGTGAAATGACACTGTAAAAAAATTTGGGTCATGAATTTTAAAGTAAAGTAGTGATTTGGTCCAGCTGAAAAATGTTAAAAATTAGCACTTCGGAAGCTGTCAAAAGATTTGAAGACCCCCTTAACATAAAATTGTCCATATTTTGAGTTAGAGCCGATGAAGTTTTCTATAATTTTGATATAATTTGTCCCAAAAGTAGTACAACACACTGTAAAAATATTATTGAGAAAGCGCAGGTGGGATTTTTTTAATTTTCATTTATTGTCTAAAAGAAATGCACTACGAAATAACTGTGTACTCGGACCTAAGAGGTGAAATCAGGAAATATAGAATCTGTACTTTGGCAACTTCCCTGAATGATTTGATGGTGTCAATTTGTCAAATAGCATAAAACTAAAGGATTTAAACTTTTATTTGATAGAATTTCTGCAAAAATGACCAATTTGGGCATATTATGGTCAAAATAAGCATTTCATAGCTTTTTCAATTTTGATGCATAAGTGGCATTCTGACTTTCTATCTGACAGGTTTTTATGTGTCAATATTTGTGTTTCTATGCTTCAATCCAGTTGTATTACTCATTTGTGAACTCTGAATCTACAGAAAAGAAGATTATCTCAAACAATATGTACAAAATGTGTTGTATATATGACCCTCGTCTAACGCCCTGTTTGGATCAAGTTAAATGTGAGGAGCTTGGAACATAAAAGTTGAAGTCCATAATAAAGACCTCACTAAATTTGTATAAAAAGCACTTAACAATGTCTTTTGTACCTGTTTCATGTCACATAATATCTTTCTTTTCTTCTGTAGGATAGCAAGTTGTTCAAATATAAGCTTGTTGCGACTAAAATTACATGCATGTTTTTCACTAAAAAGTGAAAAATCTATGTATCAGACCATACTGTCAGCAAAAAAAGTTGAATGCAAGAGTCTTTTTGTGCTCAGATTTATTGTATCATGTCACCTGAGTATAGAAATGATAGAAAAGACACAAATTTTTATTTCCTATAGCTTCAATATGCATTTTTAAATGTACATATGTGCTACGGCCTAAATTGACCCTAAATTATTTTCAGTCTTACTTGGCCTAAGACCCTTTTAAACTAATATGATATGTTATTTGTGAGTTTTCTTTCCATTTAAAGTACATTAAATACATATGTAAGGATTATTTATAACCAAAAAGCTTTACAAATTTAAAATTGCTGGAAAATATTACATCTTCATGTAAGGCCCCCCTTCATTGGAAAACCTCCATTTTTAGGCACAGGCTCATATAAATTTGACTTTTTAATAATTATGATAAGTCTGATAAATCAAATGAGTACTCAATTGCTTTTAATACATAATATTTTATATATTAAGGCATTTAAAAAGTATTTTTTTGCAGTATTTAAATTTTTTAAGCCCCAAATGTTGATAGTTGAAATTTTTCAATTTTAACATCTACATTTAACACGCAAAGTTGAATATAGAATTAGTCATATTGTCTATAATATATATCCTATTGCCATGAAACTTTGTAGGCAGTCTTATAATTTATTAAGCTTTGGTCATACCAAGTTTCATTAAGATTGGTCAACTTTTTCTACCCTATTAGGTGAAATCAGGAAATATAGAATCTGTACTTTGGCACCTTCCCTGAATGATTTGATGGTGTCAATTTGTCAAATAGCATAAAACTAAAGGATTTAAACTTTTATTTGATAGAATTTCTGCAAAAATGACCAATTTGGGCATATTATGGTCAAAATAAGCATTTCATAGCTTTTTCAATTTTGATGCATAAGTGGCATTCTGACTTTCTATCTGACAGGTTTTTATGTGTCAATATTTGTGTTTCTATGCTTCAATCCAGTTGTATTACTCATTTGTGAACTCTGAATCTACAGAAAAGAAGATTATCTCAAACAATATGTACAAAATGTGTTGTATATATGACCCTCGTCTAACGCCCTGTTTGGATCAAGTTAAATGTGAGGAGCTTGGAACATAAAAGTTGAAGTCCATAATAAAGACCTCACTAAATTTGTATAAAAAGCACTTAACAATGTCTTTTGTACCTGTTTCATGTCACATAATATCTTTCTTTTCTTCTGTAGGATAGCAAGTTGTTCAAATATAAGCTTGTTGCGACTAAAATTACATGCATGTTTTTCACTAAAAAGTGAAAAATCTATGTATCAGACCATACTGTCAGCAAAAAAAGTTGAATGCAAGAGTCTTTTTGTGCTCAGATTTATTGTATCATGTCACCTGAGTATAGAAATGATAGAAAAGACACAAATTTTTATTTCCTATAGCTTCAATATGCATTTTTAAATGTACATATGTGCTACGGCCTAAATTGACCCTAAATTATTTTCAGTCTTACTTGGCCTAAGACCCTTTTAAACTAATATGATATGTTATTTGTGAGTTTTCTTTCCATTTAAAGTACATTAAATACATATGTAAGGATTATTTATAACCAAAAAGCTTTACAAATTTAAAATTGCTGGAAAATATTACATCTTCATGTAAGGCCCCCCTTCATTGGAAAACCTCCATTTTTAGGCACAGGCTCATATAAATTTGACTTTTTAATAATTATGATAAGTCTGATAAATCAAATGAGTACTCAATTGCTTTTAATACATAATATTTTATATATTAAGGCATTTAAAAAGTATTTTTTTGCAGTATTTAAATTTTTTAAGCCCCAAATGTTGATAGTTGAAATTTTTCAATTTTAACATCTACATTTAACACGCAAAGTTGAATATAGAATTAGTCATATTGTCTATAATATATATCCTATTGCCATGAAACTTTGTAGGCAGTCTTATAATTTAATAAGCTTTGGTCATACCAAGTTTCATTAAGATTGGTCAACTTTTTCTACCCTATTAGGTCCGAGTACACAGTTATCGTCCTTTAATTTTCGTTGTCCACAAATGTAGTCCCTAGTGTGGACAGTGTGTTACTTGCCATTTTTTTTTATACCCCTTCCAAATTTATTTCTCCATGTTTTATGACTCAAATAGCAAGTAGGGGGGTGAAATGACACTGTAAAAAAATTTGGGTCATGAATTTTAAAGTAAAGTAGTGATTTGGTCCAGCTGAAAAATGTTAAAAATTAGCACTTCGGAAGCTGTCAAAAGATTTGAAGACCCCCTTAACATAAAATTGTCCATATTTTGAGTTAGAGCCGATGAAGTTTTCTATAATTTTGATATAATTTGTCCCAAAAGTAGTACAACACACTGTAAAAATATTATTGAGAAAGCGCAGGTGGGATTTTTTTAATTTTCATTTATTGTCTAAAAGAAATGCACTACGAAATAACTGTGTACTCGGACCCTCTGTCCGAATTTCATAAAATTCCATGAAGGTTTGAAAAAGTTATTGATGACTGAAAAACATTAATCTTAGACCTTTTAAAAATGCGAACTATAAAAAAGAACTAATCGATATAAGAAGATGTGGTACGAGTGCCAATGAGACAACTCTCCATCCAAGTGACAATTTGTAAAAGTAAACCATTATAGGTCAAAGTACGTCCTTCAACACAGTCCATTCAAAAGTGAATTTTGGAGAAAAAAATCAAATCTTGCCCTGGATGCTATATTTTGGTCATTAAAAAGCTGTCCAAATTACATAAAATTCCATAATGGTTTGTTAAAATTATTGATCTTTAAACAAACTTTCACCTGAGACTGAACCTAAATATGGACACCGCCGCCGTCGACGACTTCGGAATATAGGATCACTGTCTCGCTTTCGCGACTTAAATGGGCAAGCTCGACAAAAATTTAAAAAATAGAGATAACATGTTATTCTTACTGCAACATTGAAGAAGATCGATGATCTCCCCTTTAACATATTGATTCCTTTGTGCACATCCTCAGACCTGTAATGTTTTACAGTTGAGTCAAGTGTTATCAATATCCGTTCAGTTGAGGAGTTGCACTTATAATGCACAATAGAGTATTTTCATAATACTGACTTTTGACTCCAAAACTTTTATTTCTCAAGACCCCATCAAGGGTATGTGAATATTAACAGTAATAACAACAATAACATATATACATCTATACTACTAAAATAACGAGGTCCAATTTGTTAGCCGGCATGACTTAAACACAAAACGACGAATCAAATAATTCAACTTTATATATAACTTATATAGGACAATTGTGTTGTTTAAAAATTACACCATTCCAGGCCCTTTTGTTTTCCACATAATGAATATTACCAATAATTAAGAAGTTCTGGGTCGAATCCGATACCAATACCTATAGTATATGTCACATGTAGTTTCCGGTTGTAGTTACCTGCTACCTTATGTAAATCCCTCCTCTATCAGGAGAACCTGGAATTCTTCCAGTAGTTGTTTTATATCTATGTTACACCATAGTACATTATTTAACAAGTCTGTTTTCTTCCACCTCAATACCACTATTAATTTTGGTTAATTTAGTAAAAGAAAATGAATTAGTTAATGATAAGTTTATTGTAGTTAGAAAACCAGGACGGGCTCAAACAGAAAGATTTTGAAAGCAGAGAAAACTGTGCACCTTACAATCAGCATGACTTTTTTAGATGACAATACGAATACTAAAAATTTAGGCTAAAAATAAGGCATAGGTACTTTAATTCAGTCACGGAACCGCGTTGTCGCGGGTGTGTTCTAGTAACAATGAAATGAATGGAATCACATGGTTACATATGCAATGGTATGAAGTAATGTTTTGTGGAATTTACAGTGGAAGGCAAATCTTAATTATAAAAGACAGAACAATTTTAAAAAATTTGGCAAGTTTAACAATCAAACTGTAGTCATCAGAACAAAAAATAAATCACAATTCTTTATAGTATTAGGCTTTTTAAATACATTACAGAGCGAAAGCCTTTTTCTTTCATTTGAGAAAAAAGTACATTGAAACAGATAGTGAAATTCATTACCAATTTCACATAAATTGCATAAATCACAGATGCGAACATCACGTTCATCACCCCAAAAAACGACCGTGTTCCATTGGCAATTTATGATTTATACATCTAAAATTACAATAAGCCTTTCGAAAATCATATGGTAGATCAACATTATATCTTTCAAAATTATGAACTGTTATGAAACTTCTATAGCTTTAAAAAAAAACAAAAAAACACTTAGTTGAATCATAAACAGTAGTAATCCATGTTTTCTAATTAAATAAAGGCAACAGTAGTATACCGCTGTTCGAAACTCATAAATCGATAGAGATAAAAACAAATCCGGGTTACAAACTAAAACTGAGGGAAACGCATCAAATATAAGAGGAGAACAACGACACAACAAAAACACAACATTAAAATGTAACACACACAGAAACGAACTATAATATAACAATGGCCATTTTCCTGACTTGGTACAGGACATTTTAAGAAAAAAATGGTGGGTTGAACCTGGTTTTGTGGCATGCCAAACATCCCGCTTTTATGGCAATGTTAAATATAACATTAAAATGACAACATTACATGACAGGATTACAATACAAATAAATGGGAGAACATATAGGACCAAGAAACACACGAATAATAGCTAACAAAAGGCACCAGGTTTAAAATCCAATACGCCAGACGTGCGTCTCGTCCACACAAGACTAACCAGTGACGCTCAGATGAAAAAAGTGTGAAAGCCAAAACAAGTACAAAGCTGAAGAGCACCGAGGACCAAAACTTCTAAAAAGTTAAACTCAGAGACATAATTGTTTGACTAGATTTGATACGATTACATTTTCGGTACACTTTGTAACAGCCAGTACTCTGAAAGGTCACAGTTATTTAGGTTCTTTTCAATACAAACAATCCATTAAGAATGGAAGTTTTTTCATATGCATATTATATAATATCTTATACAAAGAAGCAGCAATTTTATCTTGCTTATTAAAAATAATTCTTTTCCAGAATCCCCCAGTTTATGATTTTCGACAGGTTACATACTCTTTGGTAGGAAGAACAACTAAAAGAAGTAAACGGAAACAAGGACAAATTTACTGTTTTCCGATGATTTTTCGTGTATAGAAAACATAAAACAGTAATTTTCCCCCCAAATCGCACCGATTGTAAAGCAGGTAACCTGTCAAAAAATTATAAACGCCGGAGTCAAAAGTCGGCAATATCAAAATAGTACAGATTGCAATTCTGAAGTAATTTTGTTCGATTATCTCCCTTTTAATTTATAAGACTGGAATAAATCCCTTCATGTACACCCTCAGCTAGTTCTAAATAATCTCATCATAGGTATCAGGATTGAAATTTTGTACGCCAGACGCGCGTTTTGTCTAAAAAGACCCATCAGTGACGCTCGAATAAAAAAAACTAACACAGTGTAAAATTTTATCAAATAATCGCCTAGCTCTTGAGTGAAGCTACACAATGCACATTAAAAGACAGACTGCAGGCGGGCTTGTTGATTTCTATTTACCCCCAATAAAAAAAAAGCATAAACAGAAACAAAAAACAAAACAAAAACATTTTCCCCCGAATTTTTTTCACACAGCAAGTTGATTTTAAAAAGTCCTTTAATTTTGACTAATTGTTGCATCTTAACAGCAATGTTTAGAATTGACAGGCTTTGTTGACTTGCTCGTGTATTTGGAATGATTCTTTCTTGATTGTACATTCAGGTATTAAACGTACGAAAGAGAAAAAAGATGCAACGAATGACGATGCTTTAGGCAAAAGTAGATACATGCAAGTCCGCCCTCCCCCTTTACACACAAACACACACACTTCCACTTACAAGAAACGTTTACATATGAGATGAACTGACACTCAATTTATAAAGAACAAATCTGAATGCAATTTGCAAGAAAGTATATTAAAAATAACACTATACCTTTTGTATTCCGGAACCCATTCTACAACTTCAGTTAATAAGTATGTACCGAGGAATAACTGATACAATTTGTCACTTTCTACTGTCTAAATTTAAACGTTACACTTAAAACCGGTTTGAAAATCTAAAATGTCAGTTTGACATGTTGTTTTTGGACTGCAACATTTAAAAAATATTTGATTTGATTCGAGAAATGCACTTCATCATCTTATACGCAAGAGCAATCATTCGTTTACAGCGATAAGTACTCGATAAAAACAAAATCGATTAAATCCCAAATAAATAAGAAATATTAAACCATTACACCAGAACAGACTATCTCCTACAATGATTCATGTTATGCAAATAGGTATTGTCGTCGACTAAGAATACACGCTAAATGTGAATATGTATTAAATCAAAGGAATGGTTGCGCCCAATAAGTGGTATTAGGAATTGAAAATAAAGAAATTTCTTTTCTAATTTTTACCAAAGTAACTATTAACAAATGCTCATACAATGTATTGTTTGACCCTTTTATTGTCTCACAGAGGTGGCCCGCATTTCTCTGTGCGTTTAGGTGTGAAGAGAAATCTTAATCCACCTAATGTTTCAAATTATATACCTGTAAATCATTTTACGCCGTCGCAGTGAATTATAGTCCTTAACACCATACTCCCAGGAGAACATTACTTGAAAGCGTTCATACTTTGCGGGGTCGACATGCCGGGCCCTTTATAGCTTTCTATATGGTTCGAGTTTTACTCATCGTTTAAGGGCGTACAGTGTCCCATAGTTTTGTTTACATCCTCGTCATTTGGTCTCTGGTGGGTAGTGGTCTCATTGGCAATAATACCACAACTCCTTATTTTTAGATTCTGTATCAATTATAAATTTTCTGTCTGGTCTTTTTGCGTTCGTCCCGTGAAACATCACTCTTCTACGACCATTTGTCCGCAATTTTTCATACTTATTAGGGTTGTAATTTTGTCATTTTTTTTGACAAATATAATGTGAGTTATAGAACTTAGACCATTTTTGGCCAATCCTCTACGACCATTTCACCGTAGTAGGGTTGTAACTTGGTCACTTGACAAATATAATGTGAATTATGGGACTTTTAAGATGACCATTTTTGCCAGTGACACCTTCTGAACTGTACTCTCTGAGCCCCATGTGTTGGAAAGCTTTCATAGTTGAAGGTTTGTCCAGAGAAGCGCTTCGGATGAATCATTTTTTTCTTTTCTATTACTGGGTCCATACCACTTCTCTGCAGGTGGACTGCTATTACCAAAGAATATAATCAACTCAGTAGTCAGTGCTTCGGTACTGACATGATATATAACATTATCTATCTCAAATTCCTCTTTGATAATATTATGACCCTGCATAATTACGTGAAGTCGAGTGATGCCTTTCCTCATCAGCTTCATTAACACAGTACATGATGTATGGTGGAATGTACATGAATTAACTTGCAGATCAGCTATTTTCGTCAGTCGTAAAGGATGATAAATATTCAGCACAAACTGGACCTTTTGTTGAAGTTTTTCTCTTTATAATGTAAAAGATCATCTCGGATGATGTTGTTAGCATGAAAGAAACCTCTAACAATGTCTTTTCTTCCGGAGTCCCGGTTTTATTTAGGTGACCGCGAAGTTCTTTGTAACTTTGTCACATAATGGTGAAACAAATATGCTTAATTCTGATTTCCTGGCTGTAGGGAATGCTTTTAGTGCAGTGATTTGGATGACAACTTAGAGGAGAAAGATATTGATATTATGTTTGTGCATGGACTTCCTATACAGATCTGTCAATGTGATTGTAGAGGGATCACATGAATTTTATTAAGGCGTTGCTCGTTCATTACTGGTCAACATTATAATCCATTATTCGGTTTAACAGCATTAGCAAACATTATTTATTTGTTATATTTGCCTGCACCAATTAATCCTATTTAGCGGAGTGTTTTTTTCATGAAATTATGGTGGTCGGTTAAGGCCATTTTGTGTTTTCGCCTTTTCGACTTTCTAACCGGCCACCATATGAAATAGCTTGGTCACCCTTTGTAGTAGTAAAGCAAAATATTGCAAGGTTGTCGATTGCCTTATATTTATAAGATCATTGTATTTGTTACATACCAAATCTTGAGTGCTGCCTTTTCCATTTAGTTATACTCAGAGAGTAGAAACTAATTCAAATACCACGTCTACCGATTCTATGAAGTAGATTTGCAAATACGGCCCGTGTGGGACTATTGAGGTGTCGGACTAATGGGGTGTCGGACAAATGGGGCGTCAGACTAATTGGGTGTCGGACCAATGTGGCGTTGGAATAGCGGGGCGACCCCCATGAGTTTTAGTGGACGAAATAGACATGTTTCTGAGATTTTGAAGTGTTCTGGATTCCTAGATTAAAAGTCTTCATTTATTTAAAACCTTCAAAATGTTTTTATTTTCAAATCTTAATTTATAAATCTGAGGAAATTAATTCCAAAAGAATCTTTATTTGATTTTGAATGAATCATACCTCGTTTTAAATTGTATCAAAAGCCCAGACCTTACATTAATAAAAAAAAGGTTTTCATTTGATCACGATTAAGAAAACATGCTGCGTAGACATCCTTAACATTTAATCTCGCTTAGAGTAACCAGACCCTATCTAATTTTAACGGTCCAACATTATTTTTATTATTCAAGCAACCTCGTTAAAGTCAATGTCCGCAGTGTATAGCATTTTTTTTAACCGATAGTCTATACAAGGGAGCCTATGAGAATGTGACCTGGGTATAAATATCAATAACCGAAAATCCAAGCTATCAAACTACCCTTACTTGTATTTTCCAGTATATTTAGTTATAAATATAACCTTCACCACATTTATGGTTTTTAGGGCTTATGCTTTTTTTCATTCAATATAAATGCCTATGTTGGGAATCGAACACACGTACGCCAACTCCGTTGTTCCATATAGAAGAAGAAGAATATTTTATTCCAATAAATTGCCCCGAAGGGCATAAACATTTGACATGACAATACCATTATCATTTGAGATTAAAACTTATAACATTCAATAAATTCAAGTGAATATATATAAAGGAACATAAGTTTGCTCTCAGAACAAAAATAATAAGAATGTGTCCATAGTACACGGATGCCCCACCCGCACTTTCATTTTCTATGTTCAGTGGACCGTGAAATTGGGGTCAAAATTCTAATTTGACATTAAAATTAGAAAGATCATAGCATAGGGAACATGTGTACTAAGTTTCAAGTTGATTGGACTTCAACTTCATCAACAACTACCTTGACCAAAAACTTTAACCAAAAACTTTAACCTGAAGCGGGACAGACGGACGGACGAACGAACGGACGCACAAACCGAAAAGCATAATGCCCCTACGTGGGGCATAAAAATCAATAAAAGCAAGTAATATATTTCTATCTTTTTGTTTTGGAAACATTGTTGTATGTCTTTTGTCGACTTTTGTTTCTGTTTTTATTGCACTATAGTATCATTCTTATTTCTAATTTTTGTTGCACGTTACCTAGTATGCTATTACCACTTGCCAAGTTAGGGGAATTTAGGCCGAGATTGCTTGGACGTCTGATGACCTTTTTGGGACTTATAGGACTCTAATACATATAAACACATGATATTTTCCGATACAGACTTTGAGCGACAAGTTTCTGTCTCGAAATTGTAATAGAAAATTGTCAATCAAGTCAAGCAAGCACGATTCGTATCGTTTCCTTATTGATTGTTCTCCACAAATGCGTACCTTTTATCCAACGACTTCCCCCTGTAGCACTAACGAAAGCTTTATTTCTATCAATCCAACTGTTTTGCTATGTTCTTTACGAATCTTGTCCAAAAGTGTAAAAAAAAAAGTATACGTGAATGACTGGAACAAGAACCTGTTCAATATTTATGACTGTATGTGCACAACTCAAGCTAGAACCAGTTGTTGTAAAACTATATGTGTCCAACTGGAACAAGAAATCGGCCAAGTAGTATTGCCATATACTGTGTATATACGACCAGAGCCAGATAGCTGTCTAATGATTTTAATACATGGTGTATACGACCAGAACCAGATTGCTGTCATATGATTTCAATACTGTATGTATACGACCATGCAGAGCCAGATAGCGGTCTTATGATTTATATACTGTGTGAATACGACAGAGCCAGATAGTTGTCCAATGATTTTAATACTGTGTGTATACGACTAGAGCCAGATAGTCAATCTAATTAAAATATAGTTCTCTGGTTTCGTTATACTCATATGCTTAAATGTACGATCACGCGAGTTAATATAGGTCTGAATTTTAATCAGATTGTCAGATAGCTGTCCTATGATTTTAATACTGTGTGTATACGACTAGAGCCAGATAGTCAATCTAATTAAAATATAGTTATCTGGTTTCGTTATACTCATATGCTTAAATGTACGATAACATAGGTCTGAATTTTAATCAGATTGCCAGATAGCTGTCCTATGATTTTAATATTGTGCGTATACGACCAGAGCCAGATAGCTGACAAATGATTTTAAAACTGTGTGTATATGTCCAATGATTTTAATACGGTTTGTATACGACCAGAGCCAGAAAGCTGACATAGCTATAATTTTGATTTATATAATTTTGTATAACATGGTCTTGTATAATATCCATTGTTATTTTTGATGTTGTTCGTCGATATATTTGTCTCTTTGGTCTTTTTCTTATTATTTGCCATAACGTTGTCTGTCCTGCAGCGACTCATTATTTCGATAGTCCTTTCCATCTTCATATTTTTCCTCTTTCATTTAATTAAAAAGCTCGTTTGCCTTTCATTTGATTCTTAACTCACCATTCATATGGTCCGGTAATGTCGAAGATGGATCTTAGAATGGAGATCAAATTTCTACAATTACAATTACTTTATTTTAATACAAGTACAAGCATTGTGTTATTTCAAAACGAGGAGAGTTTCCCAAGAAACAATCTTGAGTTAAATCGCATACAGTTCAATGTATTTATATCGAAACTTTTGTATCTTTTGTATTTTACTTATTTTGATTAGTTCATGGTCCGAGAATTGGGGTTTTGTGTAGAGCTCGTATATGTAGAATATTTGTAAATCTATCATATGCGATTAGTTGCTCAGATAATACCTTAATTTACGACGTACAAAGTACCTGAATGTCATATGTAATGATAACAGCTTTCTTTAATTCAGTGTACTTAATTGTGCATGCTATAATATATTGGTTTACATATATATATATTGTATAGATATATAACACTTTGGTGACATTCAAAAGGTTAGTAAGTTTCATGAAAAAAACTAGATTTACATTAGAACACTTGATGTTTTTGTAATTATTCTGTCTGTATAACTATTTGATACACTCACATTGAAATACTATAATTTATTTGCAGAAGTTCCAGGTTTCGGTACTTAAACATCAAGACAACACTCAGAGAAAGTGAACTACATTTGGGAAATAGTTTAAAAAGAACAATATATACAGAGAGCACATGAACATGCTGAAAATTAAATAATCGTTAAAAAACAAATAATTGAATAAAACTTCAGTGAACTTCTTTTGTCTGACATTTGTAAGTCCATTGAGGGTGAGGGTTGAAAAATCTAGTTTAACCACACCACATATTCATGTGCCTGCATTAAGTCAATATAAACACGGAGATGTGGTATGATTGTTAATGAGACCAAATGGCGTAGATGATAGCAACATTAGGTCACCGTGCGGCCTTTAACGATGAGCAAAACCGATATCGCATAGCAAGCTATAAAAGGCCCAACATGATGCAATGTAAAACAATTTAAATGAGAAAACCAATGGCCTAATTTTTGTATAAAAAGTTAACAAAAAGCAAATGATATGATAAACAGCAACACATGACAACCAATAAATTACTGGCTCCTGATTTGGGACAGGCACATACAGAATGTGGCGGGGTAAAAATGTTTTCAGTCGCCCAATCCTCCCCAAACCTGGACTGCACAACATAAGAACAAAATATAGAAGTCATTTGCAAAGCATTATAAACAACTACCCAAAAGACATAAGAAAGTAACGATCTGAGAGTATTCGCGGTTACTGAGAGCTAGTCCGCAGCCAATAACAACTGAAAAAAACAAATCATGCATCAAAGATAAAATATTAACCACTACACATCTAATGGATTTAGTGTAAAGAGTAAAGACGTCATTAACAATTCAGGAAAACATGACCCTGTACAATGCCGAAATATAGGTATCGACAGGATGTGGAACCGTAACCAGTGTGAAATCTAGTGAAAAAGAACAAAAGAAAATTACGTCTTCTTATGATAGAGTCGAGAAAATCAATAATAAAACAATGTCGGTGACACCACTGATCAAAAGTTATTTCTAAATAACAATTGTACATTTTTAAGAAATTATTTGTGAAACTGAAATCCAAAAAATGCCAATCTGTCCTGAATAATGATAAAAAAAAAATGGAAAAAATCATGTACATACCAAATCTAAAGATCTTTCGGGTCACCAATTTTTGGAGTGTTCCACAAAGTATTTAGCATGTTACAATTTCCCAAAATATACTTATTTTTCACATTCTAAGTTTTCGAATACACCGGTCTGCTCTTGTCACATGAAAATTCAATATGGAAATATTGTCTTTTCATGAATATAACAATATAAAAGTCTGTCTGTGCAGGTTAAAAAAACTAAAGATAAATATTCTTATAAAGTAGGCATCTTTTTACTATTTATTTATACAATTTTAAGAAAAGGTCGTCTCGATTTTTGTACATGTATTTGTGGTCTTCTCAATCTATTCACATTCAATGTTTACATCGGGATAAGGTCCGTTTGAATTTGCTTAGTAACCTAATTTTAAAAGTGCCAATCTTTGCTGCATATCAATCGATTCCTTTGGAATTTTGTCCCAGACTTTTTCTGATCTAGCTGCATATATATACGGATAATTAGCATGTTCCAGAGAGGTATACAGCCAGTAAAACAATTTATTGAAGTTGGTACTCCAGGAATTTATTTGCATTGCAACATTTTAAACCAATTTACACCAAGCTCCTTTAGTCTGCTGTACTCGTCGTTTTCTATTTAAGGAGGGAAATGATAACATTAAATGGAAGTTTTGTTTTTATTTCAACTTATTTCTATTTTTATTATTTACCAGAACTTTTTCCCGTGAATTTATAATTGATAGCGTCCTTGCTAAAATGAGACATACATTGAAAAGATCTAGTTTTCAGTGTTTACAGGGGAGGTAATATTTTGTCACTAGATTTCCTGTAATACCTATATAGAATTACATAACAAGTTATGTTTTAAATATGTGTTGGAGGTTATATATCATATCTTTTTATTAGTGTGTGTGCGTGTGTTATTTGCCATATGACGAATTTGGTTTTAATGTCTACGTTTAGTTAATACATAACTATTGTTAAACTATTGATAATTTAGAGCCTGGCATTATTATATTTTATCTGACAAAGTTGAATTCAATATTTTGACCTCCATGCGACTTGGTTACTTTGTCATGTTGGACAGTTCAGTAGACAACACAACCACTAACTTCTCTGAGAAATTAGACACAAAAACAAAGATTGGCATTTTAAAACACATTGTCCAGTTAGCCTAACTTTGTGTAAGCACAGAATGTTAAAAAAGTTTCATGTATACAAAAATCTCCCATTTTCCCTATCTAGACCAACTTTGTCGTAAAAGTAAAACGCAATAAAAAAACAACACCTGCACATCAAGCTACCAATAGCATGACCACCAACTTGAACACCAGCACATAATTGGGTAATGAGGGTCTAATTGTGCTTGCAGTTAGATAACATGTTTATCTATTGTACTCTGTTCAACTTCTTTTAAACCTTGATTAAACGTTGAAAGAATTTTGAAGTTTTACCGTTGGTTATAATTTTTTTAAATCAACGCTTAGTGCCTGCTCAGTGCTGGATATGTGTGTAATAAAAGACCATCTTCGCTAGCCAAGGGTTACGATCCGGCCTGCTCATCTAAGGCTCTTATGAGCGGTTCGGCTCGTAACCCTTGGCTAGCGAAGATGACAAAAGACACGAATATGTAAGTATAACTAATGTATTTTTATGTCTTTGTGAAAATAATATTAAAGTTGAAGTATTAATGTCTTAATGCATGTGAACTTGAATTTTTGTCGGATAAATGCTCAATAATATCTATTAAAAGATGAGTTATACAATAACATTATTCATCTTTAATAGAAAATATTTCAGGGCAATGGCTTCGCTCTGCTTTTAAAATAATTACAATAGTTATTACTTGTAGTAAATTTTCTGTTACTTATAAAGGATTATAGAGTATTTTCTAATCCTGATATGCGATTGACCATTATTTTGTTTACAGTTTCTTTGTGGTTGACCATAAACCTATATAAGAATTAATGTAGGCAGTACCTAGTCGAGATTAACCTTATAAAGTACTTCTCATCTCATATATGTCGGAATTCCCTTGTTATAGGATTACTGCCTGGAAGTACTTTTTATCTCATATAAATATATATATCGGAATTCCCTTGTTATAGGATTACTGCCTGGAAGTACTTCTTATCTCATATATATGTCGGAATTCTCTTGTTATAGGATTACTGCCTGGAAGTACTTCTTATCTCATATATATGTCGGAATTCCCTTGTTATAGGATTACTTCCTGGAAGTACTTCTTATCTCATATACATATCGGAATTCCCTTTTTATAGGATTACTGCCTGGAAGTACTTCTTATCTCTTATATATATATCGGAATTCCCTTGTTATATGATTACTTCCTGGAAGTACTTCTTATCTCATATATATATCGGAATTCCCTTGTTATAGGATTACTTCCTGGAAGTACTTCTTATCTCATATACATATCGGAATTCCCTTTTAATAGGATTACTGCCTGGAAGTACTTCTTATCTCTTATATATATATCGGAATTCCCTTATTATAGGATTACTTCCTGGAAGTACTTCTTATCTCATATATATATCGGAATTCCCTTGTTATAGGATAACTGCCTGGAAGTACTTCTTATCTCATATATATATCGGAATCTCCATGTTATATGATTTATGCCTGGAAGTGTTTCATTTTTTTCTTCGGCAAGCCAATGTGACCGTTAAGGAATATCTGTTTCACACTTTTCACTTCTTCTACAAAACACATATTAAACTTCACCTAAATCAAGTATTATCAAAATATTACTATTCACTCATCCCGTACCTCCTCTCCTCTTATGAAGTAAATACGTATTCCTTATTGTACTCAAGAATTATTACCCTTAAAACAACATTGTCCCCCATTGTCGATGAAATTGGAGGGTAATTAAAAAAATATGTTTATTTCATGAAAGTTTTTTTAGATGATTAAACAGTGGGATTCGTGTTTAGTCATACTTGTTTATAGCCCGTTGATACAGTTATAAGATAATACACTATACAAAATATCTTTTTTTTTCTTTTAAAATTTCAACGAAAAGTTCAGAGAAAAATGTCTTTATATAACGAACAGTGCGCACCAGGTGTATAGAAAAAAATTCATAAAACGCTTTTCATGTGAAGAATTAATTTCTATTATGAACAAACGTTGTCTTTATTATAAAATATATAATAATGACGCGAAACATCTATTAAATATATGAACAATTCAATTTTGAAGAGAAAAAATAGAAACATATGTATAAAAAAATAAATGGACAATGACCTTTTCAAAAATTACTATTTCACTATACAGGTAAATTTTACATTTTGTTAACCTACAGACGAAAGTTGGCCAAAACGAGACAACGACCAAGGTATAGGAAAGGCTTTTGTAAACATGCAGAAATTGTGTCGATATTGGCACAATAGAATACAGATGTAAAAATAAACTAGAGGCTCTCAAGAGCCTGTGTCGCTCACCTGATTCTACTTTGGTTTTGGAAATCATAACAGATACCCTAATAATGATTGAGGCCAAATTTGGTTTAATATTGGCCCCGTAATTTTATCAAAAGCAGAAGACTTTTGTAAAGTTTACAGAAATTACCAATAAATTCATTGAAATTGTAGAAAATGACTTTATAAGGACAATAACTCCATCAAGATGTCAATTGACAATTTTGCTCATGTTGACTTATGTGTAGATCTTCTTTTCTTGATATTTTTGCAGTTTACAGTATATCTCAATCTATAAAGAAACATATATTAAGGTCTTCATCAGCACATCATAAGGAACATTTATGCCATGTTTGGTTTCATTCCATTCAGTGCTCCTTTAGAAGAAGCATTTGTATGTATTTCCCATAGGGTCTTATGTTAAACTAAGTCCCCTGCTGGCGGCCATCTTGGATGATGATTCGGCTACAAAGTAACAACACTTGGTCTGCACCTCATTAGGAACATTCATGTAATGTTTGGTTTCATTCTATTTAGTGGTTCTCTAGAAGAAAACATTTGTATGTATTTCCCATATGGTCCTATGTTAAACTTACTCCCCCTGCTGGCAGCCATCTTGGATGACAAATCAGCTATAAAGTAACAACACTTGGTCAGCACCTCAAAAGAAACATTCATACCATGTTTGGTTTCAATCCATTAAGCGGTTTTCTAGAAGAAGACATTTGTATATATTTCCCATTGGGTCCTTTGTTAAACTAAGTCCCCCGTTGGCAGCCATCTTGGTTGATGGATTTGCTAAAAAGTAACAACACTTGGTCAGCACCTCATAAGGAACATTTATGCCATGTTTGGTTTCATTCCATTCAGTGGTTCTTCAAAAGAAGACTTTTGTTTGTATTGTCCATAGGGTCCTATGTTAAACGAGGTTCCCCGCTGGCGGCAATCTTGGATGATTGATCGCCTACAAAGTTACAACACTTGGTCAACACCTCATAAGGAACATTCATACCATATTTTATTTCATTCCATTTAGTGGTTCTCTAAAAGAAGACATTTGTATGTGTTGTCCATAGGGTCCTATGTTAAACGAAGTCCCCCCGCTGGCGGCCATCTTGGATGATGGATCGGCTACAAAGTAACAACACTTGGCCAGCACCTCATACGGAACATTCATGCCATTTTTTGGTTTCATTACATTCAGTGGTTCTCTAGAAGTTCAAAATGTTGACGACGACGACGACGGACGCTAAGTGATGAGAAAAGCTCACTGGCCCTTCGGGCCAGGTGAGCTAAAAATGAGTCGCTCTTACAGTTACAACTAATATATGTCGATTGTTGTATTTTGGTACGAGACTTTCTCTCTTTTTGATACTGGTGTAGTTTTAATGTCGTGTCCGTTTCTTTTAAGTTTTAACAAACAGCCGAAAAGAAAAACGCAAAAAAAAAATTAAAAAAAAAAAAGTCCAAACAATACTGAACATGCCAGCAAGGCTATATTATACATCAAAATGACTCTTGTTCAATAATTTTACTTTCAAAGAGATTCTATTGAATATTTGATCGTAAACCGAATAAATGATAAGTGGATAAACATAGGACTTGAATTTAATTTCACTCTAAAATTCCAAATTTCTTGATTTTCAAAATATTTTTTTTATATTATATTCGATCGATTAAAAAATCTACTTGCCAGCAAGTAAACTCAAAACAAAGAAAAACACAATTTAGTGTTCACTGATTTAACCACAGGTAAACTTAGTCAGTATTTTAACCACGCAGATAAACTGAGCTCGATGTTAATACCACGGATAAACTTAGCTTAGTTGTTTAACCAAGCTCAGTAATTCACAGGTAAATTTAGTGCAGTGCCTCAACCACAGGTAAACTTCAACGCTTTAACCAAATCTATACGACTAAAATAACGAGGTCCAATTTGTTAGCCGGCATGACGTAAAAACAACGAATCAAAGACATATATATATGTTTCTGTTAAGGCCTAGCTAGGTCCATACAACCAGTTACATGTATATAATAAGATCTACTGGATTGGTCGTGGACCGTACTGATTTTAATATTTCATTTACTGTTATCTGTTTTTATCCCTTTTCAATTCCTTGTTATCTGTTTTAAGCCAAATCAATTCACTGTTTTGCTGTTATTGAAACCCCCCTTGCCCCCCCCCCCCCTCATCAAAGAATTCAACTTTATATATAACCTTTAGGACAATGGTGTTGTTTAAAAATTACACCATTCCCTGCTCTTTTGTTTTCCGATTGTAGGTACCTGTTACCTTCTGTAAATCCCTCCTCTATCAGGAGATCTTGGAACTATCAGGAGATCCTGGAATTCTTCCAGTAGGTGTTTTATATCCTGTTAGGGAGCTACCATTTGATTTTTATGGGGGGGGTTAGGATATAATTTGAAAAAAATAGGCAGGACAGGAGTTTTGAGTAAAAAAAAAGGCAGGATGAGACACTTTGAAAAAAAAAGGAAGGATGACAATTTATGTAAAAAAAAGTCAGGATAAACTAAAAAAAAAAAGGCAGGACCGAATAGAGTGAAAAATAAAAAGGCAGGACAGAGATTACAACTAAAAAAAATGCAGGACAATTTTTTTCATCCTAGGCCCCCCTCCCCCCTAAAAATCAAATGGCAGCTCCCTTACACTATAGTACACTATTTAACAAGTCTGCTCTCCTCCATCCCAAAACCACTATTAATTTTGGTTAATTACAATGTAGTTAAAAAAAATTAGTTTATAGCATGTTTATTGTAGTAAGAAAACCAGGACGGGTTTGTGGCACCGTTAAAGTCCATAATTCCTCTAAGTCCACAACACCGCTAAAGTCCACAACAAATTTCCGCTGAAGTCCACAACGCCGCTAAAGTCCACAAACTTTCCGCTAAAGTCCACAAAATGACCTCCGCTAAAGTCCACAAGAAAACGCCGTTAAAGTCCACAATAACAAGTTCCGCTAAAGTCCACAAAAAAGCACCGTTAAAGTCCACACATTTTTTTTATTATTAAAAACATAATTTTTTTTTTATCCCGTTAGTACAATACAAAGCATGGGCCTTTTTTCTCGGTAGTTATTTGTTTATCAGTTTGATAAATGAGAAAAGTACAGTATCTGCAGATGGTTTTGTTCCATTAATTTTGATCTTTGTATTATGATCAGATGATGATGGCCAATTTGGACATCATTTCTAAAAAGTTCGTAAATTCGTTAGTTATTAACTTATTACATTATTACTGCATTCTTCAAGTACTGTTTTTTTTTTTCTTATTCTTTGCATATAATCACTTTTTGACGTAACTAATGTACAAAGCAAACGTGCCTCCTAATCTATAACATTTGAACGGCATTCATTCGGACAACAATCTTGATTATGATTATAAACAAAAAAAATACTATGTATATGAATCCCCAAAGGCAAAGGTCTCCTGTCACAAAACTTTTAACCAACGTTTAAAACGTTACTAATTTCGGTGTTGGTTATAGAAAACAACGAAAAATAATGTGTTATGATTTTCAGAACGGAAAAATGAAGCCAATATGATAAATTCTAAATAAAAAAAAAAATTCTATGCTATAAATTATATTTTTATCGATTAGTATAGGATATCGATGCGTTGAATGGGTGTCTACCAAAATGTCACAATAAAACCTGATTTGAGTACATTTCAATGAGACAGCAACTCAACAATAAATGTAATACATTTTTACATCACTCTTCCGGAAACCAAATTGGAAATTTAAATATTACTTGCATCATACTTGTATAACATTAATATCAGTTAATAGAATATTGATTAGTTTTTTACCTAAAATGAATTTACACAAAATTTCGCACAAAAGTGTATGTGTTGTACTGTTTCATCACTGTTCCAGGTTAGGGAAGGGTTTGGCGCCAGCAAAGTGTTTAACTTCGCCACATTCTGTATGTGCCTGTCCCAAGTTATTAACCTGTAACTCGTTGGCTGTCGTTTGTTGCTGTATATCATATTATTTTCCCGTTTATTGTTATGGAAAAAATCAGGCCGTTACTTTTTTCGTTTGAATTGTTTAAACTTTTTTTCGTTTATTTCGGGCCTTTTAAAGCTTACCGTGAGGTATCGATTGTGCTCATTATTGAGGACCGTACGGTGATCTATAATAGTTGTTAAATTCTCTGGTAGAGAATAATCTCATCGGCAATCTTACCACATATTTTTCTATCAGTTAAATAATTTCCGAGGCCTGGTATGCCGATCGATCTAAGAAGTATTATATCTACAGTAATCACTAGGATGTCAACACCGAGGTTTTAAATTCGATGAACCCCGCTCGAAACAAGAGGGTTCGACTCCAATCCTTATTAACTACTACTTTATTGTTCTGCACTCCTTTATCTAAAACAACATATTGTTGTCTAATTCCTTACACTCACTTCATTTGAACTTTGGTGAAGAGTTGTCCCATTGGCAATCATACCACATCTCCTTATATTTCATAATGACTGTTTGCTTATTCCGTAATGTGTTCTGTGTACTATTTTCGTTAACACATGACATGGGTAAAATCTCTTTGTTCTTACTGTGCTATAATCTGGATAATGCACAGCTAAGGCGGACCCTGGATTTTGAAAGGGATGTAACTTGATTCCATAAAATTAAAAAAAAATATCTATTTTATAATATTTTGTGTACAATGTAAATCTTAAATGGGTGTTTCACAGTCAAACCAGTTTACTTAATAATTATATTTTGTAATTTCTGCCAAAAAAAAAGTGTATTTTAGAATATCAAATTAAATAAACTCTGATAGTTTTGTATTCCATGGAATGAATGTATTACGACTATTTAGATATGTATACCTTTTTAGTGACTATTTTGCGATCGAATTTAATGAGGATCATTTTTAAGTTTGTACCAAAACAGCGGGGGAGGGGGAATAAGCTGCAGATCAATTGTTAAGATGCGACATGTCTTCAAAAATGAATTCAGTAGACACAAAATAAAGGGGGGAGGGGAAGTCAAAGATTGAAAAATGAAACATTTTTTTCTGTTTACTTAATATTTTGAATTAAGATACATTTCTCCTCGGTTCATCTTCTTCTATGCATATTATTGAGGGAAAGAAAGGCAATTAATCTATAATCAATAACCCGTTCAGTTATGATTTTTCATACACCGATTTAAAAGGTATGTAGCAAACTGAACTAAAACTGAGGAGATGTAGGTTATACGTCAATACGACAGTAATCAAACGACAAAAACAAACTAATGACTACTAAAGGGCAACATGTAGTATAGTTTAAAAAAAAAAAAAAAGATGTTTACACAATATGTCAATTTTTAAATCGTCACTAATTTATATAAAAATTGTGAATAAATTTAACAGAAACGATGAAAAACAATCTTACATCAAACTGCAATTCTCCAAAAAAAATGTAACAATTTAAGAAAAAGCCTAAATATAAAAAAAATGTTAATTATTTAATACTTACCAACCTTTAACTCCATTACAGCGTATTTCCCCCCTTTCTTTGCCCTACAAGAAACTTTCCTAGGAGCCGTGGATTGCGGAATATCGTCCGCATATTTCCAAAATGTTCACGTAAATTGATGACGTAATGTGAAAAAACAGTTATTCGCCAATCAAATAGTTGTATATGCTTTAATCTGCACGGCTCGGGATGACCCTTTAACCCGAACTCCTACGTCGTTCTGGTTAATTAGGGTCACCCGAGCCGTGCAGAATAAATCATATATACCGACTTGCTTGGTGAATAACTATAACAAAAAAACAAGAATGTGTCCATAGTACACGGATGCCCCATCCGCACTATCAATTTCTATGTTCAGTGGACCGTGAAAAAGGGATAAACACTCTAATTTGGCATTACAATTAGAAGGATCATATCATAGGGAACATGTGTACTAAGTTTCAAGTTGATTGGACTTCAACTTCATCAAAAACTACCTTGACCAAAACAAAAGGACAAAACAACGTACGAACGGATGCACAGACTGAAAGCGATACCGTGAACTTTGATGTGATGTATATTTTATAAATCATTATGACTATAGGATAGTTCCACAATTGTTGGTGTTCGGGCTCAGTGCAAGATGAACGTTCCTATTGCCTTTATCCTATATCCACGCCCTCCAATGCTCATATACATATATTTTTATTAGTTCTGGATTTCTTAACACACAAATAAATCGGCAAGTGAATGTAAAAATCAAATAAAAAAAAATTCCAAAACATTTGACGGCATTTACAGTTGGATTTTCACAAACCATTTGTTGAAAGATGCAGAATTGTCTGAATATATAGTTTTATTTGTTTATTTGGTCATAATTTTCTTCGGTTATTTTTGTTTTTCTCCTGATGCAAATCAAAATTTTGGATAAAATGTAAACTTTGTGTTATATCATCAGAAATTGATAATTAACGCTTCAAAATAAATATATTACCAAATAAACAAATAAACATATGAGAGTTCTGCTTCTATTGGTACCAATTTTGATTAAAATCTTACATGAAATAGTCCCTAAATATTTTTTATGAAAAAAACGTAAATTTTCATGATATATATAACAACAAATTGTAGGTCACAAATCCTTCTGACCATTAAATTTTACTGGCTTGACGGTTTTTGAAGTAACGTTCCTAAATGCTCTAAAACTTATCTTCCAAAATATACATGTATGTACTTCCAATAACTTCAATTTCAATGAGCATTTGAACTCAATTTCATACTTAATACAGGAGATTAACTCATAAAGTTACAATGTAGCGTCACTTTTGTATTTAGTTAAAGTTTTAATTTCTTTTTTTGACTCTTGGGGTAAATTTGACAAATGCACGTGTATGGTCGAGCTCGTACTAGACCATACGAGTATACTCATACGGTACGAGCATACGTTCGAGTATACTTATACGGTCCAGACCGTACGGTCCAAATACTCATATTGTCTGGAACATATATACATGTAGCACTGTTGAAATAAAATCTTTTATACTTGTACTCATCATGATGATCAATGGTTATACACAATACAGAACCGCATCCGCGTATAATTTATTCAATTCATCTTTCATTCTGAAACAAATACATTTTCCTTTTTGAAAACCAAACAAACATGCAAACCAATGAATGATGGAAATCTGCCTAGCACCACAAAATGCTTGTGTGGAATTCTTTATCATTATTTTGATTTCAAACAAGAACATTATAGTCTATTTTTGAGATTTACGGACCGTTTTGGCTGCTGTGGAGCCTAACAGACACTGAATTGAAATCATTCTTATGTTTTATAGATATTTGCAAAGGAAATTTAAATGTCAAATATAGGCTCCAAATTATGTCAGTGTCTCCAGCATATACATAAAGAGAACGCTATGTTGGAGTTTCTGGTGGATGAACAAATGTTTACTAAAGAATAAAAAGAGCACCATAGCTAGATAACTTTTCAGAAATGTTGTCTGCTTGATTGATAGAAAATCGCAATACAAAGATCAAATTTATGGGGATCAAAAGCAGATACTTTAATCTTTTCATTTATCAAAAATATAATTCAAGCTAATAAGAAATACTTTCCAAGAACAAAAGTCCATGCTTTTTATTAGATCTATATATACTATCGGGAGTAAAAAAGAGCGAATTGATCTTTAAAATTTGATAATAAAAAAAAAATGTGTGGACTTTAACGGTGCTTTTTTGTGGACTTTAGCGGAACTTGTTATTGTGGACTTTAACGGTGTTTTTTTGTGGACTTTAGCGGAAAGTTTGTGGACTTTAACGGCGTTGTGGACTTTAGCGGAAAATTGTTGTGGACTTTAGCGGTGTTGTGGACTTTAGAGGAATTGTGGACTTTAACGGTGCCACACGGGTTCAAACAGAAAGATTTTTAAAGCAGAGAAAACTGTGCACCTTACAATCGGCATGACAATACAAATACTAAAAATCCAGGCTAAAAATAAGGCATAGGTAATTTAATTCAGTCACGGACCCGCGATGTCGCTGGTGTATTCCAGTGTTAACGTAAGCATAGTGTTTTAACCAAAGGTAAACTTAGCATTGGATTTTCGACATCTGGTAATCGAGTTTTGAAAATCAAAGTACTGAAGTACTGAACATCGGATGACTGCAAGTTCTTGTGGATGGTCACAAGCACTTGTCTCGGAAAAAAATCACATCTCTATACCTGAAAGTGAGGTTAATGTACAGATTTAATTTTTTTTCTTAGACAAGTTCGTGCGTGGATGATAAATAAATGACAGGTAATTCAACCTCACCGTAATAAATATGATATTGAAGTGATACAAATCAGTATACTCTGGTTTGTTGTTATATATTATATTAATATTTGTATATTACAGTTACATGTATATATAATTTTCATCCATTTGTATATCATTCTATTCTACTATATTAATAATAGTGCAGTGCAAGTCCATGGTGGACACTTTTCTGTAATAATTCGATTTTTCTAATAGATTGGATTTGACTAGGCATTCATATTTTCCCGCCAAACTTTCAATCTCCCATGCAGAGTTATCGGTCCTTGAGAGAGCGCGAGGACCGATAACTCTGCATGGGAGATTGCAAACGTTCTTGAGATATTCTTCCTCATGCGTTAAAACACATTTTCTGTACGTGTGCATAGATATTAAAGATTTTTTACTTATATATATAATTCTAACGACAAAACATTTTCATATTATTAATTTATGTTCTAAAAAAAATATGTTTAGGAGTATCCATTGAACAAATTAATTTATAACAAGCAATAAGGAATATTATTTTGCACTCGATAATGTCCGCGTATTTATCTTGTTTATAGATCGGTTACAATCCCAACACGAAAGTTACGTAATGGAAATCTAGGCGACAGCGATACACTGGAATGCCCTCACGGTCATCCGATGTAAAAAAATAAATTATCAAAATAAAAAAATAAAAAATCAGAGAATTATTTTGAACTAGTCTCAATTATAGCATTGAAGAAATGACAAAACATATAAACAGTGTCTAGCAGAACAGCAAGTTTGATATAATTACAATTTTCGTTTTAACACTGCAATTATTAAAAATGGCCAGATAAAAACCTCACAAATTATATTTTCTGACATAAAGGTATTATTCCACAAAAGACCATTTGGTTATAGCACTACATAGATACAAATAAAATACAAAAAGTTAAATGCATATTAAATATGCTCATAAACAGTAGACGCATTACAATAAACAATAATATCACACATTTTTCAATAGGAAGTTAAGACGATCCAGATCTCGCCTTCAACTTGACCTACATGGTGCAAAGGACAATAACTGTGCCGACAGATTGAATCAATTACAAAATGACGTCCTATTTAGTAAGATCAATGAATGACATACAAAAAAGACATAATACAACCTTATCAATTATTCAAACGATACGGATGTCATCTGACAAGTTATTATAGGTAAATGAATAGTTTGGGCATCTTCATACATATACAATAGGATAGGTGAATATTTGATACAATCAGCTGTCAAACATTTCATAATTCAGATTTTTCAACAGTTATCCAGTTATTTTGAAATCTATTTAAAAGATCGCAATACGTCTATTATCATTTGAAACGGGGGGGGGGGGTGTGAATTTTCTACAATCCCCGGTTTAACTTTATAGTCGTGTGCAAATTGTTAAGAACCATATTACAAACCAGAAATACTCTTGGTGCATGGTATTACATTTAAAAAAAAACATAATTTTATGACACAACGCACAAAAATGTTTTATTTAAGAAATAATTCATGGAAGCCATAGATTTGTTGAAAATTTACACATGGCCTGGGCCGTGATACTTGTATTTTATCCTGAGCGTTAGCGAAGGATACGTTTATCTAGTATGCCGATATATAATCATTGTGTTAAGTGCTTTATTGTATTGTTTCTCATTCTGTGGACGTTTTGTTAGTCCATTGATCTGATACAGACTAAAGAAATATCGGGAATAGCTCTATATCTAAAAAAAAAATAACTAACTTAATCCTGCAATAATTTCCTGGGTCTGTCTTCAGTCAATCGTCCAGACAGAAATTATCTTAATATGTCATATCTTGTTTTTCTTCGTTGGGTGGTATTTGGATAATGTGGTGTAGATTAACGATCTTATATAGTCTCTATTCGTTTGTTTCGTAATTTATTTTACTTTGCCGATTTTGAGATAAACGATCTTATATAGTCTCTATTCGTTTGTTTCGTAATTTAATTTACTTTGCCGATTTTGAGATAACTGAATAGATACCGTCTCCTCGGAGACGGTCTTATAAGTTGAACGATGGACAGTCTTCGGACTGAATGCTTTCTTACTACCTGATTGGAAAATATTACTGACTCTTTCATAGTAAAAGTCTGTTGATTGGTTGGGGCAATTTGAAACCTAGTAAATGTACTTCAATCCCGCAGAGTGTCGGGTTTGAACTCTTTATTTTAGTTATTAAAGCTGCATCGTGATCAATCATGCATATCGGTACACAGGAACATTATTCTAAAAAATAGCCGAAACTCCTGCAATTTTGTCAAGTATAAAAAACGCACATGTGATCATTCCACATTTATCCAGTCGCTCGTTGTTATGTATGGAAAGCCAACGGGGTCAAAATTCTTAATTCGTAACTTGTCAATTCGTAACTTGTATCTGTGTAATTTCTAAATTCGTAATTCGTAAATTGTTAATTTGTAACTTGTTACTGTGAAATTTCATAATGCTTAATTCGTAACTTGTTAATTTGTAACTTGTTAATTTGTAACTTGTTAATTTGTAACTTGTTAATTTGTAACTTGTATCTTTGTAATTTCAAAATTCTTAATTAGTAAATTGTCAATTCGTAACTTGTATCTATGTAATTTCTAAATTCGTAATTCGTAAATTGTTAATTTGTAACTTGTTACTGTGAAATTTCATAATGCTTAATTCGTAACTTGTTAATTTGTAACTTGTTAATTTGTAACTTGTATCTTTGTAATTTCAAAATTCTTAATTAGTAAATTGTCAGTTTGTAACTTGTAACTGTGTAATTTCAAAATTCTTAATTAGTAAATTGTCAATTTGTAACTTGTATCTTTGTAATTTCAACATTCTTAATTCGTAAATTGTCAATTTGTAACTTGTAACTGTGTGATTTCAAAATTCTTTATTGGTAAATTGTCAATTTGTATATTGATGTTTTGTAACTTGTAACATGTCGATTCGTGAAATGTCGATGTGTTAAATGTCATCGTTGTTGTAATATGCTAACGATCATTATGACAACAGATGGCGCTCTGTTTCTTCTTTGGTGTATAAGCCTCCTGTAAGTAGGAGCACCTTCATATGGAATATATATACCCAGTAATTTAAATCAATTTTGTACAGCAAAGCAAAATTATGAGTCAAAAGAAAGCAAAACCAAAAAATTGCATGTTTACAGGATGTGTTTATACAGAAATATTAGCTTCTGGCTTGAGCGTCTTGTCTGTATGTCTTGTAGTTTCAGTTTGGTGAGCGTGTTTGAGACGCAGCCATCTTTTCTGGATTTGTAGTCTCCTGTTATAAATCTCGCATGTTGTCGCTGTATTCTTTCAAGCTTTTTGATGTTCGTAGATATGTAGGGGTCCTATACTATTGACCATACCCCATTATTGACCTGACCCGTGAAATATATGCGGCTTCCGTGCATTCTGATGGGCAATATCTCAAATTTCTAATCAGGAATCCTAGTGTTGAGTTTGCCTTCTTGGCTACGTTGGAAATATGGGTAGTCCATTTTAGGTCCTCGTTTAGTTTTCTGGTTCCTTTAGATTTTATTATAAAATATGGCATATTCAATACACTTTTAATATATAGTATACATTAACTAATATTTATACTCAGTTAAAATAATACTTCATTCAACTTGTTTTGCAAAGTACAAATATGATATAAATCATTTTTTATCTTCATTACTCAAGAGCCAAATAAATAAAGATTGTTCGTCAATTTGATTCTTGTATTAAAAAATCATTAGATAATTACATTCTTTTCTAAAAATTTTATATTGAGATTATAATATTAAGGAATAATGGGTGTCAACCCATTTCTCCTATCATACATTTACTGTCCAAAATTTGCGGCCCAGTACAACATTAGTATGAATTTTCCAAATCCGTCTTATATTTTTCATGTATTTAGTTTAATTTTAGCCGGTCAAATATTAAGAAGATATTTCCTGCCAATTGACAGTAATATATTTGCAAAGTTGACAACTGGAAGCCCATTCTGAATATACATGTACCTTAATACAGGAAGTGACACACCCTCCCAGGTTTGGTGACCAGTATAGTAAACATTATGTTGTACTGTTACACCACTGTCCCAGGTTAGGGGGAGGGTTGGGATCCCGCTAACATGTTTAACCCCGCCACATTCTGTATGCATGTTACTGTCCCAAGTCAGGAGCCTGTAATTCAGTGGTTGTCGTTTGTTTATGTGTTACATATTTGTTTTTCGTTCATTATTTGTACATAAATTAGTCCGTTAGTTTTCTCGTTTGAATTGTTTGACATTACTATTTCGGGGCCTATTATAGCTGACTATGCGGTTTGGGCTTTGCTCATTGTTGAAGGCCGTACGGTGACCTATAGTTGTTAACTTCTGTGTCATTTGGTCTCTTGTGGAGAGTTGTGTGGTGTGATTTGCAATCATACCACATCTTCTTTTTTATATATACATGTTTATTCGAGGTCACCTCTATATAAAACCGAGTCTCTGGTATACATGCCATATAAAACAAACAATGTATTTATCTATTTGTTTTCTTTTATATGTATGTGCTGTACATTACAGATTTAAATTACTGGGAATATACTTCATATGAAGGCGCTCCTACTTACAGGAGGCTTATACACCGAGGAAGAAACAGAGCGCCATCTGTCGTCATAATGATCGTTAGCATAATACAACGATGACATTTAACACATCAACATTTCACACATCGACATTTCACGAATCGACATGTAACAAGTTACAAAACATCAATATACAAATTGACAATTTACCAATAAAGAACTTTGAAATCACACAGTTACAAGTTACAAATGACAATTTACAAATTAAGAATGTGGAAATTACAAAGATACAAGTTACAAATTGACCATTTACGAATTAGGAAATTTCAAATTACAAAGATACAAATTACAAATTGACAATTAACGAATTAAGAATATTGACCCCGTTGGCTTTCCATAGTTATGAATGTAGTTGAGTCATTATAGTTGAAACGTATACATGCAGCAATTGTGTCGATATTGATGTATAGGGACACACCGCGCACGCTTTTTTTCCTCGGATATACATATTCATTTGATACTAAGTAAGATAATCCGAAGGTAACAATTTAATTGAAAAACGGATATAACCAAATCAATTAATTTAGAGGAGTGTTTGCTCTGGGCTAGACAATGCCTTGCTATCTTACTGTGCCAAGAGATAGCAGAATGTGAAGAACATAAGAGGAGGGGATAATAATAAGAAGAAAAAACGACTCTCAGACTATAAAAGCAATTATTTGTGCATGTTAACATATTTTAATTTCTAAATATGATTTAAAGAAGATGTGAAGTATACCAAAATAATTAAGACAGGCAACCCAATTAATCGACATACTAAACTCCTTACTTCTAAAGTTCAAACTGCGCATGCCTCTAACAATTTACAAAGTCTTCTACAATGGACACACTATGTCATTATAATAGTTTAGCTTTAAACCCTTTTAACATCTTAAAGACGAAAAAACAGTTGGCATTGGATTATTTGAAAATGGATGTTTTCTAGGGGAATTTATACACATACAAACACTATGATAATAAAACAGAAAGACATCTACATGTCAACATATAATGTTTATAAAAAGAATATGTTAATTCCGCATGTTTGCCTTATTTTTCTCTCAATATCAAATCCATCATGCGACAAAGTGAAACAGAAAGAATTTGTTAAACGCTTCAAAAATTACGTTGGAATGAATACCCGAAAAACAGATTTTGATGAAATTTTCCAAATCTTATGGATTTCAACGAAATTTAGGCTTGAATGGCATAAAGCGTTGTATCAGACAAACTATTTTTTTTTCTTCAGATATTTGATTTACTATAATATGTATTATAAGCATAATGTTGCAAGATCTTTTTGTCGACGTGTGTGCTAGCGCTGTTTCCGGATTGAAAACGAATGGAATTCCCGGCCTGCTTTCATTGTGTTTGCTAGGAATTTGAAATTGATGCTAACTGTGTCGTCAAAGAATGATATCTAATCTATTAATTGTTTTTAAAATGTTTCATTGTTATAACAGCCATCAATCAAAATTTGAATTTTAAGCTCGATATACTAGTAATATTTTGGCCTTGTCAATCTTACTCCTTTCCCTATAGCCTTAAAACGTTGGTGAGTTGTTTTATAGGGACTATCGTGACCAGGGACCGGTCAACATTAACTTTATTTGGTCAATGCTTAAGCTAAGTTTTTCTAGATCTCAACGCTTCTCATTTTTATTAGTTTTGAATGACAAAAAGCAGATAAAAGATTGTTCAATATAATTTTTAAGGATCATTTTGAAAAGATGTGAAAAATATTTTGAAAAAACTTTTTGTGTTCTTTTAAGTTTAAATTTTACTACGTTTCAAACTCTTATACACTTTTCGGAACTACTAGGATTGCAACAGATACAGGCGGAAGTGGCCATACTTTTCTGACACAAAGAAATAAACAACTAAGATCTAGGAAGAAATTAATGAGTAACATATCTTTTTGAAAAAATAAACTGATCGATAAACAGATACAAACGCAGATGATTTAGTAAATATCCCCCCTTTTTCGGTGTTTATACATTCTCCCACAGGCATTTGTCTCTGAAAAAAATGTCACATATGTTATATTAAGGTATGTATGGAAAAAATCAGAGACAAGTGCCTGTTATTCCTCACAAAATATAAATAGGAAAATCTCAAAATTTGTTTTTTGTAATTCACTATACAATGCTATTCTACATGGAAAAACATTTTCAAATTACATCAACCATGAGACGGCTCGCTTTTTAGAAAAGCTATTACTCAGTACTATAATCAGGGGGAAATCACTTTCTGCCGTACTCGGTTATAGGTAGTGTTACTTGTCGAATATAAACTCACCAAAGATCCCAACGCCAGACGCGCGTTCGAAGAACCAGACCTGTCTTCATGTTATTTGTGTAGTTGAGTTAACCGTCAAAACTTTTATCTGAAACACAAATTATTCACGACTTTAATATAGTAATACACTCGACGGACTTGTATTGTTATTTTGCCGAAAACATGTCCATTCGCTTTAAACCCCTGATCAATCACTGTAATTATCATGCTTATTGCTAACTACCATACAATTCATTCATAAAGTATATCGAAATCAAGTATACTAAAACCACTTTGTACTATAATTTAAATCGCCGATAATGGAATGTGGATTTAAGTTAATTATACAATACACCTGAGAACTTCAATAGAATGAATATAACCTCAAAAGCCAGATAAGTACTCCCTGTTACGTTTATAATCGAACATTCTTAAGTTTGACGTAAACAAACATATTGCCCTGTGTTATAATTGTAACACTACATAAATCTACAAAGCTGTTTACTTTTTTCTTGATAAAACGAGTTCATTGGCAATCCTTAAAAGGTCAGTTCAAATTCCCGTTTTGGAATGATAGGAAAGATGCAATTAATCCATGTGCAACGTGATGCAATGTGTGTGACAATACAATATTATACTTTAAGAAATATGACTAAACCAACAGCCCGAGCCATGTTTTTAACGTGCTTGTTCACATGGTACCTGTCTGCAAGAAGTCAAATCTCCCAACCCGGACACATTATTTTGGTTCCAAGCAGACCTGTCTTTACTCTTCCTCCTAAATATAACGTCCTTGGCGAACAAGCAGCAAATACAAAAGCAACCACCAACTTTAAAGTTTGGAACCTCAAAAAAATAATAAATCAATACAATACAATAAAAGCTAAAGTAGAGAAAATGACGGCTCAATATTTTGATCCAATAAAAAATTTCAGTATGTTGAATAATTGGGCCCTCTTTTTCTTACTTTCATTTTTTTAAGTTTTGGTAGCTTACACTTTGGTGGGTTATACCTTTGGCTAGATCCTTAAGGATTTTTGTTAAACTTAAAGACTTGGTATCGGTTGACAATTACAAGATAACAAATTGGAATGTGCAGTACACTTTAATTGTTCTGCAAGTAGTATGTACACATTTTGAACCAGTGACATGTTCTTAAAATGTTTCAGTAATCCCATTTTATCAAATAGAATGTTAAACAGGATACCATCGTTGTCATTGTTGTCCTGTTCCTGAAGGAGTCTTTTTCATATTTGTTAGTTTCATTCTTATCAGTAAGATGTCTTAATTCTTAGCTGATTATTGAACAAATTTTGTTTTTTATCTATGCCCATAAATTGTCCCCATTTAAGAAGTAATTGTTAACTGTGATGTTATCTAAATGATATCCGAATTTATTACCATAATACATTTATATTGGTACAATAGTCATATCGTTCTTATTTGACATTTGATATTTAACTTCTTATAGTTCAGTAACATAGAACTGTTTACACACATAGCACTTGGTTGATCAAAGCTAAAATTATTTTATGATGTTCAGTGAAAAGAATAAATTCTCATCATAGATACCAAGATTATAATTTGGTACGCTGGACGCGCAATTCGTCTACATAAGACTCATCAGTGCCACTCGAATCAAAACAGTTGTGAGACCAAATCAAATACGAAGTTGAAGACCATCGATAACCAAAAGCTTCCGAAAAGTTGTTTCAAATACGATTAAGGTAATCTATGTCCGGGGTATAAAAACCTTAGTGTTTCGAATAATTCAGCATTCAATAAAACAGTTAATTTTCAGAAAATAAAAATATAAATACTATTTCATGTCATCACACCACCGGGCTGGTGATTCCCTTGGGAACCAAACGTTTACCAGCAGTGGCATTCATCGAGTGGTTGTAAACATTCATCAAATTCAAAATTTGGTACGCGTGACCCGCTTTTTGTTCTCATTAGACTCATCAGTGGGATTCCAATTAATCAAAACAGTTGTAAGACCAAATCTGACACAAGTTGAAGAGAAACAAAAACAAAGTGCCAAATACGGTAAATGTTATACATGTATGTCTAGGGAGAAAAGCTAAGTATCTAAGTTAAGCTAAAGTAACATGTTAATTTTCGAAACCCTCTGGAACCTGCTGTATTCCGCAGTATAGATGTACGACCCAGTTTCCTTGTCTGAGAATTACGGATCACCTGCAAGGAGAACCATATTGGCTGTGCAAGATATGATATATAATAACGTAGCAAAGTACAATCGGAAGGAAGATGTTCATTCCGAAGTCTTGTCGAGTTCTGTAGCGATGTGACATGCATAACAATGAATTCCTATTACAACTCTTTGAGGGTTTTTGACAAGACACAATAAGCCAACAAACATACCGCAATTTTCAACCCCTTATCCATATCGACCCACTTTAGTCTACATAGTAGATTATTAAAGGCGGATAAGTTACCAAGAGGTAATTTATAACCATAAGTAGTAGAAGAAACAACTCTAACAGTGTGTTTAACTGCAAACTATTATCATTGAGCTGAAATCCAGAACCGGTGAGTTATACTGCAAGTTGTGGCCATTTAATCGATTGATGGATTGATGTTTGCTTAACGTCCAGTGGCAAATATTGCATCCTATTTCATAACAGGTCTCCTACGGACCACTCAAAGAGCTGTTGTAAGGGTTCTTAACGTGCAAAGAATGTGGCACTATCTCTACACGAGGCATCGAATTTCGCGTCTCCATTCTAACTGGACGTGGCTGCGTACTTGTACACCCCGCTGTGCCAAACAGACGTCCAACTTTGACAAGGGTATTACTGCCAGTTGGAAGAAGTGACCATATTTCTATTCCCCAGTCACCCTCGAGGATACCATTTGATCAAAATCCAGAAAAATAATGTTGTATTGTAAGTTTAAACAATTTCGTTGAAATCCCGAATTGTTGTGGTTTACTGTAAGTTATTATTACTGGGTGGATACCAACAATCAGGCTATAATTTAGCAATGCCATGTAGCCTATGTTACAGAGGTGTCTTTGGTTTAATTTACACATTTTCATAAAATCCCAGTTTAAACATTCCAAAAATTGTACACAAATCTGGTATTTGCACCTGAAGGCAATGGTGGCTGTGAATAGATTTTGAATGTTTATCCTTTTGATTACACAATACCCCATTTATTGCTCCCCTTTTGTCTCATACTGGGTATTCCTATTTTCCACATTCTAAGTTTTCGAGTACACCGAACTTCTCTTGTTACATGAACCTTCAATATAGAAATATGGTATTTTCGTGGATATAACGATTGAAAAGTTTTGTATGTGTAGGTTTTAGAATTAGAAATAAATATTTTTACAAAGTAAGTTACCCGTTAAAAGATTTTTACTAAATTTTATTTTATAATTTTATAATATGTATCAGCATTTCGTGTGTATTTTATTTAGACGCCATCTAATTACACACCGAAATGACCTCTAATTACTGCCGACAGTCATATAATTCGATATAGATATAAATAGCGAACACGTGCAATTGGATTTTTCTAGGTCTGTTTGATTTAATATTGTGGGTTAAAATAATATAATCATCATTTTAAACTGTATAAGAATGAGTTTTTGTGGATTGAATCAACATGGTTTATCCTTGTTTCACTTTCAATGTTGACATTCATTTCCTTTTATTAGCTGAACACGCCTAGTTTGTGATTAACCCATTTCTAGCTAAGGGGTTAGGTCGAAGGACACATGAATACGGATTCAATGAGATCGAATTATTCACTTAAAAGCGAATAATTTATTAGCGAGATTTCTCAGCTTATTTTGACAAAATTAAACCAAGCTGGCTGCTAAAAGCGAATTTTTATTTCACTATTTCACTTTCATTAATGATTGAACAAAAAAATATTTTTTTATGTATAAATGTAGCGAATGCCCTTTTCAGCTTTGCTGCATATTATCATCGAGTCGATTCTTTTTGTATTTTCACCTGAACTTCTTTGAATTAGTTGCATACATATACGGATAAATGGCATTTTCCAGTGGTATACAGCCAGTAGAAAAATATATTTAAATTTATATTCCAGTTATTTATTTGCATATCAACATTTTAACCAATTTTTCACAAAGCTCCTATAACCTGCTGTACCCGTCGTTTGCTATTTTAGGAAGGAAATTATAACATTATATGGAAACTTTGTTTGTGCATCAGTTTATTTTCATTGTAGTTACCAGAACGTGTTCTTGTGATTTTATAATTGAAAGCGTTCTTGCTAAAATGGAATAAACAGTGAAAAGATCAAGTTTTCAGTGTTTACAGTGGAGGTAATATTTTGATACTAGATTTCCCACTGCTTTCAATTATATACAAACTGATTACAAGAGCGCAATTATTCATTATGTATTTTTCATAGGGTACCTTTTGTTTCCCATATTTAATTCCTTGAAGACTTCACAAACTAGAAAAAAATGGGTAGCAGTTCTTGTTACTATGAATGTCAGCGTTGTATAATCGTCAAAAAATATATGGTCATGCAGCAAAAGCCGTCTTAAATGCAGTTGAATACCCGTCTATTTTTTGGCATATTGAAAAAGGTAGTTTTTAAAGGCTCCTACGTCCAGAACTTGGATATATTTTCTATACGTTGACAAATATGAATTTGATTTTCTGGATTTTTTAAAACCTACATGGATAAGCTTTCGATTAAAAGAAATTCCAATACTGTATCATCCAATCAGAAGCAGCACAAGATTCCAATTTGATTACCTTCGTGGGAGCAAGCAATGCAAGATTATTTATTTTATGTAATCATCGTGATATTGAGGATGAATTTCATTTTATTTAAAAATGTCCAACACATGACAATATAAGAAAATTGTATCTTAAAAGGTATTATTATACACATGCATCTGTTTTTAGTTCAGTTATTGTCAACAAAGAATGTAAAGAAATTGTCTTATTTAGGAAAATATTTAAAATACGCCACAGATATAACATTTTCAGGACAACCCTTTGAGAATGATTTATACCTAGTCTTTGTAGTTCTGCCTCCGAGTGTATTTAAAATGTTCTGTTATGATATCTATGTATATATTTATGATATACCTATAAGCTGTATTGCTTCTGGTTTGAAAAATACTATTAAACATGGGATAAAAAAAACTTGACGGTAGAATGTAAACAAATAATTGAACTGCTGTAACCTACACAAGTTAGAAGTGAATGATATTATAACATACAAAATGAAAGGGATAATCAAGTTCCGAGACGATTGTCTTTTTTGTTTCTCTATTCTTTTTTCTTAATTTTATTTAACGGCTAACCGTTGTGAACACTTTGAAGAATCCCCAAACATATATTTATTACTGACAAAATTGTGCAATTAACGTCCAATTTTGACAAAGTAACAAACGTTTCAAGCCATTGCATAAGACTTATGTTACTTCTTATTGTGGATTTGGGTTTGTCCCATCCTTTGTTTTTAGTTACACATTCTCTCGGTGTGTTCAGGACATATTTTGACTGCTGTTGCCACTATATATCATCGTTGACTGTATTATAAGATCGGTGCTCATTGTAACATCGTCTCTTGTATAATGTAAAAGTCTAAGCCTATTACTTATGCAGATAAAAGTAATCGCAGTAACTTAATATATTTTATTAAGTTTCCCCTTTTCAAAACTTATCTAAGTTAGTAAGGTATTTTTTTTAAAATATTGCAGTTGCTTATTAGATAAATCATAAAAATTTTGATTTATTTTAACACGTTTCGAACCAGTTGGACGGGATTTATTTCAAAATGCACCTTAACACCTTATTAAAGGAACGGTTGTACTGATAACAATCTGCCTGAATGTCTTAATGTTATTGACCTAAATACAATGTAAAGATTTAATAATCCGCAACTAATTTGCTCTGGTTCTTACATTCATAAAATTTGGACCAAATACCTAATCGTTTTAGTATGGGTTTAAACAAAAAATGGAGGATTAAATTCAATATATAGATTCATAGAGAACACACGTGTTTATCAATAAAATATGCATGCATTCAGTATAAGTAATTTATGATATAATAAGGTTTTTGTAAATCTCAATCAAATAACGATTTGATTATAAGTAACTGCTTCAATGATAGAAATTCAGTTTTCCACATAGCATCATTACGATATGAAAACAAACGAATTGCAAAATTCATCACACAATTATATTGATGTTACTAATATTCAAACATTTTCAAGGACTCTCGAGCTCTGTCCTCAGTCTAAGCGAATTTCTTTTAAAAAACTCCTGTATTAATTTGTTTTAATTAATGGACTAACTCAATTTTATCAGATCCATAAAAGTTTTGTTTTCATTTTAGTTCATTAATATATTCAAAATAAGAAATGGAATTTATTTTCTTAGTGTTTGCAATGTTCTATGTTCAGAATTTTGGGTAAGTATGGTTCAAGGTTGTACATTGTCTTTACTTTGCAAACAGTAAAAAAAAAAGTGTACTATTCGTTTGTAAATTTGACATTCTATCATGATTATATAGATCAAAAGAACTTTCCAGAATTTTCTTGTATTTCAGTCTATTATTTTCCTTTTTGTATTCTGAACAAATATTTTCAATCTGGTAAAAAAAAAAGACAACAAAACTAGAAATACTATGAAACTACCACAGCAGATAACTGAACGCTTTTAATACATGACACTACTAATGAAACACTTCAGATGACACAACATGGTAAAGATATTGTGTCAAACTATTCCTTGTGATGAATATTCTGTTCTGTGTGACATCGTCTACACTTAAAATATTTTAATACACAATACTAGTATCAAGAACTAGAGATTGGTAATTGATGAAAACAAATAAAGTGGGTGATCTTTGCATTACACACACAGAAGTTACTTGTATGCTTTGCAAATTTTAAGTGGACACTACTGGGTCTGAATAATGCATTTCATATTTAACCTTAGATAGTCAACTTAGACAACAAATGTAAAGAAGCTGTACACAATGAAAGGGATGCGAAGCAAAGTAGCTTTATATTAAGTCAGGGATTTCGTTCATTACTTAAAACCTTTACTAAATTCTTCCATAGATACAAAGAGTTGGTTTGCAAGTTTGGCTGTATCTGTAGAAAACTTATTTCAAACGGGATAGCACATCCTAATTTTTACGGTGATGTTGTTTACCGACTTCCGACATTTAGATACGATACGGGTAAACTTATCGGTCCTTTAAATAAACTTGTTCTAAAGAGTTACCAATTCAACGCTGTAATACGATCTTTGAATATTGTTTTTATTGGTATAAGTATTGATTTTGTTATCACTAAATTAAAAACATACTAAATATTATTGTTATACACATATGTACATCCACGGTTCTACAATCTGTCGATAACTATTTTATAGCATTGCACAAGGTCATGTTTTCCCCCGACTGTTAATGACATCTTTACACTTAATCCATTGGATGTTGGATGTGTACTGATTGTTATTTTAGTCGTAAATACATGATTTTTCATTAGTTGTTGTTGGCTTTGAACTAGCTGTCATTAACTGCAAGTACTCTCAGATCTGCACTTTGTGTCTTTTTGGTTGGATATATTCCTGCCGCGTCCAGTCTGTGTTTTTGTTACTAGTAGTTGTTTTTCTGCTTTGTATCGATCTCATGTATTCAGCTCTTTCCAACTGATTTTTACAGAATGTTCTTATGTTGTACTGTTATACCACTGTCCTAGGTTAGGGGAAGTGTTTGGTGCCAGCAGACATGCTTAGACCGCCACATTTTTCATGTCCCAAGTCAGGAATCTGTAGTTCAGTGGTTGTCGTTTGTTACTATATATATCATTTTGTTTTTCGTTTATTGTTTTGTACATAAATCAGGCCGTTCATTTTCTGGTTTGAATTGCATGTTTTACATTTGTCATTCGTGTCCTTTTATAGCTTACTATGCAGTATGGGTTTCGCTCATGGTTGAAGGTTGTACGGTAACCTATAGTTGTTACCTTCTACGTCATTTGGTCTCTGGTAGAGAGTTATCTCATTGGCAATTACTTAGTACTTACCACATCGTCTTATTTATATCTACCTAGTATGTTACATAAATTGCACTTCGTACAAAAATATCGAGGTTGTGATCATTTTGAATGATAATGTTTTTTTATACCATTCATTACATAAAATATGTAAATGACATCAATGTACGAGACCTAAACATGCATCTCACGAACAGATCACTTAGGAAAAGCTAAGTATCGAATGCACTACTTTAGAAATTGAATTGCTCATAGAAAACATACAATGTTCGAGAAGCACAATGTAGATCAAGGAGTAGTCCGAAATTGCATGATGATGGCTGCCATCACAAGCGAATGGCCATGTAGACAATATCAAGAACTTAATATATGATTTATAGTTAAGACTTAGATAAACAGGTCGAAAAAATCGGAAAGTGTGACGAACGCCCATTAAGGTAGTATTTTAATAAAAAAAAATCAATATCAGAAAATTCACATAGTCATAAAATTCCAACAAAGAAAAGTCATGAGACTAAAGTTAAGAAAGACAGTCCAATACGTAGCCTATTTGCGTAGGTGGTAGTGAAAATAAACTATGTTGCTGCTTTTTGAACGCTTTAACTCAATTTTATGTATATATATGCTTTTGAATTATTATATATTTTTATTTTCGTTTGCTTCTTATAAGTTTTTTTAAGATTGGACATACCGATGCCACTGGGCTCTAAATCAACTATATATAAAGAACAATTAACTGTAGTTAGATGTAAACTATATGACATGCGCGAATCATCTGTATACTAAATGTATTAAAAATTCCATTTTCGCACTTGTATGCATTAAAAAGCTGATACAAGTGAAATATTTTGTTCATTATTAAACTATTTCTCGCCCACAAATGACATTTTATAAAATATCATATATTACAATATGGAGATCAATAATGTTTGCCCTCGGCCATGAATTTAATTAGAAGCAAATAAACCCATATCAATTCCGGACATGATTAAAGTTTAAAATTTCTTACTTGACAATATTTTTGTTCGTTATAGTAAGATTGTGTTGTCAAAATATAGCAAATCTTAAATATACTATACGTCATAACTATACATGGAAAGACTCAAGAAAGGTAAAATTATAATAAGTCATATTTTTAACATTTTATCTAAAATAGATACATTGAGAAGATGTAACATATTGTTGATAATCCCGCTTTTATTAAACATGCTAAATGTATTTATCCCAAAGAACTTCCGTTTATATAACGCTAGCAGTAACAGTCGGTAATGTCCATTGATATCTAGATATAAAATGAAAAAAAAATAAAACTAAAACATACGAAGGACACGATTTCAACTTCACAGTGACAAACTTTCCTTTTATTTGAATAATTTTGACAGTCGTTATCAGCATCTTATCTTATAATGTGTTTGTCGTTAAACAAAATATTAATTGAAATTTATAAATGAAATACTGCCGATTTGAACTCTTATGAGACTTCATGAAACCTGTTAGTTTTGTTTCTGATTTTTTTACTCGAGCTGAAGTATTCAACCTACAGCTGTGGCTACCTTGATGGCGAGCACATTCTTTTTAAATAAAGTACCGTCATTTATTTCCTTGTTTAAGTTTGGTGTCATCAATACTGTTGGTAGCTGCTCTTTGTAAGTTTTTCCATTACGAGATATGGGGTTTAGACACGAAAAAAAAGAGGTTTGTGTGCACGTAGTTAAACGGATTTAATCCCACCACATGTCGTGCCTGCGTCAAGTCCTACGGCATTCGTTGTTGTGTGTTTGTATACATGTTTTGTTTTGTACTGCTTAGTCCATTACGGTTTTCTTTGTGCAATAAAGTTATGTAAACGTGTTGTTTGTAGGTCAATTTTTCTCGGAAGAGTCCTGTGATGGTGGTTGGCGTGGTCTATTGTACTGTCCAATATTTTTGGTTATTACTATTATCTTTTTTATGTGTTATTGATGATACTGATTACACAAGAACTTATAACTTATTATTATAGATTAGTATGTTACCTGTTTCTTACTTTCTTGAGGGAAAAAATAAGCTAATATAAGAAATAATATTTATTATAAAACAATAACAATATATATATGTGAACATAAAACTGGTAACAATTATATTTGTACCTTGAAAGTTTGCGTGTTAACTTAAAAGAAATCAGGTTGCTTTTTTCTTCTTCTACTTAATTGAAATTTGCCATTTGTCCAAGTGGTGGGCGAAAAACAATGTCTTTATTATAAAGGGACTAATATTACTCAAAACAACATAACTTATGTACATTTTAACAAATAAATAACGCAACGATATTAACAACTAGTAACAAAACATGGAAGAATTGTACAATTTCATATGCACAAAGTCTTAATGAAAATAAGTGGTCGTGTTTTAGAATTGTACGAGGTAGATGTTACCTCTTGTTCAAATTAATTACGTAGATTAAAAAAAAATTCCAATACTGGAAATATCATATTTACTTTAATCAGAAAAAATGCGCTTTTATTAATAAGGAAACAATTATACATTAAACAAGTAGTATTATCCACGAATGGACTTTGTCAATAAAACAAGCTTAAACCTTCATCTGGTGAATGGAATGTTCATGATAAGTGCGGAGATGGCATCCAAAGCACTTTCCATCCCATCTGATAAATTTCTTAAAATAACCACATAACGATTAGCCACCCTATCATCTCTCCGACTATATAAGTATACTCTTTCCAAATTATCCTTATCCGCCACTTTCTGAACCTTATTTTTGGCAAGATTCTGCAGTGAAGCAAAAACACGTATCATTGATTTGTTTCGACATGAAACAACTCATAAATTGTGTAAATGTGACAAACATTCAAAGGACCCATAAGTGTATACAGTTAGTGTTTCATTAATACATACGATTAATTCTAAACAATATAGTGAATTGAAATGGAAATATTGACAAAAAGACACGTTTCGTAATAAGATAGATTGTATCGAAGAACAAGGCGTGACTACTGTATTTAACAAATATTTGGCAATTTTTCAAAATATCATATTGAGGACACCTTCTGTTAAAATTTTAAACAAAGTTAATTTATTGCCTTTATATTTGCAAAACATGTATCTATCTATCGTATTTTATCAAACAATACGTGGAATTTGAAACGTTTTATCTGATTTTGTTAAAAACTGAATCCGTAAGGACATTTAAAATGTATTTCCCGAATGTTATGCTTTATAGGTTCTTTACAACTAAAACACCTGTCACAAAAAAGTTCAATTTCTAATTTACAGAAAAAAACAAAATGAATAAACTCTTCACTTCATTAAAAGTTCAAATAAATATAAATATTTTGAAAATTGGATGTTGTAAATGTAATGCAGCAACTTCAGAAATAGCGTCTTTTCTTTCAGGTGTTATGAAATACTTGTAATATTTTACGCACTGGTGACCAAAATTAACTTATGTAAATGTGATGGATAAAAATAGCAGCAAACCTACACATGTATTAGGTATCATTATTTCTTAATGTTAAGCGCTCCTTTACTTATAAACGATTAAATTCATAATGAAAAAAAATGATTCAAAATTTTCCTTGAACTATTTTCTTTAAACGATCCTTAAATAGTTGCTAAAACAAGTGTCACTACATGTTTTATACAAGTTTATAATAAATATTGTTTGGTATGTGAACATTATAGGTAAATTTGTTTACATTTCTGATGCAGTGCAACCGACTAAATATATTTAAATCAAAGGAATGCACTTCACATGTCAAATATTGATATATCTTTCAAAATAAAACCATATACCGAAAGAAAAGTAGAATTGTTTACATTAAGCTATAAATACATACATAAATATAATTATGATCGTTACATTCTGTCACGATTTCGTTAAAATGCATGCGAAATTAATATCACAAATGTTCCTGAATATTCCACACTGCCATTGTGTGCATGATTTTGATTCTATGCTCATTCTGGGCTCAAAGCCCTCTCTGATATGTCTTAGCACTTTAAGGTTAGGATGGCCCTAGCATGATATTATGTTATATAATATACTATCATATAAATATCGATATAAAATCATTTGTAGTTATACATGGAATGTACACGTCGAACTTCGTTGACTTGGGATCGAGGCGAATACATGTTTTGTGAATTGTTCGTAGATAGAGTTCGCTTCTTGTTAACAACTGCATACACTTGTTCATTTTTCAGTACATGTGATGACATAGATTTATTCAGATTTTCACTAAAAGCATTCCTCTGAAATCGCTGATCTGGCATTGAAGCATTCAAGTTGGTGTTTCTCCAATTCATGCCCCCTTTACGCATTTGTACGGGTTCCTCATTATCATAATCTGGTGGAAGATCATCCAGTCGTTCTGATGTTCTTTCTCCCTTATATATCACGGCGCTTCCGTCGTTAGAAGACGCAGATCCTATACTTCGGTAGCTGTAATTTGAATGGAACGATAGATTACGGGTAAGAATCCTATGCTCGTGAGCGCTTCTTGGGGTTCCAGGACCCCTAGCAGATTGAGGAGGGTAAACATCTCTGTAACTGTCACGGGCACTAAGCGGTGGTGAAGAGATCGGACTGTCAAGTTCATTATGTAATTTGTCTCGGTCTTCCGACATTTTATCTTCAGAATCCTCAGAAGGCGTCGATACATCTATACCGCTTTCATCTGAACCATTTCTTGAACGTTGTTGTTGCACATTCACACCAACTATTGTTTCGTTTAAACATTTACGTTTGTCGACGCGATCCAAGTTCCCTTTAGCACGACTTATTGTATCATAGTCTTTTGGGGGAAGGAGAATTGGCACTCCTTCTTTTTTCGAAACATTAAGCCTCTGTCTTAGCTCGTCTGTTACATTGTCGTATGCCATTACTTCCTTTAGACTTTGTAAATCTGGTTCAATATCATCCATGTCTGGAAAAGAATTCTCGCTGTACGTACTGGCACCGGAGTCGGCTGCAGAATCTGTTCTTGGGTCGCTATATCCATCTGATTCTATTAACCTAGGATCATGAATATGGCCTTTGCTGGCAAGAGACCTCTCAATTTCTTTTGTCCTTTCCGTGTGTACTGAGATGATGTTATTTAACAACTTCACATACTGAGCTGCGGTTTCGGCTGTATCAAACCTATATACGTGCACGTGAACGTATTTATTTGTTCTTGGAACATAACCTAAGTATATACATGCCACTATATCATCAGGTCGCCCCGTGTCTGGGTTTGTAGCTTGTGCTATGTAAGTAACATCACGAGTCGGGATAATGGGATAGTTCACGGTTTTTATTTTACGTTTCTTTTTTTCTTCAATGTCTTGAGAAATTTTAATTTCTTGATTGCTCACCTGCAATGTAAATTTAGGAGGATTGTGCCAATTCACCTGTTTCCGACGAAGATTTTCTACTACTGGGTCCGTATACTTCCTACCACGAAGTCCTTTAGTTTCGATCCACCCCAAAAATTCCACATAAAATTTCTGTGAATCCTTATTTTTATCCTTCTTTCCAAAAAATCGTGACATGTTCTTTTAAACTGTGTTGATTCAGTTTTTTTTAATAAACTACAAATAGTAAGTCATTCACAAGTCCTGTATATCTTGTTTTTCTCACAACAGTTTGTACCATCCAAGTCCTATAAAAGACAATACGAAAAATTATTTCGCCTTCACCTGTCGCGATAAATGTCACATGTATTTGAGAAATATTTGACAAGTTAAAGATTTTACATATCGTTCACGGAAGGCGTGTAATAGATATTTAAACCGGCTGTCAATATTATGTATGAGACTGTTTTTAAATGGTTCGGTTGGTCGATTTTGTCCTGATCCTTTCTAATTCTATCGCATACCAGGAGCTTATCATACAAATGGATAGGTCGACCTTAAATTTTTATTCAGAAAATATGAATAGGATCGGTATTTGGCAATGAAAGACGTTTCCATTTTAAAAAGATATGACGCGTGAAATTAGATATTTGTCATGCAGAATAAATATGGCACTCCATAAAACAGTAGTTTAAAATGTCAATCATAATTTATTGACAAAAAGGTGAATAATAAGTTCTAAATCGCAAAAACCAGAGGCTAAACGGAGCCTGGATCGTTCACCTGGCAATACTATGCAATATTTATAAACTTTGTTTCACTTTTCCGTGATCAATTATTTTTTCCAGAAAGAATTATTTGCTACTTAAAAAATTGCTGCCTTCCGTGTGATTGAAAAGAAATAAAGTCTTCCATTTTATTCAGTGCCAGGATCACATAAAAATTCGGTCGACAAATTATTTACAAACTCTTCCCAACTAGGCAGGTTAATGTGCTATGAACAAAATGCATTGATATAAAATAGTGAATGTTTAATTGAGGAATTAATTTCAAATTCAAGAGTCAAGTTATGATTGAAATATGAATATGCGTAAATCAAGTGTTTTTTAAAATCTATTTTCATTTGTATTTCAGATGCAGGATGGCCTGTAATAGAAAATATATAAAAATGCAATCGTTCTTGTTATGTTATTTTGTTTTTGTGTTAGTTTTTTTTTTACTTTGTTTAAACTTCCCCCTTTTTGTGAAACGGTGAGGACATCTTTAGGAATATCTAGAGATGATGAGCCAATCAACAACAGGAATAAAAAATGTGGTGGTTATCTGTTGTATAAATAAATAAGGAGATGTGGTAAGATTGCCAATTAGACGACTATCCACCAGAGTTCAAATGACGAAGATAAAAGCAATTTTATGTCACCATACGGCCTTCAGCAATGAGAAAAACCCATACCGTATAGTCAGCTACAAAAGTCCCCGACATGAAAAATGTGAGACAATTCAAACGAGAAAACTAACGGCCTAATTTATAATACAATTTACAAAAAAAAAATATGACAGACATGAACCAAAGGCAACCACTGAATTACAGGCTCCTGACTTGGGAAAGGCAGATAAAGATTGAGGCTGAGTTTAACATTTTTGGTGTTACAGCTAGCACAACATAAGAACAAACTGTACAAATCAGTTGCAAATGGCTTAAGCACAAATAAACCAACTAACATAAAAACAATAGACACAAAGCAGGCAATCAGAAGTTCTCCCATACGTTATGTCAAGATACCTTCACACTTTTTTATAAGGAAGTCGATTGAACTACGAAGGACGATTTTTTTCGGATGAGCGTATTCATTTTCAGATTCCGTACGGCTAAATATATAGTTCGACAGAATAATTATTTTCATACAGACTTGGGCAAAGTTATGTTCATATATTACCAAGCCAAAATATTCATTATTTTCCAAAATCCTCCTGCCCCCTTTTTACCCCATATCAAATAGATATCCCCTAATACAAAATACATTCTAAAGAACAATCCTACATGGTTTGTTTTCATTTGCCTTTATCTGTAACACATTCTTAAATGGAAACCAAAACGCAGCTTATCATAGCATTTCAATTTAATTAAACTTTGACCTCTACTGGTGGTATTTTCAAATTTGAAAGCAACAAAACTTGTAGAGCACCACAGGGACATGCATGGCAATTTTGGTTTCGTTTGGTTCAGGAGTTTTTTTTAAGATCTTTGAAAATCCAACAATGTGAACTAACTTGTTGGCCCGTTGAGGCCATTTTGAACTTATAATGCATGCCTAAAATAACAAGATCACTTACTAGTGAATACCTTTTCATGAATATTTCTTCATCAACGTCGCAATAATTTTTCAGGACGTCCACAAGAACATATCAGACAAGTTTTGTTTCAACTGTGTCAGTGGTTCTAGAGAAAAATATCTTTGTTTAACAAAGATATTTTTTTCAATAGTCAGACTAATAGGACTTCATTTTTTCCCTTTGAAGCCATATTGGATTTTCATCGGGACCAAAGATAAAATTTGGTAAGTCCCTTCTCTTGAAGATAATTGGTAAATTTTAACTAAATCAGCCGTTTCAGAGAAAGGTTTAAAAAAGTTCAGCCAGTCAGAAATAAGAAAAGGCGGTCATGCTTGTTTTAAGAATCGGAACGAAAGAAAGGATCTTGTGAACACATCGCTCACAAGTTTGGTTTCATTTTGCTGTCAATAGTTTTTGTCTTTTTTATAATATTTCATATTTCTATAAAAGTGTCGAAGATAATATGCAATAAATTTTTGACTTTTGAGGTATGTCTTGTCTGTGCGTTATTTTGTCAACGCATATTTGATCAAAAGAGGGGGCGAAAGATACCAAAGGGACATTCAAACTCATAAGTCGATCAACCTAACAGAAGTTTGTTATGAACAATGTCATAATAGCTGTTCCTGCTGGAAAAAATATTCTATACCTTTTATTCCGGAACACATTCTGTAATATTAATTTTGTTCCACTGTAAATCATTTCTTCCATTCGGAACTTATTTTATGAAGGAACTTCTTTTTCATGAAAATAGTACGATGCAAATGTTAAAATCTAATTAGGAAAATGAAAGGATGAACATCCCTAAGAACATCGAAGGAACGTTAAGTACAATGTACTCCCCAGAAAAATGTTATGTACTTCATCTTCTAGAAATTATATATCTATATAAATAATGATAAAATTGACGTAACCGCAAACTTCAATATGTAAACTATGTGCAAGTTTCAAAGTCAGTGAACTAAGACTTGCGGGGCGCAAGGTCAAGTAATATCTCCATGGAACCGATCGAGATATACCAATGCTATATCAACTGTTTACCAAATATCATTGACTAACTATTGGCAGTTCACTTCAAATTGAACTTATCAAACATGAGCAAAAGTTTCACTTAAAATGGAACATGACTGATAAGACAGTGTCAAATAAACTCCTTGGAAATGATATGTGTCAATGCTGATTTAACGGCATACCCGAAATATCATTGACTAACCATAAGTGGTTCCTCTTAAGCTGACATAATCACAAACTTTAACCATTGTTGACACCATCAACGCCGGAAACAGCTCGCTTATGCCGTTGTCGCAGGCGAGACAAAACGTTTAAATTGGTCAAAATTAGAAACAGTAATAAAAATCTTATAACGGATACCTTTCCGTCATAATAGTATTTTGTAGATATCGTACTGCTTATCATCTTATGCATGTGTGTGTGTGTGTGTCTAAAAGGTTCTGTTCATCTTATGCATGTGTGTGTGTGTCTAAGAGGGTCTGTTCATCTTATGCATGTGTGTGTGTGTCTAAGAGGTTCTGTTCATCTTATGCATGTGTGTGTGTGTGTCTAATAGGTTCTGTTCATCTTATGCATGTGTGTGTGTGTTTAAAAGGTTCTGTTCGTCTATTCTAGACAAACATTCTTAATTTAGTTGAAAATCGTCATTTATGTACAGTAACTTTTATAAGGTGTCCGTCTATGAACTGTTTATTATAAATCCTTTACAATGTAAGGACGTTTGGACTAGTAGACAAAAAAAAAGAGAAGATAACTGGAAAGGTAAAATGTGTCACTTGTTTCTCAAATAAAATAACTATGTAGTTTAAGTCAGAATTAGCATAATCAAGTTATCGGAGTTCGTTTGTTTTCAATATAAAAGTAAAATACATGACAAATCTGAAAACATTCAGAAAGATTTGTATCTATAAGGTAATAGAATCAGATGTAAAATTAAAGACTCAACACAATAACACAATGCATACATAGGTGTAATACTGCACTACATGTATGTATTTTTTTAGTAGTTTGCAATGATCGCTGGATGAAAATTGAAATTGTGTATTTAATTACCCTTTTTATGACAGGCCCTCAGATGACGATAGGAAAATAAATTATATCACATATATACATTCTTAGAGTAGCAATGGAAATGTACAAATTTTGTTGTAACGAATGTTTGCGAAGTGTTTTAAAGAACCTTAGCGATTCGTACAGATTGTTATCATTTCAGTGTATAAATGTTCAAAATATGTATAACAGAGCGACTTGTTGTAGCGAAGTAATTCCTATGAATGAATATGTATACAGACCTGCTAGTCAAATGCGTTTTGTTAAAATATACTTTTTCACTTTTTTGGTCTTTTGGAAAATGTTGTTTGTGCTGTATTTAGACCCCTCTACCAAGAAATTTGTTTTGCATGCACACGTATAAAAATTGCGGTTTTTATCAAACGCAGTCATAGGTTTGAACGGTGTTTTCAATTTAGACTTGTACATATATATACATATATAGAAATTATTCGATTGCTACTACATATTGTTTGCAAAAACGTGCTTCAAACAGTTCATGTTTCATATTGTCCCATGTTCTATCGAATTATGGAATATTTTCATGATCATTTTATATTAAATATCATATTTTTTTCTGTTGAGACAACAGTATTGAAAATTCCATGCTCGTTTTAAACAAATCAAAGGGATGAAAAGTGTTTTCTGTTAAATGACCATGTTTTAACAGTATGGCAGCCTATAGACGGCACAAAAAAATACCATTTGCAAATATGGATTTCACTTTACCATCATCAGATTTTCTTGTAACATTTATGTTGTATCTGTACGAGCTCTGACAGTTCTGTTAAGAAATTTAACAGTGAATAAAGTCCCATAAAGTTTCAGTGTTAATTGAATTGAAAAGGGGAGAATGAACCCCCGTTTTTTCTATATGTACATTTTTTGTGTTTTAATTATCATAGTAAATATTCCTTTAAGTCTTCTTGCTCTCATCCCTACATTTTTCCATACGTTTTTACAACAACAGTAGTCTATATATGAAGTGTCTCTGTTCTTAGTTGAAAATATATATATATATAGGAATATATAAACTACTGTTATTGTAAAATAGTATGTATAAGAGCAAGAACACATTAAATAAGTGAAAACAAGCTAAAATATTAAGGAATATTTACTTTAAAGAAGAAAACGCAACAAACAAAAAATATATAGAAAAAGGGGGTCCATTTCCCAAGCGCCTGTCAAACAAACGATACCGAGGGACAATAGAGAATCATAAGTCGGAAAAAAAAGACATCACCAAGACCTAAACAGCTAAAAGAAAAACGACATCAAAACAAACTGCAGTACACATAACCCATTATAGAAGTGTGAAGATGTTGTTTAGCATCTAATAAAAGAAAAAAAAACCCATTAAAACAAACAAACTTATTGAGTTTTTAGATTCTTTGGGGTCAACGTTGCATATTTATATTATTTGTTGTTTATGTGTGCGACATGAGATACTAACAATCCTATTGTTTATGTGTGTGACATGAGATACTAACAATCCTATTGTTTATGTGTGTGACATGAGATACTAACAATCCTATTGTTTATGCGTGTGACATGAGATACTAACAATCCTATTGTTTATGTGTGCGACATGAGATACTAACAATCCTATTGTTTATGTGTGCGACATGAGATACTAACAATCCTATTGTTTATGTGTGTGACATGAGATACTAACAATCCTATTATTTATGTGTGTGACATGAGATACTAACAATCTTATTGTTTATGTGTGCGACATGAGATACTAACAATCCTATTGTTTATGTGTGTGACATGAGATACTAACAATCCTATTGTTTATTGGTGTTACATGAGATACTAACAATCCTATTGTTTGGATTTTATACTAATATATATCTTTTACATAATAGTGGATTGGTACATAAATCTTTTCTAACCCTAAAGTGAATCGAAAACAAGATTTTCCATGACAAAGGATAACACAGGACTGTTACCAGTATAAATATAACAGACATTGAAAAATTATAATGGTCAAAATACAAACAATAAAACTTGCCCTTTCTAAAATGGAAGAAAGTAATTAAACTACCTATGAGTTGACGCACAATAATGTCTCGTCTACTACAACATTTGGTTTTCTAACACCTACTGAACTCTCAAAAGTGGGACAAACTCACCTTTACCATGAAATCTGTAAGGTGCACATTTCCATGTACATTATTTCACATAAAAAAATACTTTCATCATATCGCATCTGAATATCTTCGAACGTTTACTTCTTGCAACCAATACAATGACCGGATGTTGTTGACCCATATATATTTAATTGAAACATCTCTAATGAAAACTTAAAACTAACCACTGAAGCTTGAAAACTGAAGTCAAGGCATTATGTCAAATGTCAGTAAAGCAGGTGAAACAAATGGTTCAAAATATGGCATCCGGAATACAAAATGTTGGATTGCATTTTTTGTAATTTGCTGCAATGACCCTTAACCTATGACCTCAAATTCAAAACAAGTCTTTCTCACGTACCTCATCTGCCAAAACAAGTAAATAATAAGACGTCATCTTAAAATCGAAATTCCGGCCCGTTATCAGACTATAGTCTATCGATTGCTGCTGTGACCTAGAACTTTTACATAAGCTTCAAAATCAATACTTTAAAAATAAGAAGATGTGGTATGATTGCCAATCAAACTATCTATCCATCATGGTTCAAATATTTAAGCAATTATGTCTCCATACGGCCTTCTACTGACCACGTATATATCAGGTCACTATCACACTGTAACTAATAATATAGCCGGTTCAGCAACAAGTAAAAAGACATATGAAAAATTTGAGATACAGCCCAAACTATTAAGCAATATTTTCTCATGTTAAATATGGTTTATGATCCTTTTTGAATGTGCATTTCACTTTTTGTTTTTTAATTGTATTTAATGCTATGACAAAATTGTTTTTCGTCCGTAGTAATAAAGTTCAATGTAAAATATGAAGAATGGCATAGTATTGTATCCATGTAACTCCATGTATAAAGCACTATCACTAGCTGCTGAAATGTAAAAAAAAAAAGAAACAGGAATAAACATGACGCTTACTGAACCAGGTTTCACATACAGATTAGCATTACAGCCATGAGAACATCAAGTCCGTTGTATTGGAAAATACTTTATAATTCTATAAATGAAGATTATAAGAAGAAAAAAGTGCACGGAGAATATGCTAGCATCACTGATGAATATTAGTCGAAACAAGCCAGTGGTACATCTGACGGATCATGAGTATGGGAAATATAAGACCGTGTTGAGCCGTAGCAATCATCTACGCTGAACACAAGACCCGCACATCGGCTACGTATCTCTGTTACAGAGGGAGAACAAGTAGTCACCATCATGGTGGTGGTGTTCTGTGTAGAAGATCACTTCTGTAATCCCATCACAAAACCCAAAAAACATTTTCATAGGGTCACAGCTCTCCTTGACTCCTTATTTTGAACTGGGCAACAAATAAAACATTATATTGATTTGATTCGAGACGGGAAATAGATATATCGAAATAGCTCAATATTGAAGGCCTCAATATTCAAAAACTTATGACATAAGGATATGCATTCAGGAAAGAAAGGGCAGACATTCGTGTAAAATGGTCAGCCATAAAGCTAGAAATTGAGGGAAAATTAACGAAATATTCTTTATTAAGCTGAGGACAATCCATGCTTTGCAAATTTTAGGGGGGTGCACGCCCGCCACGCCCCGCCTGAATCTGCCCCTGTAGCATCAATATTTTTGGGACGAGAAAATCCATGCACACAAAAGTACCGGAAATTTTTGCAAAGAAGATGGGATTGACATCCCGTCAGTGAAAAAACCTCAAAGGCAAAATACTATGACTATTGCAGAACATATTTTTTGATGATTTTTGATTATCTTACTAAGATGGATTGAAAAATTAAATAACAGTAACACAACTGAGAACTGGATATGTTCAACATAAACAAACAAAAACTGACCTTAACTTCTGCACTCCATGGGTGTAGTCTCAACAAAATGCATTATGAAATGTACTCACTTTTAAATTGTTTATCCGATTACGCTTCGCTGCTCATATTTTGTTTGCTTGATATTTTCTGCTTGATCCCCAATTTATAAAATATTGTTGGTAAAGCAATTAACTTGCATTGTGAGGTTGAACATATCAATAAAATTTCCTATTATTTTATTGGTTTTGATCGATAAATTTTCACCTTATAAACAGTTATTTCAATAACATGACACAAAAGGGAGATTATCATCAGATATAAGCTTAGTTTATTATTTCTGTAAATAAATTATATGAGATTAATATGATTGGACCCCGAAAGCAAATCTACATTCCAAAGAAGATCAGATAAAGATTATTTGTTTTGATAGAAAGTTAATGCCACCAATACAATGAATATATTGAATGAGGTGATAATTGCATTCAATATTTGATTTTACGCGCACGGACCAGCATTGACGAAATAAACACTATTATTTTGTTAAATACTGTTCTAGTTTAAATGATATTAAAAATAATTCCTCTTAAAATTTAAGTATTTTGCATAATAGACCTACATTTTATAGGTTTGTAATTATTACCGCTTCTTGGTAATTACTGAAGATGGCTCTATGCGTTCAAATTGTTATCAGTGGCATAGGAGTAGACCGAAAAAGGGGGAAAATCTTCTAAAAGTGACAAGGGAAAAACCTGTTCTATGGTCTTATAGTCTAGAAGTTAGTCAGTGTTCTCTATCGTTTACATTTTTTATTTTTCTATAATTTTGTTCTCACTAAAAGTGGTGGGGGAGGCAAATACAGTTTTGTCACTCCACTTTTGACAGTAGAAGCAATAGACGCATATAACTATAAGTACATGCAAGTGAATATTGTACTTTTGATTTAATTAATTTTTCCTCGTTTGAACATTACTGAAGAATTTAAACTCACCAAAATGACAACATAAAGTCCTCAAAGTTATTTGTTACAATAAAACATGTCATCTTAAACTTTTTTTCATTGTTATGAGACAATTTACTACTCATTTCATTATCTTAAATGAATAGTTTATTGTAATCTTTTAAAGTTATGGAATGTGAACAACAGTTGACGATGTTTACACCAAAATTCTCTTCTGGTTTCCCAACAACGACCAAAGAAAGTTATTCAAACATTACATGTACTTTGAATCATTGAAAGAGACCGAAGTATCACGTAAACACGCCGTTTAAAGAGCACCAAACTTAGATATTAGCTCAATGTATAAGTTTTAGTTAATTGGAAGAACTTTTATTTTTTCGTTTTTTTTATAAGCAAGCATTTTTTAATATGCTTTATCGCTATTTCTTCAAATCCGGATAAGTTCTGAAATTAAACAACTTTTTCATTACGCCACACACCAGTTGCGGCTGTCTGGGGTCCTGTTTAAACAATGTATTGTACATGAAATTTTTCAAAGAGACATGATTAAACCATCGTAAACACTTCAAGCAAAGCATTTTTATGACTTAAATTTGCGTTTCAAAAAATTTGATCATTATCTATCAAAATTCAAAATGTTCACTTTCTAAACTTTTTCCTCTCTCATCTCATTACAGATGACCTTTGTTTTGCGACACTTGATCCAAATAGGAAGTTGTCTAAGGGACTTTTTTTCAAGTTGGACCAAAAAGCGATAAGGTGAACTGACAGATTTAAGGATTTTCGGTCGATTTATTGTCTGAAAACACAAATAGTTTGCCGATTTGATGCTTTACAAATGTTGGCTTTACTTTTGGCACTGTTCGGTTAGATTAACGTTTATGTTAGAATTTGGATTTTTGAACATTTTGGTCATCACAGTAACAAATATTGTCTCATACAGTGTAGTAACATTGGCACCGTAACAAATTTTCTCATACAGTGTAGTAACATTGGCACCGTAACAAATATTGTCTCATACAGTGTAGTAACATTGGCACCGTAACAAATATTGTCTCATACAGTGTAGTAACATTGGCATCGTTTAATGTTATCAAAGAATAAGTATGATTAGGCCACTTTTTCGGCCCGCGAATTAAAAAAAACTAAAGATATAATATAAATATCAAATAACAAAATAGACTTTTTTGAATTGTAAAAAAATAAGGCAAAAATCACAAATTTTGAAAAACATCTGTTTATGTTAGGATTGCTACGAAAATTGATATATAGGTATACTATACTATTTCAAATTGGTTGCCTTTGATAAATTTGCAGAAAAGACTTAGTTTTTGTTTACAGTTTTGAGAAGCATTTTGTGCTGGGATTTTCAATGAAAATTAATGTATATGTCAAGTATGATATTTAAAATTGCCCGGTGCCGAAAATTATCCGTCGGCCATGAATTTTTGAAATGACTACCAAAATACATAAAATATACAGTCAATAGGGAATTAATAAAAACTTGATATTTACTTAGAACATATCCTGAATTATTTCTTGGTGTCCAAGTTAACGAAATTGATATCCCATGAAATATATTGCCTTGTTGAAGTAGTATTAAATATTTGTTTCTGTGCACCACACTCAAATTTGCAAGCAGGAACCTTCCTGACATATCAATTTATGTTTTATCTTAATATAAAAATAAGAAGATACGGTATAATTACCAATGAGACAAGTATCCACGTGAGACCAAATGACGTAAAAGTTAGCAACAATAGGTCACCATACGACCATCAATAATGAGCAAAACAAATACCACATAGTAAAAGGCCCGACATGAAAAATGTAAAATAATCTGATTAATGTACAAACTAATAAACGAAAAACAAATACAATATACAGCAACAAAGGACAACTACTGAATAACAGGCTCCTAAACATGGAGTATGATCCTGTTGTCGGAGTACTTCTTACTATCTACACATCTAGAAAGTAAAAAAAAAAACATATGAAGATACCATCTTCTAAAATATCCCCCTCAGGAAACCCCCAGATTTGTATCGTGGTGGCCTTTAATTTGTTGAAACTTTAAAAAAAAAATAATCATTACAAAGCCTGATTGTCATATAGTACCAATCACAAAGTGCCAACTTGTTGTATCAGGGAGGGAGAAATATATTCCAGTCGTATCAAAAAGTTTTCAAGACTACGAATTAACTACTACAAGGAAAAATGGAGTTTGGTAACGTGTCATACCGTTTATGGTGATGACCACAGGTGAATACTGTTTTATAAGGACTCAACATGATTTGCTTATTTAAATGATCAATATTGAATTAATCGACGTTGGAATGTAATTTATGAATGGTTGGGTTTACTGAGATGAAGTAGTAGGCCATAACACTCAGTAGTCTTTATAAATATTGACCTATTTAAAATAAGTATTTTGTTAAACTTCATTTAAATATATAATGAACTGAAAGGTTTTGATATTTGGGGTGAAAGATCTTGGACCTATTGCCTTAGTTCTAATAAACCGTGTAATACCTATTAAAATGAATTCCACTACTGCATCGTTAATTTACGGCATTTGTTGAGGACACATGTCTCTGGAATAGTTGTCATCAAGTATACTTGAGAAAAAAGTTTCGATAGCATCAAAGCAATATTGAGCCTAATGAGTTTTTAATATGGGTATGAAAAAACTCGTCAAAGATACTACAATTTTAAAGAAGTAAATATTTTACATTTTTGAAAAATGACATTTCCCAAAAGACTTTTGATAAACCTGAGCAGTATTTACGTACTTTTTGAGGGTGTCGTACCCGTCGCATTGTCTTTTTGTCAAACTTGTAGGTGATATACATGTGACAACTTTACGACAGACTTTCTCAATCGGATAACCCGTAGTTGTAAAGGCCCACGATGTTACAGAAGCAGTGGTTCGTATCCCGTTGATGGAAGAACAAACATTTGCGAACGGAAATTTGTAGATCTTACATTGTTGGGCTGAATTTGAAACGAAGTATATATACATTATGGTGTTAGCCCTGTATAACAACGGGTTATCTGATGGAGAAAGTCTGTCGTAAAGTTGTCACTTGTTTAGACGTATATATAATAAAATTAAAATTAGATGTGACGGCATGGTAAGTAACATTATCATCCTTTACGATAAACGAAACATAGCTGATCTGAAAGGTTCACCATCTACTTGCCACTATACATCATGTACTGTGTTAAAACCCTAGATAAAGCCGACAAGGAAAGGGATTCCTCGACTAACGAAATTATATTTTTATACAGCCTAGTGGTCGAGTGGTCCTGAGGGCTGGACACAGTTCAGGCGGTGTTGCCAAGATGTTACAGACGCAGGGGTTGTTGGGCTAAATTTGAAACGAGGTATATATAAACTATGGTGTTAGTCCTGTATAACCACGGGTTATCCGATAGAGAACATCTGTCGAAAAGTTGTCACATGTTTAGACGTCTATGATAAAAATAGAATTTGATCTGACGTCATAGTATGTAACATTATCGCTCACTCGACATAAAACTTCATATTGTGACTCGCAGCTGATATTTTACAATATCAATATGCAGACAACCTGATAATCAGTACTGGTCACCCTTTACGACAGACAAAGCATAGCTGATCTGAAAGGTACACCATCTACTAGACACTATACATCATGTTTAGTTTTACAATCCTAGATAAAGCCGATGAGGAAATGCGTTACTAGACTAACGAAAGCGATATTTTTAAATATATATAGTAGCCTATTTGGTCGAGTTGTTTGGGGCGCTGGACACTTTGATGCGGTGTTGCCACGATGTCAAAGAAGCAGGGGTTAGAATCCCGCCGAGAGTAGAACAAACATTTGCGATATCTAACATTGCTGGGCTAAATTTGAGACGAAGTATGTGACTGTGTATATATAGAATAGTCAGTAGATTGAGATCTGCCCTAGTGTGGTCAGGGGATTTCAAATGTCGACTGAGAGGAAGGTCTGGCTTACATTTATAGTAACTACGATGGGCGTTCATACGTTTATGAAATGGCTTTTCTGACTCACCAACATACTGTTTACCACATTTTCACTAAAGAAGATAAACAGTATTTGTAGTCTTGCAAGTAACATTGCAAAATATGGTGTATTTCGTAGCAGTGAAGTGACTGTTAAAAGTCTGGGTATTCAGTATTTGCTTCCAAGTCAGGCATCGTTTGTTCCCACAAACCTTGCAAGAGTCCGCGGATGAAGAGCCTTGTTTAGAGGATAAACCAGCTCTCACCAGCAAGTCTGTAAGGCTTTTAGGCCTACGGAAAGCCGCACTAGTACGGGTGGCGCGGGGAAGATCTTGGATAGTTTAGGATTTTTTCGATTTCCTTCCAATTTTCACGGATAAGGTGTGAATGCTACTTACATTGTCAAACTTGTCAAATAACGGCCGGGTACCAGTCTAATCTGGAACATAATTGGTCGTCGTGGTACGTGCGAGAGCGCCACTTCTTCGGAATTAGCTCAAGACTAACAGCAGGAATAGCAAACACTACCACAATACAAAAGTAACGTTTGATCCATGGAATGAGAAGACGGTTAACATCGGTGATTCGTGTGTAAGCTGGTTTCACTCGGTATTGGACATTGTAATGTTTATTGTAACCGCTCAGTATGACACATATTTTCATTTTTCAAACAAAGAGAATTGTTATATTGAAGTTTTCTTAATGTAAGCATCCACAGTTAAACATTATCTATTTTTTATTACCCACTACATAATTTTGTTTGTAAAAAAAATATATATTATATATTATTGCCTATAGTTCTAAATAATTGTAATTATCTCTGGAACAAACTCCAAATCGTGAATTTCCACATACAGTGAGATTTGATTTAATTATTTTGAAAGTTCTTGGAAGTGACGAATCATGAGTAGCTACGAACGGAATGAGATCACTATTCATTTTTTCGTTATGTTGATCCTACTCACGGTATCATCGCAACCAATGTAATACGAGTTATTATTTGGCTCCCGAACTTTCAAAAGTAGAAAAATCCTTCAATTCTTTTAAAATTATATGAGGAAAAATTTAATATAGTTTAACAATTTAGTACTAAAATGTTAGTTTGGTGTCACCGAGACGTGAAAAAAATAAACAAAACATGTTTAACCCGCCGCATTTTCGCGAACCTCTAGCCTTTGTTAGTCTTATGTCTATTTTTAATTTGTACCATTTGTTTGTTTCGAAGTATAGTGTGGCGTCCGTTTTGCTGAACTAGTTACAGTATACATTATTGTTTAGGGGCCAGCTAAAGCCCGCCTCCTAGTGCGGGATTTTCTCGCTGCGTTGAAGACCCATTAGTGGGCTTGGTCTGTTTTCTCTTTGGTCGGGTTGTTGTCTCTTTGACACATTCCCCATTTCCATTCTCTATTCTATGTTGAAATTGAAACACTTCACCTTTAATCGCCATTTACATATATGTAGTTTAAAGTGCGGAAATTCAAATGTTGGTCAAGGCCATTCCCCAAAAAGATATTAAATCCTCATTAAAATCCTTTTATGATACACCTTTCAGCAAAGTATCTTTTGGAGTAAGGACTTGGTTAATAGCAAAATGTTAATGACAAGCTATATAAATGAGAATTTATTGGCAGTTTCTGCGATTCTAAAATTTCTAATTCTGTGGGCATTATAAGTGGCAACATCACACCTCATTTTCATTGCAATTTCCTAACCAACTTTAAATTATATGTTAATTGTATCTGTTTTGTTTAATTCATGTTGAAAAAAATGACGCCTGTGTCTCCTGATAAGTATTTGGCCATTATAAGATTGCTTAGTTTAACATACGTAAACACTAGTTTAACACATTTCTCTCCTTATGTATATTCTAAATTGTTATTATATTATATTTAAATTCAGATTAGGAATATTTCAACTGTAAAGTTCATATACTGGTCAAGATTTAATGAATGCAGTAGATTGTATAGCAGGCATTAGTAGGCCGTGGATTAATGGACAAAGCCTTCTAAGTTTCATTGCATTCGTATACAAGAACAGCTTTACGCTAGTCCGGCTCTACTTCAGATTTTAATGGCTAAGTAGATATATAAATAAGTAAAATTGGTAAATAAATACTGAGCTTATAATGTTCAACATAATGACCGGTTGTTTGCATCGCTGTTCGGTCTATGTTTTCTCAAAACGACATAAATAAATCCCAGATTTAATACACTGTATACTTGAATGAATGAAATTGATAACATGATTTATCATAAATAAAAAGAAGTAAGGGGTAAACTTTGACGAGACAGAAAAGACTATATAGAGGTCAACATACGGTTTGTCACAATTGACATTCTTTATAAGGTATTTAGCCCTCTCACCTAGTCTTAATTTAACAGGGACTCGAAGCAGTGCCATAAAAATAATAATATTATAAAGCCAAGAACATTTAACATCAATATATATCGAGGTCTTCACTTGGGATAGGCACATGGACACTCTTTTCTTCAAAACTAACCATAGAGACAGCAAAAGACAACTTACCCAGTATGATTGATGTTGTTTGCTCTAAGTCCATTTGTAAATATTCCATGTATATCCAGGACGAGTGCAATGAAACAACACATTATTTAAGAAGGTCTACAAAATGGGTCGTCAAAGATGAGCAGGAAACATTTTGAATAATTGCGGGAGGTGAGGAAATGTACGGATTACGAACTTCATGATAAGTTTGTGAGTGAAAATTCGAGTTAACATTCAATTAAGCTCCGATGAATAACTTTATTACTTATTATAACTTTAAAATGCACTATGATGTATTTCAAGATCAAATAAAATGCTCTGCTGTGCGCATATTGATACGACCGCAGAGGTCGAACCCTGAACAGTTGGGGCAAGTATGGACACAACATTTAAGCTTAAAACAGCTCTGAATTTGGATTGTGTTTGAATATTTGACACAGCATAGGTTTGTGACACAAAATGAATGTGGTCATAGAACTGAAAAATTTGAAATTGGACATTTACCTACTGTGGTCCAATATCCAAAATATAAGTACATGGTCAGATTTAGCATTTCAAAGAACCCAATAAATTCAATTTTTGTTGAAGTTTAATTTTGGACCCCAATTTGAACCAACTAGAAAACTGGGCCCAAAATCAAAAATCTAAATACATGTTTATTAATAGACAATATACGCTTAGTTTTTAAAGGAGTTCGCTTCATCAAAAAATAAATAGGGAATGTGCCCATGGGACACAGATGATGCCCCCGCTTGCATATAACGTTATAAAGGGACATAACTCAAGAACGTTAATAGTGACGCTACCCAAATTTGTACTTGATCTTAGTTTTGTGATAATAAGCATTGTGTATAAGTTTCATAACGTTTGGTTGAAGCAAACTTAAGTTAGAACACAAACGAAAAATTCAGCAATTTTTCCATTTGTAAACGGGCATAACTCCTAAACTGTAAAAGTGACGCCCCCAAAAATCAAACTTGATCTGTGCAGTATGTGTAATAAAAATGCGATTGAAGATGAGTATCATTTTATTTTAGAATGTGATAATTATAACGACATCAGATGTAAATATATAAAGAGTTATTCTCATAAACATGTTTAACCCCGCCGCATTTTTGCGCCTGTCCCAAGTCAGGAGCCTCTAGCCTTTGTTAGTCTTGTATTATTTTTAATTTTAGTTTCTTGTGTACAAATTTGGAGTTTAGTATGGCGTTCATTATCACTGAACTAGTATATATTTTTGTTTAGGGGCCAGCTGAAGGACGCCTCCGGGTGCGGGAATTTCTCGCTGCATTGAAGACCTGTTGGTGACCTTCTGCTGTTGTCTGTTCTATGGTCGGGTTGTTGTCTCTTTGACACATTCCCCATTTCCATTCTCAATTTTATTACCATGAGATACCATCTACTTTTAAATTAGTGCAACTGTTATCTGTAAGAAATGTCAAAGAGCTAAACAACCTGGGAAAATATTTATTTTCTGCAGAAAAAGTACGCAATGGTTAATTATTCAAATGCTTATTTTTAGTTTAATATGTCTATATGTCATACTCCGCTTAATTCTTTCATTGATTTGTATAATTTGTGTATAAATGTTATATTATGCTGTATATTATCTATTGGATATTTATATTGTGTAAATCCAATAAGCTGTATTTGCTTACGGAAATAAAGTATTATTGTGGTAATAAGCATTGTGTAGAAGTTTCATACCATTTGGTTGAGGCAAACTAAAGTTAGAGAACGGAAATGAAAAATTCAGCAATTTTTCCATTTGTAAAGGGGCATAACTCTAGAACGGTAAAATGACGCCACTAAAATTCATACTTGATCTGTGTTTTGTGGTAATAAACATTGTGTATAAGTTTCATACAATTTGGTTAAGTCAAACTAAAGTTAGAGAACGGAAACCAATTTTTGGACGTACAGACGGACGTACGGACGGACAAGGGTAAAACTTAATATCCCTTCCGCTACGGCGGGGGCATAAAAAATACATATAGCATTCATAAAATTAGTTTATACAGAATAACAAACAAACCTACCACAAAATTCTTCAAACAATTTACCAAATAAAATAAAATAAATGGGGAATGTGTCCATGTGACACAGATGATGCCCCCGCTTGCATATCATATAAAGTTATAAAAGGAACATAACTGAAGAACGGTAAAAGTGACACTACCCAAATTTGTACATGATCTGAGTTTTGTGGTAATAAGTATTGTGTATAAGTTTCATAACATTTGGTTGAGGCAAACTTAAGTTAGAGAACGGAAACGAAAATTTCAGCAATTTTTCCGTTTGTAAAGGAGCATAACTCTAGAACAGTAAAAGTGACACCACCAAAATTCAACCTTAATCTGTGTTTTGTGGTAATAAGCATTGTGTATAAGTTTCATAACATTTGGTTGTGGCTAACTTAGGTTAGAGAACAGAAACGAAAAATTCAGCAATTTTTCCATTTGTAAATGGGCATAACTCTAGAACTGTTATAGTAACACCACCAAAATTCAAACTTGATCTGTATTTTGTGGTAATAAGCATTGTGTATAAGCTTCATAACATTTGGTGGAGGCAAACTAAAGTTAGAGAACGGAAACGAAAAATTCAGCAATTTTTCCATTTGTAAAGGGGCATAACTCTAGATCGGTTAAAGTGACGCCACCAAAATTGAAACTTAATCTGTGTTTTGTGGTAATAAGCATTGTGTATAAGTTTCATAACATTTGGTTGAGGCAAACTAAAGTTAGAGAACGGAAACCAACTTTGGGACGGACAAGGGTAAAACTTAATGCCCCCTCTGCTACAGCGGGGGCATAAAAATAATTTCCAAAATATCATTTATCATTAATACAATATCTTTATAAAAAATCCATAAAACTTATCTTCAAAATATCTAATAATGAACAGTAAATTTCAAACTATATTTATACCGTCCTACAGAGCTTATCATCAACAACACTTAGGAAACACAAAATTTTCAAATAAATCTGTCACTCCAATTATAATTGTGTTATTGATAATTACCACATGTTTGTTATCTTGATAATAGGTGAAAATTATTTAAAAACACTTGGTGTAATCAAACTTTATATATATAATTAATAGTTCCCAATATTTTTTCTTTCATTTTTCACAAACTAATATCTGTAACTTATCTATCAATGTCGATAACTTTATCTACACAATGTATTGTAATGAAATATATCCTTTAATAAAGATAGATTATTATCTTAAAATAACATTTTTTTATTAAGATGTAACATAACATAATGTATGGCACACTATTATTTAAAAACTTCACTTACCTACAATTCCACTACAACAGATGGACAAAGGTCTATTTTAATTTCCAAGGGAATTTTCAACTATAAGAAACTAATCATGTTTATGCTGCGTTCACACGTAATTCGAATTCGATGCGCAATAACTAATTCGAATTAGTTTAATTCGCATTCGAAACGTTTAACGTCCAAACGTAAATTCTAATTCGAATTGCAATGCGCGTTAAATTCGCTTTACTGTCCTAACGACGTTAACTTTTAATTCGTATTAACAAAAACGCATTTCTAATGCGAATTGGATAATGCGATTTAGCCAATTCGAATCGATTCGAATTAAAAAAAGAAGAGTGTGTGAACGCGATTAGCGAATTCGATTCGCATTCGATTCGAATTCAATTCGAATTAAATGTACGTGTGAACGAGGCATAACAATCCTCCTATAGTGGTATGGAACCTTGTGCTAAAATTTCTTGCACATCCATACACTTATACTAAAGTTATTGTCTTTGAACAAATTTATTTTCCATGAACCAATTTATTTTCCATAAAACAGTGATGTAAACCACAAAAATAGTTCTCTTAAATAAGATATGATGTTATATCAATTTTCAACTATGACCTAAGGAGCAAATATGTAATAATAGCATAGTTTCTGACACAGAATGAATGTGATATAAGTTCTTAAAAAAATTTAAAATTGGATATTTACCAATTATGGTCCAATATTCAAATTCTGAATACATAGTTGGATTCAGCATATCAAATAACCACATTGTTTCATTTTTTGTTAAAATCAAACTAAGTTTTATTTTGGATACTTTATGGGGTCCAGTTTGAAAAACGGGCCCGAAATCAAAAATTTAAAACACTGTTAGATTGCACACATTGAAGAAAACCACTGAATTAATTTTTGAAGAAATCAAACAAATTTTAATTTTGGACCCAAATTTGGACCAACTTTAAAAACCAAGCATAAAATCAAAAAATCTAAAACACTGTTGGATTGACCATATCAAATAACACACACAATTTAATTTTTGATGAAATCAAACAATGTTCAATTTTGGACCCCAATTTGGACCATCTTGAATACTGACGAACCCAAATTCAAAAATCTTAATACACACTTAGATTCAGCATATCAAAGAACCCAATCCTTCTTTTTTTTTTATTAATCAAATAAAGTTTAATTTTGGACCTTGTGGACCTTAATATGGATTTTTTCAAAAACAGATCCAAAATCCAAATAATAAATACCCAATTAGATTCAGCATATTAAAGACTCCCAAGAATTCAAGACTTTTGAATTAAACCCCATTGAAATTGCTAAAGAAATAAGCAATTTATACAAAGTATTGGTTTTGGCCCCTTTTAACTAAACCAATAGGGTCATAACGCCTAAAATCAATCCCAAACTTTATTTTATGATATAACATATTGTGGCACAATTAAATAGCAGTATACTCAAGTTATTGTCCAGAAATCAGAAAATCCTAGTTTTTTGGCCCCTTTTCAGCCCCTTATTATTAAACGGTTTGGACCATGACCCCTAAAACCATCCCAACTTTTCTTTTGAAGTATGGAACCTTGTAATAACATTTCATAGAAATCCATACTCTAATACACAAATTAGTGTCCTGAAACATGCAAAATGCTTGTTTGTGACCCCCTTTTGGTCCTTAATTACTAAACAGCTACTATAATAACCCCCCAAAATAAAACCCAACCTTCCTATTGTGGTAAAGAATCTTGTGCTTAAATTGAATAGAGATCCATACACTTATAATCAAGTTATTGCCTGCAAACCAGAAAAATAGTTATTTTCGGCCCCTTTTCGACCCCTAATTATTAAACAATATGGGCCATGACCCTCCAAAAATTATTCTAAACTTTCCTTTTGAAGTATGGAACCTTGTGGTAAAATTTCATAGAAATCTATACTCTTATACACCAATTATTATCTTGAAACATGAAAAATGCTTGTTTTTGGTCCCTTTTTCCTAAACAGCTACGACAATAACCCCCAAAATAAATCCCAACCTTCCTATTGTGGTATGGAACCTTGTGCTAAAATTAAAGAGAGATCCATACACTTATACTCAAGTTATTGTCTGTGAACCTGACAAAAAATTGTTTTAGTTAGACCCTTTTTGGCCCCTAATTCCTAAACAGCTATGACAATAACCCCCAAATTAATCCCAACCTTTCTATTGTGGTGTGGAACCATGTGCTAAAATTTTGACCAAAAAAAATATCTCTTATACTCAATTTACTGTCTTAAAACAAGACAAATAATTGTTTTTTTTTGGCTCCTTTCTGGCCCCTGATTACAAAACAGCCTAAGACAGTAACCCCAAAATCAATCCCAACCCTCCTATTGTGGTATGGAACCTTGTACTAAAATTTCTTACACATCCATCCATAAAAATCCTATTTCTCGTATCAAACATAAACTAAAAGAACTAGCCAAGGAATTTGTTTGTGTCCAGGCTTATAAAGCTGCTAATAATATCATTATAGTTTGACGTAAATTTTACATTGAGGTTCTGCAAAAGGAAATCACGAATTCACCAACATTCCAACTGACTTCATTTTCAGAAAACGATATCTGTAACAAACATAAACTATATTAGCTACTTCTTTACAAGCAGAACCAAATACAATGAAAGTCCCAACTATGTACTGGCTTCCGAAGCTACACAAATCACCTTACAAATTTTTTAGTAGCAACAAACAAAAGAGCTATGTCAATTGGACATGCTTTGATACTATTTCTGCCCTTGAATTTTTACTTGATAACATTTTTGTTCGCTTTGGAGATTCCGTATATCGTCAAGTTATCGGAATTCCAATGGGTAATAACTGTGCACCACTTATTGCGGACCTGTTTTTGTATTGTTATGAGTTACAATTTATGACTAAAATCAGCAAAGACCCATCGAATCAACATCTGATACAAAAATTTAACAATACTTATAGATATTTGGATGATATATTGGCTCTCAATAATGACGACTTCAGTATGTATACTAAAGAAATTTATCCTGTTGAACTTACTTTAAATAAAGCTAATGCTAACAATGACCACTGTCCTTTCCTCGATCTTGATATCTATATCATTACCGGGAAGCTTAATACAAAAATTTATGATGAAAGAGATGATTTTTCATTTCCTATCGTTAATTATCCATTTTTAGATGGTGACGTTCCCTTGTCACCATCTAATGGTGTTTATATATCTCAACTTGTACGATTCGCTCGTGTATGTAACAAAGTATTAGATTTTAGCGAGAGAAATTTATGTATTACTGAAAAATTATTACACCAGGGTTTTCGATATCATAAACTAGTCAAAACATTACTAAATTTTATCATCGGTATAAGGACATCATTCGTAAATATAACTCAACATGCAGACATCTTATACGTTCGGGTATTTCACATCCAATCTTTTATGGTAATATTCTTTACAAAGCACAAAAATGTCAGTATTCACCTCAAAAGCTAACAAAACCTTTACACAGACTTATTAAGAAGGGATATAGTTACGATACTGTTGTCAGGTCATTAAAGATTGCATATTTTGGCTTTAATATTGATTCACTTATAGGGTCTTTGCATCGGAATTAAACATATTTATTCTAAAAACAAGTTGTTGGCATGACACGGGTTATGTTCTTCTCATATATTTTATGATGGTATAATACTAAACCCCTAACAGGAGGGATTGTGCCTGATATTCATATGATGAAGACATAATCTTTCAATCAGTTTAATTGAGGTCTGGAGCTGGCATGTCAGTAACTGCTAGTAGTCTGTTGTTATCTATGTATTATTGTCATTTTGTTTATTTTCTTTTGTTTCCTATTCTGACATCGGACTCGGACTTCTCTTAAACTGTGTTTTACTGTGCGTACTGTTGTACGTTTGTTTTTTCTACATTGGCTAGAGGTGTAGGGGGAGGGTTGAGATCTCAAAAAACATGTTTAACCCCGCCGCATTTTTGCGCCTGTCCCAAGTCAGGAGCCTCTGGCCTTTGTTAGACTTGTATCTTTTTTAATTTTAGTTTCTTGTGTATAATTTGGAGTTTAGTATGACGTCCATTATCACTGAACTAGTATACATATTTGTTTAGGGGCCAGCTGAAGGACGCCTCCGGGTGCGGGAGTTTCTCGCTGCATTGAAGACCCATTAGTGGCCTTCGGCTGTTGTCTGCTCTATGGTCGGGTTGTTGTCTCTTTGACACATTCCCCATTTCCATTCTCAATTTTACTTACACTAAAGTTATTATCTGCGAACCAATTTATTTTCCAGGAACCAGTAAAACTGACCTTTTTTGGCCCCTAATTACAAAACCGCTAGGACAATAGCCCCAAAAACAATCCCAACCATCTTTTAGTGGTATGGAACCTTGTACTACAATGTCATAGAGATCCATGAACTTATACTCAATTTATTGTCTGCGAACCAAAATGTCTTCAGACGCAGACGCAGACGCAGACAACACCATAACATAATACTACCGCAAATAAATTTGCGGTCTAAATTTGCGGTCGTATAAAAAGCATGAACCCTCCAGAACTTTCTCGCCTGTGGGAATTCAAAGTTTTGTGTCATCAATTCGGTTTATATATACATGCATAAACTTATGTGCGCCATGACTCTCACCAACAAAATAAGATTATTTGGTTGTTGTTTGCTTAACAACCCGTGGCAAATATTTTATATGTATTCAGGACGAGAAATACAATAGGCCGGTTCTGCAAGGTAGGCCGATCGGGATGAAAGGCCGGCAATTTGGACTGCAACCGAGTATGAGGGCATGTTGAATAATGGGGAGAAACTTACCTTTGAAACAGGCCTCGAACCTCTTGTTGCAAGAATTTTTAACATGGAGAGTGTGACGCTCTCGCTCGACATCAGATCTAACGTTCCTATTCTGACCAGACGTGATAGGTACCGATTATCGATGATAGTGTATTTATATATCGCGCACAGCCAAACGGATTCCCCACTTTATAGCAATGGTTTTACTGCCAGTCGGGAGAAGTCCAGGTGACCATATTTTTATGTCCAAGTCAACTCTTGGGGTTCATGAAATACGACTTAAAATACATCCGCATAACCAAACGAAAGCCTACTCAGAATGGAACTTACTGTCTGTCAATGTGACAATATTTATATATCTAAGACAAACTTATTGAAATTTATTTTATTTCTCTTTAGATAAATATAGTATTATCATATTAGGTTACATACAGCTGCCCGATCAAGCAAATCATTCGACATGTCTTTTTTTATTTTTCCTATTCCACATACTCATCCCGGATCTATGTAATCCAGACCAATTTATAACTTTATTTAGAAAATTACACCCGTAAAGCTATAGGTTCACACTGCCGATCAGATCAACTCGATGATCCCGATTGCCCAAATTTCCACGACCAAGCGTAACCAAATTCTTTATCGGGCCTGTTTACGACTTATATCCGACCGCTATCAGACCGTAGACGACTCCAACACGACCATTTACGACTTCTTCACGACTTCAACCCGACCATTAATTGAATATCTATTCGATGATCCTGACCATGGCACGATCTCTACACGATCTTTACTCGACTAGCTAGACTAAATCAACTATATTAAATCTCAACATTGGCAATCCTAACTGAATATCATACCGTTATTATTACAGTGATATAAGGATTACAGTTATTGTACCTTTAATCGTGTACTGAAAAGCAATATCACACAAGTACTTGTACCCCGTGTGTACAAATTAAAAAAAATTAATAATAATACATGTATATATAATATATGTAAACATAAATTTTAAGGTACTTTCAATAATCATTGCTATTGAGAACATGTATTTTAACAAAATAATGTACATTGTAATGGCAAGATAGTTATAAAGTGTCAATAAAAAAAACCCAATTGTATTTGTATGATTACTTCAATATACCAATAACTTTACATGTACATGTATGTTAATTCCCTTTTAAAAGAGATGAATGGAAAGAAACATGCACAGTGCCCCTGTGAAATGCTAAATTTGCAACAATACATGAAAAAAATAAACCCAAAATAAACGGACAAATTAATGAAGTTAGCTGAATAAAAATTGACAAATTTAATCTCTGCGGTTTCCCCTACCATAACCACTATGGCCCCTCGAGCGAGAACGCCCTCTCTTTTGAGTGGGCATAGGGATATCAAGAGCACTGTGAATTGCCTTTTTTAAATTGCTGGCCAAAATTGAAACCCCTTTTGATGACAAGTGATACTTATCTTCAGTTAATAAATCATTAATGGGATTCCCTTGTGACAACATGTTGCTATGTACACAATAAGACACACATGAGACTTTATTGCCAATAATATTTTGCTTAATTAAAGCATTAATGATTTGCCCATTTCTAAAAAATACAATATTATCTTTCCTTGGTGTTGTAAGAGATATGATAATCTTAACATGTGGCCATTTATTCTGAATAAAAGAAACAAGATGTTCAAGTTCATCAACACATTGCTGTGGCGTAAGTGTTTTTAAGTCGGTAGTTAACGAGTGCAGGACCACTACATCTGGTGCGTCTTCATAAGAGGTGACATAGGTTTTGGTATCCTTTAAAGTATATTTTACAACCTTCACAACAAATGAGTTTTTTTTATAATGTTATGTGACTTTGATAAAATTTTAATAAGGCACCGACCATCCATCTTTTATGCAATGGGCATGCTTTTTTTAGATAGAATGATTTTCTCGCTGTGTTGAAAACCCATTGGTGGCCTTGAGCTGTTATCTGCTCTTTGGTCGGATTGTTGTCTGTTTGACACATTCCCCGTTAACTCATCATGAAAAGACGACAGTGAAAAATGCAATACAAAACATTACACAAAAGCTACGGGTATTTCACTATGATCTATAACCCCGGGTGTGAACTCAGTTGTTCCTGTAAATTAAGCAGTTATCATTCGTAAAACCTGAATTCATACGACCCAATTTCCCATTACCCCCCTCCCACCAAAAAAAAATAATATTCAATGTTGCCGAATTTACGTTTTGTTAACCTATATACATGTATAGGTGACGCATGCAGATTTCGCACAGTGTAAAGTCTAAAGGATTTAAGTGAAGTTTGCATCTTAAATTGACCAAAAGGGTGAGCAAATCGCTCATTCACAGATAACATTTTTTTTACTTCTCATCACGATCGGCTTTCACTATGTTATTGAATATGAGCTGCCTAAATACCAAGGATCCAAAATTTCTACGACTTCCACTACAAACAAAAAGGCCTATCAGTAGAGTCAATAAAAATACAAGACACGGAAATTATGAATATATGCTATGTATAGGCCTCAGAACGGGCAAGACCTTTGCAGTGCAGCTAAGGGTTTGTCCCTGTGGGTCATGACCCGCCCCCTCATATAATAATGTTGTTATTTAGATTTATCTAAAAAAAGGATTCAGAACCCCACTACTAACCCATATTTAATCTTAATTGCCTTTCTAGTTTATCATGGGGGACATGCCCTGACCCCTTCATACCACTGATAGTAAAATAGCTTGAAATATGTTAATATCCCTACCTCTTAATCATATATATATATATATATATATATATATATATAGATTCTTGCATTGATACCAGTGGATTATCGGATTTATCCAATCGAGATAGTTAAATTATCAATTTTAAAGTCCGAGCCTCGGCGAGGACTTTAAAATTCATAATTTAACTATCGAGATTGGATAAATCCGATAATCCACGAGTAACTATGTAAGAATCTGTTTCTCTAATGATTAATAAATAAATTTTCATTTTTTGTTAAACGAAAGTCCCCTTCGAGTGCCTTCCACATTCCCCGAAGTTGTCAATTTCATTAACACCTGTTGGCATATTTTGATACATCCAGTGTGCTGATAAAGTTTATGACCCTTAAATTCATCCAATCATCTTCTGAGATCAACGGCATCCACACGTTGATTAAATTTTTTTATACAATGGGTTCGGAAAGGGATAAATTTCCTTAGAATTAGAGAAATATATTTATCTTACCTCCTATACATTTGTAGGAATATGATTGGTTAAAAGCGTCCGCGTGGAGACCGTGTATATTCAATATTAGGTTAGTAGGGGGGTGGGGCTTATTTCAAAACACGGTTAGTAGTGGAGTTACGTCATGATTGGGTTAGTAGGCGGGGCTTATTTCAATACACGGTTAGTAGTGGTGTTACGTCCCTTTATAAAAAAACAAAACGGTGTTGAGGAAAAATCTGAAAGGTTTCAACAGACGAAGAAATTGATGATGAACGATTGAAATAAATTCATAAAACACCTAACAAGTTGTTATTGTTGGTATTTGTTTTTGTATTGACAAGTGAAAGTAGGTTCTTAATACTGACTGTATTGAAGACTTGATCACTTTGATAGGCCACTATAGTCTAAATACCACATTTTAAGATAGTCGGTAAGATAAATTCGTTACATAGTGTGCTAGTGACTTAATACGATATATATGGGGTCAGTAAATATATCGTATTAGGTCACTAGCACACTATGTAACTAATAATATCAGCAATCAGCATGACACCAACTTTGAGTACACCATATGGCTTTGCTGGGGTTTGTGCCCCTTATATCCCCACCTCTAAACCATATACTTTAATAAATATATCATGACTAGACCAATTAAGTGTACCATATATTTTGTCCCTCATGCCCTACTCTCTCGTTTAATAAATTGTTAAATATATTGAAAACAGTGCATATTTCCACGCATTTAAAACCATATACCTGTATATTCTTACTTGCAATGACAATCTTTTTTTTTACTAGAGTGACTCCTACAGGGGAGACATTAGTTTTAATTCCCTAAAAAGTTTTTACCTAGGTGTAATTAAATTCAAAGACAATTTGGTAGAATTCTGACTTTATGCAGAAAAATTTTAAATACTGCGAATTCAGAAGTTAATGTGTGTATTAATATTATTGCGTATTCATGGTGACCTTCCAAAATGTGAGATTACTTAAGGCAAATTTAAATTAAACTGTAAGGTAACATTGAACAAAAATGAAAATGCAACTAAGGTCATGTGTCAGTCTGGGCCATATAGGGCTAACTACATGGTATGGGGTTTCCCAGTTTGTTGCAGATCATGTGGCGACCTCTGGTTGTACATAGAATCATGTGCAAAACAGTGTAGCCGAGACCATTGATTGGCGCGCTAAAATATCCCATTGACTGGGTCAGATTAGGTGAACGTTCGTCTGTAACGCCCACAACTCACGACGTATTTATTATAAAAATTTAAACTGTGGGGTTGCCAAAGGGTCTCAGTATATATACGAACTACAGTGCACAGTATAATATATACATATTTTATTTGCGATCATAAAATGTACGAAGTCGTCCATTACTATGTAAATTGGGTCAATTAAAAAAAAAACTGAATATGTTTCTGTTGCCAAGGGTTTTTCACAAGTATAGTAGTTAGCAGAAAAGATCATCAAACTATACATTGTATACTAAACTGCGGCCAAGCTAAGCGAAAGGTCGTGCAACATAATCAGTCAAACAAACTTTATTAGATTAACTCGTTAAGGAACGATCGTTTTCATTGGTCATTTCAAACCTTCAACCTCACACCTGCGAAAATAGAACACGCGTACTATAAAGCTGAATGGACTGATCAGTATTCACGTAGCCGGTCAAGGTCGTTAAAAACTTCCATCGTCGTATTCACGTACATGATTGTGTTCTTGATTATCCCATGGCAATTCTAGCTTTTATACATGTGCATGTAAAATTTTAAACTTTAATCTTAACAGTCACGTCGAAATATTTAATTCAACTGTCTCCTCTCAATTGGTTCTGGATTAAGGGAGCTACCACTTTATTTTGATTGGGGGTGGGGGACTTGGATGAAACATTTTGTCCTGCATTTTTTTAGTTGTTATCTCTGTCCTGTCTTTCTACTTTTCAGTCTGTTAGGTCCTGACTATATTTATTAGTTTATCCTGATTTTTTTACATAAATCGTCACCCTGCCTTTTTTTTTTGTCAAGTTGCTCACCCTGCCTTATCTTTTATTCAATGGACTTGATGAATTAACGTTGTACTTGAAATGAAACCGTACTTAACTACAAAAATAACCAAATTACATACTAAAGATATTGCTCGATTTTTATAGTAAATGGGTTTGTGTTATAAACTGTCATGTTCATTATTCATATTCTTTCATAAGTTTTAGGATAGTGTGATTTTTTTTCTGATTTAGTTTACTTAATTTTGAAAAAAAAATCCCGAAATTCTAAGTAAATTCAGAACATGTAACCAGCCATGCTTTGTTTAGAGAAAAAATGGAGATGGCAAACCATGACACAGTGGAAGGAAATGTACTTTATAAACTCCAGCGATATACTTTCTTAATTTATAATTAACTGTTTTGCTGTCCTCGGTTGAAAATTATATATTGTAAATATTTAAATAGTTGCATAGAAAACAATCAGTTTTAAACAGTGTGGTTATTCACTAAATGTATTGATAAAAGGTGACTCCATTTTTGTACATACTTTTACAGTAGTCATCCTTAATTTCTTAATATTTCGTTTATAAGTTTATCATACATGTATGATTTTGTATTTCATTTTAATACGCACGCATGCCACACGTTACTTTGGCGGATAGTTCAACAATGTTATGCAAAGCTCTATTCTTACGGTATGAAATTAAAGGATAAATTTTCAACCAATTACAATCGAAAACAGTACATTTATATAGTTCCTTATAAACTACGACATTTCTCACAAGTATTTATTTATTTTTTAGTTCGACACATGCAAAAATAAAATCTTCGCCGATGAAACATTTCAAACCTTTTTACACCAACATGCCTTCACTGAATTCATTTGAATTTCGTGGTGACCATGATAGTACATTGCATAGTACATCTATATTCACGTGCACACATGATACGATCTTTCGGGGACAATTTGCTCGTTTATGACACGTCATTTCTGAATGACCAAACGCTTAGCTACTTTATTTTCGTTTTATAGCATGAAAACAATAAAAGAGGAATGTGCAACCCATCATAAATTTGAAATGGATCAGTATTATGAGATCCTTATTATAAGTAATTACGACATTGTCAGGATAATAACCTAGCGTCAATATGAAAGAAATTAAAGTGGTTCATACATGCATCCGTATAAAAGCGGCACATGTATTTTATTTTATCCTTATATTTTTCATAGTGCGGTACAAGTGCTGCATGCATAAAGAATATTACTTAACACAAATTATTAGTATAATATTTCGACCCCACTATTTGAAATTCACAAAATACTTATATAATTATTTGGACCAAAAATCATTGTTTTTTACGTTCGTAGTAACGTAGTACATTCCATTGTCGGTCACCTGTGTCAATTCACGTGCACACTACAATTGTTGTTGTACTTAAATCTTTCGGCCAATGAAATGAGACGTTACAAGTTGTTTGTTTGTGATACGCCAGAATGTTATCAATGAATTATCAATCGCTAAACTTGACTGTACATATTCAAAAACGTAAATGCAAATTTCACAAGGCTTGATCCAAATAGCCTTTTTACTGTCGAATAACTTGCAAGTACGAAAAAGAAAGGAAAGAAGTATATTTTGTCTATATGTTTTGTGTTTGCACACTTTTTAAAGTTGATCATGCATTCGTTCTAAAATAAAATTTTGACCAGATAAAAGTTAAAAGTTGACATAATTGGACAACCGCAATTGTTAAATCGCTTTGACGTCCGAAAAAAATATAATAATCAACACATCCATTGTAACTTTTAAAGCCAGTTAAATCCTTTTTTGCTGAAAGAACGTCCGATATCATAAAAATTCATTATCAAAACATAACAAAAACACAAGTAAAGAACGTTTAAGTATTCAATATAAATCAAAACACAAAGGTTATTCCTGATTAGTTTTTCGAATTATTTTATTTAGGCTTTGAGACCCTTTGGTGACCCCACAGTTTAAATGTCTATAATAAATACGTCGTGAGTTGTGGGCGTTACAGACGAACGTTCACCTAATCTGACCCAGTCAATGGGATATTTTAGCGCGCCAATCAATGGTCTCGGCTACACTGTTTTGCACATGATTCTATTTGGTTAGTTAACTTCTGAGGTGAAATATTGTCTCCTTGACATATACCCCATATCTGTTATTGTCCCCCTCAGCATCACATTGCGACCGGGAATATTTAAATGTGTATCGTCCGTCTATCCGTCAGAGCATCGGTCCGGGTTGTAAACACTCTAGCATAATTAATCGTTATCTAATTTGGATAAAATTTATGCAGTAGCTTTCTACAGACAACCGGTCAAGGTTGCAAATGAGCCCTGTTAAAAAATTTAGTACGCGGGGGACATTGAAAATCTGCTGTGTTATTCATATTGCAATAATTTTTGAATTTACAGAAATATATTTTGAAGGTCTCTATCAGAAAGTTTCGAGATACATTGTACATGTAAAAGTCAGCTTGATAGATTTCCCAAATAAACTAAGAAAACTATGAAGATTTAACTGAAAGGCATGGGAGCAAGATGAAATATTTTTTTTATGGACTTCTTTCATAATGTCGTTTAAGCACACAAAGTTTCAATCAAATCTGAACATATATATATTACTCAATTATGAAAATTATATGTCATTTTTAGTACAACATTAATTTAATTAGATTTAGACGTCAAAAGTATTGCGGAAAAGTTCTGTAAATTACGGTACCTTTACAGACGCTTTGTGAATACGGCGTAAACGTTGCGAAGTAGATGCGGAATAAATCCGTAAACCATCCGTAAACTTTCCGCAACTGAAAATTTTACGGAACCTTCGTGAATAAGGTCCCTGATCGTATAGGGGTCGTAGGGATAGTCGGCAATTGGTCGCGTATGTACAATTTCAGTATGAAAACGTTTGATTTTTATGCCCCGCCGCAGCGGAGGGGAACATGAAGTGTTACCCTTGTCCGTCTGTACATCCGCCCGTACGTTCGTCTCGAAATTGGTTTCCATTCTGTAACTTTAGTTTGCCTCAACCAAATGTTATGAAACTTATTTACAATGCTTATTATCACAAAACACAGATCAAGTTTGAATTTGGGTGGCGTCACTTTTACCGTTCTAGAGTTATGCCCCTTTACAAATGGAATAAATGTGCTTCGCCGAGCGCAGCTGGATACGACCGCAGAGGTCCAACCCTGAACAGTTGGGGCAAAAATGGATACAATATTCAAGCTTGATACAGGTCTGAATTTGGATTGTAATTAAATATTTGACACATTAAAGGTTTCTGACACAGAATAAATGTAGTCAAAGAACTTGAAATTGGTTATATGATTTGAATTTATATTCAATTGAAGATTTCTGGCTGTTGTGCAATACACTGTGCTGTTGCGCAATACTGAGTAAATCTGTTTTCAGACTATATGCAAAGAATTAGCAAAATAAATTGTGACCCCCAATTTATTTTTTGAAAAATTGATAATTTCTGAAATAAATCTTGAGGAAAAAAAATTGACCCCCCAAAAAAAATGTTTTCCCCCCCCTCCCCCCCCCCCCCCTCCAAAAAAAAATGATATTTGAAAAAGATTTCTCTTTGTAAAATGTGGTACAATTTAAGAGACATCCATACACTTAAACACAAGTTATTGTCTGCAAACTAGAAATATGCTTGTTTTTGCCCCCTAATTCCTGAACAGTTTGGGCAATTACCCCCAAAATGAACTCCAACCTTCTACTTGTGGTATTGAACCTTGTGGTACAATCAAAATACTTATACACAAGTTATTGTCCTGAAACTAGAAAAATGCTTGTTTTGGGACCCTTTTTGGCCCCCAATTCCTAAACGGTTGGGACCATCATCACCAACCTTCCTTTTGTGGTATTGAACATTTGTTTAAATTTCATAGAGATCCATACTCTTAAACTAAAGTTATTGTCCGGAAACCAAATGTCTTCGAACGACGACGACGACGACGACGACAACGACGTGATGATAGCAATATACGAACGCAAATTTTTTGCGGTCGTATAAAAATTGCTGAATTTTTTGTTTCCGTTCTCTAACTTAAGTTTGCCTCATCCAAATGTTATGAAACTTATACACAAAGCTTATCATAAAACTCAAATCAAGTTCGAATTTTGGTGGCGTCACTTTTACCATTTTTGAGTTATTTCCCTTTATAACGTTATATGCAAGCGGGACATCATCATCTGTGTCCCATGGACACATTCTCCTTTTATTTTGGTTATCATTCAGTAGATCATAGAGGCTCTGAGTAAAATCATACATTTAAAATATCTACATGGAAATAGAGCAGTTGCATTTGTGGGCAAGGTGGTTTGAGCTTCAAAGAAGAGACTATCTTAAGTACTATATCAATTCACCAGCAGGTTCTGAATCAGTTGAGTGGCAAGAGAGTATTTATTTAGTTCAGCAGTGTATAATTATACAGTTACTTGTAGTTTCACCATGAAATCGCCGTTGTAGATATTTTAGTAAGAGATCGTGTTGTCATGTGTTATAAAATTGCCAAGATTGTTTTAAAATAAAAGTAATTATTTTTTTTTCAAAGTTTAACTTTAGCTTTGGTATATGTTTTTCCTTTTTTTGCGTTTAAAAAAATTGATTGCACGTTTAAATGTAGATCCTTAGAGTTGAGGAAATCCTAAAAATAATAATAAGACTAATAATTTGAACCGTTTGTATTTTCGTATCTATAAAATTTACTCTTCTTTTCTTGAAAATGACACCACCAAATGAGACTATACCTATGTAAAGCAATACGACGGGTGCAACGTGAAGTACAGGATCTGCTTACCCTTCCGGAGCACCTGAGATCACCCCAGCAAGTAATGAGATTTGATCAGATCTGCACACCCTTTTATAGAATCTTGTAGCAGTCATGTGAACTCGTGTATGACCGAGTAGAGATAGAAAAGTGGTCGAATTTGGTCGAGTAGAGATTGGGAATTGGTCGAGTTGGTCTGTGATCAAAACCAATAGTAGTCGCAGTGATCAGGAATCGATCGGGCATTGGTCGAGTTAATCTGAACCACAGATGAAACAGGATGGCGTTGGTCGGAAAGCGATCGAATATAAGTCGAAAAAAGGTCGAGATGATCGAGTACTGATCGGTTAAATATTTGTATTCTGACCAAACCCGATCTCTACACGATGTTTTCCCGATCAATTCAACCGCTACTCGTCGAATTCCCGATCTCCTCTCGAGTGATTGGCTTCTCGATCCCTACTCGAATTTTTTTGACATGTCAAAAATTGTCGGGTAGAATGTCAGAGCGATACCGAGCAAAGTAGACCACCCCGAGCATTCTTGTCGAACGAGTCAGACCAGTCTCCCGATCGCGTAATCTGTCTTGACCGGGCTTGATCGAGTTGATCTGATCGGCAGTGTGAACCTAGCTGGGACAAGCAATTACAATGCAATGAACTATAAATAAGAAATAAATGATTCCACATTTAGAAAAGATTGATAACATAAACAATGTAGCAAAATATTACACAATTGCCCAAAAAATATTGTAACCGTTAACCAACGAGGCCCTTATTTTAGAAAGTCCCCGAATGCTAACTTAATTTTTTTGTGTTTGATGTATTTCCAAAAGAAAGCTCGTACTGATGATCACATGTTTATTTTGATGACATTTTATTCATACTGAAGCATCTTTAAAATATAATGATAAACATTCTAGATTCTTTTCCATTGACAGAGGAGTAAAATAAGGAGACAGTATCAGTCCTACACTCTTCAACAATGTTCAACTTATTTATAAATGACATCGTTGAAAATTTTGACCATAAAGATTCAAAACCCCTGAGAATATTAGATTAGATATAGGGAGTGTTTTGTTTGCTGATGACCTTATCATATTATCTGAAAGCAAAGAAGGTCTTCAGAATAGTTTAATGAACTTATCAAATTACTGTGAAAAATTGCAGTTATGTTTGAGGGTGTGGATGGGGGTTTACAGAAAAGAGAATAATGAGCAAAAAATATAAAGAATAGAGAAAAATTGACCAAAAATATAAAGAAAAGAGAATATTTAGGTGCTAAGATATAAAGAATAGAGAATAATGGGCAAAAAATATTAAGAATAGAGAAAAATGGTATAAAAAAATTAAAGAATACAGAAATGAAGAACCCCCATCCAGACCCTCATGTTTAAATACAAAAAAATACAAAAACAATAATTATTAGCATCCAACAAAGAACTACAAAACTGGAACCATATATAGTAAGGTTGAACAATAAAAAAATTGATAATGTTACAGAATATAAATTTCTGGGCACCTTGATAAAAAATAATGGAAATCTAAATGCAAGCTCAACAGATCTAGCCAAAATATGCTAGGAAGGATCTTTTTTCAATAAAATCACATGCAGCCTTTTGGGGAAATTTCCCTGTTAATGTATTCTGTAATCTCTTCGATTCTCTCATTAAGCCAATTTTGACATATAATGCAGAAATATCATTCTTATTATAAACGCTAACAAAAGGCAGATTAAAATCCCAAAACGAAGATTCTTCTACACAAGAAATGAATATTGATATACAAAAAAACAGTTTCCTGTCAAAATATGAAAGACGTAAAAAAAACTAAAGACTCGGATTAAGATTATTTCAAGCAATTTTTATTCAGAATTACTGGAAAAGAAAAATAAATAGTTTAAACGAAAATAACATGTTTTTGTTTATAAAAGCATTAAAGTCAAACAAGACCAAGAATTTTATCTTAGATATCCAAATTTTGAAACTAGACGTTGATTTACAAAAAATAGAGTTAGTGAACATAATTTACTTATAGAAAAGGGCAAATATCTGAATATACCTCGAAACCAAAGAACATGTCAAACTTGTAAAACCATAGAAGATGAAAACCACATTCTCCTCTACTGTCAAAATAATGAAATATTACATATTAAACTTTTTAAAGACATCGCAATCAGCTATAGATAATCCTATATTTTCAAATCTGTCTGATACTGAATTTTACTAGTAGTCCTGCTAAATCCTTCAAATATAAACCAAGTGAAAAAAAAACAGGTTCCTTTATAAAAATTCTTTAGAGATGAGGACAGGGGACTCTTAGTTAGTTTTGCTTGTATATATAAATATATATATATAAAGTGCCTAGAAAATCGACCTAACAATGTTAGAGTAGATCTGATTCTTTACTTCCTCCCCGAGCGGGAACCTGTACTTTTCACTTTTCACTTCTACGACAACACCGCCTAGCATTGCGCAGACGCCTTATCCCCTCCTCTAACTATAGCTGATAAAAAAATCAGCTTTCGTTTCGGGAGGTGTTCACATCCTTTATTGTTGAAAATAACATAACATTATCAGCATATAGAAAACAGTTTAGTTTACGATTTGTATTGCAAACGAACAACGATCATCGAAAATATTTGTAAAGCCATGATAAAAATTTTAAAAAATTTGGACTAAGATTATTCCCTTGTCTCAAAAGATGATAATTAATCATTTATTCTGATATTTAGTAAATTATCAGTATACATACTCTTTACAATTCTAAAAAAAGAACCCCTTATGCCAATTTCCAACAATCTCAAAAATACAGCTTCGTGAATAACTGAATCAAACGCCTTTTTAAAATCTACAAACATGTTTAAAATAAAATTTACGGTTTAACGTTTATTTTTTTTGTCATTAATAATAATAATAATAATAATAATAACGATTCTTTATTGTCATATAAGTAAAACATCATACTTGTGACAAATACAAATAATAACAACAACAAAAAATAAACTGATTTGAATACACACACATATACATATACAAATATTTTTATCCTAAATTGAGGTAAATTATGTGGCCTTCCAATAACCGTTTCGATTCCTAACATCACTGAAGAGACATTAATTGTCGAAATCCGGATATGGTGTACAAAAAATCTTTGCACCTTTGTTTGCGGAATACCATCTTTGCCGCAAGTTTATTGTTTTCTGTTTGGTATTAAATTTATAGTTAAGATCCATTTATTACACCTTGTGATCCGTTTATTTGGCAATCGACAATGGCAGTCAGCAGGATTTAAGAACATTTGTTGTTCGACCTGTTAGTCAAATGCGTTTTGTTAAAATATACCTTTTCACTTTTTTGGTCTTTTGGAAAATGTTGTTTGTGCTGTATTTAGACCCCTCTAACAAGAAATTTGTTTTGCATGCACACGTATAAAATTGCGGTTTTTATCCAACGCAATCATAGGTTTGAACGTTGTTTTCAATTTAGACTTGTTTATATTTTTTTCGTTTGGGCTTGTATTATATTTGCCTTCGGGTTTATATGATCCGTACATCCTATTTTGACTCCTCAAAATTCAAGAGTCTATCCTAAATTGAGGTAAATTATGTGGCCTTCCAATAACCGTTTCGATTCCTAACATCACTGAAGAGACATTAATTGTCGAAATCCGGATATGGTGTACAAAAAACCTTTGCACCTTTGTTTGCGGTATACCATCTTTGCCGCAAGTTTATTGTTTTCTGTTTGGTATTAAATTTATAGTTAAGATCCATTTATTACACCTTGTGATCCGTTTATATGGCAATCGACAATGGCAGTCAGCAGGATTTAAGAACATTTGTTGTTCGACCTGTTAGTCAAATGCGTTTTGTTAAAATATACCTTTTCACTTTTTTGGTCTTTTGGAAAATGTTGTTTGTGCTGTATTTAGACCCCTCTAACAAGAAATTTGTTTTGCATGCACACGTATAAAATTGCGGTTTTTATCCAACGCAATCATAGGTTTGAACGTTGTTTTCAATTTAGACTTGTTTATATTTTTTTCGTTTGGGCTTGTATTATATTTGCCTTCGGGTTTATATGATCCGTACATCCTATTTTGACTCCTCAAAATTCAAGAGTCTATCCTAAATTGAGGTAAATTATGTGGCCTTCCAATAACCGTTTCGATTCCTAACATCACTGAAGAGACATTAATTGTCGAAATCCGGATATGGTGTACAAAAAACCTTTGCACCTTTGTTTGCGGTATACCATCTTTGCCGCAAGTTTATTGTTTTCTGTTTGGTATTAAATTTATGGTTAAGATCCATTTATTACACCTTGTGATCCGTTTATTTGGCAATCGCCAATGGCAGTCAGCAGGATTTAAGAACATTTGTTGTTCGACCTGTTAGTCAAATGCGTTTTGTTAAAATATACCTTTTCACTTTTTGGGTCTTTTGGAAAATGTTGTTTGTGCTGTATTTAGACCCTTCTACCAAGAAATTTGTTTTGCATGCACACGTATAAAAATTGCGGTAACCTATGATTGCGTTGGATAAAAACCGCAATTTTTATACGTGTGCATGCAAAACAAATTTCTTGGTAGAGGGGTCTAAATACAGCACAAACAACATTTTCCAAAAGACCAAATGAGTGAAAAAATATATTTTAACAAAACGCATTTGACTAGCAGGTCGAACAACTGATGTTCTTAAACCCTGCTGACTGCCATTGGCGATTGCCAAATAAACGGATCACAAGATGTAACAAAACAGATCTTATTATTAAATTATTACCAAACAGAAAACAATAAACTTGCGGAAATGATGGTATACCGCAAACATGAGGTGCAAAAATTTGTACACCATATCCGGATTTCGACAATTAATGTCTCTTCAGTGATGTTAGGAATCGAAACGGTATTTGGAAGGCCATATAATTTACCTCAATTTAGGATAGACTCTTGAATTTTGAAAGAGTCAAAATAGGATGAACGGATCATATAAAACCGAAGGCAATATATCTGTTATAGAGTCGTCACTGGTTCAGACGTACTTATATATATATAACTAGCTTCATCGAGCGTGCATCTATCCAGGTGAAATCGGATGCAGATAAGAAACTTTTGAATTTTTGCTGCCTTCTAAATAATTCAAAGTTTGGATGAAGTTCAAGATTATTTATTTAATTAGTTAGCCACGCCCATTGGCCAATATTACAGAGATATAAAGGACGATGCTATATAATTAATTATTCTTTATCTTTCCTGTATCTTTTCTCGTCTTTTTCATTAAGCCAAGCAGGTTCTAAAGTATGGAGCTGGTGGATCCAAAAGTTTTCTCTTCTCCTTCTCGCCATGGTGTCCCACTCAGTGTTCACTTCTATAATTTGAAAAGTAACATTATCAAAAGGATGTTTCTTTGAGCGAAGATGTCTTGTGAGGGGACAGTTTTTGTCGGTTTTGTACCATGATCGATGGTTATTTAGCCGAATATTAAATTTGTCCATTGTTTCTCCCATGTACTGAATGCCACAGGTGTTACATGTTAATGCATAAATTGAGTTCTCCGTTTTGCAGTTGGTGACTGGTGGTGAGGAAAATACTTTTTTTTCAAATTGGAGTCATTTTCTATAATTTTCCAATGCTTTCGAACAATGGACGACAAATTTTTAAAAAATCAGGATGGTAAGTGAGTACAAGAGGTGTTCTGTTGACTCCTTTATTCTTATCCTTGTACTCAAGAAGTTCTTGGCGGTTAGTTCTGTTTGCTTTTTCGAAAGTTGTATCAATACTGTTGTTATTGTATCCTCGAACAACTAGATGTTTACGTAGTTGTCCAAGTCTTAGCAGATTGCTTATTTTCAGTTGAGCATATACTCTTGATTATGCCTGACTGAAAGGGATGGTTGTTCGTCTGCAATACTTGGAAAGCGTAAACTGTTTTCTATATGCTGATAATGTTATGTTATTTTTAACAACATGGATGGATTAACATACTGTTTAGAAAAATTGGGAAAATATTGTAGTAGCATGGTGCATTCGGGATAATTTGGAGAAGACAAAAATAATTGTTTTCAATTAAAGTGGAAAGTTAATTGATTGTAAATTTTATTTCGATGGCAGGTTGATTGAAAATGTACAGTGTTATAAATACCTTGGTGTTTGTTTTTTCAGCATCTGGTACGTTCAAGACTGCTCATAATGATTTATATCAAAAGGCTCTAAAAGCTTTTTTTTTAACAAGTGTTTTGGTATAGTATCATGCTAAAAATTGATACAAATCTTCATATTTTTATCACACAATTAAGCGTATTTTACTATATGGTTCCGAAATTTGGGGCACTTGGAATTTTAAATAAAAAAATATTAATTCGCATGGTCTAGAGCAAAAGTAAAGTCCTTGTGAAAATTTATGCCTAAAATTCTATGAGTATTATATTATACTTGGAGTTCATAGTAAAGCAAACAATTTAGCAATTTACGTGGAACTTGGTCGTATTAATCAGTTGATAAGAATTTACATATTGGTTTTATTTTTTCAGCTATTAAATTTTTCTGTAGAATCAAAGCCATGATTGAGTGCCGTTTCTTAAGTCAAACTCGTACAAATAGCATGTATATGCATCAAATGGTATACAATTGAAACATATACGTACGGTGACCTATAGTTGTTAATTTCTGTGTCATTTGGTCTCTTGTGGAGAGTTGTCTCATTGGCAATCATACCACATCCTCTTATTTTTATATGGTATTCTTCTATTGTTTTTAATGCAAAACTGCTGAATGTAGATATTTATAATCCAATGCTAATGAAATTATAGATGTTTTAATTAAGAGGTATATGCAATTTTGGAAAGATGATCTTTTACAGAACGCTACAGTGAAAAGGTTAAATCACGAACTTATTTCAAATTCAACATGTTTAATGATATTTCCAAAACAGAGACGTATCTAAATGTTGTAAAGAATTTTGAAACTAGAAAGCACCTCACACAAATGAGAGTTACTGCTCATAAAACAGCTATTGAGCAGGGTCGTTATAGAAAGATTGACAAAGATAAAAGAATTATAAATTTTGTTCTTTAGATTCAATTGAAGATGAAATTCATTTTACGATTGAATGTCCAGCATTAAAACAGCAACGACAAGTTATGTTAAATTCTGCTTTAAGAATATGTAATAATTTCAAAAGTATAAATACAGAAAACAGATTTATTTGGCTTCTTGTGAACATGAAGAAATATGCAACACTGTGGATTTGTTATAAATGTTTTACAATCAGGAAACAACTGCTATAGTTAAGTCCATATTATCATAAGCATTTTCATTATTGTTTCTTTACTAATGTCTATTTGAAATCATTATATGTAACATGCCCTTTATGGCCCGATAATTGGTTTGATAAAGTATTCGTCTTCGTATATTTCAATTTGCATGTTCTCTCTTCCCTGGATATTTTTTTTTGTATCTTTCCATTTCAATATTGAGACAAAAAGTCGCCGACTCTAGAATTTGGTTAGTATATATTGGAATACATATATAGTTAGTTTTCTCAATTGAATTGTTTCAAATTTATCATGTCGGGTATGGGTTTTTCCTCATTGTTGAAGGTCGTACGGTTGCCTATAATTTCTTACATCCATTTCATTTGAACTTTGGTTGATAGTTGTCTTATTGGCAATCACGCCACATCTCCTTATTTTCAAATATAGTATAGTATAGTATATATATAATTTAAATCTGACTCTCATTTAATAGAACGAGAGGAAATGATTCAAAGTATATTAAAATCATAAAACCATAACTTTCAATATTTAGCTACTAAAACTAACTAATTTGGATATTGAATAATGAAGATCCCACTATACTATTTGCATTTTATAAATAAATAAAAGATATTAATAATTAAAATAAAACATGCAGGTCATCTGCAAAACCTGATACACATTTAATTCTATAATACGAGTTTGGTACTCTGCTAAGCATGACCTGAGCATAGGAAGAATTGAATATTCTGTGGCACCGTCCCTTGGTGATCTTTGGTGATTTGACATAGATTCCATGATCCTATATTATTTTTTTTTGTTAGTTTGACTGGTCTGTCAAGCATCGAGTCTGCTTACTGCATATGAGTCATAATATATATTATTCAATGTGATTTTTTTATTTATCTGCACATGTTGAGATATCTCCACAAGACACACAGTTAACTTATTATGCCTTTTGTTTCTTTAACAGTCAAAATACACTTACCTGGTGCACTTGGGTCAATGTCAACATAATATTAATTGAATTATAATATGTTTTTTTTCATCACATGTCTATTGTCTAAATTGCTTATATTATTATTCTGCAAATGTTTAAAATGATATTGTTAGTTGATATGTGCCCTCCTGGGGCCCTAAATTTGGTGAATGAAATATTCTATTCTATTATACGGTCCTTTGCTTTTGCGCCTAATTAATACATTTCATTTGCGCCAAAATAATACATTTCATTTGCGCCAAAATAATACATTTCATTTGCGCCGAAATAATACATTTCATTTGCGCCAAAATAATATTCATTTGCGCCAAAATAATACATTTCATTTGTACGGGCCCATAGGGGACCTACAAAAAAAAAAATTATATCGTTATCTCAATATATATATATCGTTATTTCGATATAATTAAATCGTTATCTCGATATATTTATATCGTTATCTCGATATTTATATCGTTATCTCCATATATTTATTTCGTTATCTCGATATAATTATATCGTTATCTCGATATAATTATATCGTTATCTCGATATTTATATCGTTATATCAATATATTTATTTCGTTATCTCGATATAATTATATTGTTATCTCCATATATTTATTTCGTTATCTCGATATAATTATATCGTTATCTCGATATTTATATCGTTATAACGATATAATTATATAGTTTAGGTGGGGTTATGGCACCTTTTTGCAAATAACTCAAAAACTTATACAGATATCAAAATCTAGCAGAGAGTAAAATTGATCAGTACATTATGATCTGCCTCTGCCGAAATTTAAGTTCAGGTTGATCGGACAATTCGTTTCAGAGCTATGGCCCTTTATTTGCAATTTTTCTCAATTTTTTATAATTTTGACAATAGTTTGAAAAGCTAGAGCCTTTTTATTATTATTATTATTCCAAAATATTTCCTGTTTAAAATTATCTTAGTCGTCAAGGTAACAGATTAAGGTTCCCGGTTTACAGAAATGCCATCTATACAGGGGCAAAAGAAAGCTAACAAAGTCCATTTTTACCTTTATTTAACATTAAGTTTTTTTAAAAATGTCTTAGGCCCGCTTGAACTAGTATATATATCTTTAATATACACGATGTCGTACTAAATGAGATGTAGTAAGAGAATTAATAAGACAACTAACTCTTTCCTGGGACAAATTGGCGTTATTGTAATAAAAAAAAATGTACACAGGAAAATATAAATATAATGGTTTTGTCGTTAGGAGTTACTGTAACTGTCGATTGATCCTCCAGTGGGTTAGCAAACGCTCCCCGATAGTTGTCCGACCTCGTGTATATTACAGATATATATACTATTTCAAGCGTGTCTGGGACATATATTGAAAATCGACAGTTCTACGCATTTTCGCGTCAGCTACAGATTGATACAAAACTTTAACGACATAACATTTTTGCACCGGCAGTTCGATCGGCTTCCCTGGTCTGTCGCTTTCTTCTTTTCGTCCTGATTATGCATGAAATATTTGCGACTGAACGTTAAGCAAACATCAATCAATGTAAACAGAAATTGACATATCAAGCAAGCGGATCAAACTGCCAGCGCAAAAAAAATAAGCCTGTTTAACGTCTTTCAAGGTTTGGCATCTATCAGAAGCGCGCGAAATGAAGAATGTTCGATTAATCCCCTAGTGGTGTTAGCCGGCGCTGACCGATAGTTATCCGACCTTAATAAATAGGTTCAAATTATGAGATGTTTCATTGCATAACTTTTTTATTATTACATGTAAAATGTCGGTTTATGGCTCGTTTTAATGAAAATGGAATATACCTTTGAAAATTTTAAGATGTGGATCTAGACAATTTAATTGAGGCCTGGAGCTAGCATGTCAGTAACTGCTAGTATTCTTTTGTAAGTTTATGTATCATTGTCATTTTGTTTAGTTTCTTTTGTTACCTATTCTGACACCGGACTCGGACTTCTTTTGAACTGTGTTTTACTGTGCGTATTGCTGTGTGTTTGTTTTTTCTACATTGGCTAAAGGTATAGGGGGAGGGTTGAGAACTCACAAAACATCGTTTAACCCCGCCGCATTTTTGCGCCTGTCCCACTTCAGGAGCCTCTGGCCTTTGCTAGTCTTGTGTGATTTTTAGTTTAAGTTTCTTTTATATATTTCGGAGTTTAGTATGACTTCCATTATCTCTGAACTAGTATAATTTTTTGTTTAGGGGCCAGCTGAAGCACTCCTCCGGGTGCGGGGTTTTCTCGCTGTATTGAAGACACATTGGTGGTCTTCAGTTGTTTTCTGCTCTTTGGTCGGGTTGTTGTCTCTTTGACACATTCCCCATTTCCATTCTCAATTTAATTATACATAAACAAAATACAACGAGAAAACGAAGACCATATTCTTGATTTGTCGAGTTACTGACCTTGTGTATATCATAAAATAAAAAAAATGTTCAAGCAAACCTGGGGCCTTTAGTTTTCAATAAACAAGCAAAAATATGCGAAAATCTGCAAATTTGGGTATTTTAAGAGAACAAAATCTGAAAGTTTTGCCCACAAGACTTTATTGTAGCTCTTAAGGTAGATCATAAGTATATATTTTTTGAGATAGAATTTTCTTATACTTTGCCAGAATGAAGATTTTACTATGCTTTTTTCAAAATTATAATAAAAAGTATGGGTCACCGTGCTATTTTTCAAGCTATGAGTCGTTGAAAATTGCCTTAATTTGGTTAGATTGTTCATGAAAAAGCACATTTGTGTGCATAAAAAAAATTCTATGAGATAGAATTTTGAAATAAATTGTGAGAAGATAGGTTTTATAATATGTTTTAAGAAAATAAAAAGAAAAAATGGTGTCACCGAACTTGTTTTCTTGCTACAAGTAAAAATTAAAAATTTCCCTATCAGTCTAGTATAATTTTTTTACTAAAAGAGTTATCTCTCCTTAAATGGCTCATTTGAGAAAAATGATTCTAAAAACCAAAAAAATGATATTTGTTTAAATATTTTGTATAATACAATAATTCACCAAGTTTTCTTTATATAAATAAACAGTCTAACCATTAAATTGCAAATCTGTCTCCAAATTTGCAGATTTAGACAAATAACTAGACCCATTTTGTACTGCGATTGTACAATCCAAGATGGCGGTATACCATGAATCTACCTTAATGATCTGAACAATTTCCAATTTAAACTAAGGCTCTAGCTTTTAATCTAAAATTTGAATTGAATGGATTTGATTTGATCGATAAAAACAAATTAGAAACAGTAATTTTGAAAATTTAGGCGAAATGTATTTCTTACTCTGAAAGAAGCATATAAATATATGCAGTGTTGTATATGTATATATATTTTAAAATATACGACGAGGAAAAGTAACATCCGGCCATCGAAAGCTTTATTATTGTAGAGCCTAGGTGGTCGAGTGGTCTAGCGCGTCGGGCATAGTGCAAGGCGATTTGGTGCCACGATATCTCAGGAGCATGAGTTCGAATCCCGGCGAGGGAAGAACAAAAATGTGCGAGAGGAAATTTACAGACCTAACATTGTTGGGTTGATGTTTAGACGTATTTTAAAATATATATACATATACAACACTGCATATATTTATATACTTCTTTAAGAGTAAGAAATACATTTCGCCTAAATTTTCAAAATTACTGTTTCTATATTTCCATATCTACTACCAATGAAAGCCTTTATGTAATTATCATGCATTTATATTTTTTTGATATTGTATGCGCTTATCATTTTGCATAGGGAACTATGTATTTCTTTTAAACTCAATGTTAAATAAAGGTTAAAGTGGACTTTGATAGCTTTCTATTGCTCCTGGATAGATGTCATTTCTGTAAACAGGGAACCTCAGTCTCTTACCTAGAGGAGTAAGATAATTGTAAACAGGAAATACTTTGGAATATTGATGAAAAACTAAAAAAGGCTCTAGCTTTTACGACTTTCAAGATATTGTCAAAACTAAGATGAAGATTTGAAAAAATTGCAAATAAAGGCCCATAGCTCTTGAATAAGTTTTCCGATCAACCTAAACTTAAATTTTGGCAGATACAGATCATTATGTACTAATCAATTTTACCCTCTGCTAGAATTTTAATATATGTATAAGTTTTTGAGTTATTTGCAAAAAAGGGGCAATAACCCCACCCCACCTTAACTATATATCGAGATAAAGATTTAATTATATCGAGATAACGATATAATTATATAGAGATAACGAAATAAATATATGGAGATAACGATAAAATTGTATCGATATAACAATATAAATATCGAAATAACGATATAAATATCGAGATAACGATATAATTATATCGAGATAACGAAATAAATATATGGAGATAACGATATGATAATATCGAGATAACGAAATAAATATATCGATATAACGATATAAAGATCGAGATAACGAGATAAATATATCGAGATAACGATTTAATTATATCGAAATAACGATATATATATATATATATATATATTGAGATAACGAAATAAATATATGGAGATAACGATATAATTATATCGAGATAACGAAATAAATATATCGATCTTACGATATAAATATCGAGATAACGAGATAAATATATCGAGATAACGATTTAATTATATCGAAATAACGATATATATATATATATTGAGATAACGATATAAATATATGGAGATAACGATATAATTATATCGAGAAAACGAAATAAATATATCGATATAACGATATAAATATATCGAGATAACGATTTAATTATATCGAAATAACGATATATATATTGAGATAACGATATAATATTATTTTTTTGTAGGTCCCCTCTGGGCTTCCGTACATTTGCGCCAATAATACGGGTAAATGGTATAAATAGTAGATATACATGTATATTGAAAAGATACTTTAAATACTAATGATACAACATAGTTTAGATAGAATCATATAACATATTCATCATAAATCACATTCATCAAGAAACAAAATGAATACACTGATTAGGTTTTGTTTAATGCTGAAATTTTACTTTTTGCTGGTCTAAACCATGGTTAAGGTGGCACGGTAGTATTTACATTCCGAAATTTCTACTGAACATACTTTCCCAAACTGAAGGATGAATCAGGTGTAGAAAAATATAAAATAATTTTACATACATGTGAAAATGAATTTTTGAGAATTTTTGAGAATTTTGTATTCATTGCATGATAAAAGACCTAAAAGCACTAGTGGCCTTGTGTTTATAAAGATAGCGAAAAAAGTAAACGGTCATCATACAAATTCAAATTAATTTCTGAATATTATAATGAAAGTACTTCAGTTAACTGTGTATGTAGAATTTTGGGCAGTGTTAGAATGTTGTGAAAATCCTAAAAAGGCTATCATTATCCCTATGGGCCAGGAAATACTCTGAGGAAATACTACCGTGCCACCTAACTGCATCACTCAATGTTTTAATGGTTTTGCTGTCCAGGTGGGGGGGGGGGGGGGGATACTCTTCAACATTTCTGATACGAGCTTATATTAAAACGTTTTCCCTATATCTTACCTTTTAATTGGCGCAAATGAAATACTGCGGTTTTTTTTCAAAAATTAGCGCAAATACAATGTGCCCCTATTATATCCAAGAGTCAATTTAGCTAATGTTTTTTATAATATGTGTCATGAATTAATGTACTGATTTTTTTCCCTTTTAAACGGATCTGCACTAATAGGCCTGCATCGTCGTCAAATATACGCATATCGTAATTGATAAGATATTTAAAAAGTGTGGATGGCACTAGGACCGTCATATTGTTTCACCATTTCTCTAAAGGTGACTTCCTTTAATGTCCACAATTTCAACTATCTATTCCTCGAATGCCAACAAAATAAATTGAATACTAGTAGATGTTTCTTTTGGTGAAAGGGTGTTATATTCACATATAATGTCTTTAAAATTGTTCTTAATATATAGTTTATATTTGTGTATTAGTAGATTGATTATGTCTTATTCATGTAGTTAATATTGAATGTAGAGAGCCTTATTGAAAATTGGATTTAATCCAAATGAGTTACTCTCTTTAAATAAAGATATTATTATTATTATTATTATTATTATTATTATTATCAAAAATTTTGAAAACAAATTGTCGAACGTTCTCTTTAGCTCTAAAAACCAAATTGCCTGTTAGTAATAACGTTTCATTTTGTTCAATGCCTGAAGGATGGGACAATAAAAAGTTGAAGGGAAATGCCCCTATAATTATGAATTATGAATTCAATTTTTTATGATATGATGATTGGGTGCGGCAATTTCGCGTGTTCGTGTTTTCAAAACGCAAAAAATAAAATGCGACAACGCGAAAGGTTATCACTTTGCATTTTTGCCTTCGAATTTTAGTATTTTCTTGCCTTTGTCTTCGCATTTACGCGTTTCCGATCAAAACTGCTCCAATCTTTAACATCATTTCAAAACAAACTGAAAAATGCATTTATGCGTCTGTGGATTATGTCTTAGACTAAAGGCGAAAACCCGAAAATGGATTGACATGGAAATATTTGTCAAATCTAATTGTGTCTACAAATATTAAACCATCATATAATACTCAAATTTTTGATATCATCATATAATTTTATTGCTTCTAAATCACATACAGAAATATGGATTTCGAGTTTTTCTTTTAGTGGTCCAAAAGTGTACAATACCATTTACTTACTATCCCGTGAAATTTAAAAATCAAAAGCTTTATATTCTTACAAGTCATTATATTTTTAAGAAAGTGTTATAGTTGTAATTTTATCCAATGATAATAATAATATATATGTATTGGTAGATTGGATATCTTTTGTTCATGTCGTTACTGTCATATCTAGATTGCCTTATAAAAAAATAGTTAATCCAAACAAGTCGGTCAAAGTTTGGTCAACTGTGCTAGCACCATTATTTTCAATAACATTTGCCTCGAGCATTCAATTCTATAACCATGATACCCTTGCTATAAAGACAAGATTTTTTTTATCCATGAAAGTCATCAAAGGTATTTTTTAGTTGATAAAATGTGCTGTCAAGTATAAAGTCTACTCTCTGAAGACAAATTGTACTTATGAGTAATACAACGGGTGCCACATGTAGAGCAGAATCTGCTTACCCTTCCTGAGCACATGAGATCACCAAGGGTTTTGGTGGGGTTCGTGTTGCTCAGTCTTTAATTTACTATGTTGTGTTTTGTGTACTGTTATTTGCCTTGTGGTCGTTTTTCGTTTTTAGCCAGCATTTTTTGGCATTGTCAGTTTGTTTTCGACTTGTGAGTTTGAATATCCCTTTGGTATCTTTACCCTCTCTTTGTTCCAACTCACACTTACTCTTTTTGCATTCTGCTTGATAAAGAACGATTATTCCCCCATTATAGCGCTTTGAGTGTTTTTTTGTTTTGTATCTGTATTTTCAAAGGCTTTTATACATTTAGTTAAGAAAGTCAAAATCTTCATCTTAGCCTTTTCAGGTTTTAACAGTATTAATTTTAGTAAGTAAACAAGAAAATGTAATTATTTCTGCATATTTCAGATTGATATACTGAGCGGTATAGCAGGTATTGATAAACATACAATTTTAGTGTGAAGAAAATGCCAACTTTAATTTATTATCTTCGAATTTTCTCTGGAGAAAGAAATTTTAATTTTCATTTATAGTTTGAAATAAACATCTAAATATTTATATAAAGCGAGGTAACTCTATTTCAAACTATAACACTTTAAATACATGTAGTATAACAGAGAGAGAAAAAAAAATCATTTGATGGATTAGTGTTTAATGTCTTGTGGCAAATCTTACGTGCATATAAGGATGAGAACATGTTAATTTGATATGAATATGAATCCTACTTTGTACTCAATCGACACGCTTAGCCGGATGTTAAGCGTTCTAGTTCACATGGTAACCGTCCACAAAAAGTCATGTCAACTTACCTGAACTAATTCCAGTCTTTGCTCTTACTTCTAAATGCCACGTCCTTACAGGAAAAATAGCAAATACCAATTTTATAGTCTTTGGTTTGACCAGGTCGGGGATCGAGGGGAGAATGCTACCACGAGACAGCCGGATGGCTTCATTCATTTGACTTAATGAGACAGCAATACTTGTAATTCCGTCCGTCGAGCATTTACCAACATCACTTTGAGAACCTGCTTCTTCCACTATACCTAATACATCGGGAGAAAGAAACTGAAACTCGGACTTGCCACTGCTAAAAAAGGCAACGATGACCGCACTGGAAAGACATGCGTCATTTCTATACCCCTTGACCACCAAAGCTAGTAGAAGACGTATAGTTTACAGCATTAGAAGACGCTGAAGAGATTGCCACCAATATGTTGTTCTAGTACAAAGCAAGACATATTCGTCTAACTCATTTGTTATCCTGAATATACATGAATACTTCGCAACAGACATTAAGCAGCAATCAGACAATATATACCATAGAATGAAAACAAATTCTATCATATTTCTTTCAGGGACAAATATGTGTATACAATCATATATTTTTATTTACTTAACATGTGTCATTTACGCATACTTCCTCTTGTGCAATCCTTGAATAGACAATAGATATGAAGGACAAAAATTCTTTACATAAAAAATGAAGTTTCAGTTTTTGCTATGTATCTTTATCCATATATGGATTTGAATTAAATTTGACTCAGATCAAAACTTATTGAACAAAATAACAAACGTTAACTAAACCACAGTGAAATAAGAAAGTCTGATCTGGTGCAGTAAACAGGTTGCCAAAAGAAGATAGGCATTTCAATGGTAACCAATTGTGCATCTATCAGGCAAAATGTTTCTTTAATCACGTGAAGCTGATATCAATACAAGGATTTTGGCCACAAAAAAAAAAAAGAAAATGTTATTGTGCAGTCTTTCAAATAATTTTTAGCTTCCGCTTGATATTTAGATAATGAATTTTATTTATATTATGATATCATTTAAGGTGGATCATCACTATTTATTTCCTAAGATAGAATTTTCTTATACTTTGCAAAAATGTAGATTTGACCATGCTTTTTTTTTCAAAAATATAATAAACTGTAAGGGTAACCGTGCTATTTTTCAAGCTACAAGTCGTGCAAAATAGATTATTCATGAAAACACTTTTTTGTGAATAAAAAAAAAAAAATCTATGAGGTGGAATTTTGAAATAAAATATGAGGCGATAGGTTTTATAATATGATTTAAGAAAATAAAAAGAAAAATGGTTACACCGAACTTGTTTTGCATGATACAAGTAAAAAAAATGAAAATTGCATCAACATTCCTTTATGAACATTTTACTAAAAGAGTTAAATGACTTAGTTGAAAAATTGAATGGAACAAAAATAAATAATTGATATTTGTTAAAACAGACTAAATAGTGCAATAAATCACTTATTTTTCTTTACTTATATAGTCTTACAAATTAGTTGCCAATTTGTCTAAACTTGCAGATTTAAGCAGAGAACTAGACCAATTGTGTACTGCTATTTTACAATTCAAGACGGCGGTATACAGTTAATCTACCTTAAAAATAATTACATCTTATCTATTCCAATGAACTAGAAATTAAGGACACAGCAGGGTTCGTCCGAAAATTTAAAAGTGAGGTTATCGAATTTTGTCCCTGCTCTCAGCGGGATTTTGAACCCATAGTTCTGTTGCATCGTGTTAACTGCGACTGTTCAGTATCTAGTACCCTTGACCACTGGCCCAACAATACTATATGAAATAGAATTCTTTCGTCGAGTAACACATTTCTTCGACGCTTTCAACACATACAAAGTTTTTAACATAATTTTCAGTTAGTACTTTTCTCACGAGATTGAGTCCACTACGATCCACTATAGTGAACTCGTTGAAACACAAAGCTCTGCAATGCATGCCCTGTAAAATCTGTAAGAATGTAAGAATGAAAGTGACATTAAACAGAAGTATTAAATAATCCCCCCCCATTTTTTTTTATATAAATCAAATGTAAAAATTCTTTAGAAATAAGCACTTCGTCGGGAATTCTGTTTATGGTCACAGTTTATGGAAAATGACTTTTATACCTATAGAGTGATTTTCAATCCCAACATGTAAAATTGAAACTTCAGATATATGTACTTAGTTATTGTAGTTGTTTAAACGATCGAGTAGTATTTTATTTGTTATAAGTATCTTCTGCTGTAATTAAAACCTATTAAGTTCACTATAGTTTTGAACAACGCCGTAATTTATTGACTTACTTGCTCTACTTAGGATCCTATTTCAGTCCCTATGTCAACGCAAAGTCATTTGTCATTATATCATGTAAAAGGCAGAATGAATTGAAACAAACGTTTTTTTTAAATCCGATATAAGACAAAAACAAGATATTGTGTTTGCATCATCTCGATGTTTTACTGTGCGTATTTTTCTACGTGTGACTTTTTAAATGTGATTTTGTTTGGATTCAAACAATATATCCTCCTTTTAGTGCATAATTTTTACAGAAAAAGTCATTACATTTCCAATAGTGCACAAACAGCACGCATGTGATAATTATTTCCAGAGATCTCTGGTAAGCTATATTCCTTCTATGGTCTTTACTTTTGAATAATCTATTTAATGTGCTAGAACGGAAGGTTATATCAGAATATTTCATGCAAACTTGTCGTAAAAATCAAACGAAAGAACATTATATGCACTTTAAGTGTACATTGGGATATTGTTAAACATTAAAATGCGACAAAATGAAATAATCGATGCATAATCTAAATTCCTAAATTGGCTTGAAATAGGCACAACTGTTAATTTCTTATCAAACTAAAATTCTCCCATTTCACGTGAGTACTTCACGCTTTCTTTAATATATATTATGGAAACATTAAATTTAAGGCTATGGCTGAAACTTTAAACATCAATGTTTTGATATCTTATATGACTAAAGGCAGTTTAATTAAATGGTAGTTAAAATTGGACAAAAAATGAAAGAAGAGCTATTTATTAACTTGTTGCCATGGAAACCAGTTTATAAATTGTTGCATAGCGACCAAAATAATGTCATTATTCTTTCACCAATATATTTATAAAGGTTTGTGAAAAAATAAATGTGCGTTCGTGCCATAAATTGGAAATATTTACTGATATATGCTTTTGCTTATGGAATCTTATATTTCATCTCTGTCATTTAGATTTCTACTGTAAAAGTCAGATGTTCATTAGAAATATGTTTTCATAAAATAATGGTCTCAATGTCTTTTGTGGAATAGATTTTCTGAACTCTTCATGACTCTGTTATATTCTGTTTCTGTTTCTAGGATAATGGAAAAGAGTGCCAGTACCGTTCGATCAGTTTCTTGCGACGTCTGTCAACGTCGATCTATTTCAAAACCTGCCACGAAATGGTGCCCTCACTGTGAGGATGGGCTTTGTACAGATTGTCATGAACACCATGGTGCCTCTAGGTCAACTGCTAACCACCATGTTATTCAGATCGAGGACTATCATCAGTTCCCGTCATATGTTGCGTCTGTGAAACACCGATGCGACATTCATAAACTTGAGTATGAATTCTACTGTACATCACACGCCCTACCATGTTGTGTTGATTGTACAAAAGATGTTCATTCTTCGTGTATGGAATTAAAACCTCTCCATGATGTTGTCAAGAATGTCAAATCGTCAAACCATCTGCATGAAATAGAGAGAAATCTGTCTAATATTGTTGATAACATTGTTAAACTGACAAAAGAAAGAGAAGAAAATTTATCAAAACTCGAAGTACAAGAAACAAAACATGTTGAAACAATAAAACATATGCGCGAAATAATAAACGATCATTTAGATAAAATTGAAGGAACCGTTTTGGAAGACTTGAGACGAACTCATGACGCATCGAAAGTTCAAATTGAAAACCTTATCGATAAATTGAATGAAAGAAAAATTAAAGCAAATTCTATTCAAGAAGAAATAAGTTTGATGAAAGAAGCTGCGAGTAACCTTCAAAATTTTATTGGAATGAGAGATTTAGAGAAAAAAGTTAACGAAGAAGGCAAAACATTGGTAATTTTGCAAGAAGACGAAAATTTTTACAACTCAGATATTCATTTAAACTACTCAGAAATTTTGTCTTCTTTTACAGATAAAGTTTCAGTGTTTGGTGACGTACTCGTCCAGACAAGTCCAAGAAATTTAAGCCTCATTTTAGGGAAGAGGATACAATCGCAAATTGTGTTGCCAAAAGTTGCAGGAATTGAAAAAATTAAGATGAGGCTCCAGCAGAGAATAAAATTGAAGAATAGCAAAGGGTTTGATATCTCTAGTTGTGAAATATTAGATAATGGGAAATTATTATTTTTAGATTGGAAACATGAACGTTTACTTACCTGCAACAGTGATGGCAGCGAAAGTCGCGTTGTTGCTGATTTCCCGGGGAATGGTCCGTTCGATATTACATGTATTTCAGACGATAAGATTGTTGTATCAGCACGAACATCTAAGATAATCATTTTAATTGAATATGCTACAGGGAAAATAATAAAGAAGATAAATGTAAATGGTGAGTGCTTTGGAATTGACCATAAAGATGGCAAGATTCTAGTTAGACTTGTTAATAGCGGGATATTTCTTCTCATTGATGTAGCAGGTAAAATTATTTCCCGGGTTCGATTTCCCGGCGATCGCTTGCGCTATTTAACATGGTATATGGACAAACTTTATTGTACCGTTACCGGACAGAATACAGTAATTTGCATGAACATGAAAGGGTCTGAAATCTGGACTTATCGAAATGTTTTACTACGTGAACCGTTTGGAATAGCTACAGACACAAATGGGTTCGTATACGTAGCCGGAAGAGCTTCAAACAACGTGGTACTTATTGCCCCTGATGGAAGAAGCAGTCGTGTTATTCTTAGTGGCAGGGACGGAATCAACAAACCTCAAGCGCTTTACATTAGCAAATTTCGACGACAGCTTTTAGTATGTGACAAATATGATGGGTCATCTTATCTGTTTGACTTTTGAATAACCAGTGAAGTGAGTACCGTTTGCTGGTACGCCAAATTTTATGTTTATATAACTGGCTATTCAACCGGTGATCCCATCTTCCTTAGGCATTGTTACATTTCATTAAGGAATTGTGTGATTTTTAAACCTTCCGAAAATGTCCGGATTTTTATTTTGCTGGATAACATCCAATGATGCTATTCCTATATTTGTCTGCAAGGTCTGCTGTCGAAATATAGAAAACTTAAATTTGAGTTTAAAAGAAATCTACACTTATTGAAATCGACGTCATAAGACGGACGAAACAGACAATTATAATCTTAGGTATTTACTATACCATACTAGATATACCAAACATACTCAAAATGTTGACTGACCAGTATACCAAATACAAATTGGACTATACTTCAAAACTATATAAATCTAAAAAATAACTCAACTAATATATTTTGCATTTGCCGTGCGGACGAACTAGCCGGCATTTAATATGATATAATCTGACATTATGTGACGATACATATTTATACAATACATCAATAGAAAATGATAAATTAGACTAACAGATTTGTCCATCTTAGTCTATATTTTTGAAACAATATAAAAGATTCTATTCCTTGAATCTTTATCTCCGTCATTAGTGATGAATGCCACCCAGGAAAAACCATAAAAAAATAATTTCATGGAAACCTGTAACTCGAGGTAATGCCGACACCACTTCCAGAGAAAGCGTCAAGTCCAGCGCTCAAAAAAAAAACAAATACAAAAATAAACAGCCACTGTTTATAACATACTTATATATAAATATATACACTTGTAATTTGTGGTTTACTATCGAACGTCCACGGCTAGAATGAAGACCTTAACACAAGACAATACACTTGGCGCCAAACCATAAGAAACTTGACCATTGGTCATTCTAAACACGTGACTACACTTAGTCTTGATGAACCGTACAATACATTATTTTTCTACTATACTACGAAACGCAGAAAAATATACATATTTTTTATACATATGGAAACGATATACGGAAGTCTAATTCGTGTTCTCAGTGGCGGGAAACATATTTTGAATATTTCATACACAAGATACAAACAAACACATGAATCAAGTTTAAATAAGTCGAGTTAATAAAATGGCGCAAATGAACGATAAATTAGAACAAACGTAGAAAGCCCACAATTATATACAATACAATACAATACAATATTTTTATTTTTCCAAATTAAAGGGCCCATTAAGAGCATAACATTAATAACAACATGACATAAACATTACAGAGTGATTATTATAGAGATAGTTGACCAGCGTGTACCTAATTTTCGCAACTCTTAGGATTGCAATTTATAGATAACATTTATTTATTTGGTTTGAAATAGTTTTTAGTTTTGAGGTTGAGTCAAGCTGGTTAAAATCAAAATGAAGGTTTTCAATCTGCTTACTAAGAAAATTTTGAAAATTGTAACTAATTTGACCGGAATCAAGGAAAAAGTGTTCCTCGTCCAGGCGGATACCCAGTTGAAATTAAACAAAAGAAATGGAACTCTTTATTAGAGAAGGTTAAAAAGGCCAAGTTGGTATATATGAATTGTTTACATCTGTTTCTATGGGCTTTAAAAGTTTAATAAAGATGCATAAATTTAGGATTTTATGCCCCATGTATACGTGTTTTTACTTAAATTATAGTATGGAGCTTCGAGATATTTGTAAACTTTTAAAGTATAGACAAATTTTCATAAAACAGTCGATTGTGGTAGGTGCAAATACAAGTGGATCTTTTTTATGAATAAGCATAAATTCCGCCGAAAAAAAAATCCACAGAAAGATAAAAGATTGATCTTTTTAGAGCATTAATTTGCATCTCAACCCCCGGCGACAGTTTTTTTGGAAAACATCCTAAAAATGGGCAATGATTTCATCGAAAAGAGAAAGTCGAGTGCACATGTTTATGTTCGGGCGTGTTTGAGTTGACTATTCTGTCTTGAAATCGTATAAAGCAAAAATATTTGATACATCATCTTGCTTCAGATTCTATTATTTTTATATATTTAGGCTACAGGTTGATTTAATAACATTAAAAATTCACAGTACTAAAAAATTAAATATATGGGTCAAGTGAAATACCTTTCTAATGAGTCATAACAACACAGTGGGTGTTTGAATAACAAATTTATACTAAAAGTTCTTGACGACAGACTTTACAAGTGGATCTTAAGAATGCATAACTTCAAAAAAACTTCATTTTTTGTGTGTGTTATCTAGGGTTATCTAGAGTCTTCAACCTTGAAAATTTTTAGTCTGCCCTTCCACGAAATATTTAATTAGAATTTTTTTAAATGTTTTTGAACTTTCGAAAATTCCACCTGACAACCGATCAGACAATAGTTTTAAGTTGTCTAAATGCAAAAAAAGTACATTGAATGATGCTCAATAGCTATATATATAGTAGATAAATTTGTCTTTTAAAATGCAACTGGCATATAAGGATCGTAATGGTGCTATGTGGATAAATTTATCCGTTTTCAAGAGCCAAATTGGCAGCGCGTCATCCCTACAATGGCTTCCATTTTCAAGATTGTAAAAATTAGCTGGCGTTATGGGGAGATAATTTTGACGAAGTAGAATCCTGACTGCGTCATAATATATTAATAAATTTATTTGCTAATTACGTCCAATAAGACGAAAACAAAACACTCGTATATACATTATTATAATGAACAAACAATTACATTGGCAAATGACATACAATATTTATGGGAACTTTTGGCTGACGTGTCCCTGATTTTCGCAATTCTAGGGACTGGTTTATAACGTTACACACGGTTGGTAAGCTAAGTTCTAGTTCAGAATTTGATATTTGTTGAATTGTTACAATTGTTGTTTGTTTTAAATATTTAGTTGTATCTTTTTAACTTTGTTTAGAATATAGCAAAGTGCTCTAAATTTTGTAAGAGAATGATAATCCCTGTCTTCATGATAAGTACTCGCTAACACTCGTACTTAATTGTAAAGAAAGTGATTATAATTTTCTTAAATACTAGTATACTAAATGAAATAGTTCTAAAGTGATTCTTACTTTTGCAACAAAGATAAAAACTCGTAAAGGGTTCCGCGGAACCTTGTGTCTCGTCTGCTGCGTCAGTGTAAAGTGTGATGTTGACTGTAAACAGTTAGTCCTTTTATCAATAAAATACAGAGTTGAACAATATGCTATATCTTCATCTTGCAGCTCAGCATCTGTCCAGAGTTCATAACAATCAATAGTCCAGCGGCTAAGTCCAATAGATTGGCACAATTGATCACTTTATGGTAAAAGTATGAAACTTTGCATAGCGTTATTTATGATGCTTATAAACATTTTTGGATATGGAGCCATCTAAAAAAATTCCATAATGGCCGCCAAATTCAAAATGGCCGCCACTAGTCAAGATGCTAAGTCATATATACATGATATATTGGTATGATTGACCATTTAATGGTAAAAGCATGACATTTTGCACAGTGCTAGTTATGACGCTAACAAACATTTTTGGATATAGAGCCATCTAAATAAATCCATAATGGCCGCCAAATTCAAAATGGCTGCCAATAGTCAAGAGGCTAATTCCAATGTATTGGTGTAATCGATCTTTTTATAGGATCAGACTGAAACTTTGCACAGTGTTATTTATGAGGTTTTTAAACACTTCTGAATATAGAGCTATATAAACAAATTTCAAAATGGCCACCAATAGTCAATTGACTAAGTTCAATATATTTGTACAATTGACCAATGTATAGTAAAAGCATGAAACTTTTCATAGTGTTATAGTTATAATGCTTATGAGCATTTTTAATATTAAGCCATCTATTCAAATCCGTGAGAAGCATCTGTATCCCAGCTATTGCTGTCTTTGGTCAGCATTGGTCAGCATGATTCAATCTGGACCCAACATTTGGGATCGTTCATATTCTCAGTCAATATTAACAATAGGACAGCTTCTGATGTATAGATGTACGAAGAAACAATCCAACCGTCACACGTAAGACGATGAACCCCCAGTTTGTGCTTATTTGGGAATCATGATCCACTGTAAGACTAGAAAACGTGATCTTGTAGACACTTTTTGTAAACTTGGACTTCTAGTACCGGTTTCCTACGACAGAGTGTTAAATGTTTTTACTTCGGTGGCCAATAATGCTTGTCGTCTTTATATCAAGGAAGGTATTGTTTCCAATACCCATCTACTGCAGAATTTCACTTCGTCTGCTGTAGACAACATTGACCACAATGCAAGAAGAATATCGTCAAAAGACTCATTTTATGGTACCTGTATATCTTTATTCCAACCAGAAACATATATATTTGCTATACTGTTCCAAGTTCCAAAATATTTCTTATGATGTTCAAAGAGATTTTTTTTGCTATTTTTTTTGGCGAACCAGATATCTCATTAGTGGAAGGCGAACTATTAATTGATATATCTTCATTCCCAGTTGCATTTAAAGCTGAAGTCAAATAGCCCACAGATGTTAACGATAATTCAACTGTTAAGGCTGAAGTTGGAACAACACACACATAGCAAACAAGTTCCGGGAAGTTTTACACTCCTACCTAGTAGTCTACTCTCGTTTTCGGAAAAAGAACAAGTACTTATTCATAGAGCTGTAAGAAAGCCAAATCCGAGTGAAACTTCCTTTGTTGCTTTTGCCCAAACATTTTTTCAAAGTAGTAAAACTAGAATCGGTCGCGGATATTTGGTAAGGAAAATTTTGTCATGATGTTCGGCGGCCTACACATAGAAATGACTGCGTTCAAAGCCCTTCGTAGCTGGCTTGACGATAGTTGATGGACTAGTGTTTAATTAAATTGTCAGGTTGCATCACCCGGTAAAGCAGATTCATTCCTGCAGTCGTCTCATGTTACAAAAATACATAAAGAACACTAAGTTACAGCATGTACACTTAACCATTCATTGTAAAACCTTTACCGACATTACACAGATTCTTTGAATAATGATGAGGTAATTTGAAAAGGGGTGTATGGAAAGGTCAAAGATCTCCTTATTCTACATCCTAGTACATTGTATGTAATCCTGCAATTTAAATTAACAGTATTGATATGTGTAAGGTCTATAATACATGCCACTAATGCCTTGTCGATCGAATAACGTTTGTCTTTGATAAAATCGAGAGGAACAAGTTACCTCTTTTCCAAACACCACCTCCTGCAATGAAAATTTTACAATGGATCACTGTATTTGAAAAGAAATTGTTCTTTATTTTCAAGACTGTACTTTTCTAGTTAATCAAGTTATCGAAACATCGCTTAGTCAAAATGGCACAATCTGTCTTAGAACAAAAGCTGACATTCTGTCAAAATGTCTAGATATTTTGTTTTCTCTAACAGATGATCAATCTGTAGTGTCCTCTTTTAATTTTGGTGGATCTGCATATTCTGAATATTGGAAAAGTTGGACAAAGAAATAACATTGTGTTTGACACGTACGTTGATAATAGCTTAAAAACGTCTACTCGTGAAAAATGTGGCTAAGATATAAGAAGGCGAGTTCAAGATGAATCGAATTTTACAGGAAACTGGCATAGAAAAAGTCACAACCGAATATTGATCAGAACAATTGATACAGATGTTGTATAATCTGTGTCTTGTTTGAACAGACTGCAGATTGAACAGTGGATAGGTTTTGGCACTGGAAATAACTTCCGATATATTTCATTGAAATCGAAAGTCCATGCCTTCACCAGTTGTGACTAGTATCAGCTTATTTTTGGAAAGGGGTAAAAAAATAAGCTTCGGACCGTATAGTAGAAACTGTCAGATGCATTTGTTAAAATTTTGAAAATCCAAATGAAGTGGCAATATTATAACAATAAAAGTCATAGAACTGTATGTTGTGCTTCTGTATGATCGGTCTAGTTAATCTGATATAGTGAATGAATTAAGAAAACATCTATTCACACAGAAGATCGGAATAATTGACAATAATCATCCGACACGAGATGCACTACTACAACATACAAAACATGTAGATTACAAAGGTAGTGTTATTTGGTGTAAATATTTGGTTGCAAATCCTGGTATGCCATCACCAGATTTATTTGGTTTGCAAAGATTTAATGGTACATGAGTACCATTCTTGTCAGGGCTTGCAGAAGCTGCAATGTCATGTCAACAGCTCATCCACTGTGGATGTATAAAAGGACGTCGAGGGGCATGTAAATGATTAAGCATGAAATCAGCATTGTAATGCAAAGCATTTATTATTTAAAGCTCACCGGACTATGAGAAACTGATTGAGACTGTACTAGATTTTGATTATCCTGCATATGGGTCTTCTTTCAATTATCAATAACTTGAATATTTTCTATGAAGTTAATTTGCCAAATAGTTACTTTTGAGGTGCCATTTTAAATTATGCTCACATTTCGCAAAAATAATCGAAATAATTGTCTCTGTAGGTTCTTATACATATTTTTCATTGCTGGTAAGTTCAAAGATTTTCTGAAGTCATGTAAACATTTACTATGACAGTGTAACTTTATACCATGTCACAGACGACATTTTTAATGTAACGGCCATTTGTATTTCATGGTTTATGTCACCTCTTACAAAAAAATAATATGTAGGTTTGAATTTATAATCAAATAAGATACCAAATTATTACAAAAAAGGCAACATTTTGACGTTTTTTACGGCACTATTTTAAATTTTACCGCCATTTTGATTAATTATGTATTTAAAAAATTGAAAAAATAATTAGTGGCATATCTTCAATGTATTTCCTTGAATTTGTGATATCTGTTGAACTCTTTCATATAAGTGGACTTCATCAAATGTATGATGTTGTTCTCCCAGTACCTTATGTCGGCCATCTTTAATTTGGCGGCCATATTGGTTTTTTTTTTCGAGGCTCCATATCTGAATTTTGTTTATACCCCTGAATCTTTCAATATGCAAAGTTTCATGCTTTTACCATAAAGTGATCAATTATTCTTATATCCGCTGGACTACAATGAAAGTTTACAAATTTATCATGTAAAAAAAATGTAATCTCAAACTGTCTGAAAATGCTAATTGAAAAAAAACTAATTTTCTATCAGGAATATACTTACAAATGAAGAAAATAAATTTCAATATTTTGCATCAGAAATTATTTCTTAATCATGAACAAGCTTCTACCAAAGTTTCATAAAATTCTATTCTACCAAAGTTTCATAAAATTCTATGAAGGTTTGAAAAATTATTGATGTTTAACAAACTTTAACCCCAAACAGTATCTCCAAAAAAAAAACGAAGTCCTTTTATCGGTAAAATACAGGAAAAAAAATCTTTATTTTGCTCTTATGATCATGAAAAAGCTTCTGTCCAACTTACACAAAATTCCTTTACGGCTTGACAAAGTTATTGATGACATAAATTTGTTTGACTGTATCTTAATGTTGATTGTAAAAGAAACTAAATCCGTTTATTAGATGGAAATGGAAAATTAAAATTAGTATTTTCAAAAGTTTGCTCTGGATACTGTCTTTTGGTCATTAAAAAGCTTTCTGTTCATATTTCATAAAATTCAATAAATGTTTGATAAAGTTATTGATGTCGGAAAAAAATATTTTCTTATATGAGTGCGACGTTTTTCTAATTGAAAAGCGATATACTTTTATTATGAAAAACTTTTCCAATGCGATATTTTTCTAATAAAAATGCGATACTTTTTTTTCATATGAAAAAATAAAAATAATATGGCACAATACACCCAAACAAAGTAGAAACATCGACAACAAAAAATGATTGTAACAGGATGCTGTTACGAAGTCTCCCAAACGAAGCTCCCATAATTCGTAATTCCCAGGGTCGACTGACATTGGGCAACGTCCAGTGAAAATTGGTTTGGTCCAGTAAAGTTATATGCATTAGTGATGCCTGGGGACTAACCCTGTATATCATTCAAATGATCTTGGCATGACAAACCAGAATATATATGGTTTAGGGGTGGGGATCTTGACCATTTACAAGATACTAGAACATTGGGGGTGGGGGGAACCCCTGGGGACTGACCCTATACGTCATTCAAATGTTCGTTACATGACGAACAGGAATATATATGGTTAAGGGATGGGGATCTCAACCACTTACAAGATATTAGAACATTGGGGGTGGGGGAACCCCTGGGGACTGACCGTATACGTCATTCAAATGTTCGAGACATGACAAATAGGAATATATATGGTTTAGGGGTGGGGATCTCAACCATTTACAATATATTAGAACTTTCTTAAATGGCAGGGGGTCGGGATGACCCCTGGGGACTAACCCTGTATATCATTCAAACCATCTTTGCATGACAAACCAGGATATATATGGTTTAAAGGTGGGGATCTTGACCACTTACAAGATATTAGAACTTTTTTAAATGGCATGGGGTGGAGGTGACCCCTGGGGACTAACCCTGTATTTCATTTGATGTGCTTTATCATGACAAACCAGAATATATATGGTTTAGGGGTGGGGATCTCGACCATTTACAAGATATTAGAACTTTCTCAAATGGCAGGGGGTCGGGATGACCCCTGGGGACTAACCCTGTACATCATTCAAACCATCTTAGCATGAAAAAACAAAATATATATGGTTTAGGGGTGGGGATCTTGACCACTTACAAGGTATTAGAACTTTTTTAAATGGCAGGGGGTGGGGGTGACCCCTGGGGACTAACCCTGTATTTCATTAAATTGGCTTTATCATTTAGAACATTTTCAATTAAAAAGATTGTGTCTATCACAAACGGTTTTCAATTTATACTCATTTGAAAATTTTTAAAAATAAAATTCCATAGGTTCTATAGTAAAACCCTCTTTTCTTTTTGCCCCTCAAAGTACCCCTTTATAAACCCCATTGCACAAACAAAACCCTGATTGCACCACTAGACATGTTAGTCTAACATATTGTGAAACCCTAAGTTAATCTGACAAGCGGTTTTGGAGAACGGGTGCGGACAAGTTCAAATTTAAAAGCGGCGGAAGAGGAAGAAGAAGAAGAATGATAATAATAATAATAATAATAAGAACTGAGCAAAAACAATTATTCATGACAGGTTCAATGTTACTGGCAAAATATTACTGATATTTTGAAGATGATGCACGTACATAATAAATCAGTTATACCCTATAAAGAGTTAAACACGATGTTGAATATCCACTGCGCGTTTGGTGGTCTTGTGTTCGCCTCGATTGCGGGCGGTCGTGGGTTCGAACACCGATCGGGTCAAACCAAAGACTTTAATATTGGTGTTTGCTGCTTCTCCGCTAAGCACGCGGCATTAAGGAGTAAGTGCAAAGACTGGTCGGATCGGAGTCAGAATAATGTGTTCGGGTAAGGTGACATGTCTTCCTAAGGACTGTTACCTTGTGATCATGTACGTTAAAAGTCCGGCTAAGCGTGTCGGTCTAGTTCAAAACAGGGTTAGTATTCATATTACATTAACATGTTCTCGTCCTGAATATGCATGGGTACTAATTTGCCGCTGGACGTTAAGCAACCATCCATCATCATCATCAATTTTGGGGTTTCCAATCAATGTTGCACACTTCTAACTACCTTCCAAGTGCATAATATACGATCCTATGGTTACACTGGGCTATTCAATTAGTGATAGTAGAATCTAAATGTGGCTACTGTAACTTTTCTCCACAGCTATTCGATTGCATCAAAGGCTATACAGTAAATATCCATGATGATAAAGAAATATTATTTCTTAAGAGAAAGAAATATTCCGATACGCAATTTATTCCAATCCGTTTACCAATAAAAACCTTAACATAAATACAAAAATGGAAACAGCATTATTCCAAACAAAGATAGAAGCACCGTTACCGTTGCCCCGGACTAGGAAGACACAATTCCACATCCGAACCAGAAGCTTAAAACAAGCTCTGACAATCAGTTTTATCACAATGAGGGCATTTATGTTTGTAACTTCCCATAAAATGTTTCATATAATACGCAAGACAAAGTCTACTCCTAAAAGTTTTCGAATAGTGGCTGCAAGTTAAACCATCTTCGTGTTTGATTTTCTGGTGATCTCTCAGAAGCGATTCGTCTTGGAACCTTGAAGGACAGGATTCACATTGAAATAAATCCTTAGGGTGAAATCGCTTGTGTCTGAAAAATGCTTGCCTATCGTGTACTAAATTCACATTCAGTGCATTTATACAATTTCTTTTTTTTTCATATCTGTCACTATAAAAATAAGGAGATGTGGTATGATTGCCAATGAGACAACTATCCACCAAAGTTCAAATGAAATAGATGTAAGCAATTATAGGCAACCGTACTGCCTTCAACGCTGCTTCATTTTTTGAATCGTCGCTCGTCGATCCCACCCCTCCTATTTCCATAGTCTGTAAATTAGCAGTAATATCATAAACGCTTTCATACACTGTAAAATTCGTGCTTAGAAAACAAACACTTGTATCACATGTTTAGTTCTAAACGTGTTTAGGATTATGATATCTAAACACATTTTAAAGTAAACACATTAAATGTACACATGTCTTGAATATAAACACATTTAAAGTGTTTTAGAATTAAAAGTTTTTAGGACTTAAACACTTATTTCTAAGCTAAACATGATCCTAAACACAATCCTAAACACTTTCTTCAATCTAAACATGATCCTAAACACAATCCTAAACACTTTCCTCAATCTAAACATGTTCCGAAATTACACATGTTTACACCTAAACATGTGAAAAAAAGTGCACAAAAAATGTATTTAGAATTGTGTTTAGGATCTAAACACCATGTTTACAGTTTATATGTAGTAAGGATATTGGAAATGTATTTTTATTTGACGTGTTCATATAGAAATTTAATAGATGTTATGTCGATGCCACCAATTTGAACGAAAACTCTGGTTGGTCTTAACAACATGATTTTATTTTATTCTTCATATATAACTCATCTAATACAAATATGTTTTAAGAACAATTAAGAAGTTTAAAGGATGTCTCAATGATTCATTTTGACGGTAAGAAGTAATCTAAAAACTGCTACCTCATATATTATGAAAAAAATAGTTACAATAAAAACATACCGCAACTACATAGAAAAAATATCGCATCTACAATAAAATAAATAGCATTTAATTACAAAAGAAAATTTGTACACATTCATAAAGTTTTGCTATTCCTTTGATATTGAGCATATTTCAAGACTTAATTTTCGTTTACATCTAAATGATATGTTAACATTTTATATGTCCATAAAGAAATCTTACCTTGGTGCTCGTTTAACTGGTCCACTTGACCTTGAAATGCAAGTTTTTATCGATTTCCAGCTCTTTTCATTTATGGTAATACATAAAACTCTCCTGTTTGTTGAGTGAATTAATTCCAGACTGAACGTATATAGGTATTATAATATTAAACATTTTTTTAATGCAAAAAACATATTTTTCCTCGTGGAATGTCTGCATATTTACAATTTCATATTAGAAAATATCGCGACTCCACATAAGAAACTGTTTTCTCGATTCGCACTTTCCATTTACTGATGTTTCGCTTTCACGACATAAATGTTGCAGGCTCGACAAAAAGAATATTCATTATCAATTTGTTTACATGTATTACATAGTCGTTCTTCCCTTGGAATATTCTCGTAACGACCTCTTCTTAATTCTCGGAATTGTCTTGTTTTTATGTTGTGGTCTCTTATATAGAACTTGGTTAAAAGATTATTATCTTTTTTTTAAATTGTGCGAGTAGTTTTCTTATTGAATTTCATTTCAGTGTACTACTAGTAAAGATAAAGTTTTGAACTTCAACGTATTATCTATATTTGTGAGTTTTTGAAGAGAGTAATGCAGTCATACACTTTTCTTTTCTTTAATATGTTTAATTGTATTCTTAGGTGAACTTTTACTAACTTAAATGGTTTATCATAAAAACTTACAGTAATAATAGTAGAATTATATCAAAAGTCTTTGAAATTTTGAAAGTCCATCTTTATGCATCTTGTTTTGAATAGCGTTGTTCGTTAGCTTCGTATGTCATATAGATTATAAAAGAGGGGCGAAATATACCAAAAAAGGACAGCCAAACTCATAAGTCGAAAATAAACTGACAACTCCATGGGCAAAATAAAGAAAAAGACAAAAAGACAAACAACAGGATAGTTTAGACAAGCATATTTGCCTTCTTGAACACGTTGCACTGCATCTGACAGAGAATATTCTTATCTTTGAAAAATATGATCAAAATGATCTTTGGTTCTTTCACTTTTCCAACATAAAACGGAATTTTGTCTCTTTTTTATTTCAACTGGCCCAAACCTTAAATAGCAAAACTGATAAGCAATTCAAGATCTACAAATAAGTTCAATTTTGCCGGTTAGTAGACTCTTTATAGGAATAATTGTCCTAAAATGACGATTTTTGTTTACCTTTATTTGTGTTTTGGGCAAAAACTAAAGAAACTAGAGAGAAACTGTAATCATTAGTACAAGATCAACAACAATGAATTTTTGTCATGAGTTCTTTTCTAGTCTACAATGTTGGAGGGTATCCATTGTTGAAGATGCACGAAGACCTAGGTGCGTGACACCGGCTCTATTTACTTCTACTTCCTGTATACAGTTTCACCTTTATTGGAGATTACGAACTGTTTGCATGCGCGCCTCGCATGTAATCAAAAATATTCAAAGAATAAATGTTCTTGTTCTTCAGTCTGTTGCCTGAAACTGGTCGTTTTGTAGGTGAAGCAGAAGATGACTGATTGTGTAAAATGTGTGATGATAACTGTGGAAAATGAATTCCATTTCCTCATAAACTGTAATTTTTATAACAATCTACGAGTTCAACATTTCTCGCAAATTGAAAATTTATATATTCTATCAAAATATAAACAGTTTAAATATTTACTATGTCAACATCCGAGAAAAATTGCTAAATATCTATTGCAAGCTTTCAGTAAGAGAAAAAACTTTTTATATGTTCGTCGTACCATTGCCAAATAAGTAATACAGTTGTTGTAATTAAAGGCATATCTTAGTAATGTATTACTGATATTGACGATTTTAGAACAGTTCGTCCCAACCTCGTTGTTCTTGAAACAATCTTTACTAGTATACTTGTAAGTTTCCTGACGTATAAGCGCCATTGAGGATGAGCTCCAGAGATAGCAGACTAGTAGCGTATTTGTTTGTTGGGGCAGGAGAGGCCATGCAACCACTTGTACAGATAAACAAGCTTATGTTGTCAACACTATCAGAAAGAGTTCCCATCGTCGGATGGGGTATATGAAGGTTCCAAGAATGAACTATTGACATGTCTGACTCTGAACAGTTAGTAAACGGACTTAACAATGATCTATAGACATCGACCGCTTGTTCTTGATATTTAAAACTGCATGCATATATACGTTTATGAGAGTCATTATTTATCTTGTGTCTGACGAAAACTAAATGCCTGCATGGTTATCATCTTGCCATACGTTTGTATTGGTTTGGTGGGTGTTCACTCAAAATCGTAATTCAAAAATTGTGTTTGTGAGATGTAGATTCACTTCAATACCGAATTTCGTCTATATATTTCACAAGTGTATACCACGGAGAAGATCTGAAGGTATATTACTCCCATTTTGTTTGGGTGTGGACCATCGATGTTTACAGCAATATTTAATGAATAAGATGATGATGGTAGAAAGAACTATGAGCGTCATGTGGAAAATATCACATGCATGTCGGACCATGAGTTGTCAATCTGTATGAAAAGATTTCCAATACAACCATATTGAGTAGGAATTTTTACATGCTATACTCTCGTACTAGTATTACAGGGTTCTTGTGTCGTTTAACTCTGACACACATCTTTTACGTTAAGATGTATGAAAGGTTCTAAATGTATAAATATATCTTAAATGTAACAATAATCAAACGCCTATAGGCATCACTAAAATGGTATGAAGTTTTTATACAGATTTGTTCTTATTTACACAATCATTAACAAACTAAATAAATTTAACAAAGTAACACCGTGACACTACGATATAACAAATGGGATACTAATTATTTTTAACCATGCTATTGAGAAATTTAACACATCAAGCAGGAACATATATATTAATATACTGTTCCCAGCATCAAGTTAGTGCACGTGAATACCAATTAGGAACACGATGTGTGATTTTGTATAACTAAAAATATCAAAGCGAGCAATAACTTTGTCAAGCAAACATTTTTTTCATTATGCCTCTCTTTATCTCCGCTCCTTTACAATGTATTTTCGCTTTTCGTCGATCATTCTCTATATTGTTCTCTATTCGGTTATTTTTTTTTCACTATGCCACTCTAACTCCGCTCCCTTTTCCCCTGTCGTCCTAATCCTTATAAAGATAGAGACATTAGACATATTAGAAGGGACTCTCTTATCTTCAATGAATTAATATTGATAGTGACTATAAGTGCTGCATTACTTTATATATCTGCATGTTTGCCAATCGACAAAAGCTTGTATTTGCGTGAAGAATTTTCCAGAATCACGACAAAACAATATTCATTTTACCAAAATGTTCAAATGTCATGTTTATAATTTTATAATAATAAACTTATTATCAGCAAAAATAGTGGATAATATTATTATCAGAACATCATTCATTAAAAGGTGGAATTATAATTTCAAACACACACAAGATAAACAACGTTAGACACAAATATATGGTTCAATAAATGTTACCTGTGCACACCGGGTACCTCAATAAAGAGGCCATGCATGAACCTGTATTATATAATTGTGTAATACGAATTTTTAGTTGACAGGATGTCACTGGAATACCCAGGGACGTGTATCTAATATACGTCCTTGGGATACCTAACTGAATGTGTCGCTCTGACACGACATCTATCAATAATTCTGACATACCTATTATCAATTCGGGAGGAAGCCAATATATATATATAATAAGATAACGTAAATAAAATTTAAAAAGAAAAAAAACCTATAAATTTTTCACCGAATATACCAGATAGAGTCACACATTTAACTGTAAAGCTAACTTAAGTGTCTTTATAAGTGACCGTTCCGAATTGATTCCGTATAAATTTGATATAATTTAAAGATTAGTTAAAAAAAACCACTTTTAATAAAAAAATTGAGATGTCCGATATTTCGATATTTACATAATAGAAACCTGGGAATATTATACTATATCAACATATTATGTTCCAGCTAAAACTCTTCCTAACATTGCTCCTTGTCAATAGCCGTTAAATATCATAATTAAAAAAATGTAATTTTATATCGTATATAACTTTATTAATTGAAAAATTATCTTGTCTAAATACGGAACTATTCTTTATACAAATCAATGCACTTTATATAAAAGAGGCATACTAATGAATCTTCTGTAAATCAGTGATTGTTACAAGAACACTGCGTTTGTCTTTCTTATAATTGAAACTGTTCTTCCTCACCAAATCTATATTTTTTTTATTCAACGAGATCTTATCATATAAGGATTTGATAACTATAGCTATCAGAACTGCTAGGTTATTTTGTTATTAAAAAAGGAAAATTACCATCGAATCTCCCTCGTCACAATATTGTTCAAAATGGTCTTCACACACCAACTTGTACTTGCTATAGATGCAACTATTTGCTGTTAGTTTAAGGTTGTACAACCATGTCTGATACAATTCTTTCTTTTTTTGTGGGATTGGGAAAACTATGTCGACTTTTGTCATAACCTTGTCTGACAGAACAACCGTACGCTTGACAATACATTTTGACACTGAATAACCGTCTACGGTAATCCCCAATTGATGATGGGAGTTTTAAACGCACGGTCGGTAAATCCCCGATTCTTTTTGTTCTTTGTGGTTTATAGATATCACGTGACTTTTTAGATCGAACATGCCGACAAGATGGCGATATGTCGAGAACTGATAGTGAATTTCAAAAATCGATTTTGATCTCTTTACATAGAGAATAAAAGTTTTTTTATTTATGAACATGTGGTTTTTTTATGCTTAAAGAACAAAATATCAATTTTTCATTTTTTTGCGGAGTTTCCCTTTAATGTTTAAAGTGACTTATAGACCCAAAGGGTCGGGTGTTCTAATTATTGTTTTTATATTTCACTGTAGTATATACTTTTTTGTGAAAAACACATGTCACTATAATAAATAATTGAGCTAGTTCACGGCCGTCACTCGGTTAACCGAGAGAATGGTCGGTTAATCTACCTGAGTATGCGGCTATATGGGCGGTTGGTCTGTTAATCGGGTCGGTTATACGTCTGTTAAGAGTAAAACACACAATTTAATGTTAAACTCTGTTAAATATACAGATTTTTGGCGTGTTATAAGAACCAAATCAAAAAAAGAAAAGTGTCTACAAAAATGATATCTATCATAGAACATTTTCCAACTGTAAAAACATTTCAAAGTCTGCGCAGTTTTCAGTAAAACTAAAAGGCGTCGCGCAAGTATGTGGTATTTATGCTTATACGCATAGCAATTTTTTGGATAAAAGGCGAAAAAAACATTTTTAGATATCATTTAAAGGACACAAAGAAGTATTTTGGTTCTAAAAAATAAATTGACATTAGTAAGTTTTTTTTTCTATCAATATTTGTGTTGGGTGCTGATGATTAACTTTAATGTTTAACAAAAAGAATATTTCATTTTCCTGGAAATCACAACAATGCATAATATTAATTTTATTTTTCGAGTAATGATGTATTTCATCCATTGTAAATTACGATAAAACCCCATATAGCAATCAAATTATACTTTTATTGCCATTCATAACTCTCAACAGACCAATTAACAGACCGGGTTTTATACATCCGACCCATTAACAGACCAGGTTTTTAATAAAAATTGATTTATGTCACCAAAATACAGATTTTCGTGTAGATTTTTCACATAATGGAATTTAAGTAAATAAACTTAAAATCAGTTATCACTGGGGCCTCTGTCAGATAGTGTTTCATGTTTTAGCTTTACCAAATATGAGTGACGTCATATTCTGTGACGTAAATAAGTCTTTTGCAGAAATTCCAACAAGCAAGCTATATATTGTAACTTGTTAGCGGTAAAATTTGAAAGAGGCTATCTTTTATTCTAAAATAGGGTTAGTATGGGATGGTGTTGACGTGTTTCATGCATCCAATGTTGATTAGCATTAGTCTTAGAAAGGAATTTCATTGATCGTCATTTTTTACCATATAATCTTCAATGGTGAACACGTGCGACAAAAGCCTGAGCTAAATCTATGATTCGTTTTACATTGTTATTTTATTTTAGCAAATAGAACTTATAAGTTATAATATTGTTCAAAGTTTTTCATATCAAAAATAATGATTTCGTCCTTGTATTTTAGTTTACTTTAAATTAGAATTCATGTAGTTAGCTGGTTGACATACATACATACATGATACAGTGATACACATTTATGACGACGAGTTTAAATTTGTTTTTTTTTTATATTACGTTTAGCTTTTAAAGAACGGTTGTGTGATGACGTAATACGCTGTAACAGATAAGTAACGGTTATAGTTTACGTAACTAGATCATGGCATGAGACAAGCGTTATTTCATGAGCCCCGGCATTATCATTAAGTTTTCCTTAAAAGGTATTCATCGTGATGGGTAGCCAGATCTTACATAGAAAATATTCAATAAAAAACACTACAAAGGATATTAATGGACCAAGGTGCGAAGGGACGTACACGGGTGGGGCGAATAGACGTACCCACTTTGGGGCAAACGGACCCCTATGTTCAAACCGGGAGTGAAACTCTCGTTACAAAACAAAATTAGTTTGAAACTTGGAAATCTTACAGAGAGATTGCAAGCAGTAGCCCAAATCGTCATGTCTAATGGTAGCTTTTTTCTGGAGTTTACCAAAAATATAGTTAGGACATCCTGCTACAAGTTTTTGCGTGTTCCTAAACTGTAACACACTTCAGATCACTTGACCTTAAAAACTGAGCCGAGGGTCGACTCGGTAAACATGTAAAAGTACAATGAATGGTTGAGATAAACAGGCACTTTCTATAGTATAGAAAGTCCCTGAGATAAATCACAAATTAAGCCATAAATTATAATGTCATTAACCGGTCACAGCTTGAATATACCGTTTCTTGCAAATGTAATTATTATTTTGCTTTAACACTCATTTGATTTTGTTACGCTAAATTATGTTATATAGTAACTTATATAATAGAAACACTTGTTATAATTTACTTTGGTTGAGTTGTAGCATAATGTTGAGAAGAACAGCCAGGAAGTGTAAAGCCAAAGGACAAGACATTACTCTGCCAAGGAACACCACCACAAGGGCCGAAATCCTCACAACTGGACACCAGACACAGACATCAATGCCAATGGCACCTACATTTTCTACAGCTATGTCTAGGACTGGTCCCATCACTTACTCAACCGACTTAGGATCTGTCATATCACCACATTCGGGCTCCATTTATGCAACTGCTAGCCAACAGAGCTCTGCATCAGCATATACAAACACAGTGTCAAGCCACACGCAGCACACAGACAATAATGTACCCGTTCAACATGCAGGTAATCAGTTCATTAATTTGACACCTACATGTACACATAATACTAGTATATATCAAATGTATATTCCACAGCAAATATACGGTATAAATACTGATATCGCAATAAATGTACCACAAAATATAAAGGACAAAATTTATAAAAGTGAATATATAGATATGGCTATATTATTAGCACAAAACATGCCATCAGGTTCAAACACTCAAAAATCAGTGGTACAAAATGGGCAGCTTGTCTTGCAGTCTGCTCCAAACCAGTCAAGAATCTTTGGTATTGAGGTGTGGACAACCGCTTTCATAATATTTACAAGTATTTATTGTAATCTTCATCTGGGAAGATTTCAGGAGTTGCTCAAATATATGAGTATTATACGCTTAGGTACCAAGCGTTGTAATAATTTAGGCTGGAAGCATTATGACGAACAATTTCGTTTGCGTAAAGCCATTGACCCTACTGGTTCCTGAACTACAGTTGATTCCGAATTATGGTTGATATATATTAATGATAGTACGGAGAACAAAAATTGTAGTACTGGTAGTACTTCAGTTAACATGAACACTGGGTCTAATTTGAAATGTTATACTTTTAATTATGAGGGTAGTTGTTTCAAACAATCTTGTTTTTATAAGATGTTTGCATTCGTTGCAATGCAGGTCATCCTGTTATAACCTGCCCTAATGGGCAGACATTTGCATTGCATAATCAAAGACCTTCTTTTGCTAATCCAAGATTCAGGTCACCTAGACCTCAAAGCAGATATAATTTCTCATTTAGGCAACCTGGTTCAAACCCAAGACAGAGACCTGCTAATGCATTTATGGGACAAGGGGCATACCCCCATAAGAATTAAATGTTTAGAAGCATGTTTGGTAAGTTACCCCGACAAAGTGGTTGCTGCTGAATTTTTTTTTGGTTTTTTACATGGATTCAGACTCCAGTATACAGGCACTTGCATTCATTCTTTTTCAAAAAATTTAATTTCAGCTGAACAAAATAGTGATGAAGTTTTACACAAGTTGCAAGACGAGGTAAATCGTGGCAGAATGTTAGGGCCTTTCAAAGTTATGCCCATTTCAACCCTCCGTATAAATCCTATAGGTCTTGTGCCTAAATCAGACAGTAGTTGGAGAATAATAACAAATTTATCGTTCCCGCCAGGTGAAAGTGTTAATTCATATATTGATCAGGTATATTGCAAGGTGAATTACACTTCTTTAGACACTATTTTAGAAAAAAATTTATCAATGCGGTTTGTCATCAGAACTGGCTAGAATTGATGTTAAGTCGGCTTTTCGGAATTTGATAATAAATCCTGCTGACTTTGATTTGCTTGGAATTAAATTTAATGACCACTTTCACATCGACAAATCACTTCCTTTTGGTTGCTCAATCTCGTGTAATTTATTTGAAAAGTTTGCGACGTTTCTTCAGTGGCTTGTTGAAGAGCGTTGTAGGTTACATTCAGTTGATCATTACTTAGATGACTTTATTTTTATTGGTGCCAAATCAACTGGCCATTGTAGCATTTTAATGGAAGCTTTCAGCAAGGTTTGTAATGAATTGATGGTTCCTATTGCAGAAAATAAAACAATTGGACCTGCTACAATCATCCCTTTTTTGGGTTTTGTCATTGATACTGTTCGTATGATGGTTATTATTCCTCAGGAGAAATTGGAAAAACTGTAATCAGAGTTGAGTTCTTTATTACATAGGAAAAAGATAATGTTGAGAGAGCTGGAATCCATCACAGGTTTAATGTCTTTTTGTTCAAGGGCAATAACTTCTTCCCGAGCTTTTATACGTAGGTTTTATGATCTCATTGCATCAGTTAAGTGTAAAAAGCATCACTATAAGGTTAGAATAAATAAAGAGGTTAAAGCTGACGCTATACTTTGGTTACAATTTTTAGACACTTTCAATGGTCAGTGTTTTTTCCCTGAAAGAGTTTGGTTATCGAATGATATTCTGCAGTTTTTCACTGATAGTTCTGGCAATCAAAATTTAGGTTGTGGGGCTTTCTTTAATGGTAAGTGGTCTCAGTTAAAGTGGCCTCAAATTTGGTGTACATCGCCCATATTGAAAAATTTTGCTTTGCTTGAGTTGATTCCAGTTATTCTTGCTTTGTATGTATGGGCAGATTTGTTACGTAATAAGAAAATTCGCTTCAACATAGACAACCTTACTCTAGTGAGTACAGTTAACAAGAGAACTTCTAAGGACAAGCAAATAATGAAACTCATTCGTCCCCTGGTGTTGTTAACCATGCTTAATAACATTCAGTTTACTGCTGTGCATATAAAGGGTTCTGAAAATAAAATAGCCGATGCCATTTCTCGTTTTCAGATGGATCGTTTCAGATGTTTGGCCCCTACAGCGGATATTTACCCTGCTCCAATTCCACCGGAATTTATGACTGTTATTTCAGACCTTTAGTAACCAGTTTGATTGAAAGTTCAATAGCACCCAGTACATTGCAGATATACCAAAGAGGGCAGTCTTTTTTTACGAGTTTAGATATCTCTATGGTTTAATGAATACATGGCATATTCCTCTCTGTGAGTTGTTAAGTTTTATTGCTTACTTGTTCAAGAAAAAATTATCCCATTCAACAATTAATTGTTATGTTACTGGGTTGGGATTTTTTAGTAAGGTGAACAATTATGAGGATGTGTCACAAAAATTTGTGGTTCGGAAGCTTTTAGAAGTTATAAAACGCTCAAGGCCTAAGAAAAATGATTTATGTTTACCAATAACCAGATTCATGCTGAAATCTATCATTTTTTCCTTATCTTGTGTTTGTAAAACTCAATATGAATTAAGTTTGTTTAAAGCTGCCTTTTCACTTGCTTTTCATGGATTATTTAGGATAGGAGAATTGGTTGTTACTAATAGTTTACAGAGCCATACATTACAGATATCAGACATACAGATTTTAAGTGGTTTGCTTCAGGTGTGCATTCCTTCGTCCAAAACAGACCAGTTGGGTAAAGGTTCAAACATTTGGATTAATCCTCAGTCAGATTTGATGATTTGTCCTGTTAAATTGGTCAGTGAGTTTATTAAGTTGAGACCCCCAGTTTTGGGTCCTCTCTTTTGTCATTTTGACGGTAGTCCTTTATCTAGGTATCAGTTCGTGTCTTTATCAAAAAAGGCTATTAATTTGTCTGGTATTGATCAAACCAGATATAGTTCCCATTCCTTTCGTATTGGTGCAGCAACCACCTTGTCAATGGAAGGGGTATCCGATTGTGAAATAATTAGGTTGGGTCGTTGGAGTTCCAATGCTTACAAGGGTTACATAAGAATTTAGTTTCATTTATCATGCCTTAAGTTGTTGATTGTATTTGTATTATATATAGGTATTGTAGGAGATCCTGTAAATGTTTGTATAGTAGGATCCTCTATAGTGAAGCACGCTTTTGTGGCAGCTCGTGATCGTCCAGGTGGGGTTAACTTAGGTCTAGGTCGGTTGAATGCCTCATTTTGGTGGCAAGGCAAGGGTGGCATGATGGTGAAGCATGTTAAAAGTCAGCTCAGAACAATGAAAAAATATGAGAATCCACCACATTTCTTAATATTACACGTAGCGGGTAACGACATAGGTAGTTCTAGAGTGGGTTTTTTGCGTAATGAGATAAAGAATGTGATCAGATGGATAAAGTAGGAGTTCCCCAACTCTACGTTGGTATGGTCTCAAATTTTGACCAGGTTGAAATGGCGTCATTCAGATGACCGCAAAGCAATGGACCTGTGTCGCTATAGAATTAACAACTCTATTGCTGCCTTTATAATTAGCATAATACAGATACAATCAATATATGATATACAAATACAGATACAATCAATATATGATATACTAATACAGATACAATCAATATATGATATACTAATACAGATACTATCAATATGTATATTGATAGTATCTGTATTAGTATATCATATATTTATTGTATCTGTATTAGTATATCATATAATATATAACTAACAAGGAAAAGTGGAAGCACAGTCTTTCTTTAGAATAAAATATTTCATTGCACCTTGCAAAATGTTCAACCACAATTCATTTCCTAAGGTTGACAAGTGAACACCATCCGGTTGAAAAAAATTCTGATCTGCTCGAATATCTGGGTATTTTATGTAGTAACCCCCACAGCTAATTATAAAGGCAGCAATAGAGTTTTTAATTCTATAGCGACACAGGTCCATTTTTTCATTCATTTTTTCATTGTTCTGAGCTGACTTTTAACATGCTTCACTATCATGCCACCCTTGCCTTGCCACCAAAATGAGGCATTCAACCGACCTAGACCTAAGTTTACCCCACCTGGACGATCACGAGCTGCCACAAAAGCGTGCTTCACTATAGAGGATCGTACTATCCAAACATTTACAGGATCTCCTACAATACCTATATATAATACAAATACAATCAACAACTTAAGGCATGATAAATGAAACTAAATTCTTATGTAACCCTTGTAAGCATTGGAACTCCAACGACCCAACCTCATTATTTCACAATCGGATACCCCTTCTATTTACAAGGTGGTTGCTGCACCAATACGAAAGGAATGGGAACTATATCTGGTTTGATCAATACCAGACAAATTAATAGCCTTTTTTAATAAAGACACGAACTGATACCTAGATAAAGGACTACCGTCAAAATGACAAAAGAGAGGACCCAAAACTGGGGGTCTCAACTTAATAAACTCACTGACCAATTTAACAGGACAAATCATCTAATCTGACTGAGGATTAATCCAAATGTTTGAACCTTTACCCAACTGGTCTGTTTTGGACGAAGGAATGCACACCTGAAGCAAACCACTTAAAATCTGTATGTCTGATATCTGTAATGTATGGCTCTGTAAACTATCAGTAACAACCAATTCTCCTATCCTAAATAATCCATGAAAAGCAAGTGAAAAGGCAGCTTTAAACAAACTTAATTCATAGTGAGTTTTACAAACACAAGATAAGGAAAAAATGATAGATTTCAGCATGAATTTGGTTATTGGTAAACGTAAATCATTTTTCTTAGGCCTTGAGCGTTTTATAACTTCTAAAAGCTTCCGAACCACAAATTTTTGTGACACATCCTCATAATTGTTCACCTTACTAAAAAATCCCAACCCAGTAACATAACAATTAATTGTTGAATGGGATAATTTTTTCTTGAACAAGTAAGCAATAAAACTTAACAACTCACAGAGAGGAATAGGCCATGTATTCATTAAACCATAGAGAGATCTAAACTCGAAAAAAAAAGACTACCCTCTTTGGTATATCTGCAATGTACTGGGTGCTATTGAACTTTCAATCAAACTGGTTACTAAAGGTCTGAAATAACAGTCATAAATTCCGGTGGTATTGGAGCAGGGTAAATATCCGCTGTTTGGGCCAAACATCTGAAACGATCCTTCTGAAAACGAGAAATGGCATCGGCTATTTTATTTTCAGAACCCTTTATATGCACAGCAGTAAACTGAATGTTATTAAGCATGGTTAACAACACCAGGGGACGAATAAGTTTCATTATTTGCTTGTCCTTAGACGTTCTCTTGTTAACTGTACTCACTAGAGCAAGGTTGTCTATGTTGAAGCGAATTTTCTTATTACGTAACAAATCTGCCCATAAATACAAAGCAAGAATAACTGGAATCAACTCAAGCAAAGCAAAATTTTTCAATATGGGCGATGTACACCAAATTTGAGGCCACTTTAACTGAGACCACTTACCATTAAAGAAAGCCCCACAACCTAAATTTTGATTGCCAGAACTATCAGTGAAAAACTGCAGAATATCATTCGATAACCAAACTCTTTCAGGGAAAACACACTGACCATTTAAAGTGGTACAGAGGGTTGAAATGGGCATAACTTTGAAAGGCCCTAACATTCTGCCACGATTTACCTCGTCTTGCAACTTGTGTAAATTACCCTCATAATTAAAAGTAAAAATTGTAACCAAAGTATAGCGTCAGCTTTAACCTCTTTTTTTTATTCTAACCTTATAGTGATGCTTTTTACACGTAACTGATGCAATGAGATCATAAAACCTACGTATAAAAGCTCGGGAAGAAGTTATTGCCCTTGAACAAAAAGACATTAAACCTGTGATGGATTCCACTCTCTCAACATTATCTTTTTCCTATGTAATAAAGAACTCAACTCTGATAGCAGTTTTTCCAATTTCTCCTGAGGAATAATAACCATCATACGAACAGTATCAATGACAAAACCCAAAAAAAGGGATGATTGTAGCAAGTCCAATTGTTTTATTTTCTGCAATAGGAACCCCCAATTCATTACAAACCTTGCTGAAAGCTTCCATTAAAATACTACAATGGCCAGTTGATTTGGCACCAATAAAAATAAAGTCATCTTAGTAATGATCAACTGAATGTAACCTACAACGCTCTTCAACAAGCCACTGAAGAAACGTCGCAAACTTTTCAAATAAATTACACGAGATTGAGCAACCAAAAGGAAGAGATTTGTCGATGTAAAAGTGGTCATTAAATTTAATTCCAAGCAAATCAAAGTCAGCAGGATTTATTATCAAATTCCGAAAAGCCGACTTAACATCAATTCTAGCCAGTTCTGATGACAAACCGCATTGATAAATTTTTTTCTAAAATAGTGTCTAAAGAAGTGTAATTCACCTTGCAATATACCTGATCAATATATGAATTAACACTTTCACCTGGCGGGAACGATAAATTTGTTATTATTCTCCAACTACTGTCTGATTTAGGCACAAGACCTATAGGATTTATACGGAGGGTTGAAATGGGCATAACTTTGAAAGGCCCTAACATTCTGCCACGATTTACCTCGTCTTGCAACTTGTGTAAAACTTCATCACTATTTTGTTCAGCTGAAATTAAATTTTTTGAAAAAGAATGAATGCAAGTGCCTGTATACTGGAGTCTGAATCCATGTAAAAAACCAAAAAAAAAATTCAGCAGCAACCACTTTGTCGGGGTAACTTACCAAACATGCTTCTAAACATTTAATTCTTATGGGGGTATGCCCCTTGTCCCATAAATGCATTAGCAGGTCTCTGTCTTGGGTTTGAACCAGGTTGCCTAAATGAGAAATTATATCTGCTTTGAGGTCTAGGTGACCTGAATCTTGGATTAGCAAAAGAAGGTCTTTGATTATGCAATGCAAATGTCTGCCCATTAGGGCAGGTTATAACAGGATGACCTGCATTGCAACGAATGCAAACATCTTATAAAAACAAGATTGTTTGAAACAACTACCCTCATAATTAAAAGTATAACATTTCAAATTAGACCCAGTGTTCATGTTAACTGAAGTACTACCAGTACTACAATTTTTGTTCTCCGTACTATCATTAATATATATCAACCATAATTCGGAATCAACTGTAGCCCAGGAACCAGTAGGGTCAATGGCTTTACGCAAACGAAATTGTTCGTCATAATGCTTCAAGCCTAAATTATTACAACGCTTGGCACCTAAGCGTATATTATACGATATTGCACAGGTAATATCACAGCAGGTGTTAATTACACAGGGACAACTGTCCGACCAGTCTGACATCTAGACGAATAAAGGCATCCATAAAAATAAGTCTCTACCTGTACTGTATGATATACAAATACAGATACAATCTATATATGATATACAAATACAGATACAGATACAATCATCTATATGTATATAGTGGCTTGTTGTAGTTTTGGTTACTTTTTTTTTACCTGTGTAAGTAAATATTTTTCGAACAGTTGTTCGCATAAAATCGAAGAGATTATCAGCATAATTATCTGGTTTACAGCTTTGCAGCGAACCGCCCTTTTTATGGCGGTTGACAGAGTCTCTGTTTTCCTCCGTCAATGTGGCAGAATTCGCTGTATATAATCTTAATTTTAACTATGACATTTTAGGTTTTTTTATATTTACACCTGTGTATCCCACGGTGCATTCTAAATTTAAAGCACCCGTGTATCCCACGGTGCATCTTTACATTTTCATATATCTATCTATCTATCTGCAAGGTTGCCATATTATCTTCAGGTAACCAACCATTTATCTATCTACATATACATCTATCAATCTATATATATATATATTATTATATGAATCTATATTATGAATAAAAGCTGTGGCCAGATATCGCCAATCCATATATGTATTTTGTTTTAATGGCACCATCTGAGATAATGGAATTTAAGTAAATAAACTTAAATTCAGTTATCGCTGGGGCCTCTGTCAGATAGTGTTTCATGTTTTAGCTTTACCAAATATGAGTGACGTCATATTCTGTGACGTTATTAAGTCTTTTGCAGAAATTCCAAGCAAGCAAGCTGTATATTGTAACTTGTTAGCGGTAAAATTTGAAACCCGCCCTCCTACTCCTTTTTGTGCAAGATACTGCTCTTTTGTATTTATTTTTCAGGTTTCTGTCCGTGGCAGTAGTAATCTAGATTTGACTGTGATGATCTTGACTTGTTTGCTGTTCAGACTAGTGACTTTATGTGAACTTTAAGCATCATAAATAGATTCCCAGTAAATGGCAGAATTCGCTGCACATAATCTTAATTTTAACTATGACATTTTAGGTTTTTGGATATTTACACCTGTGTATCCCACGGTGCATTCTAAATTTAAAGCACCCGTGTATCCCACGGTGCATCTTTACATTTTCATATATCTATCTATCTATCTATCTGCAAGGTTGCCATATTATCTTCAGGTAACCAACCATTTATCTATCTACATATACATCTATCTATCTATATATATATATATATTATATGAATCTATATTATGAATAAAAGCTGTGGCCAGATATCGCCAATCCATATATGTATTTTGTTTTAATGGCACCATCTGAGATAATGATATTAATATGGTTAACAAACATAATGCCTGTCTTTTTTCAATGTTCAAAATATTGCATGCAAGTAAATTCAACCAACTTGTCATTTTGTGTGTGTAAAATGTGTATAAATTTATTGATGAGTAACCCGCCTTTTCATTTTATAGATCGTTTATCGAAGCTAGAAACAAGTTGCTTTCTTTGAAAAAGGAAAAGCAATACGTGAAACTAAGACTGCTGACTGGTCACCAAAAGGTTGTTGCTGAATTTTTGTTTGCCTTTGAATTGAAATAATTGACTGTGAATAGAAGGAGATAATGATGAAGTTAAACTACCTTTATTAAAAATATGTAATAGTGTGTACATTCTTGCACAAGTCATTTGAAAGCAATGTCGGATAGGTGTGAATAGGAAAGTGTATATACAGCTACTATTTGAATATACATTTTAAAGCTTGACTATTTCATTTATTACTTGGGAATGTACATCGTTTTTTTATAATCCTATTGCAAATCCCAGTTTCTACAAACCGGATGTATATAATAATGCAAATTGCACAAACCAATTGCAATATAAATTTAAGCACTCCGTTTGCTTTATAATCTGGATGCATTTATTTTATCTATCACATCTTTATATATTTTGTTTCCTGCATGGATGCCTTCATATTCTCAAATCGTTATTGAAGTTGTCTGTACTCATGGTAGATGTTGTACAGATAAATTTAAAGTCCATTTTCCATGTGAAGTGAAACCCTGTGGCATGCAACTTATAAGAAGGTTTCGTATATTTTTCTTGCGAGTAACACACCAGCTTCATTTGGACATCTTATATAGAAACTTATTTTGGTCTCATAAAACATCTCAAATTTTAAGGATATCCTGATTTTACTTAAATCAATCCACATATTTTACAGTGAAGCTTGGTTTTGAAGAATATCTTATTTTCAGAAGTTTTATGAATACCTGAACATACTCTCAAAAGAACCAATTTATATAAAAAGACATGTAGATATAAAAAAATACCAGGATTAACATGTTGTACGCCAGACGCGAGTTTAGTCTACAGAGAATCATCAGTGACGCTCGAATAAAAATAGTAAAAAAGGCCAAATAAAGTACGAAGTAAAACAGGGTGATGTATAATGTGAATGAATCAAGACCTGTAGGATAGCTGACCAACACAATGAATACAATTTTCAAAACCGTACCATAGTACAAATATTTAGATGCTTTAAGGTTGAACTAATAAAAGAAAAAAAAAAATAATTAACATTATGATAGTAATTAAATTTTGTTATGATTATTGTAAAATATTAATTACGTTTTTTGTGAGTAGCAAGGATTTAAAATCCTTGTGAATTGAAACCACGCAAGTATTTTTTTCATTCACGACCGTTTAAAACTTAGATATTTAGCTAACTTTGGGGACGCATCCCTGCTCATTGGTGCTCATACGTTACATATAATTTTCATAAATGTAATGACTGAACAAACCTGTGAGACATTATGCACGTATACATTACACTTTTGTGTTTCCGACCTTAGATAAATATTTTTAACAGAAATATCGTTTTCTTGATTTTTTTCATTCTTTCCGACATTTTCTCTAGCTATGATTGAAATACTAAATATCAAATGATAAACGTTCAGAAATAATCAGTTTATTCTGGGTCATTGTATATCAATAAATTATTCCCAGGTTTATTAAATACAACACACACAACGCGTAGAGGGGCCGTCTCAAAGCATGAATTATATTATTGCGTTATCATTATACTTGATATTTAATAAACATTCACATAATTAAAACATAAATGTTTTGTCAAAAGGCAAATAGGTTCTAACATATAAATGATTTTTAGAATGCAACCTAGTCTTTATTGTTTTACTTTTAAATCTACAAATGAACCGTTTGTCGGATTGTTGAAATATACAATGTCACGTTGTAGCCTATTCATAGACAGACTGTATCAAAGACATAAATAACTACCTATATAAATGATGGAAAATTTTCGAGACGTTCCGAGAATCGTGATTCCGAGGATATCGAGTGGCCCATAGACACTTCCAAAACTCGCCTATATATAAGCGTGAACCCCTCAGGGGGTTCACGCAAAAAAATAATTACACCGCTGGATTCAGTACACTGAATTGTTTTGGTAGACATAAATAGTTTTTATGATAAAAATATATTTAAAAAGTTATACAATGAAACATACTGACATTGCAATGATTTTCTCGATAACACCTGATTAACAGTCTTTAGCCAACCCGATTAACAGACTTTAGCCAACCCAATTAACAAACCAACCGCCCATATAGCCGCATACTCAGGTAGATTAATTCCTAATTGCCGTGGCACGTAGTGTAACAGGAATTAATTGTCTTCTCACGTAGTAGTTCGAAGGCGTATGCATTTTTTGGGCGGGAAAAATATTGTGTTAAATGATAGGTGTATATATGGTCATTTCTAGCCCTGCTTTACTTGAGTGAACATCAAATTTTTGCTGAGTGCCATGATGGATCCGGACATCGAGAATAGAGTTAAGCGGGTTGTCGGGGAAGAAATTAGAAAATCACAGAACGATTTATTGTCACAAATGGAAGAGATGTTTTCAATATAAAAACTACAGGAATTCGATCATCAACAGAAGGAGAGATCAGAGTTACAAATGAACAGATTACAAAATGAACTTTCGGTGAACGATGACTACAAGTTTCAAAGAAAGTCTTGTGAGGACCAATACAAATTTAATCGTAAACGTAGCGTAACTTTGAAGGAAGCCGATGTTAGTTTGGAGTCCAGGGATCCAAGTGCCGGTTTAGTCAAGCAGAAAATAACAGAAGGTATACAACTTATACGCTACAGGCAAAAGTTAGTAAAAATGGCCGATTTGTTCGAGATGGGATGGAAAGTGGTACAGGAATATACGGCGAATCCACTCGCAGATGATTCCGAGGACGATCGTAAGATTCTGAGCGCAGACACGAGCGGAGAGGAAAACAAAAGCAGAGAAAGTTAAGAAGAAAAGACCAACGCCGTATAGCAGGCCAACTTCAACTGCAACTTCTAGTGGTAACGACACAAATTGAAAAGCAAGTGGGAGACCCGGAGTTTGTTATAACTGCTTCAAGCCTGGACACTGGAAATTTGAATGTCCAGAGAGAAAACGAAAGTTAAGTTCTAATTTATTTAATGTTAATAAATTAAGTAGCATTTGCTCAGATTTACTGCATGATAATAGTTTTCAGGTGAATACGAATCACCTAACTGGTAAGTCTTTGAAAGATGTCATGAATGATGATAGTTTTTGTTTACTCGAGCGTGAACGTATCGAACAGGTGTCTAGCCAGTTAACGGTAACTTCATGTTTAATCACACCTGTAGGTAAATTGAAAAAAATCAATACACAAATGGAGAGATGTAGGCACAAGCATGTATATTTTAAGTGTTATAGAAAAGGGATACGGTATTCCATTCAAAGTACTACCAGAAAATGTTATATTGAGAAATAATAAATCTGCTAGGGATAACGGGGAATTCGTTATTGGCGAGATTTTAAAATTGACAGAAAAAGGTTGCATTTCAGAAGTTAACGATATACCTTGTGTGGTTAATCCTTTAACGGTAGCTTTTAGTAGATGAAAGAAGCCCCGTTTAGTTTTGGATTGTAGGCATATCAACGAATGTATACACCAGTTTAGGTTTAAATTTGAAGATGGTGCAGTGGCAAGAGAATTGTTTGAAAAAGGCAATTTTTTGTTTAGATATGACCCTAAGAGAGCATATCACCATCTGGAAATATTAGAGGAACATAGAACTTATTTAGGTTTCAGTTAAGATTTCAAAGGTATAACAAAGTACTTTGTATTTAATGTTCTTCCTTTTGGTCTGGCCAGTGCAGGTCATATTTTTACCAAAGTTCTTAAGGAAGTGATAAAATACTGGAGAAATCAGGGTTTGAAGATAATAGTAATCTTTATTGCAAAATTACACCCATAAGGGTCAAGCAATACAAACAAACAATTATACATTTTAAATACAATGTAATACAATACAATATAATAGAACATATCTTAAGAGTTCAATTATAAATTTATGTAAAAAACACAATCATAAGCTTGTCTGACATGGGTCTGACTCCCTCAATTCTAAAGACTGCTTAATAAAGACTCCAATATGACAAACAAGTTCAGGGATGGTGTTTAGAATGTGTTTTAGTTTATTAAATGAAATAATGGTACATAGTCTTTTAGATAAGCAAAAAAAATAGAACGCAATGATATGTTAATGTCACAATACAAAAAGAAATGAAATTCGTCATCTAGGACTCCATATTTTTTACATAATCTTTGTGCTCTCGGAATGTTTCTGTACCTTCCCAATTCAATGCCTAGGGAATGATCACTAAGTCTAAATTTTGAGAGAAACTGCCTATGTATAAAATTATTGCAATTTAAATATTCCTCAGACTGACAATTAGTTTTTAATTTCCCATAGCGACAAAGTTTGGATGAGGAATCCAATTTTGAAAGTTTATTTAAAGTAGTTTTTTTCATATTCCTCTGAAGCACACTTTTTAATATTACATTTTAACACGTTTTTTGATTGTTTAAAAGGTACATTAATATTAGAGTAATTTTCTGGGTTGATTTTCATATCTTTAAAATTTTTATCTGCAAATGAGTACCAAGAATAAATTCCTGCGGAATGTAAATTTATGTTTGTTTGTAGAGATTCTTTAACCAGGGGATTAATATCATTACAGTTTATTCTATAAAAATACATGAGTGTTTGAGTTTTTATATAAGAGTCCAAAGAAAATCTACCTAATTCTGATCTAGCACCTATGTTAGTGGCTGTCTTTTTCGGTCCTAATACTGCTTTACAAAATTTAGTATGAACCTTCTCAAAAGGATATTTTTCTGCTAGTATCACAAAAAGTATTATTTACAGCAGCTCTATTAGATGCCCTAAAAGCTGACTGAAAATTATCCATAAACCAAATTTCAGAGTTGTATGTCAAAATAGGTCTTATAAGAGTATCAAATAATTTACATGACAAATTAGTGGGAACAAAATTAAAATTGGACATATGTTTTCTCAATAAAAATAAAACTTTAATACCTTTTTTAGACAGCTCTTCAGTAGTTTTTGTAAAAATTTCCCCTATAGTAGATAATAATCCCTAGAAATTTAAAGTCCTTAACTTTCCAGTGAACGTATAGAAAGATTGGTTGATGTTATCGGTAAATACTTTTCGGTGTCGGAAAAGGTAAAATTCTGCATAGTGCAAAGTTTGTTGCCAGAATTGTTGGCCAGATTATATCAATGCAAGCTGTGTTAGGTAATTTGGTTAGGCTTAGAACTAGAGAATTGTATAACTGTATACTGTTAAGGGCAAGTTGGAAGTCACTTGTTGCTCTGACAGCTCCAGCTGTCGAGGAGCTCAGATAATGGTTAAATTCAGTAACGCAGTTAAATGAGAAAGGTAATGATCTGCATGAGTCAGCTGTATGTGATTTGGTGGCCTTCACTGATGCCTCAGAAGTAGGTTTTGGGGGCTATATTGTGCCCGCTGTTGATGGCATATGTGCCGAGTCGGTCTGTGACTCGTTAGAAATTCTGACTGACTGTGGTCTAGAATTACCAGGTAACAGTTTGAATACTGTAGTAGGTAGTTGGATAGTATTGGAAAGTGGTAAGAGTTCAACATGGCGTGAACTTGAAGCAGTAAGCAGAACAGTGAAAAGCTCGTTAAAATGTTTAGAAAACCGTTGTTTAAAATTGAATACAGATAATAAGAATGTAACTAGTATAGTTAAAAATGGTAGCAAAAAATCGATACTTCAAAATATTGCTTGTGAGCTAAATTATTTGTGTTCAGAGAACAATATAAAAATTAAACCACTTTGGATTCCAAGAGAACAAAATAAAATTGCTGATGGTCTGAGTAGATATTCAGATTTGTGACGACTGGGGTATTAAGGAATTTGTATTTCAAATGTTAGATAAGTTATGGGGTAGACATACTATTATAGACAGATTTGCTACAGATTACAACGCTAAATGTTCGAGATTCAATTCTAAGTGCTGGTTTAAGAATACAGAAGCAATTGATGCGTTCTCACAAAACTGATTTGGTGAAAACAATTGGTTAGTGCCACCACCGAATGTTGTTTGTAAGGTTATAAGACAATTGTGCAGTGATGAGGCAAATTGTACTCTGGTGGTTCCATTGTGGTATTCTTCACCTTATTGGTTGATGTTACATGATAGTTTCGAAAATTTGAAACATTTCATAACAGACAAACATCATATAATGAGCATTAGTCCTGTTGTTCCCGGAAGGGGAAATAATGGTGTATTTGGGAAATATATGCTATTTTCTTTGATTGCATTTAAGATCAGATTTGATTGATTTTATTTTGTATTTTTGTACAGGGTTAAAGCTTGGCCGGTTTGTAACAGAAGCCATGGAGGACAGTGGTATTGAAAAGGATCATCCTTTGCATGATTTGGTGGATAGTTTTTCATCGAGACTGCTTGATGCCAGAAGTGACAGTACTGTTAGAAAATATAATTATGCTTTTAAAAAATGGAAAGCATTTTCGCATGAACATAATTTGCCTTATTTACCAGCATCGCCTATTTATGTTTCTTTATATTTAGTTCATTTGCTTGATTCAGGCGCTACTTGCAGTACAATCAATGGTGTTTTTTATTCTATTAAATGGGCTCATGACATGTCAGGTCAGTTAGATCCTACAGAGAATGCTTTTGTAAAAAATATAGTTGAGTCGGCTAAACGTACTGCTAAAGCTCCAGTTGTAAAGAAAGATCATGTATCCAATGATAATTTGATAAGTTTATGTTCTATGTTTCAAGGGTCGAATGATTTAACAGTAGTTAGGGATCTGGCTATGATTTTCCTTAGTTATAGCGCTTTTCTTAGATTTAGTGAGTTGAGTAATCTGAAGTGTAACGACATTATTTTTAAAGATAACTACTAGTATTTAATTGTAAAGATTAAAAAGAGTAAAACCGATCAATATAGAGCCGGAGATGAAGTTTTAGTTTCAAAAGGTCAATCAATGGCTTGTCCATTTGGCATGTTATTAAAGTATTTTGGTATGGCGCATTTAAATATTTTTTCAGATAAGTATTTGTTTCGTCCATTGTACAAATCTAAGAATAATAAAATTGAGAATGGAAATGGGGAATGTGTCAAAGAGACAACAACCCGACCATAGAACAGACAACAGCAGAAGGTTACCAACAGGTCTTCAATGCAGCGAGAAATTCCCGCAACCGGAGGCGTCCTTCAGCTGGCCCCTAAACAAATATATATACTAGTTCAGTGATAATGAACGCCATACTAAACTCCAAATTGTACACAAGAAACTAAAATTAAAAATAATACAAGACTAACAAAGGCTAGAGGCTCCTGACTTGGAACAGGCGCAAAAATGCGGCGGGGTTAAACATGTTTATGAGATCTCAACCCTCCCCCTATACCTCTAGCCAATGTAGAAAAGTAAACGCATAACAATACGCACATTAAAATTCAGTTCAAGAGAAGTCCGAGTCTGATGTCAGAAGATGTAACCAAAGAAAATAAACAAAATGACAATAATACATAAATAACAACAGACTACTAGCAGTTAACTGACATGCCAGCTCCAGACTTCAATTAAACTGATTGAAAGATTATGTCTTCATCATATGAATATCAGGCACAATCCTTCCCGTTAGGTCTGGTTTAGTTTAGGTTAATAAACCGATCAGTTATAGCACAGCTAGAGAATGCATACTGAAGCGATTGAAGTTAGTTGCACCAGAGTTAAATCTTGGTTTGCACTCTTTGAGGTCTGGTGGTGCCACTGCGGCGGCTAATTCTGACGTTAACGAACGGTGCTGGAAGCGCCATGGTAGATGGAAAAGCGATTCTAGCAAAGATGGCTATGTGACTGATTCTATTGAAAACAGATTAAAAGTGTCTAAGCAATTAGGTTTATGATTTATTAATCGCAAGTTTGGTGTTAAGTATTATTTTTTGTTTAATTTGAAATAATTTTTATACACTAGCTATCTTTGTTGTTTTCTATATACAAGCAGCAAGCTAGTCGACAAACATACGTTTTTGTTTTAGTTGTCTTTTGGTAGAAGTGGTGCTATGTTAAGAACATAAGGTATAGAGAAGACTTCTTAATTTCCGTGGCACGTAGTGTAACGGGAATTAAATGTCTTCTCACGTAGTAGTTCGAAGGCGTATGAATTTTTTGGGCGGGAAAAATTATTGTGTTAAATCATAGGTGTATAAATGGTCATTTCTAGCCCTGCTTTACTTGAGTGAACATCAAATTTTTTAACATGTACGTTAAGGAACGTTTAAAATGTTTTTTTTTTATATAAGTGTGTTCAAATTGGCATTAAAGTTAAAATCTTTTGTTATATATAAGGTCGTATGGCTATACAAACGTAATCGGATTTGTTTATTCAGACTCATTTCTGTCTTCAAATTATTTTCATATAGCCGCTGTCTTTTGACTGATAGGAGATTTTTTGCATTTAAATGTTTTCTTTAATGTCTTTTGATCGTTCTTATATCAAGTGAGGTCCAACACTTGGGGTTTCGCCTGGCATTGACAAAAAGACACAGGTTTCTAAAAGTAGTTTTTCCTGGTCGGCCACGAAACAATTGGATATAAGTAGAAGATATTAGAAGTCATTATGATTGCCACAGTTTTAATGTGTATTGATGTGACATGTTTATACATATTTATTGAATAAAATCAGCAGCTCAGAAAATATACAAGCAGCAAGCTAGTCGACAAACATACGTTTATGTTTTAGTTGTCTTTTGGTAGAAGTGGTGCTATGTTAAGAACATAAATTACAGAGAAGACCCGACCAATCTCTCGGTTAAGCGAGTGACGGCTGTGTAGTTAGTTAGTTATAGTTTAACATTTACACTGGACAGTCTGGGATTACTGAAACTTTTTTGACATGATATATTTGTAAACCTTTGTGGATTGTTATGAAACTTGGATAGAAGCTAATCTTCAAGACCATGAAATAGCATATAAAGAAAAAGTTTGATTTTTTTTTTAAATTCTGTATTTTACTGATAAATGGACTCCTTTTTTCAAGTCATTAAACTTTTACACTGACAGCAGCAATCGCAAGCGAGACACAGCTAGGGTTCTATGCTTTTTATTTTATTAATTTGTTGGCGTCCTGAATATGCATGAAATGTTTGCCACTGAACGTTAATCAAACAAGATCTCACAAAACATGTTTAACCCCGCCGCATTTTTGCGCCTGTCCCAAGTCAGGAGCCTCTGGCCTTTGTTAAGTCTTGTATGTTTTTTAATTTTAGTTCATTTATATGTTTTGGAGTTTAGTGTGACGTCCATTTTCACTGAACCTGTACACAATTTTATTTAGGGGCCAGCTGAGGACCACAAGCATGCGCGAATGAGTAAAGACATGTAAACAACTCTCCTGGTAAATTGGGATATATGAATGGAAAACTTACATACTAGAGTCCAAAACTTGGCAAAACTTTAAAATAATGTGTTGAGAACTGAATGGTCAGTAAAATGTTCTGTTGTATTTTATTTCATTGATAAAATGAACGGTCAATCGGTCAATCGGGCAGGTAAAGGCAAGGACAATATGGCCGCCTCCACGAATAAAAACAATGACGAAGTAAATAACAGTGTAGTTGCATGCTCACAACCAATTCCTCCATCTCAAACACTAGTAATTCCAACCACAAATAAAAAAAGGGGTAAACCAGAAAGTCCAGATCAACTACCTGCCACACAAAAACAAGAATCTCGACAAATGCGACGTCGTAACTCCTATGAAGACCTTAGGTTCCAAAAGGGGCGCAGCAAAGAAGACTAGTGCTATAGCTGAGAAAGTCTCTTAGAAGCCCTGACGTCCTAAACCAAGTCATACCCATAATATCAAATAAAATAAGTGAGTCAATCTCGTCATTGATAGATGACAAAATTCAATGTAGTGTTGATGAACATATCAAACCATTAAATGAAAAAATTGTAGAAAAGGGAGAGATAATTGAAAAGAATAAACAAAAAATCTGTATTCAGTTCATAAAAATAGATAAACAAGAGCGTTCAGTTCACCAATAGACAATAACTGTAGAGGAACAAAATAAAGAAATTGATTTGCTATAAAAAAAAGTTGCAAAACTAGAAGATAGGATGGAAAACCAGGAACAGTACTCTAGGAGAACAAGTTTAAGATTTAATAAAATATCTGTTCCAGTAGATGAACGAGGTCGTATACAACATCCAGTCAATACAGATGAATGAGTTGGTTTTAAATGTATGCAACAACAAACTCGGGCTTAATCTAACTTTAAAAGATATAAGTCGATCTCATACAATTGGAAAGGCTAGATATGGCAAAGCCCAGGTTATTGTCCGTTTCGTGTCGTATCGCGTGCGTCACCAAGTCTACAGCAATAAAAAAGCACTTAAAGGAGATCCTGAAGGCATCTTTATTACTGAAAACCTAACGCCTTACAGGACTGAACTGGTTACTAGACTTGCGCAGCTTAAGTATAATGGTGGAATACATACGTATTGGACAGCAGACGGGAGAATATTTGTTATGAAAACGCAGGCCAGTAGACGGAAAATAATAGAAAATTTTGATGATATCAGTCGGATTGAACATGCTCAGAATGACACGAACTCTAGTGATCAAAATGCAGAGGGTGGTGAGGATTGAATAAACTTTACAGGACAGAGCAACAAATACAATACTGAGATCGATGATATTTCAACCTTGAGAAACAAAGTTTTATGTGATGTATTTTCCACTAACAAATGCCTGCTTATGCACTACCTTGCACGTATATGTGTTTATGCATATGTATATAACCTTTATTGTGTTACAAAAAAAATGTATATATCACTGTTCTATTTTGACACACCCCACGTCCCCCTAAAAACAAAGGGGAAATAAGAGAAAAGAATTCCTGCAAGGGAAAACTAGAAACTGAAGAAGAAAAGAAATAATTGTCAAAAACGAAAAAAAATTTATTGCTCTTTATCTAATATTTATATAATTTGGTAAATTGCATTTGTCTAATTCTAAAAGTCCGTACTGATGAGAGTTGCTTACAAAATAACAACTACAAATTCCGAATATACACCGTCAGTATTATAAAATGATATCAATGGTCAGGTATTGACACTCAAAGGTAAACAAAATACCAAAAGTCTGAAGGCATTTTTCTGTATACTGTAAAACTGAGCAATTCTCAAAAATCTCTAATCGAGTATGACCGCATTGAAAACAAATACTGTATATATTCATAAGGCTGATCCGTTACATGGAAAGTCATTTATAACTAGACAGTAACTGTTCTCAATATACGTTCAATTAGGGTAACCTGATTTCAATGTATATTTAGAAGTCTATTTTGTTTCTTCTTTGTTTTTTTTTTTTGTTTTCTTTGTTTGTTTTTTCTCTTTTTTTCTTCTTTCCTTTCCTTAGAACATACAACTAAGTGTACATGACAACATCTTTAAAGTTTCATAATGTATATGAATAATTACACTAACTATATACATAACTATATGCTATTTTATTATTACATCTCCAATCTAACCTAAAATACTCGTCCATATATCTCAAATTATGCGGACATTATGATCATCTGTTAGTCTACATTCGTCGTGGCATAATTATGTTCACTTTTCAAATTTACAAAAAACACTGAACATATTTGAATTTGATTATTTTCATATATTGACCGAAATAACCATTTTTTTTTCTTTTTTTTCTCTTTAAATTTGTTTGCCAGTTTATTATATCTTTATATCAAAATCCCAAAAACTTCTCAGTTATCCGTAGATTCAAATTTCACAGAATGTCTAACAAAAACTGGTTCTTTTTGCACTTCTTACTTCTTTTAATTTACAGCTTATTTGGCCATTTGGCAACTATTCATTTTTTATTAGATATGTACCTTTATGTGTGTGATATGTGTGGTTTGCTGGTAAACATTTGTTCAGATAGCTGCTTTGTGACAATCTATGCTGGTTTTATCGAACCAAATGGGTAATAGCATCGATCATTATCGGGCAGCTATTTGACTTTTCAATCTACGAAAGAGGAGCCATTGTGGATTCATTAATCTACATAATGATACTTACATAGATATTTTATTAACTAATTTTCGATGCTCAATTCTCGTCTTCTCTTTGTCTGCTCTTCAAAGCTCGAATATGAATATTGACATTGTGTTTCTGCTGTTTGTACTCCAGTTTTTACTAGTTATTGGTAATATCGAAAAAAATCCAGGCCCCAAAGTGAATATATCGAGTACACCTTCAAGTAACACTGATAATATTCTTTCAAAATACGCAGTATTAGAAATAAACTACAATTCCTTGAGAATTTCACTGACGAATACGATGTTATTACCATAACAGAAACGCACTTAAGTCCAAATGTAGATAAAGAAGAAATTTATCTTGGAACATTCTCAAAAAATTTAATCCGAAAAGATAGAAACAATTCTGGTGGTGGCATCCTCATCTATACAAAAGATGATATAGCAGTTCTACGAAAACTTGAACTTGAGAACCAATTTGATGAATCTATTTGGGTAGAAATACGAGGTAAAGGTCAAACATTCCTTTTGTGTAATACATACCGTCCACAATGGTCAGATAACGATTACTGGGCACGCCTTACTCATGCAATCGATATTGCGTTGCGGATGAATGAAAACATTGTGATGACGGGTGACATAAATTGTCACATATTGACACACGCGAATAATAAATTGCTTAACATAATTAATATGTTTAATTTCAAAAATATTATCACCAAACCAACAAGGATTACGCATCACAGTAGTGCGTTGTTGGATCCTATTATAATTAGTGATACTATGACTTCAATTAGTTCAGACGTTCTTAATATACCTTCTGAAATTAAATTAGCGACCATAATGCAGCTGTAGCATTTATCGAGTGCCCTAAATCCATAAATCATTCGTTTAAAAGAGAAGTCTGGGTGAACGACAGAACTGATAAAAATAGGTTTTCGGAAATGCTCGATTTAATTGACTGGAATGCGATTTTTTCCGACATGGAGGATGTTGACGAAATGTGTAATACATTCACAAAAAAATTTCTCCAGGTCGCAAGGGAGTGCATTCCTACAAAAATGGTAACAGTACGAAATAACGATAAACCATGGTTTACGAATGTACTGCGAAAAGAAATCCGTAAACGCGACAGATTTAGGAAAAAAGCTTTAAAATCGAAAAAGGAATCCGATATGTTTAAATACAAACAGCAGAGAAACAAGGTCAATAATTTAAAAAAAAATGCAAAGGAAAATTTTGAAAAAAATCTAGATATTATTATTTTAGAAAATATATCAAATCCAAAAACCTACTGGAAAATTATGAAAATGCTTATAAAATCAAATAAAGGTTCATGTAATATCCCCCCACTTCAAAATATAATAAAAGATGAAAGTCTAGATGATATTGTCTATGATGACAATGAGAAATGCGAACTTTTGAACAAATATTTTAGTTTAATTTCTTCATTAGAAGAAGAAAACGTTCCTCTACCAAATGTTGAACAAAAAACTGAAACTATTTTAAATGACATCACTATAAATCTAAACGAAATTGTTGATGTTATTAAGATTCTAGATCCAAACAAGGCATCGGGACCTGATGTAATAAGTCATAAGATGTTAAAAATTTGTCCAGAAAAGATAGCCATACCCCTTCAAATAATTTTTAATAAATCCCTTAAGCAGTCAAAATATCCATCAAGCTGGAAAATTTCCAGTGTTATCGCTATATTCAAAAAGGGGGATAGCTGCCTTCCCTCTAATTATCGTCCAATATCATTAATAAGTTGTGTGGGAAAGGTTATGGAACGAGTAGCATATAAACATGTGTACAACCATTTACAAAGACAAAAACTTATCTTTGAATACCAGTCTGGTTTTTTACCAAAAACTTCAACCACTCATCAGTTGATAGAAATTTACAATTGTATTATCAATTCACTGGAAAAAAAGGAGATGAACTGTTTTGTTTTTTGTGATTTTTCTAAGGCGTTCGATAAGGTTTGGCATAAGGGACTCTTACACAAATTAAAATCCTGTGGAATTCAAGGTAACTTACATAAATGGTTCCATAGCTATCTCAATGAAAGAAAACAAAGGGTAGTAATCAAACAGTCCTGTTCCTCTCTAAGAACTGTTTTAGCCGGTGTCCCACAAGGGTCGGTCCTTGGACCTCTTCTTTTTATCATTTTTATAAACGATATTGCTAAGAATCTATTATCACTTACTAGGCTCTTTGCAGATGACACTTCTCTCAGTCTCTAGTGATGATAGATTGCAAATACAAACTGTAATCGATCATGTCCTGAAAATCCTAGATGAATGGTCAAAAAGATGGCTCATGTCATTCAATCCAGATAAAACAGAAATTATGCTTTTCTCGAATATCGAAGGACCAAATATGAATTTTACGTTTAATGGGCAAGATATTCCATTCACCGATTACCACAAACACATTGGAGTTACACTAAGTAACGATGCAAAATGGAATAAGCACATCGATAACATTGTACTTAGTGTATCAAAATATATAAATACATTACGTAAGCTAAAATACAGACTTAGCAGGTCAAACTTTATGGAAAGCCAACGGGGTCAAAATTCTTAATTCGTAACTTGTCAATTCGTAACTTGTATCTGTGTAATTTCTAAATTCGTAATTCGTAAATTGTTAATTTGTAACTTGTTACTGTGAAATTTCATAATGCTTAATTCGTAACTTGTTAATTTGTAACTTGTTAATTTGTAACTTGTATCTTTGTAATTTCAAAATTCTTAATTAGTAAATTGTCAATTCGTAACTTGTATCTGTGTAATTTCTGAATTCGTAATTCGTAAATTGTTAATTTGTAACTTGTTACTGTGAAATTTCATAATGCTTAATTCGTAACTTGTTAATTTGTAACTTGTTAATTTGTAACTTGTATCTTTGTAATTTCAAAATTCTTAATTAGTAAATTGTCAGTTTGTAACTTGTAACTGTGTGATTTCAAAATTCTTTATTGGTAAATTGTCAATTTGTATATTGATGTTTTGTAACTTGTAACATGTCGATTCGTGAAATGTCGATGTGTTAAATGTCATCGTTGTTGTATTATGTTAACGATCATTATGACAACAGATGGCGCTCTGTTTCTTCTTTGGTGTATAAGCCTCCTGTAAGTAGGAGCACCTTCATATGGAATATATATACCCAGTAATTTAAATCAATTATGTACAGCAAAGCAAAATTATGAGTCAAAAGAAAGCAAAACCAAAAAATTGCATGTTTACAGGATCCCAGTTATTTGTTTACTGAAGACGACAGTTGGCGTTTCGAGAACGAAAACAATATAAAACACATCCCGAATAGGTTCAGTTCCTCCATGTAATCGATCTCTCCTAATTGCGAGGTTAATGAAATAGTCGTTGGTCAGCGGAATACAACGACTGAATTATTCAGGTAAATACAATAATGGTGATAAACCGTATGATTGCCAATGAGACAACTATCCATCAATGTTCAAATAAAGCCGATGTAAGCAAGTATAGGCAACTTACGGCGGCCCTTCAACAATGAGAAAACCCAATACCATATAGTCGTCCATAAAAGGCTACATCACTACTGAAAAACCCAGGTACTAGTAATAAACGATTTCTATTAATCCTGAAATGCTATATCCATGATATCGGACCATTAGTTCTGACAGGAGGGAAAGGGCTGACAGACATACAGTATATATATATATATATATATACATTGTATGTATATATATTGATATACATGCCTAGTGAACTTTTCTGGTGAAGAAGCTTAAGAATTGCCGCTACCTTGTTTTTTAGTTCTATAAAAATTTACAACTCAAAAGACCAAAATATTCCCGATTCCTTCTCAACTGCTGCTAAACTCCCAGTACTCCCGGTATGTACCCCACCCGGTGCAACCTCTCCTTATGGGCCGGCAACCTGACCAAATCTAATATTTCGTCGATTTGATTCACGATGTTAATTAATAAAGCTATTTTTTTTAAATTAACATTTCATATGAAATTAAAAATAGTTTGCAATGAATTCGTAACAATATAAATATTTCCCGACATATGTCAAGAAATGACGCTATCCCACGATGCATCATCCTAATATCCAATTGACGAAACCATGTTGTATTCCGCCTGGCTCTTCTGTCGAGCAGTGAGCCAGGATCTAAGGCTACCAATTTACTCTCCAAAATAACCCAAGACATACTCCCTCCCCCATCCGGGCCAAACCCCAAATCATGTGCAAAGACTTTCATGGAGAAATAAAATTAGGGTAAGCATATTGGAGATAATTGCTTCTGTCATGCAAATAGTGAGATGGCGAGATTTTCTCTCTGACAAGTCAAAGGGGTAGGGTGTCACTTTGGTTAAAAGTGGGTGTAGGTGACGTATGTAGTAAAAAAGAAACAGTTTCATAGTTTTACGATCATGGTCATTGACAAAATATCCAGAGGCCGGGACACCTCCTAGTATGTGTCGATCTAATACGGTAACTATGATCATTCTAGATATATATCTGTAGGAATACGTTGTGGATACCAATACTGGCTTTAATACAATGGTAGAGAGAGCGCCGTGACGGTCGATGTGTTGACGGTGCACGCCGAGAGCAGTTTCTGAACGGTAATCAACGCTAGGTGTGCGCACTACAGTGTCTTCAAGTTGGTTCCACTCGATTACTGTTTTTACGAAAAATGAGTTAGAATATTGTGGTATTTTGCTCGTTGAGATCTCAAAACACTTTGTGTAGTTCTTGACCTGTTTTTTCATGATAACATTTCTTGACTGATAATTGTTAAATCCCTTGGCAGCAATTGTTTCGTTTGGACGAGCTTTTATTTTTTTAAATTGTCTGGTTCTATAGCAGAAACCAGCCCCTCAACCACCTCGTACAGAAATATTAGCTTCTGGCTTGAGCGTCTTGTAGTTTCAGTTTGTGAGCGTGTTTGAGACGCAGCCATCTTTTCTGGATTTGTAGTCTCCTGTTATAAATCGCGCATGTTGTCGCTGTATTCTTTCAAGCTTTTTGATGTTCGTAGATATGTAGGGGTCCTATACTATTGACCATACCCCATTATTGACCTGACCCGTGAAATATATGCGGCTTCCGTGCATTCTGATGGGCAATATCTCAAATTTCTAATCAGGAATCCTAGTGTTGAGTTTGCCTTCTTGGCTACGTTGGAAATATGGGTAGTCCATTTTAGGTCCTCGTTTAGTTTTCTGGTTCCTTTAGATTTTATTACAAAATATGGCATATTCAATACAGTTTTGATATATAGTATACATTAACTAATATTTATACTCATTTAAAATAATACTTCATTCAACTTGTTTTGCAAAGTACAAATATGATATAAATAATTTTTTATCTTCATTACTCAAGAGCCAAACAAATAAAGATTGTTCGTCAATTTGATTCTTGTATTAAAAAATCATTAGATAATTACATTCTTTTCTAAAAATTTAATATTGAGATTATAATATTAAGGAATAATGGGTGTCAACCCATTTCTCCTATCATACATTTACTGTCCAAAATTTGCGGCCCAGTACAATATTAGTATGAATTTTCCAAATCCGTCTTATATTTCATGTATTTAGTTTAATTTTAGCCGGTCAAATATTAAGAAGATATTTCCTGCCAATTGACAGTAATATATTTGCAAAGTTGACAACTGGAAGCCCATTCTGAATATACATGTACCTTAATACAGGAAGTGACACACCCTCCCAGGTTTGGTGACCAGTATAGTAAACATTATGTTGTACTGTTACACCACTGTCCCAGGTTAGGGGGAGGGTTGGGATCCTGCTAACATGAATAACCCCGCCACATTCTGTATGCATGTTACTGTCCCAAGTCAGGAGCCTGTAATTCAGTGGTTGTCGATCGTTCGTTTATGTGTTACATATTTGTTTTTCGTTCATTATTTGTACATAAATTAGGCCGTTAGTTTTCTCGTTTGAATTGTTTGACATTATTATTTCGGGGCCTATTATAGCTGACTATGCGGTTTGGGCTTTGCTCTTTGTTGAAGGCCGTACGGTGACCTATAGTTGTTAACTTCTGTGTCATTTGGTCTCTTGTGGAGAGTTGTGTGGTGTGATTGACAATCATACCACATCTTCTTTTTTATATATACATGTTTATTCGAGGTCACCTCTATATAAAACCGAGTCTCTGGTATACATGCCATATAAAACAAACAATGTATTTATCTATTTGTTTTCTTTTATATGTATGTGCTGTACATAACTGATTTAAATTACTGGGAATATACTTCATATGAAGGCGCTCCTACTTACAGGAGGCTTATACACAGAGGAAGAAACAGAGCGCCATCTGTCGTCATAATGATCGTTAGCATAATACAACGATGACATTTAACACATCAACATTTCACACATCGACATTTCACGAATCGACATGTAACAAGTTACAAAACATCAATATACAAATTGACAATTTACCAATAAAGAACTTTGAAATCACACAGTTGCAAGTTACAAATGACAATTTACAAATTAAGAATGTTGAATTACAAAGATACAAGTTACAAATTGACCATTTACGAATTAGGAAATTTCAAATTACAAAGATACAAGTTACAAATTGACAATTAACGAATTAAGAATATTGACCCCGTTGGCTTTCCATAAAACTTAGAAAAATTATACTTAGTATATATACGACCGATTTTTGAATATGCCAGTGAAGTTTGGGATAACTGTGGAATTTGTAATACTAACAAACTAGAAAATATGCAACTTGAAGCTGTAAGAACTGTAACTGGCTTACCAATTTTTACAAATAAAAATAATATTTATAAAGAAATTGGATGGGAATCTCTTCAAGACCGTCGCCGAAGAAGAAAACTGCAAATGTTTTATAACGTATAACGCGAAAAGCCCCTAATTATCTTTGTGAATTGATTCCGCCATCGATACAAAGTACAACTACATATCCTTTAAGAAATGGTGAAGATATTATGTTACCTTTTTGTAGACTTTCGATAAGTAGTGACTCGTTTATCCTATCAACTATTAGGCAATGGAATAGATTGGACATATCCGTGCGAAAAACAGAAACTTTATCAAAATTTAAAAATAAATTAAAAAAGAATTCTACAGTAGGTAATAAAACGGTGCCAAGTTACTTTGCATTTGGTCCAAGAAACCTTAATATTATTTTAACGCAATTTAGATGTTCATCTACATTCCTTAATTATGATCTCTTTCAAATAAATATTGTATCAGATCCATCTTGTCGCTGTGGAAATCCCCGCGAAGATTCTAATCATTTCTTCTTTAAATGTCCTTTATATACAGATTTACGTCACATTCTTAGGAATAGTCTTAGTTGGTTACCAGATGACCTTGTGTTGGGTCTAGAGATTTTAACATCTGGTAGTATAAATCTGACAAATGAGCAAAATGAAGAAATATTTAGAAATGTTTTTGATTATATAAAAAAGACTAAAAGGTTCCTTGTTTAATCATGTGCATAAGCTGAATGTGATCCACACACACACACATGCATATATTTTGCTTTCCTTCTTCCTATCTTTCCCCTTTTCTACACTGTTTCTTAATATGTCATTTAAATTACAGATGTTTGATTATATATTGTGTAATAATAAATTTGATATTTGCATGCTATGAAATTCTATTGTCTAATATTGTATCTTAGGAGAAGACGATCTAAGTTGGACTAACTTGTGTCTAATCCTTTTTGTGAGTTCTTTTTGCAAATAAAATATGTTTAAACTAAACCTCCGGGTGCAGGATTTTCTCGCTGCGTTGAAGACCCATTGGTGACCTTCAGCTGTTGTCTGCTCTTTGGTCGGGTTGTTGTCTCTTTGACATATTCCCCATTTCCATTCTCAATTTTATTTTAAGAAACTATCAATCTCATCATGATGTATATGTGGTAGTATGTTAATTTGGATAATTTTGTTTTTTGTATCTTACTTTGATCATAATTTTGATATTATATATCTGGTAAGTTAATATTTTTTTAATTCTAAGTACTTATTGAGTAGTTCTAGTCATGCATCAATGGTTATATTTATTGTAAAAGAGAGGCGAAGGATACCAAAGGGACATCCATAGAATTCATAAGTCGAAAATAAACTGACAACGCCATGGCTAAAAAAGAAAAAGACAAACAGATAAACAACAGTACACAAAACAACATATATAAGACTTCTTCATGGCTCAGTGAGTTTTGATAGATTACATTGATATGAATATTTTGTATCTATGATTTTGTATGCCCGGGAATAGTCAAAACGAATGATTTCAGAATAAAAAGTGCATATGAAAATATATAAAATATAGGTTAAATCAGATAAACTAATCGACACAGTCAAAATAATCATTTGTAAGTATTTAAGCCAAACTAGTTTTAGTGAAAGAGAGGCGAAAGATACCAAAGGGACATTCAACCTCATAAGGTCGAAAATAAACTGACAACGCCATGGCCAAAAAGAAAAAACCAACAGACAAACAATTATTATAGTACACAAAACACAACATAGAAAACTAAAGACTGAGCAACACAAACTCCAAAGAAGCAATAGTAATAACGTAAAAGTAAATAGATAAAATAGTTTTTGGTATCAAAAATAATAAATTGTACATGTATGTTACTTTTGTATATACACAAACTGTTAACAACAGTTATGATTATGTTTTAATTACAGATATTGAACCATACTATTCCAATATTTTACATGATGTTATGTTGATGTAGTACTATAGACACCATAGCCTAGGTTCCTGAGTTTTGTGTATATAGGTCCTCTGTACAGTGTACCTCAGACATGATGGGTTTTATATTCTGTTTTTATGTGTTTTTGTGCTTAACGTGTGTCTTATGCTCGGCTATTATATATTTTTAGCATGTTTATTCAGGTTGGGCATAAACCCGCCAAATGCATGAAATGGGGAACTATTCCCCAAATGAGTAACAATCCCTCAAATGAGTAATTATTTGATAGTGCTAAAAACTAAATTTTCTTAACTTAGTTTTTTCACTTAATTCAATGGCACATATTCATAGAAAATTGAGCAAATTTTCCAAAAGATGAATAGCCCTAACCTGATTTACTGAGAAGTTACTAGCCTATGCAAGTTTCCAATAAATGACAAGTTTGTGTTTTGTCCAGTTTAAAGGGAACTACTTATAATAAGTCAATGGTATTTAAGTTTATTAGCATTGCCATTTCTCGTCTCCACGGAAATTAATTTGGCCCTGCGTCTCAGTCTTAGTTTATTGGCTTTGGATTGTTTGCATTGTCAGAGACATAAATATATATCTACGGAAATTAATTTGGGCGCAGGGCTAAATTAATTTCCGTTTACATGTTAAAGAATCAACATTTTAATTTAAGGGGTAAATTTAAGATTTAAAATTGTTTGCTCATTTTTTGTATTTTACTTTGGACAAATATTTATTGATTCCATGCTTAACGTGGTACTAGAGCTGTTGCAGAACTGACGTATTTGGATACGTATACGTATCGAAGTATTCATATACGTGCGATCCAGTTAAAATGGGTAATTTTTTTTCTGAACCGATGAATCAATAAATGTATTGATTAAATCAAAAAGTGGTATTTTGTCATGTGTACTAGGTTTCTACTATATGCGTTATTTATATACAGAACATTGAGGTACTGAATAATGATATTATACAATTATAGCCTTTGTATGAGGTCGATACAAGGATATATTGACCTGAAAGAAGTATATTGACTGAGGACAAAGTCCGAGGTCGATATACTTCTTTGGGTCGATATATCCTGTATTGACCTCATCAATAGGCTATAATTGTTATATTATTAATTTCCGACCATATTTGTATCAAAATCCTGATTTGATTTTTTGATTTTGTTGGAACTTTATAGATATCATATTGTCTCCTTGACAATAACAACATATAAGTTTTTTTTCATCTTATGTATATGAAGATTTTTTTCTTCAAAGGGGGGGGGGGGGGGGGTGCTAGGATGAAATTTGAAAAAAAATAGGCAGGACAGGAGTTTTGAGTAAAAAAAAAAGGCAGGATGAGACACTTTGCAAAAAACAAAGGCAGGATGACAATTTATGTAAAAAAAGTCAGGATAAGCTAAAAAAAAAAGGCAGGACCAAATAGAGTGAAAAATAAAAAGGCAGGACAGAGATGACAACTAAAAAAAAATGCAGGACAAATTTTTTCATCCTAGCCCCCCATAAAAATCAAATGGCAGCTCCCTAACTACTGATTTTGGTAGGTTATATTATTTTGAATCTTGTAGATGCATGCATTAATTTACATGAATTTACATATAAACGTAAGAGATTTTCTGTAAAAGCATCGACTTGCATCTCTGCCCCGGTAACAGTATTTTGAAAAAAAAACTTTAATATCATGTTAAGAAAGTCAGGTACACCTTTTCTATTCAAGCTTGTTTGGGTCACCTGTTTCGTTCTTTAAATGTTGTATACAGAAACAAAGAGTATCATCTCGCTTCAAATCTCATTATTTATACATTTTAAAGCTATATGTACATATCAACAATCAAATTTCATATTACTAGAAAACAAAATATATAGGTCAAATATCTTTGTAATGCGTCATCATAACACGGTAGGCGTGTTTGAAAATAAAAATAACAGCGCTTGCATTTAATTTGATTTGACAAATTATTAGAATAAGATTATTGCATACTGTCTTAGTCATGAAAGTGTTCTTTCGAATAGAAGTCGGATTCTCTTTTTATGCCGAAAAACTTGAAGAGCCTTTACTTTTGGATTTTATAAATGCATAAAAGTTAAAAGAAATCACTTTTTTATAATTATTTTCAGTAACTATTAGCCTTCAACCTCGTCTTGTCTACGCTTTCATGAAATATCATATAAATTAAATTCTTGAGAATATTAGTGTTTTATTGAACTTTCAAAGATTCGTCGTGACAAACGATTATACAATAACATCAAGTTTTATAAAGCCATTCACATATATTAAATGAAGAAACCTTTATCTTTCCGAATATAACTTTCACGTACATCCGTAGTGAAGCAATGTGAATAAAAGTGACGAAAACACGTCATCTCTGCCGTTTTCTTGGTGGAGAAAAACAAGTACGATTTCATATACTATCAGCTGTAAAACTTTTTTTTTATTTATCGAAGAATTTTGTGCAAGTTTATTACACATATATTATATAAATACAGGAATATGAAAATTCAAAAATTGCGGACTCTACAATAATTTTGTACAAGTGCAACAATTTCTTTATCCCGGTTTACCCATACCTTTCCTACTGTTTTTTTATATCTTTTGTTCGTCCTGAACATGAAATATTTGCCCCTAGACATTAAACAAACAACAATCAATCAAGCATTTGCTGTTGCTTTTACGGCTTGCGCTTCAAGATGTGTTGAAAAGGAGCACAACTATGTTTTGCTCTTCTTATCATAGAGATTGTTGAATGTTACACACCTGAAACACCACCCCTATGTTCCTTTGTCTGTGTTTTTATATTTATTAAAAGTGTCCTCCCTTTAAAGCGGTTCATGTCGAATTTAGCAGCCCCCTAGTTCCACCCACTTCAGAGATTGAATTATACGTCAAATACGTCGTGGGAATCTTCCATTTTACTCATCGTTCAATGTACAACATTTGATTGGTTGAGTTAAACAGAAAACTTCGTAGATACATCGGATACGTTGGAGGAACATTTCATATGGAACGCCAAAACTGTCTTATTATGCCCATTTTCATTATATGATGTGCATTTACCTTTATATGATGTGAACTTGTCATTATATGATGTGCAAACACCTTTATATGGTGTCCAGTTGACATTATAGATCTATGATGTTCAAATATACTTATATGATGTGCAAATATACTTATATGATGTGCAAACATCCTTATATGATGTACAAATATACTTATATGATGTGCAAATGTACTTATATGATGTGCAAATATACTTATATGATGTGCAAATATACTTATATGATCTGCAAATATACTTATATGATGTGCAAATGTACTTTTATGATGTGCAAATGTACTTATATGATGTGCAAATATACTTAAATGATGTGCAAATATACTTATATGATGTGCAAATATCCTTATATGATGTACATTTTTCCTTATATTATGTGCAAACATCTTTATATGATGTGCTTGTGTCATTATATTATGTGCATGTTACATTATATGATGTGGTTTGGATTACTGAGTCTTAATTATATGATGTCAAAACGTACTTATATGATGTGCTTTCATCGTTGTTATGGTCAATAAACATGATCACGATTAGAACGATTACTGTCTACGTCATAACTGATTCCGATCTGCTTCTCCGGAATTACGGATCAAATCTGTAACTATCGTTTGGAAAATGGCAAACTCCGTACAGTGATCGTTTCCGTTCCGGAACTATTTTCCTGTACTCCATCAATTATTGTAGAGTAGTATGCGGATCGGAGCTGGAACTGCCGGGGAGTGTGGGAAAATGGATGAGATTTTAAAAGAGATAAACCTTGCCACGTTGCTACTTCCTTTTTAAGATGAAAAAATCACATCTGATATTGTTGGAAAATTGTCAAAATATGAATTGCAAAGTTTAGGTTTTATCGATTAGTCTATAAAATAATTAACATACGGCTAAAATGGATTACATTTTGGCAATCTAATTAAAATATAGTTCTCTGATTTCGTTATACTCATATGTGTACGAGCACGCGAGTTTATATAGATATGAATTTTAATTACATTGATATTATGGGTCCTCGACTGTACTGGAGTTCAAATATTTGATCTACCAGATATTATCCTGCTTTTTTTAATGAAAGTTTACTGTTTCTGATCTAGCAGCTCCAGCCTCGTATCAGCTTCCGAAAGTGCAAGTTATAGAAAAAGTGAGACAGTGCAATTCGTTGAAAAAATTACACAGTGCAATTTAACTAAAATCAACATTTCAAACATTTCGGAGGATGATTTAGATCCATTAAAAAAGGAGCTAGTTGAAAAATGTCCCTGCTCTGGCAAAAATATGATAAAAAAAACTTTAGCTATTGCTTTACCAATTAAGTCACAGTCATTTTAAACAGTATTTTATGTTATAAGCTATAAACGTTTCTACGCATGCACAATTATACTGGGAAGGATGAAATGAGATATGGGAAGAACTTGAACTCGATGCAATACATTTGCACTTACATTTGCACGTAAAAATCATTACATTTGCGAGCAGTTTTTTTTAATTTCGTTTGCTCACATTTTTTATTACAGCTTCAACTAGACAGCTACCCGCAACATAAATGGAGCTTCGCTCAAACATCCAGAGGTCTTTGGGACTTAAATTTTGCTTATACAAACCTCCAGACTCAAGGCCCCGAACTGTTAAAAGGGCTAAGGTACCGACCGTTCATCTTTCTTCTTTTTTTGAGGGGGGGGGGGGGGGGGACTGTAAACAGTTGAAATGGTGAGCAATACACAATCTATAGCAATGCCCAAATAGTTAGCCCTAGCTTTTTCATATTGATTTTGGATCTTGTTATGACTTTTAACACATTTATAATGTTTTGTAAATATTTGTCCCTCCAAGCATACCAAAATTGTGAACCCTTGAAATAATTTTTATTTCTCGATAACGGTTTAGTTCGGGGAGATTCAGTTTGCAACGGTGGCTTTTAATTTTTTGCGTTGATCTTGAAAACTACAATAGCTAGGATGAAAAATGTTGTCCTGCCTTTTTTTTAGTTATAATCTCTGTCCTGCCTTTTTATTTTTTACTCTCTTCGGTCCTGCCATTTTTTTTATTAGTTTATCATGACTTTTTTTACATAAATTGTCATCCTGCCTTTTTTTTATTGCAAAGTTGCTCATCCTGCCCTTTATTTTAACTCAAAACTCCTGTCCTGCCTTTTTTTCAAGTCCCCACCTTGAAGAAGAAAAATAAATTCAAGACATCCCACCCCTTTCCAAAGACACCCCACACGCACATACATTTCTCAATACTTCTGTCCGTTATATCAAAAAAATGAATAAATTTCTTTTTCTATTATAAGTATAAAATATTGCATCAGTAGTGGATCTAGAACTCCAATTGTGGAAGTCGTTTGCGACTTCCAAAAACTTTATTTGGATATGGCGGTTATGGTCTCATTGATATTTACCACAACTTCATTCAATTTTAGCTTCAGATGAAAAATACTGTTCTGGAAGAACATGTTGAAACTTAGGATTTTTATCTTAAAAATTGAGGCGAGCGGAGCAAGGCGAACAAAAATTAACATCTGTCGAGCCAAAACATTATATTTTGTTTACAGTAGGGGGAAGTGTATTATAAGTTTTTTTTTACTATATGGAAAGGAGTATAATCAGGAAAGCTTCGAAAACCTGCGAAAACTAAGAGGTTAAACTATTAATCTCTGATAGTGTCGTTCTTCGTGTCCAGTAAACAAACAGAAGATGGTCATGACTTACATGAAACAAATATTGAAATGAAGATTGAAGCCAAAAATGATGCCATAAGAGATACAGATATGACATCTGAATCAAGTGTAATATACTCCTGCTAAATAATCAGATACTGATTTAGTGTATTCATCATATAAGCTATATTATTTGCATGTTTGAAATACAGAATTACTTAAATTTTGTAAACAGATTTCGATGGGGCACAAAATCCAAAATCTAAATACACACGGTTAGATTTAACATATGTAAGAACCCTAAGAATCAAGACTTTGAATTAAACACCATTGAAATTGGTCAAGAAATAAGCAATTTGTACAAAGTATTAGAAAAGTATTGTTTTGCCCCTTTTTGGTCCCTAATTCCTAAACAGTTAGGGCCATAACCCCCAAAATCAATCCTTTCTTTTTTGGTATGGATTCTTGTGGTACAATTTCATAGAGATCCATATACTTATACACAAGTTATTGTCCTGAAACAAGAAAAATGCTTGTCTTTGGCCTCTTATTCCTAAACAGTTAAGACAATAACTCCAAAAATCAATCCCAAACTTCTTTTTTGGTATGGAACCTTGTAGAAAAATTTTGAAAGAGATCCATACACTTATACGCAAGTTATTGTCTGGAAACCAAATGTCTTCGGACGACGACGACGACGACGACATCGCCATACCATTATACGGCCGCAAATGCGTTCGTATAGAAAATTGGATACCCTTTCCATTTTCCTCCTATCCCCTTTTTTAGGTTATAAATGACCGGTGCCTTACAGGAGTTATTACCCTTCCAATGTCCGATTTTTGTCCATTTTTGCTTCTTTTTTACTAATATCTTGAGAAAAGTTATATATAAAGAGAAACTTGAACTGCTATTTTAAATGATCAGCAATGCAAAATTTACAAAAAATGAACACACTTGAAATTTGTGTATCAACTTCTTGTAGAAGAAACTAACTCTAAATAGGAAAGACAGAAAGACATTTTCAATGGAAACAACCTTTTTTGTTTTCTTCCCTTCTTAAACAAATAATGTCTTTTTCAAGAAATTTTGAATCAAACATAAAAAAAAAAAAAAAACTCCCCCCCCCAAAAAAAAAAAAAAAAAATTAGCCTTAACTTCCCACGTTACCTTTTATGTTGAGGGTTACTGTCTAGTTGAAGCTGTAAAATAAATGCGCGAACACGTTGTAAAAAGCTGCGCGCAAATGTAATGCACCGAGTTGAAGTTTATGTCTCCTTTTAGTTTAAACGTATTTTATTTGCTAACTTGGAGCCAAATGGATTAGACACAAGTAAATCATACTTATGAAGTCTTCTCCATAATACAATATAAATAAATACAATAATAATATAATGAGCAAACATGGAAAGCATACAGTTTATAGAATATAATACGAGCTATAAGTAAACAAGAAGAGAGAGAGAGCAAAAAGAAAAGGAGGAAATATTGAAAAGTCATATAATTTTGTGATGACGACGTGGGTGTTGATGATGATGTCGATGATGATGATGTTCTGTGTCAGTATCAATAACGCTTTGTGAAAGTACAAGCAATCTGTTTGACCTTTTGGTGAAATTTTGAACATGTTTGAAATTTCGGATATTTTGTTCGTTCGAAAGTTCCAAGTTTCCGCAAATTAATAGTTTTATACCAAAACAAAGTTTTCGGAAAGCCAATTAAGATTATTGAGTAGGGTTTTTCTACATGAAGTGTATTTTGGACAAACGAAGAAGTAATGATGAAAATCCTCAATATCTGACCCACATTAGCAAGAAGGATCATTTATAATGTTAGCTCGAAAATTGTCATAGTTTAAGAATGAAGCGGAGCATCGCAATTGCATTAAAATAATATTCAATTTCCTCGGGCCGTACAAATAAAACGTTTCAACTTTACTTAGGAGACTATCACATTTCAATTCTTTCTTAAATTAGATATAGAGTCGACGCTGCGAATTTTTGGATCAAGTTTATTCCACTCACGTATTGTGGAGGGAATAAACGATTCAGTAGTAAAGGAAAGTCTACAAAATGGAACAATAATATCATGACCATTTCGCAACGGATAGTTGGTTGTATTTTGTATACATGGAGGTACAAGATTACATAGGTACTCTGGTGCATGTTTTTGGTTCATATTATAAAACATCTGTAATTTTCTTCTTCTTCTTCTTTCAAAAAGAGATTCCCAGCCAACCTCAGAGTATAAGGCTTCAGTTTTAGTGAAAATTGGTAGACCGGTTACAATTCTTGTGGCCTCTTATTGCAAATTTTATCCCACACTTCCGTGGCATATTAAAAAATGGGTACAGTTTATCAAAATTGTTTCGAGATAGTCGGTATTTAAGTTTACGTAAAACATTCAAGTGTTTATTTACACTTGTAATTATATTTTCAATATGATTGTTCCATTTTGAAATTATCTCCCCGGTGCTTATGAGATGTACTTAAAGGGATATTTTTACCATTTAAGAAAGTACATCTCATAAAGGGATATTTTTACCATTTAAGGAACCGACCGTGCAAGACCCTCATGGGTATTCAAGGTAACGACCCCCCCCCTTCCCCCTAGTCATCATCATTTAAGGAAAGGCTGAGGTCTGGAATCTAAATATTTGAGAAAATCATAATTTCGGTTTTATCAGGGTTAAATGACATAAGCCATTTAATAGACCAAACATCCAGCTCTTTCAGGTCGGATCGATAACATATCTAATCTGTTCTCCATCGTTACCAGAATAACTGAATGATGTGTCATCAGCAAATAGCCGATACATTGATGTAAGCTTATCAGCAATATCATTAATATATAAGACAAAGAGAAGAGGGCCCAGAACTGATCCCTGAGGAACACCAGCTAAAACATTACAGAAGGAAGAAGACGAATTATGCAATACTACTCTCGGTTTTCTATCATGTAGATAATTTTCAACCAAATGTAATAAGCTTCCGTAAATACACATAATCTTTTAGTTTAAATAGAAGGCCTCCGTGCCAAACTTTGTCAAAAGCTTTAGGAAAGTCACAGAAAACAAAACAATATAATTCTTTTTTTTTTTACATATCTCCTTTCATCTATACCGAGGGGGCTGAGGTGGCGGAGTGGTCTAAGTAGTCGAACAACTGTATCACTAGCTTGTCCACACTTAAGTTGTGAGTTCGGATCCCGCACGTGGCAGGTACGCTCGACTCCAATCTTAAATTGACTAGAATTGTCAGTTTTCCTACCGAAGGTCGGTGGTTCTCTCCGGGCACTCCGGCTTCCTCCACCAATAAAACTGACCGCCACGAAATAGCACGATAGTGCTGAAAGTGGCGTTAAACACAAATCAATCATTCAATCAACCATCCATACCAGTATAATTATGCATGAGTACAAAATTTTATAACTATTGTTTTGAAATACTTTTAAAAATGACTGTGATTTAATTGGTATAGGAAATGAATTAAGACAAGGCGGCAATTCAAAAAGAGGGAACAATCTTATCGGTATAGCTGTCGTTTGCAAAATAAAATTGTTTGTCATATTTTCACCATAGCAGGGAAATTCTTCAACTAGCTCCTGTATTAATGGATCTAAAATCTTCCAAGGAAAAGTTTGAAACGTTGAATTTTATTAAATTGCACTGTCTCATTTTTTCTATAAATTGCACTTTCGGAAGCTGATACCAGGCTGGAGCTGGTAGATCAGAAACAATAGACTGGGTTTCAAAAAAAAAGCAGAATATCCTCTGGTAGATCAATTATTTGAAATCCAGGTTCTCAGTTCACAGTCAAGGACCCATAATTTAATAGCTTTAACCGTATGTTCATTATTGTAGACTCATCCATTAAATTTAAACTTTGCGATTCATATTTTGACAACTTTCCAACAATATCAGATGTGATTTTTTCATCTTTAAAACGAGGTACCAACGTGACAAGGTTTATCTCTTTTAAAATCTCATCCATTTTACAAACAATAGTTACAGATTTGAGCCGTAATTCCGGAGAAGCAGATCGGAATCAGTTATGACGTAGACAGTAATCGTTTTAATCGTGATCATGTTTATTGACCATAACAACGATGAAAGCACATCATATAAGTACGTTTTGACATCTTATAATGAAGTAATCCGAACCACATCATATAATGTTACATGCACATAATATAATGACACAAGCACATCATATAAAGATGTTTGCACATAATATAAGGAAAAATGCACATCATATACGGATATTTGCACATCATATAAGGATATTTGCACATCATATAAGGATATTTGCACATCATATAAGTACATTTGCACATCATATAGGTACATTTGCACATTATATAAGTATATTTGCACATCATATAAGTACATTTGCACATCATATAAGTATGTTTGTACATCATATAAGGATGTTTGCACATCATATAAGTATATTTGCACATCATATAATGTCAACTGGACACCATATAAAGTTTGTTTGCACATCATATAATGACAAGTGCACATCATGTAAAGGTAAACGCACATCATATATTGAAAATGGGCATAATAAGAAAGTTTGGCGTTCCATAGTACGACATCCTGATGTGTGTACACTGGAATTTAGAAAAAAAATATGGCATTTCCAGAGTACAATCTTTGATAACCAACATGCTGTCTTTTCTGTCTATTTACAGCAGACAATTAATGGTATTACTGCCTGGGTATTATATTCACATGTTAAATGACAGTATCAAGTTTGAACCAAGTCCTCACATATTACTGCATGGTAAGTAATGACTTATTTCAAATAATTATATCATAGATTATTTCAGAATAAAATATTATTGTTTGTCAGAAATTAAAGTTGAAATTAATGGATATATTTTCCATTAATATGATCATAAGATATAATGATGAAATGTTCTTTTAGCAGTAAAATGAACACCTAAAAGACTTTATACTGCAACTAGCTGTGTTTATTTCCTAAATATAGTAACAAAGCCATATTTTGTTCAATGTCAATTTCATGGAACAATTTTTCCACAGTCAAGGGTTCATTTAGGGATGAAAATAAGTTTGAAATTTGTGTTACAATTTAGATAGCTATCAATGTATTAATTTAAGTTGCAGTATAGAAACAATATTAGGTCAATGTCAGAAAAATATATTCTTTTTTGTATTCGGCACAAAACTGGGGAGGGGCTCGGTAAAACCTCGCCCTTCCCCAGTTTCTCATCCTCATACAAAAAAGTTTATATTTTTCTGACATTGACCTAATATTGTATACAATATCATATGATTGAAATACGTGTGATGAGAATTCTTAACAGCCTCTGTGATGTAAACATGTTTTTCTCATTAAAATCAAAGATACAGGAATTTTCATTACAGCATTCTGATAAAGACTAAGTGTGGCAAACTGTTATTTTGGTCTAAAGATATAAATTACTAATGTTAAATATTGCTTCTTCTCCGGTAAAGCTTAAAGTGTAATGGCAAGTGTGTGAAGACAAAAATCCTATACTAGATATAAATACAACTCATATTTGTGTATTTAAATAACTTCAGATAAAATTGTCAAATTGATGGTATTTCGGCTAATTAAAATGCTAAAATTGGCAAAACCTATAATTATTAGTCCTATTAAAACACTAATCACTAAAAGTTTTAAAACTTCAGTTTTTCCAGATAAGCTAAAGGTGGCCCACGTTAGACCACTATTTAAGAAAAACAATATGCTGGACAAAGGAAATATAGTGTGTTGCAGAGTATATCCAAATTTTACGAACGTGCTATTTTTGATCAACTAGCTGAGTTTTTTTGAAAAAACACTTTAACCCACTGTTTTCTGCATTTAGATCAGGATATGGGTGTCAAACTGCCCTCCTTAAAGTTATTGAGGATTGGAAGAAGGCACTGGACGATAACAAATTTGTCGCAGCAATATTGATGGACTTATCAAAGGCATTCGACTGTTTGCCGCATGAATTATTATTATTAAAAATGAAAACTTATGGTTTATCAAATAGTTTTATAGATTTATTACATAGCTACTTACAAAACAGAAAACAATGTGTAAAGATTAATAACATTTGTAGTAATTTTGAAAATATGTTCAAAGGTGTTCCGCAAGGTTCCATACTTGGACCTATGCTTTTTAATATATTCATAAATGACATTTTTGGTGTAGTTGACAATAGTACTATATATAATTATGCGGATGACAACACCTTATCCTATGCTGATTTTGATATACAGAATGTCATAAAAAATATAGAAAGTGATAGTCTTAAAATGTTGGATTGGTTTGATTACAATTTAATGAAAGCTAATCCAGATAAATTTCAAGCTCTGGCAATTGGCAAAAAAACTTTTAATCATGATATTGTTTTTAATCTTAAAGGTAATAGAATAGAATGTGAAAATGATGTAAAGCTACTTAGAGTCACATTAGACTACAGATTAAATTTTGATAAACATATATCTGAGATTTGTAAGAAGGCCTCTCGTCAACTTAATGTTCTTAAACGTATTGGTAGATACCTGAATAGACTTGGTCGTCTAACAATTTATTATTCTTTTATTTTGTCTAATCTTAATTATTGCCCAATCACCTGGAATTTTTGTAGTAAAAAAAAACACAGTTAAGATAGAAAAAATCCAAGAGAGAGCCTTGAGATTTGTTTATGAGGATTATAATAGCTCCTATGAAGATCTTTTACACAAGTCAAAACTTCCATCTCTTAAAGTCAGAAGATTACGAGCAATAGCTATAGAAACTTTTAAAATTATACACAAAAAGAGTCCATCTTATTTACATGATTTGATTAATATAAAAAATCACAAATATTCCTTCAGATATAAAAATACAGTTGAACAGCCCCAGGTGAGAACAACAAGCTATGGCATTAATTATTTTAGATATACAGCTGCAAAATTTTGGAATGAACTACCCCAGAGTTTTAGAGATGAAAACAATTTTAACCAATTTTCTAAACTTATTGTTACCTGGAATGGTAGTTCATGCCAATGCAATGCCTGCAAATAATTAATGCTTTAATTTTTAGTGCTTTTATTCTGCTTAATGTGCTGTAATTGCTTGTGTTTTAAAGTGCTTTATATGTTTTTAATAGTGAGTTGCTTATTGTACTTATAATATTTCTGCATGGTATTACATACTTAACTTCTTCATGTCATGTATACTGTATATGTATGCTTCAATGTAATGTTTTGCTTTGTGTAGCTTTTGTGCGTGTAGTATGCTTGCTTTGTTTTAAACGTGCACGTTTTTAGATGTTTTGTTTGTAATAAGACGATATAAAAGCCCAATAGAGCTTATGTTTTCTGTATAATGATCTCGTCTATAAATAAAGCTTTTGGACTCTAATCTACTATTACAAATGTAGATGATTCTGCTGATGTTCTCCTAAAGAGTATAGTTAAGAAACCAGTATTATCCCCCCTGGCAAAAGATGCATTCCACCTGTCAACATCCTGTCTCTACGATATTCTGAGAAAGACACCAACAGGTAACTATATATAAGTTGTGAAATTCAAATGTTTAAATTTGGAAAGAGTTAAATAGAGTTATTAGCTTTGTTTACCATGTCAAGTCATGCAATCTTTAAGGAACAGTAATAAAAAACATCTAGAGGTGTTTGTATAAACTTCAAAACAACCAATAGAACACAGTTATCTTAAATAGTCTATGGTGTGCATAATGAACAGTACAAGCATTATATATAGTTCTGAAAATAAACATGATAACATTTTACCTTACCTCTATCAAAATTATATATATATTATAGTACTTATCCAAACACTTAGGTTATACAAATATTGAATATGAAAAAATGTAAAATTATTGGTTACATTAATGTTATAATGTTTCAACTGTGTCAGTTGGCTGTTTGTTTGACTACAACAAGTTTGGTTTGGAAAGTAGAGATCAATAAAGACTCTAGTTAATATGTTCTCTGTTTGCCAACTACAAGATCAGCATTACTTCGTTTTTTCTGACTTAGAATGAGAGATTTCTGGCTTGTAAAAAGGGTAAGTAAACCATGCAAAATGTACAACAATAGATAATTATTGTGTAAAATTTCAATTTCGTTCAAATATAATTAAAAATTAACCATAACCATAACAATACACATCTCATTGAATGGTTCTTTAATGTAGGCCTTGTATCATCTTGTTGTATTTTTACTATGGTTTTTGTCTTGCCTGCAACAGTTGCAGTATCGTGACAGGAATTACTATCAGGCTGCAGCGGCATCGGCGACATCAACTATTTGTATAAATCTTTATATTTCAAAAGGAAGAAGACCTGGATGTTTCATAACTTGTATGCACATTAATTATGTTAGGAAGTTTCCGTCAATCATATGTCCTTGTCCTGGACCTCCATTTCATGTTTAGCGACTGCTTGATAAAAAATTATAGTTTTTTGTCATGTGAATTTCTCACTAATAATGAGTAATAGGATAGCTATATTTGGCATATGAGTTCCTTGCTACATCTAGATATCAGACTGCTTGATTTTTTTTTGTCCTGTGAATTTCTCACTAATTATGAGTAATAGGGTAACTATATTTGGTATACGATTTCCTTGCAACGTTTACATGTCCGTCATATAGGGTTCACCTGCCTCGACTTCATTTAAAGGATCCGTGATCAAGGTCAAAGTTATATTTTATTATATGTTCGTTTCTCAGATACTACAAGCTGTATGTCAATTATATGTGGTGTATGGAATGATTGTAAGGTGTACATGTCAGTCTGTCAGGTTTCATCTGACCTTGACCTCATTTTCATGGTTCAATTTGGTCAATGTTAAGTTTTTGTGTTTTGGTCTGTTTTTCAAGTACTGTAAGCAATAACTCAACTATATTTGTAACATGAATGGTAATTTTTCCTTTGATCTTCGAGTGAAAAGTAAAACAACAAAAATACCGAACTCCAAGGAAAATTCAAAATGGAAAGTCCCTAAACAATTGGCAAAATCAAAAGCTCAAACACATCAAACGAATGGAAAACAACTGTCATATTTCTGACTTGGTACAGGCATTTTCTTATGTAGAAAATGGTGGATTAAACCTGGTTTTAAAGCTAGCTAAACCTCTCACTTGTATGACAGTCGCATAAAATTCCATTATATTGACAACAATATGTGAACAAAACAAACAGACATAATAGGTAAAAATGTCAAAAATAGGGGTACAGCAGTCAACATTGTGTTATAATCTCAATCACTATAAAAACAAACAAATATGTCAATAAAGAAAAACAAAATGGCATATAGACAAAGCACATACGCAACATTGAAACACAAGAATACAAAAAATGACAACAGCACAACAACACAATGGCGGGATGTACAAGTACCGAACCACGTCTAAAGGATATTACCAAAAATGGACCAAACAGTAAATAGAGATTAATACATGGCCTTTTCCATATCGGCCCGGATATCATCCCGAGACCCTCATATCAGCCCGAGACGTAGTCGGGGTGCTGATATGGGTCGAGGGATGATACCCGGGCCGATATGGAAAAGGCCATGTATTAATCTCTTTATCATATACTTCCGACAATTGTTTTATGTAAGGCAAATAAACAAATGAAATAACTAAAACAGTCAAAAACTTTTTAAAGAAGTTAAATCATGAATCCAACAAATACACTATAATTGTCCAACAATAGCATCACTACCTCCATATATATTATGGTGCCATTTCCTATAGAGGCATTTTGAAACATTAAAAATTTGGAAGCTGGAAGCATGGAGGAAGTATTTACAGTTTTATGATCATTATTACTACATGTTGTACTATATGAGATGATTCATAATTGTCAATGGCATTTGTTAGCAAGTACTAATTGTAAACTAGCATCATTTTAAAAATCTATATCATTGGATTTAGGGAGCTACCATTTGATTTTTATGGGGGGCTAGGAGGAAAAATTTTGTCCTGCCTTTTTTTTTAGTTGTAATCTCTGTCCTGCCTTTTTATTTTTCACTCTTTTCGGTCCTGCCTTTTTTTTTTATTACTTTATCATGACATTTTTTACACAAATTGTCATCCTGCCTTTTTTTTTGCACAGTTGCTCATCCTGCCTTTTTTTTTTACTCAAAACTCCTGTCCTGCCTTTTTTTCAAATTTCATCCTAGCCCCCCCCCTCGCTATTTGTCCGCCATTACTGGACATCACAAAAGTTCCCGTAAATTTTGACGCCATAATAAAAAATATCTGAGGCCACAATGGAAAAGTAAACATGCGATACCGGAAATACCGGAAGTAACTTGCACGAGAGGCACTGTTATGGTTTTTTTGCACGAGACGCCCCTGATATGGGTTATCAGCCCGGGTGGGAAATTATGGCTTGTGTACTTCCGTTCATTACACATATGCAAAAGCTATCATAGTAATGCTTAGTATATGATAAACGTTAATAATTTACAAAGACAAATAAAATAACACTATAATACGTAATGAAGATGATAAACAACGGCAGTACCTAGAAGCTATACATCAAGACCATCATGTATTATTTGTGAAGTTGATACGGAATATTTATCAGCAAGGTCTTCGTATCTTCCGATGAACCTTTCTAGAAAAGGGACGAGACGTTCTTTGACATAACCCTGGTTCATCAACTTTTTGCTCAGACACTGATGACGTTTTACAAAGTCTGAGTAGCAGCTGCAGCTCTTGAATACCGAAAGATTTTCGAAATGTATATCCCATATGCAGGTGAAGTTGGTATATTGCTACTAAGGTAGGGGAAATTGATAATTTCAAAATTTAAATCGTCTCGTTTGTCATAGATTCTGGTACTGAGATGACCGCTGATGTCAAATTCGAAGTATAAGTCTAAAAAAGAGGTGGAGGAAGCCGTGACTATTGTTTCTTTAATTTCTAGTTCTGGAGGATATATTAATGGAACCCAATCAGAAAATTTTGGATTGTTTATGGAAAGAACATCATCAATATATCTGAATGTGAAATAAAATGATCTGGCTTCTTTGATCTTCTTGTTTTGACAAGTGTCTGAAGGAACTCCGACTCATATGAAAATAAGAAGAAGTTGGCAAGGAGAGGCGCACAGTTCGTTCCCATAGGAATGCTGAGAATTTGTTGAAAAAGTCTACCTCCAAATTCAACAAATATGTTGTCAATAAGAAACTCCAGCATACTGATCACTTGTTCCTCTGTGTAGAATGTTTTACCTTTTTGTTCACTATTAACAAAATATGCCGTATGGTATCCCAAAGTAATAAATTTATAGCGTATGCTACCATTTTTATATTGAAGAGCATTGTGGATTATTTCTTTTAGACGATTTGTCAATTTCACATGGGGAATCGGGTGGTCTACAGGGTTGAAAACTCAAAAGTTTTGATAGAATTAATTTCAGAAAAAGATCGAGATTCAAAATTATCCAGAAGTTCTTTAGAGTATTTTAGAATCCACTTATTGTTAATACCACTACGCGAGTAAACAGTTTCACAGTATTACTGAAGACCCTCTTTCACTGCGGACAGAATTGTTGTCAATCTAATGCACAATTCCTTTGTAAAACATTAAGATGAGCCGGCAATGTACGTTGTTTGTACGGAATTTTGTGAAACTTAGTTATCCAATACAAACAAGGTAAGTCCTCAGATTTGCTGTTCAATGTAATGTTCATTGAAGCAATGAAGGACTTATGATTCGCCAAAATCCTTGTTAAATGATATGTTTTTGTATGTGGGATTACCTGAGTGCTCATGTATTCCTAATTCTTTTACAAGACACTCGTAGTAGTACGATTTACACACAAAGACAATATTATTTGAAGCTTTGTCCGAAAGAACAAAACATATTTATCGTGAAGAGATGATAGACATTTCACAGCTTCTTTGTCTCTGAAAACGGACTTTGGTCGATCATTCACACAGTTTTTCAACTTATGAATTCGACGTTTTATCAGAGACCTGATTGTTTTGACCCATTCTGACAAAGTGTCTAGTTCAACTTCTTCTCGTTTAGCCCTTGCTCTGGCGTAGTCCTCAATGGAATCCATAACTATTTTGAAGTTATGGTTCCAATTGATGTGTTGGGGTTCTCTAAACTTAGGCCCATGAGATATCACCTTTCGGAGATGTTCATGTTGAATTATGTTTAGATACCCAGTAATAACATGACCAGAGGGGCTGTAAATATAAGGCGTGTGGGAAGTTGGGAACAGTCACATGTCAGAGGTTTTTTTTTTAGGTATTCTTCTAAATCAAGGTCGTGCAATGCTTGCCTATAGTTTAATACTTTAGGTGCAATGGTTTTGGTATAACTGTAGGATACAATAGGGACAGACTGATTTTGAAAATAAAGTGGAATTTTAGATGTTACCTCCTTGTGATGAAGAACGTTGCTGATGTTGATTGCATCAATTCCTTTATTTGAAAAATTAACTGGAAGGAATTTCTTCTTTTCCTCATGTAAAGGTTCCGATCTTATTGTTTTAAAAAGACGGAAAAGAGCTACATCACAAATTATACTGACTAGTCTGTATATCGAAGAAAATGTATCTATGCATCCCTTGTCAAGTGCATAATATCTCAAACATTTTAAAAAAATTAACCGGCAGAGAAAAAAATTAGAAAGAAGATGTGAAAGTAGGTCATCAAAGCTCCCAGAGGGCGATCTAAATTTAGAAGAATTTTTTACATTGGGCCGATGGTAACGTTTTTGCCCATGACTACGCTGGTGTCTTAAAGTAGTATTAAATGAACCCATTACATTAACATCACTGCAGGCTGGACTTGACAGTTTACTTATCTCATACCACATCTTCTTATATCTATTTACTGAAGGGTGTGTTGCTCGTGCTGTGTGGATGCAGTAGAATGTGTCCCCGTGCTTTTGGTGTATGCCCTTATATTTTACAATTATGGGTTGTTTGCCTGTGAGAGAACTTTCACATGTTTATTATATCTTTGTTCTTTACTTTTACAAATTGTGACTTGGATGGAGAGTTATCTTATTGGCACTCATACCACATCTTCTTATATCTATATATTATGTTATTTTTAGAGGAGTGCGTTAATTGAATGATTTTTAGTTATTGCACTCTCCAGTCCCGCCGTGTGTCGCATGTCATAGGAAAAGCAAAGAATGGGAGGAGCTTAGACCAGTGCTCTAACTTCCATCTCAGAAGTTGTTATTTCACTGTCTAGCTCCGCCTCCTTGGCTTAGTAAACAATGAAATCAATGACCATAAAATGTCCTTATAAATCTAAACATAACGCATACACAACAATATATAAAAAAAAAATCGGAAAATGGAGAGGGGGGGTACCTTAACACTAGCCAAACTTGTAAACCTAACTCTAAATTAAAAATGGTTCCCTGTACTTGAAACAAATGACTGCCTGAGAAGAGCTACAACAAGGAATAACGTGGTATATAAACCAAGAGGCGATATTGATAAATTGGTGGATACTTGTTTTTATCGTGTCAAAATAAATATTCCATAAAATTGTCACTGGATTTTTAGTCGTTTTATTTCCTCCCCCTTTTTACGATATATCTCCGTGAATAGGGCATGCTAGAAATATTTATCTCTGGACCTTACGCAATCAACAGCCAATCTATTAATCGATCATTTTCATAGTGTTGAGAAAGGCAGAATACCTTCACAATAACTTTTAATAACGTTTCCTGCTTTAACCTCTTCTTAAACTACACGTCCTATTGGTTTTGAAAGCAGGCAGCATGGTATACATCTAACAAGATTTTGCATCTTTTCCCTCAAGAATTTTCGCCCGGGTCCCTGGTCTTTCGCCCGGGTCTCTGGTCTTTAAACCTTGATAAAAGTATCAAGTTAATAATTTATTTACATGTACATCTATCATTAAATCAAATCCTACTAAAAAATCCAATCCATGAGACTCAGTTCATTTTCTGAAAATAAGAGACGTTTTGTCATAGAAAGCGCCACTATTTGATTGACATATTTAATTCATTAAAACCACAGACAAGTTTAACCTTCAACATGTGTCATCGCCCATTAATGTTACAAATCATATATAGCCACGCCTTACTCATTAACATATTTAATCCACTCAGAAGTACGCTTTTCGTAAATTAAATACGTTAATTCGTAAAAGGCGTGCTATATATATAACGTGTACATGTCTGTCTGACAGGATTTATTTGACTTTGACCTCATAGTCATGGATTTTTAAAAATGTTTTAAAAGTTTATGTGATACTTGTAGTAAAACCTTTATCTTTAAGACTTTTAACATACAATCAATTGTCAGCAAAGCAGGCGAGACATTTCAGCATGTGCACTCTTGTGTAGTTCTAACAATATTTTGGTTTATTTGTTTGCAAATTACTGAATTATAAATCCTTATGCTATAGATAGCTCAAAACTTTTTTGTTTTGTCAAGTATTTATCTCAAATATGTTTAAAAGTGACATTCTTTACAAAAAATGAAGTTGTAAATAATCATAATTGTGAAAAACTGAAAAACAAATGAATACATTTGGTTAAAGATGTCCTTCAGTTAAAAATTCCACAATAAATTGTAAATTTTCCAATATAGTTACAAAATTGTCTTTTAGGCAAAAAAAAATAAATATATGTCTGTTTAAGGTTACATCATTAAAAAAAATAGGGTACGTAGGTCGGTATTTTATTTTTACATTTTATTTTTTGCAACATGGTTTTGAGTCATGCGGTCCATATTGCATGAGTTGTCTATAGGCCGAGTTAACGGTGTCTTCCCGATTGTCCCACTTTTTGTAATTACAGGTAAAAAAAGTAATGAAATTTTGTGGGACAATCGGGAAGATGTGTGTGGGACAATTGGGAAGTTTAAATGTGGGACAGTTGGTAATTGTTTTGATAGTGATTAATTTGTTTTTAAAGTGAGAAGCAGGAAATTACAGGTAATTAATCAATGTAATCCATAAAATTTGAAATAAACATGGAGAAAAGAGGGTACATTGTATTTACATATTTAATTTTTGTTTGTGATATTTTGTTAAACTACAGTTTAAATAAAGAACAATTATACTTCATTAAAGATTAAATAGACTCTTAAATTATAGATTTAACATATAATAAATCATTGAAAAATTTAGAAGTATCAAGGATAAAATAAAATTACATTAAAAGATGTGCTTAAGAGAAATACAAAGAGATAAGAATAATTTTACATGTTACAAAGTTACAGGGATTTGTTCGAAAATTGACAGGTTGTAGGCTGATAATAAATATATTCATAAAACAAAGAAATAAAACATATTCCATATAATAAGTCTGATCATAAAATTGTTCAAGTGAGCATTAAATTCAAGCGAACAAAAATGGGGAAAGTTTATTTTAAATATTAATAAGAAAATCCTTGAATTAGAAAATCATAAACATAAAACGAAATAATGTGCAAATATGTTGATTGTAAAGATATCTGGTCTAACGTTACACAATAAAAAGAAATTGACCCCCAGCCGGGTCAAACCAAAGAAGGAAAGTTGGAATTTACTGCTTCTCCTCAAAGCACGTTGCATTTTCGACTAAGAGCAAAGACTTGTCAGTCCTTACTCAGAATAATATATCTGTGTAGACTGTGTAGGGTGACATGTCTTCCTGCAGACTGTTATCTTGTGAACTAGCATGTGGAAAATCCGGCTTGATGACTGTGTCGGTCTATTTCTTTTCAAAGAAGGTTTCATCTAACACCAACATGTTCTCGTCATGCTTATGCATTCAACTTGCCACTGGAAGTTTAACAGCTATTAGTTCATCTTTTTTTAATAAAATTGTATATTTTCAGAGGACACTGATGACATTACTGGGCCACATTTATCTCTTTTCCCTAAGTGAAAGTATAGGTTGAGACCTTGCACTCTATTTTTATTAAATTGATGATGTCAATTCTAATTATTAGGTAACAAAATAGTTTATGCTTATGTAACATTTTCATTGTAAATGTTTTTTTTTTTAATCAGTCTAGACCTTTCAGTCTGAGCGCTCATTAATATAAAAAGAAGACAAAATTCCATCCATGTATTTAAAATTTAAATAACAACTTTCAAATAAAAAAAAATTATTGATATTTGATTTATAAATAACCTAACATTATAGATGTCGTTTATTACATATATGTTATATTGTTTAATCAAGAGTGCATTTTACTGATGATTCATTCAACAATTAATATTTACATTGCTCATGCAATAATTTATTTTAATTTGATATTGCAAAACAAACAACAATAACATTGTTTATTTAAGGAGATAAAGATATAAAAATAATGTGGGACAATCAGAACTTTTCATGTGGGACAATCAAAACTTTTCATGTGGGACAATCAGAACTTTTCATGTGGGACAATCAGAACTCTTAAATTTTAAAAAGTGGGATAATCGGGAATAAACCGAGTTAACCCGTATTTTTAATGATTGGATTTTTTCCCTTGGTTGGAAAATAATGGCGGCAAAGTGTTTATTTCATTACACGACTCGCGAGTTTCTAAAAACAGCTGTCTATCATATTCACGATTGTAGATATTTAGATGTATCAGGCAATTGATTTATTTTATTGGCAACTCTTAACTTCGCTTTTGACACAAGTACACTTTACGACGGGAATAAAATGACTTGGGGTTGGCGCTCAAATGTAGGGTCGGTATGGTAACCGTAAACAGACATATATTGTTTTTGGCCTTACAACAATTAAATTAATTATGCCCTGAAAGACATTTTGTTTTATATGTTAAAAGGGAAAAGGGGGTTGTTCTCCAAGAAGGGACGAAAACATATATTAATATCTTTTTATAAATAATTATTTTATTAGTGGTTGTTATAGTAAAGTATAATAATACAAGATACCTCATTAAGTATACAAAATATTTGGGGGTCCAGATTTGCAAATATCATTTTCATGCAGGAAAATCTGGTTTGCCGTCAATCTGACAGCCTCTTAAATTGTCTAAGTTGTGTTTTGTGTACTGTTGTTTGTCTTTTGGTCTTTTCCCTTTTGTTTGCCATGGCGTTGTCAGTTTATTTTCGACATGTGAGTTTGAATGTCCCTAGTGATCTTTTGTCTTTCTTTCACATGATATGAATGTTTGATTTAAGGCTGATTAAACTCCAACAAGCAGCATACTTTAAGATTATAAATGTTGTTTTTACTTTTCAGAATGTTAAGAGAAGTTCAGAACAAGCTATTTTTGTTTGAAGAGGAATCACAGTGGTCAGGATTTCATCTGAATAAAGTGGAATGTATCAGAAGTGAAGCCTTAACAGTCATGAGACAATAAACAATATTTTGATTGTTAATTTAAAAGACTATGTGGATGTAGCCTGACTAGCATTTGTATGACTTAAATGTGGCATTTTTCATATGAAGACTTACAAGGCAAAGAATTAGATGTGTCAAAAATGTGTATGCCTTTCAAAACATTAAGAACTGGTACTGTCTTCTGCAGATTTCAGGAAAATTTGTTCAAGACAGTAAATTCTGTGTATGAATTGAAGAATGTGTAATCATCAAATGAATTATAAAAATATGTTTTCTACCTTGAATTTATAAAAATATAATGTATTCTTATATACTTATACAAGGTGCATTTTGCAAGTCTATTTGTTAGCATAAGAGTGTAACTCAAAGGGTTATCAACACAATAATAATAATGTTTTTATCAAAATTTTAATCGGGGATGTTTTACGGTTTTTATCAAAATTTTAAATGGGTCATTTTATTGTTTTAAAAGGGACTGGGTATTTTCAGTTTTGGTTTGTGACCCGGATTTGTTTTCGCTTAATTGATTTATGACTATTGAACAGCGGTATACTACTGTTGCCTTTATTTATTTGTTTTTTTTTTATCAAATTTCAATACACCTTACTACTCTCCTACAATGTATCAATCATTAGTGAATTGACCAATCCCATGTGGTAAATTTAACACATGTATAAACATTTGATAGCAGCACGTGTTGTCGGCCATAACTTCGGTGATACATTCTTATCTAAACAGTTAATTTGATCTAACATTTCTTTAAATTTTCACAATTAAATCGTCAACAATTTTGTTTTTGGGAAAGCAATCAATGTAAGAGGGTGGAGGTAGGTCAAGTTGACAACTTAAAACAAAAAAAAATTTTTTTTTAATGAATGACAGTTATTAATAAATCAATTAAAAAGGAATATGCTGGCAGTGCTAACAGTTTTTAAAATATTGTTTACATGCTATTTCGAAAAAAAATATATTCTGAAACACGAGATTTGAATTGGTGTACAAATTGAGTTGAAATTCATATTCTTTTCAAGTTTAAAGATTTATACTATAAAACATGCAAGTTAGTATGTATAATTTCTGGAAATTACATTATATATCAAAAAGTAAAGATTCAGCAACAAAAAAAAAATTAACACCTTTCCTAATTCAATTACAAAGAATTATCTATAACATATTCAAATGTTAAAATATTTGTACTTGGAAGCCGTTTAAATTGAAAACTTCAGGATATCATCTTTTGGATGGTCAAATTTACAACATAGTATTTCCATTTTCCAGTATAATATTTGTACAAGAACTATTCCATGTTCTTTGACAGTCAAATTATTTTAGAGGGAGTGTAAGTTTTCCCACCTTAAAATCAATCTGGAAAACAAAATATACAACCTCATTGGAATGAGATGGAAATTAAAATTACTGATCTGAAAGTCTGCATGAAATGAAATGATGAAGTGAATTAGATATTTGTAGTCTTTTTATATACAAAATATATAAAAGTGAAAGTATTTATGTTTGTAGTGCCCTCATCGCTAGCATTTCGTTAAAAGACAGAGGGGAAACTCAAATAATAATTAAAAAAAAATATGTTTCAATAGATGCTTCATAAAAAGTAAGATAATGTTTAATTTTGATATGACTTTGGTCTACTGTGGGAATATTTGCTGATTGTACTTGACCTTTTTTCAAATTTTATGTATACATTACAAAAAAGGAAAAGAAGTGAAAACTATTGGATACGTTTTATTTTCTTAATTTGAAAAAAGGTTAGTACAATGTGAAAAGATTCCTGTTAAGGACAAGAGTTGTATATAAATTTAAAACAAAGGCAAAGTACAATGGCCAAATATTCCTGTAAGCAAATAATCAATTAATTTTTTTTTTGTTCTTTATATTTTACTTAGTGAAAGGAATTTTTTAATTATCATCAAGTTATTTATGGATATAAAAACAGAAACCCTGTTAAATGTTATTTGATAAACAAGCAATAGGTACTGGAGCAATGATGCTTGTTTTACAAGTTGACCCATGCTGTGTTTGTCTACACAGTAAACACACTTATCAGCATTCATTAGACATGCTTAATTAAACCTGTAATTTATCATCATAACTTATCATATTAATTACGTAATGTAATATTCTATATCTTGTTGTTAAACTACATTTCTGGGGAATGGGGGTAATACAGTAGCTTCAAATTTGCAATATTTTGATTGTTTCTTTTTATTCAGTATAAATGGACATAATTTCTTCAAAATGTCATAAATTTATCTCTCATTTCAACCCTTCATGAGTAATTATCTCATCATACTTTAAAAGCAAATATATGAACAAAACATTGCTCTTTATTTATACCATGGAAGTAATATTTAAAAGGAATAACAACGACTAATTAGCATGTATTAACAGCCTGCAGAGCTCTGTACTAAAGTCATATGATTTTATCCAATTATAGTCTCAGCGGCAAGACCCCTTTGGTTACTATCTGTGATACCGCGGTTGTAAAATGGCATCTGGAATTTCTTATCAGTCACGTGATTTTATGGAGTCCGGTAATTATAAAGCACCTGTGTGAAATCCGAGGTTTATTAATAAGAAGGTGGCGCTGTATCATATAAAACCTCTACCTTCAGAAAAAAGTCGTATGATGTAAAAAACTTGAAAAACGGACGAGAATTGTTCAACCTACAACAGTTTAGCTTGGAAAATTGTATTTAATTTAGCATATTTTTGCTTTTTACCGTTTGTTTTAAACTGTTCTAAAAGTATTTTCCGGTTAAAAGCGGATCCCGAGTAAAACAGTTAAATACCGATGAATCGATCAGGTTTCACATGATGTTGAACAAAATAATGTAGACAGATGTAGACATAGAATATTTTACTGTTGAAATGTGCCAAGTTTATCGAGATTTATAAAAATATTTACTTTCAAGTAATTGATTACGTTATTGAAACTGGACAATGAAAATCGGGATCAAAAGTTCGTAAACATGTTAAATTTATATCTATTTTAAAAAAGTGTTTATAATTGAATACTAATATTAATGTAGCACGTTACAGCAAAAAGAAAATCAACCATACAAAACGAGCTTGACGCTATCTGTCTAACCGCAAATTTATTTTATATGAATTTGTTCATGTACAAATTAAAGAATAGAAACGTTTAAAATTGTGAATATTTAATTTGCCTGGTATACACGGAAGACTTGGATTATTCGTATTTAATAAAAGGGGGTCGAAACATATTTTTTGTACAATCATCTTCTTAACTTTCAGAAATGTCTTCTTAATTAACTGCATGGTTTTAAGTATTAAAATTGAAAATGATCCACCCTTTTTCTTAAATTCAATATGTGATAACTGTCGGCCTAAACTATTAAGATCGAAAAAGACATAAATACGAAAAATAGACTAAAATCAACATTGAATGACTGACTCTATTCGGTAGCGTACAGCAGCGGAATGTAACGAGTGAACTATTCGGGTTACTTCGTACGTACATACGACAACAACTGGTCTATTCGTAATTTTCCGGGAACACGAAAATGACCGAAAAGTGTCAGTGATTTGATCTATCACATGCCGAGAGTCAATTACCATGCCATATATTAAACCAATTAATGAGTTATCGAAAGATGGGCGGTAACGCAGATGAAACCTTTGAAGTGACGACGTAGTTATTCCTTTCAATATTACTTCCATGTTTATACTTACTTAACAAATTCTTTACTTTGTTATTATTCAATGTTCATAATTATGGAAGGGAATATCCGCCATAATTATACATTTCTTAAGTTGTAACATGCAATTTCTTAATTTGTAACATGCAATTTCTTAATTTGTGAAATGTAACTTCTTAATGCGTAAATACAATTTCTTAATTTGTTAACGTATTTTCTTCGTTCATTACATGAAACTCTACATTTCTTAATTTGTGAAATGTAATTTCTTTGTTTGAGTCACGTTTTGGGAGAATGTGTCAATGTAATTGTTACCGCTGCCGCCAATTAGAAGTTCCGTTTATCAAGAAAAACTTCAAGTTAAAAATCAACAAGTTACAAATCACGAAGTTTTACATATCAAGAAGTTTTACAAATCAAGAACGAAATAGTTCCACAATATTCCGCACGAGGTCGCTGTGAATCTATGTCAACTCGTACCTTGGTCAACTCGTACCCTTCCATACATAATAACCGCCATTTTGTTGATTAGCTTGACCTAGGATGCTGGGTTGCCATGTGTTGTTAAGGGAGGCGGGGCATACCAGTGAATAGTGGAAAGTTGTATTAGGGATGTTTTACTGTTTTTATAACAATTTTAAATGGGATATTTTTACTGATTTTATAAAAAATTTTAAATTGGATATTCTTACTGATTTTATCAAAAATTTTAAATGGGATATTTTTATTGATTTTATTCAAATTTTAATTAGGGATGTATTACTGTTTTTTATCCAAATTTTAAATGGGAATGTTTTACTATTTTTTATCCTAATTTTAATTGGGGATTTTTTACTGTTTTTATCCAAATTTTAAATGGGGATGTTTTATTGCTAATATTCAAATTTTAAGAGGGGTAATTTTACAGTTTTATAAAAATTTGAATTCGGGAGGTTTTACTGTTTTTATCCAAATTTTAATTAGGGATATATTACTGTTTTTTATCCAAATTTTAAATGGGGATGTTTTACTATTTTTTATCCTAATTTTAATTGGGGATTTTTTTACTGTTTTTATCCAAATTTTAAATGAGGATGTTTTACTGTTTTTATTCAAATTTTAAAAGGGGTAATTTTACAGTTTTATTAAAATTTGAATTGGGGATGTTTTACTGTTTTTTATAAAAATTTTTACAGTTTGTTATAGTTTTGAATGGGATTTTTTTTACTGTTTTATCCAAATTTTACTGATTTTTATCAAGATTTTAATTGGGGATGTTTTAATGTGTTGATCAAAATTTTCATCGGGGATGTTTAAGTGTTTTTATCCAAATTCTAATTGCGGAAGTTTTACTGTTTTAATCAAAATTTTTAATGGGTAATTTTAGTGTTTTAAAAGGGACTGGGTATTTTATTTATTTTTTATCAAAATTCTAATCGGGGATGATTAAGTTTTTTTTATCCTTATTTTAATTGGAGATATTTTACGGGTTTTATCATTATTTTAAATGGGAATGTTTTACTGTTTTTGTCCAAATTTTAAATGGGACATTTTATTTTTTTTTATCAATTTTTAAACATCGATGGTCCACACCCAAACAAAATGGGAGAAATATACCTTCAGATCTTTTCCGTGGTATACACTTGTGAAATATATAGACGAAATTCGGTATTGAAGTGAATCTACATCTCACAAACACAATTTTTGAATTACGATTTTGAGTGAACACACACCAAACCAATACAAACGTACGGCAAGATATAACCATGCAGGCATTTAGTTTTCGTCAGACACAAGATAAATAATGACTCTCATAAACGTGTATATGCATGCAGTTTCAAATATCAAGAACAAGCGGTCGATGTCTATGGATCTTTGTTAAGTCCGTTTACTAACTGTTCAGAGTCAGACATGTCAATAGTTCATTCTTGGAACGGCCTTCATATACCCCATCCGACGATGGGAACTCTTTCTAATAGTGTTGACAACATAAGCTTGTTTATCTGTACAAGTGGTTGCATGGCCTCTCCTGCCCCAACAAACAAATACGCTACTAGTCTGCTATCTCTGGAGCTCATCCTCAATGGCGCTTATACGTCAGGAAACTTACAAGTATACTAGTAAAGATTGTTTCAAGAACAACGAGATTGGGACGAACTGTTCTAAAATCGTCAATATCAGTAATATACAATACTAAGAGATGCCCATTTAATTACAACAACTGTATTACTAATTTGGATTAATGACGGCTATCCTAAAAAAAATCCTTAAACCAATTAATGTATTAGCTTAGATTTATAATGTATGTATATTCATTAATGAAATAAACGATAATTGGTATTCTTTTCACAAATAATTTGTCTAAGTGATTGTCAAATGAATTTAACTATGTAAGAATGAAATGTTAATAAGAAAATTTAAAAAAATCATGCATGTTGTACTGTTGTATTTTTTTCAATTAAAAACTTTAAAATTGCGATAGTTTTACGATTGTTAGCATTTAAACATCGCCAGATTTAAATACAAGTTAAAGAATTCCGGTAAAGTAAATTAAACAGATGTGCAATGATTATTAATTGGGAAATGTAACATTTAATTTTTAAGATTAAAAGTACTATTCTTTTAACTTCATATCTTAACTTTATGCTAATTGCATAGAACGTAACCGAAAATTGTTCCATTTTAATATTGTAACACTTCCGGATATTTTACCTTTTTATCAACATTTTAATAACTTTTTTTTTAATTAAAACAAATTTGGCTGTATAAGTTAACAGCCTTTCTTGTTGCTGATTATGTGCTGCTTTTATATAAATATTGTAACACTTCTCAGTGACTAGATAGGGTTGCAGCTTTTCATTAATTTTAACAGCATCGTCGAACATGTATATATGCAGTGATGTAAACACTTACACTTTATAAATGTTTCTGAGAAATTTTGCTTTCCAGTTTTTTCAAATGCTTGCTCATCATCTGTGTATAACTTTCTTTTAATTCTTCATTATGCGTCTTTGCTGTCTAGTTTATTTTTTCATTCGCATCATATGGGTTTATATCAGTCTTAAAATGCTGTTTTTTTTTTGCAGTTATCTAATATTTAAAGGTCAACTTCCAATAGTAATAAAAATTAAGACTAAAAACATTTCTACGAATTACAAGGAAAACACAAAATGGGTCACTAAGACATTCTATTGACACGCATCATGGTATATCCAAGCCTCTTTTAAACCGTCTCGATGAAGGAGGTTCTCAGTGTTTCAAGCACAGCAGAGTCTAGAAGTAGACTTTAAAATGTGTATATGCTGTCTCTTCGCTTAGCACGCTGCATTTAAAAAGAAACAGCAAAAACTTGTCAGCTTGTCAGAATAATGTGTCCGGGTAGGGTGACATATTTTCATGCCAACTGTTACCTTGTGAACTAGCATGTTATAAAATCCAGCTCAGCGTGTTAGTTTAGAACAAAGCCGGGATTTAAGAGATTTTGTTTCGTGGCAAACATTATCAGCAGGACAAGATCTACCAAATGATTAGTAAAACAATATCTATAAATATGTCAACAAAGTTAAGGCAACATCGTAAGTTCTATTCTTATAGAAGTTATTGCCTTTGAATGACGATTTTACCCTTATCTTGTGTTTTGTGCGTGAAACTATATTAAATAGAGAGAAACTAAAAATAGAATAAAATTATCAGCAATACAAAATAATAAAAAAGAGGTCATGAATTATAACAAGAGTCTTCAATGTTTAAAATGCACATAGATCCCAGGTGAGCAACATGGGCTCATTAGATCCTCAGTCTCTGTTTATGAATAAAGATTACAAACATTGTGTCGATATTTTTTTGCAAGTGGACATAAAAAAAAAACACTTCCTGTATGAAGATCTTTTTGACGGCGATTTTGACATACATTATTTCGATACATATCGGACATATTTAAGTCCGTCAAGAGTGTGCAAAATTTTGTCATTTTACTAAATATGCTCTAATTTTTTTATAACTAATGTCCATTATATCTAAAACTTCAACTGCAATGTTTTTGCACTAGTTTGTAGACTCAACGTGTAATTTTTCCAATCAGGGACAGTTTTAAATACAAATAATGTTTGGTCCCATATCATGATGATGATGGATTGATGATTAACGTCCTATGCATCTTCAGGACGAGAACATGTTAATGTAATATGAATATTAACCCTGCTATGTACTAGACTGATACGCTGAGCCAGATTTTTAACGTGCTAGTTCACAAGGTAACAGTCCGCAGGAAGACATGTCACCTTACCCGGACACTTTATCCTGACTCCGAGCCGACCAGTCTTTGCTCTTACTCCTTAATGTCGCGTGCCGCTAGCGGAGAAGCAGCAAATTTATGTCAATTTTAAAGTCTTTGTTTGACCCGGCCGGGGTTCGAACCAAAGACCTCCCGCACTCGAGGCGAACACGCTACCACGAGACCACCGAGGCGGTGGTCCCATATCATACCTTCATCTGTGATCTCCCTTATATCTTTTGAATTAGCTAAAAATATCCACGAACTATGATGAAAATATATTTGTGTAGAATAAAATCTTTTCATTCAATTTTATTCCTATTTATCGAAGTAACCTTGAAAGAACATTGATCGAATTTTGCAAGACAAGGTGATGCAGAGATGTAACTCCAAATAAATTACAAATATAATGAAATGATCCAAGATTAACCACAAAAATTTAAAAAGGTAAAAATACCAAACCTTTAATATTCACCTTAATAAAATTTAATTGAATAATCAAACTTGCAGAAGTCAGAATGATAATGAATAGTCTGCCACACAAAATGCAAGAAACAAAAGCGAAACAAAATTTTCCTGCGTCGAAACCACGACAAAAATTAGCATGAGTAGCAAAAAAGAGACGAAAGATACAAAAGGGATGATCAAGCTCACACGTCGAAAACGAACTGACAGTGTCATGGCAAAAAAAAAATGTGGATAGTGTCCACATGTGGACACAGATGATGCCCCCGCTTGCATATCATATAGTTATTAAGGAATATCACTGAAGAACGGTAAAAGTGACGCTACCCAAATTTGAACTTGATCTGATTTTTGTGGTAATAAGCACTGTGTGTAAGTCTCATAACATTTGGTTGAGGCTAACTTAAGTAGAGAACAGAAACTAAAAATTCAGCAATTTTTCTATTTGTAAACACGCATAACTCTAGAACGGTTGTGTATAAGTTTTATAACATTAGATTGAGACAAACTAAAGTTAGAGAACGGAAACGAAAATTGCAGCAATTTTTATGTTTATAAAGGGACATAACTCAAGAATGGTAAAAGTGTCGCCACCAAATTTCGTACTTAATCTGTATTGTGTAGTAATAAGCATTGTGTATAAGTTTCATAACATTTGGTTGAGACAAACTAAAGTTAGAAAACGGAAACAAAAAATTTGAACTTTATCTTAGTTTTGTGGTAATGAATATTGTGTATAGGTTTCATAATGTTTGGTTGGGGCAATCTTATTAATAAGTTACAGAATGGAAACTAAAATTTTTGCAATCTTTCGATTTATAAAGGGCATAACTCAATATAGTTAAAGTGACACTACCCAAATTCAACTTGATCTGTGTTTTATCAGTGGAAGTCAAAATTAAACATTGCATTGTATAAAGCATTGATTGTAGTTGATTCAACTATAATCATGGACAAGGAAGATAACTCCAATTTTAAAAATTACTTGATATTTAGAAGAAAATAAAAATTTTGCAATTTTTCGATTTATAAAGAGGCATAACTCTAGAACGGTTAAAGTGACGCCATCAAAATTCAAACCTGATATGTGTTTTGTGGTAATAAGCGTTGTGTATAAGTTTCATAACATTTGGTTGAGGCAAACTTAAGTTAGAGAACGGAAACTAATAATTTTGCATTTTTTCAATTAATAAAGGGGCATAACTCTAGAACGATTAAAGTGACGTCACCATAATTCAAACTTGATCCGTGTTTTGTGGTAATAAGCATTGTGTATAAGTTTCATAACATTTGGTTGAGGCAAACTTAAGTTAGAGAACGGAAACTAAAAATTTTGCAATTTTTCCATTTATAAAGGAGCATTACTCTAGAACGGTTAAAGTGACGCCACCAAAATTCAAACTTGATCTGTGTTTTGTAGTAATAAGCATTGTGTATAAGTTTCATAACATTTGGTTGAGGCAAACTTAAGTTAGAGAACGGAAACTAAAAGTTTTGCAATTTTTCCATTTATAAAGGGGCATAACTCTAGAACGGTTAAAGTGACGCCACCAAAATTCACACTTGGTCTGTGTTTGGTGGTAATAAGCATTGTGTATAAGTTTCATAACATTTGGTTGAGGCAAACTCAAGTTAGAGAACGGAAACCAATTTTGGGACGTACGTTCGTACGTACATACGTACAGACGGACAAGGGTAAAATTTAATGCCCCCACCGCTATGGCGGGGGCATAAAAATAACGACCAAAAGACAAACAACAGTATATAAAACACAACATTAAAAACTAAAGAATGAATTACACGAACCCCACAAAAACCGGGGGTGATCGTAGGTGTTCTGGAAGGGTAATCAGATCCTACTTCACATGCGACACCATTCATGTTACTCCTATAAAATACGTTGATAAGTTATATCAATTTGATTAGGCATCACACAATAGCGTATTGTTAATTGACTCATGGCAACAGATGAAAATCATTAGTCAATCCGCAAAAAATCATCCTGCCATCGTTCCTCGAATATCAATATGTCGTCCCTTTTTAATGACAAGCTAAATGCAAGGAGCTTGAAGCCCTAATGTAAGACAAAATATAAAGATATAAATACTGATGTTTGAACGTTCGATAGTCTAATGTCCTGTGAATATTTAAAGATGGTTATTTGGCTGATTTATAATATTTTTGGCTTTTCGAATTCAAAAGACAAAAAACCGGCCTTATATCATTCCCTCTCCTTTAATTCAAAAAGAATATATTTTGTTCGATAATTTAAAGTTGAGTCGTTTTGGGTTATCATAAAAACAATTTAATTGAATTACGACAAGCATATTGTGAAGTCTGGCTCATATCATTATGTACATCTTTTTCTTGATATTGATACTGATGAAGAAATGTTAACTAGGATATATGAAAAATGTGATAATTGCAGTTTTCTTTTAGTCAACTTTCCATTATTAGGAAGTAGCATAACCATCTACCCCTGACTATGGCTGAAAGAATATATGACGGATCCACAACTTACGTTAGTCCCCAACTGATGTAAGCATAAGTTGATCAACTATTAGAGTATGCTTTGATTTTAAACCGTACATGTATTGTATTAAACTAAAAGGCTACCTGTATTATTGACACAATTTTATCTGACCAGTGCCAAATTATCATGAGCAAGACATAATTGTGTGTCCAAAATCATAGTAATTAGGGAATTTTATGGACAAAACCAAACTGTTCTTTCCAAAGTTCTCAAGCTAAATGCTGTGAATATTGGACTCATGTTTCAAAAGATATAACACAGTAACAAAATGCTTGCCCCTAGTTCAGTCTAGCAATTGCTGTGATGTGACTTTAAACATAGCACATTCAAAATCAGTAGAGGTTTTTCTTCACTCCATAGGGCATTATCACGCTAAATGCGGTAAAAGTGTAACAAATGGTTCAGAGAACACTATCATGGGGCCATAATTTCTCCTTAATTTCCTGTTGCATTAACTAAAGAATTGAATTTAACAAAAAAAATCAATGTTATTTTAGTAGACTCTACTCGATTTCCGTATCAGCATGATCTTTCAGCGGCTTTTCTGTACTATAAGAATAAAAAAAGATAACTGTAACTAGGCAGTGCAATTTATAACTAAGTGAAAATATGCTTCAGAAAATAAATAATTAATTTGTAAGCACTTTGAATATCAAGTAGTCGTCACTTAATGTCTAAATATTAATGACAAGCTATCTTGGCAGTGTTTGCAGTTTTGCACAAAATGTTAGGCAGTGCAATTTGTTGATAAGTGCTTAATAATTTATAAATACCTGTACTGTCTTAAAATATTTATTGAAAGTTGAATTCAAATTTCATTAAATTTGTGGGTGTAAAAAGGGGTCCGAGGTTGCAGAATAGATATATCAAAATTATTTTTAAAAAACCATGTCTGTTGCCTAGGATTATGTCTGTTACTAAGGAGAAAAGTGAAATATCATATCAAGTTACAGAAAATCTATAATTAATTTGTAAGTACTTCAAAGAATTTAAACATATTTCAGACACAATGCACAACCATCTTGTACTTATATTCCGGGCAATATAATATTGTAATTGTCCCCTTTTTTTATTGCCTAGGAATCTTCCCTTTGGAATGAAGACATGGAAAACTGACTTTTACAAAAGAAAAATATGTAGGCTAAATACAAATTATACATAAACTGTTATCACAGAGATATGTCTCGCCTTTTTGTAATTTTGATAATGCAAATGTTGAAATTAGAATAGCAATACTTTAACATGTAAGTTATGCAAATATTCAAAGTCGATGAACCATGACTGAAGGTACATGGCTGAACAATCTCCATGAAATTAGATGTGCCAATGTTAATACAACTGCATACCAAATACCATCGACTTATCATAAGTCGTTCCCTTTAAACAAACCTAAACACAAACATTAACTTGTAAACTATGTAAAAGTTTCAAAGTCAATGAACCATGATGAGGGGTTGGGGCTTTATAATCTCCATGGAAATAAGACTTGCAAATGCCAATAAATTTGCATACCAAATATCATTGACTTAACATTAGCAGTTCATCTTAAACTGACCTAATCACAAACTAATACATATAAACTAAGCAAATGTTTCAAAGTCAATAGACCATGACTGAGGGGGCGGTGCCAAATATTCTCCATGGAAATGAGATGTGCTAATGCTTATACAACTGAATACCAATTAACATTGGCCTACCACTAATAGTTTCCCTTGAACTGACCTAATCACAAACTTATACATGTAAACTAAGCAAAATTTTCAAAGTCAATAGACCATGACTAAGGGGGCGGAGCCAAATAATCTCTATGGAAATGAAATATGCCAATGCTTATACAACTGCATACCAAATATCATTGACCTACCACTGGTAGTTCCCCATAAACTGACCTAATCACAAACTAAATTACATAGTTTACAAACTACATTACATAGTTTACAAGGTAAATACGGGTTATCCGTTAAAATACTGAAATTGGCCGGCAAAACCAGCAGTTGTGACACCAATAACAAAATTAATAAACAAATCGATTGAGCACTCTGTATTTCCGGACAAACTAAAAGAGGCTCAAGTGGTGCCACTTCACAAGAAGAATAGTCAACTTGAAGTTGGTAACTATAGGTCAGTCAGTATTTTACCTGTTGTATCAAAGTTTTTCGAGAGAGCCATCTTCCAACAACTAGTTGATTTTTTCAAAATATTTTTCACCCATATTTGTCTGCCTTTAGAGCAGGATACGGCTGCCAGACAGCACTTTTGAAAATCATTGAGGATTGGAAGAAGGCTATTGATGATAATCAATATATTGCTGCTGTGTACCTGGAAAGATATAAATAAATGTGTGCCGCAAGGCTCTATATTAGGACCTGTACTTTTTAACATTTTCTTGAATGATATTTTTCATTTTGTATTAAGCAGTTCATTATATAATAATGCAGATGACAATACTTTGTCATATTCACATTCTGATATAGACACTGTTGTAAATATTTTAGAAAAAGAAAGCTTAGAGCTAATTAATTGGTTTAGTTTAAATGATATGAAGGCCAACCCTGACCAGTTTCAGGCAATAGCCATTGGCAAGAAAACTGAAAATAAAAATATTTCTTTTAATCTAGATGGTAATATATATATCATACATTGTGAAAATGAAGTGAAATTACTTGGTGTAACAATTGACTATCAGCTTAAGTTTGATGCCCATATTTCTAACATTTGTAAAAAGGCATCAAGACAGTTACATGTAATTAAACGTAATGGTAAACATTTAACAAAATTAGGTAGACTTACTATATATTATTCATTTATCATGTCAAATTTTAATTATTGTCCTGTAGTATGGCACTTCTGTGGTGATTGTAATACCAGAAAAATAGAGAAAATACAGGAACGTGCCTTAAGATTTATTTATGAAGACTATTGTAGTAATTATCAACAACTGTTAATTAAATCAAAACTACCAAGTTTAAAAATCAGAAGAATAAGAATGATAGCAATAGAGGTGTATAAAATTATTAAAAAACAATGTCCATTATATATACATGAACTTATTGAAATTAAAAACTGTAATTACTCTTTCAGAAATAATAATATAGCAGATGTTCCCAGGGTAAGGACAACTACCCATGGGCTACACTCATTCAGATTTGCAGGAGCCAAACTCTGGAACGAACTGCCGAATAAGATGAGGGAAGAAATGCCTTTGGGACAGTTCAAAAGTTTGGTTTGTAATTGGGAAGGCAGTTCGTGTCAGTGTTCCTCCTGCAGATCTCAGTGAGCTGTAGATCACTGATTTACCTTGTATACTCTGGCTTTTATATTTTGATGCATACCTTTTTATTTGTGTTTTTTAAATGCTAAAATTACTTTTAGTGCTTTATATAATAGCTATTGCATGAATGTTAGTTTATCTGCATTTTACGTTTGCTTTATATGCTTTAATTTTGCTTATTAATTGCTATAATTTGCTGTGCTTTTTATTCTTTGCATGATGTGCTTACTGTTTTATGTGTTTTATGTCTTGTGCTTATCATTTATATGTATGTCAGATAAAAGCTCTACAGAGCTTATGGTGTATTGTTATATGTATAACCGCCTTTAAATAAATCTTTTATGCTTTTATTTATGCTAATACATGTAAACTAAGCAAAAGTTTCAAAGTCAATAGACCATGACTGAGGGGGCAGGACCAAATAATCTCCATGGAAATGAGATGTGCCAATGCTTATACAATTGCATACAAAATATCATTGACCTACCACTTGTGGTTCACCATAAACTAGACCTAATCACAAACTAATACATTGTTGACGACTCCGACGCCGGAAACAGCATACCTATGTCTCGCTTTTTGACTCCGTCAAGGCGAGACAAAAATGAATGGATTCATAAAATGGGTGGTAAACTGCTCATCATACTCAGCCGATTATTTCTTTATTAAAAAATTATCTGTACTTAGTTACTTAAAATTGAACTCCATTACTAAGGAAAACATGTGTTGCTAAGCAACCATCTTATTTCATATTGTTCGTTTCTGATTCCAATTTGTGCTTAGGATCTTGACTTTATAATACAAGGTTCATATTCGAATAAATTGTGGAATCATTTGTTCTTTAAAAATATTTCATTGAGAAATTGAGCTAAAAAAATGTTAAAATTTGATTTTTTTGTAGGGGCCACAAATTTACAATTTTGAATGCTTACCCAATTTTATTTGTTCAAATAGTTGTTTGTACATGTACTATCAAGAATACAATAAGGGGCAATATAACTGATAACCGGATTTTTAGATAATGGCAATTAAATGTTTTGTGGTTCTTAATAGTTTTCAAAATTCAAAATCCTTGTTTTCAGGTTGCATAGATACGCTTCAAAAATACTAAATTGCTCAATACTGTGCAAATTATATCAAGGTAAGATGTCCTCTTTACCATAAAAAAAATTATAATAGTTGGGAAATGTCATTTTTATAGTATTGATTTGCTGCTTCACTTTGAAAATCCATATTTTACCACTTTTTTGGGTGATATTTTGACAAGTATCTCTGGAAATGAAATTTGTTGCCATGGAAACCAGTGGATTTAAAAAACAAGAGTGCAAACACTGAAATGTCTTGCCTCTTTTACTTATCGTGGATTTCATGTTGAAAGTCTGTTATATGGCGGTTTTACTACAAGTATCATAAATCTTAGTATTATAAATGTTCTATATGAAAAAGAGGTCACGGTCTGACAAACCATACCAGACAAACATAGATATAGGAAGATGTGGTATGAGTGCCAATGAGACAACTCTCGAACCAAGTTACAATTTATAGAAGTAAACCATTGTAGGTCAAGGTATGGCCTTCAACACGGAGCATTGGCTCACACCGAACAGCAAGCTATAAAGGGCCCCAAAAAATTACTAGTGTAAAACCATTCAAACGGAAAAACCAACGGTCTAATCTATATAAAAACGAGTGTACACCTTACAATCATTCCATACACCAAATGTAGTGGTCCTATAGCTTATACATGTAGTACCTGAGAAACAGATCAAACCACAAAATCTTAACATTGACTAATGAACCATGATAATAAGGTCAAGGTCATATGAACCCTGCCAGACAGACATGTACACCCTACAATCACTCCATACACCTAAATAAAGTTGACATATTGCTTATAGTATCTGATAAACTAATTTAACCAAAATTTATTCTAAATTGACGTTACAAAAAATGTTTTATTTGTTTTCAATTAGTCACTGAACCCTAAAAATAAGGTCAGGGACAATGGACGTATGACAGATGGAAACTTCATAACATAAGGCATCGATATACAAAGTATGAAGCATCCAGGTCTTCTACCTTCTGAAATATTAAGTTTTTAAGTAATTAGTTAATGCCATCGCCTCCAGATCACTATCTATATGGCTAGCTTTCTGCAACAGAAGTCACAGGCAAGACAAAAATAAGAGTTTCGATCTACAAAGGTTTAAAAATAACAAGCAATAAAACAAACAAGAGGCTCCTAAGAGCCTGAATCTCTCATCTAATTATTGTGCTGTTTGATGTATATTAAATGTTCGTTTGAACATGCCATTAAGAGTTTCTCTCGATCTCTCATATCATAGTTTCTGTAAAACACTTAAAAAAATTGGTAAAACTCAACTTTTAAGGGCACTAACTCAATAATATAAAAGATTAATTGACAATTTTGGTTATTTGACTTTTTTTGTAGGTCTTACTTTGCTGAACAATTTTGCCAGTAAAGTTTCTCTCTATCTATCATAGTTTCTGCCAAAAAAAAAAAAAAAAAAAAATTGGTAACAACCATCTTTTAAGGGCAATATCTCTTATAAAGGATCAATTGACGATTTTGGTCGCTTGACTTATTTGTAGGTCTTTCTTTGCTGAACATTTTTTGCATTTGAAGTTTATCCATCTATCATAGTTTCTGCAAAAATAAAAAAAAATAAAAAAAAACTCTTTCAAGAGTAATTACTCATATAAAGGTTTAATTGTCAATCTTGGTCATGTTGACGTTTTATAGATCTTACTTTGCTGAAATTTTTTGCCTTCAAAGATTCTGTCTATCTATCATAGTTTCTAAAAAAAAATAGTTAATAAAAATTATCTTTCAAGGGATAACTCCTATAAGGAATTAATTGACGAATTTGGTCAATGAACTTAATATTAGATCTAACTTTGCTGAACATTTTTACTGTTTAAATTTCTCTTTATCTTTAATAGTTTTCAAGGTAATAACCAATAAAATGCTTCGCTGGGGCGCAGCTTGATACGACCGCAGAGGTCGAACCCTGAACAGTTGGGGCAAGTATGGACACAACATTCAAGCTTGATACAGCTCTGAATTTGGATTGTTATTAAATATTTGACACAGCATAGGTTTCTGACACAGAAAGAATGTGGTCTAAGAACTTGAATTTTTTTAATTTACCTATTATGGTCCAATGTCCAAAATCAAAATACATGGTTAGATTCAGGATATCAAAGAACCCCATATATTCAATTTTTGTTAAAATCAAACAAAGTTTAATTTTGGACCCCAACTTGGACAAACTTGAAAACTGGGCCCATAATCAAAAATCTAAACACATGTTTAGATTCAGCATATCAAAGAACCCCAAGAATTCAATTTTTGCTAAAATCAAACTAAGTTTAATTTTGGACCCTTTGGACCTTAATGTAGACCAATTTAAAAAACGGGACTTAAAATTAAAAATCTAAATACACGGTTAGATTTGGAATATCAAAAAACCCCAATAATTCAATTTTTGATGAAATCAAACAAAGTTTAATTTTGGACCCTTTTGACCTCAATATGAACCAATTTGATAGCGGGGCCCACAAATAAAAAATCTAAGTTCATGGTTAGATTCAGCATATCAAAGAACCCCATATATTCAATTTTTGTTGAAATCAAAAAAAATATAATTTTGGACCCCAACTTGGACCAACTTGAAAACTGGGCCCATAATCAAAAATCTAAACACACATGTTTAGATTCAGCATATCAAAGAACCCCAAGAATTCAATTTTTGTTAAAATCAAACAAAGTTTAATTTTGGACCCTTTGGACCTCAATGAAGACCAATTTAAAAAACGGGACCCAAATTAAAAATCTAAAAACACGGTTAGATTTGGCATATCAAAGAACCCCAATAATTCAATTTTCGATGAAATCAAACAAAGTTTAATTTTGGACCCTTTTGACCTCAATATGAACCAATTTGATAGCGGGGCCTACAAATAAAAAATCTAAATACATGGTTAGATTCAGCATATCAAAGAACCTCATATATTCAATTTTTGTTGAAATCAAACAAAGTTTAATTTTGGACCCCAATTTGGACCAACTTGAAAACTGGGCCCATAATCAAAAATCTAAATACATGTTTAGATTCAGCATATCAAAGAACCCCATATATTCAATTTTTGTTGAAATCAAACAAAGTTTAAATACTGGAACCTATCTTGGACCAACTTGAAAACTGGGCCCATAATCAAAAATCTAAACACATGTTTAGATTCAGCAAATCAAAGAACCCCAAGAATTCAATTTTTGTTAAAATCAAACTAAGTTTAATTTGGACCCTTTGGACCTCAATGTAGACCAATTTAAAAAACAGGACCCAAAATTAAAAACCTAAATACACGGTTAGATTTGGAATATCAAAGAACCCCAATAATTCAATTTTAGATGAAATCAAACAAAGTTTAATTTTGGACCCTTTTGACCTCAATATGAACCAATTAGATAACGGGGTCCACAAATAAAAAATCTAAATACATGGTAAGATTCAGCATATCAAAGAACCCCATATATTCAATTTTTGTTGAAATCAAACAAAGTTTAATTTTGGACCCCAATTTGGACCAACTTGAAAACTGGGCCAAAAATCAAAAATCTAAATACATGTTTAGATTCAGCATATCAAAGAACCTCATATATTCAATTTTTGCTAAAATCAAACAAAGTTTAATTTTGGACCCTTTGGACATTAATGTAGACCAATTTGAAAACTGGACCCAAAATTAAAAATCTAAATACACTGTTAGATTCGGCATAACAAATAAATAAATGTGATCAAAGATTTTACAAATCTAATGCGCCATACTGTGCAATTAAAGATTACTTCTTGAAATTTTTTAATATTTGAAATTTGAAAAAAAAATAATATTTGAAGAATAATTCTTTTTAATTTCTGAAATCTGAAATGAGAAAAAATTGGCCCCCCACAATTTCTTTTTATCCCCCCCCCCCCTTTTTCCCCCAAAAAAATTCTTTCCCTCAAGATATGGTCATAATCTCAATTCAAATTTCCAATGGAGTTGGCAACCATAATTACCCATTTAAATTTACCATAGTGCTAACTTAATCTATTTTATAATAGAATTAATAAAAATATAGTGTCAAATCTTTCATATGGATTTTTTTGTAAAAAAAAAAGATGAAAACATTTGCAGATATTTTTACTGGTCTTCCTTTATAAATATGCATTTCTTTAAACATAATTTAAAAGCAGTGTAAGGGAAGTAACCAAAACATTGTATTTGGATTACCTCCCTTACACTGTTTTAGATTATCTTTATTGTTCATTAACCATTACTTTATACATAATTTAAAAGCAGTGTAAGGGAGATAATTTCAATGATGTATTTGATTTATCTCCCTTACACTGCTTTAAATTATGTTTTGTACTAAAGTATTTGTCCATTAACCAGGACAACCTTGTTTTTCCCCCTTTTTTGCCCCTAATTCCTAAACGGTTTGAACCATAACCCCCCAAAGCAAATCCTAACCATCCCTTTGTGGTATGGAAACTTGTAGTATAATTTCAGAGAGATCCATACACCGTTCCACAGTTATTGTCTGGAAACTAGAAAATGCTCATTTTTGGCCCCTTTTTGGCCCCTAATTCCTTAACTGTTGGTACCATAACCCCCAAAATCAATCCCAACCTTCCTTTTGTGGTATTTAACCTTATGGTCAAATTTCAAAAAGATCCATTCACTTAAACTAAAGTTAGAGTGCGAAAACCAATATGTTTTCGGACGACGACGCCGGACGACGACGCCGGACGACGACGCCGACGCCGGACGACGACGACGCCAACGTCATACCAATATACGACCACAAAATTTTTTTGCGGTCGTATAAAAACTGAGAAATTTCATAAAAATTATTGTTTTCATGGGCAATAACTCCAAAATTGGGTTGTCTGATTAGTCTGAAAATTTTCTAGCAAATAGATCTTGACCAGTCACCTGATGATAATATCTACCCCATGATGTAACGGCTTAAGTTTTGAGATATGAACTAATAAAGAGCTGCGCCATGAGCTCATGATATGCCCGTCGCTTTTTCAAAGAATAATGTTCCATAACTCCTCAATGTAATACCAGAAATTTATAAAAACTAAAGGGAGATTATTTTAATAGATATAAACCAGTCACCAAAAATTCATGAAAACTGCTCAAAGCACTTTTGAGTTATTGTCCGAAAACTGGAAAATCCCCCTTTTTTAATGAATAAACCCCATATCTCGGAAACATAAAATCTAAAATTTATAAAAATCGAACAGGAGCTCACGTCAGTAGATATAAACAATTCACCAAATATTCATGAAAACTGCTCAAAGCATTTTTGAGTTATTGTCTGAAAACTGGAAAATCCCCCTTTTTTAATAAATAAAACCCCATAACTCGGAAAAGTAAAATCTAAAATTTATAAAAATCAAAAGGGAGCTCACGTCACTAGATATAAACAATTCAACAAAGTTTCATGCAAATTGGTTAAAGCGTTTTTTAATAATTGTCCGTCATGTTGACGACGGACGGACAGGCGGACGGACAACGATTTACCATAATACGTCCCGTAAACGTGCGTATAAAAACTGCATTTTATCCCCATGTTTGGTTTTTAGCCACGGCAGCCATGTTTGTTGATTGACCGGAATAAAAAACATACTTTATACTAGATACCATAAGGATCATTCACTCCAAGTTTGGTTGAAATTGGTTCTGTAGTTTCAGAGGAAAAGAAAAATTTTACAATGACTATAATTTTTCATTGAAGGGCAATAACTCTTATAGGAAGTCGTCGGACAGTTTTGATGTAATGGACAGTAGATCTCAACATTCAAAACATTTTTGCCCTGTCTGATTTTCAAGAGGAGACAAAAACTTGCATTTTACCATACCATGTGTTCTATTTTTAGCCATGTAGGCCATGTTGGTTGGTAGGCTGGGGCATCGGACACATTTGTTAAACTAGATATCCCAATGATGATTGTGGCCAAGTTTGATTACATTTGGCCCAGTAGTTTCAGTGAAGAAGATTGTAAAAGTTAACAAATGATGACTACACACACCAAGTAATAAGAATAGCTCACTTGGCCCTATGTGCACACACTAAAATGTCTTGCCTGCTTTACTAACTATGATTGATAGTCTAAGAAATCAAATTTTACTATAAGAATAACATAACCTTAACATTTACAATGTTCCATTGAAATGAGGTCAAGGTCAGATAAATCTTGCCAAAGACATGCACATCTTGCAATCATTCCATATTCCAAATATAGTTGACCTATTGCTTATAGTATATATACAATAAACATACCAAAACATGAAAACTTAATATTGACCAATGAACCATGACAATGAGGTCATGGTCAGAAAAACCCCGCCAGACAGACATGTACACATGACAATCATTCCATGCATCAAATAGAGTTGACCTTATTGCTTTATTTATAGTATCTAAGAAACATACTTAACCAGGAAAACTTATCATTGACCAGTGAAGCATGAAAATGAGGTAAAGGTCAAATGCACCTTGCCAGACAGTCATGTATACCTTACAATCATTCCATACACCAAATATAGTTGAGCAATTGCTTATAGTATCTTAGAATCCTGTCCCCTTTTCCCAGAAAATGACCTACCGAATTAAACTTATCACCAGATTTGTACTAACATGAGTAACACAACAGGTGACACTTGGAGCAGGATCTGCTTACCCTTCTGGAGCACCTGAGATCACCCCCAGTTTTTGCGGGGTTCATGTTGCTCAGTCTTTGGTTTTCTATGTTGTGTTTTGTGTACTGTTGTTTGTTTTTTTGTCTTTTTCGTTTTTAGCCATGGCATTTTCAGTTTATTTTCGACTTATGAGTTTGAATGTCCCTTTGGTATCCTTCGCCTCTCTTTTAGAAGAGACCTAACTACTGAAACTTAACATTGACCAATGAACCATAAAAATGTAGTCAAGGACACATGATACCTGCTAGACAGTCATGTACACCTTACAATCTTTCCATACAACAAATGAAGTTGACCTATTGCTTATAGTTTCAGAAAAAACTAAACAAAACACAAAAAATTAACATAGACAAATAAACCGTAAAAATGAGGTCAAGGTTAGATAAAACCTGCCAGACTGAACTGTACAACCTACAATCATTCCATACACCAAATAAAGTTAGTTGACTTACTGCTTACAGTATCTGAATAAACCGACCTTATCACTAAACTTTAACCTTGATCACTGACCCATGGAATGAGGTGGAGGTCAGGTGAACCCTGTCCAACAGACATGAAGACCTTGCAAGGAACCCATATACCAAATATAGTTATCCTTTTACTCATAATATGTGAGAAATTCACATGACAAATAAAAACTAAACTTTTTTTTCAAGCAGTTACCGAATCATAAAATGAGGTCAAGGAAATGGATATCTGACAAAGGAAATTTTGTAACATACGGCATCTGTATACATGGTATGAAGCCACTAGGTCTTCTACCATCTGAAATGTAAAGCTAAATAAAAATAGTTTACCCTGCCACCGCCAGTTTGTAATCAATGTGTCTGACATTCTGCGACTTATTCTGCGACATAATGGTTTTCAAAATAATAGACAATACTTGCATTTACCCCATATGTCCTATTTTTAGCTTTGGTGGCTATGGTGGTTGGCTGGCAGATCCCTCAGACACAATTTTAAATAAAGGCAACAGTAGTATACCGCTGTTTAAAAAAGAAACCCCAAAGATGATTTGTAATCAATCTGTCAGGCATTCTGCGACTTAACGGTTTTCAAAATAATAGACAATACTTTCATTTACCCCATATGTTCTATTTTTAGCCTTGGTGGCTATGCTGGTTGGCTGGCAGACACAATTTTAAACAAGAAACCCAAAGATCATTGTGGCAAAGTTTTGTTTAATTTGGCCTAGTAGTTTCAGCAGAGACAGACCCTAAGGGATGGCAAAAGCCCACACCGGCCTCCTATAGAAATAAAATGTTATACTTAAAAGGGACATAAATAAATTAAATTTTCCAGCAATTGGTCTGGTAAAAAGGCTTATACTGCCTTCAAATGAACTTTTTAAGTCAGATATTCAATGTGTATATGCAAATGACATTTAACTCATATAACAATTTATTGTCAGTTCATAAATACAATTTTTATCACAATATCAGAGCATATTGAGGCAATTCAAAACACCTGTCAGGATGTTAGATCTACAGTGGATTTACAGTCCATTTTTTATCTATACAGATGATCTGCCTGCAGATTAGAAGCTATTTCTGCCTCCCACTTGTCACCATTCTCAAGCAGTTTTTCTTTGTTGTACAGTAGTTCTTCCCTTGTTTCTGTTGAGTATTCAAAGTTAGGACCCTGGTTAAAAAAAGAAATGACATGTATAACATTAATGGAGAGTATAAAAAAAATTTGTAAGGAGTTCCACGGAACCCTGTGTCTTGCCTGTGATTGCTGCTGTCAGTGTAAAAGTGTAACATTGACTAAAAGTGAGTCCATTTATCAGTAAAATACAGATTTTAACTTTTCTTTAGATGCTATTTCTTGGTCTTGAAGATTTGCTTCTGTCCATGTTTCATAACAATCCATGAAGGTTCACAAATTTACCATGTAAAAAAAATTTAATCCCAGACTGTGTAAATGTTTAATAACTGTAAAAAAAAACAGTCCATCTATCAGAAAAATAATGAAAAAAATATAATTATTTTCAAAGGTTTGCTTCAGACTTAATCATCTCTTAATCATTAAAAAGCTTCTGCCAAAGTTTCATAAAACTCTATGAAGTTTTGACAAAGTAATTGATGTGTAACAATCTTTAACCACAGACTATATCTATACGTTGTTAACTGTAAAAAAAAAAATCCATTTACAGGGTTATGTTCCTCTCGTATACTTTATGATGGTATGATACTAAACCCCTAACGGGAGGGATTGTGCTTGATTTCCATATGATGAAGACATAATCTTTCAATCAGTTTAATTGAGGTCTGGAGCTGGCATGTCAGTAACTGCTAGTAGTCCTTTGTTAATTTATGATGATTATTGTGATTATTCTTTGTTTGTTCTGTTATCTATTTCAACATCGGACTCAGACTTCTTTTGAACTAAATTTACTGTGCATATTGCTGTGTGTTTGTGTATTCCACATTGGCTAGAGGTATAGGGGGTGGATTGAGATCTCACAATACATGCTTAACCCCTGCCACATTTTTGCTATGTCGGCCATCTTGGTTGGCAGGCTGGGTTATCAGACACATTTTTTAAACTAGATACCCCAAAGATGATTTTGGCCATGAGGAGAAGATTTTTGTAAAAGTTAACGGACGGCGACGATGGATGCCAAGTGATGAGAAAAGCTCACTTGGCCATACTGCAAGGTGAGTTAATAATAAACTAGAATTTCTTAAAAGAAAGGCAAAAGAAACCAAAGGGACATTCAAACTCATAAGTCAAAAATAAACTGACAATACCATGGCAAAAAAAGAAAAAGACCAAAAGACAAACAACAGCACACAAAACACAACATAGAAAACCAAAGACTGAGCAACACAAACCCAACCAAAAACCAGGGGTGATCACAGGTGCTCTTGGAAAGGCAAGCAGATACCCCTCAACATGTGGCACTATGTATCACAGATACCCTTTATTGCAGAAACAAACAGTAAATTATGTCAAAATTCAAATGGAAAATGATCTGTATTTTATTTTTCATAGCATTGCTTTAAAATCTAAAAATATTTCTTTCAAACAGTACTTTCATTATCACTTGGAAAACCCCCAAAAAATCTTTGGGGAATAACTCTTGAAAAGTAAATATCAAAATTGAATATAAACTGCATTTTATTATCCATGAACTTGTGTTTAATTTTCAAAAGATTTTGGTACTTTAATTATCTTCCAATAAAACACTCCACAGGGGGCAGCTTGGTACAATTGAAGAGGTTGAACCCTGAACAGTTGGGGCAAGAATGGACACAACATTCAAGCTTGATACAGCATAGAATTTGGATTCTGATTTAATATTTGACACAGCATAGGTTTCTGACACAGCATGAATGTGGTCTATGAACTTAAAAATTAGACATTGGACATTAACCTATAATGGTTCAATATCCATAATCTAAGTACATGGTAAGATTCAGCAGATCAAAGAACCCCAATATTCAATTTTTGATGAAATGAGTAAAAGGATGACTATATTTGGTATGGAACCTTGTGGTACAATTTCATAGAAATCCATAGACTTACACTCAAGTTATTGTCCGGAAACCAGAAAATCCTTGTTTTTTGGCTCCTAATTCCTCAATGGTTTGGGCCATAACCTCCCCCCCCCCCCAAATCAATGGAACCTTTTGGTACAATTTCATAAAGATCAATACACTTATACACAAGTTACTGTCCTGAAACAAGAAAAATGCTTGCTTTTGGTCCCTTTTTGCAACTAATTCCTAAACAGTTTGGACAATAACCCCCAAAATCAATCCCAGCCTTCCTTTTGTGGTATGATACCTTGTGGTATAATTTCCTAGCGATCCATACACTTATACTCAAGTTATTGTCTGGAAACCAATAGTCTTCAGACGACAACGGAGACGTCCTACCATCATACGGCCGCAAAAATTTTGCGGTCAGATAAAAATTGCCTAAACGTTACAACTCATCATTATCAAGCTGCAGACCAAATATATAATCATTCACTATCATACAAGCCAAGAAAACTTTGACAAACATTTTCCTTGTTCAATGAGTGTTGTTAAATTTCAAACTATTAGCAAACAGGAAGTGGCATCAGGGCGGATGAAATAATTGCATATCAAGCTGCATTGTAAATTATGACAAGGTTTGCTTAGCTAATCATTTATCATAGCTAAATATATTCTATTATTTTAGGAGGGGGATAGAATCAGTTAAAAATTTTACTTGACATACAGTAGCTATAACTAAAATCCATATTAGCAATTAGCAATGTGTATTTTATCTTAAACTATTAAAATGTGAATTATAAAAATTTACTCTATTTCTGGGTTTAAAAAATATGCCTATTTTCTCAAAACAACATCCTTTATGACCATGATGACAATCTTGGGGCAATAATTTTTATATATTACATCCCTTTTTCCTAATTAAGACTTAATTGATGTGGGAAAGCACTGATCAACTGAGAGGCACAAGTTTTCAATGTCACTATTAATAAATGTCAGGAAGCTTTTGGAGCGACAAAGCGAGAAAAAACTCAGCTGCAAGAGGGTTAAAGTACATACAAAGGCATTTCACTTTTATCATACTGATACCATCAAGCAAATTGGATTCCAGAACAAAATTTGAAGAATATTTTTTTGTCGATTTGAATCAGAATAGGGAAATTTATAAAGGATCTTCCATACAATATTCTTTGTAAGTTTGCTCCCATTAATCTTACAAATTTCACAGGAAAGTTACAATATTCCAGACAATGGATGCCAAGTGATGTTTATAGAATAAGACTCAGGGCTGGTGAGCTAAAAGCAACATAATACTGAAACAAGAGGCTCCTAAGAGCCTGAATAGCTCCCCTAGAATTTTTGTGTATGGTGCTTCAATGATTATTTTTCTGTTTAATGTATATTAATGTGTGTTTAAACATGCCATTTAAAGTTTCTCTTTATCATAGTTTCTGCAAAAAAATAAAAATAAATAGGTTAAAATAATCTTTTAAGGGCAATAGCTCTTAATATATGACAACGGATGCCAAGTGATGGCAAAACAGTACTGATGGTCTTAAGTTATAATAAAGAAATGTATTATTCAATAGACATTCCCATACCTCAACAATAGCATCAACTGGACATGCTTCTTGACAAAAACCACAGTAAATACATTTGGTCATATCAATGTCATATCGTGTTGTACGCCTGCTGCCATCTGCTCTTGGCTCTGCTTCAATTGTTATTGCCTAGAGAAAAATAAAAAAATCATCTCTTTTCTTACAAATTTCATAAAGGCAGTTTAAGTTGTAAACACTAAAATCAAAGTGAAAAGACATAAAATATGTCAGATATACCTAAAAAGATACTAGAAGCCAAGCGTTTATATCTAATTCTTATTAATGCAATTCGTTTGTATCGGTGATTTTCATTGGTCGTCATCATAAATTTTGAGGGGGTTGATTCCACAGTCTACATTTCTGTAACTAAGGTAATTTTAGCCAACCTTTTGAATAACAGAGTTTGTGGCATGTGATATCTTCCAAAAATAAACCAAAAAGTCACATTTTTTACCTGAAAACCTTGTTTTTGTCAATATTTATATCATTCTGAAGCGTTCGAAAATCCTAAAGACATAGAGTTTACATTTGATGCCGGAAGTGTACCTATGAATGTTACAATGTTTAGATGCCAAAGACAATTAAAAGAACATAGTTTCATGGACTGTTTTATTTACAACAATATGAAGTCAAAATAATAATTTAAGTGGAACTTATTTATAAAGTTGCATTATAATGGAGATTATACCGTATTGTATTTTAAGCATGGCCTAGTACTGTCGCAAATAAATGTTTACCTATGGCCGTTACACGTAGCTTGGTAAACTCAGTTAAACCGAAGTTTTAAGTAGGCCAAGCTTAAAGTACAATACAGTTATCTCCTTATTCTTTTACAGTTAAGGTCAAAGTGGCATCATCAAAGGTAGGTCAACTGGAACAAAAATTTCATTAATTTCAATTTATCAATATAAATCTACATACTATAAATCAGCAAAATATCTGAAATCAAATAGCAAAATATAATCAAAGCATTAATAATAATAATAATGATAATTCTTTATTTAAAGAGGGTTACACAGTTAGCTATAAAACTAATCTTCCCTGAGGCCCTCATGAAATACAATGAAATAAAACAAACAATTACAAAATATCAAACAAACACACATATATGAAAAAATGAAATAAAAAATTGTTATGAAATATACAATTTTCAAAACAGGTAAAAATTACAAATTCATATAGTATTGGCATCATTCAAATTACCTCAACAATATCTTAAGTTTGACATGTTTGAGTAAGTGTGTGAAAATTATTATACATATAAAATTACACAGCTTCTTAATGTTCCAACAAGTAATTTTTTAAATCTTTTTTGAACGAGCTTGTACTTGAGGTTGATTTTTTCAGGGATGTTGGTAAGTTATTCCATAAAATAGATCCTGAATATATAAAAGATGTCTTATACAGCTCTGTTTTGGCTTTTGGAACTTGTAAATTTTTGCAAGACACATTCCTCAAACAATATTGGTTTATTTCTGGCATTTCTTTAAATTTTTCAGTGAGATATACAGGGGCTTCGTTCTTAAGGCATTTCTGCATCAAAACAGATTTGTGGTATGAGATTCTGTTCTCTACTGTCATCCACCCAAGCTGTTTAAACAGTGGAGCTGATGATGAAAGTGGATCAGCATCTAAAATAAGTCTTCAGCCCTTTTCTGCAATTTTATTATTCTGGCTTGCTCATTTTTAGCACAACCACTCCAAATAATACAACAATAATCTATCAGTGGGAGAATATAGCCATTATAAAACAATTTTCTTGAATCAATATTTAGAAATTTCTTGATTTTAGAGAGTAAATGAAGTCGGGATGATATTGATGAACATAAGTAATTAACATGGCCTGTCCAGGACAGATTAGTCAATTCTAACACCTAAAAGTTTTTCAATTGATGATTTTTGAAGAAAATTATTCTCAATAGTTAGAACTGGTTCTGCTTGATTTAAACACAGCCTTTGTCTTGTACCTAAAACCACACATTTAGTCTTATCTGAATTTATGAACATGTTATTTTTATGACACCATTTTTCAACACATTGGAGATCATCTTGTACTTTTAATTGCATATCAGCATTACTCTTTCCTGATGTATGCATAGTTGTGTCATCAGCATACAAGTCTGTATGGCAGTTTTTGATGTGTAATGGAAGGTCATTTATGTACAAAACAAACAAAATGGGACCAAGTATTGAGCCCTGTGGAACACCAAAATTTATAAACTTTTTATCAGAAAACTGATTATTTATATGGACTTGCTGTGTTCTTTCACTCAAATATGATTTAAAAAAATCAACAGTATCTTAATTCATGGAAGCCATAAATTTGAAGTTTTTTACATAAAATTTCATGATCAACAACATCAAAAGCTTTCTTAAAATCCAGGTGGACTGCCAAATTGATATTTCCATTATTCATTTCATGTAGCCATTTATCAATGATATTAATTAGGGCAGTTTGACATGAATGGTTAGGTCTAAAACCAGACTGGGAAGGGTGTAAAATTTGAAACTTTGTCAAATAATTATACAGATGTTTAGATACATGTCTCTCTATTAATTTTTGATAATGTTGGCAAAACAGATATTGGTCTGTAATTGCTAGCTACGTTTTTTTCACCAGATTTGAAAAATGGAGCTACCTTGGCATTTTTTAAAACAGATGGATAAATACCAGTATCAATCATTCGATAAATGATTGTCAGTTCTGTGATCCTGCCAATTGTTTTTACTAGTCAGATATTTCTGATCTCATTTTCAATAAAAAAAAACAATATACCAGCTCCTGTTAAACATTTCAAGAGTTATAAAAACTTGAGATAAATGATTTTGGCCCAAAATGTAAATTTGTGTTCAGACACAAATATCTAAATAATATATGCAGGGTGCAGCTTCATACCACCACAGAGGTTGAAGCTTGAACAGTTGGGGCAAGTATGGACACAGAATGAATGTGGTCTAAGAATTTAAAAATTTGAAATTACACATTTACCTTTTATGGTCCAATATCCAAAATTAAAATATATGGCTAGATTCACCATATAAAAATAACCCCAAGAATTCAATTTTTGAAGAAATCAAACAAATTTTAATTTTTTGACCATTTGGACCTCAATGTTGACCAATTTGATAACGGGGCCCAAAATCCAAAATCAAAATCCACAGTTAGATTCAGCATATGAAAGAACCCCATATATTCAATTTTTGTTGAAACAAAGTTTGATTTTGGACCCTGATCTAGACCAACTTGAAAACTGGTCCCAAAAACAAAAATCTAAATACATGATTAGATTCAGCATATCAATTCAAAGAACCCCAAGAATTCAACATTATGTTAAAATCCAACTAAGTTTAATTTTGGACCCTTTGGACCTTAATGTGGACCAATTTAAAACTGGCCCAACATCAATAATAAAAATACACCGTTAGATTCAGCATATCAAAGAACCCCAAGAATTAAATTTTTGTTGAAATCCATATATGATGATAAAATTGAGAATGGAAATGGGGAATGTGTCAAAGAGACAACAACCTGACCAAAGAGCAGAAAACAGTTTAAACCTGGCCCAACATCAATAATATAAATACGCAGTTAGATTCAGCATATCAAAGATGAACAATGATGAGTTTATTTAGATCTTGCATATCAAAGAACCCCAATAATTCAATTTTAGATTTCCTCTACCAAAATTGAAACCATGTTCAATTTAAATTTCTTATGCACTGTACATCATTTGACATGATAGACTAAGGTAGTTATATTGCATAGGGTTTATATACATGAAAAAAACATGTGTACTACAGAATAGAGAAAATGTTTTAAAATAAAGAATAGAAAAAAATGGGCAATTAAATGAAGAAAATAGAATAATGGGTGTTTAGATATACAGAATAGTGAAAATTTGTATAAAAAATAAAGAATACAGAAAATGATGACCCAAGCACTCTACCCATCCTGCTACCAAGACCCTCTCACCTTGCCCATAACTCAAAATTTTGACCTCCTAAACATATAAATTCTAAAGTCAGAAGTATGTAGACATATTTTGAGTAGGTATCTCAATACTAGTAAAAAATAAAATTGAGTTATCTTTCTTTATTCGGGTGTGCTCCTTTTTCGGAGTATTATACACAGTAGTCAGCAGAATTGAATACGATCAACAATGGCGGCAGGTTTTGTTATTTTCGTATCAAAAGTGAGGGCAGGCAAAGACAAATTACTTCTGAATTAACCATTTTTTATAGAATACAAGTAACACAATGTTTTTTAACACGTTTCTTATGGTTTTCGTCTTTCTGTCAATTACGTTATCTTCATCAAACTACTGTAAACGTTGCAAAATATGTGTGGCCATATGATAATTTCTTCAAATTAAATGACAAATGCCGACTGACCGATTCTATTTGAATGAATTAATGTTGATGATCATTAATGACCCATCCGATAAACGGATTGCCTGTAACAACATATTATGACACCTGTTGTAACCGTTGATTAGTTTGGGGTCGTAAACAAAGTCATAAACTTGTGACAGTCGCCAGGTAAAATTTCGTACAATTCTTTTTTTTACTTTTACCAATTTAAATGACGATCGATAATATTACCGTTACAGTCAAGAAATGAAAATTATGACATAGGAAAATTTTGGCGCCAGAAATATAGCCAGCAGCCGTATTTTGTCGCCAGATGAAATAAAAAATCGCAATTTGCGACATTGGCGAAGCCCAGTGCAGTCCCTGCTTTTTAATAGAGATAAAAGCATGACTATGAGCTTTTACATCCAACACCTAGACAGTCCCAATTACTGAATCTTTTAATTTGGGTTTCAACTCTTAACAAATTGAAATTAAAGAACCTTTGTGAGCATCCTCACATACCCCACCCCCTCACATTGTCACTGGGCGAACAAAATCACAACCGATACCTATGTTCAAAGACTAATGACACCTACAAAAGTCAACTGATAAGAATTTCTTGTGGATATGCACATTTACATATTATGTCCTTATTATCTACAAAGTTTCATGAAATTCTGCTGTATGGTTTCAGAGGAGTTGCAATGACCAACTGCTGCAGTAGTATACTTAGGCCAAAGTTCTAAGTTCAAAGAGGCATAACTCCTAGAAAAAAAATTGAATCATACCTTCCTGTCGATATGCACATCTATATATTATGTCCTAATTATCTACAAACTTTCATGAAATTCTGTTGTATGGTTTCAGAGGAGTTGCAATGACAAGAACAGGACTGACAGACTGACTGACTGACAGACAGACGGACGGACTGACAAACTTTGTTCTGTGGGGTATAACAAGCATATACTGTGGATTCATTTATTTTCGTGGGTACCAATTTTGGTGGATTGAGGGAAAACTTGCATATTTGCTTAATAACTTGCTTGTTACTTGATTTCGTGGTTTTACCAATGTCTGCATACAAGTCTATTGAACATTTGAAAAATTGGTATCCAACGAACAATAATGAATCCACAGCACCTATACTCTATGATGATTGAGTTCCTCAGACTTTCCTGGCGATAGAACATACACAGGAGGAATATAGTTTCCATGTTTAAATCCAAAAACATTATAAATGTATGTTAAAATCTGTTTGGGTGAATATAGTTCTACAATTTTTATAAAGCAGGCAAAACATACAACAGAATTGAGAATCGAAACATGGAATGAATGAAAGAGACAACAACCCAACCAAAGAGCAAGTATGGAGTCCAATAAATATACTTGACAATTTTTACAAAAGACAAGTCTGGAAATGCTACCATTGCTCTTCTGTAATAAGTGGAAGCTTTATGGATAATTAAATTTTGTGACTAACATAAGCATGATGAGGGAAAAGTAAGAAAACCTCAAAATCTACTTAAATATTACTAGTAAACCTTGAAGTTTCAAGAAAAAGTTTTTTAAGAATAAAAAGTCTATTTGTATCTAAATATATATATTTTTCAAATAAAAAAAGAAAATATCAATCAAATAATAATTTCATAATATGATCAAATATAATAAATCACACATTTGGAAATTGTCAAATAAGGGATATTGGTGTCACATTATACATGTTATAATGTATATTTGATTCAAGCAAACTGTTAATTACGGTAACCTATTTTAAAACACTCCTTATAAAAATAAAATGCTCCACTGGGTGCAGCTTGATACGACCACAGAGGTCGAACCCTGAACAGTTGGGGCAAGTATGGACACAACATTCAAGCTTGATACAGCTCTGAATTTGGATTGTGATTAAATATTTGACACAGCATAGGTTTCTGACACAGAATGAATGTGGTCTAAGATTTAAAAAATTTAAATTTACCTATTATGGTCCAATATCCAAAATCTAAATACATGTACATACACGGTTAGATTCAGCATATCAAAGAACCCCAAGAATTCAATTTTTGTTAAAATCAAACATAGTTTAATTTTGGAACCTTTGGACCTTAATGTAGACCAATTTGAAAACGGGACCAAAAATTAAGAATCTAAATACACGGTTAGATTCAGCATATCAAAGAACCCCAATATTTCAATTTTTGATGAAATCAAACCATATCATTATTATTTGCTTTTATATATAAATCGAAAATAACCAACTTATTATGGAAAATTTTAAAGAAAAAAAAAAAGGAAAAAAAGGAAAAAAAATCCCTCCACCAATTTTTTGAACCCCCTTATGATTCATCTACCCCAAACTCAATCCCAGCCTTCCCTTTGTGGTATGGTACATTGCAGTACAATTTCAGAGAGATCCATACACTTGAACACAAGTTATTGTCTGGAAACTGTTAAAATGCTTGTTTTTTGGCCCCTTTTTGGCCCCAAATTCCTAAATGTTTAGGGCAATTACCCCTACACTCAAACCCAGCTTTCCCTTTGTGATATGGAACCTTGTAGTACAATTTCGTAAAGATCCATACACTTACACACAAGTAATTGTCATGAAACTAGAAAAATGCTTGTTTTTTGCCCCTTTTTGGCCCCTAATTCCTAAAATTTTGAGGCAATTGAAATACATGAAATTGTACTACAAGGTTCCATATCACAAAGGGAAAACTGGAATTGAGTTTGGGGGTAATTGCCCAAAACGTTTAGGAATTTGGGGCCAAAAAGGGGTAAAAAACCAAGCATTTTTCTAGTTTCAAGACGATAATTTGTGTTCAAGTGTATGGATCTCTCTGAAATTGTACTGCAAGGGACCATACCATAAAGGGAAGGCTGGGATTTAGTTTGGGGGTGATGAATCATAAGGGGGTTAAAAAAATTTGGGGGGGGGGGATTTTTTTAACCCCCTTATGATGACGACAACAACGACGAAGGAATGTAGGATCGCTATGTCTCGCTTTTTCGAGAAAAGTCAAAGGCTCGACTAAAATCATATTGCCCAGTATTACCCATTTCTGGGAGTATTGGCCAGCAGGGGAAAACCTGGACCTGGGTAATACTTTGCCAACCCTGTAGGGAACATGTGTACTAAGTTTCAAGTTGATTGGACTTCAACTTCATCAAAAACTACCTTGACCAAAAACTTTAACTAAAAACTTTAACATGAAGCGAGACAGACGGACGAACGGAAGGACGAACAGACAAACGGACGCATAGACCGAAAAACATAATGCCCCTAAGTGGGGCATAAAAAAAGTATTGCCAAACTTGTTTTCTTGCTATAAGTAAAAAATGAAAATTTCATAAACATTCCTTTATAAAAATGTTACTACAAGAGTTATCTTCCCTTATATTGCTAAGTTGAAAATTGAATCGAACAAATATTTGGTATTTGTTAAAACATTCTTAATAATACTATTAATTGCTTATTTTTGGTTTGTTTAAATAAAGTCTTGCACGATAATTGCCAATCTATCTCTAAACATGCAGATTTAAGCAAAGAACTAGACTGACTAAGAACTGCTATTTTACAATCCAAGATGGCAGTATACAGTTAATCTACCTTAAGAAAGGAATAAAAGAAAGGCAAAAGATACCAGAGGAATATTCAAACTCATAAGTCGAAATCAAACTGACAACGCCATGGCAAAAAATTAAAAACGACCAAAAGCCAAACAACAGTTCACTAAACACAACATAGAAAACTAAAGACTGAGCAACACAAACCCCACCAAACACATGTTCAGGTACTCCGGAAGGGTAAGCAGATCCTGCTCCACATGTGGCACCTGTTGTATTGCTTATTTAAGTACAAAATATGTAAAATCTGCTATGAGACAAACACAAATTATAGATGCCCTTGCATCATTTGTTGCTGGTGACTTTGTTAGTGGTAGACAGTAAATATTTTAGACATTTAATGGAAAAAGTCAATTCGAAGAACCAAGGGCAGAGTAGGAAACATCTATCCTCCAAAAGATTGAAGGAGTGATGATGGACAGGCAAACGAGCAGTTCCTAGGCATAACTTGTTAAACACTGCATGTTGTATAAAAGTTTCATTGTAGCAATTTATCCTTTATGTTACATTGCAGACGAGACAAAAAATTATTAAGCGGAAAATCAGAATCATTTGATGTACATTCGTGTTACTGTAACAATGGCTGCAAGTGAAAAAAATCAAAATATCTGGTTTACAGAAAACAATGTTCCTTTGAAAGAATATATGAATAGTCCACAATTTTATGTCAATCTATTCAATTCACTTCACTTCTGAAGTAATAAATCATATAAGTCTTCAAAATTGTTTAATTACGAATGAAAAATTGGGGTTTCATCAAAATGGGAAATACCCCTTGACCAGAGCAACCTTTATAGCAATATAGTATGGTGCTTTCTGTTAGATTTTATACTATAATGTATTATAGGTACAGTGCTATGAATTTGGGAAAACAATGCTTTTCAATCCTGGCCATGGTGCTTATTGAAAATTTGGGGAGAAAACTGAGAGTGCCAAGTGAACTTGAATAGAGTTCAAAGACAATCAGAATGATAAGCAAAATAGCATCACTGACACAGTTTCATAAGATAGCTAACTTTTACCTGTGCAGGACATATAGCTTCACATAATTTGCAGGCAATACATCTCTCTTCTCCTGAAGGATATCTTCTTAAAGCATGTTCACCTCTGAATCTTGGACTTAATGGCCCTTTTTCAAAAGGATAATTTATAGTCGCTGGTTCCCGAAGAACACCAGATACTGCTAAGCTCAGTCCTAAAAAGAGAAAAAGGTCCTAGTATTGGCTAACTTAAAAAATAATCATCCAACCTTCCAACATCAGTATAAAATCATCCTATGAAAGAAGTATGGTGTTACCAATGTACTGGTAGTAATGCATCTTCATACAAAATATCATTGATCTATCAAAAGTACTTCCTATCAAACTAACTTAAGCAGAAAACTTAACAATTGTTGTTGCCGTCATGGCCATCCCTATGTCTCGCTTTCCTAGACTTTCGTCGCAGGCGAGTCAATAAAAGTTAAATTTAACAATTTTCGTATCATATGATAATCTGGCGCAATAACTACAGGGTCACCGTCATAATAATCCAATTCTAGCATAGCATGCATGAAACGGTTTGTTTTCTTAGTCACCAAATTGAGATTAGCTTTGCAGTTCAACTGGCCTGAGAAAATCCAACTTGCCAGAGAAAATCCAACTGGCCAGAGAAAATCCAACTTGCCCACTTGGTGAGTACTTTACCTTTGAGAAAGTTTTTCACACACATTATCAAAGTCATATGTCGATATGAAACTTCTAATTCAAAATAAAAATTGAATATGTTCGATACACTTTAATGGCTAAGTTTTACTACAAAACAAGTGTACGTGAATTTTCTGGTAAAAGAAAATCTTTTGTATTATCAAAATCTTCATAAATGTACTGCTATTGAATTATTGTCTACCCGTACACTACTTTGTTGATATTTTCCCTTATGCAGTGACCTTAACTACGAGACCTCTTATTAGCAAATCAGCCACCATGCACACAGTGCAAATGCGAGGGGAAAACCGTGATGAAAGAATGTAAACAAACATGCACTGGGAGGAAGGGAAAAAATGCAAAAAAAATTCAAAAATTATCACTTAAGGGCAATAACTCCAATAACAAAGACAATGCAGATTTCGTCCATTAAGCTTATTTGAAGATCTTGTACTGCTGATCATTTGTGCTATTTAAAGTTTCTATCTATCTAATAACATTTTTCAAGATACTGTAAATTCAGAAATTATTGCGAGGTTTTTATTAATGCGAATTATGCCACTGGGTGAGTATCGCAATAATAAGAACTCACATTCTGATATCTGATGCATATATCTGTATGCAGCTTTTCCTTAAATCACAAAAATTATTCTCACATTTTTGTCCATTCTTCAAAAATCGCAATAATAAATGCACGCAATAATTTCTGAATTTACAGAAATAGGCAAAAATGGGAAAATCAAAGTGCTTGTAAGCACTGAAGGGTAAAGATTACTTAAATTTATCAGTGGAAGTAAAATTAAATATTGCATTGTATAAAGCATTAGTTGTGCAGTTCTGGACAAAGGAAGATAACTCCAATTTTTAAAGATGACTAACAATGACATCATTGATATTTTTAGAACAGATATTAGATTCCTGTACCTTGCAGAAGTTATATAATTTTCTTGACAAGTATAACATCATTTTGTAACTTGAATATCTAAGCATATATTTCGTTGATAAATTTCTGGAAATGTTCATGGATAGGATGTATAGAATGTTATGATCAATGCACTATATTTTGTGTATCTAAAAAGTAGTGATAAACCTTGGAAGATTTAGATATCAAGTCAGTCCCATAGGGTTTTGATTGCATTTCATGCAATCTTTACCCAAAAATGAGAAAAATCGTCATTAAAAGGCAATTACTTTAATAAGGAGTCGATTAAAGATATCGGTCATGTTGACTTATCTGTAGATCTTGTCTTTCTGATAATTTTTGCTTTTTAAAGTTTCTATCTATATATAAATTATAGTTTTTAAGATATTAGGCAAATATGCAAAAAATTGGTAAAATTGTCATTAAGGGGCAATAACTCTAAAAATGAGTCGACTGAAGACTTCTTCCCACTTACAATGACTTACTTATTTGTAGATCCTGTTTTTCTGATAAATTTTTCTTTTTAAAGATTCTATCTGTCTATTATCATGATTATAGTTTTAAAGTTAAGATATTCATGATATATGGCAATAACGAAAAAAATTAGTAAAAATCGTCATTTAAAAGGGCAAAAACTATAAAAAGAGAGTATATAAAGAGTCGTCTGACTATCTTGATTATTTGACTTGTCTGTAGATCTTGCCTTGCTGATCATTTTTGCTATTTAAAGTTTCTTTCTATCTATTATAATTTTCGAGATAATAGGCAAAATTTTTTTTCAAAGTGATGGAAATCACTCATGGAAAGATTGGAAGAGTAGTTTGAATAATTTCAAATTATATTTAGGACTATAAGGTATGGTGTGGACAAAAAAGAACATTAATATGGCACTGTTACTGACAATTGAATTAGCTGCAGGTCTTCAGAAGGATAAGCACTTTTTCAGTAGATAAAATGAGCTAAATGAAAATCAATGGTAAAGGGTCCCTTAATTTGCACAACAGTTTCGTTTAAATTGCAATTTCATATCTTAACCAAATAATCTCCCTGTTACATGTTTCACCTTTTTACGTTTTATCTTTAGAAACAGTAGAAATTACCAAATAAAGATTCGATCTTCTAATAAAGTTTATCAATTATCCTTGTAGGACATGGGACCAACAGATAGACTTGAAAGCAGAAACTAAGATCTTTATTGTCTCCAAAAAATAATCTAAAAATATTGTTTTGGGGGCATTTTGTAAGTTGAAACATATAGGTATACTATTTTTCTCCTCTAAGAATTGCTTATTGATTTTGAAAACAATCATAATGATTATATGACACTGAAGATTAAAAGTTGTAGAGTGTAATTCAATTTATAATCTAATATTTTCCAGAAAAGGGCATTAAAAATGTACTTTTTCAACATATAAAATAAAAAAAAAGATCTTGTTAATCCTTAATCATTTTTCTTTCAGACATAATTGATAGAATCATTTTATGTAGTGTAGATCTAAAGTAATAGGCAATAAATAAGATGATGATGGGAGTTTTTAATGACCTTGACTGGCTATACAGCCCTCGCATGGTCGGCCCTGGCTTGCGCCTTTTTGGGCATTTAAATAATTTGTTTTTACCATAAGGTAGTTGAAATAATTTGATGAATGATGCAATGAATAAGTCTATCATTTCTATATATATATACCTAAATTTTGTGTATTCAATAATGAGGTCATGTGATTGTGTACTTGAGATGTATAATGAAGGGTCTGTTTAATTATGTCAGACTGAGGATGATTAGTAATATGGTCAATATGATTGGCACTTTCTGTGAAGCAAATGAAAGTTTTCCACAGAGTCATCTCCTCTTGGTCAAGGTATTTAAACTTTTGTCAGTTCACTTGTCATGCTTGTCACATTGAATAAATAAAATAGTTATTGTTCTCTGTGTAGTTTACTCACTAGGACCTTTAAATTCTCATTGATTGATTTAACTGAACAAAAATATTATCTTCTTAGTAGATGAAAATACATGTATCTATTCTCAAAACTGCATGTGATGTTGTATTTATTCAATATCAATAATATATTTTTCAATCTGTTCAATTTAAACACATATTTAAACTTAAAAAGTTGATTTCTGACAAAATTTTAGAATTGTTCCTATTGAAATTTGCATTTTTTGTTGTTGTTTGTTTCGTTATAGAATACATTTAAGAAAGCCTTAATTTAAACATCATCATTTTCCAGTTTTTATTTGTCAAACACACAAAAAAACAAATTTCAATAGGTACCAATCTTGAAAATTTTGTCAACTTTTATATAATGTTTGAATCAGTGTTTATATTGAACAAATTATAAAAGTATTCTTGATATTGAATAAATACAACAACACATGCATTTTTTTTTTGTGTCCTTATTTAGTATTGGTACATGTATTTTCATCATTGAAAGTTAAATTTTTTGTTCAGGTAAATTAATCAATGAATGATGGATTTCTCTTATCATGCTTATAGTATATAGTGTGTGATAACATTTTGTGAGGGAATTCGATGTTTGCTATACCACGGTTCATTTGAACACACTATGACAATACCACAAAACCAATCCGAAAGAATCTTTTTGCAGCGTTTTAAGAAATGATTTTACTTTGTATCCATGTATTATTTGTGAAACAATAAATGTTTTAAAAGGGCGAATTTTCTGTATAAAATCAATAGTTATGAAGACTTTTGAAGCCCAAACTTTCTATTGCTTTAAATACACGTCAAATGAAAGTTCTGAAATCTATACCAATACAGAACGACATGTTTTTGAAATTATAGCAAAACTTTTGGTTGACAAATTTTTTTAATCGTTATTGCAAGAAATGAACTTAAAATATCTGTCATTTTCTCCCTACCCAGTTTACCCCTATTACTTATTATGATGTGGACCGGTCATTGTTTTTGAATCTTACGCAATTTGATTGGATTAAGTTAGTATTAGTTTACCTTCAAACTGTTTCTTTTTTCATACGTGTATATTGATTAGAATCAGAACGTGCATGAATGTGTACAGTAACTTAAATGACCTTCAAACTGGACAAGTCCATATTATTTTTTATCAATGAAACTAAAGGTATAAAAGGTAAGATTTGCCACTTCTAATATTTTCACAAAATTTTCCACATATAGAGTAGATAAGTTATTTTTTAATAGCCTATTCCAGAGAAAAAGTTTACAAATCAGACGTTTTATTCCATTAAACAAGTCATTTTTCGAAGAGAAATGCGGAAATACATTTTACACACGGCTACGCCAGGTAAAATTATTGTTTATATATCTTAACAAAAAAAAACATTTTTAATATTTAAATTACAAATAATCCCAGATAAAAGTAGTCAGTAAGTAAAGTCAAAATATGTCCGATCTGCCTATTTTTGGACATCAAAATCCAATACAAATGCTATTAGGTCAATTTCTTCTACCTCAGTCTCAAAATCTTGTTAGGCACTATAGAAGAAATTTAAAGGTCCCATTGAATAAACTCCACAGAGAACAATAGCTATTGTATTTATTCAATGGGACAAAAGAACTTACAAAAGTTTAAATCAACAGGTAACCTTCAAGTGAATCTTTGGAAAAGTATCATTTCTTTTGCAATAAGGAGGTGGAACATTGTCATTAAGGCCCCACCTTGTCTCTGATTCTTTGGTTATAATGGCAGTTGTCAATCATACTGGTATTGTATCATTATGATTACTCTTACCTAATTAAAATGACAAAATTAAATAGCCTGCAAATTGACAAAACTTATAGACATATATACTTGAATAAAATGCTCTTCATGAACAGTTCATGTGTGTATATGTACACATACATGAGAATTAAAGGGAGCTATATTTCAGTGTGTAAACATTTTCTAGATTTAGAAGCTAACCTGTGCTACTTCTTGTTTGGGAGGCCAGTGCCTAAGGAAAGACTTGGAACAACAGTTCCAAATCTTTCCAAAAACGGTATAATTCATCATTCAAGGGCAATATCTCATATAAGAAGTGGTTTGACAGTTTTGATGTAAACAGACAATAGGTTGAGCTCAACATTCTGAACGTTTTTGCCAATGTCAGATTTTCTCTATTAAAAGCAGTTTTCAAAATAAAAGTCAAAACTTGTATTTTACCCCTATGTTCTATTTTTAGCCATGTCAGCCATCTTGGTGGGCTGGCCAGGTCATCAGACAAATTTTTTAACCTAGACACCCCAATGATGATTTTGGCCAAGTTTGGTTAATTTGGCCCATTAGTTTCAGAGAAGTTTTTTGTAAAAGTTAACAGACAACGATGACAGACGATGAACGCCAAGTGATGAGAAAAGAATCTATCAATTCACTTATTTATCACGTGCTCCACATGATCTGTGTTGATTATTTATCAATGTCACAATCCGGAAAACTGTGGCAACAAACTCGAAAGTTAATTAGCTTGAAATCAACAATCACTGAAGGAAATATTATTTATCGATATATAATATACATTATAGAATTGTAGTAAATATAAAAAACATGCATACAGTTTGTATATGTTTCATATGACTTTAATGACAATGATTATCACTGAATGCAAATCACAGATATTTTCTAGTCAGGTATATCTTATTTAATTGAAAACTTTTTGACCAAAGGCTTTTTTCAGTTCTTCAGTTTCTGGCTTTTTTGTTATTTTTACTGTTTCTTTCTTTTTAAAGTTATTTAACCCTAAAACTTTTTCCTTTTGTAATATCATTGCCTCTAGATGAACTTTTTGAGCATTCAGAAAAATTAAATGAATATTAAGCTGCAACTGTGCCAAAAGCACATGATACGCCTGCCGCCAGGATTATTGAAAGTGTTGCAAGAATAAAATGGAGTATTTAAAAGACTTTTAATCAGAAGGTAAAATGGCTCTGTAGAAAAACATGCATCAGGATACCCTTGGGCAGAGAGGTCTGGGTGGGGTTTACAGAAATTGAGAATGGCAAAAAAAATTGATACAGAATAAACTGCTTCGCTGAGCGCAGCTGGATACGCCCGCAGAGGTCCAACCCTGAACAGTTGGGGCAAAAATGGACACAATATTCAAGCTTGATACAGGTCTGAATTTGGATTGTAATTAAATATTTGACATATTATAGGTTTCTGAATAAATGTAGTCAAAGAACTTGAAATTGGTTATATGAATTGAATTTATATTCAATTAAAGATTTCTTGCTGTTGTGCAATACACTGTGCTGTTGCGCAATACTAGTAAATCTGTTGTCAGACTATAAACAAATAAAGTTCAATAACTTCTCAATGTTATATTAGAAATTTATAAAAAAAACTAAAGGGAGGTTATCTTAATAGATATATCAGTCATCAAAGTTTAATGAAAACTGCTCTAAGCACTTTAAGGATATTGTCCAAAAACTTGAAAATCACCCCTTTTTTATGAATAAAATCTTGTAACTCGGAAACATAAAATCTAAAATTTATAAAAATCAAAAGGGAGCTTACAACAATAGATATAAACAATTTACCAAAGTTTCATAAAGAATGCTGAAAGCATTTTTGAGTTATTGTCCGAAAACTGGAAAATCCCCCTTTTTGTAACGAATAAAACCCCATAAATCAGAAACGTATAGTCTAAAATTTATAAAAATCAAAAGGGAGCTCATGTCGATAGTATTAAACAATTCACCAAAGTTTCTTGCAAATTGGTGAAATTGTTTTTGAGTTATTGTCCAAAAACTGGAAAATCCCCCCTTTTTTAATGAATAAAACTCCAAAATTCTGAAACGGTAAATCCAAAATTTATAAAAAACGAAAGGGAGCTCACGTCAATAGATATAAACAATTCACCAAAGTTTCATGCATATTGGTAAAAGCGTTTTTGAGTTAATGTCCGACATGTTGACGACGGACGGACGGACAGACGGACGGTCAACGGTATACCATAATACGTCCCGTAAACGGGCATATAAAAATGAGCCAAAAAATTAAGAATAGAGAATAATGGGGTGAAAATGTGTCAAGAATAACTGTTGAAAATAAAAGAATAGGTAATACAATACTGATACAGAAATAAATGATGTACAGAATAAAGAAATTATATAATTACACATACATTTAATAGTAAAATAATTTTCATGAGAATATAAAAAAATATAGAAATATAACCCTTATAAAAAGTAGTCAGAAAGTTTTGACGTACATGTAAATGGACAGTAGATAGATCTCATTGTTCTGAATATTTCTGCCCCCTTTAGATTTTCTTGTCTTTTGGGGTTTTCAAAATGATATAACTTACATTTTACCCATTTTGTTCTATTTTTAGCCATGTTGGTTGACAGGCAGGATCATTTGACACATTTTTAAACTAGATACCCCAATAATGGTTCCAATTGGCCCAGGAGTTTCAGAGGTGAAGATTTTTGTAAAAGTTAATGGACGACAACAGACACCAAGTGATGAGAAAAGCTCACTTGACCCTTTGGCCATGTTGACTTATTTGTAGATCCTGTCTTGCAGATCAGTTTTTCTCTTTTAATTTTCTGTCTGTTTATTATGATTTTCACGAAAATAGGTAAAAATGAAAAAAAAAGGTTAAAATTCCTTATTTAATTACAATAACTCTTATAAGAAGTTGTCTGACAGTTGTGTGGTAAATGGCCAGTAGGTAGAAATAAGTTATGAGTGAAACTTTCAATTATAATGGAAGGACCACCAAATTTTGAGGGACTAGCAAAAGTTTGAACCCTATCAGTCATTGGTGTGACAAATAAATGAAGTTTTGCAAACTCTGCTTTTTTTATTCAATTTTTTAGTGAATGAATGCATGTAATTTCATAAAAGTAAAATGTTATCATCATTGTTCATGAAAAGAGAAAAAAAATCGGACTTTTATTATCTTAAACAGACTAGATATGAGGCCAAAAATAAAATTTAGATTGTTTGATGTTGCCTACCTACCAACCTAAAAAGCAGACTACCCGAAAAAATTTATGACACAAATCGGTTCAAATTTTTTTAAAAAAGATTTCCTGCTCTTATGTTGTTTTCTTGTCTAAAACATGTAACTTATGTTGTTGGCAAAAAAAAAATAAAATCCCTACCTACCTACCCAACCCTACAAGGCATGGTTAGGCAACATCAAAAAAAGATCTTTTTAAGGTCGGCCTGACAATTAAGAATTCCCTTATGTTATACCGTTAGACAGACTACTATGTATACTCACTATAGCTACATATCAGTTCTGACATACAGAATTCTCTCAGGTTATAATCCTAATACTATGTACATGATGTATACCCACCACCTATCAGATCTGACATACAGAATTCCCTCAGGTTTTAATTAAACAACATGTATACTCACCAATATCAGATCTGACATAAAGAATTCCCTCAGGTTTTAAATAAGACTACATGTATACTCACCACATTTCAGATCTGACATACAGAATTCTCTCAGGTTAAAAACAGACTACTATGTACATTGTATACTCATCATCAATCAGATCTGACATAATGAATTCCCTTAGGTTATATACAGTATTCTATGTATACTTAAACCACCAATCAGATCTGACATAAAGAATTCCCTTAGGTTATAAACAGATTTCTATGTATACTTACCACCTATCAGATCTGACATAAAGAATTCCCTTATGTTATAGACAGACTTCTATGTACACTTACCACCAATCAGATCTGACATGAAGAATTCCCTCAATTTATAAACAGACTACTATGTATACTCACCACCTATCAGATCTGACAAAGAAATTCCCTCAGGTTATAAACCGACTAATATGTACATTTACTTCATTGTATACTCACCACCTATCAGATCTGACATAAAGAATTCCCTTAGGTTATAACTACTGATTTCTGACATGTCATCATCAGGAGTTGGTATTTTCTCACTTACATCCTCTGGAAAAAAGTAAACATAACACTTAACATGACTAAATAAGAGTATTAACTTTGCCACTTGTCTGTCGTAAGTCTATTTATAGACTGACCCCTTGTCCCTTGGGTCAGGCATGCACAGTTATTCCCCCCTAGCAAAAAGCATGCCATACTGGCCCTTGGTGACAGATATGGCAGAGTGACTCGGGCAAGTTCTATTGACTTTTATGACAGTGGCATAGTTATGTTCTAAAAAAAAACAAAATTCAAAATTTTTTAATCTGATCAAAATTCAACAAATTGGGTGAACCAGCTTCAACAAAAGGACCAGTCTAATGGAAAAGATCAAATTCTACAACATAATTGTCATAAGATAAGTACATTAGTCTTATTTTTTTCAGTCAGATTTTTATAAGTTTAAAAAAGCAGACATTCAAGAACTGCTATTTACTTGAGTCAGCTTTCATAGCTCATTTTGTATAATAATTTTTTTTTCTTAGTTGTAAAGAATGGCTATCTGTGTTATTGAAGCATTAAGGCTTATCAAATATTCATTTAGTTTCAGATCTGTAATGTACATGGTGAAACAATGGCTCGTAGAAAATTTAAGAAAGGATGGTGCTATGGACAACCAAGATGTGCTGCCTTATCTCCAATCACAGATCAAGAGCCAGATTTTGAGTTCACAGCCTCATTGCAAAGAAACCTTATAAATCTAACTATTGAAGATCAATCAGAAAAGTGCTTAATAGACAGTGGCGCTGCCTTCAGCTGCATCAGCAAACATGTGCTTAAGAAAGTTAAACCTAATGCTAAAATTCAAAGATCCTCATTATTCAGTGCTGTTGGAGTATGTAGTGATCATGAAGTACATCCAATATTAGGAGAAACTGTGCTACAATTAACTTTTGGAAAATTTGAATTCCTTAAAAACAATCTAATCACAGCTCCAATCCTAACATTTCCGAAAATGGACAAACCTTTTATTTTATCAACAGACGCTTCAGAACATTCAATGGGTTACATATTAAGTCAAATTCAAGACGAAAGAGAACATGTCATCGCTTATGGTGGAAGAACATTAAGAGGCTCAGATATTAAAGTGGCACATAACAGACAAAGAGGCATTAGCACTAGTTGAAGGAATTCAGCATTTTAGACACTATTTAGCAAATCAGGAATTTCTTGTTATAACAGACAATATTTCAGTGAAATATCTTCAAAAGATCAAAGATTGCAATGGACGTTTAGGCAGATGGAGCCTTCTCCTTCAACCATACAATTTCAAAATTCAGCATCGTTCAGGAAATAAGAATCCAGCAGATTTTCTTTCTCGTCAAGATCATCCAAATACAGAACCAGAACATTCAAGTGAATTATCAGAACATTTATATTCAATAAGTGAAAATCAAAAGGAATACACAGAAGCAACATTATTTTATGGAGGTGAAAATGTGGACTCAATCATTTCTAGTTTGAACAGCATTCAACATATTCAAGGGATTAATAACATTGTGCTACCAAATCTAGCAACAGAGCAACAGAGGTGTCCTGATATTATTGATATCATCCAGTACAAACAGTTTGGACAAGTACCCGTAGACCCAGCAAAAGCAAGGACTATAGTCGCTGAATCGTATAACTATGAAGTAGAAGATGGCATTCTGAAGCACTTCTACTCCAAACGTTGCAAAAAGGTTCCAAAAGATGAAAGACTTGTCAAACAAATTGCTATACCAAAGGTTTTGCGGGATGACCTACTTAAGTCCTATCATGATTGTATTGCTGGAGGTGGACATCAGGGATTTGAAAGGACATATGCAGCTCTCCGTAATAAATACTTTTGGCCATCTATGTATAGTGATATCAACACATATGTCAAAACTTGTGAAACTTGTCAACAATCAAAGCGTGCTTTTAATGCAAGACCTCCTCCTTTGCAACCGCAGCAAACTCATGATGTTTTTCAGAGATGGCATATTGACATATTAAGTGGTCTACCAACGACAAAGGACAAATTCAAACATATTTTATTAGTAGTGGACAGTTATTCGAAATGGTGTGAGGCATTCCCTCTTCGAACTCAAGAAGCAAAAGAAGTTGCAAATGTTTTATACAAAGAGATCATTACACGTTACGGTGCACCTCGTATATTAATATCAGATCGTGGAAAAACATTTGTCTCGAATATTGTAAAAGCTTTATCAGAACTATTTAACATCACTAGACATTTAACCAGCTCATACCACCCACAGACAAATGGATCAGTAGAACGTATGAACTCTGTTATACTACAAGCTTTCCGTGCTTATACTAAAGACATGCAAGATGATTGGATTGATTATTTACCAGGAATTATGATGGCATACCGAGCAACACCAGCCACTCAATCCACAGACTATTCTCCATTTTTCTTATTGTATGGAAGGGAGATGTCATTACCAATAGACACTTCATTAGTACCAAAGGATCATTTAACACAGGATAATAAAATATTTTTGGCCAGAATTCTTCAAAATTTAGAAACAACTAGAACAATAGCTGCAAAGAACATTGACCTTGCTCAGCAAAAATATAAACAAAATTATGACAAAAGAACAAAAGATCCAGAATTTAGACCAGCACAACGTGTTTGGCTATACTGCACAAAAGTTCGAGTTGGAAAAGCTCCAAAACTACACCGTAAGTGGGTTGGGCCATACTATATCACCAGATTTGGTCCACATCATACCTATAAACTAAGGAACTGTGCAACAAATAAAGAAGTAAAATCCTTGGTTAATGTGCAAAGACTTAAACCGTATCATGATCCAGAAGAGAGACCTACAAATATTCCGAATGATATGGAAAACAACATGGATGAACATGATCCGGATGAACTAGATGACCAACCAGACCCTCCTATACCTCAACCTAACAACAACAACCAGCAAATTCAAGAAGATCGAACAGATAGGAACAATGAACAGGTAGATCAATCAGAGAATCAAGATAATAACAATGTCCCAGATACTCAACCAACTTTAGTCAGAGGAAATAATGCACCAGTAAAAGACACAAGGCCATCATGTAAGGATTGTGACCGAGGAAACTGCAAACCATTCAGTGAACATGAAATAGATTCTATTGTATCATCTGCAAGAGGAAATGGCACTTTATACTATAAAATAAAGTTTACAGAAAAGACCAGAAAAACAGATTGGTATTTCGCATGCAAAATTCCATGCAGGTTAGTTAGAGAATTTCATGCAAAACGTACTATGGGTGGCAAAAAGAGAAAACGTCCACTTCAGAAACACAAATTCTTCAATAAACCTGATGAAAACGTTAGTCATATTGCTCAGACAAAACTAACCAAAGATTCAACGACTCAAACAGAATCAGAAACTGATATATATATAAATTCAATGGACAACTGTGATAAAGAAAAATTAATTTCTGTCAGATTTTTCCAAAACAAAGCTTATTTTTTGGTACAACAGCACAACAGACAGACATGGCAACCAATTACAATAGCTAAAGATCATGCAGCTACATTCATAGAAACAAGAAAACAAGCATTTAGAATTCATAAGCATGAACTGCATATTCAATAAACATGCAACACAAGTTTAAATATGGAGACAAGAAACCCTTCATCGACGGACCAACAACAGAGGGAATTTTTGAAGTGTACATCAACAAAGATGGCAAGGATGAATTTCTTATAGGTTACAAAAACAAGAATATACCTCCAGAATGGGTAACAATTGATGATACTCCTAATGGATTAATGAATATCCTTTTAAATGACCTTGAATGTCAATATAATGATGAAATAAGTCCTCCTCAGTAATATGTGTAGATCAACTTTTTATATGTCTTAAGCATGTGTTAAGGTAATAACCCTCAGCAATGTGTATTATTTGTATCGGAGATCAGCTCCTCATTTTATTTTGAACTGGCCTGGAGATAAGCTCCTCATTATATTATTGTATCGGAGATCAGCTCCTCATTGTATTTTTTTTGGTATCGGAGATCAGCTCCTCATTGTATTATTGTATCAGAGATCAGCTCCTCATTGTATTTTTTTTGGTATCGGAGATCAGCTCCTCATTGTATTATTGTATCGGAGATCAGCTCCTCATTGTATTTTTTTTTGGTATCGGAGATCAGCTCCTCATTGTATTATTGTATTGGAGATCAGCTCCTCATTGTATATTTTTTGGTATCAAAGATCAGCTCCTCATTGTATTTTTTTTGGTAACGGAGGTTAGATCTCCTCATTGTGTGTTTAGGGACTGGGGATCAGTCAGTCTCATTTCATTTAAAGGACCACAAGTCAGTCCTTACTATATATTTTTTTTTCAAATGTCTTATGTATATATTGCAGGTATACAATCAATTTATTGTTGGATGTCCATGTACATAGTTACTAAGATAATCAATCATATCAATATTTTTGTATTGGTCAATTTGTTATTTTATCATTTGGTTGATCATTATCAAGTATGGTCTCATCACCCAGACTTTGTAACTGATCATGTACTAAGTAAGCCTGATGAACTTATTTCAGTACTTCCAAAATTATTTTCAAACATCTTTTAAAAATTGGGTTTCGCATAGTTCAAAGACTTAGATTTTATATTTTTAGATGTATATACATGTTATTTTGTTTGCATATCTTTATGTTCATTTATAGAATAGATATTTATGTAATGTTTGAGGACAAACATTTTTGAGTGGGGGGAAATATGTCATAGGTGCATTTTCCCTTTCAGGTTTTAAAAAGTATTAATAATTTTTAGTACTTTTATCATTTTTCTAATTTCATATTCTAATTTTGAATCTTGAATAAGTTTGTAATCAAAAGATTGTTTTCGATTAGGATTATATTTATTTACAGTTTTCTTATTTAATTTTCATTGAACTTATCTTAATTTAATTACCTTCAAACTAATTAGAAATATTTGAATATGTCACATATGTTTTTGAGAATTACAGTAATTGTTCAATTTGTTAATTAGACAGACAGATGTCATTTGATAATTCATTTTTAATCCTTTAATTAATTTACTATTCATATTTTAACTTTGTCTTTTCATGTTATTGCTCGAATCAATTAGAAATTTACTTGTCACATTAAGCTCTTTTCAGTCTTGGTATAAATAGATTGTAGAAATTTTAATACTTCACTAAGTCACAGTCACCGTTAAAGTAGGGAACCATTACAACAGTTAGAAGCGTGAAGGAGTTGGAGTGATCCTGCAGAGTACCGTCTTGTTCCAGTCTTGGTTATTCAACGATCAGTAACAAAAGATTGCCTATCAATCATCTGAAACATTGGAATGCCATCAACCCGACAACAAAGGAAAGACCAACAACTCATCGGATCAAGACCTTCAATCCCAGATCCAGTTCTATCTAAGGAATATAACTATTTGGACAATTTCATCTTACAAGTGCATTTCGGACAATTCCAGCTAGTGATTCTACAAAAGTGATTAGACAATTCTTAAGAACAGTGACATTTAAATTCTTTAGTGCATTTGTTTTAATTAATTGGATTTATCTTTGGCATATATTGTTATTTATTAAATTGTTAAACGTTTTAGAGTATTAACTTTGCCACTTGTCTGTCGTAAGTCTATTTATAGACTGACCCCTTGTCCCTTGGGTCAGGCATGCACAGTTAGTCCCCCCTAGCAAAAAGCATGCCATACTGGCCCTTGGTGACAGATAACCCATGCCCCTTAAGATAGTCCATAAACTGCATATCTATTGAGAAAAAAACATTTTAATTTCCAGGGTTCAAAATACTGTGGATCTAGGGACAACTCTCCATGTACTATTATTGCTATTTTTCTCCTGAATATATGTGTAATAATTCCTATTGGGATACCATCTTGATACCAACTTTTTGAAAAAATCTATTTTTAGTAACAGTGTGATCTTTGAAATGTTGACCCTAAAATCAATAGGCTTCTTCCCTTTTCCTAAAATATCTTACATCTTTTTAAGGTGTATTCCAATCAAGCAAGATTGGGATGGCTTTCAATTGAATCAATATTTTTCAAACATACAAGTTATACAAGTTACATGTTTTACAGTCAGGGTAATACTTATACAAGTGTATTCTATTTACTGGTACAGGTAAATTATTTAAATGGTATAGTTATCTCCCTTAGACATTCAGATGTTTTTTTACCTATACAAGTAAAACAAGTTGCTTTCTTTAAAAAAAGAAAAGCAATACGTGAACCTAACACTGCTGACTGGTCACCAAAAGATTGTTGCTGAATTTTTGTTTGCTTTTGAATTGAAATAATTGACTGTGAATAGAAGATAATGACGAATTTAAACTACCTTTATTAAAAATATGTATAATAGTGTGTACATTCTTGCACAAGTCAGTTGAAAGCAATGTTGGATAGGTGTGAATAGAAAAGTGTATATGCAGCTACTATTTGAATATATATTTTAAAGCTCAACTATTTCATTTATTACTTGGGATTGTACATCATTTTTTTATAATCCTATTGCAAATCCCGGTTATCTACAAACTGGATGTATAGTGCAAATTGCACAAACCAATCGCAATATAAATTTAAGCAATCAGTTTGCTTTATAATCTGGATGCATTTATTTTATCTATCACATCTTTATATTTTGTTTCCTGCATGGATGCCTTCATATTCTAAACTCGTTATTGAAGTTGTCTGTACTCATGGTAGATGTTGTACAGATAAATTTAAAGTCCATTTTCCATGTTAAGTGAAACCCTGTGGCATGCAACTTATAAGAAGGTTTCGTATATTTTTCTTGAGAGTAACACACCAGCTTCATTTGGACCTCTTATATAGAGACTTATTTTGGTCTCATAAAACATTTCAAATTTTAAGGATTTCCTGATTTTACTTAAATCAATCCAAATATTCTATAGGGAAACTTGGTTTTGAAGAATATCTTATTTTCAGAAGTGTTATGAATATCTGAACATACTCTCAAAAAAATCAATTTATATAAAAAGACATGTAGATATAAAAAGATACCAGGATTAGATATAAGAAGATGTGGTATGAGTGCCTATGAGACAACATGTTTTACGTCAGACGTGAGTTTAGTCTACAAAGAATCATCAGTGACGCTCGAATAAAAGTAGTTAAAAAGGCCAAATAAAGTACGAAGTTAAGTAATCTATTCCTTGGGTAGAAAATCCTTGGCATTTCGAAAATGTCAAAGTTTATCAAAGGATAGTGATTCAAAAAAGAAAACAAAAGAGAAACAGCAAGAGGTCAGAATACCATAAGCAATGATGACCGAGCTTGAAAGTCACATGGCAAGCTCTTATTGCCGTGTCCTGAATTTAGATAAGAAAAGCGAAAATTCGCATTCGCGAGTGAAATTAATATTTATGCATGAACGTGGTACTTTGGTGCAAGAAATAGTAAATTGAAAGCATATGCACTGATATTCTGGATAAGAATACGCATTTGCGTCATCACATATACTAATCTTATAGTTGAATTCGGATGTCAAACTACCTACCTCAAGTGTTTTGACTCCGGATTCATTGACATTTTATCCGGAATTTTTGTGAACGCAAACCGAAAGTGTGCGTGTGAACAGGGTGATGTATAATGTCAATGAATCAAGATGTGTAGGATAGCTGACCAACACAATGAATACAATTTTCAAAACCGTACCATAGTACAAATATTTAAATGCTATAAGCATGATAAGGTTGAACTAATAAAAGAAAGAAAAAAAAAATAACATTATGATAGTAATTAAATTTTGTTATGATTATTGTAAAATATTAATTACGTTTTTTGTGAGATGCAAGGATTTAAAATCCTTGTGAATTGAAACCATGCAAGTATTTTTTCATTCATGACCGTTTAAAATTTAGATATTTAGCTAACTTTGAGTACCCATCCCTGCTCATTGGTGCTCATACGTTACATATAATTTTCATAAATGTAATGACTGATCAAACCTGTGAGACATAATGCACGTATACATTACAATTTTAGATATATTCTATAATTATTAGGAATAAATTCAGTCTATGTTTTACCCTAACAATGAATATTCTCTTAGTCTAGTAGTACATGTATCTATTAATGAAATAAGATATTTTTTTACAGAAAAATCCTTTTGTTTGATTATCTTTCTGGTTTCCGACCACTGTGTTTCCCACCTTAGATAAATATTTTTAACAGAAATATCGTTTTCTTAATTTTTTTCATTCTTTCCGACATTTTCTCATGCTAAGATTGAAATACTAAATATCAAATGATAAACGTTCAGAAATAATCAGTTTATTCTGGGTCATTGTATATCAATAAACTATTCCCAGGTTTATTAAATACAACACACACAACACGAAAAGGGACCGTTTCAAAGCATGAATTATATAATTGCGTTATCATTATACTTGATATTTAATAAACATTCACATTATTTTGTCAAAAGGCAAATAGGTTCTAACATATAAATGATTTTTAGAATGCAACCTAGTCTTTATTGTTTTACTTTCAAATCTACAAATGAACTGTTTGCCGGATTGTTGAAAAATACATTAATTGTCACGTTGTAGCCTATCCATAGAGGAACAGTATCAAAGACATATATAACTACCTGTGCAAATGATGGAAAATTTTCTAGATGTTCCGAGAATCGTGATTCCGAGGATATCGAGTGGTCCATAGACACTTCCAATACTCGCCAATATATAAGCGTGAACCCCTCAGGGGGTTCACGCAAAAAGTCATATTTTCTTCTTTTCTTGAATTTCTCTTGACTATTTTGTTCTAATAGAGTGCTTAATTGTCTGTCCTTTGCAGATGTCTTTACTAATCATATAAGTATAATTACATGGACAATGAAACTCACATTTGTCTGTTATCTTCAAAATACTTCTCATTTACAAGCCTCCGGGGAGCAATTTTTTGAAGGCCTTGCACAGTTACTTAACATCTTTTGAGTTTGAGCAATTGATTTCTTTGTTGAATTGAGATGAAAGGTTGAACTCTAATTAAAAAATATTATCAAACCAGAGAAAATTTGTTTCAGAGTGACATTCAGACATGTTAATGATGTTTTTACCTCCCAAAACTTGAGAATTTTAGGGGTTGTTAAATAAAATTACTTATATAAGTAAATTTTTGGAGAAGATTTAGGGGAGACTATTCAAACCTTGAACATGTTAAAAAGAAAATATAAATGTTACAAATTTACTTATAAAAGTATATAATTACTTCTTCAACAATGTTCAAGTAAATAAAAATGACTTGTAGTATATATTAGTATTACTCCTGAGTGACTGTTTTATGCAATACATTTTGATGTGCTTTATATAATAACATCATTGGACAAACTGCCCACAACTCCGTACTAAACTGATACTTACTATATCCTGGTGAGATAGCTCTTGACTGGTTGATTAATACATTAGTTGGATGCAAACTTCTCCTGATTACATTTTGAGCTGAAAGTAAAATTCTAGGTTAATGTCTGCAAACTTAAATGAATAGCAGTATATATTTACAGGCATTTTCAAATTCAGTTATTTTGTAAAATGTTTTAATTTTAAGGCAATTTATAAAATGCCTAACCTTGGTGGAGGCATTATATAAAATAACTAAAAATACCAAGTCATTTTGTAAAATGACTGAAATTTTAAAACATAATTCAACAGATTGTCTGTTCAGTTTCAGGTAATTTGTAAAAAATGGTATTAAGATTCGTGACCAAAAACCCATAATAGCCATTTCATGATGACAGAAGGGCAAATTCACAAATAAAATTGCTATTGTAAAATTAATAGACATGATAGAACAAAGATTTACAAACACATTTTTAGGAAATCTAGATTAATAAAATGCTTCGCTGGGGCGCAGCTTGATACGACCGCAGAGGTCGAACCCTGAACAGTTGGGGCAAGTATGAACACAACAGGCAGATTCCATATAAGAAAGTGAAACAACTCCCATAAGCACCTTAGGCAAAAATCATAATCAATGAACTTCTGTTTTTGAATACATGCTTTACTAATAAAGATAAAGACAATTTGACAAAAAAAAAAATTATGAGCATCATCCTTTTTAAATAAACGAAGCCTTAAATATTATGTTTCTGACATAAGATTTGACAGACTTTATTGTTTCTGACATAAGATTTGACAGACTTTATTGTTTCTGACATAAGATTTGACAGACTTTATTTTTTCTGACATAAGATTTGACAGACTTTATTATTTCTGACATAAGATTTGGCAGACTTTATTTTTTCTGACATAAGATTTGACAGACTTTATTATTTCTGACATAAGATTTGACAGACAAATTGAGTTTCTGACATAAGATTTTGACAGACTTGATTCTGACATAAGATTTTTCATACATAAGATATTTTGACAGACAATATATATTTGTTTTTTTTGACTGACATTGGAAATCAAATCCTAGTTGAAAGTCATTTTTAAAACTCCTGGAAAATACTGCAGCCTAACATCTAACAAGATTTCACTACAGGTCAAAGAACTTTAACTGTTAGCACATTCAAATGTTTCAGACATAAGAAAACAAGTTTGACAGATCTTATGTAGGAAACATATAAGTTAAAACTATTGCTTAAATAAAGTTAAATGAAAGAATCAACATGTGTTTTTTCTTATGCACAGCATGACTTACAGTTTTAACTGGCATATATTGGAACCTACAATGATTTTGAAAGTTTTTACAGCGATGTTCCTGACATAAGATTTATTGACAGACACTGAGCTATAAAGCAAGATATTTGAAAATGAAAAAAATATATATATCACAGATGTTTTTGACTAAAAAAAGTAACAAATTTGGGAACAGGGATGTTTGAATAACCAGACTACACTAGTAAATACCAGTATACAAGTGTCAACATAAAGCGTTGCAATACATAAACATTGTGTAAAAAATGGGAGTTAATTCTGTCAAAATTTTTGCATTTTTTCAACTTGTTTTAATCATTTCTACTTTAAACGGAAACAATCATATCCAAAAATTATTTTTATAATTTCTTCTAACATCATTATTCCTCAAAACATTCACAGATTATCTTTAAAATAACAGTAATTATTATTTTTATTTATTTATTCATTTTGACAGACATTTCAATTTCTTATATGGAATCTGCCAACATTCAAGCTTGATACAGCTCTGAATTTGGATTGTTATTAAATATTTGACACAGCATAGGTTTCTGACACAGAAAGAATGTGGTCTAAGAACTTGAATTTTTTTAATTTACCTATTATGGTCCAATGTCCAAAATCAAAATACATGGTTAGATTCAGCATATCAAAGAACCCCATATATTCAATTTTTGTTAAAATCAAACAAAGTTTAATTTTGGACCCCAACTTGGACAAACTTGAAAATTGGGTCCATAATCAAAAATCTAAACACATGTTTAGATTCAGCATATCAAAGAACCCCAAGAATTCAATTTTTGCTAAAATCAAACTAAGTTTAATTTTGGACCCTTTGGACCTTAATGTAGACCAATTTAAAAAACGGGACTTAAAAATCTAAATACACGGTTAGATTTGGAATATCAAAGAACCCCAATAATTCAATTTTTGATGAAATCAAACAAAGTTTAATTTTGGACCCTTTTGACCTCAATATGAACCAATTTGATAGCGGGGCCCAAAAATAAAAAATCTAAATTCATGGTTAGATTCAGCATATCAAAGAACACCATATATTCAATTTTTGTTGAAATCAAAAAAAGTTTAATTTTGGACCCCAACTTGGACCAACTTGAAAACTGGGCCCATAATCAAAAATCTAAACACATGTTTAGATTCAGCATATCAAAGAACCCCAAGAATTCAATTTTTGTTAAAATCAAACTAAGTTTAATTTTGGACCCTTTTGACCTCAATGAAGACCAATTTAAAAAACGGGACCCAAATTAAAAATCTAAAAACACGGTTAGATTTGGCATATCAAAGAACCCCAATAATTCAATTTTCGATGAAATCAAACAAAGTTTAATTTTGGACCCTTTTGACCTCAATATGAACCAATTTGATAGCGGGGCCTACAAATAAAAAATCTAAATACATGGTTAGATTCAGCATATCAAAGAACCTCATATATTCAATTTTTGTTGAAATCAAAACAAAGTTTAATTTTGGACCCCAATTTTGACCAACTTGAAAACTGGGCCCATAATCAAAAATCTAAATACATGTTTAGATTCAGCATATCAAAGAACCCCATATATTCAATTTTTGTTGAAATCAAACAAAGTTTAAATACTGGACCCTATCTTGGACCAACTTGAAAACTGGGCCCATAATCAAAAATCTAAACACATGTTTAGATTCAGCAAATCAAAGAACCCCAAGAATTCAATTTTTGTCAAAATCAAACTAAGTTTCATTTTGGACCCTTTGGACCTCAATGTAGACCAATTTAAAAAACAGGACCCAAAATTAAAAACCTAAATACACGGTTAGATTTGGAATATCAAAGAACCCCAATAATTCAATTTTAGATGAAATCAAACAAAGTTTAATTTTGGACCCTTTTGACCTCAATATGAACCAATTAGATAACGGGGTCCACAAATAAAAAATCTAAATACATGGTTAGATTCAGCATATCAAAGAACCCCATATATTCAATTTTTGTTGAAATCAAACAAAGTTTAATTTTGGACCCCAATTTGGACCAACTTGAAAACTGGGCCAAAAATCAAAAATCTAAATACATGTTTAGATTCAGCATATCAAAGAACCTCATATATTCAATTTTTGCTAAAATCAAACAAAGTTTAATTTTGGACCCTTTGGACATTAATGTAGACCAATTTGAAAACTGGACCCAAAATAAAAAATCTAAATACACTGTTAGATTCGGCATAACAAATAAATAAATGTGATCAAAGATTTTACAAATCTAATGCGCCATACTGTGCAATTAAAGATTACTTCTTGAAACTTTTCAATATTTGAAATTTGAAAAAAAAATAATATTTGAAGAATAATTCTTTTTAATTTCTGAAATCTGAAATGAGAAAAAATTGGCCCCCCACAATTTCTTTTTATCCCCCCCCCCCTTTTTCCCCCAAAAAAATTCTTTCCCTCAAGATATGGTCATAATCTCAATTCAAATTTCCAATGGAGTTGGCAACCATAATTACCCATTTAAATTTACCATAGTGCTAACTTAATCTATTTTATAATAGAATTAATAAAAATATAGTGTCAAATCTTTCATATGGATTTTTTTGTAAAAAAAAAAGATGAAAACATTTGCAGATATTTTTACTGGTCTTCCTTTATAAATATGCATTTCTTTAAACATAATTTAAAAGCAGTGTAAGGGAAGTAACCAAAACGTTGTATTTGGATTACCTCCCTTACACTGTTTTAGATTATCTTTATTGTTCATTAACCATTACTTTATACATAATTTAAAAGCAGTGTAAGGGAGATAATTTCAATGATGTATTTGATTTATCTCCCTTACACTGCTTTAAATTATGTTTTGTACTAAAGTATTTGTCCATTAACCAGGACAACCTTGTTTTTCCCCCTTTTTTGCCCCTAATTCCTAAACAGTTTGAGCCATAACCCCCCAAAGCAAATCCTAACCATCCCTTTGTGGTATGGAAACTTGTAGTATAATTTCAGAGAGATCCATACACCGTTCCACAGTTATTGTCTGGAAACTAGAAAATGCTCATTTTTGGCCCCTTTTTGGCCCCTAATTCCTTAACTGTTGGTACCATAACCCCCAAAATCAATCCCAACCTTCCTTTTGTGGTATTTAACCTTATGGTCAAATTTCAAAAAGATCCATTCACTTAAACTAAAGTTAGAGTGCGAAAACCAATATGTATTCGGACGACGACGCTGGACGCTGGACGACGCCGGACGACGACGACGACGACGACGACGCCAACGTCATACCAATATACGACCACAAAATTTTTTTGCGGTCGTATAAAAACAGCAGTGTCTTAAATGGAGCTGAGAAAAATATTAAAATATCTTGATTGACTCATGGTTGTTTGTTTACATTTCAGTAGCAAATATTTCATGCATATTCAGGATTAGAACACATACATAATAAATGCAATAGGTATAAGTTCTGTAATAGATTGAACAGGATGCTGGGCAGAAATTTTGACTATCTATAGAACATGTAGTAAAGACGTTGGATAGGGACAGAAACACTACTCTAAATACAACACCTACCATGGCCAACTCTCAAAGAGATCCTAACATGCCTAGACTAGACACCAGATTTAATGTTCCCATTCAGAAAAATTGAGGATTTAAACATCCTGTATAGCCAAAAAGGTTCACAATTCTAGCATGGGTTTTAATGCAGATGGGTTAAGTGCCTATTTCTATACCTCAGATAGCTCTTGGAAAAGAAAATCTGTTAACAAAATTCCACAGGTCTCCTTTATCATGTTTATGCAAGCAAAAATTTGAACAAATGGTAAAAAAAGTTAATGCTAATTAATGAATCTTGCCCCTGGTAAAATATCAGGTATCACCTGAACTTGGAGATCACAATAAAATTCTATTTCCAGCATGCAAATTTTTTCTCCAAAAATACTGCAAAACTGGAATATGAGTACATGTATACCAGCATTGTTAGAAATAATAATACATTTTGTAATATGATAGCATGATAATTGTGTGCTACTTGCAATTGCTATCATAAAACAATGAAGACAATAGTACAACTTATCTTTTTATGCCCCACCTACGATAGTAGAGGGGCATTATGTTTTTCGGTCTGTGTGTCCATTCGTTTGTTCGTCCGTCCGTTCATCCTGCTTCAGGTTAAGGTTTTTGGTCAAGGTAGTTTTTGATGAAGTTGAAGTCCAATCAACTTGAAACTTAGTACATGTTCCCTATGATATGATCTTTCTAATTAAATGCCAAATTAGAGTTTTGACCCCAATTTCACAGTCCACTGCACATAGAAAATGATAGTGCAAGTGGGGCATCATGTACTATGGACACATTCTTGATTGAAATTAAAATTATGAATGTTTGTTAACCATGTTAACTGTACATTCAATTTTGTTTATACATCATGTGTACACCATTCATTGTCATTCTTCATATGTCAAAAAGTCATGTCATTTACAGTCAAGGGTTATATTATAACTCTATAGGGTTATTAGAGAAAATATCAAACGTGTTATTACATATACTTTCATGAGTTGTCTACTCTTTATTTCTTACATTTTCTTAATCTGTAGTAACATATGTTTGTTATTTGTTAAATAAATCATAAATATTTTAATTTTTAGTGGGCACTTGGGAATTCTTGAAATTTTGTGCAGTAACTTAATACATAGCCTTGATAACTAATTTTCCAATTAAATTAATACATTTTTTATCAACAATGGCCATGGTAAATCAATGAGACAAGGCTTTTAAGGGATAAACTAAGCTGTAATAACAAGGCTTAGTTATAACAGGCATGTAACTTATTATATGAGACACTTTGGAATTACTTGGAATCTTGCGCAGAACCTCATTACATGCTCTGATCATTATTTCTTAAAATAAATTGATTGATTGATTGATTGTTGGTTGCTTAACGTCCAGTGGCAAATATTTCATGCATATTCAGGACGAGAACAAGTTCACAATAAATACAATAGGTAGGTTCTGTAATAGATTAAGGGATTAAGGTCGGAGAAATTTAGACTGCCACGGGAAATGAGGGTATATTGGATAGGGACAGAAATTTAGCCTTGCAACAGGTCACCTACGGACCCCTCAAAGAGTTGTTGCAAGGGTTCTTAACGTGCAAAGAGCGTGGCACTCTCTTTACACGAGGCATCGGATTTTACGTCCCCATTCTGACCGGACGTGGCTGCAAATTTGTACATCCCGCACAGCCAAACGGACGCCCCACTTTAGCACGGGTTTTACTGCCGGTCGGAGGAAGACCAATGGTGACCATACTTCTATTCCCCAGTCACCCTTGGGGGGTAAAATAAATTGAAATACATTGTGATTAAGCATGATATTTGTCTGAGAAAAGGTTTTGAAGTGATGTAGAGAAGCTGTAATAACACCCCTTATAGTGTTCCAGCTAGGATTTCAAAAGGGCAGGGTGCCAATCCTGAATAAAAAGGGCATTTAACGAGTGATATGATAATATGAAAAGCGCATGTTTTAATAAAGATTATAATCAAACATTGTTTGTTCATTGAATCACTGGTTATATATATATACAAGAACAACATCATTAGCCCAGAGAAAAACTATCTTTCTACTTTTTAGGATGAAAACTTATCAAGCAGCTTGGCACACAAGTTTTAAATCATTGCTTGGCACAGTTAAGCTTTATATGCAGTATTTTTTGAAAAGTGTCCTGCTTCATTCTGTTTCTTTGGTCTGACACACTTTACAAGTTTCACCTTTCTACCTTTTCTGTGCTTAATGGCAATACATGCTACAGCACAAAACAGCTGTAAATGCACAATGTTAGGATATAGTGAACAGTGAAAATTTGGATTGAAAATAAAAAATACAGAAAAAGATGACCAAGGCACCCTACCAACCTCTTTAACTTTTACCATAACTCAAAACACCTAAACATATAAATTCTAAAGCCAGAAGTATGAAGACATATTTTATAATATCTTAGTAGGTTACTCAATGCTAGGAAAAAATAAGATTGAGTTATCTTTCTTTATTTGGGTGTGCTCCTTCTTTGGAGGATAATAAACAGTATGTAGAAGATGTAAATACGATCAACAATATGGCGGCCGATTTTGTTATTTTCGTATAAAAAATGAAGGCAGTCAATGAAAAATACGTCTTAATTTGCTATTTATTTCACGGAAAACAATAAGCGCAATGTTTTTAACGAGTTGATTATGGTTTTCGACTTTCTGTCAATTACGTTTTCTCCATGAAACTACGGTAAACATTGATAATTGTGCCCAAGTTGTATGAACATTTCTTCAAGTTCACAATTAAGACAAATGCCGACTGACCGATTCTATTTGAATGAATTAATGTTGATGATCATTAAATGACCCATCCGATAAACGGATTACCTATAACAACAGATTATGACACCTGTTGTAACCGTTGATTAGCTTGGGATTGTAAACAAAGTCATATATATATACTTGTCGCCAGGTAAATTTTCGTAATTGGCTGATCATATCAATACGAACAAAATAATATACCAATCGATCTTCAAAAAAGGCAGGGCGCCCTGCAAACTGTAAAAAGGGCACAGGGCGACACTCGGGAAAGGGCGGCGGACTGCCCTGTGAAAACAACCTAGCTGGAACACTGCCTTAGTTATTACAGGCATATTTTTTCTGTACTATGCATGATTGTCATACTATGAACTGTTATATCCTTCTTTAACAAAACAAAGGATGTATATCATGTATATTGCCCCTTTGAAACATGTAACATACATATGTTATCATACTTTTTGGATTTTTTAGTCCACAATAACAAATAGATATAAGAAGATGTGGTATGAGTGCCAATGAGACAACTCTCCATCCAAGTCAAAATTTATAAAAGTAAACCATTATAGGTCACAGTACGGTCTTCAACACAGAGCCTTGGCTCACACCGAACAGTAAGCTATAAAGGGCCCCAAAAAATTACAAGTGTAAAACCATTCAAACGGGAAAACCAACCGTCTAATCTATATAAAAAACGAGAAATGAGAAACACTTATGAACAACATCAACAAACAACAACTACTGAACATCAGATTCCTGACTTAGGACAGGTGCAAACAAATGCAGTGGGTTTAAACGTTTTAATGGTACCAAACCTTAACCCTTTTTCTGAAACAATAGTGTAACATCACAACATAGAAAGACACACTATAAAATATCAACTGAAATAGCTTAACTCAATCAAAGGACATATTAACACCATTGAACATACACTGAACAAATAAATTTGACCTATGACACAATGTAAAATACAAAATAAATAAACTAAGGGAAGAATAATAAAAGTAACATGTTATATCGGTAAGAAATGTTAAACAATAAAAGAAAAACAATATGCTCGAACAAAAATATCAGCCATTTGCAAAAACTTTAAACACAGGTAAATGAAAATAATTTTATTGTTAGGTATACGTGTACAGTACCAATAGAGAAAGGAAATATTTTTACAAAATAAATAATTTTGATGTTCATAGTACGAAGTAAAAATTTATAGTTATACCAAACACTTATCAAAGCTGGTATATAGACCAGATATAACATTAAATAACAAATAAGATGCTTCGCTGGGCGCAGCTTGATACGACCGCAGAGGTCGAACCCTGAACAGTTGGGGCAAGTATGGACACAACATTCAAGCTTGATACAGCTCTGAATTTGGATTGTGATTAAATATTTGACACAGCATAGGTTTCTGACACAGAAAGAATGTGGTCTAAGAACTTCAATTTTTTTAATTTACCTATTATGGTCCAATGTCCAAAATCAAAATACATGGTTAGATTCAGCATATCAAAGAACCCCATATATTCAATTTTTGTTGAAATCAAACAAAGTTTAATTTTGGACCCCAATTTGGACCAACTTGAAAACTTGGCCAAAAATCTAAAATCTAAATACATGTTTAGATTCAGCATATCAAAGAACCCCATATATTCAATTTTTGTTGAAATCAAATAAAGTTTAATTTTGTTGGACCCCAACTTGGACCAACTTGAAAACTGGGCTCATAATCAAAAATCTAAACACATGTTTAGATTCAGCATATAAAGAACCCCAAAAATTCAATTTTTGTTAAAATCAAACTAAGTTTAATTTTGGACCCTTTTGACCTCAATATGAACCAATTTGATAGCGGGCCCACAAATAAAAAATCTAAATACAAGGTAAGATTCAGCATATCAAAGAACCCCATATATTCAATTTTTGTTGAAATCAAACAAAGTTTAATTTTGGACCCCAGTTTGGACCAAATTGAAAACTGGGCCAAAAATCTAAAATCTAAATACATGTTTAGATTCAGCATATCAAAGAACCCCATATATTCAATTTTTGTTGAAATCAAACAAAGTTTAATTTTGGACCCCAACTTGGACCAACTTGAAAACTGGGCCCATAATCAAAAATCTAAACACATGTTTAGATTCAGCATATCAAAGAACCCCAAGAATTCAATTTTTGTTAAAATCAAACTAAGTTTAATTTTGGACCCTTTGGACCTTAATGTAGACCAATTTAAAAAACGGGACCCAAAATTAAAAATCTAAATACACGGTTAGATTTGGCATATCAAAGAACCCCAATAATTCAATTTTTGATGAAATCAAACAAAGTTTAATTTTGGACCCTTTTGACCTCAATATGAACCAATTTGATAGCGGGGTCCACAAATAAAAAATCTAAATACATGGTTAGATTCAGCATATCAAAGAACCCCATATATTCAATTTTTGTTGAAATCAAACAAAGTTTAATTTTGGACCCCAATTTGGACCAACTTGAAAACTGGGCCAAAAATCAAAAAATCTAAATACATGTTTAGATTCAGCATATCAAAGAACCCCATATATTCAATTTTTGTTAAAATCAAACAAATTTTAATTTTGGACCCTTTGGACCTTAATTTAATGTAGACCAATTTGAAAACTGGATCCAAAATTAAAAATCTAAATACATCGTTAGATTCGGCATAACAAATAAATAAATGTGGTCAAAGATTTTACAAATCTAATGCGCCATACTGTGCAATTAAAGATTACTTCTTGAAATTTTTCAATATTTTAAATTTGAAAAAAAAAATAATATTTGAAGAATAATTCTTTTTAATTTCTGAAATCTGAAATGAGAAAAAATTGACCCCCCACAATTTCTTTTTACCCCCCCCCCCCCCATTTTTTCCCCCAAACCATAATTACCCATTTAAATTTACCATAGTGCTAACTTAATCTATTTTATAATAGAATTTAAAATATAGTGTCAAATCTTTCATATGGATTTTTTCGTAAAAAAAAAAGATGCAACATTTGCAGATATTTTTACTGGTCTTCCTTTATAAATATGCATTTCTTTAAACATTATTTAAAAGCAGTGTAAGGGAAGTAACCAAAACGTTGTATTTGGATTACCTCCCTTACACTGTTTTAAATTATTTTAATTGTTCATTAACCATTACTTTATACATAATTTAAAAGCAGTGTAAGGGAGATAATTTCAATGATGTATTTGATTTATCTCCCTTACACTGCTTTAAATTATGTTTTGTACTAAAGTATTTGTCCATTAACCAGGACAACCTTGTTTTTCCCCCTTTTTTGCCCCTAATTCTTAAACGGTTTGAGCCATAACCCCTCAAAGCAAATCCTAACCATCCCTTTGTCGTATGGAAACTTGTAGTATAATTTCAGAGAGATCCATACACCGTTCCACAGTTATTGTCTGGAAACTAGAAAATGCTTATTTTTGGCCCCTTTTTGGCCCCTAATTCCTTAACTGTTGGTACCATAACCCCCAAAATCAATCCCCACCTTCCTTTTGTTGTATTAAACCTTATGGTAAAATTTCATAGAGATCCATTCACTTTAACTAAAGTTAGAGTGCGAAAACTAATGCGTCTTCGGACGACGACGACGCCGACGACGCCAACGTCATACCAATATACGACCACAAAAATTTTTTTGCGGTCATATAAAAACAGGACCCAAAATTAAAAATCTAAATACACGGTTAGATTTGGCATATCAAAGAACCCCAATAATTCAATTTTTGATGAAATCAAACAAAGTTTAATTTTGGACCCTTTTGACCTCAATATGAACCAATTTGATAGCGGGGTCCACAAATAAAAAATCTAAATACATGGTTTGATTCAGCATATCAAAGAACCCCATATATTCAATTTTTGTTGACATGGTTGAAATCAAACAAAGTTTAATTTTGGACCCAATTTGGACCAACTTGAAAACTGGGCCAAAAATCAAAAATCTAAATACATGTTTAGATTCAGCATATCAAAGAACCCCATATATTCAATTTTAGTCAAAATCAAACAAAGTTTAATTTTGGACCCTTTGGACCTTAATGTAGACCAATTAGAAAACTAGACCCAAAATTAAAAATCTAAATACATGGTTAGATTCGGCATAACAAATAAATAAATGTGGTCAAAGATTTTACAAATCTAATGCGCCATACTGTGCAATTAAAGATTACTTCTTGAAATTTTTCAATATTTGAAATTTGAAAAAAAAATAATATTTGAAGAATAATTCTTTTTAATTTCTGAAATCTGAAATGAGAAAAAATTGACCCCCCACAATTTCTTTTTACAAATTTCCAATGGAGTTTGCAACCATAATTACTCATTTAAATTTACCATAGTGCTAACTTAATCTATTTTATAATAGAATTTAAAATATAGTGTCAAATCTTTCATATGGATTTTTTTGTAAAAAAAAAAGATGCAACATTTGCAGATATTTTTACTGGTCTTCCTTTATAAATATGCATTTCTTTAAACATAATTTAAAAGCAGTGTAAGGGAAGTAACCAAAACGTTGTATTTGGATTACCTCCCTTACACTGTTTTAAATTATCTTAATTGTTCATTAACCATTACTTTATACATAATTTAAAAGCAGTGTAAGGGAGATAATTTCAATGATGTATTTGATTTATCTCCCTTACACTGCTTTAAATTATGTTTTGTACTAAAGTATTTGTCCATTAACCAGGACAACCTTGTTTTTCCCCTTTTTTTGCCCCTAATTCCTAAACGGTTTGAGCCATAACCCCCCAAAGCAAATCCTAACCATCCCTTTGTGGTATGGAAACTTGTAGTATAATTTCAGAGAGATCCATACACCGTTCCACAGTTATTGCCTGGAAACTAGAAAATGCTTATTTTTGGCCCCTTTTTGGCCCCTAATTCCTTAACTGTTGGTACCATAAGCCCCATAATCGATCCCCACCTTCCTTTTGTGGTATTGAACCTTATGGTAAAATTTCAAAGAGATCCATTCACTTAAACTAAAGTTAGAGTGCCAAAACCAATGTGTCTTCGGACGACGACGCCGGACGACGACAACGTCATACCAATATACGACCGCAAAAAATCAATACAATTAGTATCAACAGGTCAAATAAACAAGAAAGTACGATTTGAGAGTACTCGCAGTTACTGACAGCGAGTTAAAAGCCAAAACAATTAATAATAAAAAATCATGCATCAGAGACTAAAATCAACTAAAACACATCCCAGGGATTTAGTATTTTAACGTCATGGACAGTCAAAGAAGACATGACTAGTGAAATGCCAAAAATAAATGTATCGACAGACAGTAGGATAGTTAGTTTAACCTCTTTATAGATCTAAACGAACGTGGGTGTGTCTTTATACATCCCACTTGAAAAAAATACAAATTTAGTTATGTTTTAATTTGCTGATGACAAAATCGATATTAGTGCCAATGTAAACTATATTCAAAGATCTAATTACAACATTGGTAAGATAACCTTTACTAATAAGTTTGTTTAAAGGTTCGATGAGTTTACACGGATCACATAGTGATTTCCGCGCTTTAAGTACAATATTACTGTAAAATTTAGGATGTGAAATACCGTTTTTAATCAGTTTTCTACAAGTACAGCCAAATTTACTAATCAAATCTTTGTATCTATGAAAGAACTTAGCAAAAGTTTTACGTAATTTATGGTAACGAAGTCCTTGATTTAATAATTTACCAGTGATGCATTGATTACGTTCGTTAAAATCTATGACATGTATGTTATTTTTCTCTAATAACCCTATAGAGTTATACCCTTGACTGTCTTATATCTTAATACATGTATAATACTTCTATGATGATACAATACAAAATCACAAAAACAACAATACTAGAAGACAGTTTTATACCTATATTGTTAACGATACTTGTATACCAGTATTGTGATCGCCATGTTCAGGTACTCCAATATCAGTATGAATAAACGAAGGATAGTGCAATCACTGCAATGTACATGATGTAGTGAGGGTTCAGTGCTCTAGGATTCCCATTTCCCATCACCCATGAAAAGTGAATTTCAGTCACGGGAAAGTGTATTTCAAATGTGAACTTCACCATGGGCAAGTAAAAAATTATGATTGGTGGAAATTTAATTTATCCTTAATGGTAGTACGTTCGTTTATTGATATAACACTTTAATCCGTAAAAGCACTTTGTCTACTGACTGTTAATTGTAACAAATTACTGTTCAAACATCGCCAATCTTTATTAAATTATTGTTTTCATTTGGGAAACATAAAACATAAAACTTGGTTGCATCAGGAAAATGCTCAGAAAAATCATGAATAAAAAAATCATTATAGAAAATCTGGGAAAGTAATTTGTCTACTACTACTCTCCCTTGGAAAGTTGGAATAAGTGCAAAATCCTAGAGAACTGCAGATTGTTATAAATTTGAACTCCTGTTAAAACTAAGTCGTAAAATCCCCCTCACTTTTATATACAGAGCTCCAAATAAGCTGCGTATTTGTGTGATTATGCAATAAAAACAATTGAAAACCCAAGGCCACAATTAAAAATATTTCAGTTTGCCCAAACCCGACCCATGATGACTGGGTGTGGGTAGGTAGGTAGGCAAATTCTTTTTTTTTTATCAGAAATTGCATGAAAATATTAAAACAGTATATCTTTTTTTTCCGTCAAACCTTTGTAGAGACAATCAAAAGCCATGAAAAACTGTCTGCCATTTTCACATGTTTTACTTCTTTACAGGGATGTCACTAGGTTTTGAAGTAGCAGGATTAATAATTAAAGTAGCAGCAAGGATTGCGGACATCATAGACGTCCGGTGCGACGAGCTCGTCGCCCATCACGGCGAGGTTTTTTTTTCTAAAATGGTGCAAAAATCCTGCATTCCGGGGGCTCCTGAACTCTAATTTAGTCCTAATCAAACACCATTTTTTTTAATGATGATAAGGTAAATGAGCAGCAAGATGGTCACATATTTTCTATAAAGTTGATCACATAAATATTATTATCACTATAACAAGACTTTCAGCTAACAAGTAGTTGAAGTTGTTTGAGGAAAATGATGAAGGATGACTCTGTAAGACATGGTGATCATTCAGGAAAAGATTCAAATTTGATCTTATTAGTTGAAAATATTTTTAGTTTAACTGTAGACATGCAATTATTCAAATAATTCGAACCCATAGACATTTTTTTTTATTTCTCAGTATTAATAATTTCACATACTTATTACAATAAATCAAATGATGAATTGGACTGTTGCAGGCAAAAAGGTGAGTCTTTAAGGATGTACTTTGGTGAAATTAGAAAAATGTAGAATTTAAAATTGATACTATAATTCAGAAGACTTCAAGAGCATTTAAGTTAAGAAGCAAACTAATGGAAAGAGAAGAAATCTACAATCTGCTTAAATTTTGGTATATGACCTTTTATGAGTTATTAATTGAAGTATTATATATGGAAAAAAAATGGGGGTCATGGGGCAAAATATTTTACCCTGTATCGTAGGAAAAAACAAGAGTCCAAACATCTGACAGAAATTCCAAAACCTGACCTACAAGTAAGTACATCCTAAAATGCATAATCATGCAGGGCTCACACTTCTTCAGAGTCATAGGGAGAAGTGACTTCTCTTTTTGAAACTGATAGGGAGAAGTGCTCCTTTGCACACTGTGCTACAATGTTTGGTTTTTACTACCTATACGGATTTCGGTCATAGCTGGTCCGTTTCCGATCCATAGTTAGAAAACAGTTAATGGCGGACGAAGAAATTTACAAAAATAAACGATGTTTGACAAGCTATTTGGAAAGGAATATAACGTTTTTAATGCAATAAATGGATTAAACATTTACTGGAGGCAATTTTTATCACGTTCAAATGAAGTAACAAACTTATTTTGTCGCCGAAAGTTAGATTGTGTAACAAGTACCGGAAGTGAATGAAGTGATAAGGGAGCTACCATTTGATATTTATGGGGGGGCTAGGATGAAAAATTTTGTCCTGTATTTTTTTTTATTTGTAATCTCTGTCCTGCCTTTTTATTTTTCACTCTATTCGGTCCTGCCCTTTTTTTTTAGTTTCTCCTGACTTTTTTTTACATAAATTGTCATCCTGCCTTTTTTTTTTGCAAAGTGTCTCATCCTGCCTTTTTTTTTACTCAAAACTCCTGTCCTGCCTATTTTTTTCAAATTTCATCCTAGCCCCCCATAAAAATCAAATGGTAGCTCCCTAAAAAGTTGTCTTTTTATTAAATAATCTGCTTCACACTGTAAAGTCAATGCTTAAATCTCTGTTCTTCAGAAAATGAATCGTTTATGTCTGAATTTCTTTAATTATCAATGTTTCATCGACTTGGTAAAAAATGAAAACTTTGTGAAAATATTATTTTTGACAATTTTGAAGTAGCCGGCGCCAAAGCAGAAGTAGCCGTTCGTTAAATCAGAAGATAAAAACCGAGAACATCGAATATTGATTAACTGCGTCTCTTACACGTTTTCTTTTAATCTTATTCACAGTTACTTTCAAACGCTAAGACGACGAACATTAAGTTTTATACGATGACGGAGCGGACACGAAAAAGATCAGAAAAAAAATTCTTCAAAAAAACGGCAAAAAAAGAATTTGAGTCGGCGGTTTTTTTTTGGGTCGGTCGCGTTTGGGCAAACATACAATATTTTTATTTTGGCCCAATTCAATTGACTATTGCAGCATTCAATAAAATGCTTCGCTGGGGCGCAGCTTGATACGACCGCAGAGGTCGAACCCTGAACAGTTGGGGCAAGTATGGACACAACATTCAAGCTTGATACAGCTCTGAATTTGGATTGTTATTAAATATTTGACACAGCATAGGTTTCTGACACAGAAAGAATGTGGTCTAAGAACTTGAATTTTTTTAATTTACCTATTATGGTCCAATGTCAAAAATCAAAATACATGGTTAGATTCAGCATATCAAAGAACCCCATATATTCAATTTTTGTTAAAATCAAACAAAGTTTAATTTTGGACCCCAACTTGGACAAACTTGAAAACTGGGCCCATAATCAAAAATCTAAACACATGTTTAGATTCAGCATATCAAAGAACCCCAAGAATTCAATTTTTACTAAAATGAAACTAAGTTTAATTTTGGACCCTTTGGACCTTAATGTAGACCAATTTAAAAAACGGGACTTAAAATTAAAAATCTAAATACACGGTTAGATTTGGAATATCAAAGAACCCCAATAATTCAATTTTTGATGAAATCAAACAAAGTTTAATTTTGGACCCTTTTGACCTCAATATGAACCAATTTGATAGCGGGGCCCACAAATAAAAATTCTAAATTCATGGTTAGATTCAGCATATCAAAAAAAACCCATATATTCAATTTTTGTTGAAATCAAAAAAAGTTTAATTTTGGACCCCAACTTGGACAAACTTGAAAACTGGGCCCATAATCAAAAATCTAAACACATGTTTAGATTCAGCATATCAAAGAACCCCAAGAATTCAATTTTTGTTAAAATCAAACTAAGTTTAATTTTGGACCCTTTGGATCTCAATGAAGACCAATTTAAAAAACGGGACCCAAATTAAAAATCTAAAAACACGGTTAGATTTGGCATATCAAAGAACCCCAATAATTCAATTTTCGATGAAATCAAACAAAGTTTAATTTTGGACCCTTTTGACCTCAATATGAACCAATTTGATAGCGGGGCCTACAAATAAAAAATCTAAATACATGGTTAGATTCAGCATATCAAAGAACCTCATATATTCAATTTTTGTTGAAATCAAACAAAGTTTAATTTTGGACCCCAATTTGGACCAACTTGAAAACTGGGCCCATAATCAAAAATCTAAATACATGTTTAGATTCAGCATATCAAAGAACCCCATATATTCAATTTTTGTTGAAATCAAACAAAGTTTAAATACTGGACCCTATCTTGGACCAACTTGAAAACTGGGCCCATAATCAAAAATCTAAACACATGTTTAGATTCAGCAAATCAAAGAACCCCAAGAATTCAATTTTTGTTAAAATCAAAATAAGTTTAATTTTGGACCCTTTGGACCTCAATGTAGACCAATTTAAAAAACAGGACCCAAAATTAAAAACCTAAATACACGGTTAGATTTGGAATATCAAAGAACCCCAATAATTCAATTTTAGATGAAATCAAACAAAGTTTAATTTTGGACCCTTTTGACCTCAATATGAACCAATTAGATAACGGGGTCCACAAATAAAAAATCTAAATACATGGTTAGATTCAGCATATCAAAGAACCCCATATATTCAATTTTTGTTGAAATCAAACAAAGTTTAATTTTGGACCCCAATTTGGACCAACTTGAAAACTGGGCCAAAAATCAAAAATCTAAATACATGTTTAGATTCAGCATATCAAAGAACCTCATATATTCAATTTTTGCTAAAATCAAACAAAGTTTAATTTTGGACCCTTTGGACATTAATGTAGACCAATTTGAAAACTGGACCCAAAATTAAAAATCTAAATACACTGTTAGATTCGGCATAACAAATAAATAAATGTGATCAAAGATTTTACAAATCTAATGCGCCATACTGTGCAATTAAAGATTACTTCTTGAAATTTTTCAATATTTGAAATTTGAAAAAAAAATAATATTTGAAGAATAATTCTTTTTAATTTCTGAAATCTGAAATGAGAAAAAATTGGCCCCCCACAATTTCTTTTTATCCCCCCCCCCTTTTTCCCCCAAAAAAATTCTTTCCCTCAAGATATGGTCATAATCTCAATTCAAATTTCCAATGGAGTTGGCAACCATAATTACCCATTTAAATTTACCATAGTGCTAATTTAATCTATTTTATAATAGAATTAATAAAAATATAGTGTCAAATCTTTCATATGGATTTTTTTGTAAAAAAAAAAGATGAAAACATTTGCAGATATTTTTACTGGTCTTCCTTTATAAATATGCATTTCTTTAAACATAATTTAAAAGCAGTGTAAGGGAAGTAACCAAAACGTTGTATTTGGATTACCTCCCTTACACTGTTTTAGATTATCTTTATTGTTCATTAACCATTACTTTATACATAATTTAAAAGCAGTGTAAGGGAGATAATTTCAATGATGTATTTGATTTATCTCCCTTACACTGCTTTAAATTATGTTTTGTACTAAAGTATTTGTCCATTAACCAGGAGAACCTTGTTTTTCCCCCTTTTTTGCCCCTAATTCCTAAACGGTTTGAGCCATAACCCCCCAAAGCAAATCCTAACCATCCCTTTGTGGTAGGGAAACTTGTAGTATAATTTCAGAGAGATCCATACACCGTTCCACAGTTATTGTCTGGAAACTAGAAAATGCTCATTTTTGGCCCCTTTTTGGCCCCTAATTCCTTAACTGTTGGTACCATAACCCCCAAAATCAATCCCAACCTTCCTTTTGTGGTATTTAACCTTATGGTCAAATTTCAAAAAGATCCATTCACTTAAACTAAAGTTAGAGTGCGAAAACCAATATGTATTCGGACGACGACGCCGGACGACGACGACGACGACGACGACGACGACGACGACGCCAACGTCATACCAATATACGACCACAAAATTTTTTTGCGGTCGTATAAAAACCCAATACATTCAAAGGAAAACCTAATTATATGTCAAAACTATGCGTTCTCAACCCTAATTGTCGATATCGTGTGCGTTATTTGCCCTAATCAATAAATTGTTGTCCCATAAATCTATTTTTGAAATATTAGAAAATCAGAGTTGGGAAATCTACTTTTGTTCTAAAAATAGAGTGTTATATCTGGGTCCCTGTTGGAAGGAATTGTTTGTTACTCAAAGCTGTATCCCCGGTAAACATAAGGGACCAGTTTATTAAATTTTCTTTAGCAGACCATGAGTCGGAGAGGCAGAAAAAAAGCACCACTAGTAACAAAGTCGTATATTCTGTTGAACTATTTGATAACAGACCGCTGTGCGTAAGCACAAAAGTACGCAAGTCACATTATCAATTTCTTAATGGAAAAGGCGACAACTCCGAATATACAATGTACGTGACATTTTAGACGAAATCATCGACGTTGTCCTTTCTTCCTACGATGAAAATATTACTTAATTTAACCCATGGCTAAATAAAATCGATTAAACAGGGGTGTCATATATATATATATTGCTCTGAATGTAGGTCTACCGCAAGCCACTGAGACAAAAAAATTACAACATGTACAAGTGTTTGAGGACACGAAGCAACCAAATATTCAGCTGTCAGCAGTGACAAGACAAAATGAGAGTGCTGAACATATGGATATCATCAATAAAAATTTACATATTGCCAAAGTTGCCTCTGATATATATTGAATGTGATGATAACTACATTTTTTGTAAGCAGAGTCTGACTCGCACTTCACTCTTTTAAATCATGACAATATTTTGTTCAAAACTATTTACCATACTTGGAAAAATAAAATGTTGACAAGCAATGTGAACCGATTGTTATAATAACCCAAACAAAAACCAGGCCTGAGGGGTGATCCTAAGTGCTCTAGAAAAGTAATCAGTTACTGTCCCACTGGTAACTTCAGTTCAGGGGTTCAAATTAGTGTGGGTCAGAGGTCCGGGACCTGTCTTTTCAAGGAGAGGACTTTTCAATTTTAAATTACAAAAGTCAAGGACCTACCATTTTTCACACTTGATGCTTTATACACGACCTTTTATTTCTTTTTATGGAGGACCTTTCACTTTTCATTATTTAAAGCAAATTTGAACCCCTGCGGTTTATATAAATTTACAGAAAATACAAAACTGGCGGAACAGTTGAAACAAACCAGACACAAATTAAACGAAAAAAATGCTCGTCAGTGTTGAAACCAAATAAACTTGAAAGAAACATATATAAGATAACAGTGGATGAATATCTTTGTTTGATATGATTACATTATGACATACCTCAATTCAATATTTAGATGATGAAAAAAACCCAATTCATTCAGGAAAGTGGTGAAAAACCCAATTTGATATTTGCTTGAGGGGTGAATTGGAATTAATAATGAAATTGAAAAAACTATTTCGCTCAATTACATTAAAATCGGTGGGTAAAAACCCCAATTTGTGAATTCTTATCTGGAGCTCTGTATACATTTTTATCTGTTTTATTTATGCAACCTACACTTTTTTCCTTGCATAATCTTTTTATGACAATGGAAATAAGACAAACATAAAAATAATCGTTTCGAATTATGATTCCCTTTCTTATATAAAGCATGAAACTTTTATATTTTGCTACTAGTATTCGACATACACATTTTGTTATATTAATTATTATATATGAAGGTGAACTTCAAGGTAGTGCTTTTCTGTTATGCGCAATTCCTTTGCTTCTGAGGAAAATAATTGAAGATTTTTGTCAAATAAGAACGCTGATAGAAACAATTGTAAAGGTGTCACCTTTTCTATCACAACATATGTACAAGCGTTAAGGAAGGACTGAAAAAATAACATTACCAGATCGACAAACTGAAAATAATTTCATTGCAGCCATGTTTGAAGACTTCTACATATGGGAGATAATCAATTACTGACTGGAAATTGGGTACTACTAAAAGGCAAAAACGGAATACGGAACGGAGACGGAAAACGGAAACTCCGTACAGTGATCGTTTCCGTTCCGGAACTATTTTCCTTGACTAAGTTGAACTAACTGGCGGAAAAACAGTAGATAGATATGATCAGATATACGATTCGCACACTACCATTTCAAGCTAGCCGTAGTCATGTCCTAGGATTTCTAAAAATCAATTTGTCCACAGTGCTTTGAATATCATGCCGCTTAATTCTTCTCTGAAAAATCAGTTTAATTCAAGTAGCCGTAAACGTTAATTTATAATAATACAATTGAAAATGTTGTCACTCATTCAGTATGATGTTTTAAAAACCATTACTACAATTTAAAACATTAACATAGACATATTCATATTCATTCATTCTATGGTCGGGTTGTTGTCTCTTTGACACATTCCCCATTTCCATTCTCAATTTTATACTAAGTTTTTTTTTCCACACCAATTCGTATTAGTAGTGTAAAACGAGACTGCAAAACGCCTCATTGCGCCTCTGCACCTCTGTGCCTAAGGCGCCTACCTGGTGCCTACTTTGACCATATGAAAGGCGACCTCATACAACCCATATGGCATGATGTAACAAAAATCCACAACAAGGTAGCCTACTTTGACCATATGAAAGGTGACCTCATACAACCCATCTGACATGATGAAACAAAATAGCACAAACATTACAAACATGAACCACATGGTATGATGTAACAATGATGTGAAACAAATCGAAAAGCCTCTAGTGTAATAAGATCGGTAATAAATTATTTCATTAAAAGAAAACACAAACAAATAATAATCTTTTTACACAAATTTTATTATTTTCTAAATCATTTCATATATGACATTACATAATAAATTTCTGTTGACAATTCGTTCATATATTAAACGCAAAGGAAATGGAGGGTGAACAATATTAAATTACATGTAATGAGAATTAAATATTTTTCGTATGACCGTAAGCCCTGGTTGTTATTCCATCTTCTTAAATCCATCTTTTATCATCAAAAGGAACTAACCCTTTTTTCTTTACTTTTTGAGCTTTCAACACATGATCAACACTCCTAATAACATTCATTTGACAAAACTTTATTTCATGATTGAATAAACAATTTTTATACATTTCGTGTTTTAATTCTCTTGATGATGATTTTGTAATACCCTTTGCTGAATGCTTTTCACCCCCTTCATACATGTAAGAATACATTTTTGATCTCAACCCTACAAATTCGCTTATCGCTTCTCCATTTGATTCATCTTTCAATTTACCTTTAACCTTCTTATTATGTTCACTATGTAAAAAATGTTGTTTAGGGAAATCGCTAGTATCAAATAAATGTTCGTACTCTTTCATATCTTCATACACATCTTCTGTTTCAATAAGATATATAAAAAAAAAACAATCAGTATCGGAAAAACATACACGTAATTTATCACCGTACAAGCTTTTCATATGATTGAAATGAAAATCGCACATCAAAAGTTGCGATAAATCTAAGATGCAAAATCCCGCATATTTAGGCTGATTCATAAAATTGTTTGTGCATTTATTTTCCACTGCAACTAAATCTTCATTGAATATTTTACACGAACTAAAAGACGGTTTGGCAGTATATTTGAATATTTTTTTTTCTGTATGACAAAGTTTAATATCTACATGTTTTCTCGTATTCATACCCAAGAATGAAGGACACTAATGGTCGATTACCCTTATCAGCGACACCCGGGGTGCAATGTTTTTAATGATGTTCGATTAACATAGAAAGTAATGGGAAAATAAATGGGTACCCTTCATTAATTCTTCATATTATTTTTATTAATCATTTGAATTCTTATTAACACATACGACCTAATTCTACATAGATTTACCTTTCTGGTGGTATTAAAAAATCCAGTTTATCTTGTCTCATTGTAAGGTCTCCGATTTTTTGAAATTTCATTATCTAAATTCCCTTACTCACATCAGTAAATATCGATGAATTACCTCAAAACAAACGAGACAGCAGTAACTACAAAAATTGAAGCACACTTAATATGCGGAGGAAATACTATTAACACATACTGTTGAATACTCCTGTCAATAAGCTATATTTTGATGTCAGAAAAGTCAGTTTAAATTAAGAAATTCTTAGGTCTCCGGCGTTTTGAAAAATTGTCTTTGAAAAAAATAACCAACACAAATGTAATATACGAAAACAACGTACATTAACGAGATCATACTGTTATACATGTAAACTAAATTCCGGTTATTCTTAAATAAATGAAATAATACATAATAAGTTCGAATTCAAAGTGTTCACTGTGGCTATTTTTAATTGTTCAAAATGAAACGATAAATATTGAATACAAAATAAGATTATATTTAATTATATTAAATTGTATTCGTCGGGATAGCTCAAATGTTCAAAGGACATAATGAAGTTTTACTATAAGGGTTCTTGTTCATGATAGTTCATAGTTCATATAATTTCATATAATAGAGACTATAAAGATATTTTTTATTCATATTTGGTGAAACGTATTTAATGATAAATGGTAAAGTATACATTTACATTTAAATAATAATAAACGATTCGCTGTTTAATAAAATTTTTTTCACCCGTAAAACATTTTTCCATCGTTTGTATTTCGATAATATTTAAAGAAAATGAAAAGTTGGTATATTAAAAAAGTTCGAAATTGATATATTGTCAAATGAATTTTATTATCAGCAGGCACCCTGTCGCTTGATTGTCTTTCCTATCTCCAATTACGATGTCTTATATATGCTCAACAGGATGCCACTATTTGTTTTATTAAATTGAATCTGATACAATACAACTTGTGATAATTAGTGACATATGTACATGTAATGAATGTATGCACGGTTTGTTGTGGAAGTATCACCCTGTAATGACATTACATCAATGTGGTGGAACTATTAAAACAAATTTGAGAACTCGAAAACTAATGCAAAAAATATTTCAAATCACTCTTTTTTAGGGAATCGTGTTCCTCGCTCTTTAGTTTGACCATGGAAATATATTGATTAGTGTTATCTATGTATAGATAGTTTAATTTGCTGCTTTTATTTTTTTATTTTTTCTTTTAATTTGTCATTTTCTATATATATGTTTTTTTTTAATTACTTAATGGTGCAATACAAAACACATGTAAGTTGTCTCTCGCTCATTTTAGAAATACACTGTTCAAATGTCTTGTGTAAAAAAAATGTAACGCTTACAAAACATTGAATGTTGGTTTCTGTTATAATGATGAATGTGTTGTCACTGTAAATGAATATTAAAAAGCCGATTGCTGAAGACCTGGTGACAAGTTTTAATCTTATGCACAGCAAAAGAGGCCCTTCTTCGTTGATATGTTGGGTTTTCCATGTATTCCAAAACACCTTTTGTCTGGTGCATATGCCACGACTCATAAAAACTAACTTATATTTATTAATTTAGTTTTGTCCGACGAATTTGTGTGCCTGATTTTTTTTAATTTAAATTTTCGATCTTTCTTGCTGTTTGGCAAAAAATCTCAAACAAGAAAAATGTTTCCCAAGTTTTTATAATCAATTGTTCATGAACAATGTAAATTGCTTTTTTTAAAGGCGATTTGTTTTTCAAAGACAAACTATGAATCGCATAAATGAGCGTTGATTTAGGAACGACATCAAAAGATCAATGTAGGATAAAAAAAACTTAATTCAAATAGTTTGGGGTGTGTGGTGGGGGGGGGGGGGGGGGGGGGGGGGGTAAAAATTGCTGCAAGTTTTGTTTATTTGACATCGATTTTACATATATCTGTATTAGTCAATCAATTTTTCACAAATTAAGTTCAGAGGGGGTGGGGGTCAGTGAAAAAACTACGTGAATTAAGTTTGTTTATCCTACATTGAACTTTGAATGTCGTCACTTATTGTCCTGTGAATTTTTATCCGTGACATCATCAGGCACATTTTAAACCTTTAATTCTTGCACTGTTTTCTTGCACTGTTGAAAATAAGGACAGAGGCACATCAGATATAAATACTGTTAGTATTAAATCGCACTGATAGCAGTTAGAAAATTTAAGAAGGGTGAAAATAAGTTGAAATATGAAAGAAAACTTTCAAATAAGAATTACTCCTAAACACACATAAAAAGGGAGACCCACTATAAAAGCGCTTGCGACCTAACTCGCTTCATGATGATGTCTTTAGTTATAACAATTGATAAATCTTCACTTATCAATCAGAGAGAGAGCTCTACTTATCAATATCAATAAAAATATATTTTAACTGTTGAATGACTTATTCTTCAATTGTTTAGTCTTAGAATTTCTATCTTTAATTTTCACCTATTGTCTAAATTTGATTTATTGAATCTTTTTGTCTGCTTACGCCTTACCTAACTAAAGATGGTTGAGATATGTTTAGCCGTTTTTACATAAAACATTTAAAAAATGAAAAACATCTAGCTTGTAAGTTATTTCTTCAAAGACATATATAGCATCATTTTCAAGCAAACTTATTCGTCCAAGGCATAAATGAATGATTAAAATTGAGAATGGAAATGGGGAATGTGTCAAAGAGACAACAACCCGACCATAGAGCAGACAACAGCCGAAGGTCACTAATGGGTCTTCAATGCAGCGAGAAACTCCCGCACCCGGAGACGTCCTTCAGCTGGCCCCTAAACAAATATGTATACTAGTTCAGTACAGATTGTACTGAAATGAATGAATGTATATAGCCTATTGTTAGAAAGCAGGACAAACTTGTGTTTTCTGGTGTTAATATGTTTATAAAAAATACAGCTGATATTATGCCATATAATTATTTCATTACTAGTGGTGACTAAACTGCAATTAGCTACGGTTCAGTACCAATTTCGTCGTCAGCTCTGTTGCATAAGGACAAATGAAAATATTAAATTTCTTGGTAACAAGGATGTCATATAACCTCCTAGATGGTATTTTTAAAGATATACATGATATATGAACATCAAAACTCATGAAATACGTTTTATAACTGTTTGTTAAAAAATGTCATTCAAGATCAATTAACAAAAATTATGGGTTTTTTCCCTAATTATTCAAAATAATTTCCCCTTCGTACATTGATTTATTATCTCGACGAGGTTTTGATCTCAATATCATAGTCCTTTTAAAGACCACTAACTCAAGTATCGTAATTTATAACTCCCGTGAAGACGCTAATTAATTTTTATCAGAGACATGTCTCTATTGTATTTAACAAATTAGTAAATGCAACGACATCTATTGGAAGGAGTTCAGAGTTATCGTTAATTATCTACTGTCCAATATAAGCAGATTGGGTTATCTCGCTTGGAAATGTGACATATTCTTGCACATGAATTAACGATCTTCTGAAAATGCTGTTGTTTAAAAGTTTGTATAAGGATTTCTCAAATTCAGTCTTAGCAATCTTTCGTTTTGCAGTGTTAAAGTCTATATATTCTTTAAGCCAACATCGTTGATGGAATTTTATCACTCGGTGTATTTTTTTCAACTTCATTCCAAGACGTAAGTACAATTGCAAGTTTCTGTAATGAATCACATATCTTTCTTTATCAAATAAATTAGAGCCAGTTTTTCACATTTCGAATAGTTTTTTCAAACTAAAACAATAGGGGGATATATCATCTGCAGTAACTCCCATTTTTTCAAGTGCCAAAGGAAAGTCGCTATGAGAATCGTGAAGAGTTTCCGGGTATTCCAAATCCACTTCTAATATGAAACCATCGCGAGCGTGCGGAGATAGAGACTCGATGTTTAAGTTGGCCATTTCTTGTTCACTTAACCAGTGAAAGTTTGCATACGGCAGTGGTTCACTCACCGCCCACCCATATAAATTGTTAGCATCCAGATATGAAAGATATTTTGTTTTGCGGGATGGGTCATAACTTTCATGTAAATATGGGTTGTTCACTTCTGCGTACCTATGAAAAATGCTAGACACACCACCTCTTACTCCATTTTCAAAAAAAAGTAACATGTCGACATCGTGTATTAAATCCAATACTATTCCGGTTTTCTTAAGCATAGCCGACCAACTGAAACCCGGAGATGTAAAATAATGACACGGGTCAAGCTCATAGTCTTGTAAGCATAGTGTTCTTAATCTCTCAAAAACGTCTGCTAATAAAGTAACATCTGTTTTTAAATAAACATCGGAATATTCTCCCAAGTTTGTATATTTAGTTTTTCCCATACGTCTTTTGCGAAATTATAATCTTCATCTGATATGTTTTGTTGCGTCAATTGACTAAAAAATATCTTTTTTTGGTGGTAGCATTGTGTCTTCTAATTTATCCTCTGCATCTACATAATCATACGGGAATACACCCTTTCTTAACATCAAAGAAAAAATATCGGAATTTGGAAAACTTTTCGATAAATATTTAAAATGTTTTTCTCCTTCACTCGCTACATTTTTTGTTAATGTTTCTAATGAACTGTTGAGAAATTATAAAGAATCTATAAACCTTAAATTGTATAAGGAAAATGAAAGATATTTTTCAGAGTTTTGAGGTATAACATTTATATCAAGGTCTTTGAATTTACCAATTTTAGTCATAATCAATGAAGCATCGAAACATTTCAAATTGTGAAAAACAACAGGAATGGATTTCGATATTTTTATCTGTAAATTGCAGTTATTACAACTTATGCCTCTGACGTCCCCCAATACGTGGTCATGATCGATAACTTTATGGTTTTTTTCACTGAATGGTTTTTTACAAACGTAACATGTTTTAGCTTCTTTATATTCCAACTTAACAAAATCATTGACAATCATTGGCTCGATTTTAGATAAGATACTTTTGATTTCCCTTTCCTCCTCAAGCAGAGCGTTAATAAAAGTTTCAACAACATTAGGTCCACGATAAATAACAGGAGGTTTATCATACCGTTTATCAACAGACACCCTCTGATATCCGAAGCTATATGCTTCCATCTGTTGATAATCGGTAGTCGATGAAACATTCGCTTTCTGTTCACAGGTATCTACTTTCGTTGTTAAACATTTGAAATCCGCATATAACGAAAAGAATTCTAACTGTTTTAGCAAAGTCTTTAAATTTTAACACATCCCCCTCTTTTGGAGGTGTAATTTTTTGAAATTTGCAATTTTGACAGTCTTTTTCGTTTTTTTGTTTGGTCGTAAATGCATGAAGACAAAGATGACAGAAAAAATGTTCACCTTTATGTTTTTTAGTTCTAGATAAAAACCTATTCAAATTAGATATACATACATAATGAGCTTTGGTATCAGTTTTTAAATACAATAAATTCACATTTTCGTTATATACAAGGGGAATATTTCCCCCTCTTCATATCCGAATACATTTATAGAAATCATTTCATTTTGACGTTCAAATCTACCTAGTTGCGATAAAGGTGTAGGGAAATCAATGTTTGATACGTCGATAGTGTTCATAAAATTAGAATAATGTTCTACCTTTTCCGGATCTTTTCTTTCTTTGTCGTAATGTAGACTCGCTAAATCGGACCACATCAGACACCTATCATCAGTATTGATCACATTCACCAAACTGTGCGATTTCGCTAGGGATACAGGTAGTAGCATATAACTTCCTCCTCCTAATGGTTTATATTTAGTAATGATAACATCTAACTGTAAAACCTCCTCGAGTTGCAACCCACTTCCGTTTCTGATGAATTCCTCCAGAGAATATTTTCTGGAAACTTTGAAATTCATTTAATTCGTGTTCAAAATTTTCACGTGTTGATAAAAGTGTTTTCATTCTGCTTCTTAAATGTGGAAGAGCCTCTTCTTACGTGCCATCTGAAAGATACTTGATCATCCGTACTTGCACGTTGAAATAATATTTAATGTTATTCACTTCACTTTTATCTAATAATAACTCGGTAGTTTGATCCTTTTTTTCTTTAATGAAGTGTATTAAATCATATCTCTCATCGTTAGTAGCAGGAACAATTTCTATTTTCTCCACGTTTTCATTAATTGCTGTAGTTCTCTGCAATGGTTCCGGTGTATTTGACAATTGTTCTTTCTCGTCCTCTGCACCGTTTTCTATATCATCAGCAGGATTATTTTCCATAGCTCTTTCTCTTGGTTTTTTTTGTGCACCTGAATCTCTTTCATCTTCTCTTTCCTTTCTTTTTCTTATTCCATGCGTCAATCTCCTATGCCTCTCCAAATTATCCTTTCTGTTCGCAATGTGTCCACAATCTATACATTCATATTTTGAATCATGGGATCTTCTATGTCGTGTTAAGCTTTTTTTGAGCTTGAATGATTTTTCTTATATGTCGCATTTAAGTTCCTTTTTCACCGAAGATATCACTCTTTCAATCTCTTCCGGTGATAATTCTTGCAATTTTCCACTACTTCCTGCGGTAATGTCTTCACTCCCCCCTCTTCTTTGATTTGTATACTACCTGTTTCCATCATGTATTACCGAAGAAAATGGTTAACAATGTCATAAATGATCGTTTGTTTATAGAAAAAAATTACGATATGAGTCTTTTAGTGATGAGTTTTTCGTGAGTCATAATTATATAAGTATCCCCATATGTGTTTACATTATCGACATGTGTAACGTAAATATTTACAATATCGACATGTGTTTTTCGTATGTGTTTACATAATCAACATGTGATAAAAGTAAATATTTACAATATCGACATGAATGATTAACGGATGACTCATTTATTAATGAGTATATCATGACTCATATGAGTGATCTAATAATGAAATTATTTACCCACATAAGGTATTTATTTTGTATTTCATCAATATATACCATATATATGAAATCTGTGACAATTTATACCAATCATGGAAATACCTACACAGAACATATGCAGTCTTCTAAGAAGCAGGGAAGTTAGCGGGCGAAGCAAATCGGGGAAAGTTAAAAAAACTTACTTAGTCAGAGAAAACGTTGACAAGAAAGAATTTAAAACCACTACACACTGGCCGGTTGAGACATGGAGGTATGATGATGTTTTCATCTGTATTCTATACAACTTTTACGACCATGAAGAATTTCTGGAAGATTTAGTTTTCAGCGGGTACAGTATAGAAGCAGTGTTACATGTACCAGACTATTTACACTGCAATCCAATATCTCACATGTAAAGAAAGCAAATGGAAAGCGATGATTAAAAAAAAGACATAAAATAAAGATGGAACTAGCACAAAAATTGTATTACGCGTTTATATTTATGGAGAGGAAAACACTAGTATATACGCTTTTAATGAAATATGATAAAAATACACTATTGCAACTAAAAAACAATTATGAATTATCGCACATTGAGGAATGGACACTACATATTCTTAATCATTTTCTTGGTTGATATATATTTATGTATGAATACTTATTATTTTATTTTCATTCTCATTATGGGAGAGAGAAGAAGTATTGAAAGTTCTACATCGAAGTGGTGCATTTTCGGAAAAAATGTACCGAAAGCAGAAACAGTCTATTTTTGTCAGGTAATTATCGTCTTTACAATCATCATCACTGCACTCGTGAATATAACTCGACAAAGTGGAAATATTGAACTTTGGATAAGTCTATTAAGCGGATGCACATGATATGTATTACCTAACCCATCCATGGTGAATGCTTAGACATCTGTTATCATTGCATGACTCATACAAATGATATAAGCGGCATTCAAGGATATAGTGCGCATACACTTTCCCCGTGGAAAAAGATTCTTCATTAAAAATAAAACGCTGATATTCCGGTGGTGACTCCGAAACAGAAATATGAGGCGGTATTAGGGAGAAGGCAGGAAGATGAGAATGTGAAGAAACAATCATTAACCAATCACAGACGGTTCCTAAAGATAATCACTCTGAGAGTAGCGAAAAACAACTTCTCGGTGAAAAGTTCGATACTTTAATTGATATCAGCATACCTTCAAAATACAGAAAAAAGATAAAACGATTACTGCATTACCTGAAACAACACTCTTCATTTGAGTGGAACGAGTGGGGTGAAGTTATCATCGACAATGAAACGTTTTCGAATACCCACATCATCGATTGGTTGCCAGATATTATCATTCCTAACGGACACAAATATCCACAGAATGGAATATGTAATTTCTACGACTTTTTAAAAAAAATCCATTTTCCACAGAGTATGATTACAAACGAGAAACGGAAACACTTACGAGAAGAGGAAAAACACACCACCGATTCAATCAATCTGACCGAAATATCGGAAGAAAACAAAATGATTTGAAAGTAAAACCACCGAAGAGGGTATATGTGAAGAGGGATGTGGCTAGTTTAATTCCATCAAAAACAAAGAGAAAGTGGTTGACTGTAAAAATATAGTGTTTTTTTTTTATTTCTGTGAAATGTATTTTATTTGTTTTGTATATTGCATTGATTTACTCATGTGTGATGTATTTTTTTTAAGAAATAAAAACTAATGAGAAACTAATACGTTTTATTATTTTATTTGACAATGATATATCAACAACAAAAAAAAACATATACTATACATCTTATATTTTTACACATGTAGAGAAAAAATACAATTATTGCTTTCATAGTTCATTCTTTATCTGGCGGTTTTCTGTTATCTCGAAATACCCGGCGTTTTCAGCTAAAATAAGTAATGAAACTGTTTCCGGTAACGCTGTTCCGAACTGTAATTCAAGTCGAACTTTCCCGTTTTTAGTGAGAGAGAGACATTTCCCATCGGGGAAATGTGGTTCCAAGTCGAAACAGAAAAGAGCATACCCTCATTAAAGTCTGTTCTAGTGATATCGTTTCCTCCATCCGTCATCCACTTCCCGCTACTCTCATACATTTGATCATAGGCTGCAACATTTGTTACCCCTTCTCTTTCTTCGTTGAAATCTAATTTCAATGGCATACCACCTACCGGTACTCCATCACAATACATAGTGACTAATTGTAAGTCATAGTTTTTAAAGTTCCAAGGATTGAGTTGATAGTCTCCATTGACACTGTTGGATGAAGTCATACCCATTATGATACGTTGCGGTTTAACATCTTGAAAAAGGTTCTCTAAGATTGCATTTGTACTACCCATGACCAAGCTGAGGTGTTTAATTGCGCTTATGGTATACTGATATTTCGCATTTGATTTCTGTAATGCCAATGAATGTGCATATATAATTGCTTGGGTTGACTCTTATTTTACAAACTTTTATCGAGATGTCCTCGATGACGATGTCGTAATTCGGTACTCCTCGTCACTCATCAGACAGAAACTTGGTTTATTTCTAAACAATTTAAAACAAACATCTGTCATATTCAATAAATACCGATCCATTAGAAACAGTTCAAGGTATAAAGGTCCCTGCAAGTCCATACTTTTGGAAGCGGAAATGAATTTACTTCGTTCATAGGCACCTGTGTTGGTAGTTAACGAATCCGTATGTCCACTTCGGTCTTTGTAGAAAAGCATGCTGGTAAGTTGTGTCACCTTGGCATCTTGCCCATAGCAAAGACGTGATTTAATGTAACTTTTATATGGATAACACGTGTTACTACTGATTACTAGTGTTCCTTGAAGATAACAATCCAATTGAGAAAATAAATGTATTTATAAAGGTTACTCGGGAACACGTGTATTTGTTTACTTTTAACACGTGTGTTTAAATCAAAACATGTTTATGTTTAATTTGATTGGACCATCAGTAAGTTATTACCGGTTTAAGTTATATCAATCATGATAACTTCATGCTAGAATTTTAGCGCTAAAATTATAATAAGATATCTAGAATTGTCATTCGAGGTTCGCCTATCCGACAGAAAGGTTCGTTTTCCCACCCACCCACCCCTTTTATTAAGACTTCATAGGAATGTGAATCAGTATGTTATGTAGAAAATAGTTGATAAAATACATGTATGTAAATCGAAATGATTTTTTCTTCAACTTATAGAACATTTTTCTATTGTAGATTGTGTTTATATGTGATGGCAGCGGTCGATGACAGCAAATTGGACATTTGTTTATTGTTTATAATAAAAATAAGCTTTCTGTGCTGTCGGGGCGAGCTGATAACCAAAAACTGTGTTGAGTTTTTACTTTGTAAATGCTTTATGTTCGTTTGAAGTATTGAATAAGAACATAATGCAAAAAATAATCCGTTGACGGGGGGAAAGGTGTCATCTGGAGTTAAACGATCACCGTTTGCATGTTAAACACGAAGTTTCACGTATAGTTTTAGAACGTTTCAAGTCTAAGTATTCCATTCAGTTGGATCCAGATAAACTGAAGGTGATAGGATTGTAACCTGTGACTTGCGATGTTGGTCGTATCTCTTCATATGATATGCTTTCAACCCCTAACTGATAAGGTGGAAGTTGAAAAAGCTCTAACTCACTTGGTTGCGCCTCCGTAAAACTTTCCTTTGTTAGAAGAGACATTTTTCACTACGCACAATCTTTTTTCTTTTGTTCGGTCTTTTTCACTGGCAAAAATATTGATGGAAATATATAATTCCAGTTATTTTGCGGAGTCGGGAAAATTCGTTGTAAAAGTGAATACTGATTGTGAAACACGTTTACTCCCGTGCACACATCACAAAACATGTAAAGTTCATGGTTGTTCTTTTTTACATTGGAATTTTTTTCCGGTGAATAAAAAATCGAGTAATCCAATCTCCCATTCTCCTTCTTAAATTAAAGGTATCCCTAGATAAACTTTGAAATGAAACGGTGTATCACCTGGATAATAAGAGTTTGATTGATCCTTTCGAATGAAAACAATGTGATCTTTCATGAAAGCGTCTTGATGTTTTCTTTAGATCTGAAATGTATTCGTTGTATTTTGATGGCCAACCTTGAAACTTACATAGATATTCTGGTTTTTTTTTCCTTTCGTTTCCTTTTCTTTAATATTTTTTCAACAATCCATAGACTATTTTCGTCTTTATCTAATCGCTGCATTTCACTCTCATAGAAGGACCCCGTCAAAATTTCGTCCCCTTTAATGTTTCCTAACCGATACAAATTTATGCTTTGTTTCTGATACCGTCCTACGATTTTAAATACTTCTTCGGTCCAGTTTTGACTAAACGATCTATCGAAACTTTGTTTTCCGTGTGTAATTCTCACGAGCAATCCTACGGTGTATTTGTATATTTTCTTTGTGGATTTTTTTCTCTCTCTTTTAACTGAAACAGTTTTTTTCCTACTTGATGCTTTGTTGATGTACATATGAGCCCAAATATCAGCTTCATTTTGAGAATTGACGTCCTTCGGTGCGATATGACCGAGGGTTCGGTGAGGTGTAGCATTATAACTTTCAGCGAACGACTGTAAATCATCTACGAGTCTATGTGTTCGTTTTTTCAGGAAAAATCTCCAAAATCTTAGACGCAATGTGCGGATTACCCTTTGAACGGAATTACATTTTATTTCCTGATTTTGTGTTACAAAGTGTTTAATCCCCTATTCTTGGATATTTTTTACTCAAAAAACATTTGTCTTTGTCTGTGCGAAGTTTGATTGGTTTCGTGTGAAGAAGTATTTTTCTTAATGCGTTAGAAACCTCTTCCCCGGTTTTAGTTTTCAATAATTCCATCCATAAGTATTTACTGAAAACATCCAAGACAACCACGATAAAACGGTAACCATTGTTTTCCGATGCAATGTTACCAATCTATAACATCTGCTTCGTACAGATCACCAATACCAGTAGTGTACACGTGTAACCTTTTAAAAGATCGACGAGGAGTCTTAAGAAGTGAATAATTACCCTGTGAATTTAACCACCTTCTTATTTTATACAATCCAATTTTTTTCTCTCCGTTTACATTCACTATTTGATACAGCTTTTGCGCTGACGAAAATGAACTCGGTTTTTTCAAATTGTAATAAAATTTACTCAAAATTTTGTCCACTTCATCAACCATGATTGTATTTTTTTTCTACAACCGTCATTCACCTTCCACTATTGTAGAAATGACGAAAAAACCAATGTACATTTGAGAAAACCATTCTTTTATATATGTGTGTGTTCTATATTAGATTCATCCTGAACATGCATGAAATATTCACCACTGGACATTAACCATCAATGAATTATTATTTAGGATAAAACCATTCTTTTATATGTGTGTGTGTGTGTTCTATATTAGATTCGTCCTAACCATGTGTGAACTATTTGTCACTAGAAGTTAATCAACCTACAATCAAAAGCATATAGCTTATCATGCGGTGTGAGTCAAGGTTCCGCTTTGAAATACCATACTCTATAAGTGTGCGAGCCAAGGTTCCGCTTTGAAGACCGTACTGACAACCTCACAAATTTACATACTGTGGATTCATTATTATTCGTTGGATACCAATTTTCGTGGGTTTCGTAGGAAAAGTTGAACCACGAATTCAAATGTTCAACGAATTACAAATTTTCTATAGGCTTTGTATGCAGAGATTGGCAAAACCACGAAATCAAATATCCACGAAAATGCAAGTTTTCCTCAATCCACGAAAATTGATACCCACGAAAATAAATGAATCCACAGTAATATAAAAGTTTCTAACTTCTACATCATTTAATCTCTTATATCAAGTGTGAACAATTTGTCACTGGACGTTAATCAATCTACAATCAATTAATCGGCTATATCAGACGCATATAGCTTATCATGCGGTGTGAGCCAAGGTTCCGCTTTGAAGACCGTACTTTATATGTACACTAACTGACAACCTCACAAATAATAAATAACATTCATCATCGTAATTTAAACTCTGATGGAAAGTTGTCTCATTGGTGATCATATCACCTCTTCTTAAATATTTTGTTCCCTTAAATAACTTATCATGCGGTGTGATCCAAGGTTCCGCTTTGACGACCGTACTGTAAATGTACACTAACTTCCCTCCTTCTTAGGAGACGGCATATGTTCTGTGTGGGTATATCCATGATCGGTACAAATTGTCACATTTCTTGATAGAGGATTGCTGCTCACAAGGAAGCTATTAAACCAAGAGTTCCAAGTGGTGAAGTGAAATCATTCCTTCGTTAATTTTACGGACGCCATCACGAGTTGGTTGACCTTGATGGAATAACCGTTTCACAGATGATATCGGATATGTTCCTTATGTCGTAACTACAATACCCTTCCCTTTTCACGATTGTGACCTACCGAATTAGACTATTTACCGGATTTGTAATAACATAAGCAACACGACGGGTGCCACATGTGGAGCAGGATCTGCTTACCCTTCCGGAGCACCTGAGATCACCCCCAGTTTTTGGTGGGGTTCGTGTTGCTTAGTCTTTAGTTTTCTATGTTGTGTCATATGCACTATTATTTGTCTGTTTGTCTTTTTATTTTTGGCCATGGCGTTGTCAGTTTGTTTTCGATCTGTGAGTTTGATTGTCCTTCTGGTATCTTTCGTCCCTCTCTTGTGAAGATTTCATGTTGGTATATATTGAGAAAATACAAAATGAATACCTTATGTGGGTAAATAATTTCTTTATTAGATCACTCATATGAGTCATAATATACTCATTAATAAATGAGTCATCCGTTAATCATTCATGTCGATATTGTAAATATTTACTTTTATCACATGTTGATTATGTAAACACATACGAAAAACACATGTCGATATTGTAAATATTTACGTTACACATGTCGATAATGTAAACACATATGGGGATACTTATATAATTATGACTCACGAAAAACTCATCACTAAAAGACTCATATCGTAATTTTTTCTATAAATAAACGCTCATTTGTTAACCATTTTCTTCGGTAATACATGATGGAAACAGGTAGTATACAAATCAAAGAAGAGGGGAGGGGGAGTGAAGACATTACCGCAGGAAGTAGTGGAAAAATTGCAAAAATTATCACCGGAAGAGATTGAAAGAGTGATATCTTCGGTGAAAAAGGAACTTAAATGCGACATATGAGAAAAATCATTCAAGCTCAAAAAAAGCTTAACACGACATAGAAGATCCCATGATTTAAAATATGAATGTGAAGATTGTGGACACATTGCGAACAGAAAGGATAATTTGGAGAGGAGTAGCAGATTGACGCATGGAATAAGAAAAAGAAAGGAAAGAGAAGATGAAAGAGATTCAGGTGCACAAAAAAACCAAGAAAAAGAGCTGTGGAAATTAATCCTGCAGAGGATATAGAAAACGGTGCAGAAGACGAGAAAGAACAACTGTCAAATACACCGGAACCATTGCAGAGAACTACAGCAATTAATGAAAACGTGGAGAAAATAGAAATTGTTCCTGCTACTAACGATGAGAGATATGATTTAATACACTTCATTAAAGAAAAAAAGGATCAAATTACCAAGTTATTATTAGATAAAAGTGAAGCGAATAACATTAAATATTTTTTCAACGTGCAAGTACGGAGGATCAATTATTTTTCAGATGGCACGTACGAAGAGGCTCTTCCACATTTAAGAAGCAGAATGAAAACACTTTTATCAACACGTGAAAATTTTGAACACGAATTAAATGAATTTCAAAGTTTCCAGAAAATATTCTCTGGAGGAATTCATCAGAAACTGAAGTGGGTTGCAACTCGAAGAGGTTTTACAGTTAGATGTTATCATTACTAAATATAAACCATTAGGAGGAGGAAGTTATATGCTACTACCTGTATCCCTAGCGAAATCGCACAGTTTGGTGAATGTGATCAATACTGATGATAGGTGTCTGATGTGGTCCGATTTAGCGAGTCTACATTACGACAGAGAAAGAAAAGATCCGGAAAAGGTAGAACATTATTCTAATTTTATGAACACTATCGACGTATCAAACATTGATTTCCCTACACCTTTATCGCAACTAGGTAGATTTGAACGTCAAAATGAAATGATTTCTAGTAATATATTCGGTTATGAAGATGGGGAAATATTCCTCTTGTATATAACGAAAAAAACTTATTGCCGCCATGTGAATTTATTGTATTTAAAAACTGATATCAAAGCTCATTATGTATGTATATCTAATTTCAATAGGTTTTCATCTAGAACTAAAAAACATAAAGGTGAACATTTTTTCTGCCATCTTTGTCTTCATGCATTTACAACCAAACAAAATAAACGAAAAAGACTGTCAAAATTTCAAATTTCAAAAAATTACACCTCCAAAAGAGGGGGATGTGTTAGAATTTAAAGACTTTGCTAAAACAGTTAGAATTCCTTTCGTTATATGCGGATTTTGAATGTTTAACAACGAAAGTAGATAACTGTGAACAGAAAGCGAATGTTTCATCGACTACTGATTATCAACAGATGGAAACATATAGCTTCGGATATCAAAGGGTGTCTGTTGATAAAGGTATGATAAACCTTCTGTTATTTATCGTGGACCTAATGTTGTTGAAACTTTTATTAACGCTCTGCTTGAGGACAAAAGGGAAATCAAAAGTATCTTATCTAAAATCGAGCCAATGATTGTCAATGATTTTGTTAAGTTGGAATATAAAAAAGCTAAAACATGTTACGTTTGTATAAAACCATTCAGTGAAAAAAAACCATAAAGTTATCGATCATGACAACGTATTGGGGGACGTCAGAGGCATAAGTTGTAATAACTGCAGTTTACAGATAAAAATACCGAAATTCATTCCTGTTGTTTTCACAATTTGAAAGGTTTCGATGCTTCATTGATGATGACTAAAATTGGTAAATTCAAAGACCTTGATATAAAAGTTATACCTCAAACTCTGAAAAATATCTTTCATTTTCCTTATCCAATTTAAGGTTTATAGATTCTTTACAATTTCTCAACAGTTCATTAGAAACATTAACAAAAAAATTAGCGAGTGAAGGAGAAAAACATTTTAAATATTTATCGAAAAGTTTTCCAAATCCCGATATTTTTTCTTTGTTGTTAAAAAAGGGTGTGTTCCCGTATGGTTATGTAGATACGGAGGATATATTAGAAGACACAATGCTACCACCAAAAAAATTTAAAAATATTAAAAACTTGGGAGAATATTCCGATGTTTATTTAAAAACAGATGTTACTTTATTAGCAGACGTTTTTGAGAGATTTAGAACACTACGCTTACAAGACTATGAGCTTGACCCGTGTCATTATTTTACATCACCGGGATTCAGTTGGTCCGCTATGCTTACGAAAACCGGAATAGTATTGGATTTAATACATGATGTCGACATGTTACATTTTTTTGAAAATGGAGTAAGAGGTGGTGTGTCTAGCATTTTTCATAGGTACGCAGAAGTGAACAACCCATATTTACATGAAAGTTATGGTCCATCCCGCAAAATAAAATATCTTTCATATCTGAATGCTAACAATTTATATAGGTGGGCGATGCTGCCGTATGCAAACTTTCACTGGTTAAGTGAACAAGAAATCTCCAACTTAAACATCGAGTCTCTATCTCCGCACGCTCGCGATGGTTACATATTAGAAGTGGATTTGGAATACCCGGAAACTCTTCACGATTCTCATAGCGACTTTCCTTTGGCACCTGAAAAAATGGGAATTTTTGCAGATGATTTATCCTCCTATTGTTTTAGTTTGTTAGAAAAATTAACAGGGAAAAAACTATTCCGAAATGTGAAAAACTGGTTCCTAATTTATTTGATAAAGAAAGATATGTGATTCATTACAGAAACTTCCAATTGTACTTACGTCTTGGAATGAAGTTGAAAAAAATACACCGAGTGATAAAATTCCATCAACGATGTTGGCTTAAAGAATATATAGACTTTAACACTGCAAAACGAAAGATTGCTAAGACTGAATTTGAGAAATCCTTATACAAACTTTTAAACAACAGCATTTTCGGAAGATCGTTAATTAATACGAGAAAACATGTAGATATTAAACTTTGTCATACAGAAAAAAAATGTTCAAATATACTGCCAAACCGTCTTTTAGTTCGTGTAAAATATTCAATGAAGATTTAGTTGCAATGGAAAATAAACGCACAAACATTTTTATGAACCAGTCTATATATGCGGGATTTTGCATCTTAGATTTATCGAAACTTTTGATGTACGATTTTCATAACAATCATATAAAAAGCTTGTACGGTGATAAATTACGTGTATGTTTTTCCGATACTGATAGTTTTTTTTATATCTAATTGAAACAGAAGATATGTATGAAGATATGAAAGAGTACGAACATTTATTTGATACTAGCGATTTCCCTAAACAACATTTTTTACATAGTGAACATAATAAGAAGGTTTTAGGTAAATTTAATGATGAATCAAATGGAGAAGCGATAAGCGAATTTGTAGGGTTGAGATCAAAAATGTATTCTTACATGTATGAAGGGGGTGAAAAGCATACAGCGAAGGGTATTACAAAATCATCACCAAGAGAATTAAAACACGAAACGTATAAAAATTGTTTATTTAATCATGAAATAAAGTTTTGTCAAATGAATGTTATTAGGAGTGTTGATCATGTGTTGAAAGCTCAAAAAGTAAAGAAAAAAGGGTTAGTTCCTTTTGATGATAAAAGATGGATTTTAGAAGATGGAATAACAACCAGGGCTTACGGTCATATGAAAAATATTTAATTCTCATTACATGTAATTTAATATTGTTCACCCTCCATTTCCCTTGCGTTTAATGTATGAACGAATTGTCAACAGAAATTTATTATGTAATGTCATATATGAAATGATTTAGAAAATAATAAAAATTGTATAAAAAGATTATTATTTGTTTGTGTTTTCTTTTCATGAAATAATTTATTACTGGTCTTATTACACTAGAGGCTTCTCGATTTTTTTCACATCATTGTTACATCATACCATGTGGTTCATGTTTGTAATGCTTGTGCTATTTTGTTACATTATGTCAGATGGGTTGTATGAGGTCACCTTTCATATGGTCAAAGTAGGCTACCTTGTTGTGGATTTTTGTTACATCATGCCAGATGGGTTGTATGAGGTCACCTTTCATATGGTCAAAGTAGACACCAGTTAGGCGCCTTAGGCGCAGAGGTGCAGAGGCGCAAAGAGACGTTTTGCAGTCTCGTTTAACACTACTCGTATCTATTTATATTAAAGGGTAGGAATGCATATTGCAATGCCTTTCCGACGTTAAACCTAACAACGTACTTCAGTATTGTAATATGGCGAAAAGGCTTTGTATAGTGAGTGATTTTGTCAAGTGTTACATAAAAATAAAGTGCATCTAAGTTTCTATGAATAGTTCCCAGGTTTCCATAACTGCGTGTTGTTGTCCATAATTGATTGTACCGGAGTTTTCTTTCGTTTTCTTTCCATTATACAAGAAAAGATAGGAGAACATACGCAGCTATACAAGTCAAAATAAGGGTCGAAACTCTGTCGCTACATATCGGCTGGTAAAGGGTCGATCACAAGTTCTAACATTTAAAATTATGAGCACTTTATTTTTACACTAGGTCAAATATCGGTGAAATTGAAAAAAAATTGGTGAAAAAAAAATTAAATTGTCTAAAAGCATTTGCATTGAGTTTAGGCTTACATTTTTTGTTTAAAACAAATGACAAATTTTACACACAGAAATAAATAGATGTGTTTTACCAAGGATTTATATAGTAAGAAGGATTTGAATCTCGTGGTTTATCGTTTTATCTACTCATTTCAAGAAGAAATTACTGCATTGTGTCCAATATTTACTCCAACTATTGTCAATTTGTTTATTCAACTTTTTTTGGAGGACATAATTGGTGAGCTTTTTGTGCAACAAATTAAGGTCGTCAAGCATGAATCTGACACACAACAGTAAAATCTAAGTACAAATTACCAGTCCATCTTGTATTATATAGCCGGTTTCATTATAAAGGCTTCGAAGAAACGTTACTCAGGTGTTTCCAGTAATAAATTATCCACTGTAAGCAAACTGTTAAACTGTAATAATAACATTATCTTTGTTAATGCATATGGGAAATGGTTTACTAAACAGGACAGAGGGGGTCTTCAGAAACCAAGTGATACATTTTTCTTTCTTGTCCGAGAACTTGAAAGAACTGTGCGTAAATTAATAGGTCCACCTTATAGTACCAGCTCCCTGGCATTACAGCATCTCAAAGAGTCATTCACGGTTAAGTATTATACAGACATTATTTTGAAAGGAGAGACTTGTGATACCGTGTCATCTTTCACAGAAGACATCGTTCATCTTTTTCTGCTTGTCCGTGGGTACGCTTATACACGTATTGAAAGAAATAAGATAAGTAACAGCAGCAAAGTTTCATCTGGTTTACGTCAAGTATTAAAGGAAAACATACGTCTCTAATTAGTCTGAATTTGCAGTGTGTTGTAACTTTCATCTATACTACGTGTAGCTATTATGAATAATGCCTTGGCAAACATGATAACTATTTAGGTAAACGGAAAAAAAGTCACAAATTTTGTAAGAAAAAAAGTCACACATTTAAAAATGTAGGAAAAAAGTCACACATTTTAAAAATGTAAGAAAAAAAGTCACACATTTTAAAAATGTAGGAAAAAAGTCAAAAATCTGATAGGGAATAATGTCCATTTTTGTATAAATGTTTAATTGTATTTCAATGCTTTTCTCTTGTTTTACGATACGTCTAAAAACAGCTCAGGACGTCTTGAGTGCACTCAGGACATGTTATAGATGTGTAAGTGAGCGTTGAGGGTAATTATCATCGGCATTCGATAGATAATTTAATTTTTGATCTTTTATTTTTTGTCTAAATAAAATCAATTCAATATTTAAGACGTTATTGAAATTTTTATCGGCACGCGCCGTTTTCTTGGAATATGTCATGCATGCATGATCGATGATTATATTTAATACCAATTATCATGTAGATTAGGTCTTTTGATCCTTAAAAATTAGGAGTGATTAGTGGTGGCAATAAACACAAACAAGTAAGCTTGGCAAGCAATGAAAAAAAGGTTTAAATTTTGCTTGGAAAAATAAAACTAATAAAGATATATTAAGATATATTGTTTCAGCAAAAATGTTAAAAAATAACTTTCGTTTTGTTTGTAATAATTGAAGCCAGTTGAGAAATTTAAGAAATCTACATATAGTCGGGAAGTTTTCTATTCAATTTATTTCATTTGAAAACGTTAAAAACATATAGATCTAAATTCATTGCAAAATGTTGCGTCCTAACCCCCGTTTCAACTACGAGGAGTGTTTCCAGAGATTTAGCAAATTCAACTTAATAGATTAAAATGATACCGTAATTATTTCCTTTTAATAGATTTTCGTATTTTTTAAACTTTCGTTCAGTAAGAATTTTACAGACATATATTTATTTCTTTTGCCTAAAAGACAATTTTGTAACTTGTTGGAAAATTTACAATCTTTTGTTGAATTTTTAACTGAAGGACATCTTTAACCAAATGTATTTATTTGTTTTTCAGTTTTTCACAATTATGATTATTTACAACATCAGTTTTTGTAAAGAATGTCACTTTTAAACATATTTGAGATAAATACTTGACAAAATAAAAAAAGTTTTGAGCTATCTATAGCATAAGGATTTATAATTCAGTAATTTGCAAACAAATAAACCAAAATATTGTTAGAACTTAACAAGAGTGCACATGCTGAAATGTCTCGCCTGCTTTGCTGACAATTGATTGTATGTTGAAAGTCTAAAAGATAAAGGTTTTACTACAAGTATCACATCAACTTTTAAAACATTTTTAAAATTCCATGACTATGAGGTCAAAGTCAAATAAATCCTGTCATACAGACATGTACACCTTACAATTATTCCATACACCAAATATAGTTGACCTATTGCTATTAGTATTTGAAAAAAAGACCAAAACAAAACAAAATTAACATTGATCAATGAACTATGAAAATGAGGTCAAGGTCAGATGATGCTGGCTAAAAAGACATGTACACCTTGCAACCATTCCACACATCAAGTTATATATATAGCACGCCTTTTACGAATTAACGTATTTAATTCACGAAAAGCGTAGCTCTGAGTGGATTAAATATGTTAATGAGTAAGGCGTGGCTATATATGATTTGTAACATTAATGGGCGATGACACATATTGAAGGTTAAACTTGTCTGTGGTTTTAATGAATTAAACACGTCAATCACATAGTGGCGCTTTCTATGAAAAAACGTCTCTTATTTTCAGAAAATGAACTGAGTCTCATGGATTGGATTTTTTAGTAGGATTTGATTTAATGATAGATGTACATGTAAATAAATTGTTGCCCTGATACTTTTATCAAGGTTTAAAGATCAGAGACTAGGGTGAAAGACCCGAGACCCGGGCGAAATTTCAGTAAATAAACACAGTAAATTTGTATTTATGTATGATTTCATATGTATATTAAAAGAAAACAAAATTACAAATAGTAACTACCAGTAATTTAAAACTTGGCTTCTTTGGTCGCTCGTCATCGTTTGTCCTCAAATATAGTTCCTTTCGTGTTGATGTTTGTAAAATTGTATAGTATCATTTTCGTGAGAATCCAATGGCTTATAATTATTAGTTGCATTATTTCTTGATAGTGAAATATGATATAATGTTAATATTTTTCAGGTGGTATTGTCGGACTATTTCGTGTCAAATTTGTATGAAAGGCAACTATGTCTGTTTGATATTCAGACATTTCTTTGCGAAAGAATAAAATCTCCTAGAAATCCTATGTTAAAATAATAAAGTTCTTGCTTCCTTTTGTTTTATTACTTAATTTGATGTCTTCGCTGTTCAGCACAAGTGAACACACGCATTATCATCGTTTCACTGGGAACCACAGAGCTGAAACCTAAACTTTTACGTTAGCAGGGACGTAACCCCGTCGAAAATTCTTGTCATTTTGGCAGTGAAAGACATGTAGATTTTTGTAATAATTGTAAAGTGTTGTTCCCGAAAACACGTTAGCTGCTGATTTACTGAATGGTGCACGAAAATAATGACTGCAAGGTGCAGACAAAGAAATTTTGCAGTCACTTGACATTAAAAATACTGTCTTTTATTAAAAAATGATATCCTACATAGCCAACAGTTGTCGTAAAGTTATTAAACGTTCTCTAAGTCCAATAGAAAGTCTTACATCGTGTAATGACTAAACTAAAAGGTTGCCACACATCTTTTCTGATGTACATACAGACCTTCATACGCAGGCCTCATCTCTGTTATGCATTATGTTTCTGGAATATCGTCTTCTCTCTCTTCGTATCAATATTATTTCTTTCTCCTCATTTTATTTTTTTTCTTATTGCTGATTATTCTTTCTTCTTATTTCGTTTGGAAAGCTTTTAGTCCCATAAATAATACTTTTCAAACATTTTCGAGGTATATGATTACTAAATTTACCAATGCATCAAGGTATTTAACCCTCATAATCCTGTTAGCTTCAAATTATTGAATGCGAGAAAAGTTGATATATGTATGGAAATTTTGAAATAAACAAAATAATTTAGATAAACCAAGACTTTTATGTTGACGTTCGATATATAGTGTTGGTTTCCATCGTGTAAGATGACAATACCGTGTAGGTAGTATCGAAAAACAAGAAAAAACATGAGTATTGCAGCTAGATGCACATTTCATTCGTTGATTCAAGAGATTGATACAAATGGTACAAGTTCAACAAAGTATTTCTTTAGATTCGACAATTCAAAGAAAACAAACGAAAACAAAAATATAGCCATAAGTTAACTTCTGCAGAGGAACACATATATATAAATTAATATTTAACCACACAGTACATTTGTATGTAAGTATGATTGCATATCTATATTCAGATAAACAATTAAAAGAAAGCAAAATTACAAATAGTAACTACCAGTAATTTAAAAGTTGGGTTTTTTGGTCGCTCGTGATCGGTTGTCCTCAAATATAGTTCCTTTCGTGTTGATGTTTGTAAAATCGTATAGTATCATTTTCGTGAGAATCCAATGGCATATAATTATTAGTTGCATTATTTCTTGATAGTGAAATATGATATAATGTTAATATTTTTCAGGTGGTATTGTCGGACTATTTCGTGTCAAATTTGTATGAAAGGCAACTATGTCTGTTTGATATTCAGACATTTCTTTGCGAAAGAATAAAATCTCCTAGAAATCCTATGTTAAAATAATAAAGTTCTTGCTTCCTTGTGTTTTATTACTTAATTTGATGTCTTCGCTGTTCAGTACAAGTGAACACACGCATTATCATCGTTTCACTGGGAACCACAGAGCTGAAACCTAAACTTTTACGTTAGCAGGGACGTAACCCCGTCGAAAATTCTTGTCATTTTGGCAGTGAAAGACATGTAGATTTTTGTAATAATTGTAAAGTGTTGTTCCCGAAAACACGTTAGCTGCTGATTTACTGAATGGTGCACGAAAATAATGACTGCAAGGTGCAGACAAAGAAATTTTGCAGTCACTTGACATTAAAAATACTGTCTTTTATTAAAAAATGATATCCTACATAGCCAACAGTTGTCGTAAAGTTATTAAACGTTCTCTAAGTCCAATAGAAAGTCTTACGTCGTGTAATGACTAAACTAAAAGGTCGCCACACATCTTTTCTGATGTACATACAGACCTTCATACGCAGGCCTCATCTCTATTATGCATTATGATTCTGGAATATCTTCTTCTCTCTTTTCGTATCAATATTATTTCTTTCTCCTCATCTTATCTTTTTTCTGATTGCTGATTATTCTTTCTTCTTATTTCGTTTGCAAAGCTTTTAGTCCCATAAATAATACTTTTCAAACATTTTCGAGGTATATAATTACTAAATTTACCAATGCATCAAGGTATTTAACCCTCATAATCCTGTTAGCTTCAATTTATTGAATGCGTGAAAAGTTGATATATGTATGGAAATTTTGAAATAAACAAAATAATTTAGATAAACCAAGACTTTTATGTTGACGTTCGATATATAGTGTTGGTTTCCATCGTTTAATATGACAATACCGTGTAGGTAGTATCGAAAAACAAGAAAAAACATGAGTATTGCAGCTAAATGCCTATTGCATTCGTTGATTCAAGAGATTGATACAAATGGTACAAGTTCAACAAAGTATTTCTTTAGATTCGACAATTCAAAGAAAACAAATGAAAACAAAAATATAGCCATAAGATAACTTCTGCAGAGGAACACATATATATAAATTAATATTTAACCACACAGTACATTTGTATTTATGTATGATTGCATATGCATATTAAGATAAACAATTAAAAGAAAGCAAAATTACAAATAGTAACTACCAGTAATTTAAAAGTTGGGTTTTTTGGTCGCTCGTGATCGGTTGTCCTCAAATATAGTTCCTTTCGTGTTGATGTTTGTAAAATCGTATAGTATCATTTTCGTGAGAATCCAATGGCTTATAATTATTAGTTGCATTATTTCTTGATAGTGAAATATGATATAATGTTAATATTTTTCAGGTGGTATTGTCGGACTATTTCGTATCAAATTTGTATGAAAGGCAACTATGTCTGTTTGATATTCAGACATTTCTTTGCGAAAGAATAAAATCTCCTAGAAATCCTATGTTAAAATAATAAAGTTCTTGCTTCCTTGTGTTTTATTACTGAATTTGATGTCTTCGCTGTTCAGTACAAGTGAACACACGCATTATCATCGTTTCACTGGGAACCACAGAGCTGAAACCTAAACTTTTACGTTAGCAGGGACGTAACCCCGTCGAAAATTCTTGTCATTTTGGCAGTGAAAGACATGTAGATTTTTGTAATAATTGTAAAGTGTTGTTCCCGAAAACACGTTAGTTGCTGATTTACTGAATGGTGCACGAAAATAATGACTGCAAGGTGCAGACAAAGAAATTTTGCAGTCACTTGACATTAAAAATACTGTCTTTTATTAAAAAATGATATCCTACATAGCCAACAGTTGTCGTAAAGTTATTAAACGTTCTCTAAGTCCAATAGAAAGTCTTACGTCGTGTAATGACTAAACTAAAAGGTCGCCACACATCTTTTCTGATGTACATACAGACCTTCATACGCAGGCCTCATCTCTGTTATGCATTATGATTCTGGAATATCTTCTCTCTTTTCGTATCAATATTATTTCTTTCTCCTCATCTTATCTTTTTTCTGATTGCTGATTATTCTTTCTTCTTATTTCGTTTGCAAAGCTTTTAGTCCCATAAATAATACTTTTCAAACATTTTCGAGGTATATAATTACTAAATTTACCAATGCATCAAGGTATTTAACCCTCATAATCCTGTTAGCTTCAAATTATTGAATGCGAGAAAAGTTGATATATGTATGGAAATTTTGAAATAAACAAAATAATTTAGATAAACCAAGACTTTTATGTTGACGTTCGATATATAGTGTTGGTTTCCATCGTTTAATATGACAATACCGTGTAGGTAGTATCGAAAAACAAGAAAAAACATGAGTATTGCAGCTAAATGCACATTTCATTCGTTGATTCAAGAGATTGATACAAATGGTACAAGTTCAACAAAGTATTTCTTTAGATTCGACAATTCAAAGAAAACAAATGAAAACAAAAATATAGCCATAAGTTAACTTCTGCAGAGGAACACATATATATAAATTAATATTTAACCACACAGTACATTTGTATTTATGTATGATTGCATATGCATATTAAGATAAACAATCAAAAGAAAGCAAAATTACAAATAGTAACTACCAGAAATTTAAAATTTGGTTCTTTGGTCGCTCGTAATCGGTTGTCCTCAAATATAGTTCCTTTCGTGTTGATGTTTGTAAAATCGTATAGTATCATTTTCGTGAGAATCCAATGGCTTATAATTATTAGTTGCATTATTTCTTTATAGTGAAATTCGATATAATGTTAATATTTTTCAGGTAGTATTGTCGGACTATTTCGTGTCAAATTTGTATGAAAGGCAACTATGTCTGTTTGATATTCAGACATTTCTTTGCGAAAGAATAAAATCTCCTAGAAATCCTATGTTAAAATAATAAAGTTCTTGCTTCCTTGTGTTTTATTACTTAATTTGATGTCTTCGCTGTTCAGCACAAGTGAACACACGCATTATCATCGTTTCACTGGGAACCACAGAGCTGAAACCTAAACTTTTACGTTAGCAGGGACGTAACCCCGTCGAAAATTCTTGTCATTTTGGCAGTGAAAGATATGTAGATTTTTGTAATAATTGTAAAGTGTTGTTCCCGAAAACACGTTAGCTGCTGATTTACTGAATGGTGCACGAAAATAATGACTGCAAGGTGCAGACAAAGAAATTTTGCAGTCACTTGACATTAAAAATACTGTCTTTTATTAAAAAATGATATCCTACATAGCCAACAGTTGTCGTAAAGTTATTAAACGTTCTCTAACACTACTGGACGAAAAAACAACTGTCCATACCAGTAACAGTCGTTCTACGACTGTCTTAGTCTGTGGAAGACTGAAGATGACTGTCAAAGAAACTGATACAGTTGATTAATGTCTGTCCCAACACTTTTATGGGTTGTGAAAATCAAAATATGTTATCAACAGTCATTTAAGGACTGTTGCAGTGGTCTACGGGGTTGTCACAGTCAAATACTATTTATTACAGTCTTTCCAAAAGTTGTGGCAGTTGTATAATGTTTGTCCCAACCTTTTAATAGTTGGGACAGTTGAAATTTGTTTGTGTCAACTTTTTAGACGTTGATGCAGTCAAAAAATGTTTGTTACAACGTTTTTAGAGTTGGGACAGTTGTAAAATGTTTGTTAAAACTTTTTAAAGGTTGTTACAGTCATAAAATGTTTATTACAAATTTTAAAAGGTTGCTACAGTCGTTAAATGTTTAAAACAAACATTTCATAGGGTGTTGCAGTCGACAAATATTTTAGCGTCACTGTAGCAACTCAGTGTATAAAAAAAATTTACGTTTAACCCGGCTTTCAAGATTTGATATAGTTGTGAAATAGCCCATAATTTATACTATTATCATCTATTGTGCGGTTGTTGACTTGTTTTGTTTTTTATTTATTTATTTTGCGATCGTTGTTTGTCTTTTGTCGTTTTCCGTTTATTGCCATAGCATTGTCCGTTCATTTTTGACATGTGCGTTTTACTTTCCTTTAGGTATCTTTACTTTTTATTTTATCTATTCAGATTCGTTCATAACTGGTTTTACACACCAGAAGCCTTCGTTTAAAAATGGAGTTTTAATATTATTGCAGAAGATGCTAATGAATTCATTCAAATTTATATCTGAAAAAGTTTTGATAAATTCTGAGGAAAAGAAAATGTACCGTCGGTGTACCTGAAGTAAATTTAAAGAATATGACTAAGTTATCAATATTGTACAGCATAATAAAACATTTTTAATTTGAATTACTCTCCATGAGGAATATTTTCCGATGATAAAAAAAATAATTAATTAAATCTGTCAAGTTTCTTTAAAAACGGAAAACAATTCTTCACCGTGGACGATTTACCCTCTTTATTTTCTTGTCGGCAAACTGGACCTGGAGGTCGGCAAACTATATTTTACACAGGAAACTACAGATGTTAGACCACATGTACAATATAAGCGGAGCTGGAAATTACAATCGGTGAGTAGAAATGAATAATATTTTAAAGCATGTCTATCGAATAATCATGGATCCAAGATTTTGAAGGGAAAATGTGCACATTTGTTCTTCCTACAGACCATGCAGACAGGCTATGAATCGACGATCTATATCACCACACTCGTGCATAGTTGCATGTTCCAAGGCAAAGTTAGGATTTGGGCTTGGAAAAGTTGTGCATCATTGAAATTCATGTTTGACACCATTCCCCCTCCCCCTTTTATCATGTGTATGTCATTTAATCCCTTATTTACTTTGCATACATCACCCCAAGGGTGACAAGGTCAAGGGAATAAAAAAAGGTTACTCTTGATCTTCATCGTCTTACTGTTAAACTCTAACATGTGGGGCATTGGTTAATTTTTGTTGTGCGGGATGACCTTTTACAGGACCTATACATCATGTACATATTGTATGTTAATGTATTGTTAACTCTGGTCTTAAATTTGCATGAAATACTTGTCACTGGACTTCTTATAACCAACAACCAACCAATCTTTACATGTACATATCCATATAATTGTGTTACTAATGCTGGATTACAAGTATTTCCATGATTTCCCTGGTTTTTCTTTATCACCTGATAGCATATCCAACTATAGCAGTCATCACGTGACATTGGCGATGTCACACATCACCCGTATCATGCCCAAGTAAAATGTATAGAAATGCACAGGGGTTTTCAGGAATCGATAAAATAAATTACTTTAAGTTCATGATAAAAAAAGTGTGGAAATATATAGTAATTCCTCATATATTTAGAAATATATTTATGCCTTTTGGAAAAGTTTAAATTTTGGTCTTCTCCCTTCCAAATGCTTTTGAAAATTTGTCTTGTTGCCTCGATAATTCACACTGTTAAATCATCCAACTCCGATAAATATTGGATTTTCTGTCGTGTTAAACCTAAAATTGCGATTTAAACAAAACAGATGGAAAAATTGTGGAAATATGTGCTTATTACTATATTCATAAATATTTGAAATATCGTACATGCAATAGTTTAATTTTTTATTACGTCCCTTCCAAATTGATTTGAAAATTAGCTATTTTCAGAAAATCGGGTATTATTTTTCAAGATGGCGACCACATTGACAGCGTGGGCCGACTTGGTACAAAATATATTTTGTAAGATTGTTACAATGAAAATCAAATAACTGTTGGATGCTCGCGTTTTCAGTCATTGTCTTACCTTAAAGCAGCATAGAATCAAACATTGGTTCCATTTGATAAAGCTGATACATGCTGTTATTTTTTTATAAAATTTTTAAAAAAATTGCGACCAGATAATTTTCAAACGTAGACGATGTTCGACACTTATTTTGTCCATGCAAATAATTCAATTTAATTTCACTGTTTATATTGCAATTAAATATGACACGTTATTGTCACTATAATGATAGCCAAGGACATAGCTAGACTAAGGAGGTATTAAGTCATAACATCAACGTAATCAAAGAAAACAAACATGGCACCTAATCACGATGTAAGTTTTGACAATACCTATGTAGATGTATGTTTTGACAATACCTATGTTGATTAGTGTTGTCAGATTCTCAATGAAATTCATTACGATATTATTTTATATTTATAAAAGAAGACCTCGAATGGATATTCACCGAGGTGAAATAACTATATTTTTCAATTTTCTTTAAACCATTCATCGGGTAACTAGTAAATTTTACATAATCCTAATTAAACCAGTAACATGCAGAGTTATCGAACGTAGTTATGACTGGAATAGTTGCATATGTTTTCGTTCTATTAAGAATGCATTGTGACGTCACAATTTCCATTGAAAAAAACATGCATAGTACAAATTAATATGACGGTGTATGAAAACATATGATCTGACCATAAAATTTTATGAAAAGTATTAATTTTAGTGACTTATTTAGCAAGTATGCATTTTCATTCAATTTTTAAATAATTCCCAAATCATGGACAACAAAACATGAATATATTTGATAATATAAGGCATTGAAAGTGAATATGTATTAGCATTGATTAGATGGTTCAAAATAACATTAATCATCAAAATAAAACAATATTATTAAATTAATGTTCCTGAAACCATGCACAGATTCAAAACAGTTGCCATTTAAACACAGTTGATTAAACAAAATGTGCTAATTCAATTAGTAATTCTTTCATCATGTACTTAAAGATTCATATTGAACAAAGGTTGTGGAGGTTGTTGCATCTTTTCTCAAAATGAATAATTACAATGAATAAAATATCTATAAATATGTCATCATGTTAATTGCTACATGTACATGATTTTAAGTTAAAAAGAAATAAAAAACATATTAAAAGAGCAAAGTGAGCATCATAATTATATTCTTTTTAGATTTAACATAGAATATTAAATCACTATAAATTTGTAAATACTTTGAACCTAAACTATATATTTTCATGTGAAATTTTTATATAAATTGTGCCCTCTGGTTAGTCAAAATTCATTTATGCCATAAATGTTATCTAGTAGTAACATTCAAGGGTCTTTTTATTTATTCCACCATTAAAATGATTAAAGGACTTTCTATTCATGAGTCAAATTTGTGTGTTAAATTGTGTTTTGGTTACTTTATTGTTGCCTTACTGTTGGGTTGATGCATCATTGATATATAATTATATCCCACATCTCCTTTCATCATGTGCATTCACATCTGACTGCAGATTTTTTGCCTTTTCTACATAATTATTTTATGTTTAACATTCAATATGTGGGGAAAACATAACAAATATATCTATCTGTAAGCATATTTTGTTTTATCTAAACATGGTATAAACTTTTTTAAAGTATTTTATGAAGCTCAAAATATTTTTATAGATATTGTAGTATCAAGTAAGTTGTCATAAAATTTACTGTGTTAACTGCATTGTATGTCCAATAATTTAGTTTAAAAATACCTTTTATTCAAATTCAAAATAAATAATTAAAATTTATGTATTTACTGAACATGAATTCATGACCATGCAAATGTGACATTAAAATAGGTAATAATCAGGATGTTAACACTGGATAGGTAATAATCAGGAATTCTTATATACATGTTATAGCTAATATACAGATTAAGACACACAATAGTTTATTGCCTTGGGGAGGAATTTTAAACTGTCATGGGTATATATTGAAGATGATTTTATAATGATGTTCACAAATTATAATTGTTCTCTTCAAAATTTTGATAAATATTTCAAAATAAATTGTAATTTAAGAAAAATATGAATCAGCAGGATATAATATTATTTTGGATACAAAAAATGCATATTTTAAAAGTTATCTGAGTATTGATTTATCAAAATAAAATTGGGTAAATAACTAAAATAAAATAAAGAAAGTGTTGTCTGAGCTGCAAAGCATTATTTAATACAAGCTGTAATAAGGAAAAAGTATACAGAGTAACACAAAAGATGTAAAATTAAACTCAAGGATTTAAAACATTAACCAGTCAGGGGACTTTTTGAAATAAGTGATTTTTAAGTCACTTATTTAAGTAGCAAATTGGAAGTTTTGTCACAAATTGTGATTTTGTAGTTTTACCAAAATTTTAAACACGTAGGTTTACATAATATCTTTTCATTAGTAAAATTGAAAAAAATGAACTTTTTGCTTCTTTTAAGCAGCAAGGTTTATGCCTTTGATGCAATCATTTAGCTGCAAATTCTATTTTAGTTGAAAAAATGCTATAAAAATGGCTTTACATAATGAACTGATACTTTCTTAACAGATTTTTCTCAGCAGTGCCACTGTGGGAGTATTTGCCCTGTAAAATTCAAGGTTTCATCTTATAGATTATGTAAAAAAATTCTACTGTTCACGATAAAAATTTCACTGTTCGGGGTGTTGAAATTAGTGGGGGTTATTAAAATAATGATACTTATTAAAAGAAATGATTTTTTGGAAGGAAATTGAGGTATGATACTTAAACAAGTGATTTTTATGTCATTATCCTAGATTTAGTACAAGGTCATCACCTGACATGACCGGGTCATCCTATCAACACAGATGTTGGTTTTGATAAATTTAGCAACATAATTAGCCCCTGGATCAATAGTATTCTATATTTAAAGCTACAATAAAATTAAATCACTTAGGCTAGTGATTAATTTGTACTACATGTACTTAAATAGGTGATTATTAAAGAAAAACAACTCTTACTTCCAACCTTTATGGTCATAATGTTACTTGAATCAGTGATTTAGAAAAGCGCTCATTTAAGTAAGTCCCCTGACTGTTAACAGCCTTGGAACAGTATATATATCATCCTGATTAACCTTAGGACAAAGATTCTACATTTACATCACAAAGGTTTATTCATTATATGCACTTGACAAAGGGAAAGTCAATAGCATCTATATAGTAACAGTGCATTTATTTATTTAATTATTTTTTTCATTCTTTAAACTTTTCTCTGTAGTATCAATTTATTTCATATTAACATGAACAAAAGCAATAACCTGTTGTGTTTTAGAGAGGAATAACTATGTCCATGATGTCTGACTTTAAAGAATTGATGAAATAAAGTATGGTGTGAGCCTCAATAAGACAGTAACCCTTCAATGAAAGTACACAGTCACACATAAAAAATCATTAATGTAGATAAAAGACCATACATAGAATTTAGACCCACTAAAAAGATTTATTCTTCTTGTTTAAAATTGGGACTTAAAAATATAATTGTATAAGTCCTAGAAATTTTTTCGTCAATCAAATGAGGATTGCTAGTTTTCATCTAGGTAGATACAGTTATTGTAATTGACTTTCTTCTAAGTACCATACAATGTATATAGTATTATGTTAGCTAAAATTTTACTGTACTTTAGTCTCAATGTATATTTTTTTTTGTAGATTCATATTGGCTTGAGCATGATTCCCACTTAGAATATGAAGCCTGCTACATGTGCACTTTGATGCATAGGAAATATAGATGTCACTGAGTCACTCTTATAGCTTCAAATTGTGAAACAGTGGATTAATTCATTATTTTGTGCTAGTTATTTATTGTTTTTGAAAATAATGAATAGCACTTGCAGCATTATTCCATGATGATGATGACTTGTGATGTTAGGATTAAATTGGACAAGAAAAAAAATTGTGCATTGTACAAATAGGAACTTACAAATTGTATTAAAGGAGGACCACAGTACTGGATGACTAAATAACTTGGATAATCATGATAATTATTCATTTGGTATATCAATAATGAATTTGGAATAACAAGATTTCATAGTTTCAGTGCATATTAATAGTGCAATCATACATTGTATCTGAATTCCATGAATACTTTGGATAATTATTCATTTGAAATAGCCATTTGGAATAATGAAAATTCCTAGTTTCAGTGAATATTAATAATAAAAGTGCATAATATCTGAATTCATGAATACTTTAGTGGATACTCAGTCATTTTAATATAATAACAATTTGGATATAATGTGAATTTCTAGTTTCAGTGAAATTTACAACACAGTGCATGTATAAATCGCATCCGAAGTTTATGTTGGCATTGCAATTGTTAACTACCACCAGGGTGTGTAAAAAGACCTTAACCACCCATGAGGGTCTCTCGTAGTCGGTCACAGTTGTTAAGTGTCAAATGACTGCTTGCTGTACTTAAAGTCTGAATTAGAATTAAATAAAAATCTAAATTAGTGCCCAAGCATATTAAACAAATAAACCATGTACTTCAAAGTATAATTTTATAGTCCCGCCTACAACAAAAGTTGATGTATGCAAGAAATAGGTATTACAATCTGGCAGCGGCTACAGCCAGTCAGGGGTACTACCATTTTTTTTTTTTTATTTTTATTTACTTGAAGAAGTAATATTAATATACTTATATAAGTAAATTTGTAGGATACTTATACAAGTGTATTTTATTTACTTGTATAGGTAAAAAAAAATTGCCTTAGTTATGTCCCTTAGACATTCAGTTTTTTTTACTTATATAAGTGAAAAAGTCATCCTATCTTCTTTTCTTGAATTCTTAGGACTTCTTTGCTCTAATAGAATTTTAAATTGTCTGTCTTTTGCAGATGTCTTAACTAATCATTTAAGTGTAATTTCATGAACAATGAAAATCTCATTTGTCTGTTATCTTCAGAACACTGCTCATTTACAAGCCCCCAAGGAGCAATTTTTGAAGGACTTGCGCAAATACTTAAGATCTTTGTGCAATCAGTTTCTTTGTTGAATTAATGAGATGAAACATTGAGCTCTAATAAAAAATTATGAGCTATCCTGGGAAAAATCATTAAAGGCATGTTTTTACATCTCAAACTTGAGAATTTTTGTGGGGTTGTAAAAAAAAATTACTTATACAAGTGAATTTTTGAGAAAATTAAGGGGAGATTATTCAAACATTATAGTTAACTTATATCATGTATAGAAGTATATTTTTTTTACCTCTTCAAGTAAATAAAGATTACTTGTACAAGTAGTATCCCTGACTGACAGTGTAACCTATTTGTATAAAGCTTCACTAGGTACATTTTTGAAGCTTAAAGACCTGGATACTTCTTTATGTTATGAAGTTTCTGTTAGTAACTTGTTCATTGCACTTTACCTTGTTTTCATGGTTCACTGACTGTTTGAAAAAAAAATATTACTGTTTGAACAGTCATACAGTGAAATACTCTCTTACATGTATAACATGTACATGTATAATGAGTAATTGGATAAATTTATATGGTATATATATATAGGTATCTTGAAAGGTCTACATGTCTCATTGTCTGTCAGGCAGGGTTAACCTGACCTTGACTTCATTTCATGGATCAGTGATTAAGGTTATTTCAGTTACTTTGTCAAGTTTGTTTCTCAGAGGAATAATAGGTCAACTATATTTGGCGTATGAAATGATTGTAAGGTGAATATATCTGACTGCAAGACCTGCATCAGACTTTGACCTCAATGAAAATGTCATGGTTCATTGAACAATTTAGATTTTGTGGTTTGGTCTATTTCCCAATGTTTCTCAGATGCTATAAACTACATGTACATGTACATGCATGACATGTATAGGATCACTATTTTTGGCGTATTGGATATCTTCGTAAGTTGTACAAGTTTGATTGGGAGGTTTTAAATCTGACCATGACCTCCTCATTTTCATGTTTCATTGGGCAATGTTTAGTTTTCATGGTTTGGATGTTAAGTCTATTTCACAGATACTATAAACCACTAAATTTTGGGTATGGAATGTCAGTTTGTAGGGTGTACATCATCTGTTTGGCATGGTTAATTTGACCATGACTTCATTTTCAAAGGTAATTGATAATGGAAAGTTTATGTGATACTTGTACATGTAGTAAAACCTTCATATATACATGTATTACATTTTTTACATTCAACATAAATTCAATTTTACATGTAGGCAAAGCAGACTTGACATTTCAGCGTGTGCACAGTCACTCTTGTTACATCACCATTGATCATGTCTACCATGTTGATAATAGCTGCTTTTTGTTAACAAAAGTCGGGACAAGTATTAACAATTGTTATAATTCATTTGATAATATTGTAGTCTTGTATAACATGTACAATGTCATGAATGTACAATAACAAAATATTTAAGGAGATGTGGTATGATTTTCAATGAGACAACCATCAACCGTAGACCAAGTGATGTAATTGTTAGTACCTGCACATCCTTCAACAATGAGCAAAATCAGTACCACATAATCATGATAATGAAAAACCTATAACAGGCCTAGCCATATTGAATGATGTTACACAATGTAAACAAGTTGAGATGAGAAACCCAAGTTTGATTTATATACAAAAGCAACAAACAATCTGTTGGCGATAAAATTGGGTCAGTTAATAGATATAAGAAGATGTGGTATGATTGCCAATGAGACAACTTTGCATCCAAGTCAAAAATTTTGAAAAAGTAAACCATTATAGGTCAAAGTACAGTCTTCAACACAGAGCCTTGGCTCACACGGAACAGCAAGTTATATAGGGCCTCAAAATTACAGTTAAGCATGTTTAGAATTTGAAAAAATAGTTCCTGGATGATCATTTCTGATGTCTCCCATTTTTATCATGTTTACAGACCCATTGAAACATGAGTGATGACAAATGTATCATGGTTTACCAAAGGCTTATCATGCTTATAGGTGATCCAATATTAACAGGCTTCTGCCCTTATTCATGTTTTTCTACAAATCCATTATATCTGCTTTTGAATAAATGCCTTCTAAATATATATCCCAAGATGTTTAGCAACATTTTCAATATACACAATAAGCATTACAAAGGCATACATGTATTATGCACTATTGGTGAGCTGTTTGTTATAATTTACATATACATTATACATACATTGACATATATATATAGCATGGTGTGAAAAGCCTATGCAATACAAACATGACAAATAGACTAAAACATATGATAATAAATTGGTGAAATTGAGTAAACTGCTACTATATGACATCAACCCAACAACAACTAAATAACAATCTAGAGGTCAACATATATCTATACGTCTAAACACGTGAAAACTTTACGACAGATTCATCCATTGGAGAACAAGTGATCATTGATGGTGATACACGGCTGAAATCATAATTGCTCAAAATATCGACACAACAATGTTAAATAGAACTGCATTTTTTTTAATAAGATCATTATTTGATTAATAAAATGATGTGGTACTTGTTTACAAATTAGACAATTTTTCACCTAAAATCCAATGACATAAAAGTTAGCAACTGAATTGGCAAATTTGATATGGTCAGAATATTAATTTCCAACATATAGGCAGCCAGATTATATATTTTCACTCAGACCAGGGCCAGAATACTTATTTTCAGTCCATCCTTCTATTAAAGTGAGTCAAAACAATTTGTGTGATTTAATTAATCAATGATTTTTTTTTCTAAGGGGTGCCCAAATAAGTTCTGCTGGTAATACATATGTACTGTTTTCATCACTGATTGAAGATGAATATAATTAGAATAATGGACCCATTTGGTTTCTTTACTATTTGAATTATATATCAATATTGGACAAGCATTTATATGATTAAATAAATTGAATTTAAAAAATGGAAATTGGAAAATATTTTAGATAAATGTTAGCATGGTTAGTACGACATCTGATCAACTGAAACCACAAAGGAGAATCCGATGTCAGTCTGTAGAATTTAACAAGACCGGAGTCTAAAGAATACAACAAGTTCTAAACCGTTATGTGAATAAATAAAAGAAGATTTGATTTCCTTGTCTGAAACAATGCGAGTTTTCTTGTTTTGAACATTTCAACTTTCACTGGCGCTAGTTATTTTGTCGGTCTTGTACAGTACGCCCATCTGTTTATAAATACTTTTGATAAATTGGTTGAGAAAAATCCGGTGAAATTATGAATGATCTCGAGTGATAATATTTTTACCTCAATCAATCATGAATGAATGCCGAAGTGCTATTTATCAAGGACATTTGAACTTCAAATAGACCACTCGTTACAATATACAGTACAAAGTCGAGTCAATATTGAACTATTCAAAAATAAAATTCAGTAAAATAAATTAAATTTAGATAGATTTAAGATTATTTTTGTTTTTCCATAGCTGCAAAAGATGCGTTAAATGTTCATCATAGCTTTGTTTTTTTTTTATATGTATAGAAATCAAAATGGTTAATACGGCAATATTTATAATTTTGCAAGAAAAAAAATGTAGCCAGAAATAAAAGCTCAAAATAAGTGTGTGAAATAAACCCTTGGGGAAAAAATTAAGCAGTTTAATATGGGGATAAGTTTGACAAGGGTGTATATTCGGAGTTCCCCGCTGTGTTTACAGTATATCGTGTATATTGACCGTTATTATGAAGTAATGTGATTCGTAAAACTACGGGTATTGAAGACAACCTTGTATGCATGAATGATTTCACACCTAACTAATTTAAAAAAATTAAAAAGTTTTTATTTAGATAATATTGAAATGAAAATTGTCAACTGTTAATACAGTTAAAGATACATTTGGTTAGTTTTAAATGCGAATAAAACCGTCCTGTGTGAAATTGCAGGTATTTAGTGCTGGTTCCAATTTTGTTCGATGAGATGAGAGGCGAGGGAGTGTTAATAATTATATAAATTTAGCTCATTCACTAAATAAGCGGGGAATACCAAAATGTTCAGTGGCAAATATTTCAAAATATTTTTTTTTTAAATCAATTTCTATCTAAAATTAATGTATAAAATGGGTTTGATAGTTGTGTCTCTTTGTCACAACCTTATATTGCACACGGTAAAATTGTTTTACAAATAATTTAACCTATCCCTGACTGTCAGAAATTTTGTATCCGTGACTTTTAAGTCTTAATGACGATCAATGTTTGGAAGCTGCTACACTTATAAATTAACTATGACTATGTAATGGTTGTAGCAATCATATTTTTACTGTTACAACCTTTTCAGCGTTTAAACAGTTTATTTATGACTGTTTCAACGTTTTCCGTATTGGGACAGTTATTAAATAACTGTTACAACTTTCAAATGGTTGCAGCAGTCTTATTATGACTGTGACAACCTTTTAGGCGTTTAATCAGTTTATTTATGACTGTTGCAACGTTTTTCGAGTTGGGACAGATGTAAATCAACTGTTACAACTTTGAAATAGTTGTATCAGTCCTTTAATGACTGTGACAGTTATTTCTAGCGTTGTTGCAGTCGATTTATGTTTTAGACAAACACTTTTAAAGTTGGGACAGTTACAAAATAACTGCAGCAGTGAAATTTAACAACTGTTACAACTTTAACAAACATTATCAGTCGTAGAACGACTGTTACTGGTATGGACAGTTGTTTTTTTGTCCAGTAGTGTAAGTCCAATAGAAAGTCTTACATCGTGTAATGACTAAACTAAAAGGTCGCCACACATCTTTTCTGATGTACATACAGACCTTCATACGCAGGCCTCATCTCTGTTATGCATTATGTTTCTGGAATATCTTCTTCTCTCTTTTCGTATCAATATTATTTCTTTCTCCTCATTTTATCTTTTTTCTTATTGCTGATTATTCTTTCTTCTTATTTCGTTTGCAAAGCTTTTAGTCCCATAAATAATACTTTTCAAACATTTTCGAGGTATATAATTACTAAATTTACCAATGCATCAAGGTATTTAACCCTCATAATCCTGTTAGCTTCAAATTATTGAATGCGAGAAAAGTTGATATATGTATGGAAATTTTGAAATAAACAAAATAATTTAGATAAACCAAGACTTTTATGTTGACGTTCGATATATAGTGTTGGTTTCCATCGTGTAAGATGACAATACCGTGTAGGTAGTATCGAAAAACAAGAAAAAACATGAGTATTGCAGCTAGATGCACATTTCATTCGTTGATTCAAGAGATTGATACAAATGGTACAAGTTCAACAAAGTATTTCTTTAGATTCGGCAATTCAAATAAAACTAACGAAAACAAAAATATAGCCATAAGTTAACTTCTGCAGAGGAACATATATATATAAATTAATATTTAACCACACAGTACATTTGTATTTATGTATGATTGCATATGTATATTCAGATAAACAATAAAAAAAAAAAGCAAAATTACAAATAGTAACTACCAGTAATTTAAAATTTGGCTTCTTTGGTCGCTCGTAATCGGTTGTCCTCAAATATAGTTCCTTTCGTGTTGATGTTTGTAAAATCGTATAGTATCATTTTCGTGAGAATCCAATGGCATATAATTATTAGTTGCATTATTTCTTGATAGTGAAATATGATATAATGTTAATATTTTTCAGGTGGTATTGTCGGACTATTTCGTGTCAAATTTGTATGAAAGGCAACTATGTCTGTTTGATATTCAGACATTTCTTTGCGAAAGAATAAAATCTCCTAGAAATCCTATGTTAAAATAATAAAGTTCTTGCTTCCTTGTGTTTTATTACTTAATTTGATGTCTTCGCTGTTCAGTACAAGTGAACACACGCATTATCATCGTTTCACTGGGAACCACAGAGCTGAAACCTAAACTTTTACGTTAGCAGGGACGTAACCCCGTCGAAAATTCTTGTCATTTTGGCAGTGAAAGACATGTAGATTTTTGTAATAATTGTAAAGTGTTGTTCCCGAAAACACGTTAGCTGCTGATTTACTGAATGGTGCACGAAAATAATGACTGCAAGGTGCAGACAAAGAAATTTTGCAGTCACTTGACATTAAAAATACTGTCTTTTATTAAAAAATGATATCCTACATAGCCAACAGTTGTCGTAAAGTTATTAAACGTTCTCTAAGTCCAATAGAAAGTCTTACATCGTGTAATGACTAAACTAAAAGGTCGCCACACATCTTTTCTGATGTACATTCAGTCCTTCATACGCAGGCCTCATCTCTGTTCTGCATTATAGTTCTGGAATATCTTCTTCTCTCTTTTCGTATCAATATTATTTCTTTCTCCTCATCTTATCTTTTTTCTGATTGCTGATTATTCTTTCTTCTTATTTCGTTTGCAAAGCTTTTAGTCCCATAAATAATACTTTTCAAACATTTTCGAGGTATATAATTACTAAATTTACCAATGCATCAAGGTATTTAACCCTCATAATCCTGTTAGCTTCAAGTTATTGAATGCGAGAAAAGTTGATATATGTATGGAAATTTTGAAATAAACAAAATAATTTAGATAAACCAAGACTTTTATGTTGACGTTCGATATATAGTGTTGGTTTCCATCGTTTAATATGACAATACCGTGTAGGTAGTATCGAAAAACAAGAAAAAAACATGAGTATTGCAGCTAAATGCACATTTCGTTCGTTTATTCAAGAGATTGATACAAATGGTACAAGTTCAACAAAGTATTTCTTAGATTCGACAATTCAAAGAAAACAAACGAAAACAAAAATATAGCCATAAGTTAACTTCTGCAGAGGAACACATATATATAAATTAATATTTAACCACACAGTACATTTGTATTTATGTATGATTTCATATGTATATTAAGATAAACAATCAAAAGAAAGCAAAATTACAAATAGTAACTACCAGTAATTTAAAATGTGGCTTCTTTGGTCGCTCGTAATCGGTTGTCCTCAAATATAGTTCCTTTCGTGTTGATGTTTGTAAAATCGTATAGTATCATTTTCGCGAGAATCCAATGGCTTATAATTATTAGTTGCATTATTTCTTTATAGTGAAATTCGATATAATGTTAATATTTTTCAGGTAGTATTGTCGGACTATTTCGTGTCAAATTTGTATGAAAGGCAACTATGTCTGTTTGATATTCAGACATTTCTTTGCGAAAGAATAAAATCTCCTAGAAATCCTATGTTAAAATAATAAAGTTCTTGCTTCCTTGTGTTTTATTACTTAATTTGATGTCTTCGCTGTTCAGCACAAGTGAACACACGCATTATCATCGTTTCACTGGGAACCACAGAGCTGAAACCTAAACTTTTACGTTAGCAGGGACGTAACCCCGTCGAAAATTCTTGTCATTTTGGCAGTGAAAGACATGTAGATTTTTGTAATAATTGTAAAGTGTTGTTCCCGAAAACACGTTAGCTGCTGATTTACTGAATGGTGCACGAAAATAATGACTGCAAGGTGCAGACAGAGAAATTTTGCAGTCACTTGACATTAAAAATACTGTCTTTTATTAAAAAATGATATCCTACATAGCCAACAGTTGTCGTAAAGTTATTAAACGTTCTCTAAGTCCAATAGAAAGTCTTACGTCGTGTAATGACTAAACTAAAAGGTCGCCACACATCTTTTCTGATGTACATACAGACCTTCATACGCAGGCCTCATCTCTGTTATGCATTATGATTCTGGAATATCTTCTTCTCTCTTTTCGTATCAATATTATTTCTTTCTCCTCATCTTATCTTTTTTCTGATTGCTGATTATTCTTTCTTCTTATTTCGTTTGCAAAGCTTTTAGTCCCATAAATAATACTTTTCAAACATTTTCGAGGTATATAATTACTAAATTTACCAATGCATCAAGGTATTTAACCCTCATAATCCTGTTAGCTTCAATTTATTGAATGCGTGAAAAGTTGATATATGTATGGAAATTTTGAAATAAACAAAATAATTTAGATAAACCAAGACTTTTATGTTGACGTTCGATATATAGTGTTGGTTTCCATCGTGTAATATGACAATACCGTGTAGGTAGTATCGAAAAACAAGAAAAAACATGAGTATTGCAGCTAAATGCCTATTGCATTCGTTGATTCAAGAGATTGATACAAATGGTACAAGTTCAACAAAGTATTTCTTTAGATTCGACAATTCAAAGAAAACAAATGAAAACAAAAATATAGCCATAAGTTAACTTCTGCAGAGGAACACATATATATAAATTAATATTTAACCACACAGTACATTTGTATTTATGTATGATTGCATATGCATATTAAGATAAACAATTAAAAGAAAGCAAAATTACAAATAGTAACTACCAGTAATTTAAAAGTTGGCTTTTTTGGTCGCTCGTAATCGGTTGTCCTCAAATATAGTTCCTTTCGTGTTGATGTTTGTAAAATCGTATAGTATCATTTTCGTGAGAATCCAATGGCTTATAATTATTAGTTGCATTATTTCTTGATAGTGAAATATGATATAATGTTAATATTTTTCAGGTGGTATTGTCGGATTATTTCGTATCAAATTTGTATGAAAGGCAACTATGTCTGTTTGATATTCAGACATTTCTTTGCGAAAGAATAAAATCTCCTAGAAATCCTATGTTAAAATAATAAAGTTCTTGCTTCCTTGTGTTTTATTACTGAATTTGATGTCTTCGCTGTTCAGTACAAGTGAACACACGCATTATCATCGTTTCACTGGGAACCACAGAGCTGAAACCTAAACTTTTACGTTAGCAGGGACGTAACCCCGTCGAAAATTCTTGTCATTTTGGCAGTGAAAGACATGTAGATTTTTGTAATAATTGTAAAGTGTTGTTCCCGAAAACACGTTAGTTGCTGATTTACTGAATGGTGCACGAAAATAATGACTGCAAGGTGCAGACAAAGAAATTTTGCAGTCACTTGACATTAAAAATACTGTCTTTTATTAAAAAATGATATCCTACATAGCCAACAGTTGTCGTAAAGTTATTAAACGTTCTCTAAGTCCAATAGAAAGTCTTACGTCGTGTAATGACTAAACTAAAAGGTCGCCACACATCTTTTCTGATGTACATACAGACCTTCATACGCAGGCCTCATCTCTGTTATGCATTATGATTCTGGAATATCTTCTCTCTTTTCGTATCAATATTATTTCTTTCTCCTCATCTTATCTTTTTTCTGATTGCTGATTATTCTTTCTTCTTATTTCGTTTGCAAAGCTTTTAGTCCCATAAATAATACTTTTCAAACATTTTCGAGGTATATAATTACTAAATTTACCAATGCATCAAGGTATTTAACCCTCATAATCCTGTTAGCTTCAAATTATTGAATGCGAGAAAAGTTGATATATGTATGGAAATTTTGAAATAAACAAAATAATTTAGATAAACCAAGACTTTTATGTTGACGTTCGATATATAGTGTTGGTTTCCATCGTTTAATATGACAATACCGTGTAGGTAGTATCGAAAAACAAGAAAAAACATGAGTATTGCAGCTAAATGCACATTTCATTCGTTGATTCAAGAGATTGATACAAATGGTACAAGTTCAACAAAGTATTTCTTTAGATTCGACAATTCAAAGAAAACAAATGAAAACAAAAATATAGCCATAAGTTAACTTCTGCAGAGGAACACATATATATAAATTAATATTTAACCACACAGTACATTTGTATTTATGTATGATTGCATATGCATATTAAGATAAACAATCAAAAGAAAGCAAAATTACAAATAGTAACTACCAGTAATTTAAAATTTGGCTTCTTTGGTCGCTCGTAATCGGTTGTCCTCAAATATAGTTCCTTTCGTGTTGATGTTTGTAAAATCGTATAGTATCATTTTCGTGAGAATCCAATGGCTTATAATTATTAGTTGCATTATTTCTTTATAGTGAAATTCGATATAATGTTAATATTTTTCAGGTAGTATTGTCGGACTATTTCGTGTCAAATTTGTATGAAAGGCAACTATGTCTGTTTGATATTCAGACATTTCTTTGCGAAAGAATAAAATCTCCTAGAAATCCTATGTTAAAATAATAAAGTTCTTGCTTCCTTGTGTTTTATTACTTAATTTGATGTCTTTGCTGTTCAGCACAAGTGAACACACGCATTATCATCGTTTCACTGGGAACCACAGAGCTGAAACCTAAACTTTTACGTTAGCAGGGACGTAACCCCGTCGAAAATTCTTGTCATTTTGGCAGTGAAAGATATGTAGATTTTTGTAATAATTGTAAAGTGTTGTTCCCGAAAACACGTTAGCTGCTGATTTACTGAATGGTGCACGAAAATAATGACTGCAAGGTGCAGACAAAGAAATTTTGCAGTCACTTGACATTAAAAATACTGTCTTTTATTAAAAAATGATATCCTACATAGCCAACAGTTGTCGTAAAGTTATTAAACGTTCTCTAAGTCCAATAGAAAGTCTTACATCGTGTAATGACTAAACTGAAAGGTCGCCACACATCTTTTCTGATGTACATACAGACCTTCATACGCAGGCCTCATCTCTGTTATGCATTATGTTTCTGGAATATCTTCTTCTCTCTTTTCGTATCAATATTATTTCTTTCTCCCCATCTTATCTTTTTTCTGATTGCTGATTATTCTTTCTTCTTATTTCGTTTGCAAAGCTTTTAGTCCCATAAATAATACTTTTCAAACATTTTCGAGGTATATAATTACTAAATTCACAAATGCATCAAGGTATTTAACCCTCATAATCCTGTTAGATTAAAATTATTGAATGCGAGAAAAGTTGATATATGTATGGAAATTTTGAAATAAACAAAATAATTTAGATAAACCAAGACTTTTATGTTGACGTTCGATACATAGTGTTGGTTTCCATCGTGTAATATGACAATACCGTGTAGGTAGTATCAAAAAACACGAAAAAACATGAGTATTGCAGCTAAATGAATATTTCATTCGTTGATTCAAGAGATTGATACAAATGGTACAAGTTCAACAAAGTATTTCTTTAGATTCGACAATTCAAAGAAAACAAACGAAAACAAAAATATAGCCATAAGTTAACTTCTGCAGAGGAACACATATATATAAATTAATATTTAACCACACAGTACATTTGTATTTATGTATGATTTCATATGTATATTAAGATAAACAATCAAAAGAAAGCAAAATTACAAATAGTAACTACCAGTAATTTAAAATTTGGCTTCTTTGGTCGCTCGTAATCGGTTGTCCTCAAATATAGTTCCTTTCGTGTTGATGTTTGTAAAATCGTATAGTATCATTTTCGTGAGAATCCAATGGCTTATAATTATTAGTTGCATTATTTCTTTATAGTGAAATTCGATATAATGTTAATATTTTTCAGGTAGTATTGTCGAAAGAATAAAATCTCCTAGAAATCCTATGTTAAAATAATAAAGTTCTTGCTTCCTTGTGTTTTATTACTGAATATGATGTCTTCGCTGTTCAGCACAAGTGAACACACGCATTATCATCGTTTCACTGGGAACCACAGAGCTGAAACCTAAACTTTTACGTTAGCAGGGACGTAACCCCGTCGAAAATATTCTTGTCATTTTGGCAGTGAAAGACATGTAGATTTTTGTAATAATTGTAAAGTGTTGTTCCCGAAAACACGTTAGCTGCTGATTTACTGAATGGTGCACGAAAATAATGACTGCACGGTGCAGACAAAGAAATTTTGCAGTCACTTGACATTAAAAATACTTTCTTTTATTAAAAAATGATATCCTACATAGCCAACAGTTGTCGTAAAGTTATTAAACGTTCTCTAAGTCCAATAGAAAGTCTTACATCGTGTAATGACTAAACTAAAAGGTCGCCACACATCTTTTCTGATGTACATACAGACCTTCATACGCAGGCCTCATCTCTGTTATGCATTATGATTCTGGAATATCTTCTTCTCTCTTTTCGTATCAATATTATTTCTTTCTCCTCATCTTATCTTTTTTCTGATTGCTGATTATTCTTTCTTCTTATTTCGTTTGCAAAGCTTTTAGTCCCATAAATAATACTTTTCAAACATTTTCGAGGTATATAATTACTAAATTTACCAATGCATCAAGGTATTTAACCCTCATAATCGTGTTAGCTTCAAATTATTGAATGCGAGAAAAGTTGATATATGTATGGAAATTTTGAAATAAACAAAATAATTTAGATAAACCAAGACTTTTATGTTGACGTTCGATATATAGTGTTGGTTTCCATCGTGTAATATGACAATACCGTGTAGGTAGTATCGAAAAACAAGAAAAAACATGAGTATTGCAGCTAAATGCATATTTCATTCGTTGATTCAAGAGATTGATACAAATGGTACAAGTTCAACAAAGTATTTCTTTAGATTCGACAATTCAAAGAAAACAAACGAAAACAAAAATATAGCCATAAGTTAACTTCTGCAGAGGAACACATATATATAAATTAATATTTAACCACACAGTACATTTGTATTTATGTATGATTTCATATGTATATTAAGATAAACAATCAAAAGAAAGCAAAATTACCAATAGTAACTACCAGTAATTTAAAATTTGGCTTCTTTGGTCGCTCGTAATCGGTTGTCCTCAAATATAGTTCCTTTCGTGTTGATGTTTGTAAAATCGTATAGTATCATTTTCGTGAGAATCCAATGGCTTATAATTATTAGTTGCATTATTTCTTTATAGTGAAATATGATATAATGTTAATATTTTTCAGGTGGTATTGTCGGACTATTTCGTGTCAAATTTGTATGAAAGGCAACTATGTCTGTTTGATATTCAGACATTTCTTTGCGAAAGAATAAAATCTCCTAGAAATCCTATGTTAAAATAATAAAGTTCTTGCTTCCTTGTGTTTTATTACTGAATATGATGTCTTCGCTGTTCAGCACAAGTGAACACACGCATTATCATCGTTTCACTGGGAACCACAGAGCTGAAACCTAAACTTTTACGTTAGCAGGGACGTAACCCCGTCGAAAATTCTTGTCATTTTGGCAGTGAAAGACATGTAGATTTTTGTAATAATTGTAAAGTGTTGTTCCCGAAAACACGTTAGCTGCTGATTTACTGAATGGTGCACGAAAATAATGATTGCAAGGTGCAGACAAAGAAATTTTGCAGTCACTTGACATTAAAAATACTGTCTTTTATTAAAAAATGATATCCTACATAGCCAACAGTTGTCGTAAAGTTATTAAACGTTCCATAAGTCCAATAGAAAGTCTTACATCGTGTAATGACTAAACTAAAAGGTCGCCACACATCTTTTCTGATGTACATACAGACCTTCATACGCAGGCCTCATCTCTGTTATGCATTATGATTCTGGAATATCTTCTTCTCTCTTTTCGTATCAATATTATTTCTTTCTCCTCATCTTATCTTTTTTCTGATTGCTGATTATTCTTTCTTCTTATTTCGTTTGCAAAGCTTTTAGTCCCATAAATAATACTTTTCAAACATTTTCGAGGTATATAATTACTAAATTTACCAATGCATCAAGGTATTTAATCCTCATAATCCTGTTAGCTTCAAATTATTGAATGCGAGAAAAGTTGATATATGTATGGAAATTTTGAAATAAACAAAATAATTTAGATAAACCAAGACTTTTATGTTGACGTTCGATATATAGTGTTGGTTTCCATCGTGTAATATGACAATACCGTGTAGGTAGTATCGAAAAACAAGAAAAAACATGAGTATTGCAGCTAAATGCATATTTCATTCGTTGATTCAAGAGATTGATACAAATGGTACAAGTTCAACAAAGTATTTCTTTAGATTCGACAATTCAAAGAAAACAAACGAAAACAAAAATATAGCCATAAGTTAACTTCTGCAGAGGAACACATATATATAAATTAATATTTAACCACACAGTACATTTGTATTTATGTATGATTTCATATGTATATTAAGATAAACAATCAAAAGAAAGCAAAATTACAAATAGTAACTACCAGTAATTTAAAATTTGGCTTCTTTGGTCGCTCGTAATCGGTTGTCCTCAAATATAGTTCCTTTCGTGTTGATGCTTGTAAAATCGTATAGTATCATTTTCGTGAGAATCCAATGGCTTATAATTATTAGTTGCATTATTTCTTGATAGTGAAATATGATATAATGTTAATATTTTTCAGGTGGTATTGTCGGACTATTTCGTGTCAAATTTGTATGAAAGGCAACTATGTCTGTTTGATATTCAGACATTTCTTTGCGAAAGAATAAAATCTCCTAGAAATCCTATGTTAAAATAATAAAGTTCTTGCTTCCTTGTGTTTTATTACTGAATATGATGTCTTCGCTGTTCAGCACAAGTGAACACACGCATTATCATCGTTTCACTGGGAACCACAGAGCTGAAACCTAAACTTTTACGTTAGCAGGGACGTAACCCCGTCGAAAATTCTTGTCATTTTGGCAGTGAAAGACATGTAGATTTTTGTAATAATTGTAAAGTGTTGTTCCCGAAAACACGTTAGCTGCTGATTTACTGAATGGTGCACGAAAATAATGATTGCAAGGTGCAGACAAAGAAATTTTGCAGTCACTTGACATTAAAAATACTGTCTTTTATTAAAAAATGATATCCTACATAGCCAACAGTTGTCGTAAAGTTATTAAACGTTCCATAAGTCCAATAGAAAGTCTTACATCGTGTAATGACTAAACTAAAAGGTCGCCACACATCTTTTCTGATGTACATACAGACCTTCATACGCAGGCCTCATCTCTGTTATGCATTATGATTCTGGAATATCTTCTTCTCTCTTTTCGTATCAATATTATTTCTTTCTCCTCATCTTATCTTTTTTCTGATTGCTGATTATTTTTTCTTCTTATTTCGTTTGCAAAGCTTTTAGTCCCATAAATAATACTTTTCAAACATTTTCGAGGTATATAATTACTAAATTTACCAATGCATCAAGGTATTTAATCCTCATAATCCTGTTAGCTTCAAATTATTGAATGCGAGAAAAGTTGATATATGTATGGAAATTTTGAAATAAACAAAATAATTTAGATAAACCAAGACTTTTATGTTGACGTTCGATATATAGTGTTGGTTTCCATCGTGTAATATGACAATACCGTGTAGGTAGTATCGAAAAACAAGAAAAAACATGAGTATTGCAGCTAAATGCATATTTCATTCGTTAATTCAAGAGATTGATACAAATGGTACAAGTTCAACAAAGTATTTCTTTAGATTCGACAATTCAAAGAAAACAAACGAAAACAAAAATATAGCCATAAGTTAACTTCTGCAGAGGAACACATATATATAAATTTATATTTAACCACACAGTACATTTGTATTTATGTATGATTTCATATGTATATTAAGATAAACAATCAAAAGAAAGCAAAATTACAAATAGTAACTACCAGTAATTTAAAATTTGGCTTCTTTGGTCGCTCGTAATCGGTTGTCCTCAAATATAGTTCCTTTCGTGTTGATGCTTGTAAAATCGTATAGTATCATTTTCGTGAGAATTCAATGGCTTATAATTATTAGTTGCATTATTTCTTGATAGTGAAATATGATATAATGTTAATATTTTTCAGGTGGTATTGTCGGACTATTTCGTGTCAAATTTGTATGAAAGGCAACTATGTCTGTTTGATATTCAGACATTTCTTTGCGAAAGAATAAAATCTCCTAGAAATCCTATGTTAAAATAATAAAGTTCTTGCTTCCTTGTGTTTTATTACTTAATTTGATGTCTTCGCTGTTCAGCACAAGTGAACACACGCATTATCATCGTTTCACTGGGAACCACAGAGCTGAAACCTAAACTTTTACGTTAGCAGGGACGTAACCCCGTCGAAAATTCTTGTCATTTTGGCAGTGAAAGACATGTAGATTTTTGTAATAATTGTAAAGTGTTGTTCCCGAAAACACGTTAGCTGCTGATTTACTGAATGGTGCACGAAAATAATGATTGCAAGGTGCAGACAAAGAAATTTTGCAGTCACTTGACATTAAAAATACTGTCTTTTATTAAAAAATGATATCCTACATAGCCAACAGTTGTCGTAAAGTTATTAAACGTTCTCTAAGTCCAATAGAAAGTCTTACATCGTGTAATGACTAAACTAAAAGGTCGCCACACATCTTTTCTGGTGTACATACAGACCTTCATACGCAGGCCTCATCTCTGTTATGCATTATGATTCTGGAATATCTTCTTCTCTCTTTTCGTATCAATATTATTTCTTTCTCCTCATCTTATCTTTTTTCTGATTGCTGATTATTCTTTCTTCTTATTTCGTTTGCAAAGCTTTTAGTCCCATAAATAATACTTTTCAAACATTTTCGAGGTATATAATTACTAAATTTACCAATGCATCAAGGTATTTAATCCTCATAATCCTGTTAGCTTCAATTATTGAATGCGAGAAAAGTTGATATATGTATGGAAATTTTGAAATAAACAAAATAATTTAGATAAACCAAGACTTTTATGTTGACGTTCGATATATAGTGTTGGTTTCCATCGTGTAATATGACAATACCGTGTAGGTAGTATCGAAAAACAAGAAAAAACATGAGTATTGCAGCTAAATGCATATTTCATTCGTTAATTCAAGAGATTGATACAAATGGTACAAGTTCAACAAAGTATTTCTTTAGATTCGACAATTCAAAGAAAACAAACGAAAACAAAAATATAGCCATAAGTTAACTTCTGCAGAGGAACACATATATATAAATTAATATTTAACCACACAGTACATTTGTATTTATGTATGATTTCATATGTATATTAAGATAAACAATCAAAAGAAAGCAAAATTACAAATAGTAACTACCAGTAATTTAAAATTTGGCTTCTTTGGTCGCTCGTAATCGGTTGTCCTCAAATATAGTTCCTTTCGTGTTGATGCTTGTAAAATCGTATAGTATCATTTTCGTGAGAATTCAATGGCTTATAATTATTAGTTGCATTATTTCTTGATAGTGAAATATGATATAATGTTAATATTTTTCAGGTGGTATTGTCGGACTATTTCGTGTCAAATTTGTATGAAAGGCAACTATGTCTGTTTGATATTCAGACATTTCTTTGCGAAAGAATAAAATCTCCTAGAAATCCTATGTTAAAATAATAAAGTTCTTGCTTCCTTGTGTTTTATTACTTAATTTGATGTCTTCGCTGTTCAGCACAAGTGAACACACGCATTATCATCGTTTCACTGGGAACCACAGAGCTGAAACCTAAACTTTTACGTTAGCAGGGACGTAACCCCGTCGAAAATTCTTGTCATTTTGGCAGTGAAAGACATGTAGATTTTTGTAATAATTGTAAAGTGTTGTTCCCGAAAACACGTTAGCTGCTGATTTACTGAATGGTGCACGAAAATAATGATTGCAAGGTGCAGACAAAGAAATTTTGCAGTCACTTGACATTAAAAATACTGTCTTTTATTAAAAAATGATATCCTACATAGCCAACAGTTGTCGTAAAGTTATTAAACGTTCTCTAAGTCCAATAGAAAGTCTTACATCGTGTAATGACTAAACTAAAAGGTCGCCACACATCTTTTCTGGTGTACATACAGACCTTCATACGCAGGCCTCATCTCTGTTATGCATTATGATTCTGGAATATCTTCTTCTCTCTTTTCGTATCAATATTATGTCTTTCTCCTCATCTTATCTTTTTTCTGATTGCTGATTATTCTTTCTTCTTATTTCGTTTGCAAATCTTTTAGTCCCATAAATAATACTTTTCAAACATATCGAGGTATATAATTACTAAATTTACCAATGCATCAAGGTATTTAACCCCCATAATCGTGTTAGCTTCAAATTATTGAATGCAAGAAAAGTTGATATATGTATGGAAATTTTGAAATAAACAAAATAATTTAGATAAACCAAGACTTTTATGTTGACGTTCGATATATAGTGTTGGTTTCCATCGTGTAATATGACAATACCGTGTAGGTAGTATCGAAAAACAAGAAAAAACATGAGTATTGCAGCTAAATGCACATTTCATTCGTTGATTCAAGAGATAGATACAAATGGTACAAGTTCAACAAAGTATTTCTTTAGATTCGACAATTCAAAGAAAACAAACGAAAACAAAAATATAGCCATAAGTTAACTTCTGCAGAGGAACACATATATATAAATTAATATTTAACCACACAGTACATTTGTATTTATGTATGATTGCATATGTATATTCAGATAAACATTCAAAAGAAAGCAAAATTACAAACAGTAACTACCAGTAATTTAAAATTTGGCTTCTTTGGTCGCTCGTAATCGGTTGTCCTCAAATATAGTTCCTTTCGTGTTGATGCTTGTAAAATCGTATAGTATCATTTTCGTGAGAATCCAATGGCTTATAATTATTAGTTGCATTATTTCTTGATAGTGAAATATGATATAATGTTAATATTTTTCAGGTGGTATTGTCGGACTATTTCGCGTCAAATTTGTATGAAAGGCAACTATGTCTGTTTGATATTCAGACATTTCTTTGCGAAAGAATAAAATCTCCTAGAAATCCTATGTTGAAATAATAAAGTTGTTGCTTCCTTTTGTTTTATTACTTAATTTGATGTCTTCGCTGTTCAGCACAAGTGAACACACGCATTATCATCGTTTCACTGGGAACCACAGAGCTGAAACCTAAACTTTTACGTTAGCAGGGACGTAACCCCGTCGAAAATTCTTGTCATTTTGGCAGTGAAAGACATGTAGATTTTTGTAATAATTGTAAAGTGTTGTTCCCGAAAACACTTTAGCTGCTGATTTACTGAATGGTGCACGAAAACAATGACTGCAAGGTGCAGACAAAGAAATTTTGCAGTCACTTGACATTAAAAATACTGTCTTTTATTAAAAAATGATATCCTACATAGCCAACAGTTGTCGTAAAGTTATTAAACGTTCTCTAAGTCCAATAGAAAGTCTTACATCGTGTAATGACTAAACTAAAAGGTCGCCACACATCTTTTCTGATGTACATACAGACCTTCATACGCAGGCCTCATCTCTGTTATGTATTATGTTTCTGGAATATCTTCTTCTCTCTCTTCGTATCAATATTATTTCTTTCTCCTCATTTTATCTTTTTTCTTATTGCTGATTATTCTTTCTTCTTATTTCGTTTGCAAAGCTTTTAGTCCCATAAATAATACTTTTCAAACATTTTCGAGGTATATAATTACTAAATTTACCAATGCATCAAGGTATTTAACCCTCATAATCCTGTTAGCTTCAAATTATTGAATGCGAGAAAAGTTGATATATGTATGGAAATTTTGAAATAAACAAATAATTTAGATAATCCAAGACTTTTATGTTGACGTTCAATATATAGTGTTGATTTCCATCGTGTAATATGACAATACCGTGTAGGTAGTATCGAAAAAGAAGAAAAAACATGAGTTTTGCAGCTAAATGCATATTGCATTCTTTGACTCAAGAGATTGATACAAATGGTACAAGTTCAACAAAGTATTTCTTTAGATTCGACAATTCAAAGAAAACAAACGAAAACAAAAATATAGCCATGAGTTAACTTCTGCAGAGGAACACATATATATAAATTAATATTTAACCACACAGTACATTTGTATTTATGTATGATTTCATATGTATATTAAGATAAACAATCAAAAGAAAGCAAAATTACAAATAGTAACTACCAGTAATTTAAAATTTGGCTTCTTTGGTCGTTCGTAATCGGTTGTCCTCAAATATAGTTCCTTTCGTGTTGATGCTTGTAAAATCGTATAGTATCATTTTCGTGAGAATCCAATGGCTTATAATTATTAGTTGCATTATTTCTTGATAGTGAAATATGATATAATGTTAATATTTTTCAGGTGGTATTGTCGGACTATTTCGCGTCAAATTTGTATGAAAGGCAACTATGTCTGTTTGATATTCAGACATTTCTTTGCGAAAGAATAAAATCTCCTAGAAATCCTATGTTAAAATAAAAAAGTTCTTGCTTCCTTGTGTTTTATTACTTAATTTGATGTCTTCGCTGTTCAGCACAAGTGAACACACGCATTATCATCGTTTCACTGGGAACCACAGAGCTGAAACCTAAACTTTTACGTTAGCAGGGACGTAACCCCGTCGAAAATTCTTGTCATTTTGGCAGTGAAAGACATGTAGATTTTTGTAATAATTGTAAAGTGTTGTTCCCGAAAACACGTTAGCTGCTGATTTACTGAATGGTGCACGAAAATAATGATTGCAAGGTGCAGACAAAGAAATTTTGCAGTCACTTGACATTAAAAATACTGTCTTTTATTAAAAAATGATATCCTACATAGCCAACAGTTGTCGTAAAGTTATTAAACGTTCTCTAAGTCCAATAGAAAGTCTTACATCGTGTAATGACTAAACTAAAAGGTCGCCACACATCTTTTCTGATGTACATACAGACCTTCATACGCAGGCCTCATCTCTGTTATGCATTATGATTCTGGAATATCTTCTTCTCTCTTTTCGTATCAATATTATTTCTTTCTCCTCATTTTATCTTTTTTCTGATTGCTGATTATTCTTTCTTCTTATTTCGTTTGCAGAGCTTTTAGTCCCATAAATAATACTTTTCAAATATTTTCGAGGTATATAATTACTAAATTTACCAATGCATCAAGGTATTTAACCCCCATAATCGTGTTAGCTTCAAATTATTGAATGCGAGAAAAGTTGATATATGTATGGAAATTTTGAAATAAACAAAATAATTTAGATAAACCAAGACTTTTATGTTGACGTTCGATATATAGTGTTGGTTTCCATCGTGTAATATGACAATACCGTGTAGGTAGTATCGAAAAATAAGAAAAACATGAGTATTGCAGCTAAATGCCTATTGCATTCGTTGATTCAAGAGATAGATACAAATGGTACAAGTTCAACAAAGTATTTCTTTAGATTCGACAATTCAAAGAAAACAAACGAAAACAAAAATATAGCCATAAGTTAACTTCTGCAGAGGAACACATATATATAAATTAATATTTAACCACACAGTACATTTGTATTTATGTATGATTGCATATGTATATTCAGATAAACATTCAAAAGAAAGCAAAATTACAAACAGTAACTACCAGTAATTTAAAATTTGGCTTCTTTGGTCGCTCGTAATCGGTTGTCCTCAAATATAGTTCCTTTCGTGTTGATGCTTGTAAAATCGTATAGTATCATTTTCGTGAGAATCCAATGGCTTATAATTATTAGTTGCATTATTTCTTGATAGTGAAATATGATATAATGTTAATATTTTTCAGGTGGTATTGTCGGACTATTTCGCGTCAAATTTGTATGAAAGGCAACTATGTCTGTTTGATATTCAGACATTTCTTTGCGAAAGAATAAAATCTCCTAGAAATCCTATGTTGAAATAATAAAGTTATTGCTTCCTTTTGTTTTATTACTTAATTTGATGTCTTCGCTGTTCAGCACAAGTGAACACACGCATTATCATCGTTTCACTGGGAACCACAGAGCTGAAACCTAAACTTTTACGTTAGCAGGGACGTAACCCCGTCGAAAATTCTTGTCATTTTGGCAGTGAAAGACATGTAGATTTTTGTAATAATTGTAAAGTGTTGTTCCCGAAAACACTTTAGCTGCTGATTTACTGAATGGTGCACGAAAACAATGACTGCAAGGTGCAGACAAAGAAATTTTGCAGTCACTTGACATTAAAAATACTGTCTTTTATTAAAAAATGATATCCTACATAGCCAACAGTTGTCGTAAAGTTATTAAACGTTCTCTAAGTCCAATAGAAAGTCTTACATCGTGTAATGACTAAACTAAAAGGTCGCCACACATCTTTTCTGATGTACATACAGACCTTCATACGCAGGCCTCATCTCTGTTATGTATTATGTTTCTGGAATATCTTCTTCTCTCTCTTCGTATCAATATTATTTCTTTCTCCTCATTTTATCTTTTTTCTTATTGCTGATTATTCTTTCTTCTTAATTCGTTTGCAAAGCTTTTAGTCCCATAAATAATACTTTTCAAACATTTTCGAGGTATATAATTACTAAATTTACCAATGCATCAAGGTATTTAACCCTCATAATCCTGTTAGCTTCAAATTATTGAATGCGAGAAAAGTTGATATATGTATGGAAATTTTGAAATAAACAAATAATTTAGATAATCCAAGACTTTTATGTTGACGTTCAATATATAGTGTTGATTTCCATCGTGTAATATGACAATACCGTGTAGGTAGTATCGAAAAAGAAGAAAAAACATGAGTTTTGCAGCTAAATGCATATTGCATTCTTTGACTCAAGAGATTGATACAAATGGTACAAGTTCAACAAAGTATTTCTTTAGATTCGACAATTCAAAGAAAACAAACGAAAACAAAAATATAGCCATGAGTTAACTTCTGCAGAGGAACACATATATATAAATTAATATTTAACCACACAGTACATTTGTATTTATGTATGATTTCATATGTATATTAAGATAAACAATCAAAAGAAAGCAAAATTACAAATAGTAACTACCAGTAATTTAAAATTTGGCTTCTTTGGTCGTTCGTAATCGGTTGTCCTCAAATATAGTTCCTTTCGTGTTGATGCTTGTAAAATCGTATAGTATCATTTTCGTGAGAATCCAATGGCTTATAATTATTAGTTGCATTATTTCTTGATAGTGAAATATGATATAATGTTAATATTTTTCAGGTGGTATTGTCGGACTATTTCGCGTCAAATTTGTATGAAAGGCAACTATGTCTGTTTGATATTCAGACATTTCTTTGCGAAAGAATAAAATCTCCTAGAAATCCTATGTTAAAATAAAAAAGTTCTTGCTTCCTTGTGTTTTATTACTTAATTTGATGTCTTCGCTGTTCAGCACAAGTGAACACACGCATTATCATCGTTTCACTGGGAACCACAGAGCTGAAACCTAAACTTTTACGTTAGCAGGGACGTAACCCCGTCGAAAATTCTTGTCATTTTGGCAGTGAAAGACATGTAGATTTTTATAATAATTGTAAAGTGTTGTTCCCGAAAACACGTTAGCTGCTGATTTACTGAATGGTGCACGAAAATAATGATTGCAAGGTGCAGACAAAGAAATTTTGCAGTCACTTGACATTAAAAATACTGTCTTTTATTAAAAAATGATATCCTACATAGCCAACAGTTGTCGTAAAGTTATTAAACGTTCTCTAAGTCCAATAGAAAGTCTTACATCGTGTAATGACTAAACTAAAAGGTCGCCACACATCTTTTCTGATGTACATACAGACCTTCATACGCAGGCCTCATCTCTGTTATGCATTATGATTCTGGAATATCTTCTTCTCTCTTTTCGTATCAATATTATTTCTTTCTCCTCATTTTATCTTTTTTCTGATTGCTGATTATTCTTTCTTCTTATTTCGTTTGCAGAGCTTTTAGTCCCATAAATAATACTTTTCAAATATTTTCGAGGTATATAATTACTAAATTTACCAATGCATCAAGGTATTTAACCCCCATAATCGTGTTAGCTTCAAATTATTGAATGCGAGAAAAGTTGATATATGTATGGAAATTTTGAAATAAACAAAATAATTTAGATAAACCAAGACTTTTATGTTGACGTTCGATATATAGTGTTGGTTTCCATCGTGTAATATGACAATACCGTGTAGGTAGTATCGAAAAATAAGAAAAAACATGAGTATTGCAGCTAAATGCCTATTGCATTCGTTGATTCAAGAGATTGATACAAATGGTACAAGTTCAACAAAGTATTTCTTTAGATTCGACAATTCAAAGAAAACAAACGAAAACAAAAATATAGCCATAAGTTAACTTCTGCAGAGGAACACATATATATAAATTAATATTTAACCACACAGTACATTTGTATTTATGTATGATTTCATATGTATATTAAGATAAACAATCAAAAGAAAGCAAAATTACAAATAGTAACTACCAGTAATTTAAAATTTGGCTTCTTTGGTCGTTCGTAATCGGTTGTCCTCAAATATAGTTCCTTTCGTGTTGATGTTTGTAAAATCGTATAGTATCATTTTCGTGAGAATCCAATGGCTTATAATTATTAGTTGCATTATTTCTTGATAGTGAAATATGATATAATGTTAATATTTTTCAGGTGGTATTGTCGGACTATTTCGTGTCAAATTTGTATGAAAGGCAACTATGTCTGTTTGATATTCAGACATTTCTTTGCGAAAGAATAAAATCTCCTAGAAATCCTATGTTAAAATAATAAAGTTCTTGCTTCCTTGTGTTTTATTACTTAATTTGATGTCTTCGCTGTTCAGCACAAGTGAACACACGCATTATCATCGTTTCACTGGGAACCACAGAGCTGAAACCTAAACTTTTACGTTAGCAGGGACGTAACCCCGTCGAAAATTCTTGTCATTTTGGCAGTGAAAGACATGTAGATTTTTGTAATAATTGTAAAGTGTTGTTCCCGAAAACACGTTAGCTGCTGATTTACTGAATGGTGCACGAAAATAATGATTGCAAGGTGCAGACAAAGAAATTTTGCAGTCACTTGACATTAAAAATACTGTCTTTTATTAAAAAATGATATCCTACATAGCCAACAGTTGTCGTAAAGTTATTAAACGTTCTCTAAGTCCAATAGAAAGTCTTACATCGTGTAATGACTAAACTAAAAGGTCGCCACACATCTTTTCTGATGTACATACAGACCTTCATACGCAGGCCTCATCTCTGTTATGCATTATGATTCTGGAATATCTTCTTCTCTCTTTTCGTATCAATATTATTTCTTTCTCCTCATCTTATCTTTTTTCTGATTGCTGATTATTCTTTCTTCTTATTTCGTTTGCAAAGCTTTTAGTCCCATAAATAATACTTTTCAAACATTTTCGAGGTATATAATTACTAAATTTTCCAATGCATCAAGGCATTTAACCCTCATAATCCTGTTAGCTTCAAATTATTGAATGCGAGAAAAGTTGATATATGTATGGAAATTTTGAAATAAACAAAATAATTTAGATAAATCAAGACTTTTATGTTGACGTTCGATATATAGTGTTGGTTTCCATCGTGTAATATGACAATACCGTGTAGGTAGTATCGAAAAACAAGAAAAAACATGAGTATTGCAGCTAAATGCATATTGCATTCGTTGATTCAAGAGATTGATACAAATGGTACAAGTTCAACAAAGTATTTCTTTAGATTCGACAATTCAAAGAAAACAAACGAAAACAAAAATATAGCCATAAGTTAACTTCTGCAGAGGAACACACATATATAAATTAATATTTAACCACACAGTACATTTGTATTTATGTATGATTTCATATGTATATTAAGATAAACAATCAAAAGAAAGCAAAATTACAAATAGTAACTACCAGTAATTTAAAATTTGGCTTCTTTGGTCGCTCGTAATCGGTTGTCCTCAAATATAGTTCCTTTCGTGTTGATGTTTGTAAAATCGTATAGTATCATTTTCGTGAGAATCCAATGGCTTATAATTATTAGTTGCATTATTTCTTGATAGTGAAATATGATATAATGTTAATATTTTTCAGGTAGTATTGTCGGACTATTTCGTGTCAAATTTGTATGAAAGGCAACTATGTCTGTTTGATATTCAGACATTTCTTTGCGAAAGAATAAAATCTCCTAGAAATCCTATGTTAAAATAAAAAAGTTCTTGCTTCCTTGTGTTTTATTACTTAATTTGATGTCTTCGCTGTTCAGCACATGTGAACACACGCATTATCATCGTTTCACTGGGAACCACAGAGCTGAAACCTAAACTTTTACGTTAGCAGGGACGTAACCCCGTCGAAAATTCTTGTCATTTTGGCAGTGAAAGACATGTAGATTTTTGTAATAATTGTAAAGTGTTGTTCCCGAAAACACGTTAGCTGCTGATTTACTGAATGGTGCACGAAAATAATGATTGCAAGGTGCAGACAAAGAAATTTTGCAGTCACTTGACATTAAAAATACTGTCTTTTATTAAAAAATGATATCCTACATAGCCAACAGTTGTCGTAAAGTTATTAAACGTTCTCTAAGTCCAATAGAAAGTCTTACATCGTGTAATGACTAAACTAAAAGGTCGCCACACATCTTTTCTGATGTACATACAGACCTTCATACGCAGGCCTCATCTCTGTTATGCATTATGATTCTGGAATATCTTCTTCTCTCTTTTCGTATCAATATTATTTCTTTCTCCTCATCTTATCTTTTTTCTGATTGCTGATTATTCTTTCTTCTTATTTCGTTTGCAAAGCTTTTAGTCCCATAAATAATACTTTTCAAACATTTTCGAGGTATATAATTACTAAATTTTCCAATGCATCAAGGCATTTAACCCTCATAATCCTGTTAGCTTCAAATTATTGAATGCGAGAAAAGTTGATATATGTATGGAAATTTTGAAATAAACAAAATAATTTAGATAAACCAAGACTTTTATGTTGACGTTCGATATATAGTGTTGGTTTCCATCGTGTAATATGACAATACCGTGTAGGTAGTATCGAAAAACAAGAAAAAACATGAGTATTGCAGCTAAATGCATATTGCATTCGTTGATTCAAGAGATTGATACAAATGGTACAAGTTCAACAAAGTATTTCTTTAGATTCGACAATTCAAAGAAAACAAACGAAAACAAAAATATAGCCATAAGTTAACTTCTGCAGAGGAACACATATATATAAATTGATATTTAACCACACAGTACATTTGTATTTATGTATGATTTCATATGTATATTAAGATAAACAATCAAAAGAAAGCAAAATTACAAATAGTAACTACCAGTTATTTAAAATTTGGCTTCTTTGGTCGCTCGTAATCGGTTGTCCTCAAATATAGTTCCTTTCGTGTTGATGTTTGTAAAATCGTATAGTATCATTTTCGTGAGAATCCAATGGCTTATAATTATTAGTTGCATTATTTCTTGATAGTGAAATATGATATAATGTTAATATTTTTCAGGTAGTATTGTCGGACTATTTCGTGTCAAATTTGTATGAAAGGCAACTATGTCTGTTTGATATTCAGACATTTCTTTGCGAAAGAATAAAATCTCCTAGAAATCCTATGTTAAAATAAAAAAGTTCTTGCTTCCTTGTGTTTTATTACTTAATTTGATGTCTTCGCTGTTCAGCACATGTGAACACACGCATTATCATCGTTTCACTGGGAACCACAGAGCTGAAACCTAAACTTTTACGTTAGCAGGGACGTAACCCCGTCGAAAATTCTTGTCATTTTGGCAGTGAAAGACATGTAGATTTTTGTAATAATTGTAAAGTGTTGTTCCCGAAAACACGTTAGCTGCTGATTTACTGAATGGTGCACGAAAATAAGGACTGCAAGGTGCAGACAAAGAAATTTTGCAGTCACTCGACATTAAAAATACTGTCTTTTATTAAAAAATTATATCCTACATAGCCAACAGTTGTCGTAAAGTTATTAAACGTTCTCTAAGTCCAGTAGAAAGTCTTACATCGTGTAATGACTAAACTAAAAGGTCGCCACACATCTTTTCTGATGTACATACAGACCTTCATACGCAGGCCTCATCTCTGTTATGCATTATGTTTCTGGAATATCTTCTTCTCTCTTTTCGTATCAATATCATTTCTTTCTCCTCATCTTATCTTTTTTCTGATTGCTGATTATTCTTTCTTCTTATTTCGTTTGCAAAGCTTTTAGTCCCATAAATAATACTTTTCAAACATTTTCGAGGTATATAATTACTAAATTTACCAATGCATCAAGGTATTTAACCCCCATAATCGTGTTAGCTTCAAATTATTGAATGCGAGAAAAGTTGATATATGTATGGAAATTTTGAAATAAACAAAATAATTTAGATAAACCAAGACTTTTATGTTGACGTTCGATATATAGTGTTGGTTTCCATCGTGTAATATGACAATACCGTGTAGGTAGTATCGAAAAACAAGAAAAAACATGAGTATTGCAGCTAAATGCATATTGCATTCGTTGATTCAAGAGATTGATACAAATGGTACAAGTTCAACAAAGTATTTCTTTAGATTCGACAATTCAAAGAAAACAAACGAAAACAAAAATATAGCCATAAGTTAACTTCTGCAGAGGAACACATATATATAAATTAATATTTAACCACACAGTACATTTGTATTTATGTATGATTTCATATGTATATTAAGATAAACAATCAAAAGAAAGCAAAATTACAAATAGTAACTACCAGTAATTTAAAATTTGTCTTCTTTGGTCGCTCGTAATCGGTTGTCCTCAAATATAGTTCCTTTCGTGTTGATGTTTGTAAAATCGTATAGTATCATTTTCGTGAGAATCCAATGGCTTATAATTATTAGTTGCATTATTTCTTGATAGTGAAATATGATATAATGTTAATATTTTTCAGGTAGTATTGTCGGACTATTTCGTGTCAAATTTGTATGAAAGGCAACTATGTCTGTTTGATATTCAGACATTTCTTTGCGAAAGAATAAAATCTCCTAGAAATCCTATGTTAAAATAATAATTTCTTGCTTCCTTGTGTTTTATTACTTAATTTGATGTCTTCGCTGTTCAGCACAAGTGAACACACGCATTATCATCGTTTCACTGGGAACCACAGAGCTGAAACCTAAACTTTTACGTTAGCAGGGACGTAACCCCGTCGAAAATTCTTGTCATTTTGGCAGTGAAAGACATGTAGATTTTTGTAATAATTGTAAAGTGTTGTTCCCGAAAACACGTGAGCTGCTGATTTACTGAATGGTGCACGAAAATGTTGATTGCAAGGTGCAGACAAAGAAATTTTGCAGTCACTTGACATTAAAAATACTGTCTTTTATTAAAAAATGATATCCTACATAGCCAACAGTTGTCGTAAAGTTATTAAACGTTCTCTAAGTCCAATAGAAAGTCTTACATCGAGTATTGACTAAACTAAAAGGTCGCCACACATCTTTTCTGATGTACATACAGACCTTCATACGCAGGCCTCATCTCTGTTATGCATTACGTTTCTGGAATATCTTCTTCTCTCTTTTCGTATCAATATTATTTCTTTCTCCTCATCTTATCTTTTTTCTGATTGCTGATTATTCTTTCTTCTTATTTCGTTTGCAAAGCTTTTAGTCCCATAAATAATACTTTTCAAACATTTTCGAGGTATATAATTACTAAATTTACCAATACATCAAGGTATTTAACCCTCATAATCCTGTTAGCTTCAAATTATTGAATGCGAGAAAAGTTGATATATGTATGGAAATTTTGAAATAAACAAAATAATTTAGATAAACCAAGACTTTTATGTTGACGTTCGATATATAGTGTTGGTTTCCATCGTTTAATATGACAATACCGTGTAGGTAGTATCGAAAAACAAGAAAAAACATGAGTATTGCAGCTAAATGCATATTTCATTCGTTGATTCAAGAGATTGATACAAATGGTACAAGTTCAACAAAGTATTTCTTTAGATTCGACAATTCAAAGAAAACAAACGAAAACAAAAATATAGCCATAAGTTAACTTCTGCAGAGGAACACATATATATAAATTAATATTTAACCACACAGTACATTTGTATTTATGTATGATTGCATATGTATATTCAGATAAACAATCAAAAGAAAGCAAAATTACAAATAGTAACTACCAGTTATTTAAAATTTGGCTTCTTTGGTCGCTCGTAATCGGTTGTCCTCAAATATAGTTCCTTTCGTGTTGATGTTTGTAAAATCGTATAGTATCATTTTCGTGAGAATCCAATGGCTTATAATTATTAGTTGCATTATTTCTTGATAGTGAAATATGATATAATGTTAATATTTTTCAGGTAGTATTGTCGGACTATTTCGTGTCAAATTTGTATGAAAGGCAACTATGTCTGTTTGATATTCAGACATTTCTTTGCGAAAGAATAAAATCTCCTAGAAATCCTATGTTAAAATAATAAAGTTCTTGCTTCCTTGTGTTTTATTACTTAATTTGATGTCTTCGCTGTTCAGCACAAGTGAACACACGCATTATCATCGTTTCACTGGGAACCACAGAGCTGAAACCTAAACTTTTACGTTAGCAGGGACGTAACCCCGTCGAAAATTCTTGTCATTTTGGCAGTGAAAGACATGTAGATTTTTGTAATAATTGTAAAGTGTTGTTCCCGAAAACACGTTAGCTGCTGATTTACTGAATGGTGCACGAAAATAATGACTGCAAGGTGCAGACACAGAAATTTTGCAGTCACTTGACATTAAAAATACTGTCTTTTATTAAAAAATGATATCCTACATAGCCAACAGTTGTCGTAAAGTTATTAAACGTTCTCTAAGTCCAATAGAAAGTCTTACATCGTGTAATGACTAAACTAAAAGGTCGCCACACATCTTTTCTGATGTACATACAGACCTTCATACGCAGGCCTCATCTCTGTTATGCATTATGTTTCTGGAATATCTTCTTCTCTCTTTTCGTATCAATATTATTTCTTTCTCCTCATCTTATCTTTTTTCTGATTGCTGATTATTCTTTCTTCTTATTTCGTTTGCAAAGCTTTTAGTCCCATAAATAATACTTTTCAAACATTTTCGAGGTATATAATTACTAAATTTACCAATACATCAAGGTATTTAACCCTCATAATCCTGTTAGCTTCAAATTATTGAATGCGAGAAAAGTTGATATATGTATGGAAATTTTGAAATAAACAAAATAATTTAGATAAACCAAGACTTTTATGTTGACGTTCGATATATAGTGTTGGTTTCCATCGTTTAATATGACAATACCGTGTAGGTAGTATCGAAAAACAAGAAAAAACATGAGTATTGCAGCTAAATGCACATTTCATTCGTTGATTCAAGAGATTGATACAAATGGTACAAGTTCAACAAAGTATTTCTTTAGATTCGACAATTCAAAGAAAACAAACGAAAACAAAAATATAGCCATAAGTTAACTTCTGCAGAGGAACACATATATATAAATTAATATTTAACCACACAGTACATTTGTATTTATGTATGATTGCATATGTATATTCAGATAAACAATCAAAAGAAAGCAAAATTACAAATAGTAACTACCAGTAATTTAAAATTTTGCTTCTTTGGTCGCTCGTAATCGGTTGTCCTCAAATATAGTTCCTTTCGTGTTGATATTGTAAAATCGTATAGTATCATTTTCGTGAGAATCCAATGGCTTATAATTATTAGTTGCATTATTTCTTGATAGTGAAATATGATATAATGTTAATATTTTTCAGGTAGTATTGTCGGACTATTTCGTGTCAAATTTGTATGAAAGGCAACTATGTCTGTTTGATATTCAGACATTTCTTTGCGAAAGAATAAAATCTCCTAGAAATCCTATGTTAAAATAATAAAGTTCTTGCTTCCTTGTGTTTTATTACTTAATTTGATGTCTTCGCTGTTCAGCACAAATGAACACACGCATTATCATCGTTTCACTGGGAACCACAGAGCTGAAACCTAAACTTTTACGTTAGCAGGGACGTAACCCCGTCGAAAATTCTTGTCATTTTGGCAGTGAAAGACATGTAGATTTTTGTAATAATTGTAAAGTGTTGTTCCCGAAAACACGTTAGCTGCTGATTTACTGAATGGTGCACGAAAATAATGACTGCAAGGTGCAGACACAGAAATTTTGCAGTCACTTGACATTAAAAATACTGTCTTTTATTAAAAAATGATATCCTACATAGCCAACAGTTGTCGTAAAGTTATTAAACGTTCTCTAAGTCCAATAGAAAGTCTTACATCGTGTAATGACTAAACTAAAAGGTCGCCACACATCTTTTCTGATGTACATACAGACCTTCATACGCAGGCCTCATCTCTGTTATGCATTATGTTTCTGGAATATCTCCTTCTCTCTTTTCGTATCAATATTATTTCTTTCTCCTCATCTTATCTTTTTTCTGATTGCTGATTATTCTTTCTTCTTATTTCGTTTGCAAAGCTTTTAGTCCCATAAATAATACTTTTCAAACATTTTCGAGGTATATAATTACTAAATTTACCAATACATTAAGGTATTTAACCCTCATAATCCTGTTAGCTTCAAATTATTGAATGCGAGAAAAGTTGATATATGTATGGAAATTTTGAAATAAACAAAATAATTTAGATAAACCAAGACTTTTATGTTGACGTTCGATATATAGTGTTGGTTTCCATCGTTTAATATGACAATACCGTGTAGGTAGTATCGAAAAACAAGAAAAAACATGAGTATTGCAGCTAAATGCACATTTCATTCGTTGATTCAAGAGATTGATACAAATGGTACAAGTTCAACAAAGTATTTCTTTAGATTCGACAATTCAAAGAAAACAAACGAAAACAAAAATATAGCCATAAGTTAACTTCTGCAGAGGAACACATATATATAAATTAATATTTAACCACACAGTACATTTTTATTTATGTATGATTGCATATGTATATTCAGATAAACAATCAAAAGAAAGCAAAATTACAAATAGTAACTACCAGTAATTTAAAATTTTGCTTCTTTGGTCGCTCGTAATCGGTTGTCCTCAAATATAGTTCCTTTCGTGTTGATATTGTAAAATCGTATAGTATCATTTTCGTGAGAATCCAATGGCTTATAATTATTAGTTGCATTATTTCTTGATAGTGAAATATGATATAATGTTAATATTTTTCAGGTAGTATTGTCGGACTATTTCGTGTCAAATTTGTATGAAAGGCAACTATGTCTGTTTGATATTCAGACATTTCTTTGCGAAAGAATAAAATCTCCTAGAAATCCTATGTTAAAATAATAAAGTTCTTGCTTCCTTGTGTTTTATTACTTAATTTGATGTCTTCGCTGTTCAGCACAAATGAACACACGCATTATCATCGTTTCACTGGGAACCACAGAGCTGAAACCTAAACTTTTACGTTAGCAGGGACGTAACCCCGTCGAAAATTCTTGTCATTTTGGCAGTGAAAGACATGTAGATTTTTGTAATAATTGTAAAGTGTTGTTCCCGAAAACACGTTAGCTGCTGATTTACTGAATGGTGCACGAAAATAATGACTGCAAGGTGCAGACACAGAAATTTTGCAGTCACTTGACATTAAAAATACTGTCTTTTATTAAAAAATGATATCCTACATAGCCAACAGTTGTCGTAAAGTTATTAAACGTTCTCTAAGTCCAATAGAAAGTCTTACATCGTGTAATGACTAAACTAAAAGGTCGCCACACATCTTTTCTGATGTACATACAGACCTTCATACGCAGGCCTCATCTCTGTTATGCATTATGTTTCTGGAATATCTTCTTCTCTCTTTTTTCGTATCAATATTATTTCTTTCTCCTCATCTTATCTTTTTTCTGATTGCTGATTATTCTTTCTTCTTATTTCGTTTGCAAAGCTTTTAGTCCCATAAATAATACTTTTCAAACATTTTCGAGGTATATAATTACTAAATTTACCAATACATTAAGGTATTTAACCCTCATAATCCTGTTAGCTTCAAATTATTGAATGCGAGAAAAGTTGATATATGTATGGAAATTTTGAAATAAACAAAATAATTTAGATAAACCAAGACTTTTATGTTGACGTTCGATATATAGTGTTGGTTTCCATCGTTTAATATGACAATACCGTGTAGGTAGTATCGAAAAACAAGAAAAAACATGAGTATTGCAGCTAAATGCACATTTCATTCGTTGATTCAAGAGATTGATACAAATGGTACAAGTTCAACAAAGTATTTCTTTAGATTCGACAATTCAAAGAAAACAAACGAAAACAAAAATATAGCCATAAGTTAACTTCTGCAGAGGAACACATATATATAAATTAATATTTAACCACACAGTACATTTTTATTTATGTATGATTGCATATGTATATTAAGATAAACAATCAAAAGAAAGCAAAATTACAAATAGTAACTACCAGTAATTTAAAATTTGGCTTCTTTGGTCGCTCGTAATCGGTTGTCCTCAAATATAGTTCCTTTCGTGTTGATATTGTAAAATCGTATAGTATCATTTTCGTGAGAATCCAATGGCTTATAATTATTAGTTGCATTATTTCTTGATAGTGAAATATGATATAATGTTAATATTTTTCAGGTAGTATTGTCGGACTATTTCGTGTCAAATTTGTATGAAAGGCAACTATGTCTGTTTGATATTCAGACATTTCTTTGCGAAAGAATAAAATCTCCTAGAAATCCTATGTTAAAATAATAAAGTTCTTGCTTCCTTGTGTTTTATTACTTAATTTGATGTCTTCGCTGTTCAGCACAAGTGAACACACGCATTATCATCGTTTCACTGGGAACCACAGAGCTGAAACCTAAACTTTTACGTTAGCAGGGACGTAACCCCGTCGAAAATTCTTGTCATTTTGGCAGTGAAAGACATGTAGATTTTTGTAATAATTGTAAAGTGTTGTTCCCGAAAACACGTTAGCTGCTGATTTACTGAATGGTGCACGAAAATAATGACTGCAAGGTGCAGACACAGAAATTTTGCAGTCACTTGACATTAAAAATACTGTCTTTTATTAAAAAATGATATCCTACATAGCCAACAGTTGTCGTAAAGTTATTAAACGTTCTCTAAGTCCAATAGAAAGTCTTACATCGTGTAATGACTAAACTAAAAGGTCGCCACACATCTTTTCTGATGTACATACAGACCTTCATACGCAGGCCTCATCTCTGTTATGCATTATGTTTCTGGAATATCTTCTTCTCTCTTTTCGTATCAATATTATTTCTTTCTCCTCATCTTATCTTTTTTCTGATTGCTGATTATTCTTTCTTCTTATTTCGTTTGCAAAGCTTTTAGTCCCATAAATAATACTTTTCAAACATTTTCGAGGTATATAATTACTAAATTTACCAATACATTAAGGTATTTAACCCTCATAATCCTGTTAGCTTCAAATTATTGAATGCGAGAAAAGTTGATATATGTATGGAAATTTTGAAATAAACAAAATAATTTAGATAAACCAAGACTTTTATGTTGACGTTCGATATATAGTGTTGGTTTCCATCGTTTAATATGACAATACCGTGTAGGTAGTATCGAAAAACAAGAAAAAACATGAGTATTGCAGCTAAATGCACATTTCATTCGTTGATTCAAGAGATTGATACAAATGGTACAAGTTCAACAAAGTATTTCTTTAGATTCGACAATTCAAAGAAAACAAACGAAAACAAAAATATAGCCATAAGTTAACTTCTGCAGAGGAACACATATATATAAATTAATATTTAACCACACAGTACATTTTTATTTATGTATGATTGCATATGTATATTCAGATAAACAATCAAAAGAAAGCAAAATTACAAATAGTAACTACCAGTAATTTAAAATTTGGCTTCTTTGGTCGCTCGTAATCGGTTGTCCTCAAATATAGTTCCTTTCGTGTTGATATTGTAAAATCGTATAGTATCATTTTCGTGAGAATCCAATGGCTTATAATTATTAGTTGCATTATTTCTTGATAGTGAAATATGATATAATGTTAATATTTTTCAGGTAGTATTGTCGGACTATTTCGTGTCAAATTTGTATGAAAGGCAACTATGTCTGTTTGATATTCAGACATTTCTTTGCGAAAGAATAAAATCTCCTAGAAATCCTATGTTAAAATAATAAAGTTCTTGCTTCCTTGTGTTTTATTACTTAATTTGATGTCTTCGCTGTTCAGCACAAGTGAACACACGCATTATCATCGTTTCACTGGGAACCACAGAGCTGAAACCTAAACTTTTACGTTAGCAGGGACGTAACCCCGTCGAAAATTCTTGTCATTTTGGCAGTGAAAGACATGTAGATTTTTGTAATAATTGTAAAGTGTTGTTCCCGAAAACACGTTAGCTGCTGATTTACTGAATGGTGCACGAAAATAATGACTGCAAGGTGCAGACACAGAAATTTTGCAGTCACTTGACATTAAAAATATTGTCTTTTATTAAAAAATGATATCCTACATAGCCAACAGTTGTCGTAAAGTTATTAAACGTTCTCTAAGTCCAATAGAAAGTCTTACATCGTGTAATGACTAAACTAAAAGGTCGCCACACATCTTTTCTGATGTACATACAGACCTTCATACGCAGGCCTCATCTCTGTTATGCATTATGTTTCTGGAATATCTTCTTCTCTCTTTTCGTATCAATATTATTTCTTTCTCCTCATCTTATCTTTTTTCTGATTGCTGATTATTCTTTCTTCTTATTTCGTTTGCAAAGCTTTTAGTCCCATAAATAATACTTTTCAAACATTTTCGAGGTATATAATTACTAAATTTACCAATGCATCAAGGTATTTAACCCTCATAATCCTGTTAGCTTCAAATTATTGAATGCGAGAAAAGTTGATATATGTATGGAAATTTTGAAATAAACAAAATAATTTAGATAAACCAAGACTTTTATGTTGACGTTCGATATATAGTGTTGGTTTCCATCGTTTAATATGACAATACCGTGTAGGTAGTATCGAAAAACAAGAAAAAACATGAGTATTGCAGCTAAATGCACATTTCATTTGTTGATTCAAGAGATTGATACAAATGGTGCAAGTTCAACAAAGTATTTCTTTCGATTCGACAATTCAAAGAAAACAAATGAAAACAAAAATATAGCCATAAGTTAACTTCTGCAGAGGAACACATATATATAAATTAATATTTAACCACACAGTACATTTGTATTTATGTATGATTTCATATGTATATTAAGATAAACAATCAAAAGAAAGCAAAATTACAAATAGTAACTACCAGTAATTTAAAATTTGGCTTCTTTGGTCGCTCGTAATCGGTTGTCCTCAAATATAGTTCCTTTCGTGTTGATGTTTGTAAAATCGTATAGTATCATTTTCGTGAGAATCCAATGGCTTATAATTATTAGTTGCATTATTTCTTGATAGTGAAATATGATATAATGTTAATATTTTTCAGGTGGTATTGTCGGACTATTTCGTGTCAAATTTGTATGAAAGGCAACTATGTCTGTTTGATATTCAGACATTTCTTTGCGAAAGAATAAAATCTCCTAGAAATCCTATGTTAAAATAATAAAGTTCTTGCTTCCTTGTGTTTTATTACTTAATTTGATGTCTTCGCTGTTCAGCACAAGTGAACACACGCATTATCATCGTTTCACTGGGAACCACAGAGCTGAAACCTAAACTTTTACGTTAGCAGGGACGTAACCCCGTCGAAAATTCTTGTCATTTTGGCAGTGAAAGACATGTAGATTTTTGTAATAATTGTAAAGTGTTGTTCCCGAAAACACGTTAGCTGCTGATTTACTGAATGGTGCACGAAAATAATGACTGCAAGGTGCAGACACAGAAATTTTGCAGTCACTTGACATTAAAAATACTGTCTTTTATTAAAAAATGATATCCTACATAGCCAACAGTTGTCGTAAAGTTATTAAACGTTCTCTAAGTCCAATAGAAAGTCTTACATCGTGTAATGACTAAACTAAAAGGTCGCCACACATCTTTTCTGATGTACATACAGACCTTCATACGCAGGCCTCATCTCTGTTATGCATTATGTTTCTGGAATATCTTCTTCTCTCTTTTCGTATCAATATTATTTCTTTCTCCTCATCTTATCTTTTTTCTGATTGCTGATTATTCTTTCTTCTTATTTCGTTTGCAAAGCTTTTAGTCCCATAATTATTACTTTTCAAACATTTTCGAGGTATATAATTACTAAATTTACCAATGCATCAAGGTATTTAACCCTCATAATCCTGTTAGCTTCAAATTATTGAATGCGAGAAAAGTTGATATATGTATGGAAATTTTGAAATAAACAAAATAATTTAGATAAACCAAGACTTTTATGTTGACGTTCGATATATAGTGTTGGTTTCCATCGTTTAATATGACAATACCGTGTAGGTAGTATCGAAAAACAAGAAAAAACATGAGTATTGCAGCTAAATGCACATTTCATTTGTTGATTCAAGAGATTGATACAAATGGTGCAAGTTCAACAAAGTATTTCTTTCGATTCGACAATTCAAAGAAAACAAACGAAAACAAAAATATAGCCATAAGTTAACTTCTGCAGAGGAACACATATATATAAATTAATATTTAACCACACAGTACATTTGTATTTATGTATGATTTCATATGTATATTAAGATAAACAATCAAAAGAAAGCAAAATTACAAATAGTAACTACCAGTAATTTAAAATTTGGCTTCTTTGGTCGCTCGTAATCGGTTGTCCTCAAATATAGTTCCTTTCGTGTTGATGTTTGTAAAATCGTATAGTATCATTTTCGTGAGAATCCAATGGCTTATAATTATTAGTTGCATTATTTCTTGATAGTGAAATATGATATAATGTTAATATTTTTCAGGTGGTATTGTCGGACTTTGTATGAAAGGCAACTATGTCTGTTTGATATTCAGACATTTCTTTGCGAAAGAATAAAATCTCCTAGAAATCCTATGTTAAAATAATAAAGTTCTTGCTTCCTTGTGTTTTATTACTTAATTTGATGTCTTCGCTGTTCAGCACAAGTGAACACACGCATTATCATCGTTTCACTGGGAACCACAGAGCTGAAACCTAAACTTTTACGTTAGCAGGGACGTAACCCCGTCGAAAATTCTTGTCATTTTGGCAGTGAAAGACATGTAGATTTTTGTAATAATTGTAAAGTGTTGTTCCCGAAAACACGTTAGCTGCTGATTTACTGAATGGTGCACGAAAATAATGATTGCAAGGTGCAGACAAAGAAATTTTGCAGTCACTTGACATTAAAAATACTGTCTTTTATTAAAAAATGATATCCTACATAGCCAACAGTTGTCGTAAAGTTATTAAACGTTCTCTAAGTCCAATAGAAAGTCTTACATCGTGTAATGACTAAACTAAAAGGTCGCCACACATCTTTTCTGATGTACATACAGACCTTCATACGCAGGCCTCATCTCTGTTATGCATTATGATTCTGGAATATCTTCTTCTCTCTTTTCGTATCAATATTATTTCTTTCTCCTCATCTTATCTTTTTTCTGATTGCTGATTATTCTTTCTTCTTATTTCGTTTGCAAAGCTTTTAGTCCCATAAATAATACTTTTCAAACATTTTCGAGGTATATAAATACTAAATTTACCAATGCATCAAGGTATTTAACCCTCATAATCCTGTTAACTTCAAATTATTGAATGCGAGAAAAGTTGATAAATGTATGGAAATTTGGAAATAAACAAAATAATTTAGATAAACCAAGACTTTTATGTTGACGTTCGATATATAGTGTTGGTTTCCATCGTGTAATATGACAATACCGTGTAGGTAGTATCGAAAAACAAGAAAAAACATGAGTATTGCACATAAATGCATATTTCATTCGTTGATTCAAGAGATTGATACAAATGGTACAAGTTCAACAAAGTATTTCTTTAGATTCGACAATTCAAAGAAAACAAACGAAAACAAAAATATAGCTATAAGTTAACTTCTGCAGAGGAACACATATATATAAATTAATATTTAACCACACAGTACATTTGTATTTATGTATGATTTCATATGTATATTAAGATAAACAATCAAAAGAAAGCAAAATTACAAATAGTAACTACCAGTAATTTAAAATTTGGCTTCTTTGGTCGCTCGTAATCGGTTGTCCTCAAATATAGTTCCTTTCGTGTTGATATTGTAAAATCGTATAGTATCATTTTCGTGAGAATCCAATGGCTTATAATTATTAGTTGCATTATTTCTTGATAGTGAAATATGATATAATGTTAATATTTTTCAGGTAGTATTGTCGGACTATTTCGTGTCAAATTTGTATGAAAGGCAACTATGTCTGTTTGATATTCAGACATTTCTTTGCGAAAGAATAAAATCTCCTAGAAATCCTATGTTAAAATAATAAAGTTCTTGCTTCCTTGTGTTTTATTACTTAATTTGATGTCTTCGCTGTTCAGCACAAGTGAACACACGCATTATCATCGTTTCACTGGGAACCACAGAGCTGAAACCTAAACTTTTACGTTAGCAGGGACGTAACCCCGTCGAAAATTCTTGTCATTTTGGCAGTGAAAGACATGTAGATTTTTGTAATAATTGTAAAGTGTTGTTCCCGAAAACACGTTAGCTGCTGATTTACTGAATGGTGCACGAAAATAATGACTGCAAGGTGCAGACACAGAAATTTTGCAGTCACTTGACATTAAAAATATTGTCTTTTATTAAAAAATGATATCCTACATAGCCAACAGTTGTCGTAAAGTTATTAAACGTTCTCTAAGTCCAATAGAAAGTCTTACATCGTGTAATGACTAAACTAAAAGGTCGCCACACATCTTTTCTGATGTACATACAGACCTTCATACGCAGGCCTCATCTCTGTTATGCATTATGTTTCTGGAATATCTTCTTCTCTCTTTTCGTATCAATATTATTTCTTTCTCCTCATCTTATCTTTTTTCTGATTGCTGATTATTCTTTCTTCTTATTTCGTTTGCAAAGCTTTTAGTCCCATAAATAATACTTTTCAAACATTTTCGAGGTATATAATTACTAAATTTACCAATGCATCAAGGTATTTAACCCTCATAATCCTGTTAGCTTCAAATTATTGAATGCGAGAAAAGTTGATATATGTATGGAAATTTTGAAATAAACAAAATAATTTAGATAAACCAAGACTTTTATGTTGACGTTCGATATATAGTGTTGGTTTCCATCGTTTAATATGACAATACCGTGTAGGTAGTATCGAAAAACAAGAAAAAACATGAGTATTGCACATAAATGCATATTTCATTCGTTGATTCAAGAGATTGATACAAATGGTACAAGTTCAACAAAGTATTTCTTTAGATTCGACAATTCAAAGAAAACAAACGAAAACAAAAATATAGCCATAAGTTAACTTTTGCAGATGAACACATATATATAAATTAATATTTAACCACACAGTACATTTGTATTTATGTATGATTTCATATGTATATTAAGATAAACAATCAAAAGAAAGCAAAATTACAAATAGTAACTACCAGTAATTTAAAATTTGGCTTCTTTGGTCGCTCGTAATCGGTTGTCCTCAAATATAGTTCCTTTCGGGTTGATGATTGTAAAATCGTATAGTATCATTTTCGTGAGAATCCAATGGCTTATAATTATTAGTTGCATTATTTCTTGATAGTGAAATATGATATAATGTTAATATTTTTCAGGTGGTATTGTCGGACTATTTCGTGTAAAATTTGTATGAAAGGCAACTATGTCTGTTTGATATTCAGACATTTCTTTGCGAAAGAATAAAATCTCCTAGAAATCCTATGTTAAAATAATAAAGTTCTTGCTTCCTTGTGTTTTATTACTTAATTTGATGTCTTCGCTGTTCAGCACAAGTGAACACACGCATTATCATCGTTTCACTTGGAACCACAGAGCTGAAACCTAAACTTTTACGTTAGCAGGGACGTAACCCCGTCGAAAATTCTTGTCATTTTGGCAGTGAAAGACATGTAGATTTTTGTAATAATTGTAAAGTGTTGTTCCCAAAAACACGTTAGCTGCTGATTTACTGAATGGTGCACGAAAATGTTGATTGCAAGGTGCAGACAAAGAAATTTTGCAGTCACTTGACATTAAAAATATTGTCTTTTATTAAAAAATGATATCCTACATAGCCAACAGTTGTCGTAAAGTTATTAAACGTTCTCTAAGTCCAATAGAAAGTCTTACATCGTGTAATGACTAAACTAAAAGGTCGCCACACATCTTTTCTGATGTACATACAGACCTTCATACGCAGGCCTCATCTCTGTTATGCATTTTGATTCTGGAATATCTTCTTCTCTCTTTTCGTATCAATATTATTTCTTTCTCCTCATCTTATCTTTTTTCTGATTGCTGATTATTCTTTCTTCTTATTTCGTTTGCAAAGCTTTTAGTCCCATAAATAATACTTTTCAAACATTTTCGAGGTATATAATTACTAAATTTACCAATGCATCAAGGTATTTAACCCTCATAATCCTGTTAGCTTCAAATTATTGAATGCGAGAAAAGTTGATAAATGTATGGAAATTTGGAAATAAACAAAATAATTTAGATAAACCAAGACTTTTATGTTGACGTTCGATATATAGTGTTGGTTTCCATCGTGTAATATGACAATACCGTGTAGGTAGTATCGAAAAACAAGAAAAAACATGAGTATTGCACATAAATGCATATTTCATTCGTTGATTCAAGAGATTGATACAAATGGTACAAGTTCAACAAAGTATTTCTTTAGATTCGACAATTCAAAGAAAACAAACGAAAACAAAAATATAGCCATAAGTTAACTTCTGCAGAGGAACACATATATATAAATTAATATTTAACCACACAGTACATTTGTATTTATGTATGATTTCATATGTATATTAAGATAAACAATCAAAAGAAAGCAAAATTACAAATAGTAACTACCAGTAATTTAAAATTTGGCTTCTTTGGTCGCTCGTAATCGGTTGTCCTCAAATATAGTTCCTTTCGGGTTGATGATTGTAAACTCGTATAGTATCATTTTCGTGAGAATCCAATGGCTTATAATTATTAGTTGCATTATTTCTTGATAGTGAAATATGATATAATGTTAATATTTTTCAGGTGGTATTGTCGGACTATTTCGTGTCAAATTTGTATGAAAGGCAACTATGTCTGTTTGATATTCAGACATTTCTTTGCGAAAGAATAAAATCTCCTAGAAATCCTATGTTAAAATAATAAAGTTCTTGCTTCCTTGTGTTTTATTACTTAATTTGATGTCTTCGCTGTTCAGCACAAGTGAACACACGCATTATCATCGTTTCACTGGGAACCACAGAGCTGAAACCTAAACTTTTACGTTAGCAGGGACGTAACCCCGTCGAAAATTCTTGTCATTTTGGCAGTGAAAGACATGTAGATTTTTGTAATAATTGTAAAGTGTTGTTCCCAAAAACACGTTAGCTGCTGATTTACTGAATGGTGCACGAAAATGTTGATTGCAAGGTGCAGACAAAGGAATTTTGCAGTCACTTGACATTAAAAATATTGTCTTTTATTAAAAAATGATATCCTACATAGCCAACAGTTGTCGTAAAGTTATTAAACGTTCTCTAAGTCCAATAGAAAGTCTTACATCGTGTAATGACTAAACTAAAAGGTCGCCACACATCTTTTCTGATGTACATACAGACCTTCATACGCAGGCCTCATCTCTGTTATGCATTTTGATTCTGGAATATCTTCTTCTCTCTTTTCGTATCAATATTATTTCTTTCTCCTCATCTTATCTTTTTTCTGATTGCTGATTATTCTTTCTTCTTATTTCGTTTGCAAAGCTTTTAGTCCCATAAATAATACTTTTCAAACATTTTCGAGGTATATAATTATTAAATTTACCAATGCATCAAGGTATTTAACCCTCATAATCCTGTTAGCTTCAAATTATTGAATGCGAGAAAAGTTGATAAATGTATGGAAATTTGGAAATAAACAAAATAATTTAGATAAACCAAGACTTTTATGTTGACGTTCGATATATAGTGTTGGTTTCCATCGTGTAATATGACAATACCGTGTAGGTAGTATCGAAAAACAAGAAAAAACATGAGTATTGCACATAAATGCATATTTCATTCGTTGATTCAAGAGATTGATACAAATGGTACAAGTTCAACAAAGTATTTCTTTAGATTCGACAATTCAAAGAAAACAAACGAAAACAAAAATATAGCCATAAGTTAACTTCTGCAGAGGAACACATATATATAAATTAATATTTAACCACACAGAACATTTGTATTAATGTATGATTTCATATGTATATTAAGATAAACAATCAAAAGAAAGCAAAATAACAAATAGTAACTACCAGTAATTTAAAATTTGGCTTCTTTGGTCGCTCGTAATCGGTTGTCCTCAAATATAGTTCCTTTCGTGTTGATGATTGTAAAATCGTATAGTATCATTTTCGTGAGAATCCAATGGCTTATAATTATTAGTTGCATTATTTCTTGATAGTGAAATATGATATAATGTTAATATTTTTCAGGTGGTATTGTCGGACTATTTCGTGTCAAATTTGTATGAAAGGCAACTATGTCTGTTTGATATTCAGACATTTCTTTGCGAAAGAATAAAATCTCCTAGAAATCCTATGTTAAAATAATAAAGTTCTTGCTTCATTGTGTTTTATTACTTAATTTGATGTCTTCGCTGTTCAGCACAAGTGAACACACGTACGCATTATCATCGTTTCACTGGGAACCACATAGCTGAAACCTAAACTTTTACGTTAGCAGGGACGTAACCCCGTCGAAAATTCTTGTCATTTTGGCAGTGAAAGACATGTAGATTTTTGTAATAATTGTAAAGTGTTGTTCCCGAAAACACGTTAGCTGCTGATTTACTGAATGGTGCACAAAAATAATGATTGCAAGGTGCAGACAAAGACATTTTGCAGTCACTTGACATTAAAAATACTGTCTTTTATTAAAAAATGATATCCTACATAGCCAACAGTTGTCGTAAAGTTATTAAACGTTCTCTAAGTCCAATAGAAAGTCTTACATCGTGTAATGACTAAACTAAAAGGTCGCCACACATCTTTTCTGATGTACATACAGACCTTCATACGCAGGCCTCATCTCTGTTATGCATTATGATTCTGGAATATCTTCTTCTCTCTTTTCGTATCAATATTATTTCTTTCTCCTCATCTTATCTTTTTTCTGATTGCTGATTATTCTTTCTTCTTATTTCGTTTGCAAAGCTTTTAGTCCCATAAATAATACTTTTCAAACATTTTCGAGGTATATAATTACTAAATTTACCAATGCATCAAGGTATTTAACCCTCATAATCCTGTTAGCTTCAAATTATTGAATGCGAGAAAAGTTGATATATGTATGGAAATTTTGAAATAAACAAAATAATTTAGATAAACCAAGACTTTTATGTTGACGTTCGATATATAGTGTTGGTTTCCATCGTGTAATATGACAATACCGTGTAGGTAGTATCGAAAAACAAGAAAAAACATGAGTATTGCAGCTAAATGCATATTTCATTCGTTGATTCAAGAGATTGATACAAATGGTACAAGTTCAACAAAGTATTTCTTTCGATTCGACAATTCAAAGAAAACAAACGAAAACAAAAATATAGCCATAAGTTAACTTCTGCAGAGGAACACATATATATAAATTAATATTTAACCACACAGTACATTTGTATTTATGTATGATTTCATATGTATATTAAGATAAACAATCAAAAGAAAGCAAAATTACAAATAGTAACTACCAGTAATTTAAAATTTGGCTTCTTTGGTCGCTCGTAATCGGTTGTCCTCAAATAAAGTTCTTTTCGTGTTGATGTTTGTAAAATCGTATAGTATCATTTTCGTGAGAATCCAATGGCTTATAATTATTAGTTGCATTATTTCTTGATAGTGAAATATGATATAATGTTAATATTTTGCAGGTGGTATTGTCGGACTATTTCGTGTCAAATTTGTATGAAAGGCAACTATGTCTGTTTGATATTCAGACATTTCTTTGCGAAAGAATAAAATCTCCTAGAAATCCTATGTTAAAATAATAAAGTTCTTGCTTCCTTGTGTTTTATTACTTAATTTGATGTCTTCGCTGTTCAGCACAAGTGAACACACGTACGCATTATCATCGTTTCACTGGGAACCACAGAGCTGAAACCTAAACTTTTACGTTAGCAGGGACGTAACCCCGTCGAAAATTCTTGTCATTTTGGCAGTGAAAGACATGTAGATTTTTGTAATAATTGTAAAGTGTTGTTCCCGAAAACACGTTAGCTGCTGATTTACTGAATGGTGCACAAAAATAATGATTGCAAGGTGCAGACAAAGACATTTTGCAGTCACTTGACATTAAAAATACTGTCTTTTATTAAAAAATGATATCCTACATAGCCAACAGTTGTCGTAAAGTTATTAAACGTTCTCTAAGTCCAATAGAAAGTCTTACATCGTGTAATGACTAAACTAAAAGGTCGCCACACATCTTTTCTGATGTACATACAGACCTTCATACGCAGGCCTCATCTCTGTTATGCATTATGATTCTGGAATATCTTCTTCTCTCTTTTCGTATCAATATTATTTCTTTCTCCTCATCTTATCTTTTTTCTGATTGCTGATTATTCTTTCTTCTTATTTCGTTTGCAAAGCTTTTAGTCCCATAAATAATACTTTTCAAACATTTTCGAGGTATATAATTACTAAATTTACCAATGCATCAAGGTATTTAACCCTCATAATCCTGTTAGCTTCAAATTATTGAATGCGAGAAAAGTTGATATATGTATGGAAATTTTGAAATAAACAAAATAATTTAGATAAACCAAGACTTTTATGTTGACGTTCGATATATAGTGTTGGTTTCCATCGTGTAATATGACAATACCGTGTAGGTAGTATCGAAAAACAAGAAAAAACATGAGTATTGCAGCTAAATGCATATTTCATTCGTTGATTCAAGAGATTGATACAAATGGTACAAGTTCAACAAAGTATTTCTTTCGATTCGACAATTCAAAGAAAACAAACGAAAACAAAAATATAGCCATAAGTTAACTTCTGCAGAGGAACACATATATATAAATTAATATTTAACCACACAGTACATTTGTATTTATGTATGATTTCATATGTATATTAAGATAAACAATCAAAAGAAAGCAAAATTACAAATAGTAACTACCAGTAATTTAAAATTTGGCTTCTTTGGTCGCTCGTAATCGGTTGTCCTCAAATATAGTTCCTTTCGTGTTGATGTTTGTAAAATCGTATAGTATCATTTTCGTGAGAATCCAATGGCTTATAATTATTAGTTGCATTATTTCTTGATAGTGAAATATGATATAATGTTAATATTTTTCAGGTGGTATTGTCGGACTATTTCGTGTCAAATTTGTATGAAAGGCAACTATGTCTGTTTGATATTCAGACATTTCTTTGCGAAAGAATACAATCTCCTAGAAATCCTATGTTAAAATAATAAAGTTCTTGCTTCCTTGTGTTTTATTACTTAATTTGATGTCTTCGCTGTTCAGCACAAGTGAACACACGTACGCATTATCATCGTTTCACTGGGAACCACAGAGCTGAAACCTAAACTTTTACGTTAGCAGGGACGTAACCCCGTCGAAAATTCTTGTCATTTTGGCAGTGAAAGACATGTAGATTTTTGTAATAATTGTAAAGTGTTGTTCCCGAAAACACGTTAGCTGCTGATTTACTGAATGGTGCACAAAAATAATGATTGCAAGGTGCAGACAAAGACATTTTGCAGTCACTTGACATTAAAAATACTGTCTTTTATTAAAAAATGATATCCTACATAGCCAACAGTTGTCGTAAAGTTATTAAACGTTCTCTAAGTCCAATAGAAAGTCTTACATCGTGTAATGACTAAACTAAAAGGTCGCCACACATCTTTTCTGATGTACATACAGACCTTCATACGCAGGCCTCATCTCTGTTATGCATTATGATTCTGGAATATCTTCTTCTCTCTTTTCGTATCAATATTATTTCTTTCTCCTCATCTTATCTTTTTTCTGATTGCTGATTATTCTTTCTTCTTATTTCGTTTGCAAAGCTTTTAGTCCCATAAATAATACTTTTCAAACATTTTCGAGGTATATAATTACTAAATTTACCAATGCATCAAGGTATTTAACCCTCATAATCCTGTTAGCTTCAAATTATTGAATGCGAGAAAAGTTGATATATGTATGGAAATTTTGAAATAAACAAAATAATTTAGATAAACCAAGACTTTTATGTTGACGTTCGATATATAGTGTTGGTTTCCATCGTGTAATATGACAATACCGTGTAGGTAGTATCGAAAAACAAGAAAAAACATGAGTATTGCAGCTAAATGCATATTTCATTCGTTGATTCAAGAGATTGATACAAATGGTACAAGTTCAACAAAGTATTTCTTTAGATTCGACAATTCAAAGAAAACAAACGAAAACAAAAATATAGCCATAAGTTAACTTCTGCAGAGGAACACATATATATAAATTAATATTTAACCACACAGTACATTTGTATTTATGTATGATTTCATATGTATATTAAGATAAACAATCAAAAGAAAGCAAAATTACAAATAGTAACTACCAGTAATTTAAAATTTGGCTTCTTTGGTCGCTCGTAATCGGTTGTCCTCAAATATAGTTCCTTTCGTGTTGATGTTTGTAAAATCGTATAGTATCATTTTCGTGAGAATCCAATGGCTTATAATTATTAGTTGCATTATTTCTTGATAGTGAAATATGATATAATGTTAATATTTTTCAGGTGGTATTGTCGGACTATTTCGTGTCAAATTTGTATGAAAGGCAACTATGTCTGTTTGATATTCAGACATTTCTTTGCGAAAGAATACAATCTCCTAGAAATCCTATGTTAAAATAATAAAGTTCTTGCTTCCTTGTGTTTTATTACTTAATTTGATGTCTTCGCTGTTCAGCACAAGTGAAAACACGCATTATCATCGTTTCACTGGGAATCACAGAGCTGAAACCTAAACTTTTACGTTAGCAGGGACGTAACCCCGTCGAAAATTCTTGTCATTTTGGCAGTGAAAGACATGTAGATTTTTGTAATAATTGTAAAGTGTTGTTCCCGAAAACACGTTAGCTGCTGATTTACTGAATGGTGCACGAAAATGTTGATTGCAAGGTGCAGACAAAGAAATTTTGCAGTCACTTGACATTAAAAATACTGTCTTTTATTAAAAAATGATATCCTACATAGCCAACAGTTGTCGTAAAGTTATTAAACGTTCTCTAAGTCCAATAGAAAGTCTTACATCGTGTAATGACTAAACTAAAAGGTCGCCACACATCTTTTCTGATGTACATACAGACCTTCATACGCAGGCCTCATCTCTGTTATGCATTATGATTCTGGAATATCTTCTTCTCTCTTTTCGTATCAATATTATTTCTTTCTCCTCATCTTATCTTTTTTCTGATTGCTGATTATTCTTTCTTCTTATTTCGTTTGCAAAGCTTTTAGTCCCATAAATAATACTTTTCAAACATTTTCGAGGTATATAATTACTAAATTTACCAATGCATCAAGGTATTTAACCCTCATAATCCTGTTAGCTTCAAATTATTGAATGCGAGAAAAGTTGATATATGTATGGAAATTTTGAAATAAACGAAATAATTTAGATAAACCAAGACTTTTATGTTGACGTTCGATATATAGTGTTGGTTTCCATCGTGTAATATGACAATACCGTGTAGGTAGTATCGAAAAACAAGAAAAAACATGAGTATTGCAGCTAAATGCATATTTCATTCGTTGATTCAAGAGATTGATACAAATGGTACAAGTTCAACAAAGTATTTCTTTAGATTCGACAATTCAAAGAAAACAAACGAAAACAAAAATATAGCCATAAGTTAACTTCTGCAGAGGAACACATATATATAAATTAATATTTAACCACACAGTACATTTGTATTTATGTATGATTTCATATGTATATTAAGATAAACAATCAAAAGAAAGCAAAATTACAAATAGTAACTACCAGTAATTTAAAATTTGGCTTCTTTGGTCGCTCGTAATCGGTTGTCCTCAAATAAAGTTCCTTTCGTGTTGATGTTTGTAAAATCGTATAGTATCATTTTCGTGAGAATCCAATGGCTTATAATTATTAGTTGCATTATTTCTTGATAGTGAAATATGATATAATGTTAATATTTTTCAGGTGGTATTGTCGGACTATTTCGTGTCAAATTTGTATGAAAGGCAACTATGTCTGTTTGATATTCAGACATTTCTTTGCGAAAGAATAAAATCTCCTAGAAATCCTATGTTAAAATAATAAAGTTCTTGCTTCCTTGTGTTTTATTACTTAATTTGATGTCTTCGCTGTTCAGCACAAGTGAACACACGTACGCATTATCATCGTTTCACTGGGAACCACAGAGCTGAAACCTAAACTTTTACGTTAGCAGGGACGTAACCCCGTCGAAAATTCTTGTCATTTTGGCAGTGAAAGACATGTAGATTTTTGTAATAATTGTAAAGTGTTGTTCCCGAAAACACGTTAGCTGCTGATTTACTGAATGGTGCACAAAAATAATGATTGCAAGGTGCAGACAAAGACATTTTGCAGTCACTTGACATTAAAAATACTGTCTTTTATTAAAAAATGATATCCTACATAGCCAACAGTTGTCGTAAAGTTATTAAACGTTCTCTAAGTCCAATAGAAAGTCTTACATCGTGTAATGACTAAACTAAAAGGTCGCCACACATCTTTTCTGATGTACATACAGACCTTCATACGCAGGCCTCATCTCTGTTATGCATTATGATTCTGGAATATCTTCTTCTCTCTTTTCGTATCAATATTATTTCTTTCTCCTCATCTTATCTTTTTTCTGATTGCTGATTATTCTTTCTTCTTATTTCGTTTGCAAAGCTTTTAGTCCCATAAATAATACTTTTTAAACATTTTCGAGGTATATAATTACTAAATTTACCAATGCATCAAGGTATTTAACCCTCATAATCCTGTTAGCTTCAAATTATTGAATGCGAGAAAAGTTGATATATGTATGGAAATTTTGAAATAAACAAAATAATTTAGATAAACCAAGACTTTTATGTTGACGTTCGATATATAGTGTTGGTTTCCATCGTGTAATATGACAATACCGTGTAGGTAGTATCGAAAAACAAGAAAAAACATGAGTATTGCAGCTAAATGCATATTTCATTCGTTGATTCAAGAGATTGATACAAATGGTACAAGTTCAACAAAGTATTTCTTTCGATTCGACAATTCAAAGAAAACAAACGAAAACAAAAATATAGCCATAAGTTAACTTCTGCAGAGGAACACATATATATAAATTAATATTTAACCACACAGTACATTTGTATTTATGTATGATTTCATATGTATATTAAGATAAACAATCAAAAGAAAGCAAAATTACAAATAGTAACTACCAGTAATTTAAAATTTGGCTTCTTTGGTCGCTCGTAATCGGTTGTCCTCAAATATAGTTCCTTTCGTGTTGATGTTTGTAAAATCGTATAGTATCATTTTCGTGAGAATCCAATGGCTTATAATTATTAGTTGCATTATTTCTTGATAGTGAAATATGATATAATGTTAATATTTTTCAGGTGGTATTGTCGGACTATTTCGTGTCAAATTTGTATGAAAGGCAACTATCTCTGTTTGATATTCAGACATTTCTTTGCGAAAGAATAAAATCTCCTAGAAATCCTATGTTAAAATAATAAAGTTCTTGCTTCCTTGTGTTTTATTACTTAATTTGATGTCTTCGCTGTTCAGCACAAGTGAAAACACGCATTATCATCGTTTCACTGGGAATCACAGAGCTGAAACCTAAACTTTTACGTTAGCAGGGACGTAACCCCGTCGAAAATTCTTGTCATTTTGGCAGTGAAAGACATGTAGATTTTTGTAATAATTGTAAAGTGTTGTTCCCGAAAACACGTTAGCTGCTGATTTACTGAATGGTGCACGAAAATGTTGATTGCAAGGTGCAGACAAAGAAATTTTGCAGTCACTTGACATTAAAAATACTGTCTTTTATTAAAAAATGATATCCTACATAGCCAACAGTTGTCGTAAAGTTATTAAACGTTCTCTAAGTCCAATAGAAAGTCTTACATCGTGTAATGACTAAACTAAAAGGTCGCCACACATCTTTTCTGATGTACATACAGACCTTCATACGCAGGCCTCATCTCTGTTATGCATTATGATTCTGGAATATCTTCTTCTCTCTTTTCGTATCAATATTATTTCTTTCTCCTCATCTTATCTTTTTTCTGATTGCTGATTATTCTTTCTTCTTATTTCGTTTGCAAAGCTTTTAGTCCCATAAATAATACTTTTCAAACATTTTCGAGGTATATAATTACTAAATTTACCAATGCATCAAGGTATTTAACCCTCATAATCCTGTTAACTTCAAATTATTGAATGCGAGAAAAGTTGATATATGTATGGAAATTTTGAAATAAACAAAATAATTTAGATAAACCAAGACTTTTATGTTGACGTTCGATATATAGTGTTGGTTTCCATCGTGTAATATGACAATACCGTGTAGATAGTATCGAAAAACAAGAAAAAACATGAGTATTGCAGCTAAATGCATATTTCATTCGTTGATTCAAGAGATTGATACAAATGGTACAAGTTCAACAAAGTATTTCTTTAGATTCGACATTTCAAAGAAAACAAACGAAAACAAAAATATAGCCATAAGTAAACTTCTGCAGAGGAACACACATATATAAATTAATATTTAACCACACAGTACATTTGTATTTATGTATGATTTCATATGTATATTAAGATAAACAATCAAAAGAAAGCAAAATTACAAATAGTAACTACCAGTAATTTAAAATTTGGCTTCTTTGGTCGCTCGTAATCGGTTGTCCTCAAATATAGTTCCTTTCGTGTTGATGTTTGTAAAATCGTATAGTATCATTTTCGTGAGAATCCAATGGCTTATAATTATTAGTTGCATTATTTCTTGATAGTGAAATATGATATAATGTTAATATTTTTCAGGTGGTATTGTCGGACTATTTCGTGTAAAATTTGTATGAAAGGCAACTATGTCTGTTTGATATTCAGACATTTCTTTGCGAAAGAATAAAATCTCCTAGAAATCCTATGTTAAAATAATAAAGTTTTTGCTTCCTTGTGTTTTATTACTTAATTTGATGTCTTCGCTGTACAGCACAAGTGAACACACGCATTATCATCGTTTCACTGGGAACCACAGAGCCGAAACCTAAACTTTTACGTTAGCAGGGACGTAACCCCGTCGAAAATTCTTGTCATTTTGGCAGTGAAAGACATGTAGGTTTTTGTAATAATTGTAAAGTGTTGTTCCCGAAAACACGTTAGCTGCTGATTTACTGAATGGTGCACGAAAATAATGATTGCAAGGTGCAGACAAAGAAATTTTGCAGTCACTTGACATTAAAAATACTGTCTTTTATTAAAAAATGATATCCTACATAGCCAACAGTTGTCGTAAAGTTATTAAACGTTCTCTAAGTCCAATAGAAAGTCTTACATCGTGTAATGACTAAACTAAAAGGTCGCCACATATCTTTTCTGATGTACATACAGACCTTCATACGCAGGCCTCATCTCTGTTATGCATTATGATTCTGGAATATCTTCTTCTCTCTTTTCGTATCAATATTATTTCTTTCTCCTCATCTTATCTTTTTTTCTGATTGCTGATTATTCTTTCTTCTTATTTCGTTTGCAAAGCTTTTAGTCCCATAAATAATACTTTTCAAACATTTTCGAGGTATATAATTACTAAATTTACCAATGCATCAAGGTATTTAACCCTCATAATCCTGTTAGCTTCAAATTATTGAATGCGAGAAAAGTTGATATATGTATGGAAATTTTGAAATAAACAAAATAATTTAGATAAACCAAGACTTTTATGTTGACGTTCGATATATAGTGTTGGTTTCCAAGGTGTAATATGACAATACCGTGTAGGTAGTATCGAAAAACAAGAAAAAACATGAGTATTGCAGCTAAATGCATATTTCATTCGTTGATTCAAGAGATTGATACAAATGGTACAAGTTAAACAAAGTATTTCTTTAGATTCGACAATTCAAAGAAAACAAACGAAAACAAAAATATAGCCATAAGTTAACTTCTGCAGAGGAACACATATATATATAAATTAATATTTAACCACACAGTACATTTGTATTTATGTATGATTTCATATGTATATTAAGATAAACAATCAAAAGAAAGCAAAATTACAAATAGTAACTACCAGTAATTTAAAATTTGGCTTCTTTGGTCGCTCGTAATCGGTTGTCCTCAAATATAGTTCCTTTCGTGTTGATGTTTGTAAAATCGTATAGTATCATTTTCGTGAGAATCCAATGGCTTATAATTATTAGTTGCATTATTTCTTGATAGTGAAATATGATATAATGTTAATATTTTTCAGGTGGTATTGTCGGACTATTTCGTGTCAAATTTGTATGAAAGGCAACTATGTCTGTTTGATATTCAGACATTTCTTTGCGAAAGAATAAAATCTCCTAGAAATCCTATGTTAAAATAATAAAGTTCTTGCTTCCTTGTGTTTTATTACTTAATTTGATGTCTTCGCTGTTCAGCACAAGTGAACACACGCATTATCATCGTTTGATTGGGAACCACAGAGCCGAAACCTAAACTTTTACGTTAGCAGGGACGTAACCCCGTCGAAAATTCTTGTCATTTTGGCAGTGAAAGACATGTAGGTTTTTGTAATAATTGTAAAGTGTTGTTCCCGAAAACACGTTAGCTGCTGATTTACTGAATGGTGCACGAAAATAATGATTGCAAGGTGCAGACAAAGAAATTTTGCAGTCACTTGACATTAAAAATACTGTCTTTTATTAAAAAATGATATCCTACATAGCCAACAGTTGTCGTAAAGTTATTAAACGTTCTCTAAGTCCAATAGAAAGTCTTACATCGTGTAATGACTAAACTAAAAGGTCGCCACACATCTTTTCTGATGTACATACAGACCTTCATACGCAGGCCTCATCTCTGTTATGCATTATGATTCTGGAATATCTTCTTCTCTCTTTTCGTATCAATATTATTTCTTTCTCCTCATCTTATCTTTTTTCTGATTGCTGATTATTCTTTCTTCTTATTTCGTTTGCAAAGCTTTTAGTCCCATAAATAATACTTTTCAAACATTTTCGAGGTATATAATTACTAAATTTACCAATGCATCAAGGTATTTAACCCTCATAATCCTGTTAGCTTCAAATTATTGAATGCGAGAAAAGTTGATATATGTATGGAAATTTTGAAATAAACAAAATAATTTAGATAAACCAAGACTTTTATGTTGACGTTCGATATATAGTGTTGGTTTCCATCGTGTAATATGACAATACCGTGTAGGTAGTATCGAAAAACAAGAAAAAACATGAGTATTGCAGCTAAATGCATATTTCATTCGCTGATTCAAGAGATTGATACAAATGGTACAAGTTCAACAAAGTATTTCTTTAGATTCGACAATTCAAAGAAAACAAACGAAAACAAAAATATAGCCATAAGTTAACTTCTGCAGAGGAACACATATATATAAATTAATATTTAACCACACAGTACATTTGTATTTATGTATGATTTCATATGTATATTAAGATAAACAATCAAAAGAAAGCAAAATTACAAATAGTAACTACCAGTAATTTAAAATTTGGCTTCTTTGGTCGCTCGTAATCGGTTGTCCTCAAATATAGTTCCTTTCGTGTTGATGTTTGTAAAATCGTATAGTATCATTTTCGTGAGAATCCAATGGCTTATAATTATTAGTTGCATTATTTCTTGATAGTGAAATATGATATAATGTTAATATTTTTCAGGTGGTATTGTCGGACTATTTCGTGTCAAATTTGTATGAAAGGCAACTATGTTTGTTTGATATTCAGACATTTCTTTGCGAAAGAATAAAATCTCCTAGAAATCCTATGTTAAAATAATAAAGTTCTTGCTTCCTTGTGTTTTATTACTTAATTTGATGTCTTCGCTGTTCAGCACAAGTGAACACACGCATTATCATCGTTTCACTGGGAACCACAGAGCTGAAACCTAAACTTTTACGTTAGCAGGGACGTAACCCCGTCGAAAATTCTTGTCATTTTGGCAGTGAAAGACATGTAGATTTTTGTAATAATTGTAAAGTGTTGTTCCCGAAAACACGTTAGCTGCTGATTTACTGAATGGTGCACGAAAATAATGATTGCAAGGTGCAGACAAAGAAATTTTGCAGTCACTTGACATTAAAAATACTGTCTTTTATTAAAAACTGATATCCTACATAGCCAACAGTTGTCGTAAAGTTATTAAACGTTCTCTAAGTCTAATAGAAAGTCTTACATCGTGTAATGACTAAACTAAAAGGTCGCCACACATCTTTTCTGATGTACATACAGACCTTCATACGCAGGCCTCATCTCTGTTATGCATTATGATTCTGGAATATCTTCTTCTCTCTTTTCGTATCAATATTATTTCTTTCTCCTCATCTTATCTTTTTTCTGATTGCTGATTATTCTTTCTTCTTATTTCGTTTGCAAAGCTTTTAGTCCCATAAATAATACTTTTCAAACATTTTCGAGGTATATAATTACTAAATTTACCAATGCATCAAGGTATTTAACCCTCATAATCCTGTTAGCTTCAAATTATTGAATGCGAGAAAAGTTGATATATGTATGGAAATTTTGAAATAAACAAAATAATTTAGATAAACCAAGACTTTTATGTTGACGTTCGATATATAGTGTTGGTTTCCATCGTGTAATATGACAATACCGTGTAGGTAGTATCGAAAAACAAGAAAAAACATGAGTATTGCAGCTAAATGCATATTTCATTCGTTGATTCAAGAGATTGATACAAATGGTACAAGTTCAACAAAGTATTTCTTTAGATTCGACAATTCAAAGAAAACAAACGAAAACAAAAATATAGCCATAAGTAAACTTCTGCAGAGGAACACATATATATAAATTAATATTTAACCACACAGTACATTTGTATTTATGTATGATTTCATATGTATATTAAGATAAACAATCAAAAGAAAGCAAAATTACAAATAGTAACTACCAGTAATTTAAAATTTGGCTTCTTTGGTCGCTCGTAATCGGTTGTCCTCAAATATAGTTCCTTTCGTGTTGATGTTTGTAAAATCGTATAGTATCATTTTCGTGAGAATCCAATGGCTTATAAATATTAGTTGCATTATTTCTTGATAGTGAAATATGATATAATGTTAATATTTTTCAGGTGGTATTGTCGGACTATTTCGTGTCAAATTTGTATGAAAGGCAACTATGTCTGTTTGATATTCAGACATTTCTTTGCGAAAGAATAAAATCTCCTAGAAATCCTATGTTAAAATAATAAAGTTCTTGCTTTCTTGTGTTTTATTACTTAATTTGATGTCTTCGCTGTTCAGCACAAGTGAACACACGTACGCATTATCATCGTTTCACTGGGAACCACAGAGCTGAAACCTAAACTTTTACGTTAGCAGGGACGTAACCCCGTCGAAAATTCTTGTCATTTTGGCAGTGAAAGACATGTAGATTTTTGTAATAATTGTAAAGTGTTGTTCCCGAAAACACGTTAGCTGCTGATTTACTGAATGGTGCACGAAAATAATGATTGCAAGGTGCAGACAAAGAAATTTTACAGTCACTTGACATTAAAAATACTGTCTTTTATTAAAAAATGATATCCTACATAGCCAACAGTTGTCGTAAAGTTATTAAACGTTCTCTAAGTCCAATAGAAAGTCTTACATCGTGTAATGACTAAACTAAAAGGTCGCCACACATCTTTTCTGATGTACATACAGACCTTCATACGCAGGCCTCATCTCTGTTATGCATTATGATTCTGGAATATCTTCTTCTCTCTTTTCGTATCAATATTATTTCTTTCTCCTCATCTTATCTTTTTTCTGATTGCTGATTATTCTTTCTTCTTATTTCGTTTGCAAAGCTTTTAGTCCCATAAATAATACTTTTCAAACATTTTCGAGGTATATAATTACTAAATTTACCAATGCATCAAGGTATTTAACCCTCATAATCCTGTTAGCTTCAAATTATTGAATGCGAGAAAAGTTGATATATGTATGGAAATTTTGAAATAAACAAAATAATTTAGATAAACCAAGACTTTTATGTTGACGTTCGATATATAGTGTTGGTTTCCATCGTGTAATATGACAATACCGTGTAGGTAGTATCGAAAAACAAGAAAAAACATGAGTATTGCAGCTAAATGCATATTTCATTCGCTGATTCAAGAGATTGATACAAATGGTACAAGTTCAACAAAGTATTTCTTTAGATTCGACAATTCAAAGAAAACAAACGAAAACAAAAATATAGCCATAAGTTAACTTCTGCAGAGGAACACATATATATAAATTAATATTTAACCACACAGTACATTTGTATTTATGTATGATTTCATATGTATATTAAGATAAACAATCAAAAGAAAGCAAAATTACAAATAGTAACTACCAGTAATTTAAAATTTGGCTTCTTTGGTCGCTCGTAATCGGTTGTCCTCAAATATAGTTCCTTTCGTGTTGATGTTTGTAAAATCGTATAGTATCATTTTCGTGAGAATCCAATGGCTTATAATTATTAGTTGCATTATTTCTTGATAGTGAAATATGATATAATGTTAATATTTTTCAGGTGGTATTGTCGGACTATTTCGTGTCAAATTTGTATGAAAGGCAACTATGTTTGTTTGATATTCAGACATTTCTTTGCGAAAGAATAAAATCTCCTAGAAATCCTATGTTAAAATAATAAAGTTCTTGCTTCCTTGTGTTTTATTACTTAATTTGATGTCTTCGCTGTTCAGCACAAGTGAACACACGCATTATCATCGTTTCACTGGGAACCACAGAGCTGAAACCTAAACTTTTACGTTAGCAGGGACGTAACCCCGTCGAAAATTCTTGTCATTTTGGCAGTGAAAGACATGTAGATTTTTGTAATAATTGTAAAGTGTTGTTCCCGAAAACACGTTAGCTGCTGATTTACTGAATGGTGCACGAAAATAATGATTGCAAGGTGCAGACAAAGAAATTTTGCAGTCACTTGACATTAAAAATACTGTCTTTTATTAAAAAATGATATCCTACATAGCCAACAGTTGTCGTAAAGTTATTAAACGTTCTCTAAGTCTAATAGAAAGTCTTACATCGTGTAATGACTAAACTAAAAGGTCGCCACACATCTTTTCTGATGTACATACAGACCTTCATACGCAGGCCTCATCTCTGTTATGCATTATGATTCTGGAATATCTTCTTCTCTCTTTTCGTATCAATATTATTTCTTTCTCCTCATCTTATCTTTTTTCTGATTGCTGATTATTCTTTCTTCTTATTTCGTTTGCAAAGCTTTTAGTCCCATAAATAATACTTTTCAAACATTTTCGAGGTATATAATTACTAAATTTACCAATGCATCAAGGTATTTAACCCTCATAATCCTGTTAGCTTCAAATTATTGAATGCGAGAAAAGTTGATATATGTATGGAAATTTTGAAATAAACAAAATAATTTAGATAAACCAAGACTTTTATGTTGACGTTCGATATATAGTGTTGGTTTCCATCGTGTAATATGACAATACCGTGTAGGTAGTATCGAAAAACAAGAAAAAACATGAGTATTGCAGCTAAATGCATATTTCATTCGTTGATTCAAGAGATTGATACAAATGGTACAAGTTCAACAAAGTATTTCTTTAGATTCGACAATTCAAAGAAAACAAACGAAAACAAAAATATAGCCATAAGTAAACTTCTGCAGAGGAACACATATATATAAATTAATATTTAACCACACAGTACATTTGTATTTATGTATGATTTCATATGTATATTAAGATAAACAATCAAAAGAAAGCAAAATTACAAATAGTAACTACCAGTAATTTAAAATTTGGCTTCTTTGGTCGCTCGTAATCGGTTGTCCTCAAATATAGTTCCTTTCGTGTTGATGTTTGTAAAATCGTATAGTATCATTTTCGTGAGAATCCAATGGCTTATAAATATTAGTTGCATTATTTCTTGATAGTGAAATATGATATAATGTTAATATTTTTCAGGTGGTATTGTCGGACTATTTCGTGTCAAATTTGTATGAAAGGCAACTATGTCTGTTTGATATTCAGACATTTCTTTGCGAAAGAATAAAATCTCCTAGAAATCCTATGTTAAAATAATAAAGTTCTTGCTTTCTTGTGTTTTATTACTTAATTTGATGTCTTCGCTGTTCAGCACAAGTGAACACACGTACGCATTATCATCGTTTCACTGGGAACCACAGAGCTGAAACCTAAACTTTTACGTTAGCAGGGACGTAACCCCGTCGAAAATTCTTGTCATTTTGGCAGTGAAAGACATGTAGATTTTTGTAATAATTGTAAAGTGTTGTTCCCGAAAACACATTAGCTGCTGATTTACTGAATGGTGCACGAAAATAATGATTGCAAGGTGCAGACAAAGAAATTTTACAGTCACTTGACATTAAAAATACTGTCTTTTATTAAAAAATGATATCCTACATAGCCAACAGTTGTCGTAAAGTTATTAAACGTTCTCTAAGTCCAATAGAAAGTCTTACATCGTGTAATGACTAAACTAAAAGGTCGCCACACATCTTTTCTGATGTACATACAGACCTTCATACGCAGGCCTCATCTCTGTTATGCATTATGATTCTGGAATATCTTCTTCTCTCTTTTCGTATCAATATTATTTCTTTCTCCTCATCTTATCTTTTTTCTGATTGCTGATTATTCTTTCTTCTTATTTCGTTTGCAAAGCTTTTAGTCCCATAAATAATACTTTTCAAACATTTTCGAGGTATATAATTACTAAATTTACCAATGCATCAAGGTATTTAACCCTCATAATCCTGTTAGCTTCAAATTATTGAATGCGAGAAAAGTTGATATATGTATGGAAATTTTGAAATAAACAAAATAATTTAGATAAACAAAGACTTTTATGTTGACGTTCGATATATAGTGTTGGTTTCCATCGTGTAATATGACAATACCGTGTAGGTAGTATCGAAAAACAAGAAAAAACATGAGTATTGCAGCTAAATGCATATTTCATTCGTTGATTCAAGAGATTGATACAAATGGTACAAGTTCAACAAAGTATTTCTTTAGATTCGACAATTCAAAGAAAACAAACGAAAACAAAAATATAGCCATAAGTTAACTTCTGCAGAGGAACACATATATATAAATTAATATTTAACCACACAGTACATTTGTATTTATGTATGATTTCATATGTATATTAAGATAAACAATCAAAAGAAAGCAAAATTACAAATAGTAACTACCAGTAATTTAAAATTTGGCTTCTTTGGTCGCTCGTAATCGGTTGTCCTCAAATATAGTTCCTTTCGTGTTGATGTTTGTAAAATCGTATAGTATCATTTTCGTGAGAATCCAATGGCTTATAATTATTAGTTGCATTATTTCTTGATAGTGAAATATGATATAATGTTAATATTTTTCAGGTGGTATTGTCGGACTATTTCGTGTCAAATTTGTATGAAAGGCAACTATGTCTGTTTGATATTCAGACATTTCTTTGCGAAAGAATAAAATCTCCTAGAAATCCTATGTTAAAATAATAAAGTTCTTGCTTCCTTGTGTTTTATTACTTAATTTGATGTCTTCGCTGTTCAGCACAAGTGAACACACGCATTATCATCGTTTCACTGGGAACCACAGAGCTGAAACCTAAACTTTTACGTTAGCAGGGACGTAACCCCGTCGAAAATTCTTGTCATTTTGGCAGTGAAAGACATGTAGATTTTTGTAATAATTGTAAAGTGTTGTTCCCGAAAACACGTTAGCTGCTGATTTACTGAATGGTGCACGAAAATAATGATTGCAAGGTGCAGACAAAGAAATTTTGCAGTCACTTGACATTAAAAATACTGTCTTTTATTAAAAAATGATATCCTACATAGCCAACAGTTGTCGTAAAGTTATTAAACGTTCTCTAAGTCTAATAGAAAGTCTTACATCGTGTAATGACTAAACTAAAAGGTCGCCACACATCTTTTCTGATGTACATACAGACCTTCATACGCAGGCCTCATCTCTGTTATGCATTATGATTCTGGAATATCTTCTTCTCTCTTTTCGTATCAATATTATTTCTTTCTCCTCATCTTATCTTTTTTCTGATTGCTGATTATTCTTTCTTCTTATTTCGTTTGCAAAGCTTTTAGTCCCATAAATAATACTTTTCAAACATTTTCGAGGTATATAATTACTAAATTTACCAATGCATCAAGGTATTTAACCCTCATAATCCTGTTAGCTTCAAATTATTGAATGCGAGAAAAGTTGATATATGTATGGAAATTTTGAAATAAACAAAATAATTTAGATAAACCAAGACTTTTATGTTGACGTTCGATATATAGTGTTGGTTTCCATCGTGTAATATGACAATACCGTGTAGGTAGTATCGAAAAACAAGAAAAAACATGAGTATTGCAGCTAAATGCATATTTCATTCGTTGATTCAAGAGATTGATACAAATGGTACAAGTTCAACAAAGTATTTCTTTAGATTCGACAATTCAAAGAAAACAAACGAAAACAAAAATATAGCCATAAGTTAACTTCTGCAGAGGAACACATATATATAAATTAATATTTAACCACACAGTACATTTGTATTTATGTATGATTTCATATGTATATTAAGATAAACAATCAAAAGAAAGCAAAATTACAAATAGTAACTACCAGTAATTTAAAATTTGGCTTCTTTGGTCGCTCGTAATCGGTTGTCCTCAAATATAGTTCCTTTCGTGTTGATGTTTGTAAAATCGTATAGTATCATTTTCGTGAGAATCCAATGGCTTATAATTATTAGTTGCATTATTTCTTGATAGTGAAATATGATATAATGTTAATATTTTTCAGGTGGTATTGTCGGACTATTTCGTGTCAAATTTGTATGAAAGGCAACTATGTCTGTTTGATATTCAGACATTTCTTTGCGAAAGAATAAAATCTCCTAGAAATCCTATGTTAAAATAATAAAGTTCTTGCTTCCTTGTGTTTAATACTTAATTTGATGTCTTCGCTGTTCAGCACAAGTGAACACACGCATTATCATCGTTTCACTGGGAACCACAGAGCTGAAACCTAAACTTTTACGTTAGCAGGGACGTAACCCCGTCGAAAATTCTTGTCATTTTGGCAGTGAAAGACATGTAGATTTTTGTAATAATTGTAAAGTGTTGTTCCCGAAAACACGTTAGCTGCTGATTTACTGAATGGTGCACGAAAATAATGATTGCAAGGTGCAGACAAAGAAATTTTGCAGTCACTTGACATTAAAAATACTGTCTTTTATTAAAAAATGATATCCTACATAGCCAACAGTTGTCGTAAAGTTATTAAACGTTCTCTAAGTCTAATAGAAAGTCTTACATCGTGTAATGACTAAACTAAAAGGTCGCCACACATCTTTTCTGATGTACATACAGACCTTCATACGCAGGCCTCATCTCTGTTATGCATTATGATTCTGGAATATCTTCTTCTCTCTTTTCGTATCAATATTATTTCTTTCTCCTCATCTTATCTTTTTTCTGATTGCTGATTATTCTTTCTTCTTATTTCGTTTGCAAAGCTTTTAGTCCCATAAATAATACTTTTCAAACATTTTCGAGGTATATAATTACTAAATTTACCAATGCATCAAGGTATTTAACCCTCATAATCCTGTTAGCTTCAAATTATTGAATGCGAGAAAAGTTGATATATGTATGGAAATTTTGAAATAAACAAAATAATTTAGATAAACCAAGACTTTTATGTTGACGTTCGATATATAGTGTTGGTTTCCATCGTGTAATATGACAATACCGTGTAGGTAGTATCGAAAAACAAGAAAAAACATGAGTATTGCAGCTAAGTGCATATTTCATTCGTTGATTCAAGAGATTGATACAAATGGTACAAGTTCAACAAAGTATTTCTTTAGATTCGACAATTCAAAGAAAACAAACGAAAACAAAAATATAGCCATAAGTAAACTTCTGCAGAGGAACACATATATATAAATTAATATTTAACCACACAGTACATTTGTATTTATGTATGATTTCATATGTATATTAAGATAAACAATCAAAAGAAAGCAAAATTACAAATAGTAACTACCAGTAATTTAAAATTTGGCTTCTTTGGTCGCTCGTAATCGGTTGTCCTCAAATATAGTTCCTTTCGTGTTGATGTTTGTAAAATCGTATAGTATCATTTTCGTGAGAATCCAATGGCTTATAATTATTAGTTGCATTATTTCTTGATAGTGAAATATGATATAATGTTAATATTTTTCAGGTGGTATTGTCGGACTATTTCGTGTCAAATTTGTATGAAAGGCAACTATGTCTGTTTGATATTCAGACATTTCTTTGCGAAAGAATAAAATCTCCTAGAAATCCTATGTTAAAATAATAAAGTTCTTGCTTCCTTGTGTTTTATTACTTAATTTGATGTCTTCGCTGTTCAGCACAAGTGAACACACGCATTATCATCGTTTCACTGGGAACCACAGAGCTGAAACCTAAACTTTTACGTTAGCAGGGACGTAACCCCGTCGAAAATTCTTGTCATTTTGGCAGTGAAAGACATGTAGATTTTTGTAATAATTGTAAAGTGTTGTTCCCGAAAACACGTTAGCTGCTGATTTACTGAATGGTGCACGAAAATAATGATTGCAAGGTGCAGACAAAGAAATTTTGCAGTCACTTGACATTAAAAATACTGTCTTTTATTAAAAAATGATATCCTACATAGCCAACAGTTGTCGTAAAGTTATTAAACGTTCTCTAAGTCTAATAGAAAGTCTTACATCGTGTAATGACTAAACTAAAAGGTCGCCACACATCTTTTCTGATGTACATACAGACCTTCATACGCAGGCCTCATCTCTGTTATGCATTATGATTCTGGAATATCTTCTTCTCTCTTTTCGTATCAATATTATTTCTTTCTCCTCATCTTATCTTTTTTCTGATTGCTGATTATTCTTTCTTCTTATTTCGTTTGCAAAGCTTTTAGTCCCATAAATAATACTTTTCAAACATTTTCGAGGTATATAATTACTAAATTTACCAATGCATCAAGGTATTTAACCCTCATAATCCTGTTAGCTTCAAATTATTGAATGCGAGAAAAGTTGATATATGTATGGAAATTTTGAAATAAACAAAATAATTTAGATAAACCAAGACTTTTATGTTGACGTTCGATATATAGTGTTGGTTTCCATCGTGTAATATGACAATACCGTGTAGGTAGTATCGAAAAACAAGAAAAAACATGAGTATTGCAGCTAAATGCATATTTCATTCGTTGATTCAAGAGATTGATACAAATGGTACAAGTTCAACAAAGTATTTCTTTAGATTCGACAATTCAAAGAAAACAAACGAAAACAAAAATATAGCCATAAGTAAACTTCTGCAGAGGAACACATATATATAAATTAATATTTAACCACACAGTACATTTGTATTTATGTATGATTTCATATGTATATTAAGATAAACAATCAAAAGAAAGCAAAATTACAAATAGTAACTACCAGTAATTTAAAATTTGGCTTCTTTGGTCGCTCGTAATCGGTTGTCCTCAAATATAGTTCCTTTCGTGTTGATGTTTGTAAAATCGTATAGTATCATTTTCGTGAGAATCCAATGGCTTATAATTATTAGTTGCATTATTTCTTGATAGTGAAATATGATATAATGTTAATATTTTTCAGGTGGTATTGTCGGACTATTTCGTGTCAAATTTGTATGAAAGGCAACTATGTCTGTTTGATATTCAGACATTTCTTTGCGAAAGAATAAAATCTCCTAGAAACCTTATGTTAGAATAATAAAGTTCTTGCTTCCTTGTGTTTTATTACTTAATTTGATGTCTTCGCTGTTCAGCACAAGTGAACACACGCATTATCATCGTTTCACTAGGAACCACAGAGCTGAAACCTAAACTTTTACGTTAGCAGGGACGTAACCCCGTCGAAAATTCTTGTCATTTTGGCAGTGAAAGACATGTAGATTTTTGTAATAATTGTAAAGTGTTGTTCCCGAAAACACGTTAGCTGCTGATTTACTGAATGGTGCACGACAATAATGATTGCAAGGTTCAGACAAAGAAATTTTGCAGTCACTTGACATTAAAAATACTGTCTTTTATTAAAAAATGATATCCTACATAGCCAACAGTTGTCGTAAAGTTATTAAACGTTCTCTAAGTCTAATAGAAAGTCTTACATCGTGTAATGACTAAACTAAAAGGTCGCCACACATCTTTTCTGATGTACATACAGACCTTCATACGCAGGCCTCATCTCTGTTATGCATTATGATTCTGGAATATCTTCTTCTCTCTTTTCGTATCAATATTATTTCTTTCTCCTCATCTTATCTTTTTTCTGATTGCTGATTATTCTTTCTTCTTATTTCGTTTGCAAAGCTTTTAGTCCCATAAATAATACTTTTCAAACATTTTCGAGGTATATAATTACTAAATTTACCAATGCATCAAGGTATTTAACCCTCATAATCCTGTTAGCTTCAAATTATTGAATGCGAGAAAAGTTGATATATGTATGGAAATTTTGAAATAAACAAAATAATTTAGATAAACCAAGACTTTTATGTTGACGTTCGATATATAGTGTTGGTTTCCATCGTGTAATATGACAATACCGTGTAGGTAGTATCGAAAAACAAGAAAAAACATGAGTATTGCAGCTAAATGCATATTTCATTCGTTGATTCAAGAGATTGATACAAATGGTACAAGTTCAACAAAGTATTTCTTTAGATTCGACAATTCAAAGAAAACAAACGAAAACAAAAATATAGCCATAAGTAAACTTCTGCAGAGGAACACATATATATAAATTAATATTTAACCACACAGTACATTTGTATTTATGTATGATTTCATATGTATATTAAGATAAACAATCAAAAGAAAGCAAAATTACAAATAGTAACTACCAGTAATTTAAAATTTGGCTTCTTTGGTCGCTCGTAATCGGTTGTCCTCAAATATAGTTCCTTTCGTGTTGATGTTTGTAAAATCGTATAGTATCATTTTCGTGAGAATCCAATGGCTTATAATTATTAGTTGCATTATTTCTTGATAGTGAAATATGATATAATGTTAATATTTTTCAGGTGGTATTGTCGGACTATTTCGTGTCAAATTTGTATGAAAGGCAACTATGTCTGTTTGATATTCAGACATTTCTTTGCGAAAGAATAAAATCTCCTAGAAACCTTATGTTAGAATAATAAAGTTCTTGCTTCCTTGTGTTTTATTACTTAATTTGATGTCTTCGCTGTTCAGCACAAGTGAACACACGCATTATCATCGTTTCACTAGGAACCACAGAGCTGAAACCTAAACTTTTACGTTAGCAGGGACGTAACCCCGTCGAAAATTCTTGTCATTTTGGCAGTGAAAGACATGTAGATTTTTGTAATAATTGTAAAGTGTTGTTCCCGAAAACACGTTAGCTGCTGATTTACTGAATGGTGCACGAAAATAATGATTGCAAGGTTCAGACAAAGAAATTTTGCAGTCACTTGACATTAAAAATACTGTCTTTTATTAAAAAATGATATCCTACATAGCCAACAGTTGTCGTAAAGTTATTAAACGTTCTCTAAGTCTAATAGAAAGTCTTACATCGTGTAATGACTAAACTAAAAGGTCGCCACACATCTTTTCTGATGTACATACAGACCTTCATACGCAGGCCTCATCTCTGTTATGCATTATGATTCTGGAATATCTTCTTCTCTCTTTTCGTATCAATATTATTTCTTTCTCCTCATCTTATCTTTTTTCTGATTGCTGATTATTCTTTCTTCTTATTTCGTTTGCAAAGCTTTTAGTCCCATAAATAATACTTTTCAAACATTTTCGAGGTATATAATTACTAAATTTACCAATGCATCAAGGTATTTAACCCTCATAATCCTGTTAGCTTCAAATTATTGAATGCGAGAAAAGTTGATATATGTATGGAAATTTTGAAATAAACAAAATAATTTAGATAAACCAAGACTTTTATGTTGACGTTCGATATATAGTGTTGGTTTCCATCGTGTAATATGACAATACCGTGTAGGTAGTATCGAAAAACAAGAAAAAACATGAGTATTGCAGCTAAATGCATATTTCATTCGTTGATTCAAGAGATTGATACAAATGGTACAAGTTCAACAAAGTATTTCTTTAGATTCGACAATTCAAAGAAAACAAACGAAAACAAAAATATAGCCATAAGTAAACTTCTGCAGAGGAACACATATATATAAATTAATATTTAACCACACAGTACATTTGTATTTATGTATGATTTCATATGTATATTAAGATAAACAATCAAAAGAAAGCAAAATTACAAATAGTAACTACCAGTAATTTAAAATTTGGCTTCTTTGGTCGCTCGTAATCGGTTGTCCTCAAATATAGTTCCTTTCGTGTTGATGTTTGTAAAATCGTATAGTATCATTTTCGTGAGAATCCAATGGCTTATAATTATTAGTTGCATTATTTCTTGATAGTGAAATATGATATAATGTTGATATTTTTCAGGTGGTATTGTCGGACTATTTCGTGTCAAATTTGTATGAAAGGCAACTATGTCTGTTTGATATTCAGACATTTCTTTGCGAAAGAATAAAATCTCCTAGAAATCCTATGTTAAAATAATAAAGTTCTTGCTTCCTTGTGTTTTATTACTTACTTTGATGTCTTTGCTGTTCAGCACAAGTGAACACACGTACGCATTATCATCGTTTCACTGGGAACCACAGAGCTGAAACCTAAACTTTTACGTTAGCAGGGACGTAACCCCGTCGAAAATTCTTGTCATTTTGGCAGTGAAAGACATGTAGATTTTTGTAATAATTGTAAAGTGTTGTTCCCGAAAACACGTTAGCTGCTGATTTACTGAATGGTGCACGAAAATAATGATTGCAAGGTGCAGACAAAGAAATTTTACAGTCACTTGACATTAAAAATACTGTCTTTTATTAAAAAATGATATCCTACATAGCCAACAGTTGTCGTAAAGTTATTAAACGTTCTCTAAGTCTAATAGAAAGTCTTACATCGTGTAATGACTAAACTAAAAGGTCGCCACACATCTTTTCTGATGTACATACAGACCTTCATACGCAGGCCTCATCTCTGTTATGCATTATGATTCTGGAATATCTTCTTCTCTCTTTTCGTATCAATATTATTTCTTTCTCCTCATCTTATCTTTTTTCTGATTGCTGATTATTCTTTCTTCTTATTTCGTTTGCAAAGCTTTTAGTCCCATAAATAATACTTTTCAAACATTTTCGAGGTATATAATTACTAAATTTACCAATGCATCAAGGTATTTAACCCTCATAATCCTGTTAGCTTCAAATTATTGAATGCGAGAAAAGTTGATATATGTATGGAAATTTTGAAATAAACAAAATAATTTAGATAAACCAAGACTTTTATGTTGACGTTCGATATATAGTGTTGGTTTCCATCGTGTAATATGACAATACCGTGTAGGTAGTATCGAAAAACAAGAAAAAACATGAGTATTGCAGCTAAATGCATATTTCATTCGTTGATTCAAGAGATTGATACAAATGGTACAAGTTCAACAAAGTATTTCTTTAGATTCGACAATTCAAAGAAAACAAACGAAAACAAAAATATAGCCATAAGTTAACTTCTGCAGAGGAACACATATATATAAATTAATATTTAACCACACAGTACATTTGTATTTATGTATGATTTCATATGTATATTAAGATAAACAATCAAAAGAAAGCAAAATTACAAATAGTAACTACCAGTAATTTAAAATTTGGCTTCTTTGGTCGCTCGTAATCGGTTGTCCTCAAATATAGTTCCTTTCGTGTTGATGTTTGTAAAATCGTATAGTATCATTTTCGTGAGAATCCAATGGCTTATAATTATTAGTTGCATTATTTCTTGATAGTGAAATATGATATAATGTTAATATTTTTCAGGTGGTATTGTCGGACTATTTCGTGTCAAATTTGTATGAAAGGCAACTATGTCTGTTTGATATTCAGACATTTCTTTGCGAAAGAATAAAATCTCCTAGAAATCCTATGTTAAAACAATAAAGTTCTTGCTTCCTTGTGTTTTATTACTTAATTTGATGTCTTCGCTGTTCAGCACAAGTGAACACACGCATTATCATCGTTTCACTGTGAACCACAGAGCTGAAACCTAAACTTTTACGTTAGCAGGGACGTAACCCCGTCGAAAATTCTTGTCATTTTGGCAGTGAAAGACATGTAGATTTTTGTAATAATTGTAAAGTGTTGTTCCCGAAAACACGTTAGCTGCTGATTTACTGAATGGTGCACGAAAATAATGATTGCAAGGTGCAGACAAAGAAATTTTGCAGTCACTTGACATTAAAAATACTGTCTTTTATTAAAAAATGATATCCTACATAGCCAACAGTTGTCGTAAAGTTATTAAACGTTCTCTAAGTCTAATAGAAAGTCTTACATCGTGTAATGACTAAACTAAAAGGTCGCCACACATTTTTTCTGATGTACATACAGACCTTCATACGCAGGCCTCATCTCTGTTATGCATTATGATTCTGGAATATCTTCTTCTCTCTTTTCGTATCAATATTATTTCTTTCTCCTCATCTTATCTTTTTTCTGATTGCTGATTATTCTTTCTTCTTATTTCGTTTGCAAAGCTTTTAGTCCCATAAATAATACTTTTCAAACATTTTCGAGGTATATAATTACTAAATTTACCAATGCATCAAGGTATTTAACCCTCATAATCCTGTTAGCTTCAAATTATTGAATGCGAGAAAAGTTGATATATGTATGGAAATTTTGAAATAAACAAAATAATTTAGATAAACCAAGACTTTTATGTTGACGTTCGATATATAGTGTTGGTTTCCATCGTGTAATATGACAATACCGTGTAGGTAGTATCGAAAAACAAGAAAAAACATGAGTATTGCAGCTAAATGCATATTTCATTCGTTGATTCAAGAGATTGATACAAATGGTACAAGTTCAACAAAGTATTTCTTTAGATTCGACAATTCAAAGAAAACAAACGAAAACAAAAATATAGCCATAAGTTAACTTCTGCAGAGGAACACATATATATAAATTAATATTTAACCACACAGTACATTTGTATTTATGTATGATTTCATATGTATATTAAGATAAACAATCAAAAGAAAGCAAAATTACAAATAGTAACTACCAGTAATTTAAAATTTGGCTTCTTTGGTCGCTCGTAATCGGTTGTCCTCAAATATAGTTCCTTTCGTGTTGATGTTTGTAAAATCGTATAGTATCATTTTCGTGAGAATCCAATGGCTTATAATTATTAGTTGCATTATTTCTTGATAGTGAAATATGATATAATGTTAATATTTTTCAGGTGGTATTGTCGGACTATTTCGTGTCAAATTTGTATGAAAGGCAACTATGTCTGTTTGATATTCAGACATTTCTTTGCGAAAGAATAAAATCTCCTAGAAATCCTATGTTAAAATAATAAAGTTCTTGCTTCCTTGTGTTTTATTACTTAATTTGATGTCTTCGCTGTTCAGCACAAGTGAACACACGCATTATCATCGTTTCACTGGGAACCACAGAGCTGAAACCTAAACTTTTACGTTAGCAGGGACGTAACCCCGTCGAAAATTCTTGTCATTTTGGCAGTGAAAGACATGTAGATTTTTGTAATAATTGTAAAGTGTTGTTCCCGAAAACACGTTAGCTGCTGATTTACTGAATGGTGCACGAAAATAATGATTGCAAGGTGCAGACAAAGAAATTTTGCAGTCACTTGACATTAAAAATACTGTCTTTTATTAAAAAATGATATCCTACATAGCCAACAGTTGTCGTAAAGTTATTAAACGTTCTCTAAGTCTAATAGAAAGTCTTACATCGTGTAATGACTAAACTAAAAGGTCGCCACACATCTTTTCTGATGTACATACAGACCTTCATACGCAGGCCTCATCTCTGTTATGCATTATGATTCTGGAATATCTTCTTCTCTCTTTTCGTATCAATATTATTTCTTTCTCCTCATCTTATCTTTTTTCTGATTGCTGATTATTCTTTCTTCTTATTTCGTTTGCAAAGCTTTTAGTCCCATAAATAATACTTTTCAAACATTTTCGAGGTATATAATTACTAAATTTACCAATGCATCAAGGTATTTAACCCTCATAATCCTGTTAGCTTCAAATTATTGAATGCGAGAAAAGTTGATATATGTATGGAAATTTTGAAATAAACAAAATAATTTAGATAAACCAAGACTTTTATGTTGACGTTCGATATATAGTGTTGGTTTCCATCGTGTAATATGACAATACCGTGTAGGTAGTATCGAAAAACAAGAAAAAACATGAGTATTGCAGCTAAATGCATATTTCATTCGTTGATTCAAGAGATTGATACAAATGGTACAAGTTCAACAAAGTATTTCTTTAGATTCGACAATTCAAAGAAAACAAACGAAAACAAAAATATAGCCATAAGTTAACTTCTGCAGAGGAACACATATATATAAATTAATATTTAACCACACAGTACATTTGTATTTATGTATGATTTCATATGTATATTAAGATAAACAATCAAAAGAAAGCAAAATTACAAATAGTAACTACCAGTAATTTAAAATTTGGCTTCTTTGGTCGCTCGTAATCGGTTGTCCTCAAATATAGTTCCTTTCGTGTTGATGTTTGTAAAATCGTATAGTATCATTTTCGTGAGAATCCAATGGCTTATAATTATTAGTTGCATTATTTCTTGATAGTGAAATATGATATAATGTTAATATTTTTCAGGTGGTATTGTCGGACTATTTCGTGTCAAATTTGTATGAAAGGCAACTATGTCTGTTTGATATTCAGACATTTCTTTGCGAAAGAATAAAATCTCCTAGAAATCCTATGTTAAAATAATAAAGTTCTTGCTTCCTTGTGTTTTATTACTTAATTTGATGTCTTCGCTGTTCAGCACAAGTGAACACACGTACGCATTATCATCGTTTCACTGGGAACCACAGAGCTGAAACCTAAACTTTTACGTTAGCAGGGACGTAACCCCGTCGAAAATTCTTGTCATTTTGGCAGTGAAAGACATGTAGATTTTTGTAATAATTGTAAAGTGTTGTTCCCGAAAACACGTTAGCTGCTGATTTACTGAATGGTGCACGAAAATAATGATTGCAAGGTGCAGACAAAGAAATTTTGCAGTCACTTGACATTAAAAATACTGTCTTTTATTAAAAAATGATATCCTACATAGCCAACAGTTGTCGTAAAGTTATTAAACGTTCTCTAAGTCTAATAGAAAGTCTTACATCGTGTAATGACTAAACTAAAAGGTCGCCACACATCTTTTCTGATGTACATACAGACCTTCATACGCAGGCCTCATCTCTGTTATGCATTATGATTCTGGAATATCTTCTTCTCTCTTTTCGTATCAATATTATTTCTTTCTCCTCATCTTATCTTTTTTCTGATTGCTGATTATTCTTTCTTCTCATTTCGTTTGCAAAGCTTTTAGTCCAATAAATAATACTTTTCAAACATTTTCGAGGTATATAATTACTAAATTTACCAATGCATCAAGGTATTTAACCCTCATAATCCTGTTAGCTTCAAATTATTGAATGCGAGAAAAGTTGATATATGTATGGAAATTTTGAAATAAACAAAATAATTTAGATAAACCAAGACTTTTATGTTGACGTTCGATATATAGTGTTGGTTTCCATCGTGTAATATGACAATACCGTGTAGGTAGTATCGAAAAACAAGAAAAAACATGAGTATTGCAGCTAAATGCATATTTCATTCGTTGATTCAAGAGATTGATACAAATGGTACAAGTTCAACAAAGTATTTCTTTAGATTCGACAATTCAAAGAAAACAAACGAAAACAAAAATATAGCCATAAGTTAACTTCTGCAGAGGAACACATATATATAAATTAATATTTAACCACACAGTACATTTGTATTTATGTATGATTTCATATGTATATTAAGATAAACAATCAAAAGAAAGCAAAATTACAAATAGTAACTACCAGTAATTTAAAATTTGGCTTCTTTGGTCGCTCGTAATCGGTTGTCCTCAAATATAGTTCCTTTCGTGTTGATGTTTGTAAAATCGTATAGTATCATTTTCGTGAGAATCCAATGGCTTATAATTATTAGTTGCATTATTTCTTGATAGTGAAATATGATATAATGTTAATATTTTTCAGGTGGTATTGTCGGACTATTTCGTGTCAAATTTGTATGAAAGGCAACTATGTCTGTTTGATATTCAGACATTTCTTTGCGAAAGAATAAAATCTCCTAGAAATCCTATGTTAAAATAATAAAGTTCTTGCTTCCTTGTGTTTTATTACTTAATTTGATGTCTTCGCTGTTCAGCACAAGTGAACACACGTACGCATTATCATCGTTTCACTGGGAACCACAGAGCTGAAACCTAAACTTTTACGTTAGCAGGGACGTAACCCCGTCGAAAATTCTTGTCATTTTGGCAGTGAAAGACATGTAGATTTTTGTAATAATTGTAAAGTGTTGTTCCCGAAAACACGTTAGCTGCTGATTTACTGAATGGTGCACGAAAATAATGATTGCAAGGTGCAGACAAAGAAATTTTGCAGTCACTTGACATTAAAAATACTGTCTTTTATTAAAAAATGATATCCTACATAGCCAACAGTTGTCGTAAAGTTATTAAACGTTCTCTAAGTCTAATAGAAAGTCTTACATCGTGTAATGACTAAACTAAAAGGTCGCCACACATCTTTTCTGATGTACATACAGACCTTCATACGCAGGCCTCATCTCTGTTATGCATTATGATTCTGGAATATCTTCTTCTCTCTTTTCGTATCAATATTATTTCTTTCTCCTCATCTTATCTTTTTTCTGATTGCTGATTATTCTTTCTTCTTATTTCGCTTGCAAAGCTTTTAGTCCCATAAATAATACTTTTCAAACATTTTCGAGGTATATAATTACTAAATTTACCAATGCATCAAGGTATTTAACCCTCATAATCCTGTTAGCTTCAAATTATTGAATGCGAGAAAAGTTGATATATGTATGGAAATTTTGAAATAAACAAAATAATTTAGATAAACCAAGACTTTTATGTTGACGTTCGATATATAGTGTTGGTTTCCATCGTGTAATATGACAATACCGTGTAGGTAGTATCGAAAAACAAGAAAAAACATGAGTATTGCAGCTAAATGCATATTTCATTCGTTGATTCAAGAGATTGATACAAATGGTACAAGTTCAACAAAGTATTTCTTTAGATTCGACAATTCAAAGAAAACAAACGAAAACAAAAATATAGCCATAAGTAAACTTCTGCAGAGGAACACATATATATAAATTAATATTTAACCACACAGTACATTTGTATTTATGTATGATTTCATATGTATATTAAGATAAACAATCAAAAGAAAGCAAAATCACAAATAGTAACTACCAGTAATTTAAAATTTGGCTTCTTTGGTCGCTCGTAATCGGTTGTCCTCAAATATAGTTCCTTTCGTGTTGATGTTTGTAAAATCGTATAGTATCATTTTCGTGAGAATCCAATGGCTTATAATTATTAGTTGCATTATTTCTTGATAGTGAAATATGATATAATGTTAATATTTTTCAGGTGGTATTGTCGGACTATTTCGTGTCAAATTTGTATGAAAGGCAACTATGTCTGTTTGATATTCAGACATTTCTTTGCGAAAGAATAAAATCTCCTAGAAATCCTATGTTAAAATAATAAAGTTCTTGCTTCCTTGTGTTTTATTACTTAATTTGATGTCTTCGCTGTTCAGCACAAGTGAACACACGCATTATCATCGTTTCACTGGGAACCACAGAGCTGAAACCTAAACTTTTACGTTAGCAGGGACGTAACCCCGTCGAAAATTCTTGTCATTTTGGCAGTGAAAGACATGTAGATTTTTGTAATAATTGTAAAGTGTTGTTCCCGAAAACACGTTAGCTGCTGATTTACTGAATGGTGCACGAAAATAATGATTGCAAGGTGCAGACAAAGAAATTTTGCAGTCACTTGACATTAAAAATACTGTCTTTTATTAAAAAATGATATCCTACATAGCCAACAGTTGTCGTAAAGTTATTAAACGTTCTCTAAGTCTAATAGAAAGTCTTACATCGTGTAATGACTAAACTAAAAGGTCGCCACACATCTTTTCTGATGTACGACAGACCTTCATACGCAGGCCTCATCTCTGTTATGCATTATGATTCTGGAATATCTTCTTCTCTCTTTTCGTATCAATATTATTTCTTTCTCCTCATTTTATCTTTTTTCTGATTGCTGATTATTCTTTCTTCTTATTTCGTTTACAAAGCTTTTAGTCCCATAAATAATACTTTTCAAACATTTTCGAGGTATATAATTACTAAATTTACCAATGCATCAAGGTATTTAACCCTCATAATCCTGTTAGCTTCAAATTATTGAATGCGAGAAAAGTTGATATATGTATGGAAATTTTGAAATAAACAAAATAATTTAGATAAACCAAGACTTTTATGTTGACGTTCGATATATAGTGTTGGTTTCCATCGTGTAATATGACAATACCGTGTAGGTAGTATCGAAAAACAAGAAAAAACATGAGTATTGCAGCTAAATGCATATTTCATTCGCTGATTCAAGAGATTGATACAAATGGTACAAGTTCAACAAAGTATTTCTTTAGATTCGACAATTCAAAGAAAACAAACGAAAACAAAAATATAGCCATAAGTTAACTTCTGCAGAGGAACACATATATATAAATTAATATTTAACCACACAGTACATTTGTATTTATGTATGATTTCATATGTATATTAAGATAAACAATCAAAAGAAAGCAAAATTACAAATAGTAACTACCAGTAATTTAAAATTTGGCTTCTTTGGTCGCTCGTAATCGGTTGTCCTCAAATATAGTTCCTTTCGTGTTGATGTTTGTAAAATCGTATAGTATCATTTTCGTGAGAATCCAATGGCTTATAATTATTAGTTGCATTATTTCTTGATAGTGAAATATGATATAATGTTAATATTTTTCAGGTGGTATTGTCGGACTATTTCGTGTCAAATTTGTATGAAAGGCAACTATGTTTGTTTGATATTCAGACATTTCTTTGCGAAAGAATAAAATCTCCTAGAAATCCTATGTTAAAATAATAAAGTTCTTGCTTCCTTGTGTTTTATTACTTAATTTGATGTCTTCGCTGTTCAGCACAAGTGAACACACGCATTATCATCGTTTCACTGGGAACCACAGAGCTGAAACCTAAACTTTTACGTTAGCAGGGACGTAACCCCGTCGAAAATTCTTGTCATTTTGGCAGTGAAAGACATGTAGATTTTTGTAATAATTGTAAAGTGTTGTTCCCGAAAACACGTTAGCTGCTGATTTACTGAATGGAGCACGAAAATAATGATTGCAAGGTGCAGACAAAGAAATTTTGCAGTCACTTGACATTAAAAATACTGTCTTTTATTAAAAAATGATATCCTACATAGCCAACAGTTGTCGTAAAGTTATTAAACGTTCTCTAAGTCTAATAGAAAGTCTTACATCGTGTAATGACTAAACTAAAAGGTCGCCACACATCTTTTCTGATGTACATACAGACCTTCATACGCAGGCCTCATCTCTGTTATGCATTATGATTCTGGAATATCTTCTTCTCTCTTTTCGTATCAATATTATTTCTTTCTCCTCATCTTATCTTTTTTCTGATTGCTGATTATTCTTTCTTCTTATTTCGTTTGCAAAGCTTTTAGTCCAATAAATAATACTTTTCAAACATTTTCGAGGTATATAATTACTAAATTTACCAATGCATCAAGGTATTTAACCCTCATAATCCTGTTAGCTTCAAATTATTGAATGCGAGAAAAGTTGATATATGTATGGAAATTTTGAAATAAACAAAATAATTTAGATAAACCAAGACTTTTATGTTGACGTTCGATATATAGTGTTGGTTTCCATCGTGTAATATGACAATACCGTGTAGGTAGTATCGAAAAACAAGAAAAAACATGAGTATTGCAGCTAAATGCATATTTCATTCGTTGATTCAAGAGATTGATACAAATGGTACAAGTTCAACAAAGTATTTCTTTAGATTCGACAATTCAAAGAAAACAAACGAAAACAAAAATATAGCCATAAGTAAACTTCTGCAGAGGAACACATATATATAAATTAATATTTAACCACACAGTACATTTGTATTTATGTATGATTTCATATGTATATTAAGATAAACAATCAAAAGAAAGCAAAATTACAAATAGTAACTACCAGTAATTTAAAATTTGGCTTCTTTGGTCGCTCGTAATCGGTTGTCCTCAAATATAGTTCCTTTCGTGTTGATGTTTGTAAAATCGTATAGTATCATTTTCGTGAGAATCCAATGGCTTATAATTATTAGTTGCATTATTTCTTGATAGTGAAATATGATATAATGTTAATATTTTTCAGGTGGTATTGTCGGACTATTTCGTGTCAAATTTGTATGAAAGGCAACTATGTCTGTTTGATATTCAGACATTTCTTTGCGAAAGAATAAAATCTCCTAGAAATCCTATGTTAAAATAATAAAGTTCTTGCTTCCTTGTGTTTTATTACTTAATTTGATGTCTTCGCTGTTCAGCACAAGTGAACACACGTACGCATTATCATCGTTTCACTGGGAACCACAGAGCTGAAACCTAAACTTTTACGTTAGCAGGGACGTAACCCCGTCGAAAATTCTTGTCATTTTGGCAGTGAAAGACATGTAGATTTTTGTAATAATTGTAAAGTGTTGTTCCCGAAAACACGTTAGCTGCTGATTTACTGAATGGTGCACGAAAATAATGATTGCAAGGTGCAGACAAAGAAATTTTGCAGTCACTTGACATTAAAAATACTGTCTTTTATTAAAAAATGATATCCTACATAGCCAACAGTTGTCGTAAAGTTATTAAACGTTCTCTAAGTCTAATAGAAAGTCTTACATCGTGTAATGACTAAACTAAAAGGTCGCCACACATCTTTTCTGATGTACATACAGACCTTCATACGCAGGCCTCATCTCTGTTATGCATTATGATTCTGGAATATCTTCTTCTCTCTTTTCGTATCAATATTATTTCTTTCTCCTCATCTTATCTTTTTTCTGATTGCTGATTATTCTTTCTTCTTATTTCGTTTGCAAAGCTTTTAGTCCAATAAATAATACTTTTCAAACATTTTCGAGGTATATAATTACTAAATTTACCAATGCATCAAGGTATTTAACCCTCATAATCCTGTTAGCTTCAAATTATTGAATGCGAGAAAAGTTGATATATGTATGGAAATTTTGAAATAAACAAAATAATTTAGATAAACCAAGACTTTTATGTTGACGTTCGATATATAGTGTTGGTTTCCATCGTGTAATATGACAATACCGTGTAGGTAGTATCGAAAAACAAGAAAAAACATGAGTATTGCAGCTAAATGCATATTTCATTCGTTGATTCAAGAGATTGATACAAATGGTACAAGTTCAACAAAGTATTTCTTTAGATTCGACAATTCAAAGAAAACAAACGAAAACAAAAATATAGCCATAAGTTAACTTCTGCAGAGGAACACATATATATAAATTAATATTTAACCACACAGTACATTTGTATTTATGTATGATTTCATATGTATATTAAGATAAACAATCAAAAGAAAGCAAAATTACAAATAGTAACTACCAGTAATTTAAAATTTGGCTTCTTTGGTCGCTCGTAATCGGTTGTCCTCAAATATAGTTCCTTTCGTGTTGATGTTTGTAAAATCGTATAGTATCATTTTCGTGAGAATCCAATGGCTTATAATTATTAGTTGCATTATTTCTTGATAGTGAAATATGATATAATGTTAATATTTTTCAGGTGGTATTGTCGGACTATTTCGTGTCAAATTTGTATGAAAGGCAACTATGTCTGTTTGATATTCAGACATTTCTTTGCGAAAGAATAAAATCTCCTAGAAATCCTATGTTAAAATAATAAAGTTCTTGCTTCCTTGTGTTTTATTACTTAATTTGATGTCTTCGTTGTTCAGCACAAGTGAACACACGTACGCATTATCATCGTTTCACTGGGAACCACAGAGCTGAAACCTAAACTTTTACGTTAGCAGGGACGTAACCCCGTCGAAAATTCTTGTCATTTTGGCAGTGAAAGACATGTAGATTTTTGTAATAATTGTAAAGTGTTGTTCCCGAAAACACGTTAGCTGCTGATTTACTGAATGGTGCACGAAAATAATGACTGCAAGGTGCAGACACAGAAATTTTGCAGTCACTTGACATTAAAAATATTGTCTTTTATTAAAAAATGATATCCTACATAGCCAACAGTTGTCGTAAAGTTATTAAACGTTCTCTAAGTCTAATAGAAAGTCTTACATCGTGTAATGACTAAACTAAAAGGTCGCCACACATCTTTTCTGATGTACATACAGACCTTCATACGCAGGCCTCATCTCTGTTATGCATTATGATTCTGGAATATCTTCTTCTCTCTTTTCGTATCAATATTATTTCTTTCTCCTCATCTTATCTTTTTTCTGATTGCTGATTATTCTTTCTTCTTATTTCGTTTGCAAAGCTTTTAGTCCCATAAATAATACTTTTCAAACATTTTCGAGGTATATAATTACTAAATTTACCAATGCATCAAGGTATTTAACCCTCATAATCCTGTTAGCTTCAAATTATTGAATGCGAGAAAAGTTGATATATGTATGGAAATTTTGAAATAAACAAAATAATTTAGATAAACCAAGACTTTTATGTTGACGTTCGATATATAGTGTTGGTTTCCATCGTGTAATATGACAATACCGTGTAGGTAGTATCGAAAAACAAGAAAAAACATGAGTATTGCAGCTAAATGCATATTTCATTCGTTGATTCAAGAGATTGATACAAATGGTACAAGTTCAACAAAGTATTTCTTTAGATTCGACAATTCAAAGAAAACAAACGAAAACAAAAATATAGCCATAAGTAAACTTCTGCAGAGGAACACATATATATAAATTAATATTTAACCACACAGTACATTTGTATTTATGTATGATTTCATATGTATATTAAGATAAACAATCAAAAGAAAGCAAAATTACAAATAGTAACTACCAGTAATTTAAAATTTGGCTTCTTTGGTCGCTCGTAATCGGTTGTCCTCAAATATAGTTCCTTTCGTGTTGATGTTTGTAAAATCGTATAGTATCATTTTCGTGAGAATCCAATGGCTTATAATTATTAGTTGCATTATTTCTTGATAGTGAAATATGATATAATGTTAATATTTTTCAGGTGGTATTGTCGGACTATTTCGTGTCAAATTTGTATGAAAGGCAACTATGTCTGTTTGATATTCAGACATTTCTTTGCGAAAGAATAAAATCTCCTAGAAACCTTATGTTAAAATAATAAAGTTCTTGCTTCCTTGTGTTTTATTACTTAATTTGATGTCTTCGCTGTTCAGCACAAGTGAACACACGCATTATCATCGTTTCACTGGGAACCACAGAGCTGAAACCTAAACTTTTACGTTAGCAGGGACGTAACCCCGTCGAAAATTCTTGTCATTTTGGCAGTGAAAGACATGTAGATTTTTGTAATAATTGTAAAGTGTTGTTCCCGAAAACACGTTAGCTGCTGATTTACTGAATGGTGCACGAAAATAATGATTGCAAGGTGCAGACAAAGAAATTTTGCAGTCACTTGACATTAAAAATACTGTCTTTTATTAAAAAATGATATCCTACATAGCCAACAGTTGTCGTAAAGTTATTAAACGTTCTCTAAGTCTAATAGAAAGTCTTACATCGTGTAATGACTAAACTAAAAGGTCGCCACACATCTTTTCTGATGTACGACAGACCTTCATACGCAGGCCTCATCTCTGTTATGCATTATGATTCTGGAATATCTTCTTCTCTCTTTTCGTATCAATATTATTTCTTTCTCCTCATTTTATCTTTTTTCTGATTGCTGATTATTCTTTCTTCTTATTTCGTTTGCAAAGCTTTTAGTCCCATAAATAATACTTTTCAAACATTTTCGAGGTATATAATTACTAAATTTACCAATGCATCAAGGTATTTAACCCTCATAATCCTGTTAGCTTCAAATTATTGAATGCGAGAAAAGTTGATATATGTATGGAAATTTTGAAATAAACAAAATAATTTAGATAAACCAAGACTTTTATGTTGACGTTCGATATATAGTGTTGGTTTCCATCGTGTAATATGACAATACCGTGTAGGTAGTATCGAAAAACAAGAAAAAACATGAGTATTGCAGCTAAATGCATATTTCATTCGCTGATTCAAGAGATTGATACAAATGGTACAAGTTCAACAAAGTATTTCTTTAGATTCGACAATTCAAAGAAAACAAACGAAAACAAAAATATAGCCATAAGTTAACTTCTGCAGAGGAACACATATATATAAATTAATATTTAACCACACAGTACATTTGTATTTATGTATGATTTCATATGTATATTAAGATAAACAATCAAAAGAAAGCAAAATTACAAATAGTAACTACCAGTAATTTAAAATTTGGCTTCTTTGGTCGCTCGTAATCGGTTGTCCTCAAATATAGTTCCTTTCGTGTTGATGTTTGTAAAATCGTATAGTATCATTTTCGTGAGAATCCAATGGCTTATAATTATTAGTTGCATTATTTCTTGATAGTGAAATATGATATAATGTTAATATTTTTCAGGTGGTATTGTCGGACTATTTCGTGTCAAATTTGTATGAAAGGCAACTATGTTTGTTTGATATTCAGACATTTCTTTGCGAAAGAATAAAATCTCCTAGAAATCCTATGTTAAAATAATAAAGTTCTTGCTTCCTTGTGTTTTATTACTTAATTTGATGTCTTCGCTGTTCAGCACAAGTGAACACACGCATTATCATCGTTTCACTGGGAACCACAGAGCTGAAACCTAAACTTTTACGTTAGCAGGGACGTAACCCCGTCGAAAATTCTTGTCATTTTGGCAGTGAAAGACATGTAGATTTTTGTAATAATTGTAAAGTGTTGTTCCCGAAAACACGTTAGCTGCTGATTTACTGAATGGTGCACGAAAATAATGATTGCAAGGTGCAGACAAAGAAATTTTGCAGTCACTTGACATTAAAAATACTGTCTTTTATTAACAAATGATATCCTACATAGCCAACAGTTGTCGTAAAGTTATTAAACGTTCTCTAAGTCTAATAGAAAGTCTTACATCGTGTAATGACTAAACTAAAAGGTCGCCACACATCTTTTCTGATGTACATACAGACCTTCATACGCAGGCCTCATCTCTGTTATGCATTATGATTCTGGAATATCTTCTTCTCTCTTTTCGTATCAATATTATTTCTTTCTCCTCATCTTATCTTTTTTCTGATTGCTGATTATTCTTTCTTCTTATTTCGTTTGCAAAGCTTTTAGTCCCATAAATAATACTTTTCAAACATTTTCGAGGTATATAATTACTAAATTTACCAATGCATCAAGGTATTTAACCCTCATAATCCTGTTAGCTTCAAATTATTGAATGCGAGAAAAGTTGATATATGTATGGAAATTTTGAAATAAACAAAATAATTTAGATAAACCAAGACTTTTATGTTGACGTTCGATATATAGTGTTGGTTTCCATCGTGTAATATGACAATACCGTGTAGGTAGTATCGAAAAACAAGAAAAAACATGAGTATTGCAGCTAAATGCATATTTCATTCGTTGATTCAAGAGATTGATACAAATGGTACAAGTTCAACAAAGTATTTCTTTAGATTCGACAATTCAAAGAAAACAAACGAAAACAAAAATATAGCCATAAGTAAACTTCTGCAGAGGAACACATATATATAAATTAATATTTAACCACACAGTACATTTGTATTTATGTATGATTTCATATGTATATTAAGATAAACAATCAAAAGAAAGCAAAATTACAAATAGTAACTACCAGTAATTTAAAATTTGGCTTCTTTGGTCGCTCGTAATCGGTTGTCCTCAAATATAGTTCCTTTCGTGTTGATGTTTGTAAAATCGTATAGTATCATTTTCGTGAGAATCCAATGGCTTATAATTATTAGTTGCATTATTTCTTGATAGTGAAATATGATATAATGTTAATATTTTTCAGGTGGTATTGTCGGACTATTTCGTGTCAAATTTGTATGAAAGGCAACTATGTTTGTTTGATATTCAGACATTTCTTTGCGAAAGAATAAAATCTCCTAGAAATCCTATGTTAAAATAATAAAGTTCTTGCTTCCTTGTGTTTTATTACTTAATTTGATGTCTTCGCTGTTCAGCACAAGTGAACACACGCATTATCATCGTTTCACTGGGAACCACAGAGCTGAAACCTAAACTTTTACGTTAGCAGGGACGTAACCCCGTCGAAAATTCTTGTCATTTTGGCAGTGAAAGACATGTAGATTTTTGTAATAATTGTAAAGTGTTGTTCCCGAAAACACGTTAGCTGCTGATTTACTGAATGGTGCACGAAAATAATGATTGCAAGGTGCAGACAAAGAAATTTTGCAGTCACTTGACATTAAAAATACTGTCTTTTATTAACAAATGATATCCTACATAGCCAACAGTTGTCGTAAAGTTATTAAACGTTCTCTAAGTCTAATAGAAAGTCTTACATCGTGTAATGACTAAACTAAAAGGTCGCCACACATCTTTTCTGATGTACATACAGACCTTCATACGCAGGCCTCATCTCTGTTATGCATTATGATTCTGGAATATCTTCTTCTCTCTTTTCGTATCAATATTATTTCTTTCTCCTCATCTTATCTTTTTTCTGATTGCTGATTATTCTTTCTTCTTATTTCGTTTGCAAAGCTTTTAGTCCCATAAATAATACTTTTCAAACATTTTCGAGGTATATAATTACTAAATTTACCAATGCATCAAGGTATTTAACCCTCATAATCCTGTTAGCTTCAAATTATTGAATGCGAGAAAAGTTGATATATGTATGGAAATTTTGAAATAAACAAAATAATTTAGATAAACCAAGACTTTTATGTTGACGTTCGATATATAGTGTTGGTTTCCATCGTGTAATATGACAATACCGTGTAGGTAGTATCGAAAAACAAGAAAAAACATGAGTATTGCAGCTAAATGCATATTTCATTCGTTGATTCAAGAGATTGATACAAATGGTACAAGTTCAACAAAGTATTTCTTTAGATTCGACAATTCAAAGAAAACAAACGAAAACAAAAATATAGCCATAAGTAAACTTCTGCAGAGGAACACATATATATAAATTAATATTTAACCACACAGTACATTTGTATTTATGTATGATTTCATATGTATATTAAGATAAACAATCAAAAGAAAGCAAAATTACAAATAGTAACTACCAGTAATTTAAAATTTGGCTTCTTTGGTCGCTCGTAATTGGTTGTCCTCAAATATAGTTCCTTTCGTGTTGATGTTTGTAAAATCGTATAATATCATTTTCGTGAGAATCCAATGGCTTATAATTATTAGTTGCATTATTTCTTGATAGTGAAATATGATATAATGTTAATATTTTTCAGGTGGTATTGTCGGACTATTTCGTGTCAAATTTGTATGAAAGGCAACTATGTCTGTTTGATATTCAGACATTTCTTTGCGAAAGAATAAAATCTCCTAGAAATCCTATGTTAAAATAATAAAGTTCTTGCTTCCTTGTGTTTTATTACTTAATTTGATGTCTTCGCTGTTCAGCACAAGTGAACACACGCATTATCATCGTTTCACTGGGAACCACAGAGCTGAAACCTAAACTTTTACGTTAGCAGGGACGTAACCCCGTCGAAAATTCTTGTCATTTTGGCAGTGAAAGACATGTAGATTTTTGTAATAATTGTAAAGTGTTGTTCCCGAAAACACGTTAGCTGCTGATTTACTGAATGGTGCACGAAAATAATGATTGCAAGGTGCAGACAAAGAAATTTTGCAGTCACTTGACATTAAAAATACTGTCTTTTATTAAAAAATGATATCCTACATAGCCAACAGTTGTCGTAAAGTTATTAAACGTTCTCTAAGTCTAATAGAAAGTCTTACATCGTGTAATGACTAAACTAAAAGGTCGCCACACATCTTTTCTAATGTACATACAGACCTTCATACGCAGGCCTCATCTCTGTTATGCATTATGATTCTGGAATATCTTCTTCTCTCTTTTCGTATCAATATTATTTCTTTCTCCTCATCTTATCTTTTTTCTGATTACTGATTATTCTTTCTTCTTATTTCGTTTGCAAAGCTTTTAGTCCCATAAATAATACTTTTCAAACATTTTCGAGGTATATAATTACTAAATTTACCAATGCATCAAGGTATTTAACCCTCATAATCCTGTTAGCTTCAAATTATTGAATGCGAGAAAAGTTGATATATGTATGGAAATTTTGAAATAAACAAAATAATTTAGATAAACCAAGACTTTTATGTTGACGTTCGATATATAGTGTTGGTTTCCATCGTGTAATATGACAATACCGTGTAGGTAGTATCGAAAAACAAGAAAAAACATGAGTATTGCAGCTAAATGCATATTTCATTCGTTGATTCAAGAGATTGATACAAATGGTACAAGTTCAACAAAGTATTTCTTTAGATTCGACAATTCAAAGAAAACAAACGAAAACAAAAATATAGCCATAAGTTAACTTCTGCAGAGGAACACATATATATAAATTAATATTTAACCACACAGTACATTTGTATTTATGTATGATTTCATATGTATATTAAGATAAACAATCAAAAGAAAGCAAAATTACAAATAGTAACTACCAGTAATTTAAAATTTGGCTTCTTTGGTCGCTCGTAATCGGTTGTCCTCAAATATAGTTCCTTTCGTGTTGATGTTTGTAAAATCGTATAGTATCATTTTCGTGAGAATCCAATGGCTTATAATTATTAGTTGCATTATTTCTTGATAGTGAAATATGATATAATGTTAATATTTTTCAGGTGGTATTGTCGGACTATTTCGTGTCAAATTTGTATGAAAGGCAACTATGTCTGTTTGATATTCAGACATTTCTTTGCGAAAGAATAAAATCTCCTAGAAATCCTATGTTAAAATAATAAAGTTCTTGCTTCCTTGTGTTTTATTATTCAATTTGATGTCTTCGCTGTTCAGCACAAGTGAACACACGCATTATCATCGTTTCACTGGGAACCACAGAGCTGAAACCTAAACTTTTACGTTAGCAGGGACGTAACCCCGTCGAAAATTCTTGTCATTTTGGCAGTGAAAGACATGTAGATTTTTGTAATAATTGTAAAGTGTTATTCCCGAAAACACGTTAGCTGCTGATTTACTGAATGGTGCACGAAAAAAATGATTGCAAGGTGCAGACAAAGAAATTTTGCAGTCACTTGACATTAAAAATACTGTCTTTTATTAAAAAATGATATCCTACATAGCCAACAGTTGTCGTAAAGTTATTAAACGTTCTCTAAGTCTAATAGAAAGTCTTACATCGTGTAATGACTAAACTAAAAGGTCGCCACACATCTTTTCTGATGTACATACAGACCTTCATACGCAGGCCTCATCTCTGTTATGCATTATGATTCTGGAATATCTTCTTCTCTCTTTTCGTATCAATATTATTTCTTTCTCCTCATCTTATCTTTTTTCTGATTGCTGATTATTCTTTCTTCTTATTTCGTTTGCAAAGCTTTTAGTCCCATAAATAATACTTTTCAAACATTTTCGAGGTATATAATTACTAAATTTACCAATGCATCAAGGTATTTAACCCTCATAATCCTGTTAGCTTCAAATTATTGAATGCGAGAAAAGTTGATATATGTATGGAAATTTTGAAATAAACAAAATAATTTAGATAAACCAAGACTTTTATGTTGACGTTCGATATATAGTGTTGGTTTCCATCGTGTAATATGACAATACCGTGTAGGTAGTATCGAAAAACAAGAAAAAACATGAGTATTGCAGCTAAATGCATATTTCATTCGTTGATTCAAGAGATTGATACAAATGGTACAAGTTTAACAAAGTATTTCTTTAGATTCGACAATTCAAAGAAAACAAACGAAAACAAAAATATAGCCATAAGTTAACTTCTGCAGAGGAACACATATATATAAATTAATATTTAACCACACAGTACATTTGTATTTATGTATGATTTCATATGTATATTAAGATAAACAATCAAAAGAAAGCAAAATTACAAATAGTAACTACCAGTAATTTAAAATTTGGCTTCTTTGGTCGCTAGTAATCGGTTGTCCTCAAATATAGTTCCTTTCGTGTTGATGTTTGTAAAATCGTATAGTATCATTTTCGTGAGAATCCAATGGCTTATAATTATTAGTTGCATTATTTCTTGATAGTGAAATATGATATAATGTTAATATTTTTCAGGTGGTATTGTCGGACTATTTCGTGTCAAATTTGTATGAAAGGCAACTATGTTTGTTTGATATTCAGACATTTCTTTGCGAAAGAATAAAATCTCCTAGAAATCCTATGTTAAAATAATAAAGTTCTTGCTTCCTTGTGTTTTATTACTTAATTTGATGTCTTCGCTGTTCAGCACAAGTGAACACACGCATTATCATCGTTTCACTGGGAACCACAGAGCTGAAACCTAAACTTTTACGTTAGCAGGGACGTAACCCCGTCGAAAATTCTTGTCATTTTGGCAGTGAAAGACATGTAGATTTTTGTAATAATTGTAAAGTGTTGTTCCCGAAAACACGTTAGCTGCTGATTTACTGAATGGTGCACGAAAATAATGATTGCAAGGTGCAGACAAAGAAATTTTGCAGTCACTTGACATTAAAAATACTGTCTTTTATTAAAAAATGATATCCTACATAGCCAACAGTTGTCGTAAAGTTATTAAACGTTCTCTAAGTCTAATAGAAAGTCTTACATCGTGTAATGACTAAACTAAAAGGTCGCCACACATCTTTTCTGATGTACATACAGACCTTCATACGCAGGCCTCATCTCTGTTATGCATTATGATTCTGGAATATCTTCTTCTCTCTTTTCGTATCAATATTATTTCTTTCTCTTCATCTTATCTTTTTTCTGATTGCTGATTATTCTTTCTTCTTATTTCGTTTGCAAAGCTTTTAGTCCCATAAATAATACTTTTCAAACATTTTCGAGGTATATAATTACTAAATTTACCAATTCATCAAGGTATTTAACCCTCATAATCCTGTTAGCTTCAAATTATTGAATGCGAGAAAAGTTGATATATGTATTGAAATTTTGAAAAAAACAAAATAATTTAGATAAACCAAGACTTTTATGTTGACGTTCGATATATAGTGTTGGTTTCCATCGTGTAATATGACAATACCGTGTAGGTAGTATCGAAAAACAAGAAAAAACATGAGTATTGCAGCTAAATGCATATTTCATTCGTTGATTCAAGAGATTGATACAAATGGTACAAGTTCAACAAAGTATTTCTTTAGATTCGACAATTCAAAGAAAACAAACGAAAACAAAAATATAGCCATAAGTTAACTTCTGCAGAGGAACACATATATATAAATTAATATTTAACCACACAGTACGTTTGTATTTATGTATGATTTCATATGTATATTAAGATAAACAATCAAAAGAAAGCAAAATTACAAATAGTAACTACCAGTAATTTAAAATTTGGCTTCTTTGGTCGCTCTTAATCGGTTGTCCTCAAATATAGTTCCTTTCGTGTTGATGTTTGTAAAATCGTATAGTATCATTTTCGTGAGAATCCAATGGCTTATAATTATTAGTTGCATTATTTCTTGATAGTGAAATATGATATAATGTTAATATTTTTCAGGTGGTATTGTCGGACTATTTCGTGTCAAATTTGTATGAAAGGCAACTATGTCTGTTTGATATTCAGACATTTCTTTGCGAAAGAATAAAATCTCCTAGAAATCCTATGTTAAAATAATAAAGTTCTTGCTTCCTTGTGTTTTATTACTTAATTTGATGTCTTCGCTGTTCAGCACAAGTGAACACACGCATTATCATCGTTTCACTGGGAACCACAGAGCTGAAACCTAAACTTTTACGTTAGCAGGGACGTAACCCCGTCGAAAATTCTTGTCATTTTGGCAGTGAAAGACATGTAGATTTTTGTAATAATTGTAAAGTGTTGTTCCCGAAAACACGTTAGCTGCTGATTTACTGAATGGTGCACGAAAATAATGATTGCAAGGTGCAGACAAAGAAATTTTGCAGTCACTTGACATTAAAAATACTGTCTTTTATTAAAAAATGATATCCTACATAGCCAACAGTTGTCGTAAAGTTATTAAACGTTCTCTAAGTCCAATAGAAAGTCTTACATCGTGTAATGACTAAACTAAAAGGTCGCCACACATCTTTTCTGATGTACATACAGACCTTCATACGCAGGCCTCATCTCTGTTATGCATTATGATTCTGGAATATCTTCTTCTCTCTTTTCGTATCAATATTATTTCTTTCTCCTCATCTTATCTTTTTTCTGATTGCTGATTATTCTTTCTTCTTATTTCGTTTGCAAAGCTTTTAGTCCCATAAATAATACTTTTCAAACATTTTCGAGGTATATAATTACTAAATTTACCAATTCATCAAGGTATTTAACCCTCATAATCCTGTTAGCTTCAAATTATTGAATGCGAGAAAAGTTGATATATGTATGGAAATTTTGAAATAAACAAAATAATTTAGATAAACCAAGACTTTTATGTTGACGTTCGATATATAGTGTTGGTTTCCATCGTGTAATATGACAATACCGTGTAGGTAGTATCGAAAAACAAGAAAAAACATGAGTATTGCAGCTAAATGCATATTTCATTCGTTGATTCAAGAGATTGATACAAATGGTACAAGTTCAACAAAGTATTTCTTTAGATTCGACAATTCAAAGAAAACAAACGAAAACAAAAATATAGCCATAAGTTAACTTCTGCAGAGGAACACATATATATAAATTAATATTTAACCACACAGTACATTTGTATTTATGTATGATTTCATATGTATATTAAGATAAACAATCAAAAGAAAGCAAAATTACAAATAGTAACTACCAGTAATTTAAAATTTGGCTTCTTTGGTCGCTCGTAATCGGTTGTCCTCAAATATAGTTCCTTTCGTGTTGATGTTTGTAAAATCGTATAGTATCATTTTCGTGAGAATCCAATGGCTTATAATTATTAGTTGCATTATTTCTTGATAGTGAAATATGATATAATGTTAATATTTTTCAGGTGGTATTGTCGGACTATTTCGTGTCAAATTTGTATGAAAGGCAACTATGTCTGTTTGATATTCAGACATTTCTTTGCGAAAGAATAAAATCTCCTAGAAATCCTATGTTAAAATAATAAAGTTCTTGCTTCCTTGTGTTTTATTACTTAATTTGATGTCTTCGCTGTTCAGCACAAGTGAACACACGCATTATCATCGTTTCACTGGGAACCACAGAGCTGAAACCTAAACTTTTACGTTAGCAGGGACGTAACCCCGTCGAAAATTCTTGTCATTTTGGCAGTGAAAGACATGTAGATTTTTGTAATAATTGTAAAGTGTTGTTCCCGAAAACACGTTAGCTGCTGATTTACTGAATGGTGCACGAAAATAATGATTGCAAGGTGCAGACAAAGAAATTTTGCAGTCACTTGACATTAAAAATACTGTCTTTTATTAAAAAATGATATCCTACATAGCCAACAGTTGTCGTAAAGTTATTAAACGTTCTCTAAGTCCAATAGAAAGTCTTACATCGTGTAATGACTAAACTAAAAGGTCGCCACACATCTTTTCTGATGTACATACAGACCTTCATACGCAGGCCTCATCTCTGTTATGCATTATGATTCTGGAATATCTTCTTCTCTCTTTTCGTATCAATATTATTTCTTTCTCCTCATCTTATCTTTTTTCTGATTGCTGATTATTCTTTCTTCTTATTTCGTTTGCAAAGCTTTTAGTCCCATAAATAATACTTTTCAAACATTTTCGAGGTATATAATTACTAAATTTACCAATTCATCAAGGTATTTAACCCTCATAATCCTGTTAGCTTCAAATTATTGAATGCGAGAAAAGTTGATATATGTATGGAAATTTTGAAATAAACAAAATAATTTAGATAAACCAAGACTTTTATGTTGACGTTCGATATATAGTGTTGGTTTCCATCGTGTAATATGACAATACCGTGTAGGTAGTATCGAAAAACAAGAAAAAACATGAGTATTGCAGCTAAATGCATATTTCATTCGTTGATTCAAGAGATTGATACAAATGGTACAAGTTCAACAAAGTATTTCTTTAGATTCGACAATTCAAAGAAAACAAACGAAAACAAAAATATAGCCATAAGTTAACTTCTGCAGAGGAACACATATATATAAATTAATATTTAACCACACAGTACATTTGTATTTATGTATGATTTCATATGTATATTAAGATAAACAATCAAAAGAAAGCAAAATTACAAATAGTAACTACCAGTAATTTAAAATTTGGCTTCTTTGGTCGCTCGTAATCGGTTGTCCTCAAATATAGTTCCTTTCGTGTTGATGTTTGTAAAATCGTATAGTATCATTTTCGTGAGAATCCAATGGCTTATAATTATTAGTTGCATTATTTCTTGATAGTGAAATATGATATAATGTTAATATTTTTCAGGTGGTATTGTCGGACTATTTCGTGTCAAATTTGTATGAAAGGCAACTATGTCTGTTTGATATTCAGACATTTCTTTGCGAAAGAATAAAATCTCCTAGAAATCCTATGTTAAAATAATAAAGTTCTTGCTTCCTTGTGTTTTATTACTTAATTTGATGTCTTCGCTGTTCAGCACAAGTGAACACACGCATTATCATCGTTTCACTGGGAACCACAGAGCTGAAACCTAAACTTTTACGTTAGCAGGGACGTAACCCCGTCGAAAATTCTTGTCATTTTGGCAGTGAAAGACATGTAGATTTTTGTAATAATTGTAAAGTGTTGTTCCCGAAAACACGTTAGCTGCTGATTTACTGAATGGTGCACGAAAATAATGATTGCAAGGTGCAGACAAAGAAATTTACAGTCACTTGACATTAAAAATACTGTCTTTTATTAAAAAATGATATCCTACATAGCCAACAGTTGTCGTAAAGTTATTAAACGTTCTCTAAGTCCAATAGAAAGTCTTACATCGTGTAATGACTAAACTAAAAGGTCGCCACACATCTTTTCTGATGTACATACAGACCTTCATACGCAGGCCTCATCTCTGTTATGCATTATGATTCTGGAATATCTTCTTCTCTCTTTTCGTATCAATATATTTCTTTCTCCTCATCTTATCTTTTTTCTGATTGCTGATTATTCTTTCTTCTTATTTCGTTTGCAAAGCTTTTAGTCCCATAAATAATACTTTTCAAACATTTTCGAGGTATATAATTACTAAATTTACCAATGCATCAAGGTATTTAACCCTCATAATCCTGTTAGCTTCAAATTATTGAATGCGAGAAAAGTTGATATATGTATGGAAATTTTGAAATAAACAAAATAATTTAGATAAACCAAGACTTTTATGTTGACGTTCGATATATAGTGTTGGTTTCCATCGTGTAATATGCCAATACCGTGTAGGTAGTATCGAAAAACAAGAAAAAAACATGAGTATTGCAGCTAAATGCATATTTCATTCGTTGATTCAAGAGATTGATACAAATGGTACAAGTTCAACAAAGTATTTCTTTAGATTCGACAATTCAAAGAAAACAAACGAAAACAAAAATATAGCCATAAGTTAACTTCTGCAGAGGAACACATATATATAAATTAATATTTAACCACACAGTACATTTGTATTTATGTATGATTTCATATGTATATTAAGATAAACAATCAAAAGAAAGCAAAATTACAAATAGTAACTACCAGTAATTTAAAATTTGGCTTCTTTGGTCGCTCGTAATCGGTTGTCCTCAAATATAGTTCCTTTCGTGTTGATGTTTGTAAAATCGTATAGTATCATTTTCGTGAGAATCCAATGGCTTATAATTATTAGTTGCATTATTTCTTGATAGTGAAATATGATATAATGTTAATATTTTTCAGGTGGTATTGTCGGACTATTTCGTGTCAAATTTGTATGAAAGGCAACTATGTCTGTTTGATATTCAGACATTTCTTTGCGAAAGAATAAAATCTCCTAGAAATCCTATGTTAAAATAATAAAGTTCTTGCTTCCTTGTGTTTTATTACTTAATTTGATGTCTTCGCTGTTCAGCACAAGTGAACACACGCATTATCATCGTTTCACTGGGAACCACAGAGCTGAAACCTAAACTTTTACGTTAGCAGGGACGTAACCCCGTCGAAAATTCTTGTCATTTTGGCAGTGAAAGACATGTAGATTTTTGTAATAATTGTAAAGTGTTGTTCCCGAAAACACGTTAGCTGCTGATTTACTGAATGGTGCACGAAAATAATGATTGCAAGGTGCAGACAAAGAAATTTTGCAGTCACTTGACATTAAAAATACTCTCTTTTATTAAAAAATGATATCCTACATAGCCAACAGTTGTCGTAAAGTTATTAAACGTTCTCTAAGTCCAATAGAAAGTCTTACATCGTGTAATGACTAAACTAAAAGGTCGCCACACATCTTTTCTGATGTACATACAGACCTTCATACGCAGGCCTCATCTCTGTTATGCATTATGATTCTGGAATATCTTCTTCTCTCTTTTCGTATCAATATTATTTCTTTCTCCTCATCTTATCTTTTTTCTGATTTCTGATTATTCTTTCTTCTTATTTCGTTTGCAAAGCTTTTAGTCCCATAAATAATACTTTTCAAACATTTTCGAGGTATATAATTACTAAATTTACCAATGCATCAAGGTATTTAACCCTCATAATCCTGTTAGCTTCAAATTATTGAATGCGAGAAAAGTTGATATATGTATGGAAATTTTGAAATAAACAAAATAATTTAGATAAACCAAGACTTTTATGTTGACGTTCGATATATAGTGTTGGTTTCCATCGTGTAATATGACAATACCGTGTAGGTAGTATCGAAAAACAAGAAAAAACATAAGTATTGCAGCTAAATGCATATTTCGTTCGTTGATTCAAGAGATTGATACAAATGGTACAAGTTCAACAAAGTATTTCTTTAGATTCGACAATTCAAAGAAAACAAACGAAAACAAAAATATAGCCATAAGTTAACTTCTGCAGAGGAACACATATATATAAATTAATATTTAACCACACAGTACATTTGTATTTATGTATGATTTCATATGTATATTAAGATAAACAATCAAAAGAAAGCAAAATTACCAATAGTAACTACCAGTAATTTAAAATTTGGCTTCTTTGGTCGCTCGTAATCGGTTGTCCTCAAATATAGTTCCTTTCGTGTTGATGTTTGTAAAATCGTATAGTATCATTTTCGTGAGAATCCAATGGCTTATAATTATTAGTTGCATTATTTCTTGATAGTGAAATATGATATAATGTTAATATTTTTCAGGTGGTATTGTCGGACTATTTCGTGTCAAATTTGTATGAAAGGCAACTATGTCTGTTTGATATTCAGACATTTCTTTGCGAAAGAATAAAATCTCCTAGAAATCCTATGTTAAAATAATAAAGTTCTTGCTTCCTTGTGTTTTATTACTTAATTTGATGTCTTCGCTGTTCAGCACAAGTGAACACACGCATTATCATCGTTTCACTGGGAACCACAGAGCTGAAACCTAAACTTTTACGTTAGCAGGGACGTAACCCCGTCGAAAATTCTTGTCATTTTGGCAGTGAAAGACATGTAGATTTTTGTAATAATTGTAAAGTGTTGTTCCCGAAAACACGTTAGCTGCTGATTTACTGAATGGTGCACGAAAATAATGATTGCAAGGTGCAGACAAAGAAATTTTGCAGTCACTTGACATTAAAAATACTGTCTTTTATTAAAAAATGATATCCTACATAGCCAACAGTTGTCGTAAAGTTATTAAACGTTCTCTAAGTCCAATAGAAAATCTTACATCGTGTAATGACTAAACTAAAAGGTCGCCACACATCTTTTCTGATGTACATACAGACCTTCATACGCAGGCCTCATCTCTGTTATGCATTATGATTCTGGAATATCTTCTTCTCTCTTTTTGTATCAATATTATTTCTTTCTCCTCATCTTATCTTTTTTCTGATTGCTGATTATTCTTTCTTCTTATTTCGTTTGCAAAGCTTTTAGTCCCATAAATAATACTTTTCAAACATTTTCGAGGTATATAATTACTAAATTTACCAATGCATTAAGGTATTTAACCCTCATAATCCTGTTAGCTTCAAATTATTGAATGCGAGAAAAGTTGATATATGTATGGAAATTTTGAAATAAACAAAATAATTTAGATAAACCAAGACTTATATGTTGACGTTCGATATATAGTGTTGGTTTCCATCGTGTAATATGACAATACCGTGTAGGTAGTATCGAAAAACAAGAAAAAACATGAGTATTGCAGCTAAATGCATATTTCATTCGTTGATTCAAGAGATTGATACAAATGGTACAAGTTCAACAAAGTATTTCTTTAGATTCGACAATTCAAAGAAAACAAACGAAAACAAAAATATAGCCATAATTTAACTTCTGCAGAGGAACACATATATATAAATTAATATTTAACCACACAGTACATTTGTATTTATGTATGATTTCATATGTATATTAAGATAAACAATCAAAAGAAAGCAAATTACAAATAGTAACTACCAGTAATTTAAAATTTGGCTTCTTTGGTCGCTCGTAATCGGTTGTCCTCAAATATAGTTCCTTTCGTGTTGATGTTTGTAAAATCGTATAGTATCATTTTCGTGAGAATCCAATGGCTTATAATTATTAGTTGCATTATTTCTTGATAGTGAAATATGATATAATGTTAATATTTTTCAGGTGGTATTGTCGGACTATTTCGTGTCAAATTTGTATGAAAGGCAACTATGTCTGTTTGATATTCAGACATTTCTTTGCGAAAGAATAAAAATCTCCTAGAAATCCTATGTTAAAATAATAAAGTTCTTGCTTCCTTGTGTTTTATTACTTAATTTGATGTCTTCGCTGTTCAGCACAAGTGAACACACGCATTATCATCGTTTCACTGGGAACCACAGAGCTGAAACCTAAACTTTTACGTTAGCAGGGACGTAACCCCGTCGAAAATTCTTGTCATTTTGGCAGTGAAAGACATGTAGATTTTTGTAATAATTGTAAAGTGTTGTTCCCGAAAACACGTTAGCTGCTGATTTACTGAATGGTGCACGAAAATAATGATTGCAAGGTGCAGACAAAGAAATTTTGCAGTCACTTGACATTAAAAATACTGTCTTTTATTAAAAAATGATATCCTACATAGCCAACAGTTGTCGTAAAGTTATTAAACGTTCTCTAAGTCCAATAGAAAGTCTTACATCGTGTAATGACTAAACTAAAAGGTCGCCACACATCTTTTCTGATGTACATACAGACCTTCATACGCAGGCCTCATCTCTGTTATGCATTATGATTCTGGAATATCTTCTTCTCTCTTTTCGTATCAATATTATTTCTTTCTCCTCATCTTATCTTTTTTCTGATTGCTGATTATTCTTTCTTCTTATTTCGTTTGCAAAGCTTTTAGTCCCATAAATAATACTTTTCAAACATTTTCGAGGTATATAATTACTAAATTTACCAATGCATCAAGGTATTTAATCCTCATAATCCTGTTAGCTTCAAATTATTGAATGCGAGAAAAGTTGATATATGTATGGAAATTTTGAAATAAACAAAATAATTTAGATAAACCAAGACTTTTATGTTGACGTTCGATATATAGTGTTGGTTTCCATCGTGTAATATGACAATACCGTGTAGGTAGTATCGAAAAACAAGAAAAAACATGAGTATTGCAGCTAAATGCATATTTCATTCGTTAATTCAAGAGATTAATACAAATGGTACAAGTTCAACAAAGTATTTCTTTAGATTCGACAATTCAAAGAAAACAAACGAAAACAAAAATATAGCCATAAGTTAACTTCTGCAGAGGAACACATATATATAAATTAATATTTAACCACACAGTACATTTGTATTTATGTATGATTTCATATGTATATTAAGATAAACAATCAAAAGAAAGCAAAATTACAAATAGTAACTACCAGTAATTTAAAATTTGGCTTCTTTGGTCGCTCGTAATCGGTTGTCCTCAAATATAGTTCCTTTCGTGTTGATGTTTGTAAAATCGTATAGTATCATTTTCGTGAGAATCCAATGGCTTATAATTATTAGTTGCATTATTTCTTGATAGTGAAATATGATATAATGTTAATATTTTTCAGGTGGTATTGTCGGACTATTTCGTGTCAAATTTGTATGAAAGGCAACTATGTCTGTTTGATATTCAGACATTTCTTTGCGAAAGAATAAAATCTCCTAGAAATCCTATGTTAAAATAATAAAGTTCTTGCTTCCTTGTGTTTTATTACTTAATTTGATGTCTTCGCTGTTCAGCACAAGTGAACACACGCATTATCATCGTTTCACTGGGAACCACAGAGCTGAAACCTAAACTTTTACGTTAGCAGGGACGTAACCCCGTCGAAAATTCTTGTCATTTTGGCAGTGAAAGACATGTAGATTTTTGTAATAATTGTAAAGTGTTGTTCCCGAAAACACGTTAGCTGCTGATTTACTGAATGGTGCACGAAAATAATGATTGCAAGGTGCAGACAAAGAAATTTACAGTCACTTGACATTAAAAATACTGTCTTTTATTAAAAAATGATATCCTACATAGCCAACAGTTGTCGTAAAGTTATTAAACGTTCTCTAAGTCCAATAGAAAGTCTTACATCGTGTAATGACTAAACTAAAAGGTCGCCACACATCTTTTCTGATGTACATACAGACCTTCATACGCAGGCCTCATCTCTGTTATGCATTATGATTCTGGAATATCTTCTTCTCTCTTTTCGTATCAATATATTTCTTTCTCCTCATCTTATCTTTTTTCTGATTGCTGATTATTCTTTCTTCTTATTTCGTTTGCAAAGCTTTTAGTCCCATAAATAATACTTTTCAAACATTTTCGAGGTATATAATTACTAAATTTACCAATGCATCAAGGTATTTAACCCTCATAATCCTGTTAGCTTCAAATTATTGAATGCGAGAAAAGTTGATATATGTATGGAAATTTTGAAATAAACAAAATAATTTAGATAAACCAAGACTTTTATGTTGACGTTCGATATATAGTGTTGGTTTCCATCGTGTAATATGCCAATACCGTGTAGGTAGTATCGAAAAACAAGAAAAAAACATGAGTATTGCAGCTAAATGCATATTTCATTCGTTGATTCAAGAGATTGATACAAATGGTACAAGTTCAACAAAGTATTTCTTTAGATTCGACAATTCAAAGAAAACAAACGAAAACAAAAATATAGCCATAAGTTAACTTCTGCAGAGGAACACATATATATAAATTAATATTTAACCACACAGTACATTTGTATTTATGTATGATTTCATATGTATATTAAGATAAACAATCAAAAGAAAGCAAAATTACAAATAGTAACTACCAGTAATTTAAAATTTGGCTTCTTTGGTCGCTCGTAATCGGTTGTCCTCAAATATAGTTCCTTTCGTGTTGATGTTTGTAAAATCGTATAGTATCATTTTCGTGAGAATCCAATGGCTTATAATTATTAGTTGCATTATTTCTTGATAGTGAAATATGATATAATGTTAATATTTTTCAGGTGGTATTGTCGGACTATTTCGTGTCAAATTTGTATGAAAGGCAACTATGTCTGTTTGATATTCAGACATTTCTTTGCGAAAGAATAAAATCTCCTAGAAATCCTATGTTAAAATAATAAAGTTCTTGCTTCCTTGTGTTTTATTACTTAATTTGATGTCTTCGCTGTTCAGCACAAGTGAACACACGCATTATCATCGTTTCACTGGGAACCACAGAGCTGAAACCTAAACTTTTACGTTAGCAGGGACGTAACCCCGTCGAAAATTCTTGTCATTTTGGCAGTGAAAGACATGTAGATTTTTGTAATAATTGTAAAGTGTTGTTCCCGAAAACACGTTAGCTGCTGATTTACTGAATGGTGCACGAAAATAATGATTGCAAGGTGCAGACAAAGAAATTTTGCAGTCACTTGACATTAAAAATACTGTCTTTTATTAAAAAATGATATCCTACATAGCCAACAGTTGTCGTAAAGTTATTAAACGTTCTCTAAGTCCAATAGAAAGTCTTACATCGTGTAATGACTAAACTAAAAGGTCGCCACACATCTTTTCTGATGTACATACAGACCTTCATACGCAGGCCTCATCTCTGTTATGCATTTTGATTCTGGAATATCTTCTTCTCTCTTTTCGTATCAATATTATTTCTTTCTCCTCATCTTATCTTTTTTCTGATTTCTGATTATTCTTTCTTCTTATTTCGTTTGCAAAGCTTTTAGTCCCATAAATAATACTTTTCAAACATTTTCGAGGTATATAATTACTAAATTTACCAATGCATCAAGGTATTTAACCCTCATAATCCTGTTAGCTTCAAATTATTGAATGCGAGAAAAGTTGATATATGTATGGAAATTTTGAAATAAACAAAATAATTTAGATAAACCAAGACTTTTATGTTGACGTTCGATATATAGTGTTGGTTTCCATCGTGTAATATGACAATACCGTGTAGGTAGTATCGAAAAACAAGAAAAAACATGAGTATTGCAGCTAAATGCATATTTCATTCGTTGATTCAAGAGATTGATACAAATGGTACAAGTTCAACAAAGTATTTCTTTAGATTCGACAATTCAAAGAAAACAAACGAAAACAAAAATATAGCCATAAGTTAACTTCTGCAGAGGAACACATATATATAAATTAATATTTAATCACACAGTACATTTGTATTTATGTATGATTTCATATGTATATTAAGATAAACAATCAAAAGAAAGCAAAATTACAAATAGTAACTACCAGTAATTTAAAATTTGGCTTCTTTGGTCGCTCGTAATCGGTTGTCCTCAAATATAGTTCCTTTCGTGTTGATGTTTGTAAAATCGTATAGTATCATTTTCGTGAGAATCCAATGGCTTATAATTATTAGTTGCATTATTTCTTGATAGTGAAATATGATATAATGTTAATATTTTTCAGGTGGTATTGTCGGACTATTTCGTGTCAAATTTGTATGAAAGGCAACTATGTCTGTTTGATATTCAGACATTTCTTTGCGAAAGAATAAAATCTCCTAGAAATCCTATGTTAAAATAATAAAGTTCTTGCTTCCTTGTGTTTTATTACTTAATTTGATGTCTTCGCTGTTCAGCACAAGTGAACACACGCATTATCATCGTTTCACTGGGAACCACAGAGCTGAAACCTAAACTTTTACGTTAGCAGGGACGTAACCCCGTCGAAAATTCTTGTCATTTTGGCAGTGAAAGACATGTAGATTTTTGTAATAATTGTAAAGTGTTGTTCCCGAAAACACGTTAGCTGCTGATTTACTGAATGGTGCACGAAAATAATGATTGCAAGGTGCAGACAAAGAAATTTTGCAGTCACTTGACATTAAAAATACTGTCTTTTATTAAAAAATGATATCCTACATAGCCAACAGTTGTCGTAAAGTTATTAAACGTTCTCTAAGTCCAATAGAAAGTCTTACATCGTGTAATGACTAAACTAAAAGGTCGACACACATCTTTTCTGATGTACATACAGACCTTCATACGCAGGCCTCATCTCTGTTATGCATTATGATTCTGGAATATCTTCTTCTCTCTTTTCGTATCAATATTATTTCTTTCTCCTCATCTTATCTTTTTTCTGATTGCTGATTATTCTTTCTTCTTATTTCGTTTGCAAAGCTTTTAGTCCCATAAATAATACTTTTCAAACATTTTCGAGGTATATAATTACTAAATTTACCAATGCATCAAGGTATTTAACCCTCATAATCCTGTTAGCTTCAAATTATTGAATGCGAGAAAAGTTGATATATCTATGGAAATTTTGAAATAAACAAAATAATTTAGATAAACCAAGACTTTTATGTTGACGTTCGATATATATAGTGTTGGTTTCCATCGTGTAATATGACAATACCGTGTAGGTAGTATCGAAAAACAAGAAAAAACATGAGTATTGCAGCTAAATGCATATTTCATTCGTTAATTCAAGAGATTAATACAAATGGTACAAGTTCAACAAAGTATTTCTTTAGATTCGACAATTCAAAGAAAACAAACGAAAACAAAAATATAGCCATAAGTTAACTTCTGCAGAGGAACACATATATATAAATTAATATTTAACCACACAGTACATTTGTATTTATGTATGATTTCATATGTATATTAAGATAAACAATCAAAAGAAAGCAAAATTACAAATAGTAACTACCAGTAATTTAAAATTTGGCTTCTTTGGTCGCTCGTAATCGGTTGTCCTCAAATATAGTTCCTTTCGTGTTGATGTTTGTAAAATCGTATAGTATCATTTTCGTGAGAATCCAATGGCTTATAATTATTAGTTGCATTATTTCTTGATAGTGAAATATGATATAATGTTAATATTTTTCAGGTGGTATTGTCGGACTATTTCGTGTCAAATTTGTATGAAAGGCAACTATGTCTGTTTGATATTCAGACATTTCTTTGCGAAAGAATAAAATCTCCTAGAAATCCTATGTTAAAATAATAAAGTTCTTGCTTCCTTGTGTTTTATTACTTAATTTGATGTCTTCGCTGTTCAGCACAAGTGAACACACGCATTATCATCGTTTCACTGGGAACCACAGAGCTGAAACCTAAACTTTTACGTTAGCAGGGACGTAACCCCGTCGAAAATTCTTGTCATTTTGGCAGTGAAAGACATGTAGATTTTTGTAATAATTGTAAAGTGTTGTTCCCGAAAACACGTTAGCTGCTGATTTACTGAATGGTGCACGAAAATAATGATTGCAAGGTGCAGACAAAGAAATTTTGCAGTCACTTGACATTAAAAATACTGTCTTTTATTAAAAAATGATATCCTACATAGCCAACAGTTGTCGTAAAGTTATTAAACGTTCTCTAAGTCCAATAGAAAGTCTTACATCGTGTAATGACTAAACTAAAAGGTCGCCACACATCTTTTCTGATGTACATACAGACCTTCATACGCAGGCCTCATCTCTGTTATGCATTATGATTCTGGAATATCTTCTTCTCTCTTTTCGTATCAATATTATTTCTTTCTCCTCATCTTATCTTTTTTTTGATTGCTGATTATTCTTTCTTCTTATTTCGTTTGCAAAGCTTTTAGTCCCATAAATAATACTTTTCAAACATTTTCGAGGTATATAATTACTAAATTTACCAATGCATCAAGGTATTTAATCCTCATAATCCTGTTAGCTTCAAATTATTGAATGCGAGAAAAGTTGATATATGTATGGAAATTTTGAAATAAACAAAATAATTTAGATAAACCAAGACTTTTATGTTGACGTTCGATATATAGTGTTGGTTTCCATCGTGTAATATGACAATACCGTGTAGGTAGTATCGAAAAACAAGAAAAAACATGAGTATTGCAGCTAAATGCATATTTCATTCGTTAATTCAAGAGATTAATACAAATGGTACAAGTTCAACAAAGTATTTCTTTAGATTCGACAATTCAAAGAAAACAAACGAAAACAAAAATATAGCCATAAGTTAACTTCTGCAGAGGAACACATATATATAAATTAATATTTAACCACACAGTACATTTGTATTTATGTATGATTTCATATGTATATTAAGATAAACAATCAAAAGAAAGCAAAATTACAAATAGTAACTACCAGTAATTTAAAATTTGGCTTCTTTGGTCGCTCGTAATCGGTTGTCCTCAAATATAGTTCCTTTCGTGTTGATGTTTGTAAAATCGTATAGTATCATTTTCGTGAGAATCCAATGGCTTATAATTATTAGTTGCATTATTTCTTGATAGTGAAATATGATATAATGTTAATATTTTTCAGGTGGTATTGTCGGACTATTTCGTGTCAAATTTGTATGAAAGGCAACTATGTCTGTTTGATATTCAGACATTTCTTTGCGAAAGAATAAAATCTCCTAGAAATCCTATGTTAAAATAATAAAGTTCTTGCTTCCTTGTGTTTTATTACTTAATTTGATGTCTTCGCTGTTCAGCACAAGTGAACACACGCATTATCATCGTTTCACTGGGAACCACAGAGCTGAAACCTAAACTTTTACGTTAGCAGGGACGTAACCCCGTCGAAAATTCTTGTCATTTTGGCAGTGAAAGACATGTAGATTTTTGTAATAATTGTAAAGTGTTGTTCCCGAAAACACGTTAGCTGCTGATTTACTGAATGGTGCACGAAAATAATGATTGCAAGGTGCAGACAAAGAAATTTTGCAGTCACTTGACATTAAAAATACTGTCTTTTATTAAAAAATGATATCCTACATAGCCAACAGTTGTCGTAAAGTTATTAAACGTTCTCTAAGTCCAATAGAAAGTCTTACATCGTGTAATGACTAAACTAAAAGGTCGCCACACATCTTTTCTGATGTACATACAGACCTTCATACGCAGGCCTCATCTCTGTTATGCATTATGATTCTGGAATATCTTCTTCTCTCTTTTCGTATCAATATTATTTCTTTCTCCTCATCTTATCTTTTTTCTGATTGCTGATTATTCTTTCTTCTTATTTCGTTTGCAAAGCTTTTAGTCCCATAAATAATACTTTTCAAACATTTTCGAGGTATATAACTACTAAATTTACCAATGCATCAAGGTATTTAACCCTCATAATCCTGTTAGCTTCAAATTATTGAATGCGAGAAAAGTTGATATATGTATGGAAATTTTGAAATAAACAAAATAATTTAGATAAACCAAGACTTTTATGTTGACGTTCGATATATAGTGTTGGTTTCCATCGTGTAATATGACAATACCGTGTAGGTAGTATCGAAAAACAAGAAAAAACATGAGTATTGCAGCTAAATGCATATTTCATTCGTTGATTCAAGAGATTGATACAAATGGTACAAGTTCAACAAAGTATTTCTTTAGATTCGACAATTCAAAGAAAACAAACGAAAACAAAAATATAGCCATAAGTTAACTTCTGCAGAGGAACACATATATATAAATTAATATTTAATCACACAGTACATTTGTATTTATGTATGATTTCATATGTATATTAAGATAAACAATCAAAAGAAAGCAAAATTACAAATAGTAACTACCAGTAATTTAAAATTTGGCTTCTTTGGTCGCTCGTAATCGGTTGTCCTCAAATATAGTTCCTTTCGTGTTGATGTTTGTAAAATCGTATAGTATCATTTTCGTGAGAATCCAATGGCTTATAATTATTAGTTGCATTATTTCTTGATAGTGAAATATGATATAATGTTAATATTTTTCAGGTGGTATTGTCGGACTATTTCGTGTCAAATTTGTATGAAAGGCAACTATGTCTGTTTGATATTCAGACATTTCTTTGCGAAAGAATAAAATCTCCTAGAAATCCTATGTTAAAATAATAAAGTTCTTGCTTCCTTGTGTTTTATTACTTAATTTGATGTCTTCGCTGTTCAGCACAAGTGAACACTCGCATTATCATCGTTTCACTGGGAACCACAGAGCTGAAACCTAAACTTTTACGTTAGCAGGGACGTAACCCCGTCGAAAATTCTTGTCATTTTGGCAGTGAAAGACATGTAGATTTTTGTAATAATTGTAAAGTGTTGTTCCCGAAAACACGTTAGCTGCTGATTTACTGAATGGTGCACGAAAATAATGATTGCAAGGTGCAGACAAAGAAATTTTGCAGTCACTTGACATTAAAAATACTGTCTTTTATTAAAAAATGATATCCTACATAGCCAACAGTTGTCGTAAAGTTATTAAACGTTCTCTAAGTCCAATAGAAAGTCTTACATCGTGTAATGACTAAACTAAAAGGTCGCCACACATCTTTTCTGATGTACATACAGACCTTCATACGCAGGCCTCATCTCTGTTATGCATTATGATTCTGGAATATCTTCTTCTCTCTTTTCGTATCAATATTATTTCTTTCTCCTCATCTTATCTTTTTTCTGATTGCTGATTATTCTTTCTTCTTATTTCGTTTGCAAAGCTTTTAGTCCCATAAATAATACTTTTCAAACATTTTCGAGGTATATAATTACTAAATTTACCAATGCATCAAGGTATTTAACCCTCATAATCCTGTTAGCTTCAAATTATTGAATGCGAGAAAAGTTGATATATGTATGGAAATTTTGAAATAAACAAAATAATTTAGATAAACCAAGACTTTTATGTTGACGTTCGATATATAGTGTTGGTTTCCATCGTGTAATATGACAATACCGTGTAGGTAGTATCGAAAAACAAGAAAAAAACATGAGTATTGCAGCTAAATGCATATTTCATTCGTTGATTCAAGAGATTGATACAAATGGTACAAGTTCAACAAAGTATTTCTTTAGATTCGACAATTCAAAGAAAACAAACGAAAACAAAAATATAGCCATAAGTTAACTTCTGCAGAGGAACACATATATATAAATTAATATTTAACCACACAGTACATTTGTATTTATGTATGATTTCATATGTATATTAAGATAAACAATCAAAAGAAAGCAAAATTACAAATAGTAACTACCAGTAATTTAAAATTTGGCTTCTTTGGTCGCTCGTAATCGGTTGTCCTCAAATATAGTTCCTTTCGTGTTGATGTTTGTAAAATCGTATAGTATCATTTTCGTGAGAATCCAATGGCTTATAATTATTAGTTGCATTATTTCTTGATAGTGAAATATGATATAATGTTAATATTTTTCAGGTGGTATTGTCGGACTATTTCGTGTTAAATTTGTATGAAAGGCAACTATGTGTTTGATATTCAGACATTTCTTTGCGAAAGAATAAAATCTCCTAGAAATCCTATGTTAAAATAATAAAGTTCTTGCTTCCTTGTGTTTTATTACTTAATTTGATGTCTTCGCTGTTCAGCACAAGTGAACACACGCATTATCATCGTTTCACTGGGAACCACAGAGCTGAAACCTAAACTTTTACGTTAGCAGGGACGTAACCCCGTCGAAAATTCTTGTCATTTTGGCAGTGAAAGACATGTAGATTTTTGTAATAATTGTAAAGTGTTGTTCCCGAAAACACGTTAGCTGCTGATTTACTGAATGGTGCACGAAAATAATGATTGCAAGGTGCAGACAAAGAAATTTTGCAGTCACTTGACATTAAAAATACTGTCTTTTATTAAAAAATGATATCCTACATAGCCAACAGTTGTCGTAAAGTTATTAAACGTTCTCTAAGTCCAATAGAAAGTCTTACATCGTGTAATGACTAAACTAAAAGGTCGCCACACATCTTTTCTGATGTACATACAGACCTTCATACGCAGGCCTCATCTCTGTTATGCATTATGATTCTGGAATATCTTCTTCTCTCTTTTCGTATCAATATTATTTCTTTCTCCTCATCTTATCTTTTTTCTGATTGCTGATTATTCTTTCTTCTTATTTCGTTTGCAAAGCTTTTAGTCCCATAAATAATACTTTTCAAACATTTTCGAGGTATATAACTACTAAATTTACCAATGCATCAAGGTATTTAACCCTCATAATCCTGTTAGCTTCAAATTATTGAATGCGAGAAAAGTTGATATATGTATGGAAATTTTGAAATAAACAAAATAATTTAGATAAACCAAGACTTTTATGTTGACGTTCGATATATAGTGTTGGTTTCCATCGTGTAATATGACAATACCGTGTAGGTAGTATCGAAAAACAAGAAAAAAACATGAGTATTGCAGCTAAATGCATATTTCATTCGTTGATTCAAGAGATTGATACAAATGGTACAAGTTCAACAAAGTATTTCTTTAGATTCGACAATTCAAAGAAAACAAACGAAAACAAAAATATAGCCATAAGTTAACTTCTGCAGAGGAACACATATATATAAACTAATATTTAATCACACAGTACATTTGTATTTATGTATGATTTCATATGTATATTAAGATAAACAATCAAAAGAAAGCAAAATTACAAATAGTAACTACCAGTAATTTAAAATTTGGCTTCTTTGGTCGCTCGTAATCGGTTGTCCTCAAATATAGTTCCTTTCGTGTTGATGTTTGTAAAATCGTATAGTATCATTTTCGTGAGAATCCAATGGCTTATAATTATTAGTTGCATTATTTCTTGATAGTGAAATATGATATAATGTTAATATTTTTCAGGTGGTATTGTCGGACTATTTCGTGTCAAATTTGTATGAAAGGCAACTATGTCTGTTTGATATTCAGACATTTCTTTGCGAAAGAATAAAATCTCCTAGAAATCCTATGTTAAACTAATAAAGTTCTTGCTTCCTTGTGTTTTATTACTTAATTTGATGTCTTCGCTGTTCAGCACAAGTGAACACACGCATTATCATCGTTTCACTGGGAACCACAGAGCTGAAACCTAAACTTTTACGTTAGCAGGGACGTAACCCCGTCGAAAATTCTTGTCATTTTGGCAGTGAAAGACATGTAGATTTTTGTAATAATTGTAAAGTGTTGTTCCCGAAAACACGTTAGCTGCTGATTTACTGAATGGTGCACGAAAATAATGATTGCAAGGTGCAGACAAAGAAATTTTGCAGTCATTTGACATTAAAAATACTGTCTTTTATTAAAAAATGATATCCTACATAGCCAACAGTTGTCGTAAAGTTATTAAACGTTCTCTAAGTCTAATAGAAAGTCTTACATCGTGTAATGACTAAACTAAAAGGTCGCCACACATCTTTTCTGATGTACATACAGACCTTCATACGCAGGCCTCATCTCTGTTATGCATTATGATTCTGGAATATCTTCTTCTCTCTTTTCGTATCAATATTATTTCTTTCTCCTCATCTTATCTTTTTTCTGATTGCTGATTATTCTTTCTTCTTATTTCGTTTGCAAAGCTTTTAGTCCCATAAATAATACTTTTCAAACATTTTCGAGGTATATAACTACTAAATTTACCAATGCATCAAGGTATTTAACCCTCATAATCCTGTTAGCTTCAAATTATTGAATGCGAGAAAAGTTGATATATGTATGGAAATTTTGAAATAAACAAAATAATTTAGATAAACCAAGACTTTTATGTTGACGTTCGATATATAGTGTTGGTTTCCATCGTGTAATATGACAATACCGTGTAGGTAGTATCGAAAAACAAGAAAAAACATGAGTATTGCAGCTAAATGCATATTTCATTCGTTGATTCAAGAGATTGATACAAATGGTACAAGTTCAACAAAGTATTTCTTTAGATTCGACAATTCAAAGAAAACAAACGAAAACAAAAATATAGCCATAAGTTAACTTCTGCAGAGGAACACATATATATAAATTAATATTTAATCACACAGTACATTTGTATTTATGTATGATTTCATATGTATATTAAGATAAACAATCAAAAGAAAGCAAAATTACAAATAGTAACTACCAGTAATTTAAAATTTGGCTTCTTTGGTCGCTCGTAATCGGTTGTCCTCAAATATAGTTCCTTTCGTGTTGATGTTTGTAAAATCGTATAGTATCATTTTCGTGAGAATCCAATGGCTTATAATTATTAGTTGCATTATTTCTTGATAGTGAAATATGATATAATGTTAATATTTTTCAGGTGGTATTGTCGGACTATTTCGTGTCAAATTTGTATGAAAGGCAACTATGTCTGTTTGATATTCAGACATTTCTTTGCGAAAGAATAAAATCTCCTAGAAATCCTATGTTAAAATAATAAAGTTCTTGCTTCCTTGTGTTTTATTACTTAATTTGATGTCTTCGCTGTTCAGCACAAGTGAACACACGCATTATCATCGTTTCACTGGGAACCACAGAGCTGAAACCTAAACTTTTACGTTAGCAGGGACGTAACCACAAATTCTTGTCATTTTGGCAGTGAAAGACATGTAGATTTTTGTAATAATTGTAAAGTGTTGTTCCCGAAAACACGTTAGCTGCTGATTTACTGAATGGTGCACGAAAATAATGATTGCAAGGTGCAGACAAAGAAATTTTGCAGTCACTTGACATTAAAAATACTGTCTTTTATTAAAAAATGATATCCTACATAGCCAACAGTTGTCGTAAAGTTATTAAACGTTCTCTAAGTCTAATAGAAAGTCTTACATCGTGTAATGACTAAACTAAAAGGTCGCCACACATCTTTTCTGATGTACATACAGACCTTCATACGCAGGCCTCATCTCTGTTATGCATTATGATTCTGGAATATCTTCTTCTCTCTTTTCGTATCAATATTATTTCTTTCTCCTCATCTTATCTTTTTTCTGATTGCTGATTATTCTTTCTTCTTATTTCGTTTGCAAAGCTTTTAGTCCCATAAATAATACTTTTCAAACATTTTCGAGGTATATAACTACTAAATTTACCAATGCATCAAGGTATTTAACCCTCATAATCCTGTTAGCTTCAAATTATTGAATGCGAGAAAAGTTGATATATGTATGGAAATTTTGAAATAAACAAAATAATTTAGATAAACCAAGACTTTTATGTTGACGTTCGATATATAGTGTTGGTTTCCATCGTGTAATATGACAATACCGTGTAGGTAGTATCGAAAAACAAGAAAAAAACATGAGTATTGCAGCTAAATGCATATTTCATTCGTTGATTCAAGAGATTGATACAAATGGTACAAGTTCAACAAAGTATTTCTTTAGATTCGACAATTCAAAGAAAACAAACGAAAACAAAAATATAGCCATAAGTTAACTTCTGCAGAGGAACACATATATATAAACTAATATTTAATCACACAGTACATTTGTATTTATGTATGATTTCATATGTATATTAAGATAAACAATCAAAAGAAAGCAAAATTACAAATAGTAACTACCAGTAATTTAAAATTTGGCTTCTTTGGTCGCTCGTAATCGGTTGTCCTCAAATATAGTTCCTTTCGTGTTGATGTTTGTAAAATCGTATAGTATCATTTTCGTGAGAATCCAATGGCTTATAATTATTAGTTGCATTATTTCTTGATAGTGAAATATGATATAATGTTAATATTTTTCAGGTGGTATTGTCGGACTATTTCGTGTCAAATTTGTATGAAAGGCAACTATGTCTGTTTGATATTCAGACATTTCTTTGCGAAAGAATAAAATCTCCTAGAAATCCTATGTTAAAATAATAAAGTTCTTGCTTCCTTGTGTTTTATTACTTAATTTGATGTCTTCGCTGTTCAGCACAAGTGAACACACGCATTATCATCGTTTCACTGGGAACCACAGAGCTGAAACCTAAACTTTTACGTTAGCAGGGACGTAACCCCGTCGAAAATTCTTGTCATTTTGGCAGTGAAAGACATGTAGATTTTTGTAATAATTGTAAAGTGTTGTTCCCGAAAACACGTTAGCTGCTGATTTACTGAATGGTGCACGAAAATAATGATTGCAAGGTGCAGACAAAGAAATTTTGCAGTCATTTGACATTAAAAATACTGTCTTTTATTAAAAAATGATATCCTACATAGCCAACAGTTGTCGTAAAGTTATTAAACGTTCTCTAAGTCTAATAGAAAGTCTTACATCGTGTAATGACTAAACTAAAAGGTCGCCACACATCTTTTCTGATGTACATACAGACCTTCATACGCAGGCCTCATCTCTGTTATGCATTATGATTCTGGAATATCTTCTTCTCTCTTTTCGTATCAATATTATTTCTTTCTCCTCATCTTATCTTTTTTCTGATTGCTGATTATTCTTTCTTCTTATTTCGTTTGCAAAGCTTTTAGTCCCATAAATAATACTTTTCAAACATTTTCGAGGTATATAACTACTAAATTTACCAATGCATCAAGGTATTTAACCCTCATAATCCTGTTAGCTTCAAATTATTGAATGCGAGAAAAGTTGATATATGTATGGAAATTTTGAAATAAACAAAATAATTTAGATAAACCAAGACTTTTATGTTGACGTTCGATATATAGTGTTGGTTTCCATCGTGTAATATGACAATACCGTGTAGGTAGTATCGAAAAACAAGAAAAAACATGAGTATTGCAGCTAAATGCATATTTCATTCGTTGATTCAAGAGATTGATACAAATGGTACAAGTTCAACAAAGTATTTCTTTAGATTCGACAATTCAAAGAAAACAAACGAAAACAAAAATATAGCCATAAGTTAACTTCTGCAGAGGAACACATATATATAAATTAATATTTAATCACACAGTACATTTGTATTTATGTATGATTTCATATGTATATTAAGATAAACAATCAAAAGAAAGCAAAATTACAAATAGTAACTACCAGTAATTTAAAATTTAGCTTCTTTGGTCGCTCGTAATCGGTTGTCCTCAAATATAGTTCCTTTCGTGTTGATGTTTGTAAAATCGTATAGTATCATTTTCGTGAGAATCCAATGGCTTATAATTATTAGTTGCATTATTTCTTGATAGTGAAATATGATATAATGTTAATATTTTTCAGGTGGTATTGTCGGACTATTTCGTGTCAAATTTGTATGAAAGGCAACTATGTCTGTTTGATATTCAGACATTTCTTTGCGAAAGAATAAAATCTCCTAGAAATCCTATGTTAAAATAATAAAGTTCTTGCTTCCTTGTGTTTTATTACTTAATTTGATGTCTTCGCTGTTCAGCACAAGTGAACACACGCATTATCATCGTTTCACTGGGAACCACAGAGCTGAAACCTAAACTTTTACGTTAGCAGGGACGTAACCACAAATTCTTGTCATTTTGGCAGTGAAAGACATGTAGATTTTTGTAATAATTGTAAAGTGTTGTTCCCGAAAACACGTTAGCTGCTGATTTACTGAATGGTGCACGAAAATAATGATTGCAAGGTGCAGACAAAGAAATTTTGCAGTCACTTGACATTAAAAATACTGTCTTTTATTAAAAAATGATATCCTACATAGCCAACAGTTGTCGTAAAGTTATTAAACGTTCTCTAAGTCTAATAGAAAGTCTTACATCGTGTAATGACTAAACTAAAAGGTCGCCACACATCTTTTCTGATGTACATACAGACCTTCATACGCAGGCCTCATCTCTGTTATGCATTATGATTCTGGAATATCTTCTTCTCTCTTTTCGTATCAATATTATTTCTTTCTCCTCATCTTATCTTTTTTCTGATTGCTGATTATTCTTTCTTCTTATTTCGTTTGCAAAGCTTTTAGTCCCATAAATAATACTTTTCAAACATTTTCGAGGTATATAACTACTAAATTTACCAATGCATCAAGGTATTTAACCCTCATAATCCTGTTAGCTTCAAATTATTGAATGCGAGAAAAGTTGATATATGTATGGAAATTTTGAAATAAACAAAATAATTTAGATAAACCAAGACTTTTATGTTGACGTTCGATATATAGTGTTGGTTTCCATCGTGTAATATGACAATACCGTGTAGGTAGTATCGAAAAACAAGAAAAAACATGAGTATTGCAGCTAAATGCATATTTCATTCGTTGATTCAAGAGATTGATACAAATGGTACAAGTTCAACAAAGTATTTCTTTAGATTCGACAATTCAAAGAAAACAAACGAAAACAAAAATATAGCCATAAGTTAACTTCTGCAGAGGAACACATATATATAAATTAATATTTAATCACACAGTACATTTGTATTTATGTATGATTTCATATGTATATTAAGATAAACAATCAAAAGAAAGCAAAATTACAAATAGTAACTACCAGTAATTTAAAATTTAGCTTCTTTGGTCGCTCGTAATCGGTTGTCCTCAAATATAGTTCCTTTCGTGTTGATGTTTGTAAAATCGTATAGTATCATTTTCGTGAGAATCCAATGGCTTATAATTATTAGTTGCATTATTTCTTGATAGTGAAATATGATATAATGTTAATATTTTTCAGGTGGTATTGTCGGACTATTTCGTGTCAAATTTGTATGAAAGGCAACTATGTCTGTTTGATATTCAGACATTTCTTTGCGAAAGAATAAAATCTCCTAGAAATCCTATGTTAAAATAATAAAGTTCTTGCTTCCTTGTGTTTTATTACTTAATTTGATGTCTTCGCTGTTCAGCACAAGTGAACACACGCATTATCATCGTTTCACTGGGAACCACAGAGCTGAAACCTAAACTTTTACGTTAGCAGGGACGTAACCCCGTCGAAAATTCTTGTCATTTTGGCAGTGAAAGACATGTAGATTTTTGTAATAATTGTAAAGTGTTGTTCCCGAAAACACGTTAGCTGCTGATTTACTGAATGGTGCACGAAAATAATGATTGCAAGGTGCAGACAAAGAAATTTTGCAGTCACTTGACATTAAAAATACTGTCTTTTATTAAAAAATGATATCCTTCATAGCCAACAGTTGTCGTAAAGTTATTAAACGTTCTCTAAGTCTAATAGAAAGTCTTACATCGTGTAATGACTAAACTAAAAGGTCGCCACACATCTTTTCTGATGTACATACAGACCTTCATACGCAGGCCTCATCTCTGTTATGCATTATGATTCTGGAATATCTTCTTCTCTCTTTTCGTATCAATATTATTTCTTTCTCCTCATCTTATCTTTTTTCTGATTGCTGATTATTCTTTCTTCTTATTTCGTTTGCAAAGCTTTTAGTCCCATAAATAATACTTTTCAAACATTTTCGAGGTATATAACTACTAAATTTACCAATGCATCAAGGTATTTAACCCTCATAATCCTGTTAGCTTCAAATTATTGAATGCGAGAAAAGTTGATATATGTATGGAAATTTTGAAATAAACAAAATAATTTAGATAAACCAAGACTTTTATGTTGACGTTCGATATATAGTGTTGGTTTCCATCGTGTAATATGACAATACCGTGTAGGTAGTATCGAAAAACAAGAAAAAACATGAGTATTGCAGCTAAATGCATATTTCATTCGTAGATTCAAGAGATTGATACAAATGGTACAAGTTCAACAAAGTATTTCTTTAGATTCGACAATTCAAAGAAAACAAACGAAAACAAAAATATAGCCATAAGTTAACTTCTGCAGAGGAACACATATATATAAATTAATATTTAACCACACAGTACATTTGTATTTATGTATGATTTCATATGTATATTAAGATAAACAATCAAAAGAAAGCAAAATTACAAATAGTAACTACCAGTAATTTAAAATTTGGCTTCTTTGGTCGCTCGTAATCGGTTGTCCTCAAATATAGTTCCTTTCGTGTTGATGTTTGTAAAATCGTATAGTATCATTTTCGTGAGAATCCAATGGCTTATAATTATTAGTTGCATTATTTCTTGATAGTGAAATATGATATAATGTTAATATTTTTCAGGTGGTATTGTCGGACTATTTCGTGTCAAATTTGTATGAAAGGCAACTATGTCTGTTTGATATTCAGACATTTCTTTGCGAAAGAATAAAATCTCCTAGAAATCCTATGTTAAAATAATAAAGTTCTTGCTTCCTTGTGTTTTATTACTTAATTTGATGTCTTCGCTGTTCAGCACAAGTGAACACACGCATTATCATCGTTTCACTGGGAACCACAGAGCTGAAACCTAAACTTTTACGTTAGCAGGGACGTAACCCCGTCGAAAATTCTTGTCATTTTGGCAGTGAAAGACATGTAGATTTTTGTAATAATTGTAAAGTGTTGTTCCCGAAAACACGTTAGCTGCTGATTTACTGAATGGTGCACGAAAATAATGATTGCAAGGTGCAGACAAAGAAATTTTGCAGTCACTTGACATTAAAAATACTGTCTTTTATTAAAAAATGATATCCTTCATAGCCAACAGTTGTCGTAAAGTTATTAAACGTTCTCTAAGTCTAATAGAAAGTCTTACATCGTGTAATGACTAAACTAAAAGGTCGCCACACATCTTTTCTGATGTACATACAGACCTTCATACGCAGGCCTCATCTCTGTTATGCATTATGATTCTGGAATATCTTCTTCTCTCTTTTCGTATCAATATTATTTCTTTCTCCTCATCTTATCTTTTTTCTGATTGCTGATTATTCTTTCTTCTTATTTCGTTTGCAAAGCTTTTAGTCCCATAAATAATACTTTTCAAACATTTTCGAGGTATATAACTACTAAATTTACCAATGCATCAAGGTATTTAACCCTCATAATCCTGTTAGCTTCAAATTATTGAATGCGAGAAAAGTTGATATATGTATGGAAATTTTGAAATAAACAAAATAATTTAGATAAACCAAGACTTTTATGTTGACGTTCGATATATAGTGTTGGTTTCCATCGTGTAATATGACAATACCGTGTAGGTAGTATCGAAAAACAAGAAAAAACATGAGTATTGCAGCTAAATGCATATTTCATTCGTAGATTCAAGAGATTGATACAAATGGTACAAGTTCAACAAAGTATTTCTTTAGATTCGACAATTCAAAGAAAACAAACGAAAACAAAAATATAGCCATAAGTTAACTTCTGCAGAGGAACACATATATATAAATTAATATTTAACCACACAGTACATTTGTATTTATGTATGATTTCATATGTATATTAAGATAAACAATCAAAAGAAAGCAAAATTACAAATAGTAACTACCAGTAATTTAAAATTTGGCTTCTTTGGTCGCTCGTAATCGGTTGTCCTCAAATATAGTTCCTTTCGTGTTGATGTTTGTAAAATCGTATAGTATCATTTTCGTGAGAATCCAATGGCTTATAATTATTAGTTGCATTATTTCTTGATAGTGAAATATGATATAATGTTAATATTTTTCAGGTGGTATTGTCGGACTATTTCGTGTCAAATTTGTATGAAAGGCAACTATGTCTGTTTGATATTCAGACATTTCTTTGCGAAAGAATAAAATCTCCTAGAAATCCTATGTTAAAATAATAAAGTTCTTGCTTCCTTGTGTTTTATTACTTAATTTGATGTCTTCGCTGTTCAGCACAAGTGAACACACGCATTATCATCGTTTCACTGGGAACCACAGAGCTGAAACCTAAACTTTTACGTTAGCAGGGACGTAACCCCGTCGAAAATTCTTGTCATTTTGGCAGTGAAAGACATGTAGATTTTTGTAATAATTGTAAAGTGTTGTTCCCGAAAACACGTTAGCTGCTGATTTACTGAATGGTGCACGAAAATAATGATTGCAAGGTGCAGACAAAGAAATTTTGCAGTCACTTGACATTAAAAATACTGTCTTTTATTAAAAAATGATATCCTTCATAGCCAACAGTTGTCGTAAAGTTATTAAACGTTCTCTAAGTCTAATAGAAAGTCTTACATCGTGTAATGACTAAACTAAAAGGTCGCCACACATCTTTTCTGATGTACATACAGACCTTCATACGCAGGCCTCATCTCTGTTATGCATTATGATTCTGGAATATCTTCTTCTCTCTTTTCGTATCAATATTATTTCTTTCTCCTCATCTTATCTTTTTTCTGATTGCTGATTATTCTTTCTTCTTATTTCGTTTGCAAAGCTTTTAGTCCCATAAATAATACTTTTCAAACATTTTCGAGGTATATAACTACTAAATTTACCAATGCATCAAGGTATTTAACCCTCATAATCCTGTTAGCTTCAAATTATTGAATGCGAGAAAAGTTGATATATGTATGGAAATTTTGAAATAAACAAAATAATTTAGATAAACCAAGACTTTTATGTTGACGTTCGATATATAGTGTTGGATTCCATCGTGTAATATGACAATACCGTGTAGGTAGTATCGAAAAACAAGAAAAAACATGAGTATTGCAGCTAAATGCATATTTCATTCGTAGATTCAAGAGATTGATACAAATGGTACAAGTTCAACAAAGTATTTCTTTAGATTCGACAATTCAAAGAAAACAAACGAAAACAAAAATATAGCCATAAGTTAACTTCTGCAGAGGAACACATATATATAAATTAATATTTAACCACACAGTACATTTGTATTTATGTATGATTTCATATGTATATTAAGATAAACAATCAAAAGAAAGCAAAATTACAAATAGTAACTACCAGTAATTTAAAATTTGGCTTCTTTGGTCGCTCGTAATCGGTTGTCCTCAAATATAGTTCCTTTCGTGTTGATGTTTGTAAAATCGTATAGTATCATTTTCGTGAGAATCCAATGGCTTATAATTATTAGTTGCATTATTTCTTGATAGTGAAATATGATATAATGTTAATATTTTTCAGGTGGTATTGTCGGACTATTTCGTGTCAAATTTGTATGAAAGGCAACTATGTCTGTTTGATATTCAGACATTTCTTTGCGAAAGAATAAAATCTCCTAGAAATCCTATGTTAAAATAATAAAGTTCTTGCTTCCTTGTGTTTTATTACTTAATTTGATGTCTTCGCTGTTCAGCACAAGTGAACACACGCATTATCATCGTTTCACTGGGAACCACAGAGCTGAAACCTAAACTTTTACGTTAGCAGGGACGTAACCCCGTCGAAAATTCTTGTCATTTTGGCAGTGAAAGACATGTAGATTTTTGTAATAATTGTAAAGTGTTGTTCCCGAAAACACGTTAGCTGCTGATTTACTGAATGGTGCACGAAAATAATGATTGCAAGGTGCAGACAAAGAAATTTTGCAGTCACTTGACATTAAAAATACTGTCTTTTATTAAAAAATGATATCCTACATAGCCAACAGTTGTCGTAAAGTTATTAAACGTTCTCTAAGTCTAATAGAAAGTCTTACATCGTGTAATGACTAAACTAAAAGGTCGCCACACATCTTTTCTGATGTACATACAGACCTTCATACGCAGGCCTCATCTCTGTTATGCATTATGATTCTGGAATATCTTCTTCTCTCTTTTCGTATCAATATTATTTCTTTCTCCTCATCTTATCTTTTTTCTGATTGCTGATTATTCTTTCTTCTTATTTCGTTTGCAAAGCTTTTAGTCCCATAAATAATACTTTTCAAACATTTTCGAGGTATATAACTACTAAATTTACCAATGCATCAAGGTATTTAACCCTCATAATCCTGTTAGCTTCAAATTATTGAATGCGAGAAAAGTTGATATATGTATGGAAATTTTGAAATAAACAAAATAATTTAGATAAACCAAGACTTTTATGTTGACGTTCGATATATAGTGTTGGTTTCCATCGTGTAATATGACAATACCGTGTAGGTAGTATCGAAAAACAAGAAAAAACATGAGTATTGCAGCTAAATGCATATTTCATTCGTTGATTCAAGAGATTGATACAAATGGTACAAGTTCAACAAAGTATTTCTTTAGATTCGACAATTCAAAGAAAACAAACGAAAACAAAAATATAGCCATAAGTTAACTTCTGCAGAGGAACACATATATATAAATTAATATTTAACCACACAGTACATTTGTATTTATGTATGATTTCATATGTATATTAAGATAAACAATCAAAAGAAAGCAAAATTACAAATAGTAACTACCAGTAATTTAAAATTTGGCTTCTTTGGTCGCTCGTAATCGGTTGTCCTCAAATATAGTTCCTTTCGTGTTGATGTTTGTAAAATCGTATAGTATCATTTTCGTGAGAATCCAATGGCTTATAATTATTAGTTGCATTATTTCTTGATAGTGAAATATGATATAATGTTAATATTTTTCAGGTGGTATTGTCGGACTATTTCGTGTCAAATTTGTATGAAAGGCAACTATGTCTGTTTGATATTCAGACATTTCTTTGCGAAAGAATAAAATCTCCTAGAAATCCTATGTTAAAATAATAAAGTTCTTGCTTCCTTGTGTTTTATTACTTAATTTGATGTCTTCGCTGTTCAGCACAAGTGAACACACGCATTATCATCGTTTCACTGGGAACCACAGAGCTGAAACCTAAACTTTTACGTTAGCAGGGACGTAACCCCGTCGAAAATTCTTGTCATTTTGGCAGTGAAAGACATGTAGATTTTTGTAATAATTGTAAAGTGTTGTTCCCGAAAACACGTTAGCTGCTGATTTACTGAATGGTGCACGAAAATAATGATTGCAAGGTGCAGACAAAGAAATTTTGCAGTCACTTGACATTAAAAATACTGTCTTTTATTAAAAAATGATATCCTACATAGCCAACAGTTGTCGTAAAGTTATTAAACGTTCTCTAAGTCTAATAGAAAGTCTTACATCGTGTAATGACTAAACTAAAAGGTCACCACACATCTTTTCTGATGTACATACAGACCTTCATACGCAGGCCTCATCTCTGTTATGCATTATGATTCTGGAATATCTTCTTCTCTCTTTTCGTATCAATATTATTTCTTTCTCCTCATCTTATCTTTTTTCTGATTGCTGATTATTCTTTCTTCTTATTTCGTTTGCAAAGCTTTTAGTCCCATAAATAATACTTTTCAAACATTTTCGAGGTATATAACTACTAAATTTACCAATGCATCAAGGTATTTAACCCTCATAATCCTGTTAGCTTCAAATTATTGAATGCGAGAAAAGTTGATATATGTATGGAAATTTTGAAATAAACAAAATAATTTAGACAACCAAGACTTTTATGTTGACGTTCGATATATAGTGTTGGTTTCCATCGTGTAATATGACAATACCGTGTAGGTAGTATCGAAAAACAAGAAAAAACATGAGTATTGCAGCTAAATGCATATTTCATTCGTTGATTCAAGAGATTGATACAAATGGTACAAGTTCAACAAAGTATTTCTTTAGATTCGACAATTCAAAGAAAACAAACGAAAACAAAAATATAGCCATAAGTTAACTTCTGCAGAGGAACACATATATATAAATTAATATTTAATCACACAGTACATTTGTATTTATGTATGATTTCATATGTATATTAAGATAAACAATCAAAAGAAAGCAAAATTACAAATAGTAACTACCAGTAATTTAAAATTTAGCTTCTTTGGTCGCTCGTAATCGGTTGTCCTCAAATATAGTTCCTTTCGTGTTGATGTTTGTAAAATCGTATAGTATCATTTTCGTGAGAATCCAATGGCTTATAATTATTAGTTGCATTATTTCTTGATAGTGAAATATGATATAATGTTAATATTTTTCAGGTGGTATTGTCGGACTATTTCGTGTCAAATTTGTATGAAAGGCAACTATGTCTGTTTGATATTCAGACATTTCTTTGCGAAAGAATAAAATCTCCTAGAAATCCTATGATAAAATAATAAAGTTCTTGCTTCCTTGTGTTTTATTACTTAATTTGATGTCTTCGCTGTTCAGCACAAGTGAACACACGCATTATCATCGTTTCACTGGGAACCACAGAGCTGAAACCTAAACTTTTACGTTAGCAGGGACGTAACCCCGTCGAAAATTCTTGTCATTTTGGCAGTGAAAGACATGTAGATTTTTGTAATAATTGTAAAGTGTTGTTCCCGAAAACACGTTAGCTGCTGATTTACTGAATGGTGCACGAAAATAATGATTGCAAGGTGCAGACAAAGAAATTTTGCAGTCACTTGACATTAAAAATACTGTCTTTTATTAAAAAATGATATCCTACATAGCCAACAGTTGTCGTAAAGTTATTAAACGTTCTCTAAGTCTAATAGAAAGTCTTACATCGTGTAATGACTAAACTAAAAGGTCGCCACACATCTTTTCTGATGTACATACAGACCTTCATACGCAGGCCTCATCTCTGTTATGCATTATGATTCTGGAATATCTTCTTCTCTCTTTTCGTATCAATATTATTTCTTTCTCCTCATCTTATCTTTTTTCTGATTGCTGATTATTCTTTCTTCTTATTTCGTTTGCAAAGCTTTTAGTCCCATAAATAATACTTTTCAAACATTTTCGAGGTATATAACTACTAAATTTACCAATGCATCAAGGTATTTAACCCTCATAATCCTGTTAGCTTCAAATTATTGAATGCGAGAAAAGTTGATATATGTATGGAAATTTTGAAATAAACAAAATAATTTAGACAACCAAGACTTTTATGTTGACGTTCGATATATAGTGTTGGTTTCCATCGTGTAATATGACAATACCGTGTAGGTAGTATCGAAAAACAAGAAAAAACATGAGTATTGCAGCTAAATGCATATTTCATTCGTTGATTCAAGAGATTGATACAAATGGTACAAGTTCAACAAAGTATTTCTTTAGATTCGACAATTCAAAGAAAACAAACGAAAACAAAAATATAGCCATAAGTTAACTTCTGCAGAGGAACACATATATATAAATTAATATTTAATCACACAGTACATTTGTATTTATGTATGATTTCATATGTATATTAAGATAAACAATCAAAAGAAAGCAAAATTACAAATAGTAACTACCAGTAATTTAAAATTTAGCTTCTTTGGTCGCTCGTAATCGGTTGTCCTCAAATATAGTTCCTTTCGTGTTGATGTTTGTAAAATCGTATAGTATCATTTTCGTGAGAATCCAATGGCTTATAATTATTAGTTGCATTATTTCTTGATAGTGAAATATGATATAATGTTAATATTTTTCAGGTGGTATTGTCGGACTATTTCGTGTCAAATTTGTATGAAAGGCAACTATGTCTGTTTGATATTCAGACATTTCTTTGCGAAAGAATAAAATCTCCTAGAAATCCTATGATAAAATAATAAAGTTCTTGCTTCCTTGTGTTTTATTACTTAATTTGATGTCTTCGCTGTTCAGCACAAGTGAACACACGCATTATCATCGTTTCACTGGGAACCACAGAGCTGAAACCTAAACTTTTACGTTAGCAGGGACGTAACCCCGTCGAAAATTCTTGTCATTTTGGCAGTGAAAGACATGTAGATTTTTGTAATAATTGTAAAGTGTTGTTCCCGAAAACACGTTAGCTGCTGATTTACTGAATGGTGCACGAAAATAATGATTGCAAGGTGCAGACAAAGAAATTTTGCAGTCACTTGACATTAAAAATACTGTCTTTTATTAAAAAATGATATCCTACATAGCCAACAGTTGTCGTAAAGTTATTAAACGTTCTCTAAGTCTAATAGAAAGTCTTACATCGTGTAATGACTAAACTAAAAGGTCGCCACACATCTTTTCTGATGTACATACAGACCTTCATACGCAGGCCTCATCTCTGTTATGCATTATGATTCTGGAATATCTTCTTCTCTCTTTTCGTATCAATATTATTTCTTTCTCCTCATCTTATCTTTTTTCTGATTGCTGATTATTCTTTCTTCTTATTTCGTTTGCAAAGCTTTTAGTCCCATAAATAATACTTTTCAAACATTTTCGAGGTATATAACTACTAAATTTACCAATGCATCAAGGTATTTAACCCTCATAATCCTGTTAGCTTCAAATTATTGAATGCGAGAAAAGTTGATATATGTATGGAAATTTTGAAATAAACAAAATAATTTAGATAAACCAAGACTTTTATGTTGACGTTCGATATATAGTGTTGGTTTCCATCGTGTAATATGACAATACCGTGTAGGTAGTATCGAAAAACAAGAAAAAACATGAGTATTGCAGCTAAATGCATATTTCATTCGTTGATTCAAGAGATTGATACAAATGGTACAAGTTCAACAAAGTATTTCTTTAGATTCGACAATTCAAAGAAAACAAACGAAAACAAAAATATAGCCATAAGTTAACTTCTGCAGAGGAACACATATATATAAATTAATATTTAATCACACAGTACATTTGTATTTATGTATGATTTCATATGTATATTAAGATAAACAATCAAAAGAAAGCAAAATTACAAATAGTAACTACCAGTAATTTAAAATTTGGCTTCTTTGGTCGCTCGTAATCGGTTGTCCTCAAATATAGTTCCTTTCGTGTTGATGTTTGTAAAATCGTATAGTATCATTTTCGTGAGAATCCAATGGCTTATAATTATTAGTTGCATTATTTCTTGATAGTGAAATATGATATAATGTTAATATTTTTCAGGTGGTATTGTCGGACTATTTCGTGTCAAATTTGTATGAAAGGCAACTATGTCTGTTTGATATTCAGACATTTCTTTGCGAAAGAATAAAATCTCCTAGAAATCCTATGTTAAAATAATAAAGTTCTTGCTTCCTTGTGTTTTATTACTTAATTTGATGTCTTCGCTGTTCAGCACAAGTGAACACACGCATTATCATCGTTTCACTGGGAACCACAGAGCTGAAACCTAAACTTTTACGTTAGCAGGGACGTAACCCCGTCGAAAATTCTTGTCATTTTGGCAGTGAAAGACATGTAGATTTTTGTAATAATTGTAAAGTGTTGTTCCCGAAAACACGTTAGCTGCTGATTTACTGAATGGTGCACGAAAATAATGATTGCAAGGTGCAGACAAAGAAATTTTGCAGTCACTTGACATTAAAAATACTGTCTTTTATTAAAAAATGATATCCTACATAGCCAACAGTTGTCGTAAAGTTATTAAACGTTCTCTAAGTCTAATAGAAAGTCTTACATCGTGTAATGACTAAACTAAAAGGTCGCCACACATCTTTTCTGATGTACATACAGACCTTCATACGCAGGCCTCATCTCTGTTATGCATTATGATTCTGGAATATCTTCTTCTCTCTTTTCGTATCAATATTATTTCTTTCTCCTCATCTTATCTTTTTTCTGATTGCTGATTATTCTTTCTTCTTATTTCGTTTGCAAAGCTTTTAGTCCCATAAATAATACTTTTCAAACATTTTCGAGGTATATGATTACTAAATTTACCAATGCATCAAGGTATTTAACCCTCATAATCCTGTTAGCTTCAAATTATTGAATGCGAGAAAAGTTGATATATGTATGGAAATTTTGAAATAAACAAAATAATTTAGATAAACCAAGACTTTTATGTTGACGTTCGATATATAGTGTTGGTTTCCATCGTGTAATATGACAATACCGTGTAGGTAGTATCGAAAAACAAGAAAAAACATGAGTATTGCAGCTAAATGCATATTTCATTCGTTGATTCAAGAGATTGATACAAATGGTACAAGTTCAACAAAGTATTTCTTTAGATTCGACAATTCAAAGAAAACAAACGAAAACAAAAATATAGCCATAAGTTAACTTCTGCAGAGGAACACATATATATAAATTAATATTTAACCACACAGTACATTTGTATTTATGTATGATTTCATATGTATATTAAGATAAACAATCAAAAGAAAGCAAAATTACAAATAGTAACTACCAGTAATTTAAAATTTAGCTTCTTTGGTCGCTCGTAATCGGTTGTCCTCAAATATAGTTCCTTTCGTGTTGATGTTTGTAAAATCGTATAGTATCATTTTCGTGAGAATCCAATGGCTTATAATTATTAGTTGCATTATTTCTTGATAGTGAAATATGATATAATGTTAATATTTTTCAGGTGGTATTGTCGGACTTTTTCGTGTCAAATTTGTATGAAAGGCAACTATGTCTGTTTGATATTCAGACATTTCTTTGCGAAAGAATAAAATCTCCTAGAAATCCTATGTTAAAATAATAAAGTTCTTGCTTCCTTGTGTTTTATTACTTAATTTGATGTCTTCGCTGTTCAGCACAAGTGAACACACGCATTATCATCGTTTCACTGGGAACCACAGAGCTGAAACCTAAACTTTTACGTTAGCAGGGACGTAACCCCGTCGAAAATTCTTGTCATTTTGGCAGTGAAAGACATGTAGATTTTTGTAATAATTGTAAAGTGTTGTTCCCGAAAACACGTTAGCTGCTGATTTACTGAATGGTGCACGAAAATAATGATTGCAAGGTGCAGACAAAGAAATTTTGCAGTCACTTGACATTAAAAATACTGTCTTTTATTAAAAAATGATATCCTATATAGCCAACAGTTGTCGTAAAGTTATTAAACGTTCTCTAAGTCCAATAGAAAGTCTTACATCGTGTAATGACTAAACTAAAAGGTCGCCACACATCTTTTCTGATGTACATACAGACCTTCATACGCAGGCCTCATCTCTGTTATGCATTATGATTCTGGAATATCTTCTTCTCTCTTTTCGTATCAATATTATTTCTTTCTCCTCATCTTATCTTTTTTCTGATTGCTGATTATTCTTTCTTCTTATTTCGTTTGCAAAGCTTTTAGTCCCATAAATAATACTTTTCAAACATTTTCGAGGTATATAATTACTAAATTTACCAATGCATCAAGGTATTTAACCCTCATAATCCTGTTAGCTTCAAATTATTGAATGCGAGAAAAGTTGATATATGTATGGAAATTTTGAAATAAACAAAATAATTTAGATAAACCAAGACTTTTATGTTGACGTTCGATATATAGTGTTGGTTTCCATCGTGTAATATGACAATACCGTGTAGGTAGTATCGAAAAACAAAAAAAAACATGAGTATTGCAGCTAAATGCATATTTCATTCGTTGATTCAAGAGATTGATACAAATGGTACAAGTTCAACAAAGTATTTCTTTAGATTCGACAATTCAAAGAAAACAAACGAAAACAAAAATATAGCCATAAGTTAACTTCTGCAGAGGAACACATATATATAAATTAATATTTAACCACACAGTACATTTGTATTTATGTATGATTTCATATGTATATTAAGATAAACAATCAAAAGAAAGCAAAATTACAAATAGTAACTACCAGTAATTTAAAATTTGGCTTCTTTGGTCGCTCGTAATCGGTTGTCCTCAAATATAGTTCCTTTCGTGTTGATGTTTGTAAAATCGTATAGTATCATTTTCGTGAGAATCCAATGGCTTATAATTATTAGTTGCATTATTTCTTGATAGTGAAATATGATATAATGTTAATATCTTTCAGGTGGTATTGTCGGACTATTTCGTGTCAAATTTGTATGAAAGGCAACTATGTCTGTTTGATATTCAGACATTTCTTTGCGATAGAATAAAATATCCTAGAAATCCTATGTTAAAATAATAAAGTTCTTGCCTCCTTGTGTTTTATTACTTAATTTGATGTCTTCGCTGTTCAGCACAAGTGAACACACGCATTATCATCGTTTCACTGGGAACCACAGAGCTGAAACCTAAACTTTTACGTTAGCAGGGACGTAACCCCGTCGAAAATTCTTGTCATTTTGGCAGTGAAAGACATGTATATTTTTGTAATAATTGTAAAGTGTTGTTCCCGAAAACACGTTAGCTGCTGATTTACTGAATGGTGCACGAAAATAATGATTGCAAGGTGCAGACAAAGAAATTTTGCAGTCACTTGACATTAAAAATACTGTCTTTTATTAAAAAATGATATCCTACATAGCCAAAAGTTGTCGTAAAGTTATTAAACGTTCTCTAAGTCTAATAGAAAGTCTTACATCGTGTAATGACTAAACTAAAAGGTCGCCACACATCTTTTCTGATGTACATACAGACCTTCATACGCAGGCCTCATCTCTGTTATGCATTATGATTCTGGAATATCTTCTTCTCTCTTTTCGTATCAATATTATTTCTTTCTCCTCATCTTATCTTTTTTCTGATTGCTGATTATTCTTTCTTCTTATTTCGTTTGCAAAGCTTTTAGTCCCATAAATAATACTTTTCAAACATTTTCGAGGTATATAACTACTAAATTTACCAATGCATCAAGGTATTTAACCCTCATAATCCTGTTAGCTTCAAATTATTGAATGCGAGAAAAGTTGATATATGTATGGAAATTTTGAAATAAACAAAATAATTTAGATAAACCAAGACTTTTATGTTGACGTTCGATATATAGTGTTGGTTTCCATCGTGTAATATGACAATACCGTGTAGGTAGTATCGAAAAACAAGAAAAAACATGAGTATTGCAGCTAAATGCATATTTCATTCGTTGATTCAAGAGATTGATACAAATGGTACAAGTTCAACAAAGTATTTCTTTAGATTCGACAATTCAAAGAAAACAAACGAAAACAAAAATATAGCCATAAGTTAACTTCTGCAGAGGAACACATATATATAAATTAATATTTAACCACACAGTACATTTGTATTTATGTATGATTTCATATGTATATTAAGATAAACAATCAAAAGAAAGCAAAATTACAAATAGTAACTACCAGTAATTTAAAATTTGGCTTCTTTGGTCGCTCGTAATCGGTTGTCCTCAAATATAGTTCCTTTCGTGTTGATGTTTGTAAAATCGTATAGTATCATTTTCGTGAGAATCCAATGGCTTATAATTATTAGTTGCATTATTTCTTGATAGTGAAATATGATATAATGTTAATATTTTTCAGGTGGTATTGTCGGACTTTTTCGTGTCAAATTTGTATGAAAGGCAACTATGTCTGTTTGATATTCAGACATTTCTTTGCGAAAGAATAAAATCTCCTAGAAATCCTATGTTAAAATAATAAAGTTCTTGCTTCCTTGTGTTTTATTACTTAATTTGATGTCTTCGCTGTTCAGCACAAGTGAACACACGCATTATCATCGTTTCACTGGGAACCACAGAGCTGAAACCTAAACTTTTACGTTAGCAGGGACGTAACCCCGTCGAAAATTCTTGTCATTTTGGCAGTGAAAGACATGTAGATTTTTGTAATAATTGTAAAGTGTTGTTCCCGAAAACACGTTAGCTGCTGATTTACTGAATGGTGCACGAAAATAATGATTGCAAGGTGCAGACAAAGAAATTTTGCAGTCACTTGACATTAAAAATACTGTCTTTTATTAAAAAATGATATCCTACATAGCCAACAGTTGTCGTAAAGTTATTAAACGTTCTCTAAGTCTAATAGAAAGTCTTACATCGTGTAATGACTAAACTAAAAGGTCGCCACACATCTTTTCTGATGTACATACAGACCTTCATACGCAGACCTCATCTCTGTTATGCATTATGATTCTGGAATATCTTCTTCTCTCTTTTCGTATCAATATTATTTCTTTCTCCTCATCTTATCTTTTTTCTGATTGCTGATTATTCTTTCTTCTTATTTCGTTTGCAAAGCTTTTAGTCCCATAAATAATACTTTTCAAACATTTTCGAGGTATATAACTACTAAATTTACCAATGCATCAAGGTATTTAACCCTCATAATCCTGTTAGCTTCAAATTATTGAATGCGAGAAAAGTTGATATATGTATGGAAATTTTGAAATAAACAAAATAATTTAGATAAACCAAGACTTTTATGTTGACGTTCGATATATAGTGTTGGTTTCCATCGTGTAATATGACAATACCGTGTAGGTAGTATCGAAAAACAAGAAAAAACATGAGTATTGCAGCTAAATGCATATTTCATTCGTTGATTCAAGAGATTGATACAAATGGTACAAGTTCAACAAAGTATTTCTTTAGATTCGACAATTCAAAGAAAACAAACGAAAACAAAAATATAGCCATAAGTTAACTTCTGCAGAGGAACACATATATATAAATTAATATTTAACCACACAGTACATTTGTATTTATGTATGATTTCATATGTATATTAAGATAAACAATCAAAAGAAAGCAAAATTACAAATAGTAACTACCAGTAATTTAAAATTTGGCTTCTTTGGTCGCTCGTAATCGGTTGTCCTCAAATATAGTTCCTTTCGTGTTGATGTTTGTAAAATCGTATAGTATCATTTTCGTGAGAATCCAATGGCTTATAATTATTAGTTGCATTATTTCTTGATAGTGAAATATGATATAATGTTAATATTTTTCAGGTGGTATTGTCGGACTTTTTCGTGTCAAATTTGTATGAAAGGCAACTATGTCTGTTTGATATTCAGACATTTCTTTGCGAAAGAATAAAATCTCCTAGAAATCCTATGTTAAAATAATAAAGTTCTTGCTTCCTTGTGTTTTATTACTTAATTTGATGTCTTCGCTGTTCAGCACAAGTGAACACACGCATTATCATCGTTTCACTGGGAACCACAGAGCTGAAACCTAAACTTTTACGTTAGCAGGGACGTAACCCCGTCGAAAATTCTTGTCATTTTGGCAGTGAAAGACATGTAGATTTTTGTAATAATTGTAAAGTGTTGTTCCCGAAAACACGTTAGCTGCTGATTTACTGAATGGTGCACGAAAATAATGATTGCAAGGTGCAGACAAAGAAATTTTGCAGTCACTTGACATTAAAAATACTGTCTTTTATTAAAAAATGATATCCTACATAGCCAACAGTTGTCGTAAAGTTATTAAACGTTCTCTAAGTCTAATAGAAAGTCTTACATCGTGTAATGACTAAACTAAAAGGTCGCCACACATCTTTTCTGATGTACATACAGACCTTCATACGCAGACCTCATCTCTGTTATGCATTATGATTCTGGAATATCTTCTTCTCTCTTTTCGTATCAATATTATTTCTTTCTCCTCATCTTATCTTTTTTCTGATTGCTGATTATTCTTTCTTCTTATTTCGTTTGCAAAGCTTTTAGTCCCATAAATAATACTTTTCAAACATTTTCGAGGTATATAACTACTAAATTTACCAATGCATCAAGGTATTTAACCCTCATAATCCTGTTAGCTTCAAATTATTGAATGCGAGAAAAGTTGATATATGTATGGAAATTTTGAAATAAACAAAATAATTTAGATAAACCAAGACTTTTATGTTGACGTTCGATATATAGTGTTGGTTTCCATCGTGTAATATGACAATACCGTGTAGGTAGTATCGAAAAACAAGAAAAAACATGAGTATTGCAGCTAAATGCATATTTCATTCGTTGATTCAAGAGATTGATACAAATGGTACAAGTTCAACAAAGTATTTCTTTAGATTCGACAATTCAAAGAAAACAAACGAAAACAAAAATATAGCCATAAGTTAACTTCTGCAGAGGAACACATATATATAAATTAATATTTAACCACACAGTACATTTGTATTTATGTATGATTTCATATGTATATTAAGATAAACAATCAAAAGAAAGCAAAATTACAAATAGTAACTACCAGTAATTTAAAATTTGGCTTCTTTGGTCGCTCGTAATCGGTTGTCCTCAAATATAGTTCCTTTCGTGTTGATGTTTGTAAAATCGTATAGTATCATTTTCGTGAGAATCCAATGGCTTATAATTATTAGTTGCATTATTTCTTGATAGTGAAATATGATATAATGTTAATATTTTTCAGGTGGTATTGTCGGACGTTTTCGTGTCAAATTTGTATGAAAGGCAACTATGTCTGTTTGATATTCAGACATTTCTTTGCGAAAGAATAAAATCTCCTAGAAATCCTATGTTAAAATAATAAAGTTCTTGCTTCCTTGTGTTTTATTACTTAATTTGATGTCTTCGCTGTTCAGCACAAGTGAACACACGCATTATCATCGTTTCACTGGGAACCACAGAGCTGAAACCTAAACTTTTACGTTAGCAGGGACGTAACCCCGTCGAAAATTCTTGTCATTTTGGCAGTGAAAGACATGTAGATTTTTGTAATAATTGTAAAGTGTTGTTCCCGAAAACACGTTAGCTGCTGATTTACTGAATGGTGCACGAAAATAATGATTGCAAGGTGCAGACAAAGAAATTTTGCAGTCACTTGACATTAAAAATACTGTCTTTTATTAAAAAATGATATCCTATATAGCCAACAGTTGTCGTAAAGTTATTAAACGTTCTCTAAGTCCAATAGAAAGTCTTACATCGTGTAATGACTAAACTAAAAGGTCGCCACACATCTTTTCTGATGTACATACAGACCTTCATACGCAGGCCTCATCTCTGTTATGCATTATGATTCTGGAATATCTTCTTCTCTCTTTTCGTATCAATATTATTTCTTTCTCCTCATCTTATCTTTTTTCTGATTGCTGATTATTCTTTCTTCTTATTTCGTTTGCAAAGCTTTTAGTCCCATAAATAATACTTTTCAAACATTTTCGAGGTATATAATTACTAAATTTACCAATGCATCAAGGTATTTAACCCTCATAATCCTGTTAGCTTCAAATTATTGAATGCGAGAAAAGTTGATATATGTATGGAAATTTTGAAATAAACAAAACAATTTAGATAAACCAAGACTTTTATGTTGACGTTCGATATATAGTGTTGGTTTCCATCGTGTAATATGACAATACCGTGTAGGTAGTATCGAAAAACAAAAAAAAACATGAGTATTGCAGCTAAATGCATATTTCATTCGTTGATTCAAGAGATTGATACAAATGGTACAAGTTCAACAAAGTATTTCTTTAGATTCGACAATTCAAAGAAAACAAACGAAAACAAAAATATAGCCATAAGTTAACTTCTGCAGAGGAACACATATATATAAATTAATATTTAACCACACAGTACATTTGTATTTATGTATGATTTCATATGTATATTAAGATAAACAATCAAAAGAAAGCAAAATTACAAATAGTAACTACCAGTAATTTAAAATTTGGCTTCTTTGGTCGCTCGTAATCGGTTGTCCTCAAATATAGTTCCTTTCGTGTTGATGTTTGTAAAATCGTATAGTATCATTTTCGTGAGAATCCAATGGCTTATAATTATTAGTTGCATTATTTCTTGATAGTGAAATATGATATAATGTTAATATCTTTCAGGTGGTATTGTCGGACGTTTTCGTGTCAAATTTGTATGAAAGGCAACTATGTCTGTTTGATATTCAGACATTTCTTTGCGAAAGAATAAAATCTCCTAGAAATCCTATGTTAAAATAATAAAGTTCTTGCTTCCTTGTGTTTTATTACTTAATTTGATGTCTTCGCTGTTCAGCACAAGTGAACACACGCATTATCATCGTTTCACTGGGAACCACAGAGCTGAAACCTAAACTTTTACGTTAGCAGGGACGTAACCCCGTCGAAAATTCTTGTCATTTTGGCAGTGAAAGACATGTAGATTTTTGTAATAATTGTAAAGTGTTGTTCCCGAAAACACGTTAGCTGCTGATTTACTGAATGGTGCACGAAAATAATGATTGCAAGGTGCAGACAAAGAAATTTTGCAGTCACTTGACATTAAAAATACTGTCTTTTATTAAAAAATGATATCCTATATAGCCAACAGTTGTCGTAAAGTTATTAAACGTTCTCTAAGTCCAATAGAAAGTCTTACATCGTGTAATGACTAAACTAAAAGGTCGCCACACATCTTTTCTGATGTACATACAGACCTTCATACGCAGGCCTCATCTCTGTTATGCATTATGATTCTGGAATATCTTCTTCTCTCTTTTCGTATCAATATTATTTCTTTCTCCTCATCTTATCTTTTTTCTGATTGCTGATTATTCTTTCTTCTTATTTCGTTTGCAAAGCTTTTAGTCCCATAAATAATACTTTTCAAACATTTTCGAGGTATATAATTACTAAATTTACCAATGCATCAAGGTATTTAACCCTCATAATCCTGTTAGCTTCAAATTATTGAATGCGAGAAAAGTTGATATATGTATGGAAATTTTGAAATAAACAAAACAATTTAGATAAACCAAGACTTTTATGTTGACGTTCGATATATAGTGTTGGTTTCCATCGTGTAATATGACAATACCGTGTAGGTAGTATCGAAAAACAAAAAAAAACATGAGTATTGCAGCTAAATGCATATTTCATTCGTTGATTCAAGAGATTGATACAAATGGTACAAGTTCAACAAAGTATTTCTTTAGATTCGACAATTCAAAGAAAACAAACGAAAACAAAAATATAGCCATAAGTTAACTTCTGCAGAGGAACACATATATATAAATTAATATTTAACCACACAGTACATTTGTATTTATGTATGATTTCATATGTATATTAAGATAAACAATCAAAAGAAAGCAAAATTACAAATAGTAACTACCAGTAATTTAAAATTTGGCTTCTTTGGTCGCTCGTAATCGGTTGTCCTCAAATATAGTTCCTTTCGTGTTGATGTTTGTAAAATCGTATAGTATCATTTTCGTGAGAATCCAATGGCTTATAATTATTAGTTGCATTATTTCTTGATAGTGAAATATGATATAATGTTAATATCTTTCAGGTGGTATTGTCGGACTATTTCGTGTCAAATTTGTATGAAAGGCAACTATGTCTGTTTGATATTCAGACATTTCTTTGCGATAGAATAAAATATCCTAGAAATCCTATGTTAAAATAATAAAGTTCTTGCCTCCTTGTGTTTTATTACTTAATTTGATGTCTTCGCTGTTCAGCACAAGTGAACACACGCATTATCATCGTTTCACTGGGAACCACAGAGCTGAAACCTAAACTTTTACGTTAGCAGGGACGTAACCCCGTCGAAAATTCTTGTCATTTTGGCAGTGAAAGACATGTAGATTTTTGTAATAATTGTAAAGTGTTGTTCCCGAAAACACGTTAGCTGCTGATTTACTGAATGGTGCACGAAAATAATGATTGCAAGGTGCAGACAAAGAAATTTTGCAGTCACTTGACATTAAAAATACTGTCTTTTATTAAAAAATGATATCCTACATAGCCAACAGTTGTCGTAAAGTTATTAAACGTTCTCTAAGTCTAATAGAAAGTCTTACATCGTGTAATGACTAAACTAAAAGGTCGCCACACATCTTTTCTGATGTACATACAGACCTTCATACGCAGGCCTCATCTCTGTTATGCATTATGATTCTGGAATATCTTCTTCTCTCTTTTCGTATCAATATTATTTCTTTCTCCTCATCTTATCTTTTTTCTGATTGCTGATTATTCTTTCTTCTTATTTCGTTTGCAAAGCTTTTAGTCCCATAAATAATACTTTTCAAACATTTTCGAGGTATATAATTACTAAATTTACCAATGCATCAAGGTATTTAACCCTCATAATCCTGTTAGCTTCAAATTATTGAATGCGAGAAAAGTTGATATATGTATGGAAATTTTGAAATAAACAAAATAATTTAGATAAACCAAGACTTTTATGTTGACGTTCGATATATAGTGTTGGTTTCCATCTTGTAATATGACAATACCGTGTAGGTAGTATCGAAAAACAAGAAAAAACATGAGTATTGCAGCTAAATGCATATTTCATTCGTTGATTCAAGAGATTGATACAAATGGTACAAGTTCAACAAAGTATTTCTTTAGATTCGACAATTCAAAGAAAACAAACGAAAATAAAAATATAGCCATAAGTTAACTTCTGCAGAGGAACACATATATATAAATTAATATTTAACCACACAGCACATTTGTATTTATGTATGATTTCATATGTATATTAAGATAAACAATCAAAAGAAAGCAAAATTACAAATAGTAGCTACCAGTAATTTAAAATTTGGCTTCTTTGGTCGCTCGTAATCGGTTGTCCTCAAATATAGTTCCTTTCGTGTTGATGTTTGTAAAATCGTATAGTATCATTTTCGTGAGAATCCAATGGCTTATAATTATTAGTTGCATTATTTCTTGATAGTGAAATATGATATAATGTTAATATTTTTCAGGTGGTATTGTCGGACTATTTCGTGTCAAATTTGTATGAAAGGCAACTATGTCTGTTTGATATTCAGACATTTCTTTGCGATAGAATAAAATCTCCTAGAAATCCTATGTTAAAATAATAAAGTTCTTGCTTCCTTGTGTTTTATTACTTAATTTGATGTCTTCGCTGTTCAGCACAAGTGAACACACGCATTATCATCGTTTCACTGGGAACCACAGAGCTGAAACCTAAACTTTTACGTTAGCAGGGACGTAACCCCGTCGAAAATTCTTGTCATTTTGGCAGTGAAAGACATGTAGATTTTTGTAATAATTGTAAAGTGTTGTTCCCGAAAACACGTTAGCTGCTGATTTACTGAATGGTGCACGAAAATAATGATTGCAAGGTGCAGACAAAGAAATTTTGCAGTCACTTGACATTAAAAATACTGTCTTTTATTAAAAAATGATATCCTACATAGCCAACAGTTGTCGTAAAGTTATTAAACGTTCTCTAAGTCTAATAGAAAGTCTTACATCGTGTAATGACTAAACTAAAAGGTCGCCACACATCTTTTCTGATGTACATACAGACCTTCATACGCAGGCCTCATCTCTGTTATGCATTATGATTCTGGAATATCTTCTTCTCTCTTTTCGTATCAATATTATTTCTTTCTCCTCATCTTATCTTTTTTCTGATTGCTGATTATTCTTTCTTCTTATTTCGTTTGCAAAGCTTTTAGTCCCATAAATAATACTTTTCAAACATTTTCGAGGTATATAACTACTAAATTTACCAATGCATCAAGGTATTTAACCCTCATAATCCTGTTAGCTTCAAATTATTGAATGCGAGAAAAGTTGATATAAGTATGGAAATTTTGAAATAAACAAAATAATTTAGATAAACCAAGACTTTTATGCTGACGTTCGATATATAGTGTTGGTTTCCATCGTGTAATATGACAATACCGTGTAGGTAGTATCGAAAAACAAGAAAAAACATGAGTATTGCAGCTAAATGCATATTTCATTCGTTGATTCAAGAGATTGATACAAATGGTACAAGTTCAACAAAGTATTTCTTTAGATTCGACAATTCAAAGAAAACAAACGAAAACAAAAATATAGCCATAAGTTAACTTCTGCAGAGGAACACATATATATAAATTAATATTTAACCACACAGTACATTTGTATTTATGTATGATTTCATATGTATATTAAGATAAACAATCAAAAGAAAGCAAAATTACAAATAGTAACTACCAGTAATTTAAAATTTGGCTTCTTTGGTCGCTCGTAATCGGTTGTCCTCAAATATAGTTCCTTTCGTGTTGATGTTTGTAAAATCGTATAGTATCATTTTCGTGAGAATCCAATGGCTTATAATTATTAGTTGCATTATTTCTTGATAGTGAAATATGATATAATGTTAATATTTTTCAGGTGGTATTGTCGGACTATTTCGTGTCAAATTTGTATGAAAGGCAACTATGTCTGTTTGATATTCAGACATTTCTTTGCGAAAGAATAAAATCTCCTAGAAATCCTATGTTAAAATAATAAAGTTCTTGCTTCCTTGTGTTTTATTACTTAATTTGATGTCTTCGCTGTTCAGCACAAGTGAACACACGCATTATCATCGTTTCACTGGGAACCACAGAGCTGAAACCTAAACTTTTACGTTAGCAGGGACGTAACCCCGTCGAAAATTCTTGTCATTTTGGCAGTGAAAGACATGTAGATTTTTGTAATAATTGTAAAGTGTTGTTCCCGAAAACACGTTAGCTGCTGATTTACTGAATGGTGCACGAAAATAATGATTGCAAGGTGCAGACAAAGAAATTTTGCAGTCACTTGACATTAAAAATACTGTCTTTTATTAAAAAATGATATCCTACATAGCCAACAGTTGTCGTAAAGTTATTAAACGTTCTCTAAGTCTAATAGAAAGTCTTACATCGTGTAATGACTAAACTAAAAGGTCGCCACACATCTTTTCTGATGTACATACAGACCTTCATACGCAGGCCTCATCTCTGTTATGCATTATGATTCTGGAATATCTTCTTCTCTCTTTTCGTATCAATATTATTTCTTTCTCCTCATCTTATCTTTTTTCTGATTGCTGATTATTCTTTCTTCTTATTTCGTTTGCAAAGCTTTTAGTCCCATAAATAATACTTTTCAAACATTTTCGAGGTATATGATTACTAAATTTACCAATGCATCAAGGTATTTAACCCTCATAATCCTGTTAGCTTCAAATTATTGAATGCGAGAAAAGTTGATATATGTATGGAAATTTTGAAATAAACAAAATAATTTAGATAAACCAAGACTTTTATGTTGACGTTCGATATATAGTGTTGGTTTCCATCGTGTAATATGACAATACCGTGTAGGTAGTATCGAAAAACAAGAAAAAACATGAGTATTGCAGCTAAATGCATATTTCATTCGTTGATTCAAGAGATTGATACAAATGGTACAAGTTCAACAAAGTATTTCTTTAGATTCGACAATTCAACGAAAACAAACGAAAACAAAAATATAGCCATAAGTTAACTTCTGCAGAGGAACACATATATATAAATTAATATTTAACCACACAGTACATTTGTATTTATGTATGATTTCATATGTATATTAAGATAAACAATCAAAAGAAAGCAAAATTACAAATAGTAACTACCAGTAATTTAAAATTTGGCTTCTTTGGTCGCTCGTAATCGGTTGTCCTCAAATATAGTTCCTTTCGTGTTGATGTTTGTAAAATCGTATAGTATCATTTTCGTGAGAATCCAATGGCTTATAATTATTAGTTGCATTATTTCTTGATAGTGAAATATGATATAATGTTAATATTTTTCAGGTGGTATTGTCGGACTATTTCGTGTCAAATTTGTATGAAAGGCAACTATGTCTGTTTGATATTCAGACATTTCTTTGCGAAAGAATAAAATTTCCTAGAAATCCTATGTTAAAATAATAAAGTTCTTGCTTCCTTGTGTTTTATTACTTAATTTGATGTCTTCGCTGTTCAGCACAAGTGAACACACGCATTATCATCGTTTCACTGGGAACCACAGAGCTGAAACCTAAACTTTTACGTTAGCAGGGACGTAACCCCGTCGAAAATTCTTGTCATTTTGGCAGTGAAAGACATGTAGATTTTTGTAATAATTGTAAAGTGTTGTTCCCGAAAACACGTTAGCTGCTGATTTACTGAATGGTGCACGAAAATAATGATTGCAAGGTGCAGACAAAGAAATTTTGCAGTCACTTGACATTAAAAATACTGTCTTTTATTAAAAAATGATATCCTACATAGCCAACAGTTGTCGTAAAGTTATTAAACGTTCTCTAAGTCTAATAGAAAGTCTTACATCGTGTAATGACTAAACTAAAAGGTCGCCACACATCTTTTCTGATGTACATACAGACCTTCATACGCAGGCCTCATCTCTGTTATGCATTATGATTCTGGAATATCTTCTTCTCTCTTTTCGTATCAATATTATTTCTTTCTCCTCATCTTATCTTTTTTCTGATTGCTGATTATTCTTTCTTCTTATTTCGTTTGCAAAGCTTTTAGTCCCATAAATAATACTTTTCAAACATTTTCGAGGTATATGATTACTAAATTTACCAATGCATCAAGGTATTTAACCCTCATAATCCTGTTAGCTTCAAATTATTGAATGCGAGAAAAGTTGATATATGTATGGAAATTTTGAAATAAACAAAATAATTTAGATAAACCAAGACTTTTATGTTGACGTTCGATATATAGTGTTGGTTTCCATCGTGTAATATGACAATACCGTGTAGGTAGTATCGAAAAACAAGAAAAAACATGAGTATTGCAGCTAAATGCATATTTCATTCGTTGATTCAAGAGATTGATACAAATGGTACAAGTTCAACAAAGTATTTCTTTAGATTCGACAATTCAACGAAAACAAACGAAAACAAAAATATAGCCATAAGTTAACTTCTGCAGAGGAACACATATATATAAATTAATATTTAACCACACAGTACATTTGTATTTATGTATGATTTCATATGTATATTAAGATAAACAATCAAAAGAAAGCAAAATTACAAATAGTAACTACCAGTAATTTAAAATTTGGCTTCTTTGGTCGCTCGTAATCGGTTGTCCTCAAATATAGTTCCTTTCGTGTTGATGTTTGTAAAATCGTATAGTATCATTTTCGTGAGAATCCAATGGCTTATAATTATTAGTTGCATTATTTCTTGATAGTGAAATATGATATAATGTTAATATTTTTCAGGTGGTATTGTCGGACTATTTCGTGTCAAATTTGTATGAAAGGCAACTATGTCTGTTTGATATTCAGACATTTCTTTGCGATAGAATAAAATCTCCTAGAAATCCTATGTTAAAATAATAAAGTTCTTGCTTCCTTGTGTTTTATTACTTAATTTGATGTCTTCGCTGTTCAGCACAAGTGAACACACGCATTATCATCGTTTAACTGGGAACCACAGAGCTGAAACCTAAACTTTTACGTTAGCAGGGACGTAACCCCGTCGAAAATTCTTGTCATTTTGGCAGTGAAAGACATGTAGATTTTTGTAATAATTGTAAAGTGTTGTTCCCGAAAACACGTTAGCTGCTGATTTACTGAATGGTGCACGAAAATAATGATTGCAAGGTGCAGACAAAGAAATTTTGCAGTCACTTGACATTAAAAATACTGTCTTTTATTAAAAAATGATATCCTACATAGCCAACAGTTGTCGTAAAGTTATTAAACGTTCTCTAAGTCTAATAGAAAGTCTTACATCGTGTAATGACTAAACTAAAAGGTCGCCACACATCTTTTCTGATGTACATACAGACCTTCATACGCAGGCCTCATCTCTGTTATGCATTATGATTCTGGAATATCTTCTTCTCTCTTTTCGTATCAATATTATTTCTTTCTCCTCATCTTATCTTTTTTCTGATTGCTGATTATTCTTTCTTCTTATTTCGTTTGCAAAGCTTTTAGTCCCATAAATAATACTTTTCAAACATTTTCGAGGTATATAATTACTAAATTTACCAATGCATCAAGGTATTTAACCCTCATAATCCTGTTAGCTTCAAATTATTGAATGCGAGAAAAGTTGATATATGTATGGAAATTTTGAAATAAACAAAATAATTTAGATAAACCAAGACTTTTATGTTGACGTTCGATATATAGTGTTGGTTTCCATCGTGTAATATGACAATACCGTGTAGGTAGTATCGAAAAACAAGAAAAAACATGAGTATTGCAGCTAAATGCATATTTCATTCGTTGATTCAAGAGATTGATACAAATGGTACAAGTTCAACAAAGTATTTCTTTAGATTCGACAATTCAAAGAAAACAAACGAAAACAAAAATATAGCCATAAGTTAACTTCTGCAGAGGAACACATATATATAAATTAATATTTAACCACACAGTACATTTGTATTTATGTATGATTTCATATGTATATTAAGATAAACAATCAAAAGAAAGCAAAATTACAAATAGTAACTACCAGTAATTTAAAATTTGGCTTCTTTGGTCGCTCGTAATCGGTTGTCCTCAAATATAGTTCCTTTCGTGTTGATGTTTGTAAAATCGTATAGTATCATTTTCGTGAGAATCCAATGGCTTATAATTATTAGTTGCATTATTTCTTGATAGTGAAATATGATATAATGTTAATATTTTTCAGGTGGTATTGTCGGACTATTTCGTGTCAAATTTGTATGAAAGGCAACTATGTCTGTTTGATATTCAGACATTTCTTTGCGATAGAATAAAATCTCCTAGAAATCCTATGTTAAAATAATAAAGTTCTTGCTTCCTTGTGTTTTATTACTTAATTTGATGTCTTCGCTGTTCAGCACAAGTGAACACACGCATTATCATCGTTTCACTGGGAACCACAGAGCTGAAACCTAAACTTTTACGTTAGCAGGGACGTAACCCCGTCGAAAATTCTTGTCATTTTGGCAGTGAAAGACATGTAGATTTTTGTAATAATTGTAAAGTGTTGTTCCCGAAAACACGTTAGCTGCTGATTTACTGAATGGTGCACGAAAATAATGATTGCAAGGTGCAGACAAAGAAATTTTGCAGTCACTTGACATTAAAAATACTGTCTTTTATTAAAAAATGATATCCTACATAGCCAACAGTTGTCGTAAAGTTATTAAACGTTCTCTAAGTCTAATAGAAAGTCTTACATCGTGTAATGACTAAACTAAAAGGTCGCCACACATCTTTTCTGATGTACATACAGACCTTCATACGCAGACCTCATCTCTGTTATGCATTATGATTCTGGAATATCTTCTTCTCTCTTTTCGTATCAATATTATTTCTTTCTCCTCATCTTATCTTTTTTCTGATTGCTGATTATTCTTTCTTCTTATTTCGTTTGCAAAGCTTTTAGTCCCATAAATAATACTTTTCAAACATTTTCGAGGTATATAACTACTAAATTTACCAATGCATCAAGGTATTTAACCCTCATAATCCTGTTAGCTTCAAATTATTGAATGCGAGAAAAGTTGATATATGTATGGAAATTTTGAAATAAACAAAATAATTTAGATAAACCAAGACTTTTATGTTGACGTTCGATATATAGTGTTGGTTTCCATCGTGTAATATGACAATACCGTGTAGGTAGTATCGAAAAACAAGAAAAAACATGAGTATTGCAGCTAAATGCATATTTCATTCGTTGATTCAAGAGATTGATACAAATGGTACAAGTTCAACAAAGTATTTCTTTAGATTCGACAATTCAAAGAAAACAAACGAAAACAAAAATATAGCCATAAGTTAACTTCTGCAGAGGAACACATATATATAAATTAATATTTAACCACACAGTACATTTGTATTTATGTATGATTTCATATGTATATTAAGATAAACAATCAAAAGAAAGCAAAATTACAAATAGTAACTACCAGTAATTTAAAATTTGGCTTCTTTGGTCGCTCGTAATCGGTTGTCCTCAAATATAGTTCCTTTCGTGTTGATGTTTGTAAAATCGTATAGTATCATTTTCGTGAGAATCCAATGGCTTATAATTATTAGTTGCATTATTTCTTGATAGTGAAATATGATATAATGTTAATATTTTTCAGGTGGTATTGTCGGACGTTTTCGTGTCAAATTTGTATGAAAGGCAACTATGTCTGTTTGATATTCAGACATTTCTTTGCGAAAGAATAAAATCTCCTAGAAATCCTATGTTAAAATAATAAAGTTCTTGCTTCCTTGTGTTTTATTACTTAATTTGATGTCTTCGCTGTTCAGCACAAGTGAACACACGCATTATCATCGTTTCACTGGGAACCACAGAGCTGAAACCTAAACTTTTACGTTAGCAGGGACGTAACCCCGTCGAAAATTCTTGTCATTTTGGCAGTGAAAGACATGTAGATTTTTGTAATAATTGTAAAGTGTTGTTCCCGAAAACACGTTAGCTGCTGATTTACTGAATGGTGCACGAAAATAATGATTGCAAGGTGCAGACAAAGAAATTTTGCAGTCACTTGACATTAAAAATACTGTCTTTTATTAAAAAATGATATCCTACATAGCCAACAGTTGTCGTAAAGTTATTAAACGTTCTCTAAGTCTAATAGAAAGTCTTACATCGTGTAATGACTAAACTAAAAGGTCGCCACACATCTTTTCTGATGTACATACAGACCTTCATACGCAGGCCTCATCTCTGTTATGCATTATGATTCTGGAATATCTTCTTCTCTCTTTTCGTATCAATATTATTTCTTTCTCCTCATCTTATCTTTTTTCTGATTGCTGATTATTCTTTCTTCTTATTTCGTTTGCAAAGCTTTTAGTCCCATAAATAATACTTTTCAAACATTTTCGAGGTATATAATTACTAAATTTACCAATGCATCAAGGTATTTAACCCTCATAATCCTGTTAGCTTCAAATTATTGAATGCGAGAAAAGTTGATATATGTATGGAAATTTTGAAATAAACAAAATAATTTAGATAAACAAAGACTTTTATGTTGACGTTCGATATATAGTGTTGGTTTCCATCGTGTAATATGACAATACCGTGTAGGTAGTATCGAAAAACAAGAAAAAACATGAGTATTGCAGCTAAATGCATATTTCATTCGTTGATTCAAGAGATTGATACAAATGGTACAAGTTCAACAAAGTATTTCTTTAGATTCGACAATTCAAAGAAAACAAACGAAAACAAAAATATAGCCATAAGTTAACTTCTGCAGAGGAACACATATATATAAATTAATATTTAACCACACAGTACATTTGTATTTATGTATGATTTCATATGTATATTAAGATAAACAATCAAAAGAAAGCAAAATTACAAATAGTAACTACCAGTAATTTAAAATTTGGCTTCTTTGGTCGCTCGTAATCGGTTGTCCTCAAATATAGTTCCTTTCGTGTTGATGTTTGTAAAATCGTATAGTATCATTTTCGTGAGAATCCAATGGCTTATAATTATTAGTTGCATTATTTCTTGATAGTGAAATATGATATAATGTTAATATTTTTCAGGTGGTATTGTCGGACTATTTCGTGTCAAATTTGTATGAAAGGCAACTATGTCTGTTTGATATTCAGACATTTCTTTGCGATAGAATAAAATCTCCTAGAAATCCTATGTTAAAATAATAAAGTTCTTGCTTCCTTGTGTTTTATTACTTAATTTGATGTCTTCGCTGTTCAGCACAAGTGAACACACGCATTATCATCGTTTAACTGGGAACCACAGAGCTGAAACCTAAACTTTTACGTTAGCAGGGACGTAACCCCGTCGAAAATTCTTGTCATTTTGGCAGTGAAAGACATGTAGATTTTTGTAATAATTGTAAAGTGTTGTTCCCGAAAACACGTTAGCTGCTGATTTACTGAATGGTGCACGAAAATAATGATTGCAAGGTGCAGACAAAGAAATTTTGCAGTCACTTGACATTAAAAATACTGTCTTTTATTAAAAAATGATATCCTACATAGCCAACAGTTGTCGTAAAGTTATTAAACGTTCTCTAAGTCTAATAGAAAGTCTTACATCGTGTAATGACTAAACTAAAAGGTCGCCACACATCTTTTCTGATGTACATACAGACCTTCATACGCAGGCCTCATCTCTGTTATGCATTATGATTCTGGAATATCTTCTTCTCTCTTTTCGTATCAATATTATTTCTTTCTCCTCATCTTATCTTTTTTCTGATTGCTGATTATTCTTTCTTCTTATTTCGTTTGCAAAGCTTTTAGTCCCATAAATAATACTTTTCAAACATTTTCGAGGTATATAATTACTAAATTTACCAATGCATCAAGGTATTTAACCCTCATAATCCTGTTAGCTTCAAATTATTGAATGCGAGAAAAGTTGATATATGTATGGAAATTTTGAAATAAACAAAATAATTTAGATAAACAAAGACTTTTATGTTGACGTTCGATATATAGTGTTGGTTTCCATCGTGTAATATGACAATACCGTGTAGGTAGTATCGAAAAACAAGAAAAAACATGAGTATTGCAGCTAAATGCATATTTCATTCGTTGATTCAAGAGATTGATACAAATGGTAGAAGTTCAACAAAGTATTTCTTTAGATTCGACAATTCAAAGAAAACAAACGAAAATAAAAATATAGCCATAAGTTAACTTCTGCAGAGGAACACATATATATAAATTAATATTTAACCACACAGTACATTTGTATTTATGTATGATTTCATATGTATATTAAGATAAACAATCAAAAGAAAGCAAAATTACAAATAGTAACTACCAGTAATTTAAAATTTAGCTTCTTTGGTCGCTCGTAATCGGTTGTCCTCAAATATAGTTCCTTTCGTGTTGATGTTTGTAAAATCGTATAGTATCATTTTCGTGAGAATCCAATGGCTTATAATTATTAGTTGCATTATTTCTTGATAGTGAAATATGATATAATGTTAATATTTTTCAGGTGGTATTGTCGGACTATTTCGTGTCAAATTTGTATGAAAGGCAACTATGTCTGTTTGATATTCAGACATTTCTTTGCGATAGAATAAAATCTCCTAGAAATCCTATGTTAAAATAATAAAGTTCTTGCTTCCTTGTGTTTTATTACTTAATTTGATGTCTTCGCTGTTCAGCACAAGTGAACACACGCATTATCATCGTTTAACTGGGAACCACAGAGCTGAAACCTAAACTTTTACGTTAGCAGGGACGTAACCCCGTCGAAAATTCTTGTCATTTTGGCAGTGAAAGACATGTAGATTTTTGTAATAATTGTAAAGTGTTGTTCCCGAAAACACGTTAGCTGCTGATTTACTGAATGGTGCACGAAAATAATGATTGCAAGGTGCAGACAAAGAAATTTTGCAGTCACTTGACATTAAAAATACTGTCTTTTATTAAAAAATGATATCCTACATAGCCAACAGTTGTCGTAAAGTTATTAAACGTTCTCTAAGTCTAATAGAAAGTCTTACATCGTGTAATGACTAAACTAAAAGGTCGCCACACATCTTTTCTGATGTACATACAGACCTTCATACGCAGGCCTCATCTCTGTTATGCATTATGATTCTGGAATATCTTCTTCTCTCTTTTCGTATCAATATTATTTCTTTCTCCTCATCTTATCTTTTTTCTGATTGCTGATTATTCTTTCTTCTTATTTCGTTTGCAAAGCTTTTAGTCCCATAAATAATACTTTTCAAACATTTTCGAGGTATATAATTACTAAATTTACCAATGCATCAAGGTATTTAACCCTCATAATCCTGTTAGCTTCAAATTATTGAATGCGAGAAAAGTTGATATATGTATGGAAATTTTGAAATAAACAAAATAATTTAGATAAACAAAGACTTTTATGTTGACGTTCGATATATAGTGTTGGTTTCCATCGTGTAATATGACAATACCGTGTAGGTAGTATCGAAAAACAAGAAAAAACATGAGTATTGCAGCTAAATGCATATTTCATTCGTTGATTCAAGAGATTGATACAAATGGTACAAGTTCAACAAAGTATTTCTTTAGATTCGACAATTCAAAGAAAACAAACGAAAACAAAAATATAGCCATAAGTTAACTTCTGCAGAGGAACACATATATATAAATTAATATTTAACCACACAGTACATTTGTATTTATGTATGATTTCATATGTATATTAAGATAAACAATCAAAAGAAAGCAAAATTACAAATAGTAACTACCAGTAATTTAAAATTTGGCTTCTTTGGTCGCTCGTAATCGGTTGTCCTCAAATATAGTTCCTTTCGTGTTGATGTTTGTAAAATCGTATAGTATCATTTTCGTGAGAATCCAATGGCTTATAATTATTAGTTGCATTATTTCTTGATAGTGAAATATGATATAATGTTAATATTTTTCAGGTGGTATTGTCGGACTATTTCGTGTCAAATTTGTATGAAAGGCAACTATGTCTGTTTGATATTCAGACATTTCTTTGCGATAGAATAAAATCTCCTAGAAATCCTATGTTAAAATAATAAAGTTCTTGCTTCCTTGTGTTTTATTACTTAATTTGATGTCTTCGCTGTTCAGCACAAGTGAACACACGCATTATCATCGTTTCACTGGGAACCACAGAGCTGAAACCTAAACTTTTACGTTAGCAGGGACGTAACCCCGTCGAAAATTCTTGTCATTTTGGCAGTGAAAGACATGTAGATTTTTGTAATAATTGTAAAGTGTTGTTCCCGAAAACACGTTAGCTGCTGATTTACTGAATGGTGCACGAAAATAATGATTGCAAGGTGCAGACAAAGAAATTTTGCAGTCACTTGACATTAAAAATACTGTCTTTTATTAAAAAATGATATCCTACATAGCCAACAGTTGTCGTAAAGTTATTAAACGTTCTCTAAGTCTAATAGAAAGTCTTACATCGTGTAATGACTAAACTAAAAGGTCGCCACACATCTTTTCTGATGTACATACAGACCTTCATACGCAGGCCTCATCTCTGTTATGCATTATGATTCTGGAATATCTTCTTCTCTCTTTTCGTATCAATATTATTTCTTTCTCCTCATCTTATCTTTTTTCTGATTGCTGATTATTCTTTCTTCTTATTTCGTTTGCAAAGCTTTTAGTCCAATAAATAATACTTTTCAAACATTTTCGAGGTATATAATTACTAAATTTACCAATGCATCAAGGTATTTAACCCTCATAATCCTGTTAGCTTCAAATTATTGAATGCGAGAAAAGTTGATATATGTATGGAAATTTTGAAATAAACAAAATAATTTAGATAAACCAAGACTTTTATGTTGACGTTCGATATATAATGTTGGTTTCCATCGTGTAATATGACAATACCGTGTAGGTAGTATCGAAAAACAAGAAAAAACATGAGTATTGCGGCTAAATGCATATTTCATTCGTTGATTCAAGAGATTGATACAAATGGTACAAGTTCAACAAAGTATTTCTTTAGATTCGACAATTCAACGAAAACAAACGAAAACAAAAATATAGCCATAAGTTAACTTCTGCAGAGGAACACATATATATAAATTAATATTTAACCACACAGTACATTTGTATTTATGTATGATTTCATATGTATATTAAGATAAACAATCAAAAGAAAGCAAAATTACAAATAGTAACTACCAGTAATTTAAAATTTGGCTTCTTTGGTCGCTCGTAATCGGTTGTCCTCAAATATAGTTCCTTTCGTGTTGATGTTTGTAAAATCGTATAGTATCATTTTCGTGAGAATCCAATGGCTTATAATTATTAGTTGCATTATTTCTTGATAGTGAAATATGATATAATGTTAATATTTTTCAGGTGGTATTGTCGGACTATTTCGTGTCAAATTTGTATGAAAGGCAACTATGTCTGTTTGATATTCAGACATTTCTTTGCGATAGAATAAAATCTCCTAGAAATCCTATGTTAAAATAATAAAGTTCTTGCTTCCTTGTGTTTTATTACTTAATTTGATGTCTTCGCTGTTCAGCACAAGTGAACACACGCATTATCATCGTTTCACTGGGAACCACAGAGCTGAAACCTAAACTTTTACGTTAGCAGGGACGTAACCCCGTCGAAAATTCTTGTCATTTTGGCAGTGAAAGACATGTAGATTTTTGTAATAATTGTAAAGTGTTGTTCCCGAAAACACGTTAGCTGCTGATTTACTGAATGGTGCACGAAAATAATGATTGCAAGGTGCAGACAAAGAAATTTTGCAGTCACTTGACATTAAAAATACTGTCTTTTATTAAAAAATGATATCCTACATAGCCAACAGTTGTCGTAAAGTTATTAAACGTTCTCTAAGTCTAATAGAAAGTCTTACATCGTGTAATGACTAAACTAAAAGGTCGCCACACATCTTTTCTGATGTACATACAGACCTTCATACGCAGGCCTCATCTCTGTTATGCATTATGATTCTGGAATATCTTCTTCTCTCTTTTCGTATCAATATTATTTCTTTCTCCTCATCTTATCTTTTTTCTGATTGCTGATTATTCTTTCTTCTTATTTCGTTTGCAAAGCTTTTAGTCCCATAAATAATACTTTTCAAACATTTTCGAGGTATATAATTACTAAATTTACCAATGCATCAAGGTATTTAACCCTCATAATCCTGTTAGCTTCAAATTATTGAATGCGAGAAAAGTTGATATATGTATGGAAATTTTGAAATAAACAAAATAATTTAGATAAACCAAGACTTTTATGTTGACGTTCGATATATAATGTTGGTTTCCATCGTGTAATATGACAATACCGTGTAGGTAGTATCGAAAAACAAGAAAAAACATGAGTATTGCAGCTAAATGCATATTTCATTCGTTGATTCAAGAGATTGATACAAATGGTACAAGTTCAACAAAGTATTTCTTTAGATTCGACAATTCAACGAAAACAAACGAAAACAAAAATATAGCCATAAGTTAACTTCTGCAGAGGAACACATATACATAAATTAATATTTAACCACACAGTACATTTGTATTTATGTATGATTTCATATGTATATTAAGATAAACAATCAAAAGAAAGCAAAATTACAAATAGTAACTACCAGTAATTTAAAATTTGGCTTCTTTGGTCGCTCGTAATCGGTTGTCCTCAAATATAGTTCCTTTCGTGTTGATGTTTGTAAAATCGTATAGTATCATTTTCGTGAGAATCCAATGGCTTATAATTAATAGTTGCATTATTTCTTGATAGTGAAATATGATATAATGTTAATATTTTTCAGGTGGTATTGTCGGACTATTTCGTGTCAAATTTGTATGAAAGGCAACTATGTCTGTTTGATATTCAGACATTTCTTTGCGATAGAATAAAATCTCCTAGAAATCCTATGTTAAAATAATAAAGTTCTTGCTTCCTTGTGTTTTATTACTTAATTTGATGTCTTCGCTGTTCAGCACAAGTGAACACACGCATTATCATCGTTTCACTGGGAACCACAGAGCTGAAACCTAAACTTTTACGTTAGCAGGGACGTAACCCCGTCGAAAATTCTTGTCATTTTGGCAGTGAAAGACATGTAGATTTTTGTAATAATTGTCAAGTGTTGTTCCCGAAAACACGTTAGCTGCTGATTTACTGAATGGTGCACGAAAATAATGATTGCAAGGTGCAGACAAAGAAATTTTGCAGTCACTTGACATTAAAAATACTGTCTTTTATTAAAAAATGATATCCTACATAGCCAACAGTTGTCGTAAAGTTATTAAACGTTCTCTAAGTCTAATAGAAAGTCTTACATCGTGTAATGACTAAACTAAAAGGTCGCCACACATCTTTTCTGATGTACATACAGACCTTCATACGCAGGCCTCATCTCTGTTATGCATTATGATTCTGGAATATCTTCTTCTCTCTTTTCGTATCAATATTATTTCTTTCTCCTCATCTTATCTTTTTTCTGATTGCTGATTATTCTTTCTTCTTATTTCGTTTGCAAAGCTTTTAGTCCCATAAATAATACTTTTCAAACATTTTCGAGGTATATAATTACTAAATTTACCAATGCATCAAGGTATTTAACCCTCATAATCCTGTTAGCTTCAAACTATTGAATGCGAGAAAAGTTGATATATGTATGGAAATTTTGAAATAAACAAAATAATTTAGATAAACCAAGACTTTTATGTTGACGTTCGATATATAATGTTGGTTTCCATCGTGTAATATGACAATACCGTGTAGGTAGTATCGAAAAACAAGAAAAAACATGAGTATTGCAGCTAAATGCATATTTCATTCGTTGATTCAAGAGATTGATACAAATGGTACAAGTTCAACAAAGTATTTCTTTAGATTCGACAATTCAAAGAAAACAAACGAAAACAAAAATATAGCCATAAGTTAACTTCTGCAGAGGAACACATATATATAAATTAATATTTAACCACACAGTACATTTGTATTTATGTATGATTTCATATGTATATTAAGATAAACAATCAAAAGAAAGCAAAATTACAAATAGTAACTACCAGTAATTTAAAATTTGGCTTCTTTGGTCGCTCGTAATCGGTTGTCCTCAAATATAGTTCCTTTCGTGTTGATGTTTGTAAAATCGTATAGTATCATTTTCGTGAGAATCCAATGGCTTATAATTATTAGTTGCATTATTTCTTGATAGTGAAATATGATATAATGTTAATATTTTTCAGGTGGTATTGTCGGACTATTTCGTGTCAAATTTGTATGAAAGGCAACTATGTCTGTTTGATATTCAGACATTTCTTTGCGATAGAATAAAATCTCCTAGAAATCCTATGTTAAAATAATAAAGTTCTTGCTTCCTTGTGTTTTATTACTTAATTTGATGTCTTCGCTGTTCAGCACAAGTGAACACACGCATTATCATCGTTTCACTGGGAACCACAGAGCTGAAACCTAAACTTTTACGTTAGCAGGGACGTAACCCCGTCGAAAATTCTTGTCATTTTGGCAGTGAAAGACATGTAGATTTTTGTAATAATTGTAAAGTGTTGTTCCCGAAAACACGTTAGCTGCTGATTTACTGAATGGTGCACGAAAATAATGATTGCAAGGTGCAGACAAAGAAATTTTGCAGTCACTTGACATTAAAAATACTGTCTTTTATTAAAAAATGATATCCTACATAGCCAACAGTTGTCGTAAAGTTATTAAACGTTCTCTAAGTCTAATAGAAAGTCTTACATCGTGTAATGACTAAACTAAAAGGTCGCCACACATCTTTTCTGATGTACATACAGACCTTCATACGCAGGCCTCATCTCTGTTATGCATTATGATTCTGGAATATCTTCTTCTCTCTTTTCGTATCAATATTATTTCTTTCTCCTCATCTTATCTTTTTTCTGATTGCTGATTATTCTTTCTTCTTATTTCGTTTGCAAAGCTTTTAGTCCCATAAATAATACTTTTCAAACATTTTCGAGGTATATAATTACTAAATTTACCAATGCATCAAGGTATTTAACCCTCATAATCCTGTTAGTTTCAAATTATTGAATGCGAGAAAAGTTGATATATGTATGGAAATTTTGAAATAAACAAAATAATTTAGATAAACCAAGACTTTTATGTTGACGTTCGATATATAGTGTTGGTTTCCATCGTGTAATATGACAATACCGTGTAGGTAGTATCGAAAAACAAGAAAAAACATGAGTATTGCAGCTAAATGCATATTTCATTCGTTGATTCAAGAGATTGATACAAATGGTAAAAGTTCAACAAAGTATTTCTTTAGATTCGACAATTCAAAGAAAACAAACGAAAACAAAAATATAGCCATAAGTTAACTTCTGCAGAGGAACACATATATATAAATTAATATTTAACCACACAGTACATTTGTATTTATGTATGATTTCATATGTATATTAAGATAAACAATCAAAAGAAAGCAAAATTACAAATAGTAACTACCAGTAATTTAAAATTTGGCTTCTTTGGTCGCTCGTAATCGGTTGTCCTCAAATATAGTTCCTTTCGTGTTGATGTTTGTAAAATCGTATAGTATCATTTTCGTGAGAATCCAATGGCTTATAATTATTAGTTGCATTATTTCTTGATAGTGAAATATGATATAATGTTAATATTTTTCAGGTGGTATTGTCGGACTATTTCGTGTCAAATTTGTATGAAAGGCAACTATGTCTGTTTGATATTCAGACATTTCTTTGCGATAGAATAAAATCTCCTAGAAATCCTATGTTAAAATAATAAAGTTCTTGCTTCCTTGTGTTTTATTACTTAATTTGATGTCTTCGCTGTTCAGCACAAGTGAACACACGCATTATCATCGTTTAACTGGGAACCACAGAGCTGAAACCTAAACTTTTACGTTAGCAGGGACGTAACCCCGTCGAAAATTCTTGTCATTTTGGCAGTGAAAGACATGTAGATTTTTGTAATAATTGTAAAGTGTTGTTCCCGAAAACACGTTAGCTGCTGATTTACTGAATGGTGCACGAAAATAATGATTGCAAGGTGCAGACAAAGAAATTTTGCAGTCACTTGACATTAAAAATACTGTCTTTTATTAAAAAATGATATCCTACATAGCCAACAGTTGTCGTAAAGTTATTAAACGTTCTCTAAGTCTAATAGAAAGTCTTACATCGTGTAATGACTAAACTAAAAGGTCGCCACACATCTTTTCTGATGTACATACAGACCTTCATACGCAGGCCTCATCTCTGTTATGCATTATGATTCTGGAATATCTTCTTCTCTCTTTTCGTATCAATATTATTTCTTTCTCCTCATCTTATCTTTTTTCTGATTGCAGATTATTCTTTCTTCTTATTTCGTTTGCAAAGCTTTTAGTCCCATAAATAATACTTTTCAAACATTTTCGAGGTATATAATTACTAAATTTACCAATGCATCAAGGTATTTAACCCTCATAATCCTGTTAGTTTCAAATTATTGAATGCGAGAAAAGTTGATATATGTATGGAAATTTTGAAATAAACAAAATAATTTAGATAAACCAAGACTTTTATGTTGACGTTCGATATATAGTGTTGGTTTCCATCGTGTAATATGACAATACCGTGTAGGTAGTATCGAAAAACAAGAAAAAACATGAGTATTGCAGCTAAATGCATATTTCATTCGTTGATTCAAGAGATTGATACAAATGGTAAAAGTTCAACAAAGTATTTCTTTAGATTCGACAATTCAAAGAAAACAAACGAAAACAAAAATATAGCCATAAGTTAACTTCTGCAGAGGAACACATATATATAAATTAATATTTAACCACACAGTACATTTGTATTTATGTATGATTTCATATGTATATTAAGATAAACAATCAAAAGAAAGCAAAATTACAAATAGTAACTACCAGTAATTTAAAATTTGGCTTCTTTGGTCGCTCGTAATCGGTTGTCCTCAAATATAGTTCCTTTCGTGTTGATGTTTGTAAAATCGTATAGTATCATTTTCGTGAGAATCCAATGGCTTATAATTATTAGTTGCATTATTTCTTGATAGTGAAATATGATATAATGTTAATATTTTTCAGGTGGTATTGTCGGACTATTTCGTGTCAAATTTGTATGAAAGGCAACTATGTCTGTTTGATATTCAGACATTTCTTTGCGATAGAATAAAATCTCCTAGAAATCCTATGTTAAAATAATAAAGTTCTTGCTTCCTTGTGTTTTATTACTTAATTTGATGTCTTCGCTGTTCAGCACAAGTGAACACACGCATTATCATCGTTTAACTGGGAACCACAGAGCTGAAACCTAAACTTTTACGTTAGCAGGGACGTAACCCCGTCGAAAATTCTTGTCATTTTGGCAGTGAAAGACATGTAGATTTTTGTAATAATTGTAAAGTGTTGTTCCCGAAAACACGTTAGCTGCTGATTTACTGAATGGTGCACGAAAATAATGATTGCAAGGTGCAGACAAAGAAATTTTGCAGTCACTTGACATTAAAAATACTGTCTTTTATTAAAAAATGATATCCTACATAGCCAACAGTTGTCGTAAAGTTATTAAACGTTCTCTAAGTCTAATAGAAAGTCTTACATCGTGTAATGACTAAACTAAAAGGTCGCCACACATCTTTTCTGATGTACATACAGACCTTCATACGCAGGCCTCATCTCTGTTATGCATTATGATTCTGGAATATCTTCTTCTCTCTTTTCGTATCAATATTATTTCTTTCTCCTCATCTTATCTTTTTTTCTGATTGCTGATTATTCTTTCTTCTTATTTCGTTTGCAAAGCTTTTAGTCCCATAAATAATACTTTTCAAACATTTTCGAGGTATATAATTACTAAATTTACCAATGCATCAAGGTATTTAACCCTCATAATCCTGTTAGCTTCAAATTATTGAATGCGAGAAAAGTTGATATATGTATGGAAATTTTGAAATAAACAAAATAATTTAGATAAACCAAGACTTTTATGTTGACGTTCGATATATAGTGTTGGTTTCCATCGTGTAATATGACAATACCGTGTAGGTAGTATCGAAAAACAAGAAAAAACATGAGTATTGCAGCTAAATGCATATTTCATTCGTTGATTCAAGAGATTGATACAAATGGTAAAAGTTCAACAAAGTATTTCTTTAGATTCGACAATTCAAAGAAAACAAACAAAACAAAAATATAGCCATAAGTTAACTTCTGCAGAGGAACACATATATATAAATTAATATTTAACCACACAGTACATTTGTATTTATGTATGATTTCATATGTATATTAAGATAAACAATCAAAAGAAAGCAAAATTACAAATAGTAACTACCAGTAATTTAAAATTTGGCTTCTTTGGTCGCTCGTAATCGGTTGTCCTCAAATATAGTTCCTTTCGTGTTGATGTTTGTAAAATCGTATAGTATCATTTTCGTGAGAATCCAATGGCTTATAATTATTAGTTGCATTATTTCTTGATAGTGAAATATGATATAATGTTAATATTTTTCAGGTGGTATTGTCGGACTATTTCGTGTCAAATTTGTATGAAAGGCAACTATGTCTGTTTGATATTCAGACATTTCTTTGCGATAGAATAAAATCTCCTAGAAATCCTATGTTAAAATAATAAAGTTCTTGCTTCCTTGTGTTTTATTACTTAATTTGATGTCTTCGCTGTTCAGCACAAGTGAACACACGCATTATCATCGTTTAACTGGGAACCACAGAGCTGAAACCTAAACTTTTACGTTAGCAGGGACGTAACCCCGTCGAAAATTCTTGTCATTTTGGCAGTGAAAGACATGTAGATTTTTGTAATAATTGTAAAGTGTTGTTCCCGAAAACACGTTAGCTGCTGATTTACTGAATGGTGCACGAAAATAATGATTGCAAGGTGCAGACAAAGAAATTTTGCAGTCACTTGACATTAAAAATACTGTCTTTTATTAAAAAATGATATCCTACATAGCCAACAGTTGTCGTAAAGTTATTAAACGTTCTCTAAGTCTAATAGAAAGTCTTACATCGTGTAATGACTAAACTAAAAGGTCGCCACACATCTTTTCTGATGTACATACAGACCTTCATACGCAGGCCTCATCTCTGTTATGCATTAGGATTCTGGAATATCTTCTTCTCTCTTTTCGTATCAATATTATTTCTTTCTCCTCATCTTATCTTTTTTCTGATTGCTGATTATTCTTTCTTCTTATTTCGTTTGCAAAGCTTTTAGTCCCATAAATAATACTTTTCAAACATTTTCGAGGTATATAATTACTAAATTTACCAATGCATCAAGGTATTTAACCCTCATAATCCTGTTAGCTTCAAATTATTGAATGCGAGAAAAGTTGATATATGTATGGAAATTTTGAAATAAACAAAATAATTTAGATAAACCAAGACTTTTATGTTGACGTTCGATATATAGTGTTGGTTTCCATCGTGTAATATGACAATACCGTGTAGGTAGTATCGAAAAACAAGAAAAAACATGAGTATTGCAGCTAAATGCATATTTCATTCGTTGATTCAAGAGATTGATACAAATGGTAAAAGTTCAACAAAGTATTTCTTTAGATTCGACAATTCAAAGAAAACAAACAAAACAAAAATATAGCCATAAGTTAACTTCTGCAGAGGAACACATATATATAAATTAATATTTAACCACACAGTACATTTGTATTTATGTATGATTTCATATGTATATTAAGATAAACAATCAAAAGAAAGCAAAATTACAAATAGTAACTACCAGTAATTTAAAATTTGGCTTCTTTGGTCGCTCGTAATCGGTTGTCCTCAAATATAGTTCCTTTCGTGTTGATGTTTGTAAAATCGTATAGTATCATTTTCGTGAGAATCCAATGGCTTATAATTATTAGTTGCATTATTTCTTGATAGTGAAATATGATATAATGTTAATATTTTTCAGGTGGTATTGTCGGACTATTTCGTGTCAAATTTGTATGAAAGGCAACTATGTCTGTTTGATATTCAGACATTTCTTTGCGATAGAATAAAATCTCCTAGAAATCCTATGTTAAAATAATAAAGTTCTTGCTTCCTTGTGTTTTATTACTTAATTTGATGTCTTCGCTGTTCAGCACAAGTGAACACACGCATTATCATCGTTTAACTGGGAACCACAGAGCTGAAACCTAAACTTTTACGTTAGCAGGGACGTAACCCCGTCGAAAATTCTTGTCATTTTGGCAGTGAAAGACATGTAGATTTTTGTAATAATTGTAAAGTGTTGTTCCCGAAAACACGTTAGCTGCTGATTTACTGAATGGTGCACGAAAATAATGATTGCAAGGTGCAGACAAAGAAATTTTGCAGTCACTTGACATTAAAAATACTGTCTTTTATTAAAAAATGATATCCTACATAGCCAACAGTTGTCGTAAAGTTATTAAACGTTCTCTAAGTCTAATAGAAAGTCTTACATCGTGTAATGACTAAACTAAAAGGTCGCCACACATCTTTTCTGATGTACATACAGACCTTCATACGCAGGCCTCATCTCTGTTATGCATTATGATTCTGGAATATCTTCTTCTCTCTTTTCGTATCAATATTATTTCTTTCTCCTCATCTTATCTTTTTTCTGATTGCTGATTATTCTTTCTTCTTATTTCGTTTGCAAAGCTTTTAGTCCCATAAATAATACTTTTCAAACATTTTCGAGGTATATAATTACTAAATTTACCAATGCATCAAGGTATTTAACCCTCATAATCCTGTTAGCTTCAAATTATTGAATGCGAGAAAAGTTGATATATGTATGGAAATTTTGAAATAAACAAAATAATTTAGATAAACCAAGACTTTTATGTTGACGTTCGATATATAGTGTTGGTTTCCATCGTGTAATATGACAATACCGTGTAGGTAGTATCGAAAAACAAGAAAAAACATGAGTATTGCAGCTAAATGCATATTTCATTCGTTGATTCAAGAGATTGATACAAATGGTACAAGTTCAACAAAGTATTTCTTTAGATTCGACAATTCAAAGAAAACAAACGAAAACAAAAATATAGCCATAAGTTAACTTCTGCAGAGGAACACATATATATAAATTAATATTTAACCACACAGTACATTTGTATTTATGTATGATTTCATATGTATATTAAGATAAACAATCAAAAGAAAGCAAAATTACAAATAGTAACTACCAGTAATTTAAAATTTGGCTTCTTTGGTCGCTCGTAATCGGTTGTCCTCAAATATAGTTCCTTTCGTGTTGATGTTTGTAAAATCGTATAGTATCATTTTCGTGAGAATCCAATGGCTTATAATTATTAGTTGCATTATTTCTTGATAGTGAAATATGATATAATGTTAATATTTTTCAGGTGGTATTGTCGGACTATTTCGTGTCAAATTTGTATGAAAGGCAACTATGTCTGTTTGATATTCAGACATTTCTTTGCGATAGAATAAAATCTCCTAGAAATCCTATGTTAAAATAATAAAGTTCTTGCTTCCTTGTGTTTTATTACTTAATTTGATGTCTTCGCTGTTCAGCACAAGTGAACACACGCATTATCATCGTTTAACTGGGAACCACAGAGCTGAAACCTAAACTTTTACGTTAGCAGGGACGTAACCCCGTCGAAAATTCTTGTCATTTTGGCAGTGAAAGACATGTAGATTTTTGTAATAATTGTAAAGTGTTGTTCCCGAAAACACGTTAGCTGCTGATTTACTGAATGGTGCACGAAAATAATGATTGCAAGGTGCAGACAAAGAAATTTTGCAGTCACTTGACATTAAAAATACTGTCTTTTATTAAAAAATGATATCCTACATAGCCAACAGTTGTCGTAAAGTTATTAAACGTTCTCTAAGTCTAATAGAAAGTCTTACATCGTGTAATGACTAAACTAAAAGGTCGCCACACATCTTTTCTGATGTACATACAGACCTTCATACGCAGGCCTCATCTCTGTTATGCATTATGATTCTGGAATATCTTCTTCTCTCTTTTCGTATCAATATTATTTCTTTCTCCTCATCTTATCTTTTTTCTGATTGCTGATTATTCTTTCTTCTTATTTCGTTTGCAAAGCTTTTAGTCCCATAAATAATACTTTTCAAACATTTTCGAGGTATATAATTACTAAATTTACCAATGCATCAAGGTATTTAACCCTCATAATCCTGTTAGCTTCAAATTATTGAATGCGAGAAAAGTTGATATATGTATGGAAATTTTGAAATAAACAAAATAATTTAGATAAACCAAGACTTTTATGTTGACGTTCGATATATAGTGTTGGTTTCCATCGTGTAATATGACAATACCGTGTAGGTAGTATCGAAAAACAAGAAAAAACATGAGTATTGCAGCTAAATGCATATTTCATTCGTTGATTCAAGAGATTGATACAAATGGTACAAGTTCAACAAAGTATTTCTTTAGATTCGACAATTCAAAGAAAACAAACGAAAACAAAAATATAGCCATAAGTTAACTTCTGCAGAGGAACACATATATATAAATTAATATTTAACCACACAGTACATTTGTATTTATGTATGATTTCATATGTATATTAAGATAAACAATCAAAAGAAAGCAAAATTACAAATAGTAACTACCAGTAATTTAAAATTTGGCTTCTTTGGTCGCTCGTAATCGGTTGTCCTCAAATATAGTTCCTTTCGTGTTGATGTTTGTAAAATCGTATAGTATCATTTTCGTGAGAATCCAATGGCTTATAATTATTAGTTGCATTATTTCTTGATAGTGAAATATGATATAATGTTAATATTTTTCAGGTGGTATTGTCGGACTATTTCGTGTCAAATTTGTATGAAAGGCAACTATGTCTGTTTGATATTCAGACATTTCTTTGCGATAGAATAAAATCTCCTAGAAATCCTATGTTAAAATAATAAAGTTCTTGCTTCCTTGTGTTTTATTACTTAATTTGATGTCTTCGCTGTTCAGCACAAGTGAACACACGCATTATCATCGTTTAACTGGGAACCACAGAGCTGAAACCTAAACTTTTACGTTAGCAGGGACGTAACCCCGTCGAAAATTCTTGTCATTTTGGCAGTGAAAGACATGTAGATTTTTGTAATAATTGTAAAGTGTTGTTCCCGAAAACACGTTAGCTGCTGATTTACTGAATGGTGCACGAAAATAATGATTGCAAGGTGCAGACAAAGAAATTTTGCAGTCACTTGACATTAAAAATACTGTCTTTTATTAAAAAATGATATCCTACATAGCCAACAGTTGTCGTAAAGTTATTAAACGTTCTCTAAGTCTAATAGAAAGTCTTACATCGTGTAATGACTAAACTAAAAGGTCGCCACACATCTTTTCTGATGTACATACAGACCTTCATACGCAGGCCTCATCTCTGTTATGCATTATGATTCTGGAATATCTTCTTCTCTCTTTTCGTATCAATATTATTTCTTTCTCCTCATCTTATCTTTTTTCTGATTGCTGATTATTCTTTCTTCTTATTTCGTTTGCAAAGCTTTTAGTCCCATAAATAATACTTTTCAAACATTTTCGAGGTATATAATTACTAAATTTACCAATGCATCAAGGTATTTAACCCTCATAATCCTGTTAGCTTCAAATTATTGAATACGAGAAAAGTTGATATATGTATGGAAATTTTGAAATAAACAAAATAATTTAGATAAACCAAGACTTTTATGTTGACGTTCGATATATAGTGTTGGTTTCCATCGTGTAATATGACAATACCGTGTAGGTAGTATCGAAAAACAAGAAAAAACATGAGTATTGCAGCTAAATGCATATTTCATTCGTTGATTCAAGAGATTGATACAAATGGTAAAAGTTCAACAAAGTATTTCTTTAGATTCGACAATTCAAAGAAAACAAACAAAACAAAAATATAGCCATAAGTTAACTTCTGCAGAGGAACACATATATATAAATTAATATTTAACCACACAGTACATTTGTATTTATGTATGATTTCATATGTATATTAAGATAAACAATCAAAAGAAAGCAAAATTACAAATAGTAACTACCAGTAATTTAAAATTTGGCTTCTTTGGTCGCTCGTAATCGGTTGTCCTCAAATATAGTTCCTTTCGTGTTGATGTTTGTAAAATCGTATAGTATCATTTTCGTGAGAATCCAATGGCCTATAATTATTAGTTGCATTATTTCTTGATAGTGAAATATGATATAATGTTAATATTTTTCAGGTGGTATTGTCGGACTATTTCGTGTCAAATTTGTATGAAAGGCAACTATGTCTGTTTGATATTCAGACATTTCTTTGCGATAGAATAAAATCTCCTAGAAATCCTATGTTAAAATAATAAAGTTCTTGCTTCCTTGTGTTTTATTACTTAATTTGATGTCTTCGCTGTTCAGCACAAGTGAACACACGCATTATCATCGTTTAACTGGGAACCACAGAGCTGAAACCTAAACTTTTACGTTAGCAGGGACGTAACCCCGTCGAAAATTCTTGTCATTTTGGCAGTGAAAGACATGTAGATTTTTGTAATAATTGTAAAGTGTTGTTCCCGAAAACACGTTAGCTGCTGATTTACTGAATGGTGCACGAAAATAATGATTGCAAGGTGCAGACAAAGAAATTTTGCAGTCACTTGACATTAAAAATACTGTCTTTTATTAAAAAATGATATCCTACATAGCCAACAGTTGTCGTAAAGTTATTAAACGTTCTCTAAGTCTAATAGAAAGTCTTACATCGTGTAATGACTAAACTAAAAGGTCGCCACACATCTTTTCTGATGTACATACAGACCTTCATACGCAGGCCTCATCTCTGTTATGCATTATGATTCTGGAATATCTTCTTCTCTCTTTTCGTATCAATATTATTTCTTTCTCCTCATCTTATCTTTTTTCTGATTGCTGATTATTCTTTCTTCTTATTTCGTTTGCAAAGCTTTTAGTCCCATAAATAATACTTTTCAAACATTTTCGAGGTATATAATTACTAAATTTACCAATGCATCAAGGTATTTAACCCTCATAATCCTGTTAGCTTCAAATTATTGAATGCGAGAAAAGTTGATATATGTATGGAAATTTTGAAATAAACAAAATAATTTAGATAAACCAAGACTTTTATGTTGACGTTCGATATATAGTGTTGGTTTCCATCGTGTAATATGACAATACCGTGTAGGTAGTATCGAAAAACAAGAAAAAACATGAGTATTGCAGCTAAATGCATATTTCATTCGTTGATTCAAGAGATTGATACAAATGGTAAAAGTTCAACAAAGTATTTCTTTAGATTCGACAATTCAAAGAAAACAAACAAAACAAAAATATAGCCATAAGTTAACTTCTGCAGAGGAACACATATATATAAATTAATATTTAACCACACAGTACATTTGTATTTATGTATGATTTCATATGTATATTAAGATAAACAATCAAAAGAAAGCAAAATTACAAATAGTAACTACCAGTAATTTAAAATTTGGCTTCTTTGGTCGCTCGTAATCGGTTGTCCTCAAATATAGTTCCTTTCGTGTTGATGTTTGTAAAATCGTATAGTATCATTTTCGTGAGAATCCAATGGCTTATAATTATTAGTTGCATTATTTCTTGATAGTGAAATATGATATAATGTTAATATTTTTCAGGTGGTATTGTCGGACTATTTCGTGTCAAATTTGTATGAAAGGCAACTATGTCTGTTTGATATTCAGACATTTCTTTGCGATAGAATAAAATCTCCTAGAAATCCTATGTTAAAATAATAAAGTTCTTGCTTCCTTGTGTTTTATTACTTAATTTGATGTCTTCGCTGTTCAGCACAAGTGAACACACGCATTATCATCGTTTAACTGGGAACCACAGAGCTGAAACCTAAACTTTTACGTTAGCAGGGACGTAACCCCGTCGAAAATTCTTGTCATTTTGGCAGTGAAAGACATGTAGATTTTTGTAATAATTGTAAAGTGTTGTTCCCGAAAACACGTTAGCTGCTGATTTACTGAATGGTGCACGAAAATAATGATTGCAAGGTGCAGACAAAGAAATTTTGCAGTCACTTGACATTAAAAATACTGTCTTTTATTAAAAAATGATATCCTACATAGCCAACAGTTGTCGTAAAGTTATTAAACGTTCTCTAAGTCTAATAGAAAGTCTTACATCGTGTAATGACTAAACTAAAAGGTCACCACACATCTTTTCTGATGTACATACAGACCTTCATACGCAGGCCTCATCTCTGTTATGCATTATGATTCTGGAATATCTTCTTCTCTCTTTTCGTATCAATATTATTTCTTTCTCCTCATCTTATCTTTTTTCTGATTGCTGATTATTCTTTCTTCTTATTTCGTTTGCAAAGCTTTTAGTCCCATAAATAATATTTTTCAAACATTTTCGAGGTATATAATTACTAAATTTACCAATGCATCAAGGTATTTAACCCTCATAATCCTGTTAGCTTTAAATTATTGAATGCGAGAAAAGTTGATATATGTATGGAAATTTTGAAATAAACAAAATAATTTAGATAAACCAAGACTTTTATGTTGACGTTCGATATATAGTGTTGGTTTCCATCGTGTAATATGACAATACCGTGTAGGTAGTATCGAAAAACAAGAAAAAACATGAGTATTGCAGCTAAATGCATATTTCATTCGTTGATTCAAGAGATTGATACAAATGGTACAAGTTCAACAAAGTATTTCTTTAGATTCGACAATTCAAAGAAAACAAACGAAAACAAAAATATAGCCATAAGTTAACTTCTGCAGAGGAACACATATATATAAATTAATATTTAACCACACAGTACATTTGTATTTATGTATGATTTCATATGTATATTAAGATAAACAATCAAAAGAAAGCAAAATTACAAATAGTAACTACCAGTAATTTAAAATTTGGCTTCTTTGGTCGCTCGTAATCGGTTGTCCTCAAATATAGTTCCTTTCGTGTTGATGTTTGTAAAATCGTATAGTATCATTTTCGTGAGAATCCAATGGCTTATAATTATTAGTTGCATTATTTCTTGATAGTGAAATATGATATAATGTTAATATTTTTCAGGTGGTATTGTCGGACTATTTCGTGTCAAATTTGTATGAAAGGCAACTATGTCTGTTTGATATTCAGACATTTCTTTGCGATAGAATAAAATCTCCTAGAAATCCTATGTTAAAATAATAAAGTTCTTGCTTCCTTGTGTTTTATTACTTAATTTGATGTCTTCGCTGTTCAGCACAAGTGAACACACGCATTATCATCGTTTCACTGGGAACCACAGAGCTGAAACCTAAACTTTTACGTTAGCAGGGACGTAACCCCGTCGAAAATTCTTGTCATTTTGGCAGTGAAAGACATGTAGATTTTTGTAATAATTGTAAAGTGTTGTTCCCGAAAACACGTTAGCTGCTGATTTACTGAATGGTGCACGAAAATAATGATTGCAAGGTGCAGACAAAGAAATTTTGCAGTCACTTGACATTAAAAATACTGTCTTTTATTAAAAAATGATATCCTACATAGCCAACAGTTGTCGTAAAGTTATTAAACGTTCTCTAAGTCTAATAGAAAGTCTTACATCGTGTAATGTCTAAACTAAAAGGTCGCCACACATCTTTTCTGATGTACATACAGACCTTCATACGCAGGCCTCATCTCTGTTATGCATTATGATTCTGGAATATCTTCTTCTCTCTTTTCGTATCAATATTATTTCTTTCTCCTCATCTTATCTTTTTTCTGATTGCTGATTATTCTTTCTTCTTATTTCGTTTGCAAAGCTTTTAGTCCCATAAATAATACTTTTCAAACATTTTCGAGGTATATAATTACTAAATTTACCAATGCATCAAGGTATTTAACCCTCATAATCCTGTTAGCTTCAAATTATTGAATGCGAGAAAAGTTGATATATGTATGGAAATTTTGAAATAAACAAAATAATTTAGATAAACCAAGACTTTTATGTTGACGTTCGATATATAGTGTTGGTTTCCATCGTGTAATATGACAATACCGTGTAGGTAGTATCGAAAAACAAGAAAAAACATGAGTATTGCAGCTAAATGCATATTTCATTCGTTGATTCAAGAGATTGATACAAATGGTACAAGTTCAACAAAGTATTTCTTTAGATTCGACAATTCAAAGAAAACAAACGAAAATAAAAATATAGCCATAAGTTAACTTCTGCAGAGGAACACATATATATAAATTAATATTTAACCACACAGTACATTTGTATTTATGTATGATTGCATATGTATGTTAAGATAAACAATCAAAAGAAAGCAAAATTACAAATAGTAACTACCAGTAATTTAAAATTTGGCTTCTTTGGTCGCTCGTAATCGGTTGTCCTCAAATATAGTTCCTTTCGTGTTGATGCTTGTAAAATCGTATAGTATCATTTTCGTGAGAATCCAATGGCTTATAATTATTAGTTGCATTATTTCTTGATAGTGAAATATGATATAATGTTAATATTTTTCAGGTGGTATTGTCGGACTATTTCGTGTCAAATTTGTATGAAAGGCAACTATGTCTGTTTGATATTCAGACATTTCTTTGCGATAGAATAAAATCTCCTAGAAATCCTATGTTAAAATAATAAAGTTCTTGCTTCCTTGTGTTTTATTACTTAATTTGATGTCTTCGCTGTTCAGCACAAGTGAACACACGCATTATCATCGTTTCACTGGGAACCACAGAGCTGAAACCTAAACTTTTACGTTAGCAGGGACGTAACCCCGTCGAAAATTCTTGTCATTTTGGCAGTGAAAGACATGTAGATTTTTGTAATAATTGTAAAGTGTTGTTCCCGAAAACACGTTAGCTTCTGATTTACTGAATGGTGCACGAAAATAATGATTGCAAGGTGCAGACAAAGAAATTTTGCAGTCACTTGACATTAAAAATACTGTCTTTTATTAAAAAATGATATCCTACATAGCCAACAGTTGTCGTAAAGTTATTAAACGTTCTCTAAGTCTAATAGAAAGTCTTACATCGTGTAATGACTAAACTAAAAGGTCGCCACACATCTTTTCTGATGTACATACAGACCTTCATACGCAGGCCTCATCTCTGTTATGCATTATGATTCTGGAATATCTTCTTCTCTCTTTTCGTATCAATATTATTTCTTTCTCCTCATCTTATCTTTTTTCTGATTGCTGATTATTCTTTCTTCTTATTTCGTTTGCAAAGCTTTTAGTCCCATAAATAATACTTTTCAAACATTTTCGAGGTATATAATTACTAAATTTACCAATGCATCAAGGTATTTAACCCTCATAATCCTGTTAGCTTCAAATTATTGAATGCGAGAAAAGTTGATATATGTATGGAAATTTTGAAATAAACAAAATAATTTAGATAAACCAAGACTTTTATGTTGACGTTCGATATATAGTGTTGGTTTCCATCGTGTAATATGACAATACCGTGTAGGTAGTATCGAAAAACAAGAAAAAACATGAGTATTGCAGCTAAATGCATATTTCATTCGTTGATTCAAGAGATTGATACAAATGGTACAAGTTCAACAAAGTATTTCTTTAGATTCGACAATTCAAAGAAAACAAACGAAAACAAAAATATAGCCATAAGTTAACTTCTGCAGAGGAACACATATATATAAATTAATATTTAACCACACAGTACATTTGTTTTTATGTATGATTTCATATGTATATTAAGATAAACAATCAAAAGAAAGCAAAATTACAAATAGTAACTACCAGTAATTTAAAATTTGGCTTCTTTGGTCGCTCGTAATCGGTTGTCCTCAAATATAGTTCCTTTCGTGTTGATGTTTGTAAAATCGTATAGTATCATTTTCGTGAGAATCCAATGGCTTATAATTATTAGTTGCATTATTTCTTGATAGTGAAATATGATATAATGTTAATATTTTTCAGGTGGTATTGTCGGACTATTTCGTGTCAAATTTGTATGAAAGGCAACTATGTCTGTTTGATATTCAGACATTTCTTTGCGATAGAATAAAATCTCCTAGAAATCCTATGTTAAAATAATAAAGTTCTTGCTTCCTTGTGTTTTATTACTTAATTTGATGTCTTCGCTGTTCAGCACAAGTGAACACACGCATTATCATCGTTTCACTGGGAACCACAGAGCTGAAACCTAAACTTTTACGTTAGCAGGGACGTAACCCCGTCGAAAATTCTTGTCATTTTGGCAGTGAAAGACATGTAGATTTTTGTAATAATTGTAAAGTGTTGTTCCCGAAAACACGTTAGCTGCTGATTTACTGAATGGTGCACGAAAATAATGATTGCAAGGTGCAGACAAAGAAATTTTGCAGTCACTTGACATTAAAAATACTGTCTTTTATTAAAAAATGATATCCTACATAGCCAACAGTTGTCGTAAAGTTATTAAACGTTCTCTAAGTCTAATAGAAAGTCTTACATCGTGTAATGACTAAACTAAAAGGTCGCCACACATCTTTTCTGATGTACATACAGACCTTCATACGCAGGCCTCATCTCTGTTATGCATTATGATTCTGGAATATCTTCTTCTCTCTTTTCGTATCAATATTATTTCTTTCTCCTCATCTTATCTTTTTTCTGATTGCTGATTATTCTTTCTTCTTATTTCGTTTGCAAAGCTTTTAGTCCCATAAATAATACTTTTCAAACATTTTCGAGGTATATAATTACTAAATTTACCAATGCATCAAGGTATTTAACCCTCATAATCCTGTTAGCTTCAAATTATTGAATGCGAGAAAAGTTGATATATGTATGGAAATTTTGAAATAAACAAAATAATTTAGATAAACCAAGACTTTTATGTTGACGTTCGATATATAGTGTTGGTTTCCATCGTGTAATATGACAATACCGTGTAGGTAGTATCGAAAAACAAGAAAAAACATGAGTATTGCAGCTAAATGCATATTTCATTCGTTGATTCAAGAGATTGATACAAATGGTACAAGTTCAACAAAGTATTTCTTTAGATTCGACAATTCAAAGAAAACAAACGAAAACAAAAATATAGCCATAAGTTAACTTCTGCAGAGGAACACATATATATAAATTAATATTTAACCACACAGTACATTTGTATTTATGTATGATTTCATATGTATATTAAGATAAACAATCAAAAGAAAGCAAAATTACAAATAGTAACTACCAGTAATTTAAAATTTGGCTTCTTTGGTCGCTCGTAATCGGTTGTCCTCAAATATAGTTCCTTTCGTGTTGATGTTTGTAAAATCGTATAGTATCATTTTCGTGAGAATCCAATGGCTTATAATTATTAGTTGCATTATTTCTTGATAGTGAAATATGATATAATGTTAATATTTTTCAGGTGGTATTGTCGGACTATTTCGTGTCAAATTTGTATGAAAGGCAACTATGTCTGTTTGATATTCAGACATTTCTTTGCGATAGAATAAAATCTCCTAGAAATCCTATGTTAAAATAATAAAGTTCTTGCTTCCTTGTGTTTTATTACTTAATTTGATGTATTCGCTGTTCAGCACAAGTGAACACACGCATTATCATCGTTTCACTGGGAACCACAGAGCTGAAACCTAAACTTTTACGTTAGCAGGGACGTAACCCCGTCGAAAATTCTTGTCATTTTGGCAGTGAAAGACATGTAGATTTTTGTAATAATTGTAAAGTGTTGTTCCCGAAAACACGTTAGCTGCTGATTTACTGAATGGTGCACGAAAATAATGATTGCAAGGTGCAGACAAAGAAATTTTGCAGTCACTTGACATTAAAAATACTGTCTTTTATTAAAAAATGATATCCTACATAGCCAACAGTTGTCGTAAAGTTATTAAACGTTCTCTAAGTCTAATAGAAAGTCTTACATCGTGTAATGACTAAACTAAAAGGTCGCCACACATCTTTTCTGATGTACATACAGACCTTCATACGCAGGCCTCATCTCTGTTATGCATTATGATTCTGGAATATCTTCTTCTCTCTTTTCGTATCAATATTATTTCTTTCTCCTCATCTTATCTTTTTTCTGATTGCTGATTATTCTTTCTTCTTATTTCGTTTGCAAAGCTTTTAGTCCCATAAATAATACTTTTCAAACATTTTCGAGGTATATAATTACTAAATTTACCAATGCATCAAGGTATTTAACCCTCATAATCCTGTTAGCTTCAAATTATTGAATGCGAGAAAAGTTGATATATGTATGGAAATTTTGAAATAAACAAAATAATTTAGATAAACCAAGACTTTTATGTTGACGTTCGATATATAGTGTTGGTTTCCATCGTGTAATATGACAATACCGTGTAGGTAGTATCGAAAAACAAGAAAAAACATGAGTATTGCAGCTAAATGCATATTTCATTCGTTGATTCAAGAGATTGATACAAATGGTACAAGTTCAACAAAGTATTTCTTTAGATTCGACAATTCAAAGAAAACAAACGAAAACAAAAATATAGCCATAAGTTAACTTCTGCAGAGGAACACATATATATAAATTAATATTTAACCACACAGTACATTTGTTTTTATGTATGATTTCATATGTATATTAAGATAAACAATCAAAAGAAAGCAAAATTACAAATAGTAACTACCAGTAATTTAAAATTTGGCTTCTTTGGTCGCTCGTAATCGGTTGTCCTCAAATATAGTTCCTTTCGTGTTGATGTTTGTAAAATCGTATAGTATCATTTTCGTGAGAATCCAATGGCTTATAATTATTAGTTGCATTATTTCTTGATAGTGAAATATGATATAATGTTAATATTTTTCAGGTGGTATTGTCGGACTATTTCGTGTCAAATTTGTATGAAAGGCAACTATGTCTGTTTGATATTCAGACATTTCTTTGCGATAGAATAAAATCTCCTAGAAATCCTATGTTAAAATAATAAAGTTCTTGCTTCCTTGTGTTTTATTACTTAATTTGATGTATTCGCTGTTCAGCACAAGTGAACACACGCATTATCATCGTTTCACTGGGAACCACAGAGCTGAAACCTAAACTTTTACGTTAGCAGGGACGTAACCCCGTCGAAAATTCTTGTCATTTTGGCAGTGAAAGACATGTAGATTTTTGTAATAATTGTAAAGTGTTGTTCCCGAAAACACGTTAGCTGCTGATTTACTGAATGGTGCACGAAAATAATGATTGCAAGGTGCAGACAAAGAAATTTTGCAGTCACTTGACATTAAAAATACTGTCTTTTATTAAAAAATGATATCCTACATAGCCAACAGTTGTCGTAAAGTTATTAAACGTTCTCTAAGTCTAATAGAAAGTCTTACATCGTGTAATGACTAAACTAAAAGGTCGCCACACATCTTTTCTGATGTACATACAGACCTTCATACGCAGGCCTCATCTCTGTTATGCATTATGATTCTGGAATATCTTCTTCTCTCTTTTCGTATCAATATTATTTCTTTCTCCTCATCTTATCTTTTTTCTGATTGCTGATTATTCTTTCTTCTTATTTCGTTTGCAAAGCTTTTAGTCCCATAAATAATACTTTTCAAACATTTTCGAGGTATATAATTACTAAATTTACCAATGCATCAAGGTATTTAACCCTCATAATCCTGTTAGCTTCAAATTATTGAATGCGAGAAAAGTTGATATATGTATGGAAATTTTGAAATAAACAAAATAATTTAGATAAACCAAGACTTTTATGTTGACGTTCGATATATAGTGTTGGTTTCCATCGTGTAATATGAAAATACCGTGTAGGTAGTATCGAAAAACAAGAAAAAACATGAGTATTGCAGCTAAATGCATATTTCATTCGTTGATTCAAGAGATTGATACAAATGGTACAAGTTCAACAAAGTATTTCTTTAGATTCGACAATTCAAAGAAAACAAACGAAAACAAAAATATAGCCATAAGTTAACTTCTGCAGAGGAACACATATATATAAATTAATATTTAACCACACAGTACATTTGTATTTATGTATGATTTCATATGTATATTAAGATAAACAATCAAAAGAAAGCAAAATTACAAATAGTAACTACCAGTAATTTAAAATTTGGCTTCTTTGGTCGCTCGTAATCGGTTGTCCTCAAATATAGTTCCTTTCGTGTTGATGTTTGTAAAATCGTATAGTATCATTTTCGTGAGAATCCAATGGCTTATAATTATTAGTTGCATTATTTCTTGATAGTGAAATATGATATAATGTTAATATTTTTCAGGTGGTATTGTCGGACTATTTCGTGTCAAATTTGTATGAAAGGCAACTATGTCTGTTTGATATTCAGACATTTCTTTGCGATAGAATAAAATCTCCTAGAAATCCTATGTTAAAATAATAAAGTTCTTGCTTCCTTGTGTTTTATTACTTAATTTGATGTATTCGCTGTTCAGCACAAGTGAACACACGCATTATCATCGTTTCACTGGGAACCACAGAGCTGAAACCTAAACTTTTACGTTAGCAGGGACGTAACCCCGTCGAAAATTCTTGTCATTTTGGCAGTGAAAGACATGTAGATTTTTGTAATAATTGTAAAGTGTTGTTCCCGAAAACACGTTAGCTGCTGATTTACTGAATGGTGCACGAAAATAATGATTGCAAGGTGCAGACAAAGAAACTTTGCAGTCACTTGACATTAAAAATACTGTCTTTTATTAAAAAATGATATCCTACATAGCCAACAGTTGTCGTAAAGTTATTAAACGTTCTCTAAGTCTAATAGAAAGTCTTACATCGTGTAATGACTAAACTAAAAGGTCGCCACACATCTTTTCTGATGTACATACAGACCTTCATACGCAGGCCTCATCTCTGTTATGCATTATGATTCTGGAATATCTTCTTCTCTCTTTTCGTATCAATATTATTTCTTTCTCCTCATCTTATCTTTTTTCTGATTGCTGATTATTCTTTCTTCTTATTTCGTTTGCAAAGCTTTTAGTCCCATAAATAATACTTTTCAAACATTTTCGAGGTATATAATTACTAAATTTACCAATGCATCAAGGTATTTAACCCTCATAATCCTGTTAGCTTCAAATTATTGAATGCGAGAAAAGTTGATATATGTATGGAAATTTTGAAATAAACAAAATAATTTAGATAAACCAAGACTTTTATGTTGACGTTCGATATATAGTGTTGGTTTCCATCGTGTAATATGACAATACCGTGTAGGTAGTATCGAAAAACAAGAAAAAACATGAGTATTGCAGCTAAATGCATATTTCATTCGTTGATTCAAGAGATTGATACAAATGGTACAAGTTCAACAAAGTATTTCTTTAGATTCGACAATTCAAAGAAAACAAACGAAAACAAAAATATAGCCATAAGTTAACTTCTGCAGAGGAACACATATATATAAATTAATATTTAACCACACAGTACATTTGTATTTATGTATGATTTCATATGTATATTAAGATAAACAATCAAAAGAAAGCAAAATTACAAATAGTAACTACCAGTAATTTAAAATTTGGCTTCTTTGGTCGCTCGTAATCGGTTGTCCTCAAATATAGTTCCTTTCGTGTTGATGTTTGTAAAATCGTATAGTATCATTTTCGTGAGAATCCAATGGCTTATAATTATTAGTTGCATTATTTCTTGATAGTGAAATATGATATAATGTTAATATTTTTCAGGTGGTATTGTCGGACTATTTCGTGTCAAATTTGTATGAAAGGCAACTATGTCTGTTTGATATTCAGACATTTCTTTGCGATAGAATAAAATCTCCTAGAAATCCTATGTTAAAATAATAAAGTTCTTGCTTCCTTGTGTTTTATTACTTAATTTGATGTATTCGCTGTTCAGCACAAGTGAACACACGCATTATCATCGTTTCACTGGGAACCACAGAGCTGAAACCTAAACTTTTACGTTAGCAGGGACGTAACCCCGTCGAAAATTCTTGTCATTTTGGCAGTGAAAGACATGTAGATTTTTGTAATAATTGTAAAGTGTTGTTCCCGAAAACACGTTAGCTGCTGATTTACTAAATGGTGCACGAAAATAATGATTGCAAGGTGCAGACAAAGAAATTTTGCAGTCACTTGACATTAAAAATACTGTCTTTTATTAAAAAATGATATCCTACATAGCCAACAGTTGTCGTAAAGTTATTAAACGTTCTCTAAGTCTAATAGAAAGTCTTACATCGTGTAATGACTAAACTAAAAGGTCGCCACACATCTTTTCTGATGTACATACAGACCTTCATACGCAGGCCTCATCTCTGTTATGCATTATGATTCTGGAATATCTTCTTCTCTCTTTTCGTATCAATATTATTTCTTTCTCCTCATCTTATCTTTTTTCTGATTGCTGATTATTCTTTCTTCTTATTTCGTTTGCAAAGCTTTTAGTCCCATAAATAATACTTTTCAAACATTTTCGAGGTATATAATTACTAAATTTACCAATGCATCAAGGTATTTAACCCTCATAATCCTGTTAGCTTCAAATTATTGAATGCGAGAAAAGTTGATATATGTATGGAAATTTTGAAATAAACAAAATAATTTAGATAAACCAAGACTTTTATGTTGACGTTCGATATATAGTGTTGGTTTCCATCGTGTAATATGACAATACCGTGTAGGTAGTATCGAAAAACAAGAAAAAACATGAGTATTGCAGCTAAATGCATATTTCATTCGTTGATTCAAGAGATTGATACAAATGGTACAAGTTCAACAAAGTATTTCTTTAGATTCGACAATTCAAAGAAAACAAACGAAAACAAAAATATAGCCATAAGTTAACTTCTGCAGAGGAACACATATATATAAATTAATATTTAACCACACAGTACATTTGTATTTATGTATGATTTCATATGTATATTAAGATAAACAATCAAAAGAAAGCAAAATTACAAATAGTAACTACCAGTAATTTAAAATTTGGCTTCTTTGGTCGCTCGTAATCGGTTGTCCTCAAATATAGTTCCTTTCGTGTTGATGTTTGTAAAATCGTATAGTATCATTTTCGTGAGAATCCAATGGCTTATAATTATTAGTTGCATTATTTCTTGATAGTGAAATATGATATAATGTTAATATTTTTCAGGTGGTATTGTCGGACTATTTCGTGTCAAATTTGTATGAAAGGCAACTATGTCTGTTTGATATTCAGACATTTCTTTGCGATAGAATAAAATCTCCTAGAAATCCTATGTTAAAATAATAAAGTTCTTGCTTCCTTGTGTTTTATTACTTAATTTGATGTCTTCGCTGTTCAGCACAAGTGAACACACGCATTATCATCGTTTCACTGGGAACCACAGAGCTGAAACCTAAACTTTTACGTTAGCAGGGACGTAACCCCGTCGAAAATTCTTGTCATTTTGGCAGTGAAAGACATGTAGATTTTTGTAATAATTGTAAAGTGTTGTTCCCGAAAACACGTTAGCTGCTGATTTACTGAATGGTGCACGAAAATAATGATTGCAAGGTGCAGACAAAGAAATTTTGCAGTCACTTGACATTAAAAATACTGTCTTTTATTAAAAAATGATATCCTACATAGCCAACAGTTGTCGTAAAGTTATTAAACGTTCTCTAAGTCTAATAGAAAGTCTTACATCGTGTAATGACTAAACTAAAAGGTCGCCACACATCTTTTCTGATGTACATACAGACCTTCATACGCAGGCCTCATCTCTGTTATGCATTATGATTCTGGAATATCTTCTTCTCTCTTTTCGTATCAATATTATTTCTTTCTCCTCATCTTATCTTTTTTCTGATTGCTGATTATTCTTTCTTCTTATTTCGTTTGCAAAGCTTTTAGTCCCATAAATAATACTTTTCAAACATTTTCGAGGTATATAATTACTAAATTTACCAATGCATCAAGGTATTTAACCCTCATAATCCTGTTAGCTTCAAATTATTGAATGCGAGAAAAGTTGATATATGTATGGAAATTTTGAAATAAACAAAATAATTTAGATAAACCAAGACTTTTATGTTGACGTTCGATATATAGTGTTGGTTTCCATCGTGTAATATGACAATACCGTGTAGGTAGTATCGAAAAACAAGAAAAAACATGAGTATTGCAGCTAAATGCATATTTCATTCGTTGATTCAAGAGATTGATACAAATGGTACAAGTTCAACAAAGTATTTCTTTAGATTCGACAATTCAAAGAAAACAAACGAAAACAAAAATATAGCCATAAGTTAACTTCTGCAGAGGAACACATATATATAAATTAATTTTTAACCACACAGTACATTTGTATTTATGTATGATTTCATATGTATATTAAGATAAACAATCAAAAGAAAGCAAAATTACAAATAGTAACTACCAGTAATTTAAAATTTGGCTTCTTTGGTCGCTCGTAATCGGTTGTCCTCAAATATAGTTCCTTTCGTGTTGATGTTTGTAAAATCGTATAGTATCATTTTCGTGAGAATCCAATGGCTTATAATTATTAGTTGCATTATTTCTTGATAGTGAAATATGATATAATGTTAATATTTTTCAGGTGGTATTGTCGGACTATTTCGTGTCAAATTTGTATGAAAGGCAACTATGTCTGTTTGATATTCAGACATTTCTTTGCGATAGAATAAAATCTCCTAGAAATCCTATGTTAAAATAATAAAGTTCTTGCTTCCTTGTGTTTTATTACTTAATTTGATGTCTTCGCTGTTCAGCACAAGTGAACACACGCATTATCATCGTTTCACTGGGAACCACAGAGCTGAAACCTAAACTTTTACGTTAGCAGGGACGTAACCCCGTCGAAAATTCTTGTCATTTTGGCAGTGAAAGACATGTAGATTTTTGTAATAATTGTAAAGTGTTGTTCCCGAAAACACGTTAGCTGCTGATTTACTGAATGGTGCACGAAAATAATGATTGCAAGGTGCAGACAAAGAAATTTTGCAGTCACTTGACATTAAAAATACTGTCTTTTATTAAAAAATGATATCCTACATAGCCAACAGTTGTCGTAAAGTTATTAAACGTTCTCTAAGTCTAATAGAAAGTCTTACATCGTGTAATGACTAAACTAAAAGGTCGCCACACATCTTTTCTGATGTACATACAGACCTTCATACGCAGGCCTCATCTCTGTTATGCATTATGATTCTGGAATATCTTCTTCTCTCTTTTCGTATCAATATTATTTCTTTCTCCTCATCTTATCTTTTTTCTGATTGCTGATTATTCTTTCTTTTTATTTCGTTTGCAAAGCTTTTAGTCCCATAAATAATACTTTTCAAACATTTTCGAGGTATATAATTACTAAATTTACCAATGCATCAAGGTATTTAACCCTCATAATCCTGTTAGCTTCAAATTATTGAATGCGAGAAAAGTTGATATATGTATGGAAATTTTGAAATAAACAAAATAATTTAGATAAACCAAGACTTTTATGTTGACGTTCGATATATAGTGTTGGTTTCCATCGTGTTATATGACAATACCGTGTAGGTAGTATCGAAAAACAAGAAAAAACATGAGTATTGCAGCTAAATGCATATTTCATTCGTTGATTCAAGAGATTGATACAAATGGTACAAGTTCAACAAAGTATTTCTTTAGATTCGACAATTCAAAGAAAACAAACGAAAACAAAAATATAGCCATAAGTTAACTTCTGCAGAGGAACACATATATATAAATTAATATTTAACCACACAGTACATTTGTATTTATGTATGATTTCATATGTATATTAAGATAAACAATCAAAAGAAAGCAAAATTACAAATAGTAACTACCAGTAATTTAAAATTTGGCTTCTTTGGTCGCTCGTAATCGGTTGTCCTCAAATATAGTTCCTTTCGTGTTGATGTTTGTAAAATCGTATAGTATCATTTTCGTGAGAATCCAATGGCTTATAATTATTAGTTGCATTATTTCTTGATAGTGAAATATGATATAATGTTAATATTTTTCAGGTGGTATTGTCGGACTATTTCGTGTCAAATTTGTATGAAAGGCAACTATGTCTGTTTGATATTCAGACATTTCTTTGCGATAGAATAAAATCTCCTAGAAATCCTATGTTAAAATAATAAAGTTCTTGCTTCCTTGTGTTTTATTACTTAATTTGATGTCTTCGCTGTTCAGCACAAGTGAACACACGCATTATCATCGTTTCACTGGGAACCACAGAGCTGAAACCTAAACTTTTACGTTAGCAGGGACGTAACCCCGTCGAAAATTCTTGTCATTTTGGCAGTGAAAGACATGTAGATTTTTGTAATAATTGTAAAGTGTTGTTCCCGAAAACACGTTAGCTGCTGATTTACTGAATGGTGCACGAAAATAATGATTGCAAGGTGCAGACAAAGAAATTTTGCAGTCACTTGACATTAAAAATACTGTCTTTTATTAAAAAATGATATCCTACATAGCCAACAGTTGTCGTAAAGTTATTAAACGTTCTCTAAGTCTAATAGAAAGTCTTACATCGTGTAATGACTAAACTAAAAGGTCGCCACACATCTTTTCTGATGTACATACAGACCTTCATACGCAGGCCTCATCTCTGTTATGCATTATGATTCTGGAATATCTTCTTCTCTCTTTTCGTATCAATATTATTTCTTTCTCCTCATCTTATCTTTTTTCTGATTGCTGATTATTCTTTCTTCTTATTTCGTTTGCAAAGCTTTTAGTCCCATAAATAATACTTTTCAAACATTTTCGAGGTATATAATTACTAAATTTACCAATGCATCAAGGTATTTAACCCTCATAATCCTGTTAGCTTCAAATTATTGAATGCGAGAAAAGTTGATATATGTATGGAAATTTTGAAATAAACAAAATAATTTAGATAAACCAAGACTTTTATGTTGACGTTCGATATATAGTGTTGGTTTCCATCGTGTAATATGACAATACCGTGTAGGTAGTATCGAAAAACAAGAAAAAACATGAGTATTGCAGCTAAATGCATATTTCATTCGTTGATTCAAGAGATTGATACAAATGGTACAAGTTCAACAAAGTATTTCTTTAGATTCGACAATTCAAAGAAAACAAACGAAAACAAAAATATAGCCATAAGTTAACTTCTGCAGAGGAACACATATATATAAATTAATATTTAACCACACAGTACATTTGTATTTATGTATGATTTCATATGTATATTAAGATAAACAATCAAAAGAAAGCAAAATTACAAATAGTAACTACCAGTAATTTAAAATTTGGCTTCTTTGGTCGCTCGTAATCGGTTGTCCTCAAATATAGTTCCTTTCGTGTTGATGTTTGTAAAATCGTATAGTATCATTTTCGTGAGAATCCAATGGCTTATAATTATTAGTTGCATTATTTCTTGATAGTGAAATATGATATAATGTTAATATTTTTCAGGTGGTATTGTCGGACTATTTCGTGTCAAATTTGTATGAAAGGCAACTATGTCTGTTTGATATTCAGACATTTCTTTGCGATAGAATAAAATCTCCTAGAAATCCTATGTTAAAATAATAAAGTTCTTGCTTCCTTGTGTTTTATTACTTAATTTGATGTCTTCGCTGTTCAGCACAAGTGAACACACGCATTATCATCGTTTCACTGGGAACCACAGAGCTGAAACCTAAACTTTTACGTTAGCAGGGACGTAACCCCGTCGAAAATTCTTGTCATTTTGGCAGTGAAAGACATGTAGATTTTTGTAATAATTGTAAAGTGTTGTTCCCGAAAACACGTTAGCTGCTGATTTACTGAATGGTGCACGAAAATAATGATTGCAAGGTGCAGACAAAGAAATTTTGCAGTCACTTGACATTAAAAATACTGTCTTTTATTAAAAAATGATATCCTACATAGCCAACAGTTGTCGTAAAGTTATTAAACGTTCTCTAAGTCTAATAGAAAGTCTTACATCGTGTAATGACTAAACTAAAAGGTCGCCACACATCTTTTCTGATGTACATACAGACCTTCATACGCAGGCCTCATCTCTGTTATGCATTATGATTCTGGAATATCTTCTTCTCTCTTTTCGTATCAATATTATTTCTTTCTCCTCATCTTATCTTTTTTCTGATTGCTGATTATTCTTTCTTCTTATTTCGTTTGCAAAGCTTTTAGTCCCATAAATAATACTTTTCAAACATTTTCGAGGTATATAATTACTAAATTTACCAATGCATCAAGGTATTTAACCCTCATAATCCTGTTAGCTTCAAATTATTGAATGCGAGAAAAGTTGATATATGTATGGAAATTTTGAAATAAACAAAATAATTTAGATAAACCAAGACTTTTATGTTGACGTTCGATATATAGTGTTGGTTTCCATCGTGTAATATGACAATACCGTGTAGGTAGTATCGAAAAACAAGAAAAAACATGAGTATTGCAGCTAAATGCATATTTCATTCGTTGATTGAAGAGATTGATACAAATGGTACAAGTTCAACAAAGTATTTCTTTAGATTCGACAATTCAAAGAAAACAAACGAAAATAAAAATATAGCCATAAGTTAACTTCTGCAGAGGAACACATATATATAAATTAATATTTAACCACACAGTACATTTGTATTTATGTATGATTTCATATGTATATTAAGATAAACAATCAAAAGAAAGCAAAATTACAAATAGTAACTACCAGTAATTTAAAATTTGGCTTCTTTGGTCGCTCGTAATCGGTTGTCCTCAAATATAGTTCCTTTCGTGTTGATGTTTGTAAAATCGTATAGTATCATTTTCGTGAGAATCCAATGGCTTATAATTATTAGTTGCATTATTTCTTGATAGTGAAATATGATATAATGTTAATATTTTTCAGGTGGTATTGTCGGACTATTTCGTGTCAAATTTGTATGAAAGGCAACTATGTCTGTTTGATATTCAGACATTTCTTTGCGATAGAATAAAATCTCCTAGAAATCCTATGTTAAAATAATAAAGTTCTTGCTTCCTTGTGTTTTATTACTTAATTTGATGTCTTCGCTGTTCAGCACAAGTGAACACACGCATTATCATCGTTTCACTTGGAACCACAGAGCTGAAACCTAAACTTTTACGTTAGCAGGGACGTAACCCCGTCGAAAATTCTTGTCATTTTGGCAGTGAAAGACATGTAGATTTTTGTAATAATTGTAAAGTGTTGTTCCCGAAAACACGTTAGCTGCTGATTTACTGAATGGTGCACGAAAATAATGATTGCAAGGTGCAGACAAAGAAATTTTGCAGTCACTTGACATTAAAAATACTGTCTTTTATTAAAAAATGATATCCTACATAGCCAACAGTTGTCGTAAAGTTATTAAACGTTCTCTAAGTCTAATAGAAAGTCTTACATCGTGTAATGACTAAACTAAAAGGTCGCCACACATCTTTTCTGATGTACATACAGACCTTCATACGCAGGCCTCATCTCTGTTATGCATTATGATTCTGGAATATCTTCTTCTCTCTTTTCGTATCAATATTATTTCTTTCTCCTCATCTTATCTTTTTTCTGATTGCTGATTATTCTTTCTTCTTATTTCGTTTGCAAAGCTTTTAGTCCCATAAATAATACTTTTCAAACATTTTCGAGGTATATAATTACTAAATTTACCAATGCATCAAGGTATTTAACCCTCATAATCCTGTTAGCTTCAAATTATTGAATGCGAGAAAAGTTGATATATGTATGGAAATTTTGAAATAAACAAAATAATTTAGATAAACCAAGACTTTTATGTTGACGTTCGATATATAGTGTTGGTTTCCATCGTGTAATATGACAATACCGTGTAGGTAGTATCGAAAAACAAGAAAAAACATGAGTATTGCAGCTAAATGCATATTTCATTCGTTGATTCAAGAGATTGATACAAATGGTACAAGTTCAACAAAGTATTTCTTTAGATTCGACAATTCAAAGAAAACAAACGAAAACAAAAATATAGCCATAAGTTAACTTCTGCAGAGGAACACATATATATAAATTAATATTTAACCACACAGTACATTTGTATTTATGTATGATTTCATATGTATATTAAGATAAACAATCAAAAGAAAGCAAAATTACAAATAGTAACTACCAGTAATTTAAAATTTGGCTTCTTTGGTCGCTCGTAATCGGTTGTCCTCAAATATAGTTCCTTTCGTGTTGATGTTTGTAAAATCGTATAGTATCATTTTCGTGAGAATCCAATGGCTTATAATTATTAGTTGCATTATTTCTTGATAGTGAAATATGATATAATGTTAATATTTTTCAGGTGGTATTGTCGGACTATTTCGTGTCAAATTTGTATGAAAGGCAACTATGTCTGTTTGATATTCAGACATTTCTTTGCGATAGAATAAAATCTCCTAGAAATCCTATGTTAAAATAATAAAGTTCTTGCTTCCTTGTGTTTTATTACTTAATTTGATGTCTTCGCTGTTCAGCACAAGTGAACACACGCATTATCATCGTTTCACTGGGAACCACAGAGCTGAAACCTAAACTTTTACGTTAGCAGGGACGTAACCCCGTCGAAAATTCTTGTCATTTTGGCAGTGAAAGACATGTAGATTTTTGTAATAATTGTAAAGTGTTGTTCCCGAAAACACGTTAGCTGCTGATTTACTGAATGGTGCACGAAAATAATGATTGCAAGGTGCAGACAAAGAAATTTTGCAGTCACTTGACATTAAAAATACTGTCTTTTATTAAAAAATGATATCCTACATAGCCAACAGTTGTCGTAAAGTTATTAAACGTTCTCTAAGTCTAATAGAAAGTCTTACATCGTGTAATGACTAAACTAAAAGGTCGCCACACATCTTTTCTGATGTACATACAGACCTTCATACGCAGGCCTCATCTCTGTTATGCATTATGATTCTGGAATATCTTCTTCTCTCTTTTTGTATCAATATTATTTCTTTCTCCTCATCTTATCTTTTTTCTGATTGCTGATTATTCTTTCTTCTTATTTCGTTTGCAAAGCTTTTAGTCCCATAAATAATACTTTTCAAACATTTTCGAGGTATATAATTACTAAATTTACCAATGCATCAAGGTATTTAACCCTCATAATCCTGTTAGCTTCAAATTATTGAATGCGAGAAAAGTTGATATATGTATGGAAATTTTGAAATAAACAAAATAATTTAGATAAACCAAGACTTTTATGTTGACGTTCGATATATAGTGTTGGTTTCCATCGTGTAATATGACAATACCGTGTAGGTAGTATCGAAAAACAAGAAAAAACATGAGTATTGCAGCTAAATGCATATTTCATTCGTTGATTCAAGAGATTGATACAAATGGTACAAGTTCAACAAAGTATTTCTTTAGATTCGACAATTCAAAGAAAACAAACGAAAACAAAAATATAGCCATAAGTTAACTTCTGCAGAGGAACACATATATATAAATTAATATTTAACCACACAGTACATTTGTATTTATGTATGATTTCATATGTATATTAAGATAAACAATCAAAAGAAAGCAAAATTACAAATAGTAACTACCAGTAATTTAAAATTTGGCTTCTTTGGTCGCTCGTAATCGGTTGTCCTCAAATATAGTTCCTTTCGTGTTGATGTTTGTAAAATCGTATAGTATCATTTTCGTGAGAATCCAATGGCTTATAATTATTAGTTGCATTATTTCTTGATAGTGAAATATGATATAATGTTAATATTTTTCAGGTGGTATTGTCGGACTATTTCGTGTCAAATTTGTATGAAAGGCAACTATGTCTGTTTGATATTCAGACATTTCTTTGCGATAGAATAAAATCTCCTAGAAATCCTATGTTAAAATAATAAAGTTCTTGCTTCCTTGTGTTTTATTACTTAATTTGATGTCTTCGCTGTTCAGCACAAGTGAACACACGCATTATCATCGTTTCACTGGGAACCACAGAGCTGAAACCTAAACTTTTACGTTAGCAGGGACGTAACCCCGTCGAAAATTCTTGTCATTTTGGCAGTGAAAGACATGTAGATTTTTGTAATAATTGTAAAGTGTTGTTCCCGAAAACACGTTAGCTGCTGATTTACTGAATGGTGCACGAAAATAATGATTGCAAGGTGCAGACAAAGAAATTTTGCAGTCACTTGACATTAAAAATACTGTCTTTTATTAAAAAATGATATCCTACATAGCCAACAGTTGTCGTAAAGTTATTAAACGTTCTCTAAGTCTAATAGAAAGTCTTACATCGTGTAATGACTAAACTAAAAGGTCGCCACACATCTTTTCTGATGTACATACAGACCTTCATACGCAGGCCTCATCTCTGTTATGCATTATGATTCTGGAATATCTTCTTCTCTCTTTTTGTATCAATATTATTTCTTTCTCCTCATCTTATCTTTTTTCTGATTGCTGATTATTCTTTCTTCTTATTTCGTTTGCAAAGCTTTTAGTCCCATAAATAATACTTTTCAAACATTTTCGAGGTATATAATTACTAAATTTACCAATGCATCAAGGTATTTAACCCTCATAATCCTGTTAGCTTCAAATTATTGAATGCGAGAAAAGTTGATATATGTATGGAAATTTTGAAATAAACAAAATAATTTAGATAAACCAAGACTTTTATGTTGACGTTCGATATATAGTGTTGGTTTCCATCGTGTAATATGACAATACCGTGTAGGTAGTATCGAAAAACAAGAAAAAACATGAGTATTGCAGCTAAATGCATATTTCATTCGTTGATTCAAGAGATTGATACAAATGGTACAAGTTCAACAAAGTATTTCTTTAGATTCGACAATTCAAAGAAAACAAACGAAAACAAAAATATAGCCATAAGTTAACTTCTGCAGAGGAACACATATATATAAATTAATATTTAACCACACAGTACATTTGTATTTATGTATGATTTCATATGTATATTAAGATAAACAATCAAAAGAAAGCAAAATTACAAATAGTAACTACCAGTAATTTAAAATTTGGCTTCTTTGGTCGCTCGTAATCGGTTGTCCTCAAATATAGTTCCTTTCGTGTTGATGTTTGTAAAATCGTATAGTATCATTTTCGTGAGAATCCAATGGCTTATAATTATTAGTTGCATTATTTCTTGATAGTGAAATATGATATAATGTTAATATTTTTCAGGTGGTATTGTCGGACTATTTCGTGTCAAATTTGTATGAAAGGCAACTATGTCTGTTTGATATTCAGACATTTCTTTGCGATAGAATAAAATCTCCTAGAAATCCTATGTTAAAATAATAAAGTTCTTGCTTCCTTGTGTTTTATTACTTAATTTGATGTCTTCGCTGTTCAGCACAAGTGAACACACGCATTATCATCGTTTCACTGGGAACCACAGAGCTGAAACCTAAACTTTTACGTTAGCAGGGACGTAACCCCGTCGAAAATTCTTGTCATTTTGGCAGTGAAAGACATGTAGATTTTTGTAATAATTGTAAAGTGTTGTTCCCGAAAACACGTTAGCTGCTGATTTACTGAATGGTGCACGAAAATAATGATTGCAAGGTGCAGACAAAGAAATTTTGCAGTCACTTGACATTAAAAATACTGTCTTTTATTAAAAAATGATATCCTACATAGCCAACAGTTGTCGTAAAGTTATTAAACGTTCTCTAAGTCTAATAGAAAGTCTTACATCGTGTAATGACTAAACTAAAAGGTCGCCACACATCTTTTCTGATGTACATACAGACCTTCATACGCAGGCCTCATCTCTGTTATGCATTATGATTCTGGAATATCTTCTTCTCTCTTTTCGTATCAATATTATTTCTTTCTCCTCATCTTATCTTTTTTCTGATTGCTGATTATTCTTTCTTCTTATTTCGTTTGCAAAGCTTTTAGTCCCATAAATAATACTTTTCAAACATTTTCGAGGTATATAATTACTAAATTTACCAATGCATCAAGGTATTTAACCCTCATAATCCTGTTAGCTTCAAATTATTGAATGCGAGAAAAGTTGATATATGTATGGAAATTTTGAAATAAACAAAATAATTTAGATAAACCAAGACTTTTATGTTGACGTTCGATATATAGTGTTGGTTTCCATCGTGTAATATGACAATACCGTGTAGGTAGTATCGAAAAACAAGAAAAAACATGAGTATTGCAGCTAAATGCATATTTCATTCGTTGATTCAAGAGATTGATACAAATGGTACAAGTTCAACAAAGTATTTCTTTAGATTCGACAATTCAAAGAAAACAAACGAAAACAAAAATATAGCCATAAGTTAACTTCTGCAGAGGAACACATATATATAAATTAATATTTAACCACACAGTACATTTGTATTTATGTATGATTTCATATGTATATTAAGATAAACAATCAAAAGAAAGCAAAGTTACAAATAGTAACTACCAGTAATTTAAAATTTGGCTTCTTTGGTCGCTCGTAATCGGTTGTCCTCAAATATAGTTCCTTTCGTGTTGATGTTTGTAAAATCGTATAGTATCATTTTCGTGAGAATCCAATGGCTTATAATTATTAGTTGCATTATTTCTTGATAGTGAAATATGATATAATGTTAATATTTTTCAGGTGGTATTGTCGGACTATTTCGTGTCAAATTTGTATGAAAGGCAACTATGTCTGTTTGATATTCAGACATTTCTTTGCGATAGAATAAAATCTCCTAGAAATCCTATGTTAAAATAATAAAGTTCTTGCTTCCTTGTGTTTTATTACTTAATTTGATGTCTTCGCTGTTCAGCACAAGTGAACACACGCATTATCATCGTTTCACTGGGAACCACAGAGCTGAAACCTAAACTTTTACGTTAGCAGGGACGTAACCCCGTCGAAAATTCTTGTCATTTTGGCAGTGAAAGACATGTAGATTTTTGTAATAATTGTAAAGTGTTGTTCCCGAAAACACGTTAGCTGCTGATTTACTGAATGGTGCACGAAAATAATGATTGCAAGGTGCAGACAAAGAAATTTTGCAGTCACTTGACATTAAAAATACTGTCTTTTATTAAAAAATGATATCCTACATAGCCAACAGTTGTCGTAAAGTTATTAAACGTTCTCTAAGTCTAATAGAAAGTCTTACATCGTGTAATGACTAAACTAAAAGGTCGCCACACATCTTTTCTGATGTACATACAGACCTTCATACTCAGGCCTCATCTCTGTTATGCATTATGATTCTGGAATATCTTCTTCTCTCTTTTCGTATCAATATTATTTCTTTCTCCTCATCTTATCTTTTTTCTGATTGCTGATTATTCTTTCTTCTTATTTCGTTTGCAAAGCTTTTAGTCCCATAAATAATACTTTTCAAACATTTTCGAGGTATATAATTACTAAATTTACCAATGCATCAAGGTATTTAACCCTCATAATCCTGTTAGCTTCAAATTATTGAATGCGAGAAAAGTTGATATATGTATGGAAATTTTGAAATAAACAAAATAATTTAGATAAACCAAGACTTTTATGTTGACGTTCGATATATAGTGTTGGTTTCCATCGTGTAATATGACAATACCGTGTAGGTAGTATCGAAAAACAAGAAAAAACATGAGTATTGCAGCTAAATGCATATTTCATTCGTTGATTCAAGAGATTGATACAAATGGTACAAGTTCAACAAAGTATTTCTTTAGATTCGACAATTCAAAGAAAACAAACGAAAACAAAAATATAGCCATAAGTTAACTTCTGCAGAGGAACACATATATATAAATTAATATTTAACCACACAGTACATTTGTATTTATGTATGATTTCATATGTATATTAAGATAAACAATCAAAAGAAAGCAAAATTACAAATAGTAACTACCAGTAATTTAAAATTTGGCTTCTTTGGTCGCTCGTAATCGGTTGTCCTCAAATATAGTTCCTTTCGTGTTGATGTTTGTAAAATCGTATAGTATCATTTTCGTGAGAATCCAATGGCTTATAATTATTAGTTGCATTATTTCTTGATAGTGAAATATGATATAATGTTAATATTTTTCAGGTGGTATTGTCGGACTATTTCGTGTCAAATTTGTATGAAAGGCAACTATGTCTGTTTGATATTCAGACATTTCTTTGCGATAGAGTAAAATCTCCTAGAAATCCTATGTTAAAATAATAAAGTTCTTGCTTCCTTGTGTTTTATTACTTAATTTGATGTCTTCGCTGTTCAGCACAAGTGAACACACGCATTATCATCGTTTCACTGGGAACCACAGAGCTGAAACCTAAACTTTTACGTTAGCAGGGACGTAACCCCGTCGAAAATTCTTGTCATTTTGGCAGTGAAAGACATGTAGATTTTTGTAATAATTGTAAAGTGTTGTTCCCGAAAACACGTTAGCTGCTGATTTACTGAATGGTGCACGAAAATAATGATTGCAAGGTGCAGACAAAGAAATTTTGCAGTCACTTTACATTAAAAATACTGTCTTTTATTAAAAAATGATATCCTACATAGCCAACAGTTGTCGTAAAGTTATTAAACGTTCTCTAAGTCTAATAGAAAGTCTTACATCGTGTAATGACTAAACTAAAAGGTCGCCACACATCTTTTCTGATGTACATACAGACCTTCATACGCAGGCCTCATCTCTGTTATGCATTATGATTCTGGAATATCTTCTTCTCTCTTTTCGTATCAATATTATTTCTTTCTCCTCATCTTATCTTTTTTCTGATTGCTGATTATTCTTTCTTCTTATTTCGTTTGCAAAGCTTTTAGTCCCATAAATAATACTTTTCAAACATTTTCGAGGTATATAATTACTAAATTTACCAATGCATCAAGGTATTTAACCCTCATAATCCTGTTAGCTTCAAATTATTGAATGCGAGAAAAGTTGATATATGTATGGAAATTTTGAAATAAACAAAATAATTTAGATAAACCAAGACTTTTATGTTGACGTTCGATATATAGTGTTGGTTTCCATCGTGTAATATGACAATACCGTGTAGGTAGTATCGAAAAACAAGAAAAAACATGAGTATTGCAGCTAAATGCATATTTCATTCGTTGATTCAAGAGATTGATACAAATGGTACAAGTTCAACAAAGTATTTCTTTAGATTCGACAATTCAAAGAAAACAAACGAAAACAAAAATATAGCCATAAGTTAACTTCTGCAGAGGAACACATATATATAAATTAATATTTAACCACACAGTACATTTGTATTTATGTATGATTTCATATGTATATTAAGATAAACAATCAAAAGAAAGCAAAATTACAAATAGTAACTACCAGTAATTTAAAATTTGGCTTCTTTGGTCGCTCGTAATCGGTTGTCCTCAAATATAGTTCCTTTCGTGTTGATGTTTGTAAAATCGTATAGTATCATTTTCGTGAGAATCCAATGGCTTATAATTATTAGTTGCATTATTTCTTGATAGTGAAATATGATATAATGTTAATATTTTTCAGGTGGTATTGTCGGACTATTTCGTGTCAAATTTGTATGAAAGGCAACTATGTCTGTTTGATATTCAGACATTTCTTTGCGATAGAATAAAATCTCCTAGAAATCCTATGTTAAAATAATAAAGTTCTTGCTTCCTTGTGTTTTATTACTTAATTTGATGTCTTCGCTGTTCAGCACAAGTGAACACACGCATTATCATCGTTTCACTGGGAACCACAGAGCTGAAACCTAAACTTTTACGTTAGCAGGGACGTAACCCCGTCGAAAATTCTTGTCATTTTGGCAGTGAAAGACATGTAGATTTTTGTAATAATTGTAAAGTGTTGTTCCCGAAAACACGTTAGCTGCTGATTTACTGAATGGTGCACGAAAATAATGATTGCAAGGTGCAGACAAAGAAATTTTGCAGTCACTTGACATTAAAAATACTGTCTTTTATTAAAAAATGATATCCTACATAGCCAACAGTTGTCGTAAAGTTATTAAACGTTCTCTAAGTCTAATAGAAAGTCTTACATCGTGTAATGACTAAACTAAAAGGTCGCCACACATCTTTTCTGATGTACATACAGACCTTCATACGCAGGCCTCATCTCTGTTATGCATTAGGATTCTGGAATATCTTCTTCTCTCTTTTCGTATCAATATTATTTCTTTCTCCTCATCTTATCTTTTTTCTGATTGCTGATTATTCTTTCTTCTTATTTCGTTTGCAAAGCTTTTAGTCCCATAAATAATACTTTTCAAACATTTTCGAGGTATATAATTACTAAATTTACCAATGCATCAAGGTATTTAACCCTCATAATCCTGTTAGCTTCAAATTATTGAATGCGAGAAAAGTTGATATATGTATGGAAATTTTGAAATAAACAAAATAATTTAGATAAACCAAGACTTTTATGTTGACGTTCGATATATAGTGTTGGTTTCCATCGTGTAATATGACAATACCGTGTAGGTAGTATCGAAAAACAAGAAAAAACATGAGTATTGCAGCTAAATGCATATTTCATTCGTTGATTCAAGAGATTGATACAAATGGTACAAGTTCAACAAAGTATTTCTTTAGATTCGACAATTCAAAGAAAACAAACGAAAACAAAAATATAGCCATAAGTTAACTTCTGCAGAGGAACACATATATATAAATTAATATTTAACCACACAGTACATTTGTATTTATGTATGATTTCATATGTATATTAAGATAAACAATCAAAAGAAAGCAAAATTACAAATAGTAACTACCAGTAATTTAAAATTTGGCTTCTTTGGTCGCTCGTAATCGGTTGTCCTCAAATATAGTTCCTTTCGTGTTGATGTTTGTAAAATCGTATAGTATCATTTTCGTGAGAATCCAATGGCTTATAATTATTAGTTGCATTATTTCTTGATAGTGAAATATGATATAATGTTAATATTTTTCAGGTGGTATTGTCGGACTATTTCGTGTCAAATTTGTATGAAAGGCAACTATGTCTGTTTGATATTCAGACATTTCTTTGCGATAGAATAAAATCTCCTAGAAATCCTATGTTAAAATAATAAAGTTCTTGCTTCCTTGTGTTTTATTACTTAATTTGATGTCTTCGCTGTTCAGCACAAGTGAACACACGCATTATCATCGTTTAACTGGGAACCACAGAGCTGAAACCTAAACTTTTACGTTAGCAGGGACGTAACCCCGTCGAAAATTCTTGTCATTTTGGCAGTGAAAGACATGTAGATTTTTGTAATAATTGTAAAGTGTTGTTCCCGAAAACACGTTAGCTGCTGATTTACTGAATGGTGCACGAAAATAATGATTGCAAGGTGCAGACAAAGAAATTTTGCAGTCACTTGACATTAAAAATACTGTCTTTTATTAAAAAATGATATCCTACATAGCCAACAGTTGTCGTAAAGTTATTAAACGTTCTCTAAGTCTAATAGAAAGTCTTACATCGTGTAATGACTAAACTAAAAGGTCGCCACACATCTTTTCTGATGTACATACAGACCTTCATACGCAGGCCTCATCTCTGTTATGCATTATGATTCTGGAATATCTTCTTCTCTCTTTTCGTATCAATATTATTTCTTTCTCCTCATCTTATCTTTTTTCTGATTGCTGATTATTCTTTCTTCTTATTTCGTTTGCAAAGCTTTTAGTCCCATAAATAATACTTTTCAAACATTTTCGAGGTATATAATTACTAAATTTACCAATGCATCAAGGTATTTAACCCTCATAATCCTGTTAGCTTCAAATTATTGAATGCGAGAAAAGTTGATATATGTATGGAAATTTTGAAATAAACAAAATAATTTAGATAAACCAAGACTTTTATGTTGACGTTCGATATATAGTGTTGGTTTCCATCGTGTAATATGACAATACCGTGTAGGTAGTATCGAAAAACAAGAAAAAACATGAGTATTGCAGCTAAATGCATATTTCATTCGTTGATTCAAGAGATTGATACAAATGGTACAAGTTCAACAAAGTATTTCTTTAGATTCGACAATTCAAAGAAAACAAACGAAAACAAAAATATAGCCATAAGTTAACTTCTGCAGAGGAACACATATATATAAATTAATATTTAACCACACAGTACATTTGTATTTATGTATGATTTCATATGTATATTAAGATAAACAATCAAAAGAAAGCAAAATTACAAATAGTAACTACCAGTAATTTAAAATTTGGCTTCTTTGGTCGCTCGTAATCGGTTGTCCTCAAATATAGTTCCTTTCGTGTTGATGTTTGTAAAATCGTATAGTATCATTTTCGTGAGAATCCAATGGCTTATAATTATTAGTTGCATTATTTCTTGATAGTGAAATATGATATAATGTTAATATTTTTCAGGTGGTATTGTCGGACTATTTCGTGTCAAATTTGTATGAAAGGCAACTATGTCTGTTTGATATTCAGACATTTCTTTGCGATAGAATAAAATCTCCTAGAAATCCTATGTTAAAATAATAAAGTTCTTGCTTCCTTGTGTTTTATTACTTAATTTGATGTCTTCGCTGTTCAGCACAAGTGAACACACGCATTATCATCGTTTCACTGGGAACCACAGAGCTGAAACCTAAACTTTTACGTTAGCAGGGACGTAACCCCGTCGAAAATTCTTGTCATTTTGGCAGTGAAAGACATGTAGATTTTTGTAATAATTGTAAAGTGTTGTTCCCGAAAACACGTTAGCTGCTGATTTACTGAATGGTGCACGAAAATAATGATTGCAAGGTGCAGACAAAGAAATTTTGCAGTCACTTGACATTAAAAATACTGTCTTTTATTAAAAAATGATATCCTACATAGCCAACAGTTGTCGTAAAGTTATTAAACGTTCTCTAAGTCTAATAGAAAGTCTTACATCGTGTAATGACTAAACTAAAAGGTCGCCACACATCTTTTCTGATGTACATACAGACCTTCATACGCAGGCCTCATCTCTGTTATGCATTAGGATTCTGGAATATCTTCTTCTCTCTTTTCGTATCAATATTATTTCTTTCTCCTCATCTTATCTTTTTTCTGATTGCTGATTATTCTTTCTTCTTATTTCGTTTGCAAAGCTTTTAGTCCCATAAATAATACTTTTCAAACATTTTCGAGGTATATAATTACTAAATTTACCAATGCATCAAGGTATTTAACCCTCATAATCCTGTTAGCTTCAAATTATTGAATGCGAGAAAAGTTGATATATGTATGGAAATTTTGAAATAAACAAAATAATTTAGATAAACCAAGACTTTTATGTTGACGTTCGATATATAGTGTTGGTTTCCATCGTGTAATATGACAATACCGTGTAGGTAGTATCGAAAAACAAGAAAAAACATGAGTATTGCAGCTAAATGCATATTTCATTCGTTGATTCAAGAGATTGATACAAATGGTACAAGTTCAACAAAGTATTTCTTTAGATTCGACAATTCAAAGAAAACAAACGAAAACAAAAATATAGCCATAAGTTAACTTCTGCAGAGGAACACATATATATAAATTAATATTTAACCACACAGTACATTTGTATTTATGTATGATTTCATATGTATATTAAGATAAACAATCAAAAGAAAGCAAAATTACAAATAGTAACTACCAGTAATTTAAAATTTGGCTTCTTTGGTCGCTCGTAATCGGTTGTCCTCAAATATAGTTCCTTTCGTGTTGATGTTTGTAAAATCGTATAGTATCATTTTCGTGAGAATCCAATGGCTTATAATTATTAGTTGCATTATTTCTTGATAGTGAAATATGATATAATGTTAATATTTTTCAGGTGGTATTGTCGGACTATTTCGTGTCAAATTTGTATGAAAGGCAACTATGTCTGTTTGATATTCAGACATTTCTTTGCGATAGAATAAAATCTCCTAGAAATCCTATGTTAAAATAATAAAGTTCTTGCTTCCTTGTGTTTTATTACTTAATTTGATGTCTTCGCTGTTCAGCACAAGTGAACACACGCATTATCATCGTTTCACTGGGAACCACAGAGCTGAAACCTAAACTTTTACGTTAGCAGGGACGTAACCCCGTCGAAAATTCTTGTCATTTTGGCAGTGAAAGGCATGTAGATTTTTGTAATAATTGTAAAGTGTTGTTCCCGAAAACACGTTAGCTGCTGATTTACTGAATGGTGCACGAAAATAATGATTGCAAGGTGCAGACAAAGAAATTTTGCAGTCACTTGACATTAAAAATACTGTCTTTTATTAAAAAATGATATCCTACATAGCCAACAGTTGTCGTAAAGTTATTAAACGTTCTCTAATTCTAATAGAAAGTCTTACATCGTGTAATGACAAAACTAAAAGGTCGCCACACATCTTTTCTGATGTACATACAGACCTTCATACGCAGGCCTCATCTCTGTTATGCATTATGATTCTGGAATATCTTCTTCTCTCTTTTCGTATCAATATTATTTCTTTCTCCTCATCTTATCTTTTTTCTGATTGCTGATTATTCTTTCTTCTTATTTCGTTTGCAAAGCTTTTAGTCCCATAAATAATACTTTTCAAACATTTTCGAGGTATATAATTACTAAATTTACCAATGCATCAAGGTATTTAACCCTCATAATCCTGTTAGCTTCAAATTATTGAATGCGAGAAAAGTTGATATATGTATGGAAATTTTGAAATAAACAAAATAATTTAGATAAACCAAGACTTTTATGTTGACGTTCGATATATAGTGTTGGTTTCCATCGTGTAATATGACAATACCGTGTAGGTAGTATCGAAAAACAAGAAAAAACATGAGTATTGCAGCTAAATGCATATTTCATTCGTTGATTCAAGAGATTGATACAAATGGTACAAGTTCAACAAAGTATTTCTTTAGATTCGACAATTCAAAGAAAACAAACGAAAACAAAAATATAGCCATAAGTTAACTTCTGCAGAGGAACACATATATATAAATTAATATTTAACCACACAGTACATTTGTATTTATGTATGATTTCATATGTATATTAAGATAAACAATCAAAAGAAAGCAAAATTACAAATAGTAACTACCAGTAATTTAAAATTTGGCTTCTTTGGTCGCTCGTAATCGGTTGTCCTCAAATATAGTTCCTTTCGTGTTGATGTTTGTAAAATCGTATAGTATCATTTTCGTGAGAATCCAATGGCTTATAATTATTAGTTGCATTATTTCTTGATAGTGAAATATGATATAATGTTAATATTTTTCAGGTGGTATTGTCGGACTATTTCGTGTCAAATTTGTATGAAAGGCAACTATGTCTGTTTGATATTCAGACATTTCTTTGCGATAGAATAAAATCTCCTAGAAATCCTATGTTAAAATAATAAAGTTCTTGCTTCCTTGTGTTTTATTACTTAATTTGATGTCTTCGCTGTTCAGCACAAGTGAACACACGCATTATCATCGTTTCACTGGGAACCACAGAGCTGAAACCTAAACTTTTACGTTAGCAGGGACGTAACCCCGTCGAAAATTCTTGTCATTTTGGCAGTGAAAGACATGTAGATTTTTGTAATAATTGTAAAGTGTTGTTCCCGAAAACACGTTAGCTGCTGATTTACTGAATGGTGCACGAAAATAATGATTGCAAGGTGCAGACAAAGAAATTTTGCAGTCAGTTGACATTAAAAATACTGTCTTTTATTAAAAAATGATATCCTACATAGCCAACAGTTGTCGTAAAGTTATTAAACGTTCTCTAATTCTAATAGAAAGTCTTACATCGTGTAATGACAAAACTAAAAGGTCGCCACACATCTTTTCTGATGTACATACAGACCTTCATACGCAGGCCTCATCTCTGTTATGCATTATGATTCTGGAATATCTTCTTCTCTCTTTTCGTATCAATATTATTTCTTTCTCCTCATCTTATCTTTTTTCTGATTGCTGATTATTCTTTCTTCTTATTTCGTTTGCAAAGCTTTTAGTCCCATAAATAATACTTTTCAAACATTTTCGAGGTATATAATTACTAAATTTACCAATGCATCAAGGTATTTAACCCTCATAATCCTGTTAGCTTCAAATTATTGAATGCGAGAAAAGTTGATATATGTATGGAAATTTTGAAATAAACAAAATAATTTAGATAAACCAAGACTTTTATGTTGACGTTCGATATATAGTGTTGGTTTCCATCGTGTAATATGACAATACCGTGTAGGTAGTATCGAAAAACAAGAAAAAACATGAGTATTGCAGCTAAATGCATATTTCATTCGTTGATTCAAGAGATTGATACAAATGGTACAAGTTCAACAAAGTATTTCTTTAGATTCGACAATTCAAAGAAAACAAACGAAAACAAAAATATAGCCATAAGTTAACTTCTGCAGAGGAACACATATATATAAATTAATATTTAACCACACAGTACATTTGTATTTATGTATGATTTCATATGTATATTAAGATAAACAATCAAAAGAAAGCAAAATTACAAATAGTAACTACCAGTAATTTAAAATTTGGCTTCTTTGGTCGCTCGTAATCGGTTGTCCTCAAATATAGTTCCTTTCGTGTTGAGTTTGTAAAATCGTATAGTATCATTTTCGTGAGAATCCAATGGCTTATAATTATTAGTTGCATTATTTCTTGATAGTGAAATATGATATAATGTTAATATTTTTCAGGTGGTATTGTCGGACTATTTCGTGTCAAATTTGTATGAAAGGCAACTATGTCTGTTTGATATTCAGACATTTCTTTGCGATAGAATAAAATCTCCTAGAAATCCTATGTTAAAATAATAAAGTTCTTGCTTCCTTGTGTTTTATTACTTAATTTGATGTCTTCGCTGTTCAGCACAAGTGAACACACGCATTATCATCGTTTCACTGGGAACCACAGAGCTGAAACCTAAACTTTTACGTTAGCAGGGACGTAACCCCGTCGAAAATTCTTGTCATTTTGGCAGTGAAAGACATGTAGATTTTTGTAATAATTGTAAAGTGTTGTTCCCGAAAACACGTTAGCTGCTGATTTACTGAATGGTGCACGAAAATAATGATTGCAAGGTGCAGACAAAGAAATTTTGCAGTCAGTTGACATTAAAAATACTGTCTTTTATTAAAAAATGATATCCTACATAGCCAACAGTTGTCGTAAAGTTATTAAACGTTCTCTAAGTCTAATAGAAAGTCTTACATCGTGTAATGACTAAACTAAAAGGTCGCCACACATCTTTTCTGATGTACATACAGACCTTCATACGCAGGCCTCATCTCTGTTATGCATTATGATTCTGGAATATCTTCTTCTCTCTTTTCGTATCAATATTATTTCTTTCTCCTCATCTTATCTTTTTTCTGATTGCTGATTATTCTTTCTTCTTATTTCGTTTGCAAAGCTTTTAGTCCCATAAATAATACTTTTCAAACATTTTCGAGGTATATAATTACTAAATTTACCAATGCATCAAGGTATTTAACCCTCATAATCCTGTTAGCTTCAAATTATTGAATGCGAGAAAAGTTGATATATGTATGAAAATTTTGAAATAAACAAAATAATTTAGATAAACCAAGACTTTTATGTTGACGTTCGATATATAGTGTTGGTTTCCATCGTGTAATATGACAATACCGTGTAGGTAGTATCGAAAAACAAGAAAAAACATGAGTATTGCAGCTAAATGCATATTTCATTCGTTGATTCAAGAGATTGATACAAATGGTACAAGTTCAACAAAGTATTTCTTTAGATTCGACAATTCAAAGAAAACAAACGAAAACAAAAATATAGCCATAAGTTAACTTCTGCAGAGGAACACATATATATAAATTAATATTTAACCACACAGTACATTTGTATTTATGTATGATTTCATATGTATATTAAGATAAACAATCAAAAGAAAGCAAAATTACAAATAGTAACTACCAGTAATTTAAAATTTGGCTTCTTTGGTCGCTCGTAATCGGTTGTCCTCAAATATAGTTCCTTTCGTGTTGATGTTTGTAAAATCGTATAGTATCATTTTCGTGAGAATCCAATGGCTTATAATTATTAGTTGCATTATTTCTTGATAGTGAAATATGATATAATGTTAATATTTTTCAGGTGGTATTGTCGGACTATTTCGTGTCAAATTTGTATGAAAGGCAACTATGTCTGTTTGATATTCAGACATTTCTTTGCGATAGAATAAAATCTCCTAGAAATCCTATGTTAAAATAATAAAGTTCTTGCTTCCTTGTGTTTTATTACTTAATTTGATGTCTTCGCTGTTCAGCACAAGTGAACACACGCATTATCATCATTTCACTGGGAACCACAGAGCTGAAACCTAAACTTTTACGTTAGCAGGGACGTAACCCCGTCGAAAATTCTTGTCATTTTGGCAGTGAAAGACATGTAGATTTTTGTAATAATTGTAAAGTGTTGTTCCCGAAAACACGTTAGCTGCTGATTTACTGAATGGTGCACGAAAATAATGATTGCAAGGTGCAGACAAAGAAATTTTGCAGTCACTTGACATTAAAAATACTGTCTTTTATTAAAAAATGATATCCTACATAGCCAACAGTTGTCGTAAAGTTATTAAACGTTCTCTAAGTCTAATAGAAAGTCTTACATCGTGTAATGACTAAACTAAAAGGTCGCCACACATCTTTTCTGATGTACATACAGACCTTCATACTCAGGCCTCATCTCTGTTATGCATTATGATTCTGGAATATCTTCTTCTCTCTTTTCGTATCAATATTATTTCTTTCTCCTCATCTTATCTTTTTTCTGATTGCTGATTATTCTTTCTTCTTATTTCGTTTGCAAAGCTTTTAGTCCCATAAATAATACTTTTCAAACATTTTCGAGGTATATAATTACTAAATTTACCAATGCATCAAGGTATTTAACCCTCATAATCCTGTTAGCTTCAAATTATTGAATGCGAGAAAAGTTGATATATGTATGGAAATTTTGAAATAAACAAAATAATTTAGATAAACCAAGACTTTTATGTTGACGTTCGATATATAGTGTTGGTTTCCATCGTGTAATATGACAATACCGTGTAGGTAGTATCGAAAAACAAGAAAAAACATGAGTATTGCAGCTAAATGCATATTTCATTCGTTGATTCAAGAGATTGATACAAATGGTACAAGTTCAACAAAGTATTTCTTTAGATTCGACAATTCAAAGAAAACAAACGAAAACAAAAATATAGCCATAAGTTAACTTCTGCAGAGGAACACATATATATAAATTAATATTTAACCACACAGTACATTTGTATTTATGTATGATTTCATATGTATATTAAGATAAACAATCAAAAGAAAGCAAAATTACAAATAGTAACTACCAGTAATTTAAAATTTGGCTTCTTTGGTCGCTCGTAATCGGTTGTCCTCAAATATAGTTCCTTTCGTGTTGATGTTTGTAAAATCGTATAGTATCATTTTCGTGAGAATCCAATGGCTTATAATTATTAGTTGCATTATTTCTTGATAGTGAAATATGATATAATGTTAATATTTTTCAGGTGGTATTGTCGGACTATTTCGTGTCAAATTTGTATGAAAGGCAACTATGTCTGTTTGATATTCAGACATTTCTTTGCGATAGAATAAAATCTCCTAGAAATCCTATGTTAAAATAATAAAGTTCTTGCTTCCTTGTGTTTTATTACTTAATTTGATGTCTTCGCTGTTCAGCACAAGTGAACACACGCATTATCATCGTTTCACTTGGAACCACAGAGCTGAAACCTAAACTTTTACTTTAGCAGGGACGTAACCCCGTCGAAAATTCTTGTCATTTTGGCAGTGAAAGACATGTAGATTTTTGTAATAATTGTAAAGTGTTGTTCCCGAAAACACGCTAGCTGCTGATTTACTGAATGGTGCACGAAAATAAAGATTGCAAGGTGCAGACAAAGAAATTTTGCAGTCACTTGACATTAAAAATACTGTCTTTTATTAAAAAATGATATCCTACATAGCCAACAGTTGTCGTAAAGTTATTAAACGTTCTCTAAGTCTAATAGAAAGTCTTACATCGTGTAATGACTAAACTAAAAGGTCGCCACACATCTTTTTTGATGTACATACAGACCTTCATACGCAGGCCTCATCTCTGTTATGCATTATGATTCTGGAATATCTTCTTCTCTCTTTTCGTATCAATATTATTTCTTTCTCCTCATCTTATCTTTTTTCTGATTGCTGATTATTCTTTCTTCTTATTTCGTTTGCAAAGCTTTTAGTCCCATAAATAATACTTTTCAAACATTTTCGAGGTATATAATTACTAAATTTACCAATGCATCAAGGTATTTAACCCTCATAATCCTGTTAGCTTCAAATTATTGAATGCGAGAAAAGTTGATATATGTATGGAAATTTTGAAATAAACAAAATAATTTAGATAAACCAAGACTTTTATGTTGACGTTCGATATATAGTGTTGGTTTCCATCGTGTAATATGACAATACCGTGTAGGTAGTATCGAAAAACAAGAAAAAACATGAGTATTGCAGCTAAATGCATATTTCATTCGTTGATTCAAGAGATTGATACAAATGGTACAAGTTCAACAAAGTATTTCTTTAGATTCGACAATTCAAAGAAAACAAACGAAAACAAAAATATAGCCATAAGTTAACTTCTGCAGAGGAACACATATATATAAATTAATATTTAACCACACAGTACATTTGTATTTATGTATGATTTCATATGTATATTAAGATAAACAATCAAAAGAAAGCAAAATTACAAATAGTAACTACCAGTAATTTAAAATTTGGCTTCTTTGGTCGCTCGTAATCGGTTGTCCTCAAATATAGTTCCTTTCATGTTGATGTTTGTAAAATCGTATAGTATCATTTTCGTGAGAATCCAATGGCTTATAATTATTAGTTGCATTATTTCTTGATAGTGAAATATGATATAATGTTAATATTTTTCAGGTGGTATTGTCGGACTATTTCGTGTCAAATTTGTATGAAAGGCAACTATGTCTGTTTGATATTCAGACATTTCTTTGCGATAGAATAAAATCTCCTAGAAATCCTATGTTAAAATAATAAAGTTCTTGCTTCCTTGTGTTTTATTACTTAATTTGATGTCTTCGCTGTTCAGCACAAGTGAACACACGCATTATCATCGTTTCACTGGGAACCACAGAGCTGAAACCTAAACTTTTACGTTAGCAGGGACGTAACCCCGTCGAAAATTCTTGTCATTTTGGCAGTGAAAGACATGTAGATTTTTGTAATAATTGTAAAGTGTTGTTCCCGAAAACACGTTAGCTGCTGATTTACTGAATGGTGCACGAAAATAATGATTGCAAGGTGCAGACAAAGAAATTTTGCAGTCACTTGACATTAAAAATACTGTCTTTTATTAAAAAATGATATCCTACATAGCCAACAGTTGTCGTAAAGTTATTAAACGTTCTCTAAGTCTAATAGAAAGTCTTACATCGTGTAATGACTAAACTAAAAGGTCGCCACACATCTTTTCTGATGTACATACAGACCTTCATACGCAGGCCTCATCTCTGTTATGCATTATGATTCTGGAATATCTTCTTCTCTCTTTTCGTATCAATATTATTTCTTTCTCCTCATCTTATCTTTTTTCTGATTGCTGATTATTCTTTCTTCTTATTTCGTTTGTAAAGCTTTTAGTCCCATAAATAATACTTTTCAAACATTTTCGAGGTATATAATTACTAAATTTACCAATGCATCAAGGTATTTAACCCTCATAATCCTGTTAGCTTCAAATTATTGAATGCGAGAAAAGTTGATATATGTATGGAAATTTTGAAATAAACAAAATAATTTAGATAAACCAAGACTTTTATGTTGACGTTCGATATATAGTGTTGGTTTCCATCGTGTAATATGACAATACCGTGTAGGTAGTATCGAAAAACAAGAAAAAACATGAGTATTGCAGCTAAATGCATATTTCATTCGTTGATTCAAGAGATTGATACAAATGGTACAAGTTCAACAAAGTATTTCTTTAGATTCGACAATTCAAAGAAAACAAACGAAAACAAAAATATAGCCATAAGTTAACTTCTGCAGAGGAACACATATATATAAATTAATATTTAACCACACAGTACATTTGTATTTATGTATGATTTCATATGTATATTAAGATAAACAATCAAAAGAAAGCAAAATTACAAATAGTAACTACCAGTAATTTAAAATTTGGCTTCTTTGGTCGCTCGTAATCGGTTGTCCTCAAATATAGTTCCTTTCGTGTTGATGTTTGTAAAATCGTATAGTATCATTTTCGTGAGAATCCAATGGCTTATAATTATTAGTTGCATTATTTCTTGATAGTGAAATATGATATAATGTTAATATTTTTCAGGTGGTATTGTCGGACTATTTCGTGTCAAATTTGTATGAAAGGCAACTATGTCTGTTTGATATTCAGACATTTCTTTGCGATAGAATAAAATCTCCTAGAAATCCTATGTTAAAATAATAAAGTTCTTGCTTCCTTGTGTTTTATTACTTAATTTGATGTCTTCGCTGTTCAGCACAAGTGAACACACGCATTATCATCGTTTCACTGGGAACCACAGAGCTGAAACCTAAACTTTTACGTTAGCAGGGACGTAACCCCGTCGAAAATTCTTGTCATTTTGGCAGTGAAAGACATGTAGATTTTTGTAATAATTGTAAAGTGTTGTTCCCGAAAACACGTTAGCTGCTGATTTACTGAATGGTGCACGAAAATAATGATTGCAAGGTGCAGACAAAGAAATTTTGCAGTCACTTGACATTAAAAATACTGTCTTTTATTAAAAAATGATATCCTACATAGCCAACAGTTGTCGTAAAGTTATTAAACGTTCTCTAAGTCTAATAGAAAGTCTTACATCGTGTAATGACTAAACTAAAAGGTCGCCACACATCTTTTCTGATGTACATACAGACCTTCATACGCAGGCCTCATCTCTGTTATGCATTATGATTCTGGAATATCTTCTTCTCTCTTTTCGTATCAATATTATTTCTTTCTCCTCATCTTATCTTTTTTCTGATTGCTGATTATTCTTTCTTCTTATTTCGTTTGCAAAGCTTTTAGTCCCATAAATAATACTTTTCAAACATTTTCGAGGTATATAATTACTAAATTTACCAATGCATCAAGGTATTTAACCCTCATAATCCTGTTAGCTTCAAATTATTGAATGCGAGAAAAGTTGATATATGTATGGAAATTTTGAAATAAACAAAATAATTTAGATAAACCAAGACTTTTATGTTGACGTTCGATATATAGTGTTGGTTTCCATCGTGTAATATGACAATACCGTGTAGGTAGTATCGAAAAACAAGAAAAAACATGAGTATTGCAGCTAAATGCATATTTCATTCGTTGATTCAAGAGATTGATACAAATGGTACAAGTTCAACAAAGTATTTCTTTAGATTCGACAATTCAAAGAAAACAAACGAAAACAAAAATATAGCCATAAGTTAACTTCTGCAGAGGAACACATATATATAAATTAATATTTAACCACACAGTACATTTGTATTTATGTATGATTTCATATGTATATTAAGATAAACAATCAAAAGAAAGCAAAATTACAAATAGTAACTACCAGTAATTTAAAATTTGGCTTCTTTGGTCGCTCGTAATCGGTTGTCCTCAAATATAGTTCCTTTCGTGTTGATGTTTGTAAAATCGTATAGTATCATTTTCGTGAGAATCCAATGGCTTATAATTATTAGTTGCATTATTTCTTGATAGTGAAATATGATATAATGTTAATATTTTTCAGGTGGTATTGTCGGACTATTTCGTGTCAAATTTGTATGAAAGGCAACTATGTCTGTTTGATATTCAGACATTTCTTTGCGATAGAATAAAATCTCCTAGAAATCCTATGTTAAAATAATAAAGTTCTTGCTTCCTTGTGTTTTATTACTTAATTTGATGTCTTCGCTGTTCAGCACAAGTGAACACACGCATTATCATCGTTTCACTGGGAACCACAGAGCTGAAACCTAAACTTTTACGTTAGCAGGGACGTAACCCCGTCGAAAATTCTTGTCATTTTGGCAGTGAAAGACATGTAGATTTTTGTAATAATTGTAAAGTGTTGTTCCCGAAAACACGTTAGCTGCTGATTTACTGAATGGTGCACGAAAATAATGATTGCAAGGTGCAGACAAAGAAATTTTGCAGTCACTTGACATTAAAAATACTGTCTTTTATTAAAAAATGATATCCTACATAGCCAACAGTTGTCGTAAAGTTATTAAACGTTCTCTAAGTCTAATAGAAAGTCTTACATCGTGTAATGACTAAACTAAAAGGTCGCCACACATCTTTTCTGATGTACATACAGACCTTCATACGCAGGCCTCATCTCTGTTATGCATTATGATTCTGGAATATCTTCTTCTCTCTTTTCGTATCAATATTATTTCTTTCTACTCATCTTATCTTTTTTCTGATTGCTGATTATTCTTTCTTCTTATTTCGTTTGCAAAGCTTTTAGTCCCATAAATAATACTTTTCAAACATTTTCGAGGTATATAATTACTAAATTTACCAATGCATCAAGGTATTTAACCCTCATAATCCTGTTAGCTTCAAATTATTGAATGCGAGAAAAGTTGATATATGTATGGAAATTTTGAAATAAACAAAATAATTTAGATAAACCAAGACTTTTATGTTGACGTTCGATATATAGTGTTGGTTTCCATCGTGTAATATGACAATACCGTGTAGGTAGTATCGAAAAACAAGAAAAAACATGAGTATTGCAGCTAAATGCATATTTCATTCGTTGATTCAAGAGATTGATACAAATGGTACAAGTTCAACAAAGTATTTCTTTAGATTCGACAATTCAAAGAAAACAAACGAAAATAAAAATATAGCCATAAGTTAACTTCTGCAGAGGAACACATATATATAAATTAATATTTAACCACACAGTACATTTGTATTTATGTATGATTTCATATGTATATTAAGATAAACAATCAAAAGAAAGCAAAATTACAAATAGTAACTACCAGTAATTTAAAATTTGGCTTCTTTGGTCGCTCGTAATCGGTTGTCCTCAAATATAGTTCCTTTCGTGTTGATGTTTGTAAAATCGTATAGTATCATTTTCGTGAGAATCCAATGGCTTATAATTATTAGTTGCATTATTTCTTGATAGTGAAATATGATATAATGTTAATATTTTTCAGGTGGTATTGTCGGACTATTTCGTGTCAAATTTGTATGAAAGGCAACTATGTCTGTTTGATATTCAGACATTTCTTTGCGATAGAATAAAATCTCCTAGAAATCCTATGTTAAAATAATAAAGTTCTTGCTTCCTTGTGTTTTATTACTTAATTTGATGTCTTCGCTGTTCAGCACAAGTGAACACACGCATTATCATCGTTTCACTGGGAACCACAGAGCTGAAACCTAAACTTTTACGTTAGCAGGGACGTAACCCCGTCGAAAATTCTTGTCATTTTGGCAGTGAAAGACATGTAGATTTTTGTAATAATTGTAAAGTGTTGTTCCCGAAAACACGTTAGCTGCTGATTTACTGAATGGTGCACGAAAATAATGATTGCAAGGTGCAGACAAAGAAATTTTGCAGTCACTTGACATTAAAAATACTGTCTTTTATTAAAAAATGATATCCTACATAGCCAACAGTTGTCGTAAAGTTATTAAACGTTCTCTAAGTCTAATAGAAAGTCTTACATCGTGTAATGACTAAACTAAAAGGTCGCCACACATCTTTTCTGATGTACATACAGACCTTCATACGCAGGCCTCATCTCTGTTATGCATTATGATTCTGGAATATCTTCTTCTCTCTTTTCGTATCAATATTATTTCTTTCTACTCATCTTATCTTTTTTCTGATTGCTGATTATTCTTTCTTCTTATTTCGTTTGCAAAGCTTTTAGTCCCATAAATAATACTTTTCAAACATTTTCGAGGTATATAATTACTAAATTTACCAATGCATCAAGGTATTTAACCCTCATAATCCTGTTAGCTTCAAATTATTGAATGCGAGAAAAGTTGATATATGTATGGAAATTTTGAAATAAACAAAATAATTTAGATAAACCAAGACTTTTATGTTGACGTTCGATATATAGTGTTGGTTTCCATCGTGTAATATGACAATACCGTGTAGGTAGTATCGAAAAACAAGAAAAAACATGAGTATTGCAGCTAAATGCATATTTCATTCGTTGATTCAAGAGATTGATACAAATGGTACAAGTTCAACAAAGTATTTCTTTAGATTCGACAATTCAAAGAAAACAAACGAAAATAAAAATATAGCCATAAGTTAACTTCTGCAGAGGAACACATATATATAAATTAATATTTAACCACACAGTACATTTGTATTTATGTATGATTTCATATGTATATTAAGATAAACAATCAAAAGAAAGCAAAATTACAAATAGTAACTACCAGTAATTTAAAATTTGGCTTCTTTGGTCGCTCGTAATCGGTTGTCCTCAAATATAGTTCCTTTCGTGTTGATGTTTGTAAAATCGTATAGTATCATTTTCGTGAGAATCCAATGGCTTATAATTATTAGTTGCATTATTTCTTGATAGTGAAATATGATATAATGTTAATATTTTTCAGGTGGTATTGTCGGACTATTTCGTGTCAAATTTGTATGAAAGGCAACTATGTCTGTTTGATATTCAGACATTTCTTTGCGATAGAATAAAATCTCCTAGAAATCCTATGTTAAAATAATAAAGTTCTTGCTTCCTTGTGTTTTATTACTTAATTTGATGTCTTCGCTGTTCAGCACAAGTGAACACACGCATTATCATCGTTTCACTGGGAACCACAGAGCTGAAACCTAAACTTTTACGTTAGCAGGGACGTAACCCCGTCGAAAATTCTTGTCATTTTGGCAGTGAAAGACATGTAGATTTTTGTAATAATTGTAAAGTGTTGTTCCCGAAAACACGTTAGCTGCTGATTTACTGAATGGTGCACGAAAATAATGATTGCAAGGTGCAGACAAAGAAATTTTGCAGTCACTTGACATTAAAAATACTGTCTTTTATTAAAAAATGATATCCTACATAGCCAACAGTTGTCGTAAAGTTATTAAACGTTCTCTAAGTCCAATAGAAAGTCTTACATCGTGTAATGACTAAACTAAAAGGTCGCCACACATCTTTTCTGATGTACATACAGACCTTCATACGCAGGCCTCATCTCTGTTATGCATTATGATTCTGGAATATCTTCTTCTCTCTTTTCGTATCAATATTATTTCTTTCTCCTCATCTTATCTTTTTTCTGATTGCTGATTATTCTTTCTTCTTATTTCGTTTGCAAAGCTTTTAGTCCCATAAATAATACTTTTCAAACATTTTCGAGGTATATAATTACTAAATTTACCAATGCATCAAGGTATTTAACCCTCATAATCCTGTTAGCTTCAAATTATTGAATGCGAGAAAAGTTGATATATGTATGGAAATTTTGAAATAAACAAAATAATTTAGATAAACCAAGACTTTTATGTTGACGTTCGATATATAGTGTTGGTTTCCATCGTGTAATATGACAATACCGTGTAGGTAGTATCGAAAAACAAGAAAAAACATGAGTATTGCAGCTAAATGCATATTTCATTCGTTGATTCAAGAGATTGATACAAATGGTACAAGTTCAACAAAGTATTTCTTTAGATTCGACAATTCAAAGAAAACAAACGAAAACAAAAATATAGCCATAAGTTAACTTCTGCAGAGGAACACATATATATAAATTAATATTTAACCACACAGTACATTTGTATTTATGTATGATTTCATACGTATATTAAGATAAACAATCAAAAGAAAGCAAAATTACAAATAGTAACTACCAGTAATTTAAAATTTGGCTTCTTTGGTCGCTCGTAATCGGTTGTCCTCAAATATAGTTCCTTTCGTGTTGATGTTTGTAAAATCGTATAGTATCATTTTCGTGAGAATCCAATGGCTTATAATTATTAGTTGCATTATTTCTTGATAGTGAAATATGATATAATGTTAATATTTTTCAGGTGGTATTGTCGGACTATTTCGTGTCAAATTTGTATGAAAGGCAACTATGTCTGTTTGATATTCAGACATTTCTTTGCGATAGAATAAAATCTCCTAGAAATCCTATGTTAAAATAATAAAGTTCTTGCTTCCTTGTGTTTTATTACTTAATTTGATGTCTTCGCTGTTCAGCACAAGTGAACACACGCATTATCATCGTTTCACTGGGAACCACAGAGCTGAAACCTAAACTTTTACGTTAGCAGGGACGTAACCCCGTCGAAAATTCTTGTCATTTTGGCAGTGAAAGACATGTAGATTTTTGTAATAATTGTAAAGTGTTGTTCCCGAAAACACGTTAGCTGCTGATTTACTGAATGGTGCACGAAAATAATGATTGCAAGGTGCAGACAAAGAAATTTTGCAGTCACTTGACATTAAAAATACTGTCTTTTATTAAAAAATGATATCCTACATAGCCAACAGTTGTCGTAAAGTTATTAAACGTTCTCTAAGTCCAATAGAAAGTCTTACATCGTGTAATGACTAAACTAAAAGGTCGCCACACATCTTTTCTGATGTACATACAGACCTTCATACGCAGGCCTCATCTCTGTTATGCATTATGATTCTGTAATATCTTCTTCTCTCTTTTTGTATCAATATTATTTCTTTCTCCTCATCTTATCTTTTTTCTGATTGCTGATTATTCTTTCTTCTTATTTCGTTTGCAAAGCTTTTAGTCCCATAAATAATACTTTTCAAACATTTTCGAGGTATATAATTACTAAATTTACCAATGCATCAAGGTATTTAACCCTCATAATCCTGTTAGCTTCAAATTATTGAATGCGAGAAAAGTTGATATATGTATGGAAATTTTGAAATAAACAAAATAATTTAGATAAACCAAGACTTTTATGTTGACGTTCGATATATAGTGTTGGTTTCCATCGTGTAATATGACAATACCGTGTAGGTAGTATCGAAAAACAAGAAAAAAACATGAGTATTGCAGCTAAATGCATATTTCATTCGTTGATTCAAGAGATTGATACAAATGGTACAAGTTCAACAAAGTATTTCTTTAGATTCGACAATTCAAAGAAAACAAACGAAAATAAAAATATAGCCATAAGTTAACTTCTGCAGAGGAACACATATATATAAATTAATATTTAACCACACAGTACATTTGTATTTATGTATGATTTCATATGTATATTAAGATAAACAATCAAAAGAAAGCAAAATTACAAATAGTAACTACCAGTAATTTAAAATTTGGCTTCTTTGGTCGCTCGTAATCGGTTGTCCTCAAATATAGTTCCTTTCGTGTTGATGTTTGTAAAATCGTATAGTATCATTTTCGTGAGAATCCAATGGCTTATAATTATTAGTTGCATTATTTCTTGATAGTGAAATATGATATAATGTTAATATTTTTCAGGTGGTATTGTCGGACTATTTCGTGTCAAATTTGTATGAAAGGCAACTATGTCTGTTTGATATTCAGACATTTCTTTGCGATAGAATAAAATCTCCTAGAAATCCTATGTTAAAATAATAAAGTTCTTGCTTCCTTGTGTTTTATTACTTAATTTGATGTCTTCGCTGTTCAGCACAAGTGAACACACGCATTATCATCGTTTCACTGGGAACCACAGAGCTGAAACCTAAACTTTTACGTTAGCAGGGACGTAACCCCGTCGAAAATTCTTGTCATTTTGGCAGTGAAAGACATGTAGATTTTTGTAATAATTGTAAAGTGTTGTTCCCGAAAACACGTTAGCTGCTGATTTACTGAATGGTGCACGAAAATAATGATTGCAAGGTGCAGACAAAGAAATTTTGCAGTCACTTGACATTAAAAATACTGTCTTTTATTAAAAAATGATATCCTACATAGCCAACAGTTGTCGTAAAGTTATTAAACGTTCTCTAAGTCTAATAGAAAGTCTTACATCGTGTAATGACTAAACTAAAAGGTCGCCACACATCTTTTCTGATGTACATACAGACCTTCATACTCAGGCCTCATCTCTGTTATGCATTATGATTCTGGAATATCTTCTTCTCTCTTTTCGTATCAATATTATTTCTTTCTCCTCATCTTATCTTTTTTCTGATTGCTGATTATTCTTTCTTCTTATTTCGTTTGCAAAGCTTTTAGTCCCATAAATAATACTTTTCAAACATTTTCGAGGTATATAATTACTAAATTTACCAATGCATCAAGGTATTTAACCCTCATAATCCTGTTAGCTTCAAATTATTGAATGCGAGAAAAGTTGATGTATGTATGGAAATTTTGAAATAAACAAAATAATTTAGATAAACCAAGACTTTTATGTTGACGTTCGATATATAGTGTTGGTTTCCATCGTGTAATATGACAATACCGTGTAGGTAGTATCGAAAAACAAGAAAAAACATGAGTATTGCAGCTAAATGCATATTTCATTCGTTGATTCAAGAGATTGATACAAATGGTACAAGTTCAACAAAGTATTTCTTTAGATTCGACAATTCAAAGAAAACAAACGAAAACAAAAATATAGCCATAAGTTAACTTCTGCAGAGGAACACATATATATAAATTAATATTTAACCACACAGTACATTTGTATTTATGTATGATTTCATATGTATATTAAGATAAACAATCAAAAGAAAGCAAAATTACAAATAGTAACTACCAGTAATTTAAAATTTGGCTTCTTTGGTCGCTCGTAATCGGTTGTCCTCAAATATAGTTCCTTTCGTGTTGATGTTTGTAAAATCGTATAGTATCATTTTCGTGAGAATCCAATGGCTTATAATTATTAGTTGCATTATTTCTTGATAGTGAAATATGATATAATGTTAATATTTTTCAGGTGGTATTGTCGGACTATTTCGTGTCAAATTTGTATGAAAGGCAACTATGTCTGTTTGATATTCAGACATTTCTTTGCGATAGAATAAAATCTCCTAGAAATCCTATGTTAAAATAATAAAGTTCTTGCTTCCTTGTGTTTTATTACTTAATTTGATGTCTTCGCTGTTCAGCACAAGTGAACACACGCATTATCATCGTTTCACTGGGAACCACAGAGCTGAAACCTAAACTTTTACGTTAGCAGGGACGTAACCCCGTCGAAAATTCTTGTCATTTTGGCAGTGAAAGACCTGTAGATTTTTGTAATAATTGTAAAGTGTTGTTCCCGAAAACACGTTAGCTGCTGATTTACTGAATGGTGCACGAAAATAATGATTGCAAGGTGCAGACAAAGAAATTTTGCAGTCACTTGACATTAAAAATACTGTCTTTTATTAAAAAATGATATCCTACATAGCCAACAGTTGTCGTAAAGTTATTAAACGTTCTCTAAGTCTAATAGAAAGTCTTACATCGTGTAATGACTAAACTAAAAGGTCGCCACACATCTTTTCTGATGTACATACAGACCTTCATACTCAGGCCTCATCTCTGTTATGCATTATGATTCTGGAATATCTTCTTCTCTCTTTTCGTATCAATATTATTTCTTTCTCCTCATCTTATCTTTTTTCTGATTGCTGATTATTCTTTCTTCTTATTTCGTTTGCAAAGCTTTTAGTCCCATAAATAATACTTTTCAAACATTTTCGAGGTATATAATTACTAAATTTACCAATGCATCAAGGTATTTAACCCTCATAATCCTGTTAGCATCAAATTATTGAATGCGAGAAAAGTTGATATATGTATGGAAATTTTGAAATAAACAAAATAATTTAGATAAACCAAGACTTTTATGTTGACGTTCGATATATAGTGTTGGTTTCCATCGTGTAATATGACAATACCGTGTAGGTAGTATCGAAAAACAAGAAAAAACATGAGTATTGCAGCTAAATGCATATTTCATTCGTTGATTCAAGAGATTGATACAAATGGTACAAGTTCAACAAAGTATTTCTTTAGATTCGACAATTCAAAGAAAACAAACGAAAACAAAAATATAGCCATAAGTTAACTTCTGCAGAGGAACACATATATATAAATTAATATTTAACCACACAGTACATTTGTATTTATGTATGATTTCATATGTATATTAAGATAAACAATCAAAAGAAAGCAAAATTACAAATAGTAACTACCAGTAATTTAAAATTTGGCTTCTTTGGTCGCTCGTAATCGGTTGTCCTCAAATATAGTTCCTTTCGTGTTGATGTTTGTAAAATCGTATAGTATCATTTTCGTGAGAATCCAATGGCTTATAATTATTAGTTGCATTATTTCTTGATAGTGAAATATGATATAATGTTAATATTTTTCAGGTGGTATTGTCGGACTATTTCGTGTCAAATTTGTATGAAAGGCAACTATGTCTGTTTGATATTCAGACATTTCTTTGCGATAGAATAAAATCTCCTAGAAATCCTATGTTAAAATAATAAAGTTCTTGCTTCCTTGTGTTTTATTACTTAATTTGATGTCTTCGCTGTTCAGCACAAGTGAACACACGCATTATCATCGTTTCACTTGGAACCACAGAGCTGAAACCTAAACTTTTACGTTAGCAGGGACGTAACCCCGTCGAAAATTCTTGTCATTTTGGCAGTGAAAGACATGTAGATTTTTGTAATAATTGTAAAGTGTTGTTCCCGAAAACACGTTAGCTGCTGATTTACTGAATGGTGCACGAAAATAATGATTGCAAGGTGCAGACAAAGAAATTTTGCAGTCACTTGACATTAAAAATACTGTCTTTTATTAAAAAATGATATCCTACATAGCCAACAGTTGTCGTAAAGTTATTAAACGTTCTCTAAGTCTAATAGAAAGTCTTACATCGTGTAATGACTAAACTAAAAGGTCGCCACACATCTTTTCTGATGTACATACAGACCTTCATACTCAGGCCTCATCTCTGTTATGCATTATGATTCTGGAATATCTTCTTCTCTCTTTTCGTATCAATATTATTTCTTTCTCCTCATCTTATCTTTTTTCTGATTGCTGATTATTCTTTCTTCTTATTTCGTTTGCAAAGCTTTTAGTCCCATAAATAATACTTTTCAAACATTTTCGAGGTATATAATTACTAAATTTACCAATGCATCAAGGTATTTAACCCTCATAATCCTGTTAGCTTCAAATTATTGAATGCGAGAAAAGTTGATATATGTATGGAAATTTTGAAATAAACAAAATAATTTAGATAAACCAAGACTTTTATGTTGACGTTCGATATATAGTGTTGGTTTCCATCGTGTAATATGACAATACCGTGTAGGTAGTATCGAAAAACAAGAAAAAACATGAGTATTGCAGCTAAATGCATATTTCATTCGTTGATTCAAGAGATTGATACAAATGGTACAAGTTCAACAAAGTATTTCTTTAGATTCGACAATTCAAAGAAAACAAACGAAAATAAAAATATAGCCATAAGTTAACTTCTGCAGAGGAACACATATATATAAATTAATATTTAACCACACAGTACATTTGTATTTATGTATGATTTCATATGTATATTAAGATAAACAATCAAAAGAAAGCAAAATTACAAATAGTAACTACCAGTAATTTAAAATTTGGCTTCTTTGGTCGCTCGTAATCGGTTGTCCTCAAATATAGTTCCTTTCGTGTTGATGTTTGTAAAATCGTATAGTATCATTTTCGTGAGAATCCAATGGCTTATAATTATTAGTTGCATTATTTCTTGATAGTGAAATATGATATAATGTTAATATTTTTCAGGTGGTATTGTCGGACTATTTCGTGTCAAATTTGTATGAAAGGCAACTATGTCTGTTTGATATTCAGACATTTCTTTGCGATAGAATAAAATCTCCTAGAAATCCTATGTTAAAATAATAAAGTTCTTGCTTCCTTGTGTTTTATTACTTAATTTGATGTCTTCGCTGTTCAGCACAAGTGAACACACGCATTATCATCGTTTCACTGGGAACCACAGAGCTGAAACCTAAACTTTTACGTTAGCAGGGACGTAACCCCGTCGAAAATTCTTGTCATTTTGGCAGTGAAAGACATGTAGATTTTTGTAATAATTGTAAAGTGTTGTTCCCGAAAACACGTTAGCTGCTGATTTACTGAATGGTGCACGAAAATAATGATTGCAAGGTGCAGACAAAGAAATTTTGCAGTCACTTGACATTAAAAATACTGTCTTTTATTAAAAAATGATATCCTACATAGCCAACAGTTGTCGTAAAGTTATTAAACGTTCTCTAAGTCTAATAGAAAGTCTTACATCGTGTAATGACTAAACTAAAAGGTCGCCACACATCTTTTCTGATGTACATACAGACCTTCATACTCAGGCCTCATCTCTGTTATGCATTATGATTCTGGAATATCTTCTTCTCTCTTTTCGTATCAATATTATTTCTTTCTCCTCATCTTATCTTTTTTCTGATTGCTGATTATTCTTTCTTCTTATTTCGTTTGCAAAGCTTTTAGTCCCATAAATAATACTTTTCAAACATTTTCGAGGTATATAATTACTAAATTTACCAATGCATCAAGGTATTTAACCCTCATAATCCTGTTAGCTTCAAATTATTGAATGCGAGAAAAGTTGATATATGTATGGAAATTTTGAAATAAACAAAATAATTTAGATAAACCAAGACTTTTATGTTGACGTTCGATATATAGTGTTGGTTTCCATCGTGTAATATGACAATACCGTGTAGGTAGTATCGAAAAACAAGAAAAAACATGAGTATTGCAGCTAAATGCATATTTCATTCGTTGATTCAAGAGATTGATACAAATGGTACAAGTTCAACAAAGTATTTCTTTAGATTCGACAATTCAAAGAAAACAAACGAAAACAAAAATATAGCCATAAGTTAACTTTTGCAGAGGAACACATATATATAAATTAATATTTAACCACACAGTACATTTGTATTTATGTATGATTTCATATGTATATTAAGATAAACAATCAAAAGAAAGCAAAATTACAAATAGTAACTACCAGTAATTTAAAATTTGGCTTCTTTGGTCGCTCGTAATCGGTTGTCCTCAAATATAGTTCCTTTCGTGTTGATGTTTGTAAAATCGTATAGTATCATTTTCGTGAGAATCCAATGGCTTATAATTATTAGTTGCATTATTTCTTGATAGTGAAATATGATATAATGTTAATATTTTTCAGGTGGTATTGTCGGACTATTTCGTGTCAAATTTGTATGAAAGGCAACTATGTCTGTTTGATATTCAGACATTTCTTTGCGATAGAATAAAATCTCCTAGAAATCCTATGTTAAAATAATAAAGTTCTTGCTTCCTTGTGTTTTATTACTTAATTTGATGTCTTCGCTGTTCAGCACAAGTGAACACACGCATTATCATCGTTTCACTGGGAACCACAGAGCTGAAACCTAAACTTTTACGTTAGCAGGGACGTAACCCCGTCGAAAATTCTTGTCATTTTGGCAGTGAAAGACATGTAGATTTTTGTAATAATTGTAAAGTGTTGTTCCCGAAAACACGTTAGCTGCTGATTTACTGAATGGTGCACGAAAATAATGATTGCAAGGTGCAGACAAAGAAATTTTGCAGTCACTTGACATTAAAAATACTGTCTTTTATTAAAAAATGATATCCTACATAGCCAACAGTTGTCGTAAAGTTATTAAACGTTCTCTAAGTCTAATAGAAAGTCTTACATCGTGTAATGACTAAACTAAAAGGTCGCCACACATCTTTTCTGATGTACATACAGACCTTCATACTCAGGCCTCATCTCTGTTATGCATTATGATTCTGGAATATCTTCTTCTCTCTTTTCGTATCAATATTATTTCTTTCTCCTCATCTTATCTTTTTTCTGATTGCTGATTATTCTTTCTTCTTATTTCGTTTGCAAAGCTTTTAGTCCCATAAATAATACTTTTCAAACATTTTCGAGGTATATAATTACTAAATTTACCAATGCATCAAGGTATTTAACCCTCATAATCCTGTTAGCTTCAAATTATTGAATGCGAGAAAAGTTGATATATGTATGGAAATTTTGAAATAAACAAAATAATTTAGATAAACCAAGACTTTTATGTTGACGTTCGATATATAGTGTTGGTTTCCATCGTGTAATATGACAATACCGTGTAGGTAGTATCGAAAAACAAGAAAAAACATGAGTATTGCAGCTAAATGCATATTTCATTCGTTGATTCAAGAGATTGATACAAATGGTACAAGTTCAACAAAGTATTTCTTTAGATTCGACAATTCAAAGAAAACAAACGAAAACAAAATTATAGCCATAAGTTAACTTTTGCAGAGGAACACATATATATAAATTAATATTTAACCACACAGTACATTTGTATTTATGTATGATTTCATATGTATATTAAGATAAACAATCAAAAGAAAGCAAAATTACAAATAGTAACTACCAGTAATTTAAAATTTGGCTTCTTTGGTCGCTCGTAATCGGTTGTCCTCAAATATAGTTCCTTTCGTGTTGATGTTTGTAAAATCGTATAGTATCATTTTCGTGAGAATCCAATGGCTTATAATTATTAGTTGCATTATTTCTTGATAGTGAAATATGATATAATGTTAATATTTTTCAGGTGGTATTGTCGGACTATTTCGTGTCAAATTTGTATGAAAGGCAACTATGTCTGTTTGATATTCAGACATTTCTTTGCGATAGAATAAAATCTCCTAGAAATCCTATGTTAAAATAATAAAGTTCTTGCTTCCTTGTGTTTTATTACTTAATTTGATGTCTTCGCTGTTCAGCACAAGTGAACACACGCATTATCATCGTTTCACTGGGAACCACAGAGCTGAAACCTAAACTTTTACGTTAGCAGGGACGTAACCCCGTCGAAAATTCTTGTCATTTTGGCAGTGAAAGACATGTAGATTTTTGTAATAATTGTAAAGTGTTGTTCCCGAAAACACGTTAGCTGCTGATTTACTGAATGGTGCACGAAAATAATGATTGCAAGGTGCAGACAAAGAAATTTTGCAGTCACTTGACATTAAAAATACTGTCTTTTATTAAAAAATGATATCCTACATAGCCAACAGTTGTCGTAAAGTTATTAAACGTTCTCTAAGTCTAATAGAAAGTCTTACATCGTGTAATGACTAAACTAAAAGGTCGCCACACATCTTTTCTGATGTACATACAGACCTTCATACTCAGGCCTCATCTCTGTTATGCATTATGATTCTGGAATATCTTCTTCTCTCTTTTCGTATCAATATTATTTCTTTCTCCTCATCTTATCTTTTTTCTGATTGCTGATTATTCTTTCTTCTTATTTCGTTTGCAAAGCTTTTAGTCCCATAAATAATACTTTTCAAACATTTTCGAGGTATATAATTACTAAATTTACCAATGCATCAAGGTATTTAACCCTCATAATCCTGTTAGCTTCAAATTATTGAATGCGAGAAAAGTTGATATATGTATGGAAATTTTGAAATAAACAAAATAATTTAGATAAACCAAGACTTTTATGTTGACGTTCGATATATAGTGTTGGTTTCCATCGTGTAATATGACAATACCGTGTAGGTAGTATCGAAAAACAAGAAAAAACATGAGTATTGCAGCTAAATGCATATTTCATTCGTTGATTCAAGAGATTGATACAAATGGTACAAGTTCAACAAAGTATTTCTTTAGATTCGACAATTCAAAGAAAACAAACGAAAATAAAAATATAGCCATAAGTTAACTTCTGCAGAGGAACACATATATATAAATTAATATTTAACCACACAGTACATTTGTATTTATGTATGATTTCATATGTATATTAAGATAAACAATCAAAAGAAAGCAAAATTACAAATAGTAACTACCAGTAATTTAAAATTTGGCTTCTTTGGTCGCTCGTAATCGGTTGTCCTCAAATATAGTTCCTTTCGTGTTGATGTTTGTAAAATCGTATAGTATCATTTTCGTGAGAATCCAATGGCTTATAATTATTAGTTGCATTATTTCTTGATAGTGAAATATGATATAATGTTAATATTTTTCAGGTGGTATTGTCGGACTATTTCGTGTCAAATTTGTATGAAAGGCAACTATGTCTGTTTGATATTCAGACATTTCTTTGCGATAGAATAAAATCTCCTAGAAATCCTATGTTAAAATAATAAAGTTCTTGCTTCCTTGTGTTTTATTACTTAATTTGATGTCTTCGCTGTTCAGCACAAGTGAACACACGCATTATCATCGTTTCACTGGGAACCACAGAGCTGAAACCTAAACTTTTACGTTAGCAGGGACGTAACCCCGTCGAAAATTCTTGTCATTTTGGCAGTGAAAGACATGTAGATTTTTGTAATAATTGTAAAGTGTTGTTCCCGAAAACACGTTAGCTGCTGATTTACTGAATGGTGCACGAAAATAATGATTACAAGGTGCAGACAAAGAAATTTTGCAGTCACTTGACATTAAAAATACTGTCTTTTATTAAAAAATGATATCCTACATAGCCAACAGTTGTCGTAAAGTTATTAAACGTTCTCTAAGTCTAATAGAAAGTCTTACATCGTGTAATGACTAAACTAAAAGGTCGCCACACATCTTTTCTGATGTACATACAGACCTTCATACTCAGGCCTCATCTCTGTTATGCATTATGATTCTGGAATATCTTCTTCTCTCTTTTCGTATCAATATTATTTCTTTCTCCTCATCTTATCTTTTTTCTGATTGCTGATTATTCTTTCTTCTTATTTCGTTTGCAAAGCTTTTAGTCCCATAAATAATACTTTTCAAACATTTTCGAGGTATATAATTACTAAATTTACCAATGCATCAAGGTATTTAACCCTCATAATCCTGTTAGCTTCAAATTATTGAATGCGAGAAAAGTTGATATATGTATGGAAATTTTGAAATAAACAAAATAATTTAGATAAACCAAGACTTTTATGTTGACGTTCGATATATAGTGTTGGTTTCCATCGTGTAATATGACAATACCGTGTAGGTAGTATCGAAAAACAAGAAAAAACATGAGTATTGCAGCTAAATGCATATTTCATTCGTTGATTCAAGAGATTGATACAAATGGTACAAGTTCAACAAAGTATTTCTTTAGATTCGACAATTCAAAGAAAACAAACGAAAACAAAAATATAGCCATAAGTTAACTTCTGCAGAGGAACACATATATATAAATTAATATTTAACCACACAGTACATTTGTATTTATGTATGATTTCATATGTATATTAAGATAAACAATCAAAAGAAAGCAAAATTACAAATAGTAACTACCAGTAATTTAAAATTTGGCTTCTTTGGTCGCTCGTAATCGGTTGTCCTCAAATATAGTTCCTTTCGTGTTGATGTTTGTAAAATCGTATAGTATCATTTTCGTGAGAATCCAATGGCTTATAATTATTAGTTGCATTATTTCTTGATAGTGAAATATGATATAATGTTAATATTTTTCAGGTGGTATTGTCGGACTATTTCGTGTCAAATTTGTATGAAAGGCAACTATGTCTGTTTGATATTCAGACATTTCTTTGCGATAGAATAAAATCTCCTAGAAATCCTATGTTAAAATAATAAAGTTCTTGCTTCCTTGTGTTTTATTACTTAATTTGATGTCTTCGCTGTTCAGCACAAGTGAACACACGCATTATCATCGTTTCACTGGGAACCACAGAGCTGAAACCTAAACTTTTACGTTAGCAGGGACGTAACCCCGTCGAAAATTCTTGTCATTTTGGCAGTGAAAGACATGTAGATTTTTGTAATAATTGTAAAGTGTTGTTCCCGAAAACACGTTAGCTGCTGATTTACTGAATGGTGCACGAAAATAATGATTGCAAGGTGCAGACAAAGAAATTTTGCAGTCACTTGACATTAAAAATACTGTCTTTTATTAAAAAATGATATCCTACATAGCCAACAGTTGTCGTAAAGTTATTAAACGTTCTCTAAGTCTAATAGAAAGTCTTACATCGTGTAATGACTAAACTAAAAGGTCGCCACACATCTTTTCTGATGTACATACAGACCTTCATACTCAGGCCTCATCTCTGTTATGCATTATGATTCTGGAATATCTTCTTCTCTCTTTTCGTATCAATATTATTTCTTTCTCCTCATCTTATCTTTTTTCTGATTGCTGATTATTCTTTCTTCTTATTTCGTTTGCAAAGCTTTTAGTCCCATAAATAATACTTTTCAAACATTTTCGAGGTATATAATTACTAAATTTACCAATGCATCAAGGTATTTAACCCTCATAATCCTGTTAGCATCAAATTATTGAATGCGAGAAAAGTTGATATATGTATGGAAATTTTGAAATAAACAAAATAATTTAGATAAACCAAGACTTTTATGTTGACGTTCGATATATAGTGTTGGTTTCCATCGTGTAATATGACAATACCGTGTAGGTAGTATCGAAAAACAAGAAAAAACATGAGTATTGCAGCTAAATGCATATTTCATTCGTTGATTCAAGAGATTGATACAAATGGTACAAGTTCAACAAAGTATTTCTTTAGATTCGACAATTCAAAGAAAACAAACGAAAACAAAAATATAGCCATAAGTTAACTTCTGCAGAGGAACACATATATATAAATTAATATTTAACCACACAGTACATTTGTATTTATGTATGATTTCATATGTATATTAAGATAAACAATCAAAAGAAAGCAAAATTACAAATAGTAACTACCAGTAATTTAAAATTTGGCTTCTTTGGTCGCTCGTAATCGGTTGTCCTCAAATATAGTTCCTTTCGTGTTGATGTTTGTAAAATCGTATAGTATCATTTTCGTGAGAATCCAATGGCTTATAATTATTAGTTGCATTATTTCTTGATAGTGAAATATGATATAATGTTAATATTTTTCAGGTGGTATTGTCGGACTATTTCGTGTCAAATTTGTATGAAAGGCAACTATGTCTGTTTGATATTCAGACATTTCTTTGCGATAGAATAAAATCTCCTAGAAATCCTATGTTAAAATAATAAAGTTCTTGCTTCCTTGTGTTTTATTACTTAATTTGATGTCTTCGCTGTTCAGCACAAGTGAACACACGCATTATCATCGTTTCACTTGGAACCACAGAGCTGAAACCTAAACTTTTACGTTAGCAGGGACGTAACCCCGTCGAAAATTCTTGTCATTTTGGCAGTGAAAGACATGTAGATTTTTGTAATAATTGTAAAGTGTTGTTCCCGAAAACACGTTAGCTGCTGATTTACTGAATGGTGCACGAAAATAATGATTGCAAGGTGCAGACAAAGAAATTTTGCAGTCACTTGACATTAAAAATACTGTCTTTTATTAAAAAATGATATCCTACATAGCCAACAGTTGTCGTAAAGTTATTAAACGTTCTCTAAGTCTAATAGAAAGTCTTACATCGTGTAATGACTAAACTAAAAGGTCGCCACACATCTTTTCTGATGTACATACAGACCTTCATACTCAGGCCTCATCTCTGTTATGCATTATGATTCTGGAATATCTTCTTCTCTCTTTTCGTATCAATATTATTTCTTTCTCCTCATCTTATCTTTTTTCTGATTGCTGATTATTCTTTCTTCTTATTTCGTTTGCAAAGCTTTTAGTCCCATAAATAATACTTTTCAAACATTTTCGAGGTATATAATTACTAAATTTACCAATGCATCAAGGTATTTAACCCTCATAATCCTGTTAGCTTCAAATTATTGAATGCGAGAAAAGTTGATATATGTATGGAAATTTTGAAATAAACAAAATAATTTAGATAAACCAAGACTTTTATGTTGACGTTCGATATATAGTGTTGGTTTCCATCGTGTAATATGACAATACCGTGTAGGTAGTATCGAAAAACAAGAAAAAACATGAGTATTGCAGCTAAATGCATATTTCATTCGTTGATTCAAGAGATTGATACAAATGGTACAAGTTCAACAAAGTATTTCTTTAGATTCGACAATTCAAAGAAAACAAACGAAAACAAAAATATAGCCATAAGTTAACTTCTGCAGAGGAACACATATATATAAATTAATATTTAACCACACAGTACATTTGTATTTATGTATGATTTCATATGTATATTAAGATAAACAATCAAAAGAAAGCAAAATTACAAATAGTAACTACCAGTAATTTAAAATTTGGCTTCTTTGGTCGCTCGTAATCGGTTGTCCTCAAATATAGTTCCTTTCGTGTTGATGTTTGTAAAATCGTATAGTATCATTTTCGTGAGAATCCAATGGCTTATAATTATTAGTTGCATTATTTCTTGATAGTGAAATATGATATAATGTTAATATTTTTCAGGTGGTATTGTCGGACTATTTCGTGTCAAATTTGTATGAAAGGCAACTATGTCTGTTTGATATTCAGACATTTCTTTGCGATAGAATAAAATCTCCTAGAAATCCTATGTTAAAATAATAAAGTTCTTGCTTCCTTGTGTTTTATTACTTAATTTGAAGTCTTCGCTGTTCAGCACAAGTGAACACACGCATTATCATCGTTTCACTTGGAACCACAGAGCTGAAACCTAAACTTTTACGTTAGCAGGGACGTAACCCCGTCGAAAATTCTTGTCATTTTGGCAGTGAAAGACATGTAGATTTTTGTAATAATTGTAAAGTGTTGTTCCCGAAAACACGTTAGCTGCTGATTTACTGAATGGTGCACGAAAATAATGATTGCAAGGTGCAGACAAAGAAATTTTGCAGTCACTTGACATTAAAAATACTGTCTTTTATTAAAAAATGATATCCTACATAGCCAACAGTTGTCGTAAAGTTATTAAACGTTCTCTAAGTCTAATAGAAAGTCTTACATCGTGTAATGACTAAACTAAAAGGTCGCCACACATCTTTTCTGATGTACATACAGACCTTCATACTCAGGCCTCATCTCTGTTATGCATTATGATTCTGGAATATCTTCTTCTCTCTTTTCGTATCAATATTATTTCTTTCTCCTCATCTTATCTTTTTTCTGATTGCTGATTATTCTTTCTTCTTATTTCGTTTGCAAAGCTTTTAGTCCCATAAATAATACTTTTCAAACATTTTCGAGGTATATAATTACTAAATTTACCAATGCATCAAGGTATTTAACCCTCATAATCCTGTTAGCTTCAAATTATTGAATGCGAGAAAAGTTGATATATGTATGGAAATTTTGAAATAAACAAAATAATTTAGATAAACCAAGACTTTTATGTTGACGTTCGATATATAGTGTTGGTTTCCATCGTGTAATATGACAATACCGTGTAGGTAGTATCGAAAAACAAGAAAAAACATGAGTATTGCAGCTAAATGCATATTTCATTCGTTGATTCAAGAGATTGATACAAATGGTACAAGTTCAACAAAGTATTTCTTTAGATTCGACAATTCAAAGAAAACAAACGAAAACAAAAATATAGCCATAAGTTAACTTCTGCAGAGGAACACATATATATAAATTAATATTTAACCACACAGTACATTTGTATTTATGTATGATTTCATATGTATATTAAGATAAACAATCAAAAGAAAGCAAAATTACAAATAGTAACTACCAGTAATTTAAAATTTGGCTTCTTTGGTCGCTCGTAATCGGTTGTCCTCAAATATAGTTCCTTTCGTGTTGATGTTTGTAAAATCGTATAGTATCATTTTCGTGAGAATCCAATGGCTTATAATTATTAGTTGCATTATTTCTTGATAGTGAAATATGATATAATGTTAATATTTTTCAGGTGGTATTGTCGGACTATTTCGTGTCAAATTTGTATGAAAGGCAACTATGTCTGTTTGATATTCAGACATTTCTTTGCGATAGAATAAAATCTCCTAGAAATCCTATGTTAAAATAATAAAGTTCTTGCTTCCTTGTGTTTTATTACTTAATTTGATGTCTTCGCTGTTCAGCACAAGTGAACACACGCATTATCATCGTTTCACTTGGAACCACAGAGCTGAAACCTAAACTTTTACGTTAGCAGGGACGTAACCCCGTCGAAAATTCTTGTCATTTTGGCAGTGAAAGACATGTAGATTTTTGTAATAATTGTAAAGTGTTGTTCCCGAAAACACGTTAGCTGCTGATTTACTGAATGGTGCACGAAAATAATGATTGCAAGGTGCAGACAAAGAAATTTTGCAGTCACTTGACATTAAAAATACTGTCTTTTATTAAAAAATGATATCCTACATAGCCAACAGTTGTCGTAAAGTTATTAAACGTTCTCTAAGTCTAATAGAAAGTCTTACATCGTGTAATGACTAAACTAAAAGGTCGCCACACATCTTTTCTGATGTACATACAGACCTTCATACTCAGGCCTCATCTCTGTTATGCATTATGATTCTGGAATATCTTCTTCTCTCTTTTCGTATCAATATTATTTCTTTCTCCTCATCTTATCTTTTTTCTGATTGCTGATTATTCTTTCTTCTTATTTCGTTTGCAAAGCTTTTAGTCCCATAAATAATACTTTTCAAACATTTTCGAGGTATATAATTACTAAATTTACCAATGCATCAAGGTATTTAACCCTCATAATCCTGTTAGCTTCAAATTATTGAATGCGAGAAAAGTTGATATATGTATGGAAATTTTGAAATAAACAAAATAATTTAGATAAACCAAGACTTTTATGTTGACGTTCGATATATAGTGTTGGTTTCCATCGTGTAATATGACAATACCGTGTAGGTAGTATCGAAAAACAAGAAAAAACATGAGTATTGCAGCTAAATGCATATTTCATTCGTTGATTCAAGAGATTGATACAAATGGTACAAGTTCAACAAAGTATTTCTTTAGATTCGACAATTCAAAGAAAACAAACGAAAACAAAAATATAGCCATAAGTTAACTTCTGCAGAGGAACACATATATATAAATTAATATTTAACCACACAGTACATTTGTATTTATGTATGATTTCATATGTATATTAAGATAAACAATCAAAAGAAAGCAAAATTACAAATAGTAACTACCAGTAATTTAAAATTTGGCTTCTTTGGTCGCTCGTAATCGGTTGTCCTCAAATATAGTTCCTTTCGTGTTGATGTTTGTAAAATCGTATAGTATCATTTTCGTGAGAATCCAATGGCTTATAATTATTAGTTGCATTATTTCTTGATAGTGAAATATGATATAATGTTAATATTTTTCAGGTGGTATTGTCGGACTATTTCGTGTCAAATTTGTATGAAAGGCAACTATGTCTGTTTGATATTCAGACATTTCTTTGCGATAGAATAAAATCTCCTAGAAATCCTATGTTAAAATAATAAAGTTCTTGCTTCCTTGTGTTTTATAACTTAATTTGATGTCTTCGCTGTTCAGCACAAGTGAACACACGCATTATCATCGTTTCACTTGGAACCACAGAGCTGAAACCTAAACTTTTACGTTAGCAGGGACGTAACCCCGTCGAAAATTCTTGTCATTTTGGCAGTGAAAGACATGTAGATTTTTGTAATAATTGTAGAGTGTTGTTCCCGAAAACACGTTAGCTGCTGATTTACTGAATGGTGCACGAAAATAATGATTGCAAGGTGCAGACAAAGAAATTTTGCAGTCACTTGACATTAAAAATACTGTCTTTTATTAAAAAATGATATCCTACATAGCCAACAGTTGTCGTAAAGTTATTAAACGTTCTCTAAGTCTAATAGAAAGTCTTACATCGTGTAATGACTAAACTAAAAGGTCGCCACACATCTTTTCTGATGTACATACAGACCTTCATACGCAGGCCTCATCTCTGTTATGCATTATGATTCTGGAATATCTTCTTCTCTCTTTTCGTATCAATATTATTTCTTTCTCCTCATCTTATCTTTTTTCTGATTGCTGATTATTCTTTCTTCTTATTTCGTTTGCAAAGCTTTTAGTCCCATAAATAATACTTTTCAAACATTTTCGAGGTATATAATTACTAAATTTACCAATGCATCAAGGTATTTAACCCTCATAATCCTGTTAGCTTCAAATTATTGAATGCGAGAAAAGTTGATATATGTATGGAAATTTTGAAATAAACAAAATAATTTAGATAAACCAAGACTTTTATGTTGACGTTCGATATATAGTGTTGGTTTCCATCGTGTAATATGACAATACCGTGTAGGTAGTATCGAAAAACAAGAAAAAACATGAGTATTGCAGCTAAATGCATATTTCATTCGTTGATTCAAGAGATTGATACAAATGGTACAAGTTCAACAAAGTATTTCTTTAGATTCGACAATTCAAAGAAAACAAACGAAAATAAAAATATAGCCATAAGTTAACTTCTGCAGAGGAACACATATATATAAATTAATATTTAACCACACAGTACATTTGTATTTATGTATGATTTCATATGTATATTAAGATAAACAATCAAAAGAAAGCAAAATTACAAATAGTAACTACCAGTAATTTAAAATTTGGCTTCTTTGGTCGCTCGTAATCGGTTGTCCTCAAACATAGTTCCTTTCGTGTTGATGTTTGTAAAATCGTATAGTATCATTTTCGTGAGAATCCAATGGCTTATAATTATTAGTTGCATTATTTCTTGATAGTGAAATATGATATAATGTTAATATTTTTCAGGTGGTATTGTCGGACTATTTCGTGTCAAATTTGTATGAAAGGCAACTATGTCTGTTTGATATTCAGACATTTCTTTGCGATAGAATAAAATCTCCTAGAAATCCTATGTTAAAATAATAAAGTTCTTGCTTCCTTGTGTTTTATTACTTAATTTGATGTCTTCGCTGTTCAGCACAAGTGAACACACGCATTATCATCGTTTCACTGGGAACCACAGAGCTGAAACCTAAACATTTACGTTAGCAGGGACGTAACCCCGTCGAAAATTCTTGTCATTTTGGCAGTGAAAGACATGTAGATTTTTGTAATAATTGTAAAGTGTTGTTCCCGAAAACACGTTAGCTGCTGATTTACTGAATGGTGCACGAAAATAATGATTGCAAGGTGCAGACAAAGAAATTTTGCAGTCACTTGACATTAAAAATACTGTCTTTTATTAAAAAATGATATCCTACATAGCCAACAGTTGTCGTAAAGTTATTAAACGTTCTCTAAGTCTAATAGAAAGTCTTACATCGTGTAATGACTAAACTAAAAGGTCGCCACACATCTTTTCTGATGTACATACAGACCTTCATACGCAGGCCTCATCTCTGTTATGCATTATGATTCTGGAATATCTTCTTCTCTCTTTTCATATCAATATTATTTCTTTCTCCTCATCTTATCTTTTTTCTGATTGCTGATTATTCTTTCTTCTTATTTCGTTTGCAAAGCTTTTAGTCCCATAAATAATACTTTTCAAACATTTTCGAGGTATATAATTACTAAATTTACCAATGCATCAAGGTATTTAACCCTCATAATCCTGTTAGCTTCAAATTATTGAATGCGAGAAAAGTTGATATATGTATGGAAATTTTGAAATAAACAAAATAATTTAGATAAACCAAGACTTTTATGTTGACGTTCGATATATAGTGTTGGTTTCCATCGTGTAATATGACAATACCGTGTAGGTAGTATCGAAAAACAAGAAAAAACATGAGTATTGCAGCTAAATGCATATTTCATTCGTTGATTCAAGAGATTGATACAAATGGTACAAGTTCAACAAAGTATTTCTTTAGATTCGACAATTCAAAGAAAACAAACGAAAATAAAAATATAGCCATAAGTTAACTTCTGCAGAGGAACACATATATATAAATTAATATTTAACCACACAGTACATTTGTATTTATGTATGATTTCATATGTATATTAAGATAAACAATCAAAAGAAAGCAAAATTACAAATAGTAACTACCAGTAATTTAAAATTTGGCTTCTTTGGTCGCTCGTAATCGGTTGTCCTCAAACATAGTTCCTTTCGTGTTGATGTTTGTAAAATCGTATAGTATCATTTTCGTGAGAATCCAATGGCTTATAATTATTAGTTGCATTATTTCTTGATAGTGAAATATGATATAATGTTAATATTTTTCAGGTGGTATTGTCGGACTATTTCGTGTCAAATTTGTATGAAAGGCAACTATGTCTGTTTGATATTCAGACATTTCTTTGCGATAGAATAAAATCTCCTAGAAATCCTATGTTAAAATAATAAAGTTCTTGCTTCCTTGTGTTTTATTACTTAATTTGATGTCTTCGCTGTTCAGCACAAGTGAACACACGCATTATCATCGTTTCACTGGGAACCACAGAGCTGAAACCTAAACATTTACGTTAGCAGGGACGTAACCCCGTCGAAAATTCTTGTCATTTTGGCAGTGAAAGACATGTAGATTTTTGTAATAATTGTAAAGTGTTGTTCCCGAAAACACGTTAGCTGCTGATTTACTGAATGGTGCACGAAAATAATGATTGCAAGGTGCAGACAAAGAAATTTTGCAGTCACTTGACATTAAAAATACTGTCTTTTATTAAAAAATGATATCCTACATAGCCAACAGTTGTCGTAAAGTTATTAAACGTTCTCTAAGTCTAATAGAAAGTCTTACATCGTGTAATGACTAAACTAAAAGGTCGCCACACATCTTTTCTGATGTACATACAGACCTTCATACGCAGGCCTCATCTCTGTTATGCATTATGATTCTGGAATATCTTCTTCTCTCTTTTCGTATCAATATTATTTCTTTCTCCTCATCTTATCTTTTTTCTGATTGCTGATTATTCTTTCTTCTTATTTCGTTTGCAGAGCTTTTAGTCCCATAAATAATACTTTTCAAACATTTTCGAGGTATATAATTACTAAATTTACCAATGCATCAAGGTATTTAACCCTCATAATCCTGTTAGCTTCAAATTATTGAATGCGAGAAAAGTTGATATATGTATGGAAATTTTGAAATAAACAAAATAATTTAGATAAACCAAGACTTTTATGTTGATGTTCGATATATAGTGTTGGTTTCCATCGTGTAATATGACAATACCGTGTAGGTAGTATCGAAAAACAAGAAAAAACATGAGTATTGCAGCTAAATGCATATTTCATTCGTTGATTCAAGAGATTGATACAAATGGTACAAGTTCAACAAAGTATTTCTTTATATTCGACAATTCAAAGAAAACAAACGAAAATAAAAATATAGCCATAAGTTAACTTCTGCAGAGGAACACATATATATAAATTAATATTTAACCACACAGTACATTTGTATTTATGTATGATTTCATATGTATATTAAGATAAACAATCAAAAGAAAGCAAAATTACAAATAGTAACTACCAGTAATTTAAAATTTGGCTTCTTTGGTCGCTCGTAATCGGTTGTCCTCAAACATAGTTCCTTTCGTGTTGATGTTTGTAAAATCGTATAGTATCATTTTCGTGAGAATCCAATGGCTTATAATTATTAGTTGCATTATTTCTTGATAGTGAAATATGATATAATGTTAATATTTTTCAGGTGGTATTGTCGGACTATTTCGTGTCAAATTTGTATGAAAGGCAACTATGTCTGTTTGATATTCAGACATTTCTTTGCGATAGAATAAAATCTCCTAGAAATCCTATGTTAGAATAATAAAGTTCTTGCTTCCTTGTGTTTTATTACTTAATTTGATGTCTTCGCTGTTCAGCACAAGTGAACACACGCATTATCATCGTTTCACTGGGAACCACAGAGCTGAAACCTAAACATTTACGTTAGCAGGGACGTAACCCCGTCGAAAATTCTTGTCATTTTGGCAGTGAAAGACATGTAGATTTTTGTAATAATTGTAAAGTGTTGTTCCCGAAAACACGTTAGCTGCTGATTTACTGAATGGTGCACGAAAATAATGATTGCAAGGTGCAGACAAAGAAATTTTGCAGTCACTTGACATTAAAAATACTGTCTTTTATTAAAAAATGATATCCTACATAGCCAACAGTTGTCGTAAAGTTATTAAACGTTCTCTAAGTCTAATAGAAAGTCTTACATCGTGTAATGACTAAACTAAAAGGTCGCCACACATCTTTTCTGATGTACATACAGACCTTCATACGCAGGCCTCATCTCTGTTATGCATTATGATTCTGGAATATCTTCTTCTCTCTTTTCGTATCAATATTATTTCTTTCTCCTCATCTTATCTTTTTTCTGATTGCTGATTATTCTTTCTTCTTATTTCGTTTGCAGAGCTTTTAGTCCCATAAATAATACTTTTCAAACATTTTCGAGGTATATAATTACTAAATTTACCAATGCATCAAGGTATTTAACCCTCATAATCCTGTTAGCTTCAAATTATTGAATGCGAGAAAAGTTGATATATGTATGGAAATTTTGAAATAAACAAAATAATTTAGATAAACCAAGACTTTTATGTTGATGTTCGATATATAGTGTTGGTTTCCATCGTGTAATATGACAATACCGTGTAGGTAGTATCGAAAAACAAGAAAAAACATGAGTATTGCAGCTAAATGCATATTTCATTCGTTGATTCAAGAGATTGATACAAATGGTACAAGTTCAACAAAGTATTTCTTTATATTCGACAATTCAAAGAAAACAAACGAAAACAAAAATATAGCCATAAGTTAACTTCTGCAGAGGAACACATATATATAAATTAATATTTAACCACACAGTACATTTGTATTTATGTATGATTTCATATGTATAATAAGATAAACAATCAAAAGAAAGCAAAATTACAAATAGTAACTACCAGTAATTTAAAATTTGGCTTCTTTGGTCGCTCGTAATCGGTTGTCCTCAAATATAGTTCCTTTCGTGTTGATGTTTGTAAAATCGTATAGTATCATTTTCGTGAGAATCCAATGGCTTATAATTATTAGTTGCATTATTTCTTGATAGTGAAATATGATATAATGTTAATATTTTTCAGGTGGTATTGTCGGACTATTTCGTGTCAAATTTGTATGAAAGGCAACTATGTCTGTTTGATATTCAGACATTTCTTTGCGATAGAATAAAATCTCCTAGAAATCCTATGTTAAAATAATAAAGTTCTTGCTTCCTTGTGTTTTATTACTTAATTTGATGTCTTCGCTGTTCAGCACAAGTGAACACACGCATTATCATCGTTTCACTGGGAACCACAGAGCTGAAACCTAAACATTTACGTTAGCAGGGACGTAACCCCGTCGAAAATTCTTGTCATTTTGGCAGTGAAAGACATGTAGATTTTTGTAATAATTGTAAAGTGTTGTTCCCGAAAACACGTTAGCTGCTGATTTACTGAATGGTGCACGAAAATAATGATTGCAAGGTCCAGACAAAGAAATTTTGCAGTCACTTGACATTAAAAATACTGTCTTTTATTAAAAAATGATATCCTACATAGCCAACAGTTGTCGTAAAGTTATTAAACGTTCTCTAAGTCTAATAGAAAGTCTTACATCGTGTAATGACTAAACTAAAAGGTCGCCACACATCTTTTCTGATGTACATACAGACCTTCATACGCAGGCCTCATCTCTGTTATGCATTATGATTCTGGAGTATCTTCTTCTCTCTTTTCGTATCAATATTATTTCTTTCTCCTCATCTTATCTTTTTTCTGATTGCTGATTATTCTTTCTTCTTATTTCGTTTGCAGAGCTTTTAGTCCCATAAATAATACTTTTCAAACATTTTCGAGGTATATAATTACTAAATTTACCAATGCATCAAGGTATTTAACCCTCATAATCCTGTTAGCTTCAAATTATTGAATGCGAGAAAAGTTGATATATGTATGGAAATTTTGAAATAAACAAAATAATTTAGATAAACCAAGACTTTTATGTTGATGTTCGATATATAGTGTTGGTTTCCATCGTGTAATATGACAATACCGTGTAGGTAGTATCGAAAAACAAGAAAAAACATGAGTATTGCAGCTAAATGCATATTTCATTCGTTGATTCAAGAGATTGATACAAATGGTACAAGTTCAACAAAGTATTTCTTTAGATTCGACAATTCAAAGAAAACAAACGAAAACAAAAATATAGCCATAAGTTAACTTCTGCAGAGGAACACATATATATAAATTAATATTTAACCACACAGTACATTTGTATTTATGTATGATTTCATATGTATATTAAGATAAACAATCAAAAGAAAGCAAAATTACAAATAGTAACTACCAGTAATTTAAAATTTGGCTTCTTTGGTCGCTCGTAATCGGTTGTCCTCAAATATAGTTCCTTTCGTGTTGATGTTTGTAAAATCGTATAGTATCATTTTCGTGAGAATCCAATGGCTTATAATTATTAGTTGCATTATTTCTTGATAGTGAAATATGATATAATGTTAATATTTTTCAGGTGGTATTGTCGGACTATTTCGTGTCAAATTTGTATGAAAGGCAACTATGTCTGTTTGATATTCAGACATTTCTTTGCGATAGAATAAAATCTCCTAGAAATCCTATGTTAAAATAATAAAGTTCTTGCTTCCTTGTGTTTTATTACTTAATTTGATGTCTTCGCTGTTCAGCACAAGTGAACACACGCATTATCATCGTTTCACTTGGAACCACAGAGCTGAAACCTAAACTTTTACGTTAGCAGGGACGTAACCCCGTCGAAAATTCTTGTCATTTTGGCAGTGAAAGACATGTAGATTTTTGTAATAATTGTAAAGTGTTGTTCCCGAAAACACGTTAGCTGCTGATTTACTGAATGGTGCACGAAAATAATGATTGCAAGGTGCAGACAAAGAAATTTTGCAGTCACTTGACATTAAAAATACTGTCTTTTATTAAAAAATGATATCCTACATAGCCAACAGTTGTCGTAAAGTTATTAAACGTTCTCTAAGTCTAATAGAAAGTCTTACATCGTGTAATGACTAAACTAAAAGGTCGCCACACATCTTTTCTGATGTACATACAGACCTTCATACTCAGGCCTCATCTCTGTTATGCATTATGATTCTGGAATATCTTCTTCTCTCTTTTCGTATCAATATTATTTCTTTCTCCTCATCTTATCTTTTTTCTGATTGCTGATTATTCTTTCTTCTTATTTCGTTTGCAAAGCTTTTAGTCCCATAAATAATACTTTTCAAACATTTTCGAGGTATATAATTACTAAATTTACCAATGCATCAAGGTATTTAACCCTCATAATCCTGTTAGCTTCAAATTATTGAATGCGAGAAAAGTTGATATATGTATGGAAATTTTGAAATAAACAAAATAATTTAGATAAACCAAGACTTTTATGTTGACGTTCGATATATAGTGTTGGTTTCCATCGTGTAATATGACAATACCGTGTAGGTAGTATCGAAAAACAAGAAAAAACATGAGTATTGCAGCGAAATGCATATTTCATTCGTTGATTCAAGAGATTGATACAAATGGTACAAGTTCAACAAAGTATTTCTTTAGATTCGACAATTCAAAGAAAACAAACGAAAACAAAAATATAGCCATAAGTTAACTTCTGCAGAGGAACACATATATATAAATTAATATTTAACCACACAGTACATTTGTATTTATGTATGATTTCATATGTATATTAAGATAAACAATCAAAAGAAAGCAAAATTACAAATAGTAACTACCAGTAATTTAAAATTTGGCTTCTTTGGTCGCTCGTAATCGGTTGTCCTCAAATATAGTTCCTTTCGTGTTGATGTTTGTAAAATCGTATAGTATCATTTTCGTGAGAATCCAATGGCTTATAATTATTAGTTGCATTATTTCTTGATAGTGAAATATGATATAATGTTAATATTTTTCAGGTGGTATTGTCGGACTATTTCGTGTCAAATTTGTATGAAAGGCAACTATGTCTGTTTGATATTCAGACATTTCTTTGCGATAGAATAAAATCTCCTAGAAATCCTATGTTAAAATAATAAAGTTCTTGCTTCCTTGTGTTTTATTACTTAATTTGATGTCTTCGCTGTTCAGCACAAGTGAACACACGCATTATCATCGTTTCACTTGGAACCACAGAGCTAAAACCTAAACTTTTACGTTAGCAGGGACGTAACCCCGTCGAAAATTCTTGTCATTTTGGCAGTGAAAGACATGTAGATTTTTGTAATAATTGTAAAGTGTTGTTCCCGAAAACACGTTAGCTGCTGATTTACTGAATGGTGCACGAAAATAATGATTGCAAGGTGCAGACAAAGAAATTTTGCAGTCACTTGACATTAAAAATACTGTCTTTTATTAAAAAATGATATCCTACATAGCCAACAGTTGTCGTAAAGTTATTAAACGTTCTCTAAGTCTAATAGAAAGTCTTACATCGTGTAATGACTAAACTAAAAGGTCGCCACACATCTTTTCTGATGTACATACAGACCTTCATACGCAGGCCTCATCTCTGTTATGCATTATGATTCTGGAATATCTTCTTCTCTCTTTTCGTATCAATATTATTTCTTTCTCCTCATCTTATCTTTTTTCTGATTGCTGATTATTCTTTCTTCTTATTTCGTTTGCAAAGCTTTTAGTCCCATAAATAATACTTTTCAAACATTTTCGAGGTATATAATTACTAAATTTACCAATGCATCAAGGTATTTAACCCTCATAATCCTGTTAGCTTCAAATTATTGAATGCGAGAAAAGTTGATATATGTATGGAAATTTTGAAATAAACAAAATAATTTAGATAAACCAAGACTTTTATGTTGACGTTCGATATATAGTGTTGGTTTCCATCGTGTAATATGACAATACCGTGTAGGTAGTATCGAAAAACAAGAAAAAACATGAGTATTGCAGCTAAATGCATATTTCATTCGTTGATTCAAGAGATTGATACAAATGGTACAAGTTCAACAAAGTATTTCTTTAGATTCGACAATTCAAAGAAAACAAACGAAAATAAAAATATAGCCATAAGTTAACTTCTGCAGAGGAACACATATATATAAATTAATATTTAACCACACAGTACATTTGTATTTATGTATGATTTCATATGTATATTAAGATAAACAATCAAAAGAAAGCAAAATTACAAATAGTAACTACCAGTAATTTAAAATTTGGCTTCTTTGGTCGCTCGTAATCGGTTGTCCTCAAACATAGTTCCTTTCGTGTTGATGTTTGTAAAATCGTATAGTATCATTTTCGTGAGAATCCAATGGCTTATAATTATTAGTTGCATTATTTCTTGATAGTGAAATATGATATAATGTTAATATTTTTCAGGTGGTATTGTCGGACTATTTCGTGTCAAATTTGTATGAAAGGCAACTATGTCTGTTTGATATTCAGACATTTCTTTGCGATAGAATAAAATCTCCTAGAAATCCTATGTTAAAATAATAAAGTTCTTGCTTCCTTGTGTTTTATTACTTAATTTGATGTCTTCGCTGTTCAGCACAAGTGAACACACGCATTATCATCGTTTCACTGGGAACCACAGAGCTGAAACCTAAACCTTTACGTTAGCAGGGACGTAACCCCGTCGAAAATTCTTGTCATTTTGGCAGTGAAAGACATGTAGATTTTTGTAATAATTGTAAAGTGTTGTTCCCGAAAACACGTTAGCTGCTGATTTACTGAATGGTGCACGAAATAATGATTGCAAGGTGCAGACAAAGAAATTTTGCAGTCACTTGACATTAAAAATACTGTCTTTTATTAAAAAATGATATCCTACATGTACATAGCCAACAGTTGTCGTAAAGTTATTAAACGTTCTCTAAGTCTAATAGAAAGTCTTACATCGTGTAATGACTAAACTAAAAGGTCGCCACACATCTTTTCTGATGTACATACAGACCTTCATACGCAGGCCTCATCTCTGTTATGCATTATGATTCTGGAATATCTTCTTTTCTCTTTTCGTATCAATATTATTTCTTTCTCCTCATCTTATCTTTTTTCTGATTGCTGATTATTCTTTCTTCTTATTTCGTTTGCAGAGCTTTTAGTCCCATAAATAATACTTTTCAAACATTTTCGAGGTATATAATTACTAAATTTACCAATGCATCAAGGTATTTAACCCTCATAATCCTGTTAGCTTCAAATTATTGAATGCGAGAAAAGTTGATATATGTATGGAAATTTTGAAATAAACAAAATAATTTAGATAAACCAAGACTTTTATGTTGACGTTCGATATATAGTGTTGGTTTCCATCGTGTAATATGACAATACCGTGTAGGTAGTATCGAAAAACAAGAAAAAACATGAGTATTGCAGCTAAATGCATATTTCATTCGTTGATTCAAGAGATTGATACAAATGGTACAAGTTCAACAAAGTATTTTTTTAGATTCGACAATTCAAAGAAAACAAACGAAAACAAAAATATAGCCATAAGTTAACTTCTGCAGAGGAACACATATATATAAATTAATATTTAACCACACAGTACATTTGTATTTATGTATGATTTAATATGTATATTAAGATAAACAATCAAAAGAAAGCAAAATTACAAATAGTAACTACCAGTAATTTAAAATTTGGCTTCTTTGGTCGCTCGTAATCGGTTGTCCTCAAATATAGTTCCTTTCGTGTTGATGTTTGTAAAATCGTATAGTATCATTTTCGTGAGAATCCAATGGCTTATAATTATTAGTTGCATTATTTCTTGATAGTGAAATATGATATAATGTTAATATTTTTCAGGTGGTATTGTCGGACTATTTCGTGTCAAATTTGTATGAAAGGCAACTATGTCTGTTTGATATTCAGACATTTCTTTGCGATAGAATAAAATCTCCTAGAAATCCTATGTTAAAATAATAAAGTTCTTGCTTCCTTGTGTTTTATTACTTAATTTGATGTCTTCGCTGTTCAGCACAAGTGAACACACGCATTATCATCGTTTCACTGGGAACCACAGAGCTGAAACCTAAACTTTTACGTTAGCAGGGACGTAACCCCGTCGAAAATTCTTGTCATTTTGGCAGTGAAAGACATGTAGATGTTTGTAATAATTGTAAAGTGTTGTTCCCGAAAACACGTTAGCTGCTGATTTACTGAATGGTGCACGAAAATAATGATTGCAAGGTGCAGACAAAGAAATTTTGCAGTCACTTGACATTAAAAATACTGTCTTTTATTAAAAAATGATATCCTACATAGCCAACAGTTGTCGTAAAGTTATTAAACGTTCTCTAAGTCTAATAGAAAGTCTTACATCGTGTAATGACTAAACTAAAAGGTCGCCACACATCTTTTCTGATGTACATACAGACCTTCATACGCAGGCCTCATCTCTGTTATGCATTATGATTCTGGAATATCTTCTTCTCTCTTTTCGTATCAATATTATTTCTTTCTCCTCATCTTATCTTTTTTCTGATTGCTGATTATTCTTTCTTCTTATTTCGTTTGCAAAGCTTTTAGTCCCATAAATAATACTTTTCAAACATTTTCGAGGTATATAATTACTAAATTTACCAATGCATCAAGGTATTTAACCCTCATAATCCTGTTAGCTTCAAATTATTGAATGCGAGAAAAGTTGATATATGTATGGAAATTTTGAAATAAACAAAATAATTTAGATAAACCAAGACTTTTATGTTGACGTTCGATATATAGTGTTGGTTTCCATCGTGTAATATGACAATACCGTGTAGGTAGTATCGAAAAACAAGAAAAAACATGAGTATTGCAGCTAAATGCATATTTCATTCGTTGATTCAAGAGATTGATACAAATGGTACAAGTTCAACAAAGTATTTCTTTAGATTCGACAATTCAAAGAAAACAAACGAAAACAAAAATATAGCCATAAGTTAACTTCTGCAGAGGAACACATATATATAAATTAATATTTAACCACACAGTACATTTGTATTTATGTATGATTTCATATGTATATTAAGATAAACAATCAAAAGAAAGCAAAATTACAAATAGTTACTACCAGTAATTTAAAATTTGGCTTCTTTGGTCGCTCGTAATCGGTTGTCCTCAAATATAGTTCCTTTCGTGTTGATGTTTGTAAAATCGTATAGTATCATTTTCGTGAGAATCCAATGGCTTATAATTATTAGTTGCATTATTTCTTGATAGTGAAATATGATATAATGTTAATATTTTTCAGGTGGTATTGTCGGACTATTTCGTGTCAAATTTGTATGAAAGGCAACTATGTCTGTTTGATATTCAGACATTTCTTTGCGATAGAAAAAAATCTCCTAGAAATCCTATGTTAAAATAATAAAGTTCTTGCTTCCTTGTGTTTTATTACTTAATTTGATGTCTTCGCTGTTCAGCACAAGTGAACACACGCATTATCATCGTTTCACTGGGAACCACAGAGCTGAAACCTAAACATTTACGTTAGCAGGGACGTAACCCCGTCGAAAATTCTTGTCATTTTGGCAGTGAAAGACATGTAGATTTTTGTAATAATTGTAAAGTGTTGTTCCCGAAAACACGTTAGCTGCTGATTTACTGAATGGTGCACGAAAATAATGATTGCAAGGTGCAGACAAAGAAATTTTGCAGTCACTTGACATTAAAAATACTGTCTTTTATTAAAAAATGATATCCTACATAGCCAACAGTTGTCGTAAAGTTATTAAACGTTCTCTAAGTCTAATAGAAAGTCTTACATCGTGTAATGACTAAACTAAAAGGTCGCCACACATCTTTTCTGATGTACATACAGACCTTCATACGCAGGCCTCATCTCTGTTATGCATTATGATTCTGGAATATCTTCTTCTCTCTTTTCGTATCAATATTATTTCTTTCTCCTCATCTTATCTTTTTTCTGATTGCTGATTATTCTTTCTTCTTATTTCGTTTGCAAAGCTTTTAGTCCCATAAATAATACTTTTCAAACATTTTCGAGGTATATAATTACTAAATTTACCAATGCATCAAGGTATTTAACCCTCATAATCCTGTTAGCTTCAAATTATTGAATGCGAGAAAAGTTGATATATGTATGGAAATTTTGAAATAAACAAAATAATTTAGATAAACCAAGACTTTTATGTTGAGGTTCGATATATAGTGTTGGTTTCCATCGTGTAATATGACAATACCGTGTAGGTAGTATCGAAAAACAAGAAAAAACATGAGTATTGCAGCTAAATGCATATTTCATTCGTTGATTCAAGAGATTGATACAAATGGTACAAGTTCAACAAAGTATTTCTTTAGATTCGACAATTCAAAGAAAACAAACGAAAACAAAAATATAGCCATAAGTTAACTTCTGCAGAGGAACACATATATATAAATTAATATTTCACCACACAGTACATTTGTATTTATGTATGATTTCATATGTATATTAAGATAAACAATCAAAAGAAAGCAAAATTACAAATAGTTACTACCAGTAATTTAAAATTTGGCTTCTTTGGTCGCTCGTAATCGGTTGTCCTCAAATATAGTTCCTTTCGTGTTGATGTTTGTAAAATCGTATAGTATCATTTTCGTGAGAATCCAATGGCTTATAATTATTAGTTGCATTATTTCTTGATAGTGAAATATGATATAATGTTAATATTTTTCAGGTGGTATTGTCGGACTATTTCGTGTCAAATTTGTATGAAAGGCAACTATGTCTGTTTGATATTCAGACATTTCTTTGCGATAGAATAAAATCTCCTAGAAATCCTATGTTAAAATAATAAAGTTCTTGCTTCCTTGTGTTTTATTACTTAATTTGATGTCTTCGCTGTTCAGCACAAGTGAACACACGCATTATCATCGTTTCACTGGGAACCACAGAGCTGAAACCTAAACATTTACGTTAGCAGGGACGTAACCCCGTCGAAAATTCTTGTCATTTTGGCAGTGAAAGACATGTAGATTTTTGTAATAATTGTAAAGTGTTGTTCCCGAAAACACGTTAGCTGCTGATTTACTGAATGGTGCACGAAAATAATGATTGCAAGGTGCAGACAAAGAAATTTTGCAGTCACTTGACATTAAAAATACTGTCTTTTATTAAAAAATGATATCCTACATAGCCAACAGTTGTCGTAAAGTTATTAAACGTTCTCTAAGTCTAATAGAAAGTCTTACATCGTGTAATGACTAAACTAAAAGGTCGCCACACATCTTTTCTGATGTACATACAGACCTTCATACGCAGGCCTCATCTCTGTTATGCATTATGATTCTGGAATATCTTCTTCTCTCTTTTCGTATCAATATTATTTCTTTCTCCTCATCTTATCTTTTTTCTGATTGCTGATTATTCTTTCTTCTTATTTCGTTTGCAAAGCTTTTAGTCCCATAAATAATACTTTTCAAACATTTTCGAGGTATATAATTACTAAATTTACCAATGCATCAAGGTATTTAACCCTCATAATCCTGTTAGCTTCAAATTATTGAATGCGAGAAAAGTTGATATATGTATGGAAATTTTGAAATAAACAAAATAATTTAGATAAACCAAGACTTTTATGTTGACGTTCGATATATAGTGTTGGTTTCCATCGTGTAATATGACAATACCGTGTAGGTAGTATCGAAAAACAAGAAAAAACATGAGTATTGCAGCTAAATGCATATTTCATTCGTTGATTCAAGAGATTGATACAAATGGTACAAGTTCAACAAAGTATTTCTTTAGATTCGACAATTCAAAGAAAACAAACGAAAACAAAAATATAGCCATAAGTTAACTTCTGCAGAGGAACACATATATATAAATTAATATTTAACCACACAGTACATTTGTATTTATGTATGATTTCATATGTATATTAAGATAAACAATCAAAAGAAAGCAAAATTACAAATAGTAACTACCAGTAATTTAAAATTTGGCTTCTTTGGTCGCTCGTAATCGGTTGTCCTCAAATATAGTTCCTTTCGTGTTGATGTTTGTAAAATCGTATAGTATCATTTTCGTGAGAATCCAATGGCTTATAATTATTAGTTGCATTATTTCTTGATAGTGAAATATGATATAATGTTAATATTTTTCAGGTGGTATTGTCGGACTATTTCGTGTCAAATTTGTATGAAAGGCAACTATGTCTGTTTGATATTCAGACATTTCTTTGCGATAGAATAAAATCTCCTAGAAATCCTATGTTAAAATAATAAAGTTCTTACTTCCTTGTGTTTTATTACTTAATTTGATGTCTTCGCTGTTCAGCACAAGTGAACACACGCATTATCATCGTTTCACTGGGAACCACAGAGCTGAAACCTAAACATTTACGTTAGCAGAGACGTAACCCCGTCGAAAATTCTTGTCATTTTGGCAGTGAAAGACATGTAGATTTTTGTAATAATTGTAAAGTGTTGTTCCCGAAAACATGTTAGCTGCTGATTTACTGAATGGTGCACGAAAATAATGATTGCAAGGTGCAGACAAAGAAATTTTGCAGTCACTTGACATTAAAAATACTGTCTTTTATTAAAAAATGATATCCTACATAGCCAACAGTTGTCGTAAAGTTATTAAACGTTCTCTAAGTCTAATAGAAAGTCTTACATCGTGTAATGACTAAACTAAAAGGTCGCCACACATCTTTTCTGATGTACATACAGACCTTCATACGCAGGCCTCATCTCTGTTATGCATTATGATTCTGGAATATCTTCTTCTCTCTTTTCGTATCAATATTGTTTCTTTCTCCTCATCTTATCTTTTTTCTGATTGCTGATTATTCTTTCTTCTTATTTCGTTTGCAAAGCTTTTAGTCCCATAAATAATACTTTTCAAACATTTTCGAGGTATATAATTACTAAATTTACCAATGCATCAAGGTATTTAACCCTCATAATCCTGTTAGCTTCAAATTATTGAATGCGAGAAAAGTTGATATATGTATGGAAATTTGAAATAAACAAAATAATTTAGATAAACCAAGACTTTTATGTTGACGTTCGATATATAGTGTTGGTTTCCATCGTGTAATATGACAATACCGTGTAGGTAGTATCGAAAAACAAGAAAAAACATGAGTATTGCAGCTAAATGCATATTTCATTCGTTGATTCAAGAGATTGATACAAATGGTACAAGTTCAACAAAGTATTTCTTTAGATTCGACAATTCAAAGAAAACAAACGAAAACAAAAATATAGCCATAAGTTAACTTCTGCAGAGGAACACATATATATAAATTAATATTTAACCACACAGTACATTTGTATTTATGTATGATTTCATATGTATATTAAGATAAACAATCAAAAGAAAGCAAAATTACAAATAGTAACTACCAGTAATTTAAAATTTGGCTTCTTTGGTCGCTCGTAATCGGTTGTCCTCAAATATAGTTCCTTTCGTGTTGATGTTTGTAAAATCGTATAGTATCATTTTCGTGAGAATCCAATGGCTTATAATTATTAGTTGCATTATTTCTTGATAGTGAAATATGATATAATGTTAATATTTTTCAGGTGGTATTGTCGGACTATTTCGTGTCAAATTTGTATGAAAGGCAACTATGTCTGTTTGATATTCAGACATTTCTTTGCGATAGAATAAAATCTCCTAGAAATCCTATGTTAAAATAATAAAGTTCTTGCTTCCTTGTGTTTTATTACTTAATTTGATGTCTTCGCTGTTCAGCACAAGTGAACACACGCATTATCATCGTTTCACTGGGAACCACAGAGCTGAAACCTAAACATTTACGTTAGCAGGGACGTAACCCCGTCGAAAATTCTTGTCATTTTGGCAGTGAAAGACATGTAGATTTTTGTAATAATTGTAAAGTGTTGTTCCCGAAAACACGTTAGCTGCTGATTTACTGAATGGTGCACGAAAATAATGATTGCAAGGTGCAGACAAAGAAATTTTGCAGTCACTTGACATTAAAAATACTGTCTTTTATTAAAAAATTATATCCTACATAGCCAACAGTTGTCGTAAAGTTATTAAACGTTCTCTAAGTCTAATAGAAAGTCTTACATCGTGTAATGACTAAACTAAAAGGTCGCCACACATCTTTTCTGATGTACATACAGACCTTCATACGCAGGCCTCATCTCTGTTATGCATTATGATTCTGGAATATCTTCTTCTCTCTTTTCGTATCAATATTATTTCTTTCTCCTCATCTTATCTTTTTTCTGATTGCTGATTATTCTTTCTTCTTATTTCGTTTGCAAAGCTTTTAGTCCCATAAATAATACTTTTCAAACATTTTCGAGGTATATAATTACTAAATTTACCAATGCATCAAGGTATTTAACCCTCATAATCCTGTTAGCTTCAAATTATTGAATGCGAGAAAAGTTGATATATGTATGGAAATTTTGAAATAAACAAAATAATTTAGATAAACCAAGACTTTTATGTTGATGTTCGATATATAGTGTTGGTTTCCATCGTGTAATATGACAATACCGTGTAGGTAGTATCGAAAAACAAGAAAAAACATGAGTATTGCAGCTAAATGCATATTTCATTCGTTGATTCAAGAGATTGATACAAATGGTACAAGTTCAACAAAGTATTTCTTTAGATTCGACAATTCAAAGAAAACAAACGAAAACAAAAATATAGCCATAAGTTAACTTCTGCAGAGGAACACATATATATAAATTAATATTTAACCACACAGTACATTTGTATTTATGTATGATTTCATATGTATATTAAGATAAACAATCAAAAGAAAGCAAAATTACAAATAGTAACTACCAGTAATTTAAAATTTGGCTTCTTTGGTCGCTCGTAATCGGTTGTCCTCAAATATAGTTCCTTTCGTGTTGATGTTTGTAAAATCGTATAGTATCATTTTCGTGAGAATCCAATGGCTTATAATTATTAGTTGCATTATTTCTTGATAGTGAAATATGATATAATGTTAATATTTTTCAGGTGGTATTGTCGGACTATTTCGTGTCAAATTTGTATGAAAGGCAACTATGTCTGTTTGATATTCAGACATTTCTTTGCGATAGAATAAAATCTCCTAGAAATCCTATGTTAAAATAATAAAGTTCTTGCTTCCTTGTGTTTTATTACTTAATTTGATGTCTTCGCTGTTCAGCACAAGTGAACACACGCATTATCATCGTTTCACTGGGAACCACAGAGCTGAAACCTAAACATTTACGTTAGCAGGGACGTAACCCCGTCGAAAATTCTTGTCATTTTGGCAGTGAAAGACATGTAGATTTTTGTAATAATTGTAAAGTGTTGTTCCCGAAAACACGTTAGCTGCTGATTTACTGAATGGTGCACGAAAATAATGATTGCAAGGTGCAGACAAAGAAATTTTGCAGTCACTTGACATTAAAAATACTGTCTTTTATTAAAAAATGATATCCTACATAGCCAACAGTTGTCGTAAAGTTATTAAACGTTCTCTAAGTCTAATAGAAAGTCTTACATCGTGTAATGACTAAACTAAAAGGTCGCCACACATCTTTTCTGATGTACATACAGACCTTCATACGCAGGCCTCATCTCTGTTATGCATTATGATTCTGGAATATCTTCTTCTCTCTTTTCGTATCAATATTATTTCTTTCTCCTCATCTTATCTTTTTTCTGATTGCTGATTATTCTTTCTTCTTATTTCGTTTGCAAAGCTTTTAGTCCCATAAATAATACTTTTCAAACATTTTCGAGGTATATAATTACTAAATTTACCAATGCATCAAGGTATTTAACCCTCATAATCCTGTTAGCTTCAAATTATTGAATGCGAGAAAAGTTGATATATGTATGGAAATTTTGAAATAAACAAAATAATTTAGATAAACCAAGACTTTTATGTTGATGTTCGATATATAGTGTTGGTTTCCATCGTGTAATATGACAATACCGTGTAGGTAGTATCGAAAAACAAGAAAAAACATGAGTATTGCAGCTAAATGCATATTTCATTCGTTGATTCAAGAGATTGATACAAATGGTACAAGTTCAACAAAGTATTTCTTTAGATTCGACAATTCAAAGAAAACAAACGAAAACAAAAATATAGCCATAAGTTAACTTCTGCAGAGGAACACATATATATAAATTAATATTTAACCACACAGTACATTTGTATTTATGTATGATTTCATATGTATATTAAGATAAACAATCAAAAGAAAGCAAAATTACAAATAGTAACTACCAGTAATTTAAAATTTGGCTTCTTTGGTCGCTCGTAATCGGTTGTCCTCAAATATAGTTCCTTTCGTGTTGATGTTTGTAAAATCGTATAGTATCATTTTCGTGAGAATCCAATGGCTTATAATTATTAGTTGCATTATTTCTTGATAGTGAAATATGATATAATGTTAATATTTTTCAGGTGGTATTGTCGGACTATTTCGTGTCAAATTTGTATGAAAGGCAACTATGTCTGTTTGATATTCAGACATTTCTTTGCGATAGAATAAAATCTCCTAGAAATCCTATGTTAAAATAATAAAGTTCTTGCTTCCTTGTGTTTTATTACTTAATTTGATGTCTTCGCTGTTCAGCACAAGTGAACACACGCATTATCATCGTTTCACTGGGAACCACAGAGCTGAAACCTAAACATTTACGTTAGCAGGGACGTAACCCCGTCGAAAATTCTTGTCATTTTGGCAGTGAAAGACATGTAGATTTTTGTAATAATTGTAAAGTGTTGTTCCCGAAAACACGTTAGCTGCTGATTTACTGAATGGTGCACGAAAATAATGATTGCAAGGTGCAGACAAAGAAATTTTGCAGTCACTTGACATTAAAAATACTGTCTTTTATTAAAAAATGATATCCTACATAGCCAACAGTTGTCGTAAAGTTATTAAACGTTCTCTAAGTCTAATAGAAAGTCTTACATCGTGTAATGACTAAACTAAAAGGTCGCCACACATCTTTTCTGATGTACATACAGACCTTCATACGCAGGCCTCATCTCTGTTATGCATTATGATTCTGGAATATCTTCTTCTCTCTTTTCGTATCAATATTATTTCTTTCTCCTCATCTTATCTTTTTTCTGATTGCTGATTATTCTTTCTTCTTATTTCGTTTGCAAAGCTTTTAGTCCCATAAATAATACTTTTCAAACATTTTCGAGGTATATAATTACTAAATTTACCAATGCATCAAGGTATTTAACCCTCATAATCCTGTTAGCTTCAAATTATTGAATGCGAGAAAAGTTGATATATGTATGGAAATTTTGAAATAAACAAAATAATTTAGATAAACCAAGACTTTTATGTTGACGTTCGATATATAGTGTTGGTTTCCATCGTGTAATATGACAATACCGTGTAGGTAGTATCGAAAAACAAGAAAAAACATGAGTATTGCAGCTAAATGCATATTTCATTCGTTGATTCAAGAGATTGATACAAATGGTACAAGTTCAACAAAGTATTTCTTTAGATTCGACAATTCAAAGAAAACAAACGAAAACAAAAATATAGCCATAAGTTAACTTCTGCAGAGGAACACATATATATAAATTAATATTTAACCACACAGTACATTTGTATTTATGTATGATTGCATATGCATATTAAGATAAACAATCAAAAGAAAGCAAAATTACAAATAGTAACTACCAGTAATTTAAAATTTGGCTTCTTTGGTCGCTCGTAATCGGTTGTCCTCAAATATAGTTCCTTTCGTGTTGATGTTTGTAAAATCGTATAGTATCATTTTCGTGAGAATCCAATGGCTTATAATTATTAGTTGCATTATTTCTTGATAGTGAAATATGATATAATGTTAATATTTTTCAGGTGGTATTGTCGGACTATTTCGTGTCAAATTTGTATGAAAGGCAACTATGTCTGTTTGATATTCAGACATTTCTTTGCGATAGAATAAAATCTCCTAGAAATCCTATGTTAAAATAATAAAGTTCTTGCTTCCTTGTGTTTTATTACTTAATTTGATGTCTTCGCTGTTCAGCACAAGTGAACACACGCATTATCATCGTTTCACTGGGAACCACAGAGCTGAAACCTAAACATTTACGTTAGCAGGGACGTAACCCCGTCGAAAATTCTTGTCATTTTGGCAGTGAAAGACATGTAGATTTTTGTAATAATTGTAAAGTGTTGTTCCCGAAAACACGTTAGCTGCTTATTTACTGAATGGTGCACGAAAATAATGATTGCAAGGTGCAGACAAAGAAATTTTGCAGTCACTTGACATTAAAAATACTGTCTTTTATTAAAAAATGATATCCTACATAGCCAACAGTTGTCGTAAAGTTATTAAACGTTCTCTAAGTCTAATAGAAAGTCTTACATCGTGTAATGACTAAACTAAAAGGTCGCCACACATCTTTTCTGATGTACATACAGACCTTCATACGCAGGCCTCATCTCTGTTATGCATTATGATTCTGGAATATCTTCTTCTCTCTTTTCGTATCAATATTATTTCTTTCTCCTCATCTTATCTTTTTTCTGATTGCTGATTATTCTTTCTTCTTATTTCGTTTGCAAAGCTTTTAGTCCCATAAATAATACTTTTCAAACATTTTCGAGGTATATAATTACTAAATTTACCAATGCATCAAGGTATTTAACCCTCATAATCCTGTTAGCTTCAAATTATTGAATGCGAGGAAAGTTGATATATGTATGGAAATTTTGAAATAAACAAAATAATTTAGATAAACCAAGACTTTTATGTTGACGTTCGATATATAGTGTTGGTTTCCATCGTGTAATATGACAATACCGTGTAGGTAGTATCGAAAAACAAGAAAAAACATGAGTATTGCAGCTAAATGCATATTTCATTCGTTGATTCAAGAGATTGATACAAATGGTACAAGTTCAACAAAGTATTTCTTTAGATTCGACAATTCAAAGAAAACAAACGAAAACAAAAATATAGCCATAAGTTAACTTCTGCAGAGGAACACATATATATAAATTAATATTTAACCACACAGTACATTTGTATTTATGTATGATTGCATATGCATATTAAGATAAACAATCAAAAGAAAGCAAAATTACAAATAGTAACTACCAGTAATTTAAAATTTGGCTTCTTTGGTCGCTCGTAATCGGTTGTCCTCAAATATAGTTCCTTTCGTGTTGATGTTTGTAAAATCGTATAGTATCATTTTCGTGAGAATCCAATGGCTTATAATTATTAGTTGCATTATTTCTTGATAGTGAAATATGATATAATGTTAATATTTTTCAGGTGGTATTGTCGGACTATTTCGTGTCAAATTTGTATGAAAGGCAACTATGTCTGTTTTGATATTCAGACATTTCTTTGCGATAGAATAAAATCTCCTAGAAATCCTATGTTAAAATAATAAAGTTCTTGCTTCCTTGTGTTTTATTACTTAATTTGATGTCTTCGCTGTTCAGCACAAGTGAACACACGCATTATCATCGTTTCACTGGGAACCACAGAGCTGAAACCTAAACATTTACGTTAGCAGGGACGTAACCCCGTCGAAAATTCTTGTCATTTTGGCAGTGAAAGACATGTAGATTTTTGTAATAATTGTAAAGTGTTGTTCCCGAAAACACGTTAGCTGCTTATTTACTGAATGGTGCACGAAAATAATGATTGCAAGGTGCAGACAAAGAAATTTTGCAGTCACTTGACATTAAAAATACTGTCTTTTATTAAAAAATGATATCCTACATAGCCAACAGTTGTCGTAAAGTTATTAAACGTTCTCTAAGTCTAATAGAAAGTCTTACATCGTGTAATGACTAAACTAAAAGGTCGCCACACATCTTTTCTGATGTACATACAGACCTTCATACGCAGGCCTCATCTCTGTTATGCATTATGATTCTGGAATATCTTCTTCTCTCTTTTCGTATCAATATTATTTCTTTCTCCTCATCTTATCTTTTTTCTGATTGCTGATTATTCTTTCTTCTTATTTCGTTTGCAAAGCTTTTAGTCCCATAAATAATACTTTTCAAACATTTTCGAGGTATATAATTACTAAATTTACCAATGCATCAAGGTATTTAACCCTCATAATCCTGTTAGCTTCAAATTATTGAATGCGAGAAAAGTTGATATATGTATGGAAATTTTGAAATAAACAAAATAATTTAGATAAACCAAGACTTTTATGTTGACGTTCGATATATAGTGTTGGTTTCCATCGTGTAATATGACAATACCGTGTAGGTAGTATCGAAAAACAAGAAAAAACATGAGTATTGCAGCTAAATGCATATTTCATTCGTTGATTCAAGAGATTGATACAAATGGTACAAGTTCAACAAAGTATTTCTTTAGATTCGACAATTCAAAGAAAACAAACGAAAACAAAAATATAGCCATAAGTTAACTTCTGCAGAGGAACACATATATATAAATTAATATTTAACCACACAGTACATTTGTATTTATGTATGATTTCATATGTATATTAAGATAAACAATCAAAAGAAAGCAAAATTACAAATAGTAACTACCAGTAATTTAAAATTTGGCTTCTTTGGTCGCTCGTAATCGGTTGTCCTCAAATATAGTTCCTTTCGTGTTGATGTTTGTAAAATCGTATAGTATCATTTTCGTGAGAATCCAATGGCTTATAATTATTAGTTGCATTATTTCTTGATAGTGAAATATGATATAATGTTAATATTTTTCAGGTGGTATTGTCGGACTATTTCGTGTCAAATTTGTATGAAAGGCAACTATGTCTGTTTGATATTCAGACATTTCTTTGCGATAGAAAAAAATCTCCTAGAAATCCTATGTTAAAATAATAAAGTTCTTGCTTCCTTGTGTTTTATTACTTAATTTGATGTCTTCGCTGTTCAGCACAAGTGAACACACGCATTATCATCGTTTCACTGGGAACCACAGAGCTGAAACCTAAACATTTACGTTAGCAGGGACGTAACCCCGTCGAAAATTCTTGTCATTTTGGCAGTGAAAGACATGTAGATTTTTGTAATAATTGTAAAGTGTTGTTCCCGAAAACACGTTAGCTGCTGATTTACTGAATGGTGCACGAAAATAATGATTGCAAGGTGCAGACAAAGAAATTTTGCAGTCACTTGACATTAAAAATACTGTCTTTTATTAAAAAATGATATCCTACATAGCCAACAGTTGTCGTAAAGTTATTAAACGTTCTCTAAGTCTAATAGAAAGTCTTACATCGTGTAATGACTAAACTAAAAGGTCGCCACACATCTTTTCTGATGTACATACAGACCTTCATACGCAGGCCTCATCTCTGTTATGCATTATGATTCTGGAATATCTTCTTCTCTCTTTTCGTATCAATATTATTTCTTTCTCCTCATCTTATCTTTTTTCTGATTGCTGATTATTCTTTCTTCTTATTTCGTTTGCAAAGCTTTTAGTCCCATAAATAATACTTTTCAAACATTTTCGAGGTATATAATTACTAAATTTACCAATGCATCAAGGTATTTAACTCTCATAATCCTGTTAGCTTCAAATTATTGAATGCGAGGAAAGTTGATATATGTATGGAAATTTTGAAATAAACAAAATAATTTAGATAAACCAAGACTTTTATGTTGACGTTCGATATATAGTGTTGGTTTCCATCGTGTAATATGACAATACCGTGTAGGTAGTATCGAAAAACAAGAAAAAACATGAGTATTGCAGCTAAATGCATATTTCATTCGTTGATTCAAGAGATTGATACAAATGGTACAAGTTCAACAAAGTATTTCTTTAGATTCGACAATTAAAAGAAAACAAACGAAAACAAAAATATAGCCATAAGTTAACTTCTGCAGAGGAACACATATATATAAATTAATATTTAACCACACAGTACATTTGTATTTATGTATGATTGCATATGCATATTAAGATAAACAATCAAAAGAAAGCAAAATTACAAATAGTAACTACCAGTAATTTAAAATTTGGCTTCTTTGGTCGCTCGTAATCGGTTGTCCTCAAATATAGTTCCTTTCGTGTTGATGTTTGTAAAATCGTATAGTATCATTTTCGTGAGAATCCAATGGCTTATAATTATTAGTTGCATTATTTCTTGATAGTGAAATATGATATAATGTTAATATTTTTCAGGTGGTATTGTCGGACTATTTCGTGTCAAATTTGTATGAAAGGCAACTATGTCTGTTTGATATTCAGACATTTCTTTGCGATAGAATAAAATCTCCTAGAAATCCTATGTTAAAATAATAAAGTTCTTGCTTCCTTGTGTTTTATTACTTAATTTGATGTTTTCGCTGTTCAGCACAAGTGAACACACGCATTATCATCGTTTCACTGGGAACCACAGAGCTGAAACCTAAACATTTACGTTAGCAGGGACGTAACCCCGTCGAAAATTCTTGTCATTTTGGCAGTGAAAGACATGTAGATTTTTGTAATAATTGTAAAGTGTTGTTCCCGAAAACACGTTAGCTGCTTATTTACTGAATGGTGCACGAAAATAATGATTGCAAGGTGCAGACAAAGAAATTTTGCAGTCACTTGACATTAAAAATACTGTCTTTTATTAAAAAATGATATCCTACATAGCCAACAGTTGTCGTAAAGTTATTAAACGTTCTCTAAGTCTAATAGAAAGTCTTACATCGTGTAATGACTAAACTAAAAGGTCGCCACACATCTTTTCTGATGTACATACAGACCTTCATACGCAGGCCTCATCTCTGTTATGCATTATGATTCTGGAATATCTTCTTCTCTCTTTTCGTATCAATATTATTTCTTTCTCCTCATCTTATCTTTTTTCTGATTGCTGATTATTCTTTCTTCTTATTTCGTTTGCAAAGCTTTTAGTCCCATAAATAATACTTTTCAAACATTTTCGAGGTATATAATTACTAAATTTACCAATGCATCAAGGTATTTAACCCTCATAATCCTGTTAGCTTCAAATTATTGAATGCGAGAAAAGTTGATATATGTATGGAAATTTTGAAATAAACAAAATAATTTAGATAAACCAAGACTTTTATGTTGACGTTCGATATATAGTGTTGGTTTCCATCGTGTAATATGACAATACCGTGTAGGTAGTATCGAAAAACAAGAAAAAACATGAGTATTGCAGCTAAATGCATATTTCATTCGTTGATTCAAGAGATTGATACAAATGGTACAAGTTCAACAAAGTATTTCTTTAGATTCGACAATTCAAAGAAAACAAACGAAAACAAAAATATAGCCATAAGTTAACTTCTGCAGAGGAACACATATATATAAATTAATATTTAACCACACAGTACATTTGTATTTATGTATGATTGCATATGTATATTAAGATAAACAATCAAAAGAAAGCAAAATTACAAATAGTAACTACCAGTAATTTAAAATTTGGCTTCTTTGGTCGCTCGTAATCGGTTGTCCTCAAATATAGTTCCTTTCGTGTTGATGTTTGTAAAATCGTATAGTATCATTTTCGTGAGAATCCAATGGCTTATAATTATTAGTTGCATTATTTCTTGATAGTGAAATATGATATAATGTTAATATTTTTCAGGTGGTATTGTCGGACTATTTCGTGTCAAATTTGTATGAAAGGCAACTATGTCTGTTTGATATTCAGACATTTCTTTGCGATAGAATAAAATCTCCTAGAAATCCTATGTTAAAATAATAAAGTTCTTGCTTCCTTGTGTTTTATTACTTAATTTGATGTTTTCGCTGTTCAGCACAAGTGAACACACGCATTATCATCGTTTCACTGGGAACCACAGAGCTGAAACCTAAACATTTACGTTAGCAGGGACGTAACCCCGTCGAAAATTCTTGTCATTTTGGCAGTGAAAGACATGTAGATTTTTGTAATAATTGTAAAGTGTTGTTCCCGAAAACACGTTAGCTGCTTATTTACTGAATGGTGCACGAAAATAATGATTGCAAGGTGCAGACAAAGAAATTTTGCAGTCACTTGACATTAAAAATACTGTCTTTTATTAAAAAATGATATCCTACATAGCCAACAGTTGTCGTAAAGTTATTAAACGTTCTCTAAGTCTAATAGAAAGTCTTACATCGTGTAATGACTAAACTAAAAGGTCGCCACACATCTTTTCTGATGTACATACAGACCTTCATACGCAGGCCTCATCTCTGTTATGCATTATGATTCTGGAATATCTTCTTCTCTCTTTTCGTATCAATATTATTTCTTTCTCCTCATCTTATCTTTTTTCTGATTGCTGATTATTCTTTCTTCTTATTTCGTTTGCAAAGCTTTTAGTCCCATAAATAATACTTTTCAAACATTTTCGAGGTATATAATTACTAAATTTACCAATGCATCAAGGTATTTAACCCTCATAATCCTGTTAGCTTCAAATTATTGAATGCGAGAAAAGTTGATATATGTATGGAAATTTTGAAATAAACAAAATAATTTAGATAAACCAAGACTTTTATGTTGACGTTCGATATATAGTGTTGGTTTCCATCGTGTAATATGACAATACCGTGTAGGTAGTATCGAAAAACAAGAAAAAACATGAGTATTGCAGCTAAATGCATATTTCATTCGTTGATTCAAGAGATTGATACAAATGGTACAAGTTCAACAAAGTATTTCTTTAGATTCGACAATTCAAAGAAAACAAACGAAAACAAAAATATAGCCATAAGTTAACTTCTGCAGAGGAACACATATATATAAATTAATATTTAACCACACAGTACATTTGTATTTATGTATGATTGCATATGTATATTAAGATAAACAATCAAAAGAAAGCAAAATTACAAATAGTAACTACCAGTAATTTAAAATTTGGCTTCTTTGGTCGCTCGTAATCGGTTGTCCTCAAATATAGTTCCTTTCGTGTTGATGTTTGTAAAATCGTATAGTATCATTTTCGTGAGAATCCAATGGCTTTTAATTATTAGTTGCATTATTTCTTGATAGTGAAATATGATATAATGTTAATATTTTTCAGGTGGTATTGTCGGACTATTTCGTGTCAAATTTGTATGAAAGGCAACTATGTCTGTTTGATATTCAGACATTTCTTTGCGATAGAATAAAATCTCCTAGAAATCCTATGTTAAAATAATAAAGTTCTTGCTTCCTTGTGTTTTATTACTTAATTTGATGTCTTCGCTGTTCAGCACAAGTGAACACACGCATTATCATCGTTTCACTGGGAACCACAGAGCTGAAACCTAAACATTTACGTTAGCAGGGACGTAACCCCGTCGAAAATTCTTGTCATTTTGGCAGTGAAAGACATGTAGATTTTTGTAATAATTGTAAAGTGTTGTTCCCGAAAACACGTTAGCTGCTGATTTACTGAATGGTGCACGAAAATAATGATTGCAAGGTGCAGACAAAGAAATTTTGCAGTCACTTGACATTAAAAATACTGTCTTTTATTAAAAAATGATATCCTACATAGCCAACAGTTGTCGTAAAGTTATTAAACGTTCTCTAAGTCTAATAGAAAGTCTTACATCGTGTAATGACTAAACTAAAAGGTCGCCACACATCTTTTCTGATGTACATACAGACCTTCATACGCAGGCCTCATCTCTATTATGCATTATGATTCTGGAATATCTTCTTCTCTCTTTTCGTATCAATATTATTTCTTTCTCCTCATCTTATCTTTTTTCTGATTGCTGATTATTCTTTCTTCTTATTTCGTTTGCAAAGCTTTTAGTCCCATAAATAATACTTTTCAAACATTTTCGAGGTATATAATTACTAAATTTACCAATGCATCAAGGTATTTAACCCTCATAATCCTGTTAGCTTCAAATTATTGAATGCGAGAAAAGTTGATATATGTATGGAAATTTTGAAATAAACAAAATAATTTAGATAAACCAAGACTTTTATGTTGACGTTCGATATATAGTGTTGGTTTCCATCGTGTAATATGACAATACCGTGTAGGTAGTATCGAAAAAAAAGAAAAAACATGAGTATTGCAGCTAAATGCATATTTCATTCGTTGATTCAAGAGATTGATACAAATGGTACAAGTTCAACAAAGTATTTCTTTAGATTCGACAATTCAAAGAAAACAAACGAAAACAAAAATATAGCCATAAGTTAACTTCTGCAGAGGAACACATATATATAAATTAATATTTAACCACACAGTACATTTGTATTTATGTATGATTGCATATGCATATTAAGATAAACAATCAAAAGAAAGCAAAATTACAAATAGTAACTACCAGTAATTTAAAATTTGGCTTCTTTGGTCGCTCGTAATCGGTTGTCCTCAAATATAGTTCCTTTCGTGTTGATGTTTGTAAAATCGTATAGTATCATTTTCGTGAGAATCCAATGGCTTATAATTATTAGTTGCATTATTTCTTGATAGTGAAATATGATATAATGTTAATATTTTTCAGGTGGTATTGTCGGACTATTTCGTGTCAAATTTGTATGAAAGGCAACTATGTCTGTTTGATATTCAGACATTTCTTTGCGATAGAATAAAATCTCCTAGAAATCCTATGTTAAAATAATAAAGTTCTTGCTTCCTTGTGTTTTATTACTTAATTTGATGTCTTCGCTGTTCAGCACAAGTGAACACACGCATTATCATCGTTTCACTGGGAACCACAGAGCTGAAACCTAAACATTTACGTTAGCAGGGACGTAACCCCGTCGAAAATTCTTGTCATTTTGGCAGTGAAAGACATGTAGATTTTTGTAATAATTGTAAAGTGTTGTTCCCGAAAACACGTTAGCTGCTGATTTACTGAATGGTGCACGAAAATAATGATTGCAAGGTGCAGACAAAGAAATTTTGCAGTCACTTGACATTAAAAATACTGTCTTTTATTAAAAAATGATATCCTACATAGCCAACAGTTGTCGTAAAGTTATTAAACGTTCTCTAAGTCTAATAGAAAGTCTTACATCGTGTAATGACTAAACTAAAAGGTCGCCACACATCTTTTCTGATGTACATACAGACCTTCATACGCAGGCCTCATCTCTGTTATGCATTATGATTCTGGAATATCTTCTTCTCTCATTTCGTATCAATATTATTTCTTTCTCCTCATCTTATCTTTTTTCTGATTGCTGATTATTCTTTCTTCTTATTTCGTTTGCAAAGCTTTTAGTCCCATAAATAATACTTTTCAAACATTTTCGAGGTATATAATTACTAAATTTACCAATGCATCAAGGTATTTAACCCTCATAATCCTGTTAGCTTCAAATTATTGAATGCGAGAAAAGTTGATATATGTATGGAAATTTTGAAATAAACAAAATAATTTAGATAAACCAAGACTTTTATGTTGACGTTCGATATATAGTGTTGGTTTCCATCGTGTAATATGACAATACCGTGTAGGTAGTATCGAAAAACAAGAAAAAACATGAGTATTGCAGCTAAATGCATATTTCATTCGTTGATTCAAGAGATTGATACAAATGGTACAAGTTCAACAAAGTATTTCTTTAGATTCGACAATTCAAAGAAAACAAACGAAATCAAAAATATAGCCATAAGTTAACTTCTGCAGAGGAACACATATATATAAATTAATATTTAACCACACAGTACATTTGTATTTATGTATGATTTCATATGTATATTAAGATAAACAATCAAAAGAAAGCAAAATTACAAATAGTAACTACCAGTAATTTAAAATTTGGCTTCTTTGGTCGCTCGTAATCGGTTGTCCTCAAATATAGTTCCTTTCGTGTTGATGTTTGTAAAATCGTATAGTATCATTTTCGTGAGAATCCAATGGCTTATAATTATTAGTTGCATTATTTCTTGATAGTGAAATATGATATAATGTTAATATTTTTCAGGTGGTATTGTCGGACTATTTCGTGTCAAATTTGTATGAAAGGCAACTATGTCTGTTTGATATTCAGACATTTCTTTGCGATAGAAAAAAATCTCCTAGAAATCCTATGTTAAAATAATAAAGTTCTTGCTTCCTTGTGTTTTATTACTTAATTTGATGTCTTCGCTGTTCAGCACAAGTGAACACACGCATTATCATCGTTTCACTGGGAACCACAGAGCTGAAACCTAACATTTACGTTAGCAGGGACGTAACCCCGTCGAAAATTCTTGTCATTTTGGCAGTGAAAGACATGTAGATTTTTGTAATAATTGTAAAGTGTTGTTCCCGAAAACACGTTAGCTGCTGATTTACTGAATGGTGCACGAAAATAATGATTGCAAGGTGCAGACAAAGAAATTTTGCAGTCACTTGACATTAAAAATACTGTCTTTTATTAAAAAATGATATCCTACATAGCCAACAGTTGTCGTAAAGTTATTAAACGTTCTCTAAGTCTAATAGAAAGTCTTACATCGTGTAATGACTAAACTAAAAGGTCGCCACACATCTTTTCTGATGTACATACAGACCTTCATACGCAGGCCTCATCTCTGTTATGCATTATGATTCTGGAATATCTTCTTCTCTCTTTTCGTATCAATATTATTTCTTTCTCCTCATCTTATCTTTTTTCTGATTGCTGATTATTCTTTCTTCTTATTTCGTTTGCAAAGCTTTTAGTCCCATAAATAATACTTTTCAAACATTTTCGAGGTATATAATTACTAAATTTACCAATGCATCAAGGTATTTAACCCTCATAATCCTGTTAGCTTCAAATTATTGAATGCGAGAAAAGTTGATATATGTATGGAAATTTTGAAATAAACAAAATAATTTAGATAAACCAAGACTTTTATGTTGACGTTCGATATATAGTGTTGGTTTCCATCGTGTAATATGACAATACCGTGTAGGTAGTATCGAAAAACAAGAAAAAACATGAGTATTGCAGCTAAATGCATATTTCATTCGTTGATTCAAGAGATTGATACAAATGGTACAAGTTCAACAAAGTATTTCTTTAGATTCGACAATTCAAAGAAAACAAACGAAAACAAAAATATAGCCATAAGTTAACTTCTGCAGAGGAACACATATATATAAATTAATATTTAACCACACAGTACATTTGTATTTATGTATGATTGCATATGCATATTAAGATAAACAATCAAAAGAAAGCAAAATTACAAATAGTAACTACCAGTAATTTAAAATTTGGCTTCTTTGGTCGCTCGTAATCGGTTGTCCTCAAATATAGTTCCTTTCGTGTTGATGTTTGTAAAATCGTATAGTATCATTTTCGTGAGAATCCAATGGCTTATAATTATTAGTTGCATTATTTCTTGATAGTGAAATATGATATAATGTTAATATTTTTCAGGTGGTATTGTCGGACTATTTCGTGTCAAATTTGTATGAAAGGCAACTATGTCTGTTTGATATTCAGACATTTCTTTGCGATAGAATAAAATCTCCTAGAAATCCTATGTTAAAATAATAAAGTTCTTGCTTCCTTGTGTTTTATTACTTAATTTGATGTCTTCGCTGTTCAGCACAAGTGAACACACGCATTATCATCGTTTCACTGGGAACCACAGAGCTGAAACCTAAACATTTACGTTATCAGGGACGTAACCCCGTCGAAAATTCTTGTCATTTTGGCAGTGAAAGACATGTAGATTTTTGTAATAATTGTAAAGTGTTGTTCCCGAAAACACGTTAGCTGCTGATTTACTGAATGGTGCACGAAAATAATGATTGCAAGGTGCAGACAAAGAAATTTTGCAGTCACTTGACATTAAAAATACTGTCTTTTATTAAAAAATGATATCCTACATAGCCAACAGTTGTCGTAAAGTTATTAAACGTTCTCTAAGTCTAATAGAAAGTCTTACATCGTGTAATGACTAAACTAAAAGGTCGCCACACATCTTTTCTGATGTACATACAGACCTTCATACGCAGGCCTCATCTCTGTTATGCATTATGATTCTGGAATATCTTCTTCTCTCTTTTCGTATCAATATTATTTCTTTCTCCTCATCTTATCTTTTTTCTGATTGCTGATTATTCTTTCTTCTTATTTCGTTTGCAAAGCTTTTAGTCCCATAAATAATACTTTTCAAACATTTTCGAGGTATATAATTACTAAATTTACCAATGCATCAAGGTATTTAACCCTCATAATCCTGTTAGCTTCAAATTATTGAATGCGAGAAAAGTTGATATATGTATGGAAATTTTGATATAAACAAAATAATTTAGATAAACCAAGACTTTTATGTTGAATTTCGATATATAGTGTTGGTTTCCATCGTGTAATATGACAATACCGTGTAGGTAGTATCGAAAAACAAGAAAAAACATGAGTATTGCAGCTAAATGCATATTTCATTCGTTGATTCAAGAGATTGATACAAATGGTACAAGTTCAACAAAGTATTTCTTTAGATTCGACAATTCAAAGAAAACAAACGAAAACAAAAATATAGCCATAAGTTAACTTCTGCAGAGGAACACATATATATAAATTAATATTTAACCACACAGTACATTTGTATTTATGTATGATTGCATATGCATATTAAGATAAACAATCAAAAGAAAGCAAAATTACAAATAGTAACTACCAGTAATTTAAAATTTGGCTTCTTTGGTCGCTCGTAATCGGTTGTCCTCAAATATAGTTCCTTTCGTGTTGATGTTTGTAAAATCGTATAGTATCATTTTCGTGAGAATCCAATGGCTTATAATTATTAGTTGCATTATTTCTTGATAGTGAAATATGATATAATGTTAATATTTTTCAGGTGGTATTGTCGGAATATTTCGTGTCAAATTTGTATGAAAGGCAACTATGTCTGTTTGATATTCAGACATTTCTTTGCGATAGAATAAAATCTCCTAGAAATCCTATGTTAAAATAATAAAGTTCTTGCTTCCTTGTGTTTTATTACTTAATTTGATGTCTTCGCTGTTCAGCACAAGTGAACACACGCATTATCATCGTTTCACTGGGAACCACAGAGCTGAAACCTAAACATTTACGTTAGCAGGGACGTAACCCCGTCGAAAATTCTTGTCATTTTGGCAGTGAAAGACATGTAGATTTTTGTAATAATTGTAAAGTGTTGTTCCCGAAAACACGTTAGCTGCTGATTTACTGAATGGTGCACGAAAATAATGATTGCAAGGTGCAGACAAAGAAATTTTGCAGTCACTTGACATTAAAAATACTGTCTTTTATTAAAAAATGATATCCTACATAGCCAACAGTTGTCGTAAAGTTATTAAACGTTCTCTAAGTCTAATAGAAAGTCTTACATCGTGTAATGACTAAACTAAAAGGTCGCCACACATCTTTTTTGATGTACATACAGACCTTCATACGCAGGCCTCATCTCTGTTATGCATTATGATTCTGGAATATCTTCTTCTCTCTTTTCGTATCAATATTATTTCTTTCTCCTCATCTTATCTTTTTTCTGATTGCTGATTATTCTTTCTTCTTATTTCGTTTGCAAAGCTTTTAGTCCCATAAATAATACTTTTCAAACATTTTCGAGGTATATAATTACTAAATTTACCAATGCATCAAGGTATTTAACCCTCATAATCCTGTTAGCTTCAAATTATTGAATGCGAGAAAAGTTGATATATGTATGGAAATTTTGAAATAAACAAAATAATTTAGATAAACCAAGACTTTTATGTTGACGTTCGATATATAGTGTTGGTTTCCATCGTGTAATATGACAATACCGTGTAGGTAGTATCGAAAAAACAAGAAAAAACATGAGTATTGCAGCTAAATGCATATTTCATTCGTTGATTCAAGAGATTGATACAAATGGTACAAGTTCAACAAAGTATTTCTTTAGATTCGACAATTCAAAGAAAACAAACGAAAACAAAAATATAGCCATAAGTTAACTTCTGCAGAGGAACACATATATATAAATTAATATTTAACCACACAGTACATTTGTATTTATGTATGATTTCATATGTATATTAAGATAAACAATCAAAAGAAAGCAAAATTACAAATAGTAACTACCAGTAATTCAAAATTTGGCTTCTTTGGTCGCTCGTAATCGGTTGTCCTCAAATATAGTTCCTTTCGTGTTGATGTTTGTAAAATCGTATAGTATCATTTTCGTGAGAATCCAATGGCTTATAATTATTAGTTGCATTATTTCTTGATAGTGAAATATGATATAATGTTAATATTTTTCAGGTGGTATTGTCGGAATATTTCGTGTCAAATTTGTATGAAAGGCAACTATGTCTGTTTGATATTCAGACATTTCTTTGCGATAGAATAAAATCTCCTAGAAATCCTATGTTAAAATAATAAAGTTCTTGCTTCCTTGTGTTTTATTACTTAATTTGATGTCTTCGCTGTTCAGCACAAGTGAACACACGCATTATCATCGTTTCACTGGGAACCACAGAGCTGAAACCTAAACATTTACGTTAGCAGGGACGTAACCCCGTCGAAAATTCTTGTCATTTTGGCAGTGAAAGACATGTAGATTTTTGTAATAATTGTAAAGTGTTGTTCCCGAAAACACGTTAGCTGCTGATTTACTGAATGGTGCACGAAAATAATGATTGCAAGGTGCAGACAAAGAAATTTTGCAGTCACTTGACATTAAAAATACTGTCTTTTATTAAAAAATGATATCCTACATAGCCAACAGTTGTCGTAAAGTTATTAAACGTTCTCTAAGTCTAATAGAAAGTCTTACATCGTGTAATGACTAAACTAAAAGGTCGCCACACATCTTTTTTGATGTACATACAGACCTTCATACGCAGGCCTCATCTCTGTTATGCATTATGATTCTGGAATATCTTCTTCTCTCTTTTCGTATCAATATTATTTCTTTCTCCTCATCTTATCTTTTTTCTGATTGCTGATTATTCTTTCTTCTTATTTCGTTTGCAAAGCTTTTAGTCCCATAAATAATACTTTTCAAACATTTTCGAGGTATATAATTACTAAATTTACCAATGCATCAAGGTATTTAACCCTCATAATCCTGTTAGCTTCAAATTATTGAATGCGAGAAAAGTTGATATATGTATGGAAATTTTGAAATAAACAAAATAATTTAGATAAACCAAGACTTTTATGTTGACGTTCGATATATAGTGTTGGTTTCCATCGTGTAATATGACAATACCGTGTAGGTAGTATCGAAAAACAAGAAAAAACATGAGTATTGCAGCTAAATGCATATTTCATTCGTTGATTCAAGAGATTGATACAAATGGTACAAGTTCAACAAAGTATTTCTTTAGATTCGACAATTCAAAGAAAACAAACGAAAACAAAAATATAGCCATAAGTTAACTTCTGCAGAGGAACACATATATATAAATTAATATTTAACCACACAGTACATTTGTATTTATGTATGATTTCATATGTATATTAAGATAAACAATCAAAAGAAAGCAAAATTACAAATAGTAACTATCAGTAATTCAAAATTTGGCTTCTTTGGTCGCTCGTAATCGGTTGTCCTCAAATATAGTTCCTTTCGTGTTGATGTTTGTAAAATCGTATAGTATCATTTTCGTGAGAATCCAATGGCTTATAATTATTAGTTGCATTATTTCTTGATAGTGAAATATGATATAATGTTAATATTTTTCAGGTGGTATTGTCGGACTATTTCGTGTCAAATTTGTATGAAAGGCAACTATGTCTGTTTGATATTCAGACATTTCTTTGCGATAGAATAAAATCTCCTAGAAATCCTATGTTAAAATAATAAAGTTCTTGCTTCCTTGTGTTTTATTACTTAATTTGATGTCTTCGCTGTTCAGCACAAGTGAACACACGCATTATCATCGTTTCACTGGGAACCACAGAGCTGAAACCTAAACATTTACGTTAGCAGGGACGTAACCCCGTCGAAAATTCTTGTCATTTTGGCAGTGAAAGACATGTAGATTTTTGTAATAATTGTAAAGTGTTGTTCCCGAAAACACGTTAGCTGCTGATTTACTGAATGGTGCACGAAAATAATGATTGCAAGGTGCAGACAAAGAAATTTTGCAGTCACTTGACATTAAAAATACTGTCTTTTATTAAAAAATGATATCCTACATAGCCAACAGTTGTCGTAAAGTTATTAAACGTTCTCTAAGTCTAATAGAAAGTCTTACATCGTGTAATGACTAAACTAAAAGGTCGCCACACATCTTTTTTGATGTACATACAGACCTTCATACGCAGGCCTCATCTCTGTTATGCATTATGATTCTGGAATATCTTCTTCTCTCTTTTCGTATCAATATTATTTCTTTCTCCTCATCTTATCTTTTTTCTGATTGCTGATTATTCTTTCTTCTTATTTCGTTTGCAAAGCTTTTAGTCCCATAAATAATACTTTTCAAACATTTTCGAGGTATATAATTACTAAATTTACCAATGCATCAAGGTATTTAACCCTCATAATCCTGTTAGCTTCAAATTATTGAATGCGAGAAAAGTTGATATATGTATGGAAATTTTGAAATAAACAAAATAATTTAGATAAACCAAGACTTTTATGTTGACGTTCGATATATAGTGTTGGTTTCCATCGTGTAATATGACAGCACCGTGTAGGTAGTATCGAAAAACAAGAAAAAACATGAGTATTGCAGCTAAATGCATATTTCATTCGTTGATTCAAGAGATTGATACAAATGGTACAAGTTCAACAAAGTATTTCTTTAGATTCGACAATTCAAAGAAAACAAACGAAAACAAAAATATAGCCATAAGTTAACTTCTGCAGAGGAACACATATATATAAATTAATATTTAACCACACAGTACATTTGTATTTATGTATGATTTCATATGTATATTAAGATAAACAATCAAAAGAAAGCAAAATTACAAATAGTAACTACCAGTAATTTAAAATTTGGCTTCTTTGGTCGCTCGTAATCGGTTGTCCTCAAATATAGTTCCTTTCGTGTTGATGTTTGTAAAATCGTATAGTATCATTTTCGTGAGAATCCAATGGCTTATAATTATTAGTTGCATTATTTCTTGATAGTGAAATATGATATAATGTTAATATTTTTCAGGTGGTATTGTCGGACTATTTCGTGTCAAATTTGTATGAAAGGCAACTATGTCTGTTTGATATTCAGACATTTCTTTGCGATAGAATAAAATCTCCTAGAAATCCTATGTTAAAATAATAAAGTTCTTGCTTCCTTGTGTTTTATTACTTAATTTGATGTCTTCGCTGTTCAGCACAAGTGAACACACGCATTATCATCGTTTCACTGGGAACCACAGAGCTGAAACCTAAACATTTACGTTAGCAGGGACGTAACCCCGTCGAAAATTCTTGTCATTTTGGCAGTGAAAGACATGTAGATTTTTGTAATAATTGTAAAGTGTTGTTCCCGAAAACACGTTAGCTGCTGATTTACTGAATGGTGCACGAAAATAATGATTGCAAGGTGCAGACAAAGAAATTTTGCAGTCACTTGACATTAAAAATACTGTCTTTTATTAAAAAATGATATCCTACATAGCCAACAGTTGTCGTAAAGTTATTAAACGTTCTCTAAGTCTAATAGAAAGTCTTACATCGTGTAATGACTAAACTAAAAGGTCGCCACACATCTTTTTTGATGTACATACAGACCTTCATACGCAGGCCTCATCTCTGTTATGCATTATGATTCTGGAATATCTTCTTCTCTCTTTTCGTATCAATATTATTTCTTTCTCCTCATCTTATCTTTTTTCTGATTGCTGATTATTCTTTCTTCTTATTTCGTTTGCAAAGCTTTTAGTCCCATAAATAATACTTTTCAAACATTTTCGAGGTATATAATTACTAAATTTACCAATGCATCAAGGTATTTAACCCTCATAATCCTGTTAGCTTCAAATTATTGAATGCGAGAAAAGTTGATATATGTATGGAAATTTTGAAATAAACAAAATAATTTAGATAAACCAAGACTTTTATGTTGACGTTCGATATATAGTGTTGGTTTCCATCGTGTAATATGACAGCACCGTGTAGGTAGTATCGAAAAACAAGAAAAAACATGAGTATTGCAGCTAAATGCATATTTCATTCGTTGATTCAAGAGATTGATACAAATGGTACAAGTTCAACAAAGTATTTCTTTAGATTCGACAATTCAAAGAAAACAAACGAAAACAAAAATATAGCCATAAGTTAACTTCTGCAGAGGAACACATATATATAAATTAATATTTAACCACACAGTACATTTGTATTTATGTATGATTTCATATGTATATTAAGATAAACAATCAAAAGAAAGCAAAATTACAAATAGTAACTACCAGTAATTTAAAATTTGGCTTCTTTGGTCGCTCGTAATCGGTTGTCCTCAAATATAGTTCCTTTCGTGTTGATGTTTGTAAAATCGTATAGTATCATTTTCGTGAGAATCCAATGGCTTATAATTATTAGTTGCATTATTTCTTGATAGTGAAATATGATATAATGTTAATATTTTTCAGGTGGTATTGTCGGACTATTTCGTGTCAAATTTGTATGAAAGGCAACTATGTCTGTTTGATATTCAGACATTTCTTTGCGATAGAATAAAATCTCCTAGAAATCCTATGTTAAAATAATAAAGTTCTTGCTTCCTTGTGTTTTATTACTTAATTTGATGTCTTCGCTGTTCAGCACAAGTGAACACACGCATTATCATCGTTTCACTGGGAACCACAGAGCTGAAACCTAAACATTTACGTTAGCAGGGACGTAACCCCGTCGAAAATTCTTGTCATTTTGGCAGTGAAAGACATGTAGATTTTTGTAATAATTGTAAAGTGTTGTTCCCGAAAACACGTTAGCTGCTGATTTACTGAATGGTGCACGAAAATAATGATTGCAAGGTGCAGACAAAGAAATTTTGCAGTCACTTGACATTAAAAATACTGTCTTTTATTAAAAAATGATATCCTACATAGCCAACAGTTGTCGTAAAGTTATTAAACGTTCTCTAAGTCTAATAGAAAGTCTTACATCGTGTAATGACTAAACTAAAAGGTCGCCACACATCTTTTTTGATGTACATACAGACCTTCATACGCAGGCCTCATCTCTGTTATGCATTATGATTCTGGAATATCTTCTTCTCTCTTTTCGTATCAATATTATTTCTTTCTCCTCATCTTATCTTTTTTCTGATTGCTGATTATTCTTTCTTCTTATTTCGTTTGCAAAGCTTTTAGTCCCATAAATAATACTTTTCAAACATTTTCGAGGTATATAATTACTAAATTTACCAATGCATCAAGGTATTTAACCCTCATAATCCTGTTAGCTTCAAATTATTGAATGCGAGAAAAGTTGATATATGTATGGAAATTTTGAAATAAACAAAATAATTTAGATAAACCAAGACTTTTATGTTGACGTTCGATATATAGTGTTGGTTTCCATCGTGTAATATGACAATACCGTGTAGGTAGTATCGAAAAACAAGAAAAAACATGAGTATTGCAGCTTAATGCATATTTCATTCGTTGATTCAAGAGATTGATACAAATGGTACAAGTTCAACAAAGTATTTCTTTAGATTCGACAATTCAAAGAAAACAAACGAAAACAAAAATATAGCCATAAGTTAACTTCTGCAGAGGAACACATATATATAAATTAATATTTAACCACACAGTACATTTGTATTTATGTATGATTTCATATGTATATTAAGATAAACAATCAAAAGAAAGCAAAATTACAAATAGTAACTACCAGTAATTTAAAATTTGGCTTCTTTGGTCGCTCGTAATCGGTTGTCCTCAAATATAGTTCCTTTCGTGTTGATGTTTGTAAAATCGTATAGTATCATTTTCGTGAGAATCCAATGGCTTATAATTATTAGTTGCATTATTTCTTGATAGTGAAATATGATATAATGTTAATATTTTTCAGGTGGTATTGTCGGACTATTTCGTGTCAAATTTGTATGAAAGGCAACTATGTCTGTTTGATATTCAGACATTTCTTTGCGATAGAATAAAATCTCCTAGAAATCCTATGTTAAAATAATAAAGTTCTTGCTTCCTTGTGTTTTATTACTTAATTTGATGTCTTCGCTGTTCAGCACAAGTGAACACACGCATTATCATCGTTTCACTGGGAACCACAGAGCTGAAACCTAAACATTTACGTTAGCAGGGACGTAACCCCGTCGAAAATTCTTGTCATTTTGGCAGTGAAAGACATGTAGATTTTTGTAATAATTGTAAAGTGTTGTTCCCGAAAACACGTTAGCTGCTGATTTACTGAATGGTGCACGAAAATAATGATTGCAAGGTGCAGACAAAGAAATTTTGCAGTCACTTGACATTAAAAATACTGTCTTTTATTAAAAAATGATATCCTACATAGCCAACAGTTGTCGTAAAGTTATTAAACGTTCTCTAAGTCTAATAGAAAGTCTTACATCGTGTAATGACTAAACTAAAAGGTCGCCACACATCTTTTCTGATGTACATACAGACCTTCATACGCAGGCCTCATCTCTGTTATGCATTATGATTCTGGAATATCTTCTTCTCTCTTTTCGTATCAATATTATTTCTTTCTCCTCATCTTATCTTTTTTCTGATTGCTGATTATTCTTTCTTCTTATTTCGTTTGCAAAGCTTTTAGTCCCATAAATAATACTTTTCAAACATTTTCGAGGTATATAATTACTAAATTTACCAATGCATCAAGGTATTTAACCCTCATAATCCTGTTAGCTTCAAATTATTGAATGCGAGAAAAGTTGATATATGTATGGAAATTTTGAAATAAACAAAATAATTTAGATAAACCAAGACTTTTATGTTGACGTTCGATATATAGTGTTGGTTTCCATCGTGTAATATGACAATACCGTGTAGGTAGTATCGAAAAACAAGAAAAAACATGAGTATTGCAGCTAAATGCATATTTCATTCGTTGATTCAAGAGATTGATACAAATGGTACAAGTTCAACAAAGTATTTCTTTAGATTCGACAATTCAAAGAAAACAAACGAAAACAAAAATATAGCCATAAGTTAACTTCTGCAGAGGAACACATATATATAAATTAATATTTAACCACACAGTACATTTGTATTTATGTATGATTTCATATGTATATTAAGATAAACAATCAAAAGAAAGCAAAATTACAAATAGTAACTACCAGTAATTTAAAATTTGGCTTCTTTGGTCGCTCGTAATCGGTTGTCCTCAAATATAGTTCCTTTCGTGTTGATGTTTGTAAAATCGTATAGTATCATTTTCGTGAGAATCCAATGGCTTATAATTATTAGTTGCATTATTTCTTGATAGTGAAATATGATATAATGTTAATATTTTTCAGGTGGTATTGTCGGACTATTTCGTGTCAAATTTGTATGAAAGGCAACTATGTCTGTTTGATATTCAGACATTTCTTTGCGATAGAATAAAATCTCCTAGAAATCCTATGTTAAAATAATAAAGTTCTTGCTTCCTTGTGTTTTATTACTTAATTTGATGTCTTCGCTGTTCAGCACAAGTGAACACACGCATTATCATCGTTTCACTGGGAACCACAGAGCTGAAACCTAAACATTTACGTTAGCAGGGACGTAACCCCGTCGAAAATTCTTGTCATTTTGGCAGTGAAAGACATGTAGATTTTTGTAATAATTGTAAAGTGTTGTTCCCGAAAACACGTTAGCTGCTGATTTACTGAATGGTGCACGAAAATAATGATTGCAAGGTGCAGACAAAGAAATTTTGCAGTCACTTGACATTAAAAATACTGTCTTTTATTAAAAAATGATATCCTACATAGCCAACAGTTGTCGTAAAGTTATTAAACGTTCTCTAAGTCTAATAGAAAGTCTTACATCGTGTAATGACTAAACTAAAAGGTCGCCACACATCTTTTTTGATGTACATACAGACCTTCATACGCAGGCCTCATCTCTGTTATGCATTATGATTCTGGAATATCTTCTTCTCTCTTTTCGTATCAATATTATTTCTTTCTCCTCATCTTATCTTTTTTCTGATTGCTGATTATTCTTTCTTCTTATTTCGTTTGCAAAGCTTTTAGTCCCATAAATAATACTTTTCAAACATTTTCGAGGTATATAATTACTAAATTTACCAATGCATCAAGGTATTTAACCCTCATAATCCTGTTAGCTTCAAATTATTGAATGCGAGAAAAGTTGATATATGTATGGAAATTTTGAAATAAACAAAATAATTTAGATAAACCAAGACTTTTATGTTGACGTTCGATATATAGTGTTGGTTTCCATCGTGTAATATGACAATACCGTGTAGGTAGTATCGAAAAACAAGAAAAAACATGAGTATTGCAGCTTAATGCATATTTCATTCGTTGATTCAAGAGATTGATACAAATGGTACAAGTTCAACAAAGTATTTCTTTAGATTCGACAATTCAAAGAAAACAAACGAAAACAAAAATATAGCCATAAGTTAACTTCTGCAGAGGAACACATATATATAAATTAATATTTAACCACACAGTACATTTGTATTTATGTATGATTTCATATGTATATTAAGATAAACAATCAAAAGAAAGCAAAATTACAAATAGTAACTACCAGTAATTTAAAATTTGGCTTCTTTGGTCGCTCGTAATCGGTTGTCCTCAAATATAGTTCCTTTCGTGTTGATGTTTGTAAAATCGTATAGTATCATTTTCGTGAGAATCCAATGGCTTATAATTATTAGTTGCATTATTTCTTGATAGTGAAATATGATATAATGTTAATATTTTTCAGGTGGTATTGTCGGACTATTTCGTGTCAAATTTGTATGAAAGGCAACTATGTCTGTTTGATATTCAGACATTTCTTTGCGATAGAATAAAATCTCCTAGAAATCCTATGTTAAAATAATAAAGTTCTTGCTTCCTTGTGTTTTATTACTTAATTTGATGTCTTCGCTGTTCAGCACAAGTGAACACACGCATTATCATCGTTTCACTGGGAACCACAGAGCTGAAACCTAAACATTTACGTTAGCAGGGACGTAACCCCGTCGAAAATTCTTGTCATTTTGGCAGTGAAAGACATGTAGATTTTTGTAATAATTGTAAAGTGTTGTTCCCGAAAACACGTTAGCTGCTGATTTACTGAATGGTGCACGAAAATAATGATTGCAAGGTGCAGACAAAGAAATTTTGCAGTCACTTGACATTAAAAATACTGTCTTTTATTAAAAAATGATATCCTACATAGCCAACAGTTGTCGTAAAGTTATTAAACGTTCTCTAAGTCTAATAGAAAGTCTTACATCGTGTAATGACTAAACTAAAAGGTCGCCACACATCTTTTCTGATGTACATACAGACCTTCATACGCAGGCCTCATCTCTGTTATGCATTATGATTCTGGAATATCTTCTTCTCTCTTTTCGTATCAATATTATTTCTTTCTCCTCATCTTATCTTTTTTCTGATTGCTGATTATTCTTTCTTCTTATTTCGTTTGCAAAGCTTTTAGTCCCATAAATAATACTTTTCAAACATTTTCGAGGTATATAATTACTAAATTTACCAATGCATCAAGGTATTTAACCCTCATAATCCTGTTAGCTTCAAATTATTGAATGCGAGAAAAGTTGATATATGTATGGAAATTTTGAAATAAACAAAATAATTTAGATAAACCAAGACTTTTATGTTGACGTTCGATATATAGTGTTGGTTTCCATCGTGTAATATGACAATACCGTGTAGGTAGTATCGAAAAACAAGAAAAAACATGAGTATTGCAGCTAAATGCATATTTCATTCGTTGATTCAAGAGATTGATACAAATGGTACAAGTTCAACAAAGTATTTCTTTAGATTCGACAATTCAAAGAAAACAAACGAAAACAAAAATATAGCCATAAGTTAACTTCTGCAGAGGAACACATATATATAAATTAATATTTAACCACACAGTACATTTGTATTTATGTATGATTTCATATGTATATTAAGATAAACAATCAAAAGAAAGCAAAATTACAAATAGTAACTACCAGTAATTTAAAATTTGGCTTCTTTGGTCGCTCGTAATCGGTTGTCCTCAAATATAGTTCCTTTCGTGTTGATGTTTGTAAAATCGTATAGTATCATTTTCGTGAGAATCCAATGGCTTATAATTATTAGTTGCATTATTTCTTGATAGTGAAATATGATATAATGTTAATATTTTTCAGGTGGTATTGTCGGACTATTTCGTGTCAAATTTGTATGAAAGGCAACTATGTCTGTTTGATATTCAGACATTTCTTTGCGATAGAATAAAATCTCCTAGAAATCCTATGTTAAAATAATAAAGTTCTTGCTTCCTTGTGTTTTATTACTTAATTTGATGTCTTCGCTGTTCAGCACAAGTGAACACACGCATTATCATCGTTTCACTGGGAACCACAGAGCTGAAACCTAAACATTTACGTTAGCAGGGACGTAACCCCGTCGAAAATTCTTGTCATTTTGGCAGTGAAAGACATGTAGATTTTTGTAATAATTGTAAAGTGTTGTTCCCGAAAACACGTTAGCTGCTGATTTACTGAATGGTGCACGAAAATAATGATTGCAAGGTGCAGACAAAGAAATTTTGCAGTCACTTGACATTAAAAATACTGTCTTTTATTAAAAAATGATATCCTACATAGCCAACAGTTGTCGTAAAGTTATTAAACGTTCTCTAAGTCTAATAGAAAGTCTTACATCGTGTAATGACTAAACTAAAAGGTCGCCACACATCTTTTTTGATGTACATACAGACCTTCATACGCAGGCCTCATCTCTGTTATGCATTATGATTCTGGAATATCTTCTTCTCTCTTTTCGTATCAATATTATTTCTTTCTCCTCATCTTATCTTTTTTCTGATTGCTGATTATTCTTTCTTCTTATTTCGTTTGCAAAGCTTTTAGTCCCATAAATAATACTTTTCAAACATTTTCGAGGTATATAATTACTAAATTTACCAATGCATCAAGGTATTTAACCCTCATAATCCTGTTAGCTTCAAATTATTGAATGCGAGAAAAGTTGATATATGTATGGAAATTTTGAAATAAACAAAATAATTTAGATAAACCAAGACTTTTATGTTGACGTTCGATATATAGTGTTGGTTTCCATCGTGTAATATGACAGCACCGTGTAGGTAGTATCGAAAAACAAGAAAAAACATGAGTATTGCAGCTAAATGCATATTTCATTCGTTGATTCAAGAGATTGATACAAATGGTACAAGTTCAACAAAGTATTTCTTTAGATTCGACAATTCAAAGAAAACAAACGAAAACAAAAATATAGCCATAAGTTAACTTCTGCAGAGGAACACATATATATAAATTAATATTTAACCACACAGTACATTTGTATTTATGTATGATTTCATATGTATATTAAGATAAACAATCAAAAGAAAGCAAAATTACAAATAGTAACTACCAGTAATTTAAAATTTGGCTTCTTTGGTCGCTCGTAATCGGTTGTCCTCAAATATAGTTCCTTTCGTGTTGATGTTTGTAAAATCGTATAGTATCATTTTCGTGAGAATCCAATGGCTTATAATTATTAGTTGCATTATTTCTTGATAGTGAAATATGATATAATGTTAATATTTTTCAGGTGGTATTGTCGGACTATTTCGTGTCAAATTTGTATGAAAGGCAACTATGTCTGTTTGATATTCAGACATTTCTTTGCGATAGAATAAAATCTCCTAGAAATCCTATGTTAAAATAATAAAGTTCTTGCTTCCTTGTGTTTTATTACTTAATTTGATGTCTTCGCTGTTCAGCACAAGTGAACACACGCATTATCATCGTTTCACTGGGAACCACAGAGCTGAAACCTAAACATTTACGTTAGCAGGGACGTAACCCCGTCGAAAATTCTTGTCATTTTGGCAGTGAAAGACATGTAGATTTTTGTAATAATTGTAAAGTGTTGTTCCCGAAAACACGTTAGCTGCTGATTTACTGAATGGTGCACGAAAATAATGATTGCAAGGTGCAGACAAAGAAATTTTGCAGTCACTTGACATTAAAAATACTGTCTTTTATTAAAAAATGATATCCTACATAGCCAACAGTTGTCGTAAAGTTATTAAACGTTCTCTAAGTCTAATAGAAAGTCTTACATCGTGTAATGACTAAACTAAAAGGTCGCCACACATCTTTTTTGATGTACATACAGACCTTCATACGCAGGCCTCATCTCTGTTATGCATTATGATTCTGGAATATCTTCTTCTCTCTTTTCGTATCAATATTATTTCTTTCTCCTCATCTTATCTTTTTTCTGATTGCTGATTATTCTTTCTTCTTATTTCGTTTGCAAAGCTTTTAGTCCCATAAATAATACTTTTCAAACATTTTCGAGGTATATAATTACTAAATTTACCAATGCATCAAGGTATTTAACCCTCATAATCCTGTTAGCTTCAAATTATTGAATGCGAGAAAAGTTGATATATGTATGGAAATTTTGAAATAAACAAAATAATTTAGATAAACCAAGACTTTTATGTTGACGTTCGATATATAGTGTTGGTTTCCATCGTGTAATATGACAGCACCGTGTAGGTAGTATCGAAAAACAAGAAAAAACATGAGTATTGCAGCTAAATGCATATTTCATTCGTTGATTCAAGAGATTGATACAAATGGTACAAGTTCAACAAAGTATTTCTTTAGATTCGACAATTCAAAGAAAACAAACGAAAACAAAAATATAGCCATAAGTTAACTTCTGCAGAGGAACACATATATATAAATTAATATTTAACCACACAGTACATTTGTATTTATGTATGATTTCATATGTATATTAAGATAAACAATCAAAAGAAAGCAAAATTACAAATAGTAACTACCAGTAATTTAAAATTTGGCTTCTTTGGTCGCTCGTAATCGGTTGTCCTCAAATATAGTTCCTTTCGTGTTGATGTTTGTAAAATCGTATAGTATCATTTTCGTGAGAATCCAATGGCTTATAATTATTAGTTGCATTATTTCTTGATAGTGAAATATGATATAATGTTAATATTTTTCAGGTGGTATTGTCGGACTATTTCGTGTCAAATTTGTATGAAAGGCAACTATGTCTGTTTGATATTCAGACATTTCTTTGCGATAGAATAAAATCTCCTAGAAATCCTATGTTAAAATAATAAAGTTCTTGCTTCCTTGTGTTTTATTACTTAATTTGATGTCTTCGCTGTTCAGCACAAGTGAACACACGCATTATCATCGTTTCACTGGGAACCACAGAGCTGAAACCTAAACATTTACGTTAGCAGGGACGTAACCCCGTCGAAAATTCTTGTCATTTTGGCAGTGAAAGACATGTAGATTTTTGTAATAATTGTAAAGTGTTGTTCCCGAAAACACGTTAGCTGCTGATTTACTGAATGGTGCACGAAAATAATGATTGCAAGGTGCAGACAAAGAAATTTTGCAGTCACTTGACATTAAAAATACTGTCTTTTATTAAAAAATGATATCCTACATAGCCAACAGTTGTCGTAAAGTTATTAAACGTTCTCTAAGTCTAATAGAAAGTCTTACATCGTGTAATGACTAAACTAAAAGGTCGCCACACATCTTTTTTGATGTACATACAGACCTTCATACGCAGGCCTCATCTCTGTTATGCATTATGATTCTGGAATATCTTCTTCTCTCTTTTCGTATCAATATTATTTCTTTCTCCTCATCTTATCTTTTTTCTGATTGCTGATTATTCTTTCTTCTTATTTCGTTTGCAAAGCTTTTAGTCCCATAAATAATACTTTTCAAACATTTTCGAGGTATATAATTACTAAATTTACCAATGCATCAAGGTATTTAACCCTCATAATCCTGTTAGCTTCAAATTATTGAATGCGAGAAAAGTTGATATATGTATGGAAATTTTGAAATAAACAAAATAATTTAGATAAACCAAGACTTTTATGTTGACGTTCGATATATAGTGTTGGTTTCCATCGTGTAATATGACAATACCGTGTAGGTAGTATCGAAAAACAAGAAAAAACATGAGTATTGCAGCTTAATGCATATTTCATTCGTTGATTCAAGAGATTGATACAAATGGTACAAGTTCAACAAAGTATTTCTTTAGATTCGACAATTCAAAGAAAACAAACGAAAACAAAAATATAGCCATAAGTTAACTTCTGCAGAGGAACACATATATATAAATTAATATTTAACCACACAGTACATTTGTATTTATGTATGATTTCATATGTATATTAAGATAAACAATCAAAAGAAAGCAAAATTACAAATAGTAACTACCAGTAATTTAAAATTTGGCTTCTTTGGTCGCTCGTAATCGGTTGTCCTCAAATATAGTTCCTTTCGTGTTGATGTTTGTAAAATCGTATAGTATCATTTTCGTGAGAATCCAATGGCTTATAATTATTAGTTGCATTATTTCTTGATAGTGAAATATGATATAATGTTAATATTTTTCAGGTGGTATTGTCGGACTATTTCGTGTCAAATTTGTATGAAAGGCAACTATGTCTGTTTGATATTCAGACATTTCTTTGCGATAGAATAAAATCTCCTAGAAATCCTATGTTAAAATAATAAAGTTCTTGCTTCCTTGTGTTTTATTACTTAATTTGATGTCTTCGCTGTTCAGCACAAGTGAACACACGCATTATCATCGTTTCACTGGGAACCACAGAGCTGAAACCTAAACATTTACGTTAGCAGGGACGTAACCCCGTCGAAAATTCTTGTCATTTTGGCAGTGAAAGACATGTAGATTTTTGTAATAATTGTAAAGTGTTGTTCCCGAAAACACGTTAGCTGCTGATTTACTGAATGGTGCACGAAAATAATGATTGCAAGGTGCAGACAAAGAAATTTTGCAGTCACTTGACATTAAAAATACTGTCTTTTATTAAAAAATGATATCCTACATAGCCAACAGTTGTCGTAAAGTTATTAAACGTTCTCTAAGTCTAATAGAAAGTCTTACATCGTGTAATGACTAAACTAAAAGGTCGCCACACATCTTTTCTGATGTACATACAGACCTTCATACGCAGGCCTCATCTCTGTTATGCATTATGATTCTGGAATATCTTCTTCTCTCTTTTCGTATCAATATTATTTCTTTCTCCTCATCTTATCTTTTTTCTGATTGCTGATTATTCTTTCTTCTTATTTCGTTTGCAAAGCTTTTAGTCCCATAAATAATACTTTTCAAACATTTTCGAGGTATATAATTACTAAATTTACCAATGCATCAAGGTATTTAACCCTCATAATCCTGTTAGCTTCAAATTATTGAATGCGAGAAAAGTTGATATATGTATGGAAATTTTGAAATAAACAAAATAATTTAGATAAACCAAGACTTTTATGTTGACGTTCGATATATAGTGTTGGTTTCCATCGTGTAATATGACAATACCGTGTAGGTAGTATCGAAAAACAAGAAAAAACATGAGTATTGCAGCTAAATGCATATTTCATTCGTTGATTCAAGAGATTGATACAAATGGTACAAGTTCAACAAAGTATTTCTTTAGATTCGACAATTCAAAGAAAACAAACGAAAACAAAAATATAGCCATAAGTTAACTTCTGCAGAGGAACACATATATATAAATTAATATTTAACCACACAGTACATTTGTATTTATGTATGATTTCATATGTATATTAAGATAAACAATCAAAAGAAAGCAAAATTACAAATAGTAACTACCAGTAATTTAAAATTTGGCTTCTTTGGTCGCTCGTAATCGGTTGTTCTCAAATATAGTTCCTTTCGTGTTGATGTTTGTAAAATCGTATAGTATCATTTTCGTGAGAATCCAATGGCTTATAATTATTAGTTGCATTATTTCTTGATAGTGAAATATGATATAATGTTAATATTTTTCAGGTGGTATTGTCGGACTATTTCGTGTCAAATTTGTATGAAAGGCAACTATGTCTGTTTGATATTCAGACATTTCTTTGCGATAGAATAAAATCTCCTAGAAATCCTATGTTAAAATAATAAAGTTCTTGCTTCCTTGTGTTTTATTACTTAATTTGATGTCTTCGCTGTTCAGCACAAGTGAACACACGCATTATCATCGTTTCACTGGGAACCACAGAGCTGAAACCTAAACATTTACGTTAGCAGGGACGTAACCCCGTCGAAAATTCTTGTCATTTTGGCAGTGAAAGACATGTAGATTTTTGTAATAATTGTAAAGTGTTGTTCCCGAAAACACGTTAGCTGCTGATTTACTGAATGGTGCACGAAAATAATGATTGCAAGGTGCAGACAAAGAAATTTTGCAGTCACTTGACATTAAAAATACTGTCTTTTATTAAAAAATGATATCCTACATAGCCAACAGTTGTCGTAAAGTTATTAAACGTTCTCTAAGTCTAATAGAAAGTCTTACATCGTGTAATGACTAAACTAAAAGGTCGCCACACATCTTTTCTGATGTACATACAGACCTTCATACGCAGGCCTCATCTCTGTTATGCATTATGATTCTGGAATATCTTCTTCTCTCTTTTCGTATCAATATTATTTCTTTCTCCTCATCTTATCTTTTTTCTGATTGCTGATTATTCTTTCTTCTTATTTCGTTTGCAAAGCTTTTAGTCCCATAAATAATACTTTTCAAACATTTTCGAGGTATATAATTACTAAATTTACCAATGCATCAAGGTATTTAACCCTCATAATCCTGTTAGCTTCAAATTATTGAATGCGAGAAAAGTTGATATATGTATGGAAATTTTGAAATAAACAAAATAATTTAGATAAACCAAGACTTTTATGTTGACGTTCGATATATAGTGTTGGTTTCCATCGTGTAATATGACAATACCGTGTAGGTAGTATCGAAAAACAAGAAAAAACATGAGTATTGCAGCTAAATGCATATTTCATTCGTTGATTCAAGAGATTGATACAAATGGTACAAGTTCAACAAAGTATTTCTTTAGATTCGACAATTCAAAGAAAACAAACGAAAACAAAAATATAGCCATAAGTTAACTTCTGCAGAGGAACACATATATATAAATTAATATTTAACCACACAGTACATTTGTATTTATGTATGATTTCATATGTATATTAAGATAAACAATCAAAAGAAAGCAAAATTACAAATAGTAACTACCAGTAATTTAAAATTTGGCTTCTTTGGTCGCTCGTAATCGGTTGTTCTCAAATATAGTTCCTTTCGTGTTGATGTTTGTAAAATCGTATAGTATCATTTTCGTGAGAATCCAATGGCTTATAATTATTAGTTGCATTATTTCTTGATAGTGAAATATGATATAATGTTAATATTTTTCAGGTGGTATTGTCGGACTATTTCGTGTCAAATTTGTATGAAAGGCAACTATGTCTGTTTGATATTCAGACATTTCTTTGCGATAGAATAAAATCTCCTAGAAATCCTATGTTAAAATAATAAAGTTCTTGCTTCCTTGTGTTTTATTACTTAATTTGATGTCTTCGCTGTTCAGCACAAGTGAACACACGCATTATCATCGTTTCACTGGGAACCACAGAGCTGAAACCTAAACATTTACGTTAGCAGGGACGTAACCCCGTCGAAAATTCTTGTCATTTTGGCAGTGAAAGATATGTAGATTTTTGTAATAATTGTAAAGTGTTGTTCCCGAAAACACGTTAGCTGCTGATTTACTGAATGGTGCACGAAAATAATGATTGCAAGGTGCAGACAAAGAAATTTTGCAGTCACTTGACATTAAAAATACTGTCTTTTATTAAGAAATGATATCCTACATAGCCAACAGTTGTCGTAAAGTTATTAAACGTTCTCTAAGTCTAATAGAAAGTCTTACATCGTGTAATGACTAAACTAAAAGGTCGCCACACATCTTTTCTGATGTACATACAGACCTTCATACGCAGGCCTCATCTCTGTTATGCATTATGATTCTGGAATATCTTCTTCTCTCTTTTCGTATCAATATTATTTCTTTCTCCTCATCTTATCTTTTTTCTGATTGCTGATTATTCTTTCTTCTTATTTCGTTTGCAAAGCTTTTAGTCCCATAAATAATACTTTTCAAACATTTTCGAGGTATATAATTACTAAATTTACCAATGCATCAAGGTATTTAACCCTCATAATCCTGTTAGCTTCAAATTATTGAATGCGAGAAAAGTTGATATATGTATGGAAATTTTGAAATAAACAAAATAATTTAGATAAACCAAGACTTTTATGTTGACGTTCGATATATAGTGTTGGTTTCCATCGTGTAATATGACAATACCGTGTAGGTAGTATCGAAAAACAAGAAAAAACATGAGTATTGCAGCTAAATGCATATTTCATTCGTTGATTCAAGAGATTGATACAAATGGTACAAGTTCAACAAAGTATTTCTTTAGATTCGACAATTCAAAGAAAACAAACGAAAACAAAAATATAGCCATAAGTTAACTTCTGCAGAGGAACACATATATATAAATTAATATTTAACCACACAGTACATTTGTATTTATGTATGATTTCATATGTATATTAAGATAAACAATCAAAAGAAAGCAAAATTACAAATAGTAACTACCAGTAATTTAAAATTTGGCTTCTTTGGTCGCTCGTAATCGGTTGTCCTCAAATATAGTTCCTTTCGTGTTGATGTTTGTAAAATCGTATAGTATCATTTTCGTGAGAATCCAATGGCTTATAATTATTAGTTGCATTATTTCTTGATAGTGAAATATGATATAATGTTAATATTTTTCAGGTGGTATTGTCGGACTATTTCGTGTCAAATTTGTATGAAAGGCAACTATGTCTGTTTGATATTCAGACATTTCTTTGCGATAGAATAAAATCTCCTAGAAATCCTATGTTAAAATAATAAAGTTCTTGCTTCCTTGTGTTTTATTACTTAATTTGATGTCTTCGCTGTTCAGCACAAGTGAACACACGCATTATCATCGTTTCACTGGGAACCACAGAGCTGAAACCTAAACTTTTACGTTAGCAGGGACGTAACCCCGTCGAAAATTCTTGTCATTTTGGCAGTGAAAGACATGTAGATTTTTGTAATAATTGTAAAGTGTTGTTCCCGAAAACACGTTAGCTGCTGATTTACTGAATGGTGCACGAAAATAATGATTGCAAGGTGCAGACAAAGAAATTTTGCAGTCACTTGACATTGAAAATACTGTCTTTTATTAAAAAATGATATCCTACATAGCCAACAGTTGTCGTAAAGTTATTAAACGTTCTCTAAGTCTAATAGAAAGTCTTACATCGTGTAATGACTAAACTAAAAGGTCGCCACACATCTTTTCTGATGTACATACAGACCTTCATACGCAGGCCTCATCTCTGTTATGCATTATGATTCTGGAATATCTTCTTCTCTCTTTTCGTATCAATATTATTTCTTTCTCCTCATCTTATCTTTTTTCTGATTGCTGATTATTCTTTCTTCTTATTTCGTTTGCAAAGCTTTTAGTCCCATAAATAATACTTTTCAAACATTTTCGAGGTATATAATTACTAAATTTACCAATGCATCAAGGTATTTAACCCTCATAATCCTGTTAGCTTCAAATTATTGAATGCGAGAAAAGTTGATATATGTATGGAAATTTTGAAATAAACAAAATAATTTAGATAAACCAAGACTTTTATGTTGACGTTCGATATATAGTGTTGGTTTCCATCGTGTAATATGACAATACCGTGTAGGTAGTATCGAAAAACAAGAAAAAACATGAGTATTGCAGCTAAATGCATATTTCATTCGTTGATTCAAGAGATTGATACAAATGGTACAAGTTCAACAAAGTATTTCTTTAGATTCGACAATTCAAAGAAAACAAACGAAAACAAAAATATAGCCATAAGTTAACTTCTGCAGAGGAACACATATATATAAATTAATATTTAACCACACAGTACATTTGTATTTATGTATGATTTCATATGTATATTAAGATAAACAATCAAAAGAAAGCAAAATTACAAATAGTAACTACCAGTAATTTAAAATTTGGCTTCTTTGGTCGCTCGTAATCGGTTGTCCTCAAATATAGTTCCTTTCGTGTTGATGTTTGTAAAATCGTATAGTATCATTTTCGTGAGAATCCAATGGCTTATCATTATTAGTTGCATTATTTCTTGATAGTGAAATATGATATAATGTTAATATTTTTCAGGTGGTATTGTCGGACTATTTCGTGTCAAATTTGTATGAAAGGCAACTATGTCTGTTTGATATTCAGACATTTCTTTGCGATAGAATAAAATCTCCTAGAAATCCTATGTTAAAATAATAAAGTTCTTGCTTCCTTGTGTTTTATTACTTAATTTGATGTCTTCGCTGTTCAGCACAAGTGAACACACGCATTATCATCGTTTCACTGGGAACCACAGAGCTGAAACCTAAACTTTTACGTTAGCAGGGACGTAACCCCGTCGAAAATTCTTGTCATTTTGGCAGTGAAAGACATGTAGATTTTTGTAATAATTGTAAAGTGTTGTTCCCGAAAACACGTTAGCTGCTGATTTACTGAATGGTGCACGAAAATAATGATTGCAAGGTGCAGACAAAGAAATTTTGCAGTCACTTGACATTAAAAATACTGTCTTTTATTAAAAAATGATATCCTACATAGCCAACAGTTGTCGTAAAGTTATTAAACGTTCTCTAAGTCTAATAGAAAGTCTTACATCGTGTAATGACTAAACTAAAAGGTCGCCACACATCTTTTCTGATGTACATACAGACCTTCATACGCAGGCCTCATCTCTGTTATGCATTATGATTCTGGAATATCTTCTTCTCTCTTTTCGTATCAATATTACTTCTTTCTCCTCATCTTATCTTTTTTCTGATTGCTGATTATTCTTTCTTCTTATTTCGTTTGCAAAGCTTTTAGTCCCATAAATAATACTTTTCAAACATTTTCGAGGTATATAATTACTAAATTTACCAATGCATCAAGGTATTTAACCCTCATAATCCTGTTAGCTTCAAATTATTGAATGCGAGAAAAGTTGATATATGTATGGAAATTTTGAAATAAACAAAATAATTTAGATAAACCAAGACTTTTATGTTGACGTTCGATATATAGTGTTGGTTTCCATCGTGTAATATGACAATACCGTGTAGGTAGTATCGAAAAACAAGAAAAAACATGAGTATTGCAGCTAAATGCATATTTCATTCGTTGAGTCAAGAGATTGATACAAATGGTACAAGTTCAACAAAGTATTTCTTTAGATTCGACAATTCAAAGAAAACAAACGAAAACAAAAATATAGCCATAAGTTAACTTCTGCAGAGGAACACATATATATAAATTAATATTTAACCACACAGTACATTTGTATTTATGTATGATTTCATATGTATATTAAGATAAACAATCAAAAGAAAGCAAAATTACAAATAGTAACTACCAGTAATTTAAAATTTGGCTTCTTTGGTCGCTCGTAATCGGTTGTCCTCAAATATAGTTCCTTTCGTGTTGATGTTTGTAAAATCGTATAGTATCATTTTCGTGAGAATCCAATGGCTTATAATTATTAGTTGCATTATTTCTTGATAGTGAAATATGATATAATGTTAATATTTTTCAGGTGGTATTGTCGGACTATTTCGTGTCAAATTTGTATGAAAGGCAACTATGTCTGTTTGATATTCAGACATTTCTTTGCGATAGAATAAAATCTCCTAGAAATCCTATGTTAAAATAATAAAGTTCTTGCTTCCTTGTGTTTTATTACTTAATTTGATGTCTTCGCTGTTCAGCACAAGTGAACACACGCATTATCATCGTTTCACTGGGAACCACAGAGCTGAAACCTAAACTTTTACGTTAGCAGGGACGTAACCCCGTCGAAAATTCTTGTCATTTTGGCAGTGAAAGACATGTAGATTTTTGTAATAATTGTAAAGTGTTGTTCCCGAAAACACGTTAGCTGCTGATTTACTGAATGGTGCACGAAAATAATGATTGCAAGGTGCAGACAAAGAAATTTTGCAGTCACTTGACATTAAAAATACTGTCTTTTATTAAAAAATGATATCCTACATAGCCAACAGTTGTCGTAAAGTTATTAAACGTTCTCTAAGTCTAATAGAAAGTCTTACATCGTGTAATGACTAAACTAAAAGGTCGCCACACATCTTTTCTGATGTACATACAGACCTTCATACGCAGGCCTCATCTCTGTTATGCATTATGATTCTGGAATATCTTCTTCTCTCTTTTCGTATCAATATTATTTCTTTCTCCTCATCTTATCTTTTTTCTGATTGCTGATTATTCTTTCTTCTTATTTCGTTTGCAAAGCTTTTAGTCCCATAAATAATACTTTTCAAACATTTTCGAGGTATATAATTACTAAATTTACCAATGCATCAAGGTATTTAACCCTCATAATCCTGTTAGCTTCAAATTATTGAATGCGAGAAAAGTTGATATATGTATGGAAATTTTGAAATAAACAAAATAATTTAGATAAACCAAGACTTTTATGTTGACGTTCGATATATAGTGTTGGTTTCCATCGTGTAATATGACAATACCGTGTAGGTAGTATCGAAAAACAAGAAAAAACATGAGTATTGCAGCTAAATGCATATTTCATTCGTTGATTCAAGAGATTGATACAAATGGTACAAGTTTAACAAAGTATTTCTTTAGATTCGACAATTCAAAGAAAACAAACGAAAACAAAAATATAGCCATAAGTTAACTTCTGCAGAGGAACACATATATATAAATTAATATTTAACCACACAGTACATTTGTATTTATGTATGATTTCATATGTATATTAAGATAAACAATCAAAAGAAAGCAAAATTACAAATAGTAACTACCAGTAATTTAAAATTTGGCTTCTTTGGTCGCTCGTAATCGGTTGTCCTCAAATATAGTTCCTTTCGTGTTGATGTTTGTAAAATCGTATAGTATCATTTTCGTGAGAATCCAATGGCTTATAATTATTAGTTGCATTATTTCTTGATAGTGAAATATGATATAATGTTAATATTTTTCAGGTGGTATTGTCGGACTATTTCGTGTCAAATTTGTATGAAAGGCAACTATGTCTGTTTGATATTCAGACATTTCTTTGCGAAAGAATAAAATCTCCTAGAAATCCTATGTTAAAATAATAAAGTTCTTGCTTCCTTGTGTTTTATTACTTAATTTGATGTCTTTGCTGTTCAGCACAAGTGAACACACGTACGCATTATCTTCGTTTCACTGGGAACCACAGAGCTGAAACCTAAACTTTTACGTTAGCAGGGACGTAACCCCGTCGAAAATTCTTGTCATTTTGGCAGTGAAAGACATGTAGATTTTTGTAATAATTGTAAAGTGTTGTTCCCGAAAACACATTAGCTGCTGATTTACTGAATGGTGCACGAAAATAATGATTGCAAGGTGCAGACAAAGAAATTTTACAGTCACTTGACATTAAAAATACTGTCTTTTATTAAAAAATGATATCCTACATAGCCAACAGTTGTCGTAAAGTTATTAAACGTTCTCTAAGTCCAATAGAAAGTCTTACATCGTGTAATGACTAAACTAAAAGGTCGCCACACATCTTTTCTGATGTACATACAGACCTTCATACGCAGGCCTCATCTCTGTTATGCATTATGATTCTGGAATATCTTCTTCTCTCTTTTCGTATCAATATTATTTCTTTCTCCTCATCTTATCTTTTTTCTGATTGCTGATTATTCTTTCTTCTTATTTCGTTTGCAAAGCTTTTAGTCCCATAAATAATACTTTTCAAACATTTTCGAGGTATATAATTACTAAATTTACCAATGCATCAAGGTATTTAACCCTCATAATCCTGTTAGCTTCAAATTATTGAATGCGAGAAAAGTTGATATATGTATGGAAATTTTGAAATAAACAAAATAATTTAGATAAACCAAGACTTTTATGTTGACGTTCGATATATAGTGTTGGTTTCCATCGTGTAATATGACAATACCGTGTAGGTAGTATCGAAAAACAAGAAAAAACATGAGTATTGCAGCTAAATGCATATTTCATTCGTTGATTCAAGAGATTGATACAAATGGTACAAGTTCAACAAAGTATTTCTTTAGATTCGACAATTCAAAGAAAACAAACGAAAACAAAAATATAGCCATAAGTTAACTTCTGCAGAGGAACACATATATATAAATTAATATTTAACCACACAGTACATTTGTATTTATGTATGATTTCATATGTATATTAAGATAAACAATCAAAAGAAAGCAAAATTACAAATAGTAACTACCAGTAATTTAAAATTTGGCTTCTTTGGTCGCTCGTAATCGGTTGTCCTCAAATATAGTTCCTTTCGTGTTGATGTTTGTAAAATCGTATAGTATCATTTTCGTGAGAATCCAATGGCTTATAATTATTAGTTGCATTATTTCTTGATAGTGAAATATGATATAATGTTAATATTTTTCAGGTGGTATTGTCGGACTATTTCGTGTCAAATTTGTATGAAAGGCAACTATGTCTGTTTGATATTCAGACATTTCTTTGCGAAAGAATAAAATCTCCTAGAAATCCTATGTTAAAATAATAAAGTTCTTGCTTCCTTGTGTTTTATTACTTAATTTGATGTCTTCGCTGTTCAGCACAAGTGAACACACGCATTATCATCGTTTCACTGGGAACCACAGAGCTGAAACCTAAACTTTTACGTTAGCAGGGACGTAACCCCGTCGAAAATTCTTGTCATTTTGGCAGTGAAAGACATGTAGATTTTTGTAATAATTGTAAAGTGTTGTTCCCGAAAACACGTTAGCTGCTGATTTACTGAATGGTGCACGAAAATAATGATTGCAAGGTGCAGACAAAGAAATTTTGCAGTCACTTGACATTAAAAATACTGTCTTTTATTAAAAAATGATATCCTACATAGCCAACAGTTGTCGTAAAGTTATTAAACGTTCTCTAAGTCTAATAGAAAGTCTTACATCGTGTAATGACTAAACTAAAAGGTCGCCACACATCTTTTCTGATGTACATACAGACCTTCATACGCAGGCCTCATCTCTGTTATGCATTATGATTCTGGAATATCTTCTTCTCTCTTTTCGTATCAATATTATTTCTTTCTCCTCATCTTATCTTTTTTCTGATTGCTGATTATTCTTTCTTCTTATTTCGTTTGCAAAGCTTTTAGTCCCATAAATAATACTTTTCAAACATTTTCGAGGTATATAATTACTAAATTTACCAATGCATCAAGGTATTTAACCCTCATAATCCTGTTAGCTTCAAATTATTGAATGCGAGAAAAGTTGATATATGTATGGAAATTTTGAAATAAACAAAATAATTTAGATAAACCAAGACTTTTATGTTGACGTTCGATATATAGTGTTGGTTTCCATCGTGTAATATGACAATACCGTGTAGGTAGTATCGAAAAACAAGAAAAAACATGAGTATTGCAGCTAAATGCATATTTCATTCGTTGATTCAAGAGATTGATACAAATGGTACAAGTTCAACAAAGTATTTCTTTAGATTCGACAATTCAAAGAAAACAAACGAAAACAAAAATATAGCCATAAGTTAACTTCTGCAGAGGAACACATATATATAAATTAATATTTAACCACACAGTACATTTGTATTTATGTATGATTTCATATGTATATTAAGATAAACAATCAAAAGAAAGCAAAATTACAAATAGTAACTACCAGTAATTTAAAATTTGGCTTCTTTGGTCGCTCGTAATCGGTTGTCCTCAAATATAGTTCCTTTCGTGTTGATGTTTGTAAAATCGTATAGTATCATTTTCGTGAGAATCCAATGGCTTATAATTATTAGTTGCATTATTTCTTGATAGTGAAATATGATATAATGTTAATATTTTTCAGGTGGTATTGTCGGACTATTTCGTGTCAAATTTGTATGAAAGGCAACTATGTCTGTTTGATATTCAGACATTTCTTTGCGAAAGAATAAAATCTCCTAGAAATCCTATGTTAAAATAATAAAGTTCTTGCTTCCTTGTGTTTTATTACTTAATTTGATGTCTTCGCTGTTCAGCACAAGTGAACACACGTACGCATTATCATCGTTTCACTGGGAACCACAGAGCTGAAACCTAAACTTTTACGTTAGCAGGGACGTAACCCCGTCGAAAATTCTTGTCATTTTGGCAGTGAAAGACATGTAGATTTTTGTAATAATTGTAAAGTGTTGTTCCCGAAAACACGTTAGCTGCTGATTTACTGAATGGTGCACGAAAATAATGATTGCAAGGTGCAGACAAAGAAATTTTGCAGTCACTTGACATTAAAAATACTGTCTTTTATTAAAAAATGATATCCTACATAGCCAACAGTTGTCGTAAAGTTATTAAACGTTCTCTAAGTCTAATAGAAAGTCTTACATCGTGTAATGACTAAACTAAAAGGTCGCCACACATCTTTTCTGATGTACATACAGACCTTCATACGCAGGCCTCATCTCTGTTATGCATTATGATTCTGGAATATCTTCTTCTCTCTTTTCGTATCAATATTATTTCTTTCTCCTCATCTTATCTTTTTTCTGATTGCTGATTATTCTTTCTTCTTATTTCGTTTGCAAAGCTTTTAGTCCCATAAATAATACTTTTCAAACATTTTCGAGGTATATAATTACTAAATTTACCAATGCATCAAGGTATTTAACCCTCATAATCCTGTTAGCTTCAAATTATTGAATGCGAGAAAAGTTGATATATGTATGGAAATTTTGAAATAAACAAAATAATTTAGATAAACCAAGACTTTTATGTTGACGTTCGATATATAGTGTTGGTTTCCATCGTGTAATATGACAATACCGTGTAGGTAGTATCGAAAAACAAGAAAAAACATGAGTATTGCAGCTAAATGCATATTTCATTCGTTGATTCAAGAGATTGATACAAATGGTACAAGTTCAACAAAGTATTTCTTTAGATTCGACAATTCAAAGAAAACAAACGAAAACAAAAATATAGCCATAAGTAAACTTCTGCAGAGGAACACATATATATAAATTAATATTTAACCACACAGTACATTTGTATTTATGTATGATTTCATATGTATATTAAGATAAACAATCAAAAGAAAGCAAAATTACAAATAGTAACTACCAGTAATTTAAAATTTGGCTTCTTTGGTCGCTCGTAATCGGTTGTCCTCAAATATAGTTCCTTTCGTGTTGATGTTTGTAAAATCGTATAGTATCATTTTCGTGAGAATCCAATGGCTTATAATTATTAGTTGCATTATTTCTTGATAGTGAAATATGATATAATGTTAATATTTTTCAGGTGGTATTGTCGGACTATTTCGTGTCAAATTTGTATGAAAGGCAACTATGTCTGTTTGATATTCAGACATTTCTTTGCGAAAGAATAAAATCTCCTAGAAATCATATGTTAAAATAATAAAGTTCTTGCTTCCTTGTGTTTTATTACTTAATTTGATGTCTTCGCTGTTCAGCACAAGTGAACACACGCATTATCATCGTTTCACTGGGAACCACAGAGCTGAAACCTAAACTTTTACGTTAGCAGGGACGTAACCCCGTCGAAAATTCTTGTCATTTTGGCAGTGAAAGACATGTAGATTTTTGTAATAATTGTAAAGTGTTGTTCCCGAAAACACGTTAGCTGCTGATTTACTGAATGGTGCACGAAAATAATGATTGCAAGGTGCAGACAAAGAAATTTTGCAGTCACTTGACATTAAAAATACTGTCTTTTATTAAAAAATGATATCCTACATAGCCAACAGTTGTCGTAAAGTTATTAAACGTTCTCTAAGTCTAATAGAAAGTCTTACATCGTGTAATGACTAAACTAAAAGGTCGCCACACATCTTTTCTGATGTACATACAGACCTTCATACGCAGGCCTCATCTCTGTTATGCATTATGATTCTGGAATATCTTCTTCTCTCTTTTCGTATCAATATTATTTCTTTCTCCTCATCTTATCTTTTTTCTGATTACTGATTATTCTTTCTTCTTATTTCGTTTGCAAAGCTTTTAGTCCCATAAATAATACTTTTCAAACATTTTCGAGGTATATAATTACTAAATTTACCAATGCATCAAGGTATTTAACCCTCATAATCCTGTTAGCTTCAAATTATTGAATGCGAGAAAAGTTGATATATGTATGGAAATTTTGAAATAAACAAAATAATTTAGATAAACCAAGACTTTTATGTTGACGTTCGATATATAGTGTTGGTTTCCATCGTGTAATATGACAATACCGTGTAGGTAGTATCGAAAAACAAGAAAAAACATGAGTATTGCAGCTAAATGCATATTTCATTCGTTGATTCAAGAGATTGATACAAATGGTACAAGTTCAACAAAGTATTTCTTTAGATTCGACAATTCAAAGAAAACAAACGAAAACAAAAATATAGCCATAAGTTAACTTCTGCAGAGGAACACATATATATAAATTAATATTTAACCACACAGTACATTTGTATTTATGTATGATTTCATATGTATATTAAGATAAACAATCAAAAGAAAGCAAAATTACAAATAGTAACTACCAGTAATTTAAAATTTGGCTTCTTTGGTCGCTCGTAATCGGTTGTCCTCAAATATAGTTCCTTTCGTGTTGATGTTTGTAAAATCGTATAGTATCATTTTCGTGAGAATCCAATGGCTTATATTTATTAGTTGCATTATTTCTTGATAGTGAAATATGATATAATGTTAATATTTTTCAGGTGGTATTGTCGGACTATTTCGTGTCAAATTTGTATGAAAGGCAACTATGTCTGTTTGATATTCAGACATTTCTTTGCGAAAGAATAAAATCTCCTAGAAATCCTATGTTAAAATAATAAAGTTCTTGCTTCCTTGTGTTTTATTATTTAATTTGATGTCTTCGCTGTTCAGCACAAGTGAACACACGCATTATCATCGTTTCACTGGGAACCACAGAGCTGAAACCTAAACTTTTACGTTAGCAGGGACGTAACCCCGTCGAAAATTCTTGTCATTTTGGCAGTGAAAGACATGTAGATTTTTGTAATAATTGTAAAGTGTTGTTCCCGAAAACACGTTAGCTGCTGATTTACTGAATGGTGCACGAAAATAATGATTGCAAGGTGCAGACAAAGAAATTTTGCAGTCACTTGACATTAAAAATACTGTCTTTTATTAAAAAATGATATCCTACATAGCCAACAGTTGTCGTAAAGTTATTAAACGTTCTCTAAGTCTAATAGAAAGTCTTACATCGTGTAATGACTAAACTAAAAGGTCGCCACACATCTTTTCTGATGTACATACAGACCTTCATACGCAGGCCTCATCTCTGTTATGCATTATGATTCTGGAATATCTTCTTCTCTCTTTTCGTATCAATATTATTTCTTTCTCCTCATCTTATCTTTTTTCTGATTACTGATTATTCTTTCTTCTTATTTCGTTTGCAAAGCTTTTAGTCCCATAAATAATACTTTTCAAACATTTTCGAGGTATATAATTACTAAATTTACCAATGCATCAAGGTATTTAACCCTCATAATCCTGTTAGCTTCAAATTATTGAATGCGAGAAAAGTTGATATATGTATGGAAATTTTGAAATAAACAAAATAATTTAGATAAACCAAGACTTTTATGTTGACGTTCGATATATAGTGTTGGTTTCCATCGTGTAATATGACAATACCGTGTAGGTAGTATCGAAAAACAAGAAAAAACATGAGTATTGCAGCTAAATGCATATTTCATTCGTTGATTCAAGAGATTGATACAAATGGTACAAGTTCAACAAAGTATTTCTTTAGATTCGACAATTCAAAGAAAACAAACGAAAACAAAAATATAGCCATAAGTTAACTTCTGCAGAGGAACACATATATATAAATTAATATTTAACCACACAGTACATTTGTATTTATGTATGATTTCATATGTATATTAAGATAAACAATCAAAAGAAAGCAAAATTACAAATAGTAACTACCAGTAATTTAAAATTTGGCTTCTTTGGTCGCTCGTAATCGGTTGTCCTCAAATATAGTTCCTTTCGTGTTGATGTTTGTAAAATCGTATAGTATCATTTTCGTGAGAATCCAATGGCTTATATTTATTAGTTGCATTATTTCTTGATAGTGAAATATGATATAATGTTAATATTTTTCAGGTGGTATTGTCGGACTATTTCGTGTCAAATTTGTATGAAAGGCAACTATGTCTGTTTGATATTCAGACATTTCTTTGCGAAAGAATAAAATCTCCTAGAAATCCTATGTTAAAATAATAAAGTTCTTGCTTCCTTGTGTTTTATTATTTAATTTGATGTCTTCGCTGTTCAGCACAAGTGAACACACGCATTATCATCGTTTCACTGGGAACCACAGAGCTGAAACCTAAACTTTTACGTTAGCAGGGACGTAACCCCGTCGAAAATTCTTGTCATTTTGGCAGTGAAAGACATGTAGATTTTTGTAATAATTGTAAAGTGTTGTTCCCGAAAACACGTTAGCTGCTGATTTACTGAATGGTGCACGAAAATAATGATTGCAAGGTGCAGACAAAGAAATTTTGCAGTCACTTGACATTAAAAATACTGTCTTTTATTAAAAAATGATATCCTACATAGCCAACAGTTGTCGTAAAGTTATTAAACGTTCTCTAAGTCTAATAGAAAGTCTTACATCGTGTAATGACTAAACTAAAAGGTCGCCACACATCTTTTCTGATGTACATACAGACCTTCATACGCAGGCCTCATCTCTGTTATGCATTATGATTCTGGAATATCTTCTTCTCTCTTTTCGTATCAATATTATTTCTTTCTCCTCATCTTATCTTTTTTCTGATTACTGATTATTCTTTCTTCTTATTTCGTTTGCAAAGCTTTTAGTCCCATAAATAATACTTTTCAAACATTTTCGAGGTATATAATTACTAAATTTACCAATGCATCAAGGTATTTAACCCTCATAATCCTGTTAGCTTCAAATTATTGAATGCGAGAAAAGTTGATATATGTATGGAAATTTTGAAATAAACAAAATAATTTAGATAAACCAAGACTTTTATGTTGACGTTCGATATATAGTGTTGGTTTCCATCGTGTAATATGACAATACCGTGTAGGTAGTATCGAAAAACAAGAAAAAACATGAGTATTGCAGCTAAATGCATATTTCATTCGTTGATTCAAGAGATTGATACAAATGGTACAAGTTCAACAAAGTATTTCTTTAGATTCGACAATTCAAAGAAAACAAACGAAAACAAAAATATAGCCATAAGTTAACTTCTGCAGAGGAACACATATATATATAAATTAATATTTAACCACACAGTACATTTGTATTTATGTATGATTTCATATGTATATTAAGATAAACAATCAAAAGAAAGCAAAATTACAAATAGTAACTACCAGTAATTTAAAATTTGGCTTCTTTGGTCGCTCGTAATCGGTTGTCCTCAAATATAGTTCCTTTCGTGTTGATGTTTGTAAAATCGTATAGTATCATTTTCGTGAGAATCCAATGGCTTATATTTATTAGTTGCATTATTTCTTGATAGTGAAATATGATATAATGTTAATATTTTTCAGGTGGTATTGTCGGACTATTTCGTGTCAAATTTGTATGAAAGGCAACTATGTCTGTTTGATATTCAGACATTTCTTTGCGAAAGAATAAAATCTCCTAGAAATCCTATGTTAAAATAATAAAGTTCTTGCTTCCTTGTGTTTTATTATTTAATTTGATGTCTTCGCTGTTCAGCACAAGTGAACACACGCATTATCATCGTTTCACTGGGAACCACAGAGCTGAAACCTAAACTTTTACGTTAGCAGGGACGTAACCCCGTCGAAAATTCTTGTCATTTTGGCAGTGAAAGACATGTAGATTTTTGTAATAATTGTAAAGTGTTGTTCCCGAAAACACGTTAGCTGCTGATTTACTGAATGGTGCACGAAAATAATGATTGCAAGGTGCAGACAAAGAAATTTTGCAGTCACTTGACATTAAAAATACTGTCTTTTATTAAAAAATGATATCCTACATAGCCAACAGTTGTCGTAAAGTTATTAAACGTTCTCTAAGTCTAATAGAAAGTCTTACATCGTGTAATGACTAAACTAAAAGGTCGCCACACATCTTTTCTGATGTACATACAGACCTTCATACGCAGGCCTCATCTCTGTTATGCATTATGATTCTGGAATATCTTCTTCTCTCTTTTCGTATCAATATTATTTCTTTCTCCTCATCTTATCTTTTTTCTGATTACTGATTATTCTTTCTTCTTATTTCGTTTGCAAAGCTTTTAGTCCCATAAATAATACTTTTCAAACATTTTCGAGGTATATAATTACTAAATTTACCAATGCATCAAGGTATTTAACCCTCATAATCCTGTTAGCTTCAAATTATTGAATGCGAGAAAAGTTGATATATGTATGGAAATTTTGAAATAAACAAAATAATTTAGATAAACCAAGACTTTTATGTTGACGTTCGATATATAGTGTTGGTTTCCATCGTGTAATATGACAATACCGTGTAGGTAGTATCGAAAAACAAGAAAAAACATGAGTATTGCAGCTAAATGCATATTTCATTCGTTGATTCAAGAGATTGATACAAATGGTACAAGTTCAACAAAGTATTTCTTTAGATTCGACAATTCAAAGAAAACAAACGAAAACAAAAATATAGCCATAAGTTAACTTCTGCAGAGGAACACATATATATAAATTAATAGTTAACCACACAGTACATTTGTATTTATGTATGATTTCATATGTATATTAAGATAAACAATCAAAAGAAAGCAAAATTACAAATAGTAACTACCAGTAATTTAAAATTTGGCTTCTTTGGTCGCTCGTAATCGGTTGTCCTCAAATATAGTTCCTTTCGTGTTGATGTTTGTAAAATCGTATAGTATCATTTTCGTGAGAATCCAATGGCTTATATTTATTAGTTGCATTATTTCTTGATAGTGAAATATGATATAATGTTAATATTTTTCAGGTGGTATTGTCGGACTATTTCGTGTCAAATTTGTATGAAAGGCAACTATGTCTGTTTGATATTCAGACATTTCTTTGCGAAAGAATAAAATCTCCTAGAAATCCTATGTTAAAATAATAAAGTTCTTGCTTCCTTGTGTTTTATTATTTAATTTGATGTCTTCGCTGTTCAGCACAAGTGAACACACGCATTATCATCGTTTCACTGGGAACCACAGAGCTGAAACCTAAACTTTTACGTTAGCAGGGACGTAACCCCGTCGAAAATTCTTGTCATTTTGGCAGTGAAAGACATGTAGATTTTTGTAATAATTGTAAAGTGTTGTTCCCGAAAACACGTTAGCTGCTGATTTACTGAATGGTGCACGAAAATAATGATTGCAAGGTGCAGACAAAGAAATTTTGCAGTCACTTGACATTAAAAATACTGTCTTTTATTAAAAAATGATATCCTACATAGCCAACAGTTGTCGTAAAGTTATTAAACGTTCTCTAAGTCTAATAGAAAGTCTTACATCGTGTAATGACTAAACTAAAAGGTCGCCACACATCTTTTCTGATGTACATACAGACCTTCATACGCAGGCCTCATCTCTGTTATGCATTATGATTCTGGAATATCTTCTTCTCTCTTTTCGTATCAATATTATTTCTTTCTCCTCATCTTATCTTTTTTCTGATTACTGATTATTCTTTCTTCTTATTTCGTTTGCAAAGCTTTTAGTCCCATAAATAATACTTTTCAAACATTTTCGAGGTATATAATTACTAAATTTACCAATGCATCAAGGTATTTAACCCTCATAATCCTGTTAGCTTCAAATTATTGAATGCGAGAAAAGTTGATATATGTATGGAAATTTTGAAATAAACAAAATAATTTAGATAAACCAAGACTTTTATGTTGACGTTCGATATATAGTGTTGGTTTCCATCGTGTAATATGACAATACCGTGTAGGTAGTATCGAAAAACAAGAAAAAACATGAGTATTGCAGCTAAATGCATATTTCATTCGTTGATTCAAGAGATTGATACAAATGGTACAAGTTCAACAAAGTATTTCTTTAGATTCGACAATTCAAAGAAAACAAACGAAAACAAAAATATAGCCATAAGTTAACTTCTGCAGAGGAACACATATATATAAATTAATATTTAACCACACAGTACATTTGTATTTATGTATGATTTCATATGTATATTAAGATAAACAATCAAAAGAAAGCAAAATTACAAATAGTAACTACCAGTAATTTAAAATTTGGCTTCTTTGGTCGCTCGTAATCGGTTGTCCTCAAATATAGTTCCTTTCGTGTTGATGTTTGTAAAATCGTATAGTATCATTTTCGTGAGAATCCAATGGCTTATATTTATTAGTTGCATTATTTCTTGATAGTGAAATATGATATAATGTTAATATTTTTCAGGTGGTATTGTCGGACTATTTCGTGTCAAATTTGTATGAAAGGCAACTATGTCTGTTTGATATTCAGACATTTCTTTGCGAAAGAATAAAATCTCCTAGAAATCCTATGTTAAAATAATAAAGTTCTTGCTTCCTTGTGTTTTATTATTTAATTTGATGTCTTCGCTGTTCAGCACAAGTGAACACACGCATTATCATCGTTTCACTGGGAACCACAGAGCTGAAACCTAAACTTTTACGTTAGCAGGGACGTAACCCCGTCGAAAATTCTTGTCATTTTGGCAGTGAAAGACATGTAGATTTTTGTAATAATTGTAAAGTGTTGTTCCCGAAAACACGTTAGCTGCTGATTTACTGAATGGTGCACGAAAATAATGATTGCAAGGTGCAGACAAAGAAATTTTGCAGTCACTTGACATTAAAAATACTGTCTTTTATTAAAAAATGATATCCTACATAGCCAACAGTTGTCGTAAAGTTATTAAACGTTCTCTAAGTCTAATAGAAAGTCTTACATCGTGTAATGACTAAACTAAAAGGTCGCCACACATCTTTTCTGATGTACATACAGACCTTCATACGCAGGCCTCATCTCTGTTATGCATTATGATTCTGGAATATCTTCTTCTCTCTTTTCGTATCAATATTATTTCTTTCTCCTCATCTTATCTTTTTTCTGATTACTGATTATTCTTTCTTCTTATTTCGTTTGCAAAGCTTTTAGTCCCATAAATAATACTTTTCAAACATTTTCGAGGTATATAATTACTAAATTTACCAATGCATCAAGGTATTTAACCCTCATAATCCTGTTAGCTTCAAATTATTGAATGCGAGAAAAGTTGATATATGTATGGAAATTTTGAAATAAACAAAATAATTTAGATAAACCAAGACTTTTATGTTGACGTTCGATATATAGTGTTGGTTTCCATCGTGTAATATGACAATACCGTGTAGGTAGTATCGAAAAACAAGAAAAAACATGAGTATTGCAGCTAAATGCATATTTCATTCGTTGATTCAAGAGATTGATACAAATGGTACAAGTTCAACAAAGTATTTCTTTAGATTCGACAATTCAAAGAAAACAAACGAAAACAAAAATATAGCCATAAGTTAACTTCTGCAGAGGAACACATATATATAAATTAATATTTAACCACACAGTACATTTGTATTTATGTATGATTTCATATGTATATTAAGATAAACAATCAAAAGAAAGCAAAATTACAAATAGTAACTACCAGTAATTTAAAATTTGGCTTCTTTGGTCGCTCGTAATCGGTTGTCCTCAAATATAGTTCCTTTCGTGTTGATGTTTGTAAAATCGTATAGTATCATTTTCGTGAGAATCCAATGGCTTATATTTATTAGTTGCATTATTTCTTGATAGTGAAATATGATATAATGTTAATATTTTTCAGGTGGTATTGTCGGACTATTTCGTGTCAAATTTGTATGAAAGGCAACTATGTCTGTTTGATATTCAGACATTTCTTTGCGAAAGAATAAAATCTCCTAGAAATCCTATGTTAAAATAATAAAGTTCTTGCTTCCTTGTGTTTTATTATTTAATTTGATGTCTTCGCTGTTCAGCACAAGTGAACACACGCATTATCATCGTTTCACTGGGAACCACAGAGCTGAAACCTAAACTTTTACGTTAGCAGGGACGTAACCCCGTCGAAAATTCTTGTCATTTTGGCAGTGAAAGACATGTAGATTTTTGTAATAATTGTAAAGTGTTGTTCCCGAAAACACGTTAGCTGCTGATTTACTGAATGGTGCACGAAAATAATGATTGCAAGGTGCAGACAAAGAAATTTTGCAGTCACTTGACATTAAAAATACTGTCTTTTATTAAAAAATGATATCCTACATAGCCAACAGTTGTCGTAAAGTTATTAAACGTTCTCTAAGTCTAATAGAAAGTCTTACATCGTGTAATGACTAAACTAAAAGGTCGCCACACATCTTTTCTGATGTACATACAGACCTTCATACGCAGGCCTCATCTCTGTTATGCATTATGATTCTGGAATATCTTCTTCTCTCTTTTCGTATCAATATTATTTCTTTCTCCTCATCTTATCTTTTTTCTGATTACTGATTATTCTTTCTTCTTATTTCGTTTGCAAAGCTTTTAGTCCCATAAATAATACTTTTCAAACATTTTCGAGGTATATAATTACTAAATTTACCAATGCATCAAGGTATTTAACCCTCATAATCCTGTTAGCTTCAAATTATTGAATGCGAGAAAAGTTGATATATGTATGGAAATTTTGAAATAAACAAAATAATTTAGATAAACCAAGACTTTTATGTTGACGTTCGATATATAGTGTTGGTTTCCATCGTGTAATATGACAATACCGTGTAGGTAGTATCGAAAAACAAGAAAAAACATGAGTATTGCAGCTAAATGCATATTTCATTCGTTGATTCAAGAGATTGATACAAATGGTACAAGTTCAACAAAGTATTTCTTTAGATTCGACAATTCAAAGAAAACAAACGAAAACAAAAATATAGCCATAAGTTAACTTCTGCAGAGGAACACATATATATAAATTAATATTTAACCACACAGTACATTTGTATTTATGTATGATTTCATATGTATATTAAGATAAACAATCAAAAGAAAGCAAAATTACAAATAGTAACTACCAGTAATTTAAAATTTGGCTTCTTTGGTCGCTCGTAATCGGTTGTCCTCAAATATAGTTCCTTTCGTGTTGATGTTTGTAAAATCGTATAGTATCATTTTCGTGAGAATCCAATGGCTTATATTTATTAGTTGCATTATTTCTTGATAGTGAAATATGATATAATGTTAATATTTTTCAGGTGGTATTGTCGGACTATTTCGTGTCAAATTTGTATGAAAGGCAACTATGTCTGTTTGATATTCAGACATTTCTTTGCGAAAGAATAAAATCTCCTAGAAATCCTATGTTAAAATAATAAAGTTCTTGCTTCCTTGTGTTTTATTATTTAATTTGATGTCTTCGCTGTTCAGCACAAGTGAACACACGCATTATCATCGTTTCACTGGGAACCACAGAGCTGAAACCTAAACTTTTACGTTAGCAGGGACGTAACCCCGTCGAAAATTCTTGTCATTTTGGCAGTGAAAGACATGTAGATTTTTGTAATAATTGTAAAGTGTTGTTCCCGAAAACACGTTAGCTGCTGATTTACTGAATGGTGCACGAAAATAATGATTGCAAGGTGCAGACAAAGAAATTTTGCAGTCACTTGACATTAAAAATACTGTCTTTTATTAAAAAATGATATCCTACATAGCCAACAGTTGTCGTAAAGTTATTAAACGTTCTCTAAGTCTAATAGAAAGTCTTACATCGTGTAATGACTAAACTAAAAGGTCGCCACACATCTTTTCTGATGTACATACAGACCTTCATACGCAGGCCTCATCTCTGTTATGCATTATGATTCTGGAATATCTTCTTCTCTCTTTTCGTATCAATATTATTTCTTTCTCCTCATCTTATCTTTTTTCTGATTGCTGATTATTCTTTCTTCTTATTTCGTTTGCAAAGCTTTTAGTCCCATAAATAATACTTTTCAAACATTTTCGAGGTATATAATTACTAAATTTACCAATTCATCAAGGTATTTAACCCTCATAATCCTGTTAGCTTCAAATTATTGAATGCGAGAAAAGTTGATATATGTATGGAAATTTTGAAATAAACAAAATAATTCAGATAAACCAAGACTTTTATGTTGACGTTCGATATATAGTGTTGGTTTCCATCGTGTAATATGACAATACCGTGTAGGTAGTATCGAAAAACAAGAAAAAACATGAGTATTGCAGCTAAATGCATATTTCATTCGTTGATTCAAGAGATTGATACAAATGGTACAAGTTCAACAAAGTATTTCTTTAGATTCGACAATTCAAAGAAAACAAACGAAAACAAAAATATAGCCATAAGTTAACTTCTGCAGAGGAACACATATATATAAATTAATATTTAACCACACAGTACATTTGTATTTATGTATGATTTCATATGTATATTAAGATAAACAATCAAAAGAAAGCAAAATTACAAATAGTAACTACCAGTAATTTAAAATTTGGCTTCTTTGGTCGCTCGTAATCGGTTGTCCTCAAATATAGTTCCTTTCGTGTTGATGTTTGTAAAATCGTATAGTATCATTTTCGTGAGAATCCAATGGCTTATAATTATTAGTTGCATTATTTCTTGATAGTGAAATATGATATAATGTTAATATTTTTCAGGTGGTATTGTCGGACTATTTCGTGTCAAATTTGTATGAAAGGCAACTATGTCTGTTTGATATTCAGACATTTCTTTGCGAAAGAATAAAATCTCCTAGAAATCCTATGTTAAAATAATAAAGTTCTTGCTTCCTTGTGTTTTATTACTTAATTTGATGTCTTCGCTGTTCAGCACAAGTGAACACACGCATTATCATCGTTTCACTGGGAACCACAGAGCTGAAACCTAAACTTTTACGTTAGCAGGGACGTAACCCCGTCGAAAATTCTTGTCATTTTGGCAGTGAAAGACATGTAGATTTTTGTAATAATTGTAAAGTGTTGTTCCCGAAAACACGTTAGCTGCTGATTTACTGAATGGTGCACGAAAATAATGATTGCAAGGTGCAGACAAAGAAATTTTGCAGTCACTTGACATTAAAAATACTGTCTTTTATTAAAAAATGATATCCTACATAGCCAACAGTTGTCGTAAAGTTATTAAACGTTCTCTAAGTCCAATAGAAAGTCTTACATCGTGTAATGACTAAACTAAAAGGTCGCCACACATCTTTTCTGATGTACATACAGACCTTCATACGCAGGCCTCATCTCTGTTATGCATTATGATTCTGGAATATCTTCTTCTCTCTTTTCGTATCAATATATTTCTTTCTCCTCATCTTATCTTTTTTCTGATTGCTGATTATTCTTTCTTCTTATTTCGTTTGCAAAGCTTTTAGTCCCATAAATAATACTTTTCAAACATTTTCGAGGTATATAATTACTAAATTTACCAATGCATCAAGGTATTTAACCCTCATAATCCTGTTAGCTTCAAATTATTGAATGCGAGAAAAGTTGATATATGTATGGAAATTTTGAAATAAACAAAATAATTTAGATAAACCAAGACTTTTATGTTGACGTTCGATATATAGTGTTGGTTTCCATCGTGTAATATGCCAATACCGTGTAGGTAGTATCGAAAAACAAGAAAAAAAACATGAGTATTGCAGCTAAATGCATATTTCATTCGTTGATTCAAGAGATTGATACAAATGGTACAAGTTCAACAAAGTATTTCTTTAGATTCGACAATTCAAAGAAAACAAACGAAAACAAAAATATAGCCATAAGTTAACTTCTGCAGAGGAACACATATATATAAATTAATATTTAACCACACAGTACATTTGTATTTATGTATGATTTCATATGTATATTAAGATAAACAATCAAAAGAAAGCAAAATTACAAATAGTAACTACCAGTAATTTAAAATTTGGCTTCTTTGGTCGCTCGTAATCGGTTGTCCTCAAATATAGTTCCTTTCGTGTTGATGTTTGTAAAATCGTATAGTATCATTTTCGTGAGAATCCAATGGCTTATAATTATTAGTTGCATTATTTCTTGATAGTGAAATATGATATAATGTTAATATTTTTCAGGTGGTATTGTCGGACTATTTCGTGTCAAATTTGTATGAAAGGCAACTATGTCTGTTTGATATTCAGACATTTCTTTGCGAAAGAATAAAATCTCCTAGAAATCCTATGTTAAAATAATAAAGTTCTTGCTTCCTTGTGTTTTATTACTTAATTTGATGTCTTCGCTGTTCAGCACAAGTGAACACACGCATTATCATCGTTTCACTGGGAACCACAGAGCTGAAACCTAAACTTTTACGTTAGCAGGGACGTAACCCCGTCGAAAATTCTTGTCATTTTGGCAGTGAAAGACATGTAGATTTTTGTAATAATTGTAAAGTGTTGTTCCCGAAAACACGTTAGCTGCTGATTTACTGAATGGTGCACGAAAATAATGATTGCAAGGTGCAGACAAAGAAATTTTGCAGTCACTTGACATTAAAAATACTGTCTTTTATTAAAAAATGATATCCTACATAGCCAACAGTTGTCGTAAAGTTATTAAACGTTCTCTAAGTCCAATAGAAAGTCTTACATCGTGTAATGACTAAACTAAAAGGTCGCCACACATCTTTTCTGATGTACATACAGACCTTCATACGCAGGCCTCATCTCTGTTATGCATTATGATTCTGGAATATCTTCTTCTCTCTTTTCGTATCAATATATTTCTTTCTCCTCATCTTATCTTTTTTCTGATTGCTGATTATTCTTTCTTCTTATTTCGTTTGCAAAGCTTTTAGTCCCATAAATAATACTTTTCAAACATTTTCGAGGTATATAATTACTAAATTTACCAATGCATCAAGGTATTTAACCCTCATAATCCTGTTAGCTTCAAATTATTGAATGCGAGAAAAGTTGATATATGTATGGAAATTTTGAAATAAACAAAATGATTTAGATAAACCAAGACTTTTATGTTGACGTTCGATATATAGTGTTGGTTTCCATCGTGTAATATGCCAATACCGTGTAGGTAGTATCGAAAAACAAGAAAAAAAACATGAGTATTGCAGCTAAATGCATATTTCATTCGTTGATTCAAGAGATTGATACAAATGGTACAAGTTCAACAAAGTATTTCTTTAGATTCGACAATTCAAAGAAAACAAACGAAAACAAAAATATAGCCATAAGTTAACTTCTGCAGAGGAACACATATATATAAATTAATATTTAACCACACAGTACATTTGTATTTATGTATGATTTCATATGTATATTAAGATAAACAATCAAAAGAAAGCAAAATTACAAATAGTAACTACCAGTAATTTAAAATTTGGCTTCTTTGGTCGCTCGTAATCGGTTGTCCTCAAATATAGTTCCTTTCGTGTTGATGTTTGTAAAATCGTATAGTATCATTTTCGTGAGAATCCAATGGCTTATAATTATTAGTTGCATTATTTCTTGATAGTGAAATATGATATAATGTTAATATTTTTCAGGTGGTATTGTCGGACTATTTCGTGTCAAATTTGTATGAAAGGCAACTATGTCTGTTTGATATTCAGACATTTCTTTGCGAAAGAATAAAATCTCCTAGAAATCCTATGTTAAAATAATAAAGTTCTTGCTTCCTTGTGTTTTATTACTTAATTTGATGTCTTCGCTGTTCAGCACAAGTGAACACACGCATTATCATCGTTTCACTGGGAACCACAGAGCTGAAACCTAAACTTTTACGTTAGCAGGGACGTAACCCCGTCGAAAATTCTTGTCATTTTGGCAGTGAAAGACATGTAGATTTTTGTAATAATTGTAAAGTGTTGTTCCCGAAAACACGTTAGCTGCTGATTTACTGAATGGTGCACGAAAATAATGATTGCAAGGTGCAGACAAAGAAATTTTGCAGTCACTTGACATTAAAAATACTGTCTTTTATTAAAAAATGATATCCTACATAGCCAACAGTTGTCGTAAAGTTATTAAACGTTCTCTAAGTCTAATAGAAAGTCTTACATCGTGTAATGACTAAACTAAAAGGTCGCCACACATCTTTTCTGATGTACATACAGACCTTCATACGCAGGCCTCATCTCTGTTATGCATTATGATTCTGGAATATCTTCTTCTCTCTTTTCGTATCAATATTATTTCTTTCTCCTCATCTTATCTTTTTTCTGATTTCTGATTATTCTTTCTTCTTATTTCGTTTGCAAAGCTTTTAGTCCCATAAATAATACTTTTCAAACATTTTCGAGGTATATAATTACTAAATTTACCAATGCATCAAGGTATTTAACCCTCATAATCCTGTTAGCTTCAAATTATTGAATGCGAGAAAAGTTGATATATGTATGGAAATTTTGAAATAAACAAAATAATTTAGATAAACCAAGACTTTTATGTTGACGTTCGATATATAGTGTTGGTTTCCATCGTGTAATATGACAATACCGTGTAGGTAGTATCGAAAAACAAGAAAAAACATAAGTATTGCAGCTAAATGCATATTTCGTTCGTTGATTCAAGAGATTGATACAAATGGTACAAGTTCAACAAAGTATTTCTTTAGATTCGACAATTCAAAGAAAACAAACGAAAACAAAAATATAGCCATAAGTTAACTTCTGCAGAGGAACACATATATATAAATTAATATTTAACCACACAGTACATTTGTATTTATGTATGATTTCATATGTATATTAAGATAAACAATCAAAAGAAAGCAAAATTACCAATAGTAACTACCAGTAATTTAAAATTTGGCTTCTTTGGTCGCTCGTAATCGGTTGTCCTCAAATATAGTTCCTTTCGTGTTGATGTTTGTAAAATCGTATAGTATCATTTTCGTGAGAATCCAATGGCTTATAATTATTAGTTGCATTATTTCTTGATAGTGAAATATGATATAATGTTAATATTTTTCAGGTGGTATTGTCGGACTATTTCGTGTCAAATTTGTATGAAAGGCAACTATGTCTGTTTGATATTCAGACATTTCTTTGCGAAAGAATAAAATCTCCTAGAAATCCTATGTTAAAATAATAAAGTTCTTGCTTCCTTGTGTTTTATTACTTAATTTGATGTCTTCGCTGTTCAGCACAAGTGAACACACGCATTATCATCGTTTCACTGGGAACCACAGAGCTGAAACCTAAACTTTTACGTTAGCAGGGACGTAACCCCGTCGAAAATTCTTGTCATTTTGGCAGTGAAAGACATGTAGATTTTTGTAATAATTGTAAAGTGTTGTTCCCGAAAACACGTTAGCTGCTGATTTACTGAATGGTGCACGAAAATAATGATTGCAAGGTGCAGACAAAGAAATTTTGCAGTCACTTGACATTAAAAATACTGTCTTTTATTAAAAAATGATATCCTACATAGCCAACAGTTGTCGTAAAGTTATTAAACGTTCTCTAAGTCTAATAGAAAGTCTTACATCGTGTAATGACTAAACTAAAAGGTCGCCACACATCTTTTCTGATGTACATACAGACCTTCATACGCAGGCCTCATCTCTGTTATGCATTATGATTCTGGAATATCTTCTTCTCTCTTTTCGTATCAATATTATTTCTTTCTCCTCATCTTATCTTTTTTCTGATTTCTGATTATTCTTTCTTCTTATTTCGTTTGCAAAGCTTTTAGTCCCATAAATAATACTTTTCAAACATTTTCGAGGTATATAATTACTAAATTTACCAATGCATCAAGGTATTTAACCCTCATAATCCTGTTAGCTTCAAATTATTGAATGCGAGAAAAGTTGATATATGTATGGAAATTTTGAAATAAACAAAATAATTTAGATAAACCAAGACTTTTATGTTGACGTTCGATATATAGTGTTGGTTTCCATCGTGTAATATGACAATACCGTGTAGGTAGTATCGAAAAACAAGAAAAAACATAAGTATTGCAGCTAAATGCATATTTCGTTCGTTGATTCAAGAGATTGATACAAATGGTACAAGTTCAACAAAGTATTTCTTTAGATTCGACAATTCAAAGAAAACAAACGAAAACAAAAATATAGCCATAAGTTAACTTCTGCAGAGGAACACATATATATAAATTAATATTTAACCACACAGTACATTTGTATTTATGTATGATTTCATATGTATATTAAGATAAACAATCAAAAGAAAGCAAAATTACCAATAGTAACTACCAGTAATTTAAAATTTGGCTTCTTTGGTCGCTCGTAATCGGTTGTCCTCAAATATAGTTCCTTTCGTGTTGATGTTTGTAAAATCGTATAGTATCATTTTCGTGAGAATCCAATGGCTTATAATTATTAGTTGCATTATTTCTTGATAGTGAAATATGATATAATGTTAATATTTTTCAGGTGGTATTGTCGGACTATTTCGTGTCAAATTTGTATGAAAGGCAACTATGTCTGTTTGATATTCAGACATTTCTTTGCGAAAGAATAAAATCTCCTAGAAATCCTATGTTAAAATAATAAAGTTCTTGCTTCCTTGTGTTTTATTACTTAATTTGATGTCTTCGCTGTTCAGCACAAGTGAACACACGCATTATCATCGTTTCACTGGGAACCACAGAGCTGAAACCTAAACTTTTACGTTAGCAGGGACGTAACCCCGTCGAAAATTCTTGTCATTTTGGCAGTGAAAGACATGTAGATTTTTGTAATAATTGTAAAGTGTTGTTCCCGAAAACACGTTAGCTGCTGATTTACTGAATGGTGCACGAAAATAATGATTGCAAGGTGCAGACAAAGAAATTTTGCAGTCACTTGACATTAAAAATACTGTCTTTTATTAAAAAATGATATCCTACATAGCCAACAGTTGTCGTAAAGTTATTAAACGTTCTCTAAGTCCAATAGAAAATCTTACATCGTGTAATGACTAAACTAAAAGGTCGCCACACATCTTTTCTGATGTACATACAGACCTTCATACGCAGGCCTCATCTCTGTTATGCATTATGATTCTGGAATATCTTCTTCTCTCTTTTCGTATCAATATTATTTCTTTCTCCTCATCTTATCTTTTTTCTGATTGCTGATTATTCTTTCTTCTTATTTCGTTTGCAAAGCTTTTAGTCCCATAAATAATACTTTTCAAACATTTTCGAGGTATATAATTACTAAATTTACCAATGCATTAAGGTATTTAACCCTCATAATCCTGTTAGCTTCAAATTATTGAATGCGAGAAAAGTTGATATATGTATGGAAATTTTGAAATAAACAAAATAATTTAGATAAACCAAGACTTATATGTTGACGTTCGATATATAGTGTTGGTTTCCATCGTGTAATATGACAATACCGTGTAGGTAGTATCGAAAAACAAGAAAAAACATGAGTATTGCAGCTAAATGCATATTTCATTCGTTGATTCAAGAGATTGATACAAATGGTACAAGTTCAACAAAGTATTTCTTTAGATTCGACAATTCAAAGAAAACAAACGAAAACAAAAATATAGCCATAAGTTAACTTCTGCAGAGGAACACATATATATAAATTAATATTTAATCACACAGTACATTTGTATTTATGTATGATTTCATATGTATATTAAGATAAACAATCAAAAGAAAGCAAAATTACAAATAGTAACTACCAGTAATTTAAAATTTGGCTTCTTTGGTCGCTCGTAATCGGTTGTCCTCAAATATAGTTCCTTTCGTGTTGATGTTTGTAAAATCGTATAGTATCATTTTCGTGAGAATCCAATGGCTTATAATTATTAGTTGCATTATTTCTTGATAGTGAAATATGATATAATGTTAATATTTTTCAGGTGGTATTGTCGGACTATTTCGTGTCAAATTTGTATGAAAGGCAACTATGTCTGTTTGATATTCAGACATTTCTTTGCGAAAGAATAAAATCTCCTAGAAATCCTATGTTAAAATAATAAAGTTCTTGCTTCCTTGTGTTTTATTACTTAATTTGATGTCTTCGCTGTTCAGCACAAGTGAACACACGCATTATCATCGTTTCACTGGGAACCACAGAGCTGAAACCTAAACTTTTACGTTAGCAGGGACGTAACCCCGTCGAAAATTCTTGTCATTTTGGCAGTGAAAGACATGTAGATTTTTGTAATAATTGTAAAGTGTTGTTCCCGAAAACACGTTAGCTGCTGATTTACTGAATGGTGCACGAAAATAATGATTGCAAGGTGCAGACAAAGAAATTTTGCAGTCACTTGACATTAAAAATACTGTCTTTTATTAAAAAATGATATCCTACATAGCCAACAGTTGTCGTAAAGTTATTAAACGTTCTCTAAGTCCAATAGAAAATCTTACATCGTGTAATGACTAAACTAAAAGGTCGCCACACATCTTTTCTGATGTACATACAGACCTTCATACGCAGGCCTCATCTCTGTTATGCATTATGATTCTGGAATATCTTCTTCTCTCTTTTCGTATCAATATTATTTCTTTCTCCTCATCTTATCTTTTTTCTGATTGCTGATTATTCTTTCTTCTTATTTCGTTTGCAAAGCTTTTAGTCCCATAAATAATACTTTTCAAACATTTTCGAGGTATATAATTACTAAATTTACCAATGCATTAAGGTATTTAACCCTCATAATCCTGTTAGCTTCAAATTATTGAATGCGAGAAAAGTTGATATATGTATGGAAATTTTGAAATAAACAAAATAATTTAGATAAACCAAGACTTATATGTTGACGTTCGATATATAGTGTTGGTTTCCATCGTGTAATATGACAATACCGTGTAGGTAGTATCGAAAAACAAGAAAAAACATGAGTATTGCAGCTAAATGCATATTTCATTCGTTGATTCAAGAGATTGATACAAATGGTACAAGTTCAACAAAGTATTTCTTTAGATTCGACAATTCAAAGAAAACAAACGAAAACAAAAATATAGCCATAAGTTAACTTCTGCAGAGGAACACATATATATAAATTAATATTTAATCACACAGTACATTTGTATTTATGTATGATTTCATATGTATATTAAGATAAACAATCAAAAGAAAGCAAAATTACAAATAGTAACTACCAGTAATTTAAAATTTGGCTTCTTTGGTCGCTCGTAATCGGTTGTCCTCAAATATAGTTCCTTTCGTGTTGATGTTTGTAAAATCGTATAGTATCATTTTCGTGAGAATCCAATGGCTTATAATTATTAGTTGCATTATTTCTTGATAGTGAAATATGATATAATGTTAATATTTTTCAGGTGGTATTGTCGGACTATTTCGTGTCAAATTTGTATGAAAGGCAACTATGTCTGTTTGATATTCAGACATTTCTTTGCGAAAGAATAAAATCTCCTAGAAATCCTATGTTAAAATAATAAAGTTCTTGCTTCCTTGTGTTTTATTACTTAATTTGATGTCTTCGCTGTTCAGCACAAGTGAACACACGCATTATCATCGTTTCACTGGGAACCACAGAGCTGAAACCTAAACTTTTACGTTAGCAGGGACGTAACCCCGTCGAAAATTCTTGTCATTTTGGCAGTGAAAGACATGTAGATTTTTGTAATAATTGTAAAGTGTTGTTCCCGAAAACACGTTAGCTGCTGATTTACTGAATGGTGCACGAAAATAATGATTGCAAGGTGCAGACAAAGAAATTTTGCAGTCACTTGACATTAAAAATACTGTCTTTTATTAAAAAATGATATCCTACATAGCCAACAGTTGTCGTAAAGTTATTAAACGTTCTCTAAGTCCAATAGAAAGTCTTACATCGTGTAATGACTAAACTAAAAGGTCGACACACATCTTTTCTGATGTACATACAGACCTTCATACGCAGGCCTCATCTCTGTTATGCATTATGATTCTGGAATATCTTCTTCTCTCTTTTCGTATCAATATTATTTCTTTCTCCTCATCTTATCTTTTTTCTGATTGCTGATTATTCTTTCTTCTTATTTCGTTTGCAAAGCTTTTAGTCCCATAAATAATACTTTTCAAACATTTTCGAGGTATATAATTACTAAATTTACCAATGCATCAAGGTATTTAACCCTCATAATCCTGTTAGCTTCAAATTATTGAATGCGAGAAAAGTTGATATATGTATGGAAATTTTGAAATAAACAAAATAATTTAGATAAACCAAGACTTTTATGTTGACGTTCGATATATATAGTGTTGGTTTCCATCGTGTAATATGACAATACCGTGTAGGTAGTATCGAAAAACAAGAAAAAACATGAGTATTGCAGCTAAATGCATATTTCATTCGTTAATTCAAGAGATTAATACAAATGGTACAAGTTCAACAAAGTATTTCTTTAGATTCGACAATTCAAAGAAAACAAACGAAAACAAAAATATAGCCATAAGTTAACTTCTGCAGAGGAACACATATATATAAATTAATATTTAACCACACAGTACATTTGTATTTATGTATGATTTCATATGTATATTAAGATAAACAATCAAAAGAAAGCAAAATTACAAATAGTAACTACCAGTAATTTAAAATTTGGCTTCTTTGGTCGCTCGTAATCGGTTGTCCTCAAATATAGTTCCTTTCGTGTTGATGTTTGTAAAATCGTATAGTATCATTTTCGTGAGAATCCAATGGCTTATAATTATTAGTTGCATTATTTCTTGATAGTGAAATATGATATAATGTTAATATTTTTCAGGTGGTATTGTCGGACTATTTCGTGTCAAATTTGTATGAAAGGCAACTATGTCTGTTTGATATTCAGACATTTCTTTGCGAAAGAATAAAATCTCCTAGAAATCCTATGTTAAAATAATAAAGTTCTTGCTTCCTTGTGTTTTATTACTTAATTTGATGTCTTCGCTGTTCAGCACAAGTGAACACACGCATTATCATCGTTTCACTGGGAACCACAGAGCTGAAACCTAAACTTTTACGTTAGCAGGGACGTAACCCCGTCGAAAATTCTTGTCATTTTGGCAGTGAAAGACATGTAGATTTTTGTAATAATTGTAAAGTGTTGTTCCCGAAAACACGTTAGCTGCTGATTTACTGAATGGTGCACGAAAATAATGATTGCAAGGTGCAGACAAAGAAATTTTGCAGTCACTTGACATTAAAAATACTGTCTTTTATTAAAAAATGATATCCTACATAGCCAACAGTTGTCGTAAAGTTATTAAACGTTCTCTAAGTCCAATAGAAAGTCTTACATCGTGTAATGACTAAACTAAAAGGTCGCCACACATCTTTTCTGATGTACATACAGACCTTCATACGCAGGCCTCATCTCTGTTATGCATTATGATTCTGGAATATCTTCTTCTCTCTTTTCGTATCAATATTATTTCTTTCTCCTCATCTTATCTTTTTTCTGATTGCTGATTATTCTTTCTTCTTATTTCGTTTGCAAAGCTTTTAGTCCCATAAATAATACTTTTCAAACATTTTCGAGGTATATAATTACTAAATTTACCAATGCATCAAGGTATTTAATCCTCATAATCCTGTTAGCTTCAAATTATTGAATGCGAGAAAAGTTGATATATGTATGGAAATTTTGAAATAAACAAAATAATTTAGATAAACCAAGACTTTTATGTTGACGTTCGATATATAGTGTTGGTTTCCATCGTGTAATATGACAATACCGTGTAGGTAGTATCGAAAAACAAGAAAAAACATGAGTATTGCAGCTAAATGCATATTTCATTCGTTAATTCAAGAGATTAATACAAATGGTACAAGTTCAACAAAGTATTTCTTTAGATTCGACAATTCAAAGAAAACAAACGAAAACAAAAATATAGCCATAAGTTAACTTCTGCAGAGGAACACATATATATAAATTAATATTTAACCACACAGTACATTTGTATTTATGTATGATTTCATATGTATATTAAGATAAACAATCAAAAGAAAGCAAAATTACAAATAGTAACTACCAGTAATTTAAAATTTGGCTTCTTTGGTCGCTCGTAATCGGTTGTCCTCAAATATAGTTCCTTTCGTGTTGATGTTTGTAAAATCGTATAGTATCATTTTCGTGAGAATCCAATGGCTTATAATTATTAGTTGCATTATTTCTTGATAGTGAAATATGATATAATGTTAATATTTTTCAGGTGGTATTGTCGGACTATTTCGTGTCAAATTTGTATGAAAGGCAACTATGTCTGTTTGATATTCAGACATTTCTTTGCGAAAGAATAAAATCTCCTAGAAATCCTATGTTAAAATAATAAAGTTCTTGCTTCCTTGTGTTTTATTACTTAATTTGATGTCTTCGCTGTTCAGCACAAGTGAACACACGCATTATCATCGTTTCACTGGGAACCACAGAGCTGAAACCTAAACTTTTACGTTAGCAGGGACGTAACCCCGTCGAAAATTCTTGTCATTTTGGCAGTGAAAGACATGTAGATTTTTGTAATAATTGTAAAGTGTTGTTCCCGAAAACACGTTAGCTGCTGATTTACTGAATGGTGCACGAAAATAATGATTGCAAGGTGCAGACAAAGAAATTTTGCAGTCACTTGACATTAAAAATACTGTCTTTTATTAAAAAATGATATCCTACATAGCCAACAGTTGTCGTAAAGTTATTAAACGTTCTCTAAGTCCAATAGAAAGTCTTACATCGTGTAATGACTAAACTAAAAGGTCGCCACACATCTTTTCTGATGTACATACAGACCTTCATACGCAGGCCTCATCTCTGTTATGCATTATGATTCTGGAATATCTTCTTCTCTCTTTTCGTATCAATATTATTTCTTTCTCCTCATCTTATCTTTTTTCTGATTGCTGATTATTCTTTCTTCTTATTTCGTTTGCAAAGCTTTTAGTCCCATAAATAATACTTTTCAAACATTTTCGAGGTATATAACTACTAAATTTACCAATGCATCAAGGTATTTAACCCTCATAATCCTGTTAGCTTCAAATTATTGAATGCGAGAAAAGTTGATATATGTATGGAAATTTTGAAATAAACAAAATAATTTAGATAAACCAAGACTTTTATGTTGACGTTCGATATATAGTGTTGGTTTCCATCGTGTAATATGACAATACCGTGTAGGTAGTATCGAAAAACAAGAAAAAACATGAGTATTGCAGCTAAATGCATATTTCATTCGTTGATTCAAGAGATTGATACAAATGGTACAAGTTCAACAAAGTATTTCTTTAGATTCGACAATTCAAAGAAAACAAACGAAAACAAAAATATAGCCATAAGTTAACTTCTGCAGAGGAACACATATATATAAATTAATATTAAATCACACAGTACATTTGTATTTATGTATGATTTCATATGTATATTAAGATAAACAATCAAAAGAAAGCAAAATTACAAATAGTAACTACCAGTAATTTAAAATTTGGCTTCTTTGGTCGCTCGTAATCGGTTGTCCTCAAATATAGTTCCTTTCGTGTTGATGTTTGTAAAATCGTATAGTATCATTTTCGTGAGAATCCAATGGCTTATAATTATTAGTTGCATTATTTCTTGATAGTGAAATATGATATAATGTTAATATTTTTCAGGTGGTATTGTCGGACTATTTCGTGTCAAATTTGTATGAAAGGCAACTATGTCTGTTTGATATTCAGACATTTCTTTGCGAAAGAATAAAATCTCCTAGAAATCCTATGTTAAAATAATAAAGTTCTTGCTTCCTTGTGTTTTATTACTTAATTTGATGTCTTCGCTGTTCAGCACAAGTGAACACACGCATTATCATCGTTTCACTGGGAACCACAGAGCTGAAACCTAAACTTTTACGTTAGCAGGGACGTAACCCCGTCGAAAATTCTTGTCATTTTGGCAGTGAAAGACATGTAGATTTTTGTAATAATTGTAAAGTGTTGTTCCCGAAAACACGTTAGCTGCTGATTTACTGAATGGTGCACGAAAATAATGATTGCAAGGTGCAGACAAAGAAATTTTGCAGTCACTTGACATTAAAAATACTGTCTTTTATTAAAAAATGATATCCTACATAGCCAACAGTTGTCGTAAAGTTATTAAACGTTCTCTAAGTCCAATAGAAAGTCTTACATCGTGTAATGACTAAACTAAAAGGTCGCCACACATCTTTTCTGATGTACATACAGACCTTCATACGCAGGCCTCATCTCTGTTATGCATTATGATTCTGGAATATCTTCTTCTCTCTTTTCGTATTAATATTATTTCTTTCTCCTCATCTTATCTTTTTTCTGATTGCTGATTATTCTTTCTTCTTATTTCGTTTGCAAAGCTTTTAGTCCCATAAATAATACTTTTCAAACATTTTCGAGGTATATAATTACTAAATTTACCAATGCATCAAGGTATTTAACCCTCATAATCCTGTTAGCTTCAAATTATTGAATGCGAGAAAAGTTGATATATGTATGGAAATTTTGAAATAATCAAAATAATTTAGATAAACCAAGACTTTTATGTTGACGTTCGATATATAGTGTTGGTTTCCATCGTGTAATATGACAATACCGTGTAGGTAGTATCGAAAAACAAGAAAAAAACATGAGTATTGCAGCTAAATGCATATTTCATTCGTTGATTCAAGAGATTGATACAAATGGTACAAGTTCAACAAAGTATTTCTTTAGATTCGACAATTCAAAGAAAACAAACGAAAACAAAAATATAGCCATAAGTTAACTTCTGCAGAGGAACACATATATATAAATTAATATTTAACCACACAGTACATTTGTATTTATGTATGATTTCATATGTATATTAAGATAAACAATCAAAAGAAAGCAAAATTACAAATAGTAACTACCAGTAATTTAAAATTTGGCTTCTTTGGTCGCTCGTAATCGGTTGTCCTCAAATATAGTTCCTTTCGTGTTGATGTTTGTAAAATCGTATAGTATCATTTTCGTGAGAATCCAATGGCTTATAATTATTAGTTGCATTATTTCTTGATAGTGAAATATGATATAATGTTAATATTTTTCAGGTGGTATTGTCGGACTATTTCGTGTCAAATTTGTATGAAAGGCAACTATGTCTGTTTGATATTCAGACATTTCTTTGCGAAAGAATAAAATCTCCTAGAAATCCTATGTTAAAATAATAAAGTTCTTGCTTCCTTGTGTTTTATTACTTAATTTGATGTCTTCGCTGTTCAGCACAAGTGAACACACGCATTATCATCGTTTCACTGGGAACCACAGAGCTGAAACCTAAACTTTTACGTTAGCAGGGACGTAACCACAAATTCTTGTCATTTTGGCAGTGAAAGACATGTAGATTTTTGTAATAATTGTAAAGTGTTGTTCCCGAAAACACGTTAGCTGCTGATTTACTGAATGGTGCACGAAAATAATGATTGCAAGGTGCAGACAAAGAAATTTTGCAGTCACTTGACATTAAAAATAGTGTCTTTTATTAAAAAATGATATCCTACATAGCCAACAGTTGTCGTAAAGTTATTAAACGTTCTCTAAGTCCAATAGAAAGTCTTACATCGTGTAATGACTAAACTAAAAGGTCGCCACACATCTTTTCTGATGTACATACAGACCTTCATACGCAGGCCTCATCTCTGTTATGCATTATGATTCTGGAATATCTTCTTCTCTCTTTTCGTATCAATATTATTTCTTTCTCCTCATCTTATCTTTTTTCTGATTGCTGATTATTCTTTCTTCTTATTTCGTTTGCAAAGCTTTTAGTCCCATAAATAATACTTTTCAAACATTTTCGAGGTATATAACTACTAAATTTACAAATGCATCAAGGTATTTAACCCTCATAATCCTGTTAGCTTCAAATTATTGAATGCGAGAAAAGTTGATATATGTATGGAAATTTTGAAATAAACAAAATAATTTAGATAAACCAAGACTTTTATGTTGACGTTCGATATATAGTGTTGGTTTCCATCGTGTAATATGACAATACCGTGTAGGTAGTATCGAAAAACAAGAAAAAAACATGAGTATTGCAGCTAAATGCATATTTCATTCGTTGATTCAAGAGATTGATACAAATGGTACAAGTTCAACAAAGTATTTCTTTAGATTCGACAATTCAAAGAAAACAAACGAAAACAAAAATATAGCCATAAGTTAACTTCTGCAGAGGAACACATATATATAAACTAATATTTAATCACACAGTACATTTGTATTTATGTATGATTTCATATGTATATTAAGATAAACAATCAAAAGAAAGCAAAATTACAAATAGTAACTACCAGTAATTTAAAATTTGGCTTCTTTGGTCGCTCGTAATCGGTTGTCCTCAAATATAGTTCCTTTCGTGTTGATGTTTGTAAAATCGTATAGTATCATTTTCGTGAGAATCCAATGGCTTATAATTATTAGTTGCATTATTTCTTGATAGTGAAATATGATATAATGTTAATATTTTTCAGGTGGTATTGTCGGACTATTTCGTGTCAAATTTGTATGAAAGGCAACTATGTCTGTTTGATATTCAGACATTTCTTTGCGAAAGAATAAAATCTCCTAGAAATCCTATGTTAAAATAATAAAGTTCTTGCTTCCTTGTGTTTTATTACTTAATTTGATGTCTTCGCTGTTCAGCACAAGTGAACACACGCATTATCATCGTTTCACTGGGAACCACAGAGCTGAAACCTAAACTTTTACGTTAGCAGGGACGTAACCACAAATTCTTGTCATTTTGGCAGTGAAAGACATGTAGATTTTTGTAATAATTGTAAAGTGTTGTTCCCGAAAACACGTTAGCTGCTGATTTACTGAATGGTGCACGAAAATAATGATTGCAAGGTGCAGACAAAGAAATTTTGCAGTCATTTGACATTAAAAATACTGTCTTTTATTAAAAAATGATATCCTACATAGCCAACAGTTGTCGTAAAGTTATTAAACGTTCTCTAAGTCTAATAGAAAGTCTTACATCGTGTAATGACTAAACTAAAAGGTCGCCACACATCTTTTCTGATGTACATACAGACCTTCATACGCAGGCCTCATCTCTGTTATGCATTATGATTCTGGAATATCTTCTTCTCTCTTTTCGTATCAATATTATTTCTTCCTCCTCATCTTATCTTTTTTCTGATTGCTGATTATTCTTTCTTCTTATTTCGTTTGCAAAGCTTTTAGTCCCATAAATAATACTTTTCAAACATTTTCGAGGTATATAACTACTAAATTTACCAATGCATCAAGGTATTTAACCCTCATAATCCTGTTAGCTTCAAATTATTGAATGCGAGAAAAGTTGATATATGTATGGAAATTTTGAAATAAACAAAATAATTTAGATAAACCAAGACTTTTATGTTGACGTTCGATATATAGTGTTGGTTTCCATCGTGTAATATGACAATACCGTGTAGGTAGTATCGAAAAACAAGAAAAAACATGAGTATTGCAGCTAAATGCATATTTCATTCGTTGATTCAAGAGATTGATACAAATGGTACAAGTTCAACAAAGTATTTCTTTAGATTCGACAATTCAAAGAAAACAAACGAAAACAAAAATATAGCCATAAGTTAACTTCTGCAGAGGAACACATATATATAAATTAATATTTAATCACACAGTACATTTGTATTTATGTATGATTTCATATGTATATTAAGATAAACAATCAAAAGAAAGCAAAATTACAAATAGTAACTACCAGTAATTTAAAATTTAGCTTCTTTGGTCGCTCGTAATCGGTTGTCCTCAAATATAGTTCCTTTCGTGTTGATGTTTGTAAAATCGTATAGTATCATTTTCGTGAGAATCCAATGGCTTATAATTATCAGTTGCATTATTTCTTGATAGTGAAATATGATATAATGTTAATATTTTTCAGGTGGTATTGTCGGACTATTTCGTGTCAAATTTGTATGAAAGGCAACTATGTCTGTTTGATATTCAGACATTTCTTTGCGAAAGAATAAAATCTCCTAGAAATCCTATGTTAAAATAATAAAGTTCTTGCTTCCTTGTGTTTTATTACTTAATTTGATGTCTTCGCTGTTCAGCACAAGTGAACACACGCATTATCATCGTTTCACTGGGAACCACAGAGCTGAAACCTAAACTTTTACGTTAGCAGGGACGTAACCACAAATTCTTGTCATTTTGGCAGTGAAAGACATGTAGATTTTTGTAATAATTGTAAAGTGTTGTTCCCGAAAACACGTTAGCTGCTGATTTACTGAATGGTGCACGAAAATAATGATTGCAAGGTGCAGACAAAGAAATTTTGCAGTCACTTGACATTAAAAATACTGTCTTTTATTAAAAAATGATATCCTACATAGCCAACAGTTGTCGTAAAGTTATTAAACGTTCTCTAAGTCTAATAGAAAGTCTTACATCGTGTAATGACTAAACTAAAAGGTCGCCACACATCTTTTCTGATGTACATACAGACCTTCATACGCAGGCCTCATCTCTGTTATGCATTATGATTCTGGAATATCTTTTTCTCTCTTTTCGTATCAATATTATTTCTTTCTCCTCATCTTATCTTTTTTCTGATTGCTGATTATTCTTTCTTCTTATTTCGTTTGCAAAGCTTTTAGTCCCATAAATAATACTTTTCAAACATTTTCGAGGTATATAACTACTAAATTTACCAATGCATCAAGGTATTTAACCCTCATAATCCTGTTAGCTTCAAATTATTGAATGCGAGAAAAGTTGATATATGTATGGAAATTTTGAAATAAACAAAATAATTTAGATAAACCAAGACTTTTATGTTGACGTTCGATATATAGTGTTGGTTTCCATCGTGTAATATGACAATACCGTGTAGGTAGTATCGAAAAACAAGAAAAAACATGAGTATTGCAGCTAAATGCATATTTCATTCGTTGATTCAAGAGATTGATACAAATGGTACAAGTTCAACAAAGTATTTCTTTAGATTCGACAATTCAAAGAAAACAAACGAAAACAAAAATATAGCCATAAGTTAACTTCTGCAGAGGAACACATATATATAAATTAATATTTAATCACACAGTACATTTGTATTTATGTATGATTTCATATGTATATTAAGATAAACAATCAAAAGAAAGCAAAATTACAAATAGTAACTACCAGTAATTTAAAATTTAGCTTCTTTGGTCGCTCGTAATCGGTTGTCCTCAAATATAGTTCCTTTCGTGTTGATGTTTGTAAAATCGTATAGTATCATTTTCGTGAGAATCCAATGGCTTATAATTATTAGTTGCATTATTTCTTGATAGTGAAATATGATATAATGTTAATATTTTTCAGGTGGTATTGTCGGACTATTTCGTGTCAAATTTGTATGAAAGGCAACTATGTCTGTTTGATATTCAGACATTTCTTTGCGAAAGAATAAAATCTCCTAGAAATCCTATGTTAAAATAATAAAGTTCTTGCTTCCTTGTGTTTTATTACTTAATTTGATGTCTTCGCTGTTCAGCACAAGTGAACACACGCATTATCATCGTTTCACTGGGAACCACAGAGCTGAAACCTAAACTTTTACGTTAGCAGGGACGTAACCCCGTCGAAAATTCTTGTCATTTTGGCAGTGAAAGACATGTAGATTTTTGTAATAATTGTAAAGTGTTGTTCCCGAAAACACGTTAGCTGCTGATTTACTGAATGGTGCACGAAAATAATGATTGCAAGGTGCAGACAAAGAAATTTTGCAGTCACTTGACATTAAAAATACTGTCTTTTATTAAAAAATGATATCCTACATAGCCAACAGTTGTCGTAAAGTTATTAAACGTTCTCTAAGTCTAATAGAAAGTCTTACATCGTGTAATGACTAAACTAAAAGGTCGCCACACATCTTTTCTGATGTACATACAGACCTTCATACGCAGGCCTCATCTCTGTTATGCATTATGATTCTGGAATATCTTCTTCTCTCTTTTCGTATCAATATTATTTCTTTCTCCTCATCTTATCTTTTTTCTGATTGCTGATTATTCTTTCTTCTTATTTCGTTTGCAAAGCTTTTAGTCCCATAAATAATACTTTTCAAACATTTTCGAGGTATATAACTACTAAATTTACCAATGCATCAAGGTATTTAACCCTCATAATCCTGTTAGCTTCAAATTATTGAATGCGAGAAAAGTTGATATATGTATGGAAATTTTGAAATAAACAAAATAATTTAGATAAACCAAGACTTTTATGTTGACGTTCGATATATAGTGTTGGTTTCCATCGTGTAATATGACAATACCGTGTAGGTAGTATCGAAAAACAAGAAAAAACATGAGTATTGCAGCTAAATGCATATTTCATTCGTTGATTCAAGAGATTGATACAAATGGTACAAGTTCAACAAAGTATTTCTTTAGATTCGACAATTCAAAGAAAACAAACGAAAACAAAAATATAGCCATAAGTTAACTTCTGCAGAGGAACACATATATATAAATTAATATTTAATCACACAGTACATTTGTATTTATGTATGATTTCATATGTATATTAAGATAAACAATCAAAAGAAAGCAAAATTACAAATAGTAACTACCAGTAATTTAAAATTTGGCTTCTTTGGTCGCTCGTAATCGGTTGTCCTCAAATATAGTTCCTTTCGTGTTGATGTTTGTAAAATCGTATAGTATCATTTTCGTGAGAATCCAATGGCTTATAATTATTAGTTGCATTATTTCTTGATAGTGAAATATGATATAATGTTAATATTTTTCAGGTGGTATTGTCGGACTATTTCGTGTCAAATTTGTATGAAAGGCAACTATGTCTGTTTGATATTCAGACATTTCTTTGCGAAAGAATAAAATCTCCTAGAAATCCTATGTTAAAATAATAAAGTTCTTGCTTCCTTGTGTTTTATTACTTAATTTGATGTCTTCGCTGTTCAGCACAAGTGAACACACGCATTATCATCGTTTCACTGGGAACCACAGAGCTGAAACCTAAACTTTTACGTTAGCAGGGACGTAACCCCGTCGAAAATTCTTGTCATTTTGGCAGTGAAAGACATGTAGATTTTTGTAATAATTGTAAAGTGTTGTTCCCGAAAACACGTTAGCTGCTGATTTACTGAATGGTGCACGAAAATAATTATTGCAAGGTGCAGACAAAGAAATTTTGCAGTCACTTGACATTAAAAATACTGTCTTTTATTAAAAAATGATATCCTACATAGCCAACAGTTGTCGTAAAGTTATTAAACGTTCTCTAAGTCTAATAGAAAGTCTTACATCGTGTAATGACTAAACTAAAAGGTCGCCACACATCTTTTCTGATGTACATACAGACCTTCATACGCAGGCCTCATCTCTGTTATGCATTATGATTCTGGAATATCTTCTTCTCTCTTTTCGTATCAATATTATTTCTTTCTCCTCATCTTATCTTTTTTCTGATTGCTGATTATTCTTTCTTCTTATTTCGTTTGCAAAGCTTTTAGTCCCATAAATAATACTTTTCAAACATTTTCGAGGTATATAACTACTAAATTTACCAATGCATCAAGGTATTTAACCCTCATAATCCTGTTAGCTTCAAATTATTGAATGCGAGAAAAGTTGATATATGTATGGAAATTTTGAAATAAACAAAATAATTTAGATAAACCAAGACTTTTATGTTGACGTTCGATATATAGTGTTGGTTTCCATCGTGTAATATGACAATACCGTGTAGGTAGTATCGAAAAACAAGAAAAAACATGAGTATTGCAGCTAAATGCATATTTCATTCGTTGATTCAAGAGATTGATACAAATGGTACAAGTTCAACAAAGTATTTCTTTAGATTCGACAATTCAAAGAAAACAAACGAAAACAAAAATATAGCCATAAGTTAACTTCTGCAGAGGAACACATATATATAAATTAATATTTAACCACACAGTACATTTGTATTTATGTATGATTTCATATGTATATTAAGATAAACAATCAAAAGAAAGCAAAATTACAAATAGTAACTACCAGTAATTTAAAATTTGGCTTCTTTGGTCGCTCGTAATCGGTTGTCCTCAAATATAGTTCCTTTCGTGTTGATGTTTGTAAAATCGTATAGTATCATTTTCGTGAGAATCCAATGGCTTATAATTATTAGTTGCATTATTTCTTGATAGTGAAATATGATATAATGTTAATATTTTTCAGGTGGTATTGTCGGACTATTTCGTGTCAAATTTGTATGAAAGGCAACTATGTCTGTTTGATATTCAGACATTTCTTTGCGAAAGAATAAAATCTCCTAGAAATCCTATGTTAAAATAATAAAGTTCTTGCTTCCTTGTGTTTTATTACTTAATTTGATGTCTTCGCTGTTCAGCACAAGTGAACACACGCATTATCATCGTTTCACTGGGAACCACAGAGCTGAAACCTAAACTTTTACGTTAGCAGGGACGTAACCCCGTCGAAAATTCTTGTCATTTTGGCAGTGAAAGACATGTAGATTTTTGTAATAATTGTAAAGTGTTGTTCCCGAAAACACGTTAGCTGCTGATTTACTGAATGGTGCACGAAAATAATTATTGCAAGGTGCAGACAAAGAAATTTTGCAGTCACTTGACATTAAAAATACTGTCTTTTATTAAAAAATGATATCCTACATAGCCAACAGTTGTCGTAAAGTTATTAAACGTTCTCTAAGTCTAATAGAAAGTCTTACATCGTGTAATGACTAAACTAAAAGGTCGCCACACATCTTTTCTGATGTACATACAGACCTTCATACGCAGGCCTCATCTCTGTTATGCATTATGATTCTGGAATATCTTCTTCTCTCTTTTCGTATCAATATTATTTCTTTCTCCTCATCTTATCTTTTTTCTGATTGCTGATTATTCTTTCTTCTTATTTCGTTTGCAAAGCTTTTAGTCCCATAAATAATACTTTTCAAACATTTTCGAGGTATATAACTACTAAATTTACCAATGCATCAAGGTATTTAACCCTCATAATCCTGTTAGCTTCAAATTATTGAATGCGAGAAAAGTTGATATATGTATGGAAATTTTGAAATAAACAAAATAATTTAGATAAACCAAGACTTTTATGTTGACGTTCGATATATAGTGTTGGTTTCCATCGTGTAATATGACAATACCGTGTAGGTAGTATCGAAAAACAAGAAAAAACATGAGTATTGCAGCTAAATGCATATTTCATTCGTTGATTCAAGAGATTGATACAAATGGTACAAGTTCAACAAAGTATTTCTTTAGATTCGACAATTCAAAGAAAACAAACGAAAACAAAAATATAGCCATAAGTTAACTTCTGCAGAGGAACACATATATATAAATTAATATTTAATCACACAGTACATTTGTATTTATGTATGATTTCATATGTATATTAAGATAAACAATCAAAAGAAAGCAAAATTACAAATAGTAACTACCAGTAATTTAAAATTTAGCTTCTTTGGTCGCTCGTAATCGGTTGTCCTCAAATATAGTTCCTTTCGTGTTGATGTTTGTAAAATCGTATAGTATCATTTTCGTGAGAATCCAATGGCTTATAATTATTAGTTTCATTATTTCTTGATAGTGAAATATGATATAATGTTAATATTTTTCAGGTGGTATTGTCGGACTATTTCGTGTCAAATTTGTATGAAAGGCAACTATGTCTGTTTGATATTCAGACATTTCTTTGCGAAAGAATAAAATCTCCTAGAAATCCTATGTTAAAATAATAAAGTTCTTGCTTCCTTGTGTTTTATTACTTAATTTGATGTCTTCGCTGTTCAGCACAAGTGAACACACGCATTATCATCGTTTCACTGGGAACCACAGAGCTGAAACCTAAACTTTTACGTTAGCAGGGACGTAACCCCGTCGAAAATTCTTGTCATTTTGGCAGTGAAAGACATGTAGATTTTTGTAATAATTGTAAAGTGTTGTTCCCGAAAACACGTTAGCTGCTGATTTACTGAATGGTGCACGAAAATAATGATTGCAAGGTGCAGACAAAGAAATTTTGCAGTCACTTGACATTAAAAATACTGTCTTTTATTAAAAAATGATATCCTACATAGCCAACAGTTGTCGTAAAGTTATTAAACGTTCTCTAAGTCTAATAGAAAGTCTTACATCGTGTAATGACTAAACTAAAAGGTCGCCACACATCTTTTCTGATGTACATACAGACCTTCATACGCAGGCCTCATCTCTGTTATGCATTATGATTCTGGAATATCTTCTTCTCTCTTTTCGTATCAATATTATTTCTTTCTCCTCATCTTATCTTTTTTCTGATTGCTGATTATTCTTTCTTCTTATTTCGTTTGCAAAGCTTTTAGTCCCATAAATAATACTTTTCAAACATTTTCGAGGTATATAACTACTAAATTTACCAATGCATCAAGGTATTTAACCCTCATAATCCTGTTAGCTTCAAATTATTGAATGCGAGAAAAGTTGATATATGTATGGAAATTTTGAAATAAACAAAATAATTTAGATAAACCAAGACTTTTATGTTGACGTTCGATATATAGTGTTGGTTTCCATCGTGTAATATGACAATACCGTGTAGGTAGTATCGAAAAACAAGAAAAAACATGAGTATTGCAGCTAAATGCATATTTCATTCGTTGATTCAAGAGATTGATACAAATGGTACAAGTTCAACAAAGTATTTCTTTAGATTCGACAATTCAAAGAAAACAAACGAAAACAAAAATATAGCCATAAGTTAACTTCTGCAGAGGAACACATATATATAAATTAATATTTAATCACACAGTACATTTGTATTTATGTATGATTTCATATGTATATTAAGATAAACAATCAAAAGAAAGCAAAATTACAAATAGTAACTACCAGTAATTTAAAATTTGGCTTCTTTGGTCGCTCGTAATCGGTTGTCCTCAAATATAGTTCCTTTCGTGTTGATGTTTGTAAAATCGTATAGTATCATTTTCGTGAGAATCCAATGGCTTATAATTATTAGTTGCATTATTTCTTGATAGTGAAATATGATATAATGTTAATATTTTTCAGGTGGTATTGTCGGACTATTTCGTGTCAAATTTGTATGAAAGGCAACTATGTCTGTTTGATATTCAGACATTTCTTTGCGAAAGAATAAAATCTCCTAGAAATCCTATGTTAAAATAATAAAGTTCTTGCTTCCTTGTGTTTTATTACTTAATTTGATGTCTTCGCTGTTCAGCACAAGTGAACACACGCATTATCATCGTTTCACTGGGAACCACAGAGCTGAAACCTAAACTTTTACGTTAGCAGGGACGTAACCCCGTCGAAAATTCTTGTCATTTTGGCAGTGAAAGACATGTAGATTTTTGTAATAATTGTAAAGTGTTGTTCCCGAAAACACGTTAGCTGCTGATTTACTGAATGGTGCACGAAAATAATGATTGCAAGGTGCAGACAAAGAAATTTTGCAGTCACTTGACATTAAAAATACTGTCTTTTATTAAAAAATGATATCCTACATAGCCAACAGTTGTCGTAAAGTTATTAAACGTTCTCTAAGTCTAATAGAAAGTCTTACATCGTGTAATGACTAAACTAAAAGGTCGCCACACATCTTTTCTGATGTACATACAGACCTTCATACGCAGGCCTCATCTCTGTTATGCATTATGATTCTGGAATATCTTCTTCTCTCTTTTCGTATCAATATTATTTCTTTCTCCTCATCTTATCTTTTTTCTGATTGCTGATTATTCTTTCTTCTTATTTCGTTTGCAAAGCTTTTAGTCCCATAAATAATACTTTTCAAACATTTTCGAGGTATATGATTACTAAATTTACCAATGCATCAAGGTATTTAACCCTCATAATCCTGTTAGCTTCAAATTATTGAATGCGAGAAAAGTTGATATATGTATGGAAATTTTGAAATAAACAAAATAATTTAGATAAACCAAGACTTTTATGTTGACGTTCGATATATAGTGTTGGTTTCCATCGTGTAATATGACAATACCGTGTAGGTAGTATCGAAAAACAAGAAAAAACATGAGTATTGCAGCTAAATGCATATTTCATTCGTTGATTCAAGAGATTGATACAAATGGTACAAGTTCAACAAAGTATTTCTTTAGATTCGACAATTCAAAGAAAACAAACGAAAACAAAAATATAGCCATAAGTTAACTTCTGCAGAGGAACACATATATATAAATTAATATTTAACCACACAGTACATTTGTATTTATGTATGATTTCATATGTATATTAAGATAAACAATCAAAAGAAAGCAAAATTACAAATAGTAACTACCAGTAATTTAAAATTTGGCTTCTTTGGTCGCTCGTAATCGGTTGTCCTCAAATATAGTTCCTTTCGTGTTGATGTTTGTAAAATCGTATAGTATCATTTTCGTGAGAATCCAATGGCTTATATTTATTAGTTGCATTATTTCTTGATAGTGAAATATGATATAATGTTAATATTTTTCAGGTGGTATTGTCGGACTTTTTCGTGTCAAATTTGTATGAAAGGCAACTATGTCTGTTTGATATTCAGACATTTCTTTGCGAAAGAATAAAATCTCCTAGAAATCCTATGTTAAAATAATAAAGTTCTTGCTTCCTTGTGTTTTATTACTTAATTTGATGTCTTCGCTGTTCAGCACAAGTGAACACACGCATTATCATCGTTTCACTGGGAACCACAGAGCTGAAACCTAAACTTTTACGTTAGCAGGGACGTAACCCCGTCGAAAATTCTTGTCATTTTGGCAGTGAAAGACATGTAGATTTTTGTAATAATTGTAAAGTGTTGATCCCGAAAACACGTTAGCTGCTGATTTACTGAATGGTGCACGAAAATAATGATTGCAAGGTGCAGACAAAGAAATTTTGCAGTCACTTGACATTAAAAATACTGTCTTTTATTAAAAAATGATATCCTACATAGCCAACAGTTGTCGTAAAGTTATTAAACGTTCTCTAAGTCCAATAGAAAGTCTTACATCGTGTAATGACTAAACTAAAAGGTCGCCACACATCTTTTCTGATGTACATACAGACCTTCATACGCAGGCCTCATCTCTGTTATGCATTATGATTCTGGAATATCTTCTTCTCTCTTTTCGTATCAATATTATTTCTTTCTCCTCATCTTATCTTTTTTCTGATTGCTGATTATTCTTTCTTCTTATTTCGTTTGCAAAGCTTTTAGTCCCATAAATAATACTTTTCAAACATTTTCGAGGTATATAATTACTAAATTTACCAATGCATCAAGGTATTTAACCCTCATAATCCTGTTAGCTTCAAATTATTGAATGCGAGAAAAGTTGATATATGTATGGAAATTTTGAAATAAACAAAATAATTTAGATAAACCAAGACTTTTATGTTGACGTTCGATATATAGTGTTGGTTTCCATCGTGTAATATGACAATACCGTGTAGGTAGTATCGAAAAACAAAAAAAAACATGAGTATTGCAGCTAAATGCATATTTCATTCGTTGATTCAAGAGATTGATACAAATGGTACAAGTTCAACAAAGTATTTCTTTAGATTCGACAATTCAAAGAAAACAAACGAAAACAAAAATATAGCCATAAGTTAACTTCTGCAGAGGAACACATATATATAAATTAATATTTAACCACACAGTACATTTGTATTTATGTATGATTTCATATGTATATTAAGATAAACAATCAAAAGAAAGCAAAATTACAAATAGTAACTACCAGTAATTTAAAATTTGGCTTCTTTGGTCGCTCGTAATCGGTTGTCCTCAAATATAGTTCCTTTCGTGTTGATGTTTGTAAAATCGTATAGTATCATTTTCGTGAGAATCCAATGGCTTATAATTATTAGTTGCATTATTTCTTGATAGTGAAATATGATATAATGTTAATATCTTTCAGGTGGTATTGTCGGACTATTTCGTGTCAAATTTGTATGAAAGGCAACTATGTCTGTTTGATATTCAGACATTTCTTTGCGATAGAATAAAATATCCTAGAAATCCTATGTTAAAATAATAAAGTTCTTGCCTCCTTGTGTTTTATTACTTAATTTGATGTCTTCGCTGTTCAGCACAAGTGAACACACGCATTATCATCGTTTAACTGGGAACCACAGAGCTGAAACCTAAACTTTTACGTTAGCAGGGACGTAACCCCGTCGAAAATTCTTGTCATTTTGGCAGTGAAAGACATGTAGATTTTTGTAATAATTGTAAAGTGTTGTTCCCGAAAACACGTTAGCTGCTGATTTACTGAATGGTGCACGAAAATAATGATTGCAAGGTGCAGACAAAGAAATTTTGCAGTCACTTGACATTAAAAATACTGTCTTTTATTAAAAAATGATATCCTACATAGCCAACAGTTGTCGTAAAGTTATTAAACGTTCTCTAAGTCTAATAGAAAGTCTTACATCGTGTAATGACTAAACTAAAAGGTCGCCACACATCTTTTCTGATGTACATACAGACCTTCATACGCAGGCCTCATCTCTGTTATGCATTATGATTCTGGAATATCTTCTTCTCTCTTTTCGTATCAATATTATTTCTTTCTCCTCATCTTATCTTTTTTCTGATTGCTGATTATTCTTTCTTCTTATTTCGTTTGCAAAGCTTTTAGTCCCATAAATAATACTTTTCAAACATTTTCGAGGTATATAATTACTAAATTTACCAATGCATCAAGGTATTTAACCCTCATAATCCTGTTAGCTTCAAATTATTGAATGCGAGAAAAGTTGATATATGTATGGAAATTTTGAAATAAACAAAATAATTTAGATAAACCAAGACTTTTATGTTGACGTTCGATATATAGTGTTGGTTTCCATCTTGTAAAATGACAATACCGTGTAGGTAGTATCGAAAAACAAGAAAAAACATGAGTATTGCAGCTAAATGCATATTTCATTCGTTGATTCAAGAGATTGATACAAATGATACAAGTTCAACAAAGTATTTCTTTAGATTCGACAATTCAAAGAAAACAAACGAAAATAAAAATATAGCCATAAGTGAACTTCTGCAGAGGAACACATATATATAAATTAATATTTAACCACACAGTACATTTGTATTTATGTATGATTTCATATGTATATTAAGATAAACAATCAAAAGAAAGCAAAATTACAAATAGTAACTACCAGTAATTTAAAATTTGGCTTCTTTGGTCGCTCGTAATCGGTTGTCCTCAAATATAGTTCCTTTCGTGTTGATGTTTGTAAAATCGTATAGTATCATTTTCGTGAGAATCCAATGGCTTATAATTATTAGTTGCATTATTTCTTGATAGTGAAATATGATATAATGTTAATATTTTTCAGGTGGTATTGTCGGACTATTTCGTGTCAAATTTGTATGAAAGGCAACTATGTCTGTTTGATATTCAGACATTTCTTTGCGAAAGAATAAAATCTCCTAGAAATCCTATGTTAAAATAATAAAGTTCTTGCTTCCTTGTGTTTTATTACTTAATTTGATGTCTTCGCTGTTCAGCACAAGTGAACACACGCATTATCATCGTTTCACTGGGAACCACAGAGCTGAAACCTAAACTTTTACGTTAGCAGGGACGTAACCCCGTCGAAAATTCTTGTCATTTTGGCAGTGAAAGACATGTAGATTTTTGTAATAATTGTAAAGTGTTGATCCCGAAAACACGTTAGCTGCTGATTTACTGAATGGTGCACGAAAATAATGATTGCAAGGTGCAGACAAAGAAATTTTGCAGTCACTTGACATTAAAAATACTGTCTTTTATTAAAAAAATGATATCCTACATAGCCAACAGTTGTCGTAAAGTTATTAAACGTTCTCTAAGTCCAATAGAAAGTCTTACATCGTGTAATGACTAAACTAAAAGGTCGCCACACATCTTTTCTGATGTACATACAGACCTTCATACGCAGGCCTCATCTCTGTTATGCATTATGATTCTGGAATATCTTCTTCTCTCTTTTCGTATCAATATTATTTCTTTCTCCTCATCTTATCTTTTTTCTGATTGCTGATTATTCTTTCTTCTTATTTCGTTTGCAAAGCTTTTAGTCCCATAAATAATACTTTTCAAACATTTTCGAGGTATATAATTACTAAATTTACCAATGCATCAAGGTATTTAACCCTCATAATCCTGTTAGCTTCAAATTATTGAATGCGAGAAAAGTTGATATATGTATGGAAATTTTGAAATAAACAAAATAATTTAGATAAACCAAGACTTTTATGTTGACGTTCGATATATAGTGTTGGTTTCCATCGTGTAATATGACAATACCGTGTAGGTAGTATCGAAAAACAAAAAAAAACATGAGTATTGCAGCTAAATGCATATTTCATTCGTTGATTCAAGAGATTGATACAAATGGTACAAGTTCAACAAAGTATTTCTTTAGATTCGACAATTCAAAGAAAACAAACGAAAACAAAAATATAGCCATAAGTTAACTTCTGCAGAGGAACACATATATATAAATTAATATTTAACCACACAGTACATTTGTATTTATGTATGATTTCATATGTATATTAAGATAAACAATCAAAAGAAAGCAAAATTACAAATAGTAACTACCAGTAATTTAAAATTTGGCTTCTTTGGTCGCTCGTAATCGGTTGTCCTCAAATATAGTTCCTTTCGTGTTGATGTTTGTAAAATCGTATAGTATCATTTTCGTGAGAATCCAATGGCTTATAATTATTAGTTGCATTATTTCTTGATAGTGAAATATGATATAATGTTAATATCTTTCAGGTGGTATTGTCGGACTATTTCGTGTCAAATTTGTATGAAAGGCAACTATGTCTGTTTGATATTCAGACATTTCTTTGCGATAGAATAAAATATCCTAGAAATCCTATGTTAAAATAATAAAGTTCTTGCCTCCTTGTGTTTTATTACTTAATTTGATGTCTTCGCTGTTCAGCACAAGTGAACACACGCATTATCATCGTTTAACTGGGAACCACAGAGCTGAAACCTAAACTTTTACGTTAGCAGGGACGTAACCCCGTCGAAAATTCTTGTCATTTTGGCAGTGAAAGACATGTAGATTTTTGTAATAATTGTAAAGTGTTGTTCCCGAAAACACGTTAGCTGCTGATTTACTGAATGGTGCACGAAAATAATGATTGCAAGGTGCAGACAAAGAAATTTTGCAGTCACTTGACATTAAAAATACTGTCTTTTATTAAAAAATGATATCCTACATAGCCAACAGTTGTCGTAAAGTTATTAAACGTTCTCTAAGTCTAATAGAAAGTCTTACATCGTGTAATGACTAAACTAAAAGGTCGCCACACATCTTTTCTGATGTACATACAGACCTTCATACGCAGGCCTCATCTCTGTTATGCATTATGATTCTGGAATATCTTCTTCTCTCTTTTCGTATCAATATTATTTCTTTCTCCTCATCTTATCTTTTTTCTGATTGCTGATTATTCTTTCTTCTTATTTCGTTTGCAAAGCTTTTAGTCCCATAAATAATACTTTTCAAACATTTTCGAGGTATATAATTACTAAATTTACCAATGCATCAAGGTATTTAACCCTCATAATCCTGTTAGCTTCAAATTATTGAATGCGAGAAAAGTTGATATATGTATGGAAATTTTGAAATAAACAAAATAATTTAGATAAACCAAGACTTTTATGTTGACGTTCGATATATAGTGTTGGTTTCCATCTTGTAATATGACAATACCGTGTAGGTAGTATCGAAAAACAAGAAAAAACATGAGTATTGCAGCTAAATGCATATTTCATTCGTTGATTCAAGAGATTGATACAAATGATACAAGTTCAACAAAGTATTTCTTTAGATTCGACAATTCAAAGAAAACAAACGAAAATAAAAATATAGCCATAAGTGAACTTCTGCAGAGGAACACATATATATAAATTAATATTTAACCACACAGTACATTTGTATTTATGTATGATTTCATATGTATATTAAGATAAACAATCAAAAGAAAGCAAAATTACAAATAGTAACTACCAGTAATTTAAAATTTGGCTTCTTTGGTCGCTCGTAATCGGTTGTCCTCAAATATAGTTCCTTTCGTGTTGATGTTTGTAAAATCGTATAGTATCATTTTCGTGAGAATCCAATGGCTTATAATTATTAGTTGCATTATTTCTTGATAGTGAAATATGATATAATGTTAATATTTTTCAGGTGGTATTGTCGGACTATTTCGTGTCAAATTTGTATGAAAGGCAACTATGTCTGTTTGATATTCAGACATTTCTTTGCGATAGAATAAAATCTCCTAGAAATCCTATGTTAAAATAATAAAGTTCTTGCTTCCTTGTGTTTTATTACTTAATTTGATGTCTTCGCTGTTCAGCACAAGTGAACACACGCATTATCATCGTTTCACTGGGAACCACAGAGCTGAAACCTAAACTTTTACGTTAGCAGGGACGTAACCCCGTCGAAAATTCTTGTCATTTTGGCAGTGAAAGACATGTAGATTTTTGTAATAATTGTAAAGTGTTGTTCCCGAAAACACGTTAGCTGCTGATTTACTGAATGGTGCACGAAAATAATGATTGCAAGGTGCAGACAAAGAAATTTTGCAGTCACTTGACATTAAAAATACTGTCTTTTATTAAAAAATGATATCCTACATAGCCAACAGTTGTCGTAAAGTTATTAAACGTTCTCTAAGTCTAATAGAAAGTCTTACATCGTGTAATGACTAAACTAAAAGGTCGCCACACATCTTTTCTGATGTACATACAGACCTTCATACGCAGGCCTCATCTCTGTTATGCATTATGATTCTGGAATATCTTCTTCTCTCTTTTCGTATCAATATTATTTCTTTCTCCTCATCTTATCTTTTTTCTGATTGCTGATTATTCTTTCTTCTTATTTCGTTTGCAAAGCTTTTAGTCCCATAAATAATACTTTTCAAACATTTTCGAGGTATATAACTACTAAATTTACCAATGCATCAAGGTATTTAACCCTCATAATCCTGTTAGCTTCAAATTATTGAATGCGAGAAAAGTTGATATATGTATGGAAATTTTGAAATAAACAAAATAATTTAGATAAACCAAGACTTTTATGTTGACGTTCGATATATAGTGTTGGTTTCCATCGTGTAATATGACAATACCGTGTAGGTAGTATCGAAAAACAAGAAAAAACATGAGTATTGCAGCTAAATGCATATTTCATTCGTTGATTCAAGAGATTGATACAAATGGTACAAGTTCAACAAAGTATTTCTTTAGATTCGACAATTCAAAGAAAACAAACGAAAACAAAAATATAGCCATAAGTTAACTTCTGCAGAGGAACACATATATATAAATTAATATTTAACCACACAGTACATTTGTATTTATGTATGATTTCATATGTATATTAAGATAAACAATCAAAAGAAAGCAAAATTACAAATAGTAACTACCAGTAATTTAAAATTTGGCTTCATTGGTCGCTCGTAATCGGTTGTCCTCAAATATAGTTCCTTTCGTGTTGATGTTTGTAAAATCGTATAGTATCATTTTCGTGAGAATCCAATGGCTTATAATTATTAGTTGCATTATTTCTTGATAGTGAAATATGATATAATGTTAATATTTTTCAGGTGGTATTGTCGGACTATTTCGTGTCAAATTTGTATGAAAGGCAACTATGTCTGTTTGATATTCAGACATTTCTTTGCGAAAGAATAAAATCTCCTAGAAATCCTATGTTAAAATAATAAAGTTCTTGCTTCCTTGTGTTTTATTACTTAATTTGATGTCTTCGCTGTTCAGCACAAGTGAACACACGCATTATCATCGTTTAACTGGGAACCACAGAGCTGAAACCTAAACTTTTACGTTAGCAGGGACGTAACCCCGTCGAAAATTCTTGTCATTTTGGCAGTGAAAGACATGTAGATTTTTGTAATAATTGTAAAGTGTTGTTCCCGAAAACACGTTAGCTGCTGATTTACTGAATGGTGCACGAAAATAATGATTGCAAGGTGCAGACAAAGAAATTTTGCAGTCACTTGACATTAAAAATACTGTCTTTTATTAAAAAATGATATCCTACATAGCCAACAGTTGTCGTAAAGTTATTAAACGTTCTCTAAGTCTAATAGAAAGTCTTACATCGTGTAATGACTAAACTAAAAGGTCGCCACACATCTTTTCTGATGTACATACAGACCTTCATACGCAGGCCTCATCTCTGTTATGCATTATGATTCTGGAATATCTTCTTCTCTCTTTTCGTATCAATATTATTTCTTTCTCCTCATCTTATCTTTTTTCTGATTGCTGATTATTCTTTCTTCTTATTTCGTTTGCAAAGCTTTTAGTCCCATAAATAATACTTTTCAAACATTTTCGAGGTATATAATTACTAAATTTACCAATGCATCAAGGTATTTAACCCTCATAATCCTGTTAGCTTCAAATTATTGAATGCGAGAAAAGTTGATATATGTATGGAAATTTTGAAATAAACAAAATAATTTAGATAAACCAAGACTTTTATGTTGACGTTCGATATATAGTGTTGGTTTCCATCTTGTAATATGACAATACCGTGTAGGTAGTATCGAAAAACAAGAAAAAACATGAGTATTGCAGCTAAATGCATATTTCATTCGTTGATTCAAGAGATTGATACAAATGGTACAAGTTCAACAAAGTATTTCTTTAGATTCGACAATTCAAAGAAAACAAACGAAAATAAAAATATAGCCATAAGTTAACTTCTGCAGAGGAACACATATATATAAATTAATATTTAACCACACAGTACATTTGTATTTATGTATGATTTCATATGTATATTAAGATAAACAATCAAAAGAAAGCAAAATTACAAATAGTAACTACCAGTAATTTAAAATTTGGCTTCTTTGGTCGCTCGTAATCGGTTGTCCTCAAATATAGTTCCTTTCGTGTTGATGTTTGTAAAATCGTATAGTATCATTTTCGTGAGAATCCAATGGCTTATAATTATTAGTTGCATTATTTCTTGATAGTGAAATATGATATAATGTTAATATTTTTCAGGTGGTATTGTCGGACTATTTTGTGTCAAATTTGTATGAAAGGCAACTATGTCTGTTTGATATTCAGACATTTCTTTGCGATAGAATAAAATCTCCTAGAAATCCTATGTTAAAATAATAAAGTTCTTGCTTCCTTGTGTTTTATTACTTAATTTGATGTCTTCGCTGTTCAGCACAAGTGAACACACGCATTATCATCGTTTCACTGGGAACCACAGAGCTGAAACCTAAACTTTTACGTTAGCAGGGACGTAACCCCGTCGAAAATTCTTGTCATTTTGGCAGTGAAAGACATGTAGATTTTTGTAATAATTGTAAAGTGTTGTTCCCGAAAACACGTTAGCTGCTGATTTACTGAATGGTGCACGAAAATAATGATTGCAAGGTGCAGACAAAGAAATTTTGCAGTCACTTGACATTAAAAATACTGTCTTTTATTAAAAAATGATATCCTACATAGCCAACAGTTGTCGTAAAGTTATTAAACGTTCTCTAAGTCTAATAGAAAGTCTTACATCGTGTAATGACTAAACTAAAAGGTCGCCACACATCTTTTCTGATGTACATACAGACCTTCATACGCAGGCCTCATCTCTGTTATGCATTATGATTCTGGAATATCTTCTTCTCTCTTTTCGTATCAATATTATTTCTTTCTCCTCATCTTATCTTTTTTCTGATTGCTGATTATTCTTTCTTCTTATTTCGTTTGCAAAGCTTTTAGTCCCATAAATAATACTTTTCAAACATTTTCGAGGTATATAACTACTAAATTTACCAATGCATCAAGGTATTTAACCCTCATAATCCTGTTAGCTTCAAATTATTGAATGCGAGAAAAGTTGATATATGTATGGAAATTTTGAAATAAACAAAATAATTTAGATAAACCAAGACTTTTATGTTGACGTTCGATATATAGTGTTGGTTTCCATCGTGTAATATGACAATACCGTGTAGGTAGTATCGAAAAACAAGAAAAAACATGAGTATTGCAGCTAAATGCATATTTCATTCGTTGATTCAAGAGATTGATACAAATGGTACAAGTTCAACAAAGTATTTCTTTAGATTCGACAATTCAAAGAAAACAAACGAAAACAAAAATATAGCCATAAGTTAACTTCTGCAGAGGAACACATATATATAAATTAATATTTAACCACACAGTACATTTGTATTTATGTATGATTTCATATGTATATTAAGATAAACAATCAAAAGAAAGCAAAATTACAAATAGTAACTACCAGTAATTTAAAATTTGGCTTCTTTGGTCGCTCGTAATCGGTTGTCCTCAAATATAGTTCCTTTCGTGTTGATGTTTGTAAAATCGTATAGTATCATTTTCGTGAGAATCCAATGGCTTATAATTATTAGTTGCATTATTTCTTGATAGTGAAATATGATATAATGTTAATATTTTTCAGGTGGTATTGTCGGACTATTTCGTGTCAAATTTGTATGAAAGGCAACTATGTCTGTTTGATATTCAGACATTTCTTTGCGAAAGAATAAAATCTCCTAGAAATCCTATGTTAAAATAATAAAGTTCTTGCTTCCTTGTGTTTTATTACTTAATTTGATGTCTTCGCTGTTCAGCACAAGTGAACACACGCATTATCATCGTTTCACTGGGAACCACAGAGCTGAAACCTAAACTTTTACGTTAGCAGGGACGTAACCCCGTCGAAAATTCTTGTCATTTTGGCAGTGAAAGACATGTAGATTTTTGTAATAATTGTAAAGTGTTGTTCCCGAAAACACGTTAGCTGCTGATTTACTGAATGGTGCACGAAAATAATGATTGCAAGGTGCAGACAAAGAAATTTTGCAGTCACTTGACATTAAAAATACTGTCTTTTATTAAAAAATGATATCCTACATAGCCAACAGTTGTCGTCAAGTTATTAAACGTTCTCTAAGTCTAATAGAAAGTCTTACATCGTGTAATGACTAAACTAAAAGGTCGCCACACATCTTTTCTGATGTACATACAGACCTTCATACGCAGGCCTCATTTCTGTTATGCATTATGATTCTGGAATATCTTCTTCTCTCTTTTCGTATCAATATTATTTCTTTCTCCTCATCTTATCTTTTTTCTGATTGCTGATTATTCTTTCTTCTTATTTCGTTTGCAAAGCTTTTAGTCCCATAAATAATACTTTTCAAACATTTTCGAGGTATATGATTACTAAATTTACCAATGCATCAAGGTATTTAACCCTCATAATCCTGTTAGCTTCAAATTATTGAATGCGAGAAAAGTTGATATATGTATGGAAATTTTGAAATAAACAAAATAATTTAGATAAACCAAGACTTTTATGTTGACGTTCGATATATAGTGTTGGTTTCCATCGTGTAATATGACAATACCGTGTAGGTAGTATCGAAAAACAAGAAAAAACATGAGTATTGCAGCTAAATGCATATTTCATTCGTTGATTCAAGAGATTGATACAAATGGTACAAGTTCAACAAAGTATTTCTTTAGATTCGACAATTCAACGAAAACAAACGAAAACAAAAATATAGCCATAAGTTAACTTCTGCAGAGGAACACATATATATAAATTAATATTTAACCACACAGTACATTTGTATTTATGTATGATTTCATATGTATATTAAGATAAACAATCAAAAGAAAGCAAAATTACAAATAGTAACTACCAGTAATTTAAAATTTGGCTTCTTTGGTCGCTCGTAATCGGTTGTCCTCAAATATAGTTCCTTTCGTGTTGATGTTTGTAAAATCGTATAGTATCATTTTCGTGAGAATCCAATGGCTTATAATTATTAGTTGCATTATTTCTTGATAGTGAAATATGATATAATGTTAATATTTTTCAGGTGGTATTGTCGGACTATTTCGTGTCAAATTTGTATGAAAGGCAACTATGTCTGTTTGATATTCAGACATTTCTTTGCGAAAGAATAAAATCTCCTAGAAATCCTATGTTAAAATAATAAAGTTCTTGCTTCCTTGTGTTTTATTACTTAATTTGATGTCTTCGCTGTTCAGCACAAGTGAACACACGCATTATCATCGTTTCACTGGGAACCACAGAGCTGAAACCTAAACTTTTACGTTAACAGGGACGTAACCCCGTCGAAAATTCTTGTCATTTTGGCAGTGAAAGACATGTAGATTTTTGTAATAATTGTAAAGTGTTGTTCCCGAAAACACGTTAGCTGCTGATTTACTGAATGGTGCACGAAAATAATGATTGCAAGGTGCAGACAAAAAAATTTTGCAGTCACTTGACATTAAAAATACTGTCTTTTATTAAAAAATGATATCCTACATAGCCAACAGTTGTCGTAAAGTTATTAAACGTTCTCTAAGTCTAATAGAAAGTCTTACATCGTGTAATGACTAAACTAAAAGGTCGCCACACATCTTTTCTGATGTACATACAGACCTTCATACGCAGGCCTCATCTCTGTTATGCATTATGATTCTGGAATATCTTCTTCTCTCTTTTCGTATCAATATTATTTCTTTCTCCTCATCTTATCTTTTTCTGATTGCTGATTATTCTTTCTTCTTATTTCGTTTGCAAAGCTTTTAGTCCCATAAATAATACTTTTCAAACATTTTCGAGGTATATGATTACTAAATTTACCAATGCATCAAGGTATTTAACCCTCATAATCCTGTTAGCTTCAAATTATTGAATGCGAGAAAAGTTGATATATGTATGGAAATTTTGAAATAAACAAAATAATTTAGATAAACCAAGACTTTTATGTTGACGTTCGATATATAGTGTTGGTTTCCATCGTGTAATATGACAATACCGTGTAGGTAGTATCGAAAAACAAGAAAAAACATGAGTATTGCAGCTAAATGCATATTTCATTCGTTGATTCAAGAGATTGATACAAATGGTACAAGTTCAACAAAGTATTTCTTTAGATTCGACAATTCAACGAAAACAAACGAAAACAAAAATATAGCCATAAGTTAACTTCTGCAGAGGAACACATATATATAAATTAATATTTAACCACACAGTACATTTGTATTTATGTATGATTTCATATGTATATTAAGATAAACAATCAAAAGAAAGCAAAATTACAAATAGTAACTACCAGTAATTTAAAATTTGGCTTCTTTGGTCGCTCGTAATCGGTTGTCCTCAAATATAGTTCCTTTCGTGTTGATGTTTGTAAAATCGTATAGTATCATTTTCGTGAGAATCCAATGGCTTATAATTATTAGTTGCATTATTTCTTGATAGTGAAATATGATATAATGTTAATATTTTTCAGGTGGTATTGTCGGACTATTTCGTGTCAAATTTGTATGAAAGGCAACTATGTCTGTTTGATATTCAGACATTTCTTTGCGAAAGAATAAAATCTCCTAGAAATCCTATGTTAAAATAATAAAGTTCTTGCTTCCTTGTGTTTTATTACTTAATTTGATGTCTTCGCTGTTCAGCACAAGTGAACACACGCATTATCATCGTTTCACTGGGAACCACAGAGCTGAAACCTAAACTTTTACGTTAGCAGGGACGTAACCCCGTCGAAAATTCTTGTCATTTTGGCAGTGAAAGACATGTAGATTTTTGTAATAATTGTAAAGTGTTGTTCCCGAAAACACGTTAGCTGCTGATTTACTGAATGGTGCACGAAAATAATGATTGCAAGGTGCAGACAAAGAAATTTTGCAGTCACTTGACATTAAAAATACTGTCTTTTATTAAAAAATGATATCCTACATAGCCAACAGTTGTCGTAAAGTTATTAAACGTTCTCTAAGTCTAATAGAAAGTCTTACATCGTGTAATGACTAAACTAAAAGGTCGCCACACATCTTTTCTGATGTACATACAGACCTTCATACGCAGGCCTCATCTCTGTTATGCATTATGATTCTGGAATATCTTCTTCTCTCTTTTCGTATCAATATTATTTCTTTCTCCTCATCTTATCTTTTTTCTGATTGCTGATTATTCTTTCTTCTTATTTCGTTTGCAAAGCTTTTAGTCCCATAAATAATACTTTTCAAACATTTTCGAGGTATATGATTACTAAATTTACCAATGCATCAAGGTATTTAACCCTCATAATCCTGTTAGCTTCAAATTATTGAATGCGAGAAAAGTTGATATATGTATGGAAATTTTGAAATAAACAAAATAATTTAGATAAACCAAGACTTTTATGTTGACGTTCGATATATAGTGTTGGTTTCCATCGTGTAATATGACAATACCGTGTAGGTAGTATCGAAAAACAAGAAAAAACATGAGTATTGCAGCTAAATGCATATTTCATTCGTTGATTCAAGAGATTGATACAAATGGTACAAGTTCAACAAAGTATTTCTTTAGATTCGACAATTCAACGAAAACAAACGAAAACAAAAATATAGCCATAAGTTAACTTCTGCAGAGGAACACATATATATAAATTAATATTTAACCACACAGTACATTTGTATTTATGTATGATTTCATATGTATATTAAGATAAACAATCAAAAGAAAGCAAAATTACAAATAGTAACTACCAGTAATTTAAAATTTGGCTTCTTTGGTCGCTCGTAATCGGTTGTCCTCAAATATAGTTCCTTTCGTGTTGATGTTTGTAAAATCGTATAGTATCATTTTCGTGAGAATCCAATGGCTTATAATTATTAGTTGCATTATTTCTTGATAGTGAAATATGATATAATGTTAATATTTTTCAGGTGGTATTGTCGGACTATTTCGTGTCAAATTTGTATGAAAGGCAACTATGTCTGTTTGATATTCAGACATTTCTTTGCGATAGAATAAAATCTCCTAGAAATCCTATGTTAAAATAATAAAGTTCTTGCTTCCTTGTGTTTTATTACTTAATTTGATGTCTTCGCTGTTCAGCACAAGTGAACACACGCATTATCATCGTTTAACTGGGAACCACAGAGCTGAAACCTAAACTTTTACGTTAGCAGGGACGTAACCCCGTCGAAAATTCTTGTCATTTTGGCAGTGAAAGACATGTAGATTTTTGTAATAATTGTAAAGTGTTGTTCCCGAAAACACGTTAGCTGCTGATTTACTGAATGGTGCACGAAAATAATGATTGCAAGGTGCAGACAAAGAAATTTTGCAGTCACTTGACATTAAAAATACTGTCTTTTATTAAAAAATGATATCCTACATAGCCAACAGTTGTCGTAAAGTTATTAAACGTTCTCTAAGTCTAATAGAAAGTCTTACATCGTGTAATGACTAAACTAAAAGGTCGCCACACATCTTTTCTGATGTACATACAGACCTTCATACGCAGGCCTCATCTCTGTTATGCATTATGATTCTGGAATATCTTCTTCTCTCTTTTCGTATCAATATTATTTCTTTCTCCTCATCTTATCTTTTTTCTGATTGCTGATTATTCTTTCTTCTTATTTCGTTTGCAAAGCTTTTAGTCCCATAAATAATACTTTTCAAACATTTTCGAGGTATATAATTACTAAATTTACCAATGCATCAAGGTATTTAACCCTCATAATCCTGTTAGCTTCAAATTATTGAATGCGAGAAAAGTTGATATATGTATGGAAATTTTGAAATAAACAAAATAATTTAGATAAACAAAGACTTTTATGTTGACGTTCGATATATAGTGTTGGTTTCCATCGTGTAATATGACAATACCGTGTAGGTAGTATCGAAAAACAAGAAAAAACATGAGTATTGCAGCTAAATGCATATTTCATTCGTTGATTCAAGAGATTGATACAAATGGTACAAGTTCAACAAAGTATTTCTTTAGATTCGACAATTCAAAGAAAACAAACGAAAACAAAAATATAGCCATAAGTTAACTTCTGCAGAGGAACACATATATATAAATTAATATTTAACCACACAGTACATTTGTATTTATGTATGATTTCATATGTATATTAAGATAAACAATCAAAAGAAAGCAAAATTACAAATAGTAACTACCAGTAATTTAAAATTTGGCTTCTTTGGTCGCTCGTAATCGGTTGTCCTCAAATATAGTTCCTTTCGTGTTGATGTTTGTAAAATCGTATAGTATCATTTTCGTGAGAATCCAATGGCTTATAATTATTAGTTGCATTATTTCTTGATAGTGAAATATGATATAATGTTAATATTTTTCAGGTGGTATTGTCGGACTATTTCGTGTCAAATTTGTATGAAAGGCAACTATGTCTGTTTGATATTCAGACATTTCTTTGCGATAGAATAAAATCTCCTAGAAATCCTATGTTAAAATAATAAAGTTCTTGCTTCCTTGTGTTTTATTACTTAATTTGATGTCTTCGCTGTTCAGCACAAGTGAACACACGCATTATCATCGTTTCACTGGGAACCACAGAGCTGAAACCTAAACTTTTACGTTAGCAGGGACGTAACCCCGTCGAAAATTCTTGTCATTTTGGCAGTGAAAGACATGTAGATTTTTGTAATAATTGTAAAGTGTTGTTCCCGAAAACACGTTAGCTGCTGATTTACTGAATGGTGCACGAAAATAATGATTGCAAGGTGCAGACAAAGAAATTTTGCAGTCACTTGACATTAAAAATACTGTCTTTTATTAAAAAATGATATCCTACATAGCCAACAGTTGTCGTAAAGTTATTAAACGTTCTCTAAGTCTAATAGAAAGTCTTACATCGTGTAATGACTAAACTAAAAGGTCGCCACACATCTTTTCTGATGTACATACAGACCTTCATACGCAGGCCTCATCTCTGTTATGCATTATGATTCTGGAATATCTTCTTCTCTCTTTTCGTATCAATATTATTTCTTTCTCCTCATCTCATCTTTTTTCTGATTGCTGATTATTCTTTCTTCTTATTTCGTTTGCAAAGCTTTTAGTCCCATAAATAATACTTTTCAAACATTTTCGAGGTATATAATTACTAAATTTACCAATGCATCAAGGTATTTAACCCTCATAATCCTGTTAGCTTCAAATTATTGAATGCGAGAAAAGTTGATATATGTATGGAAATTTTGAAATAAACAAAATAATTTAGATAAACCAAGACTTTTATGTTGACGTTCGATATATAATGTTGGTTTCCATCGTGTAATATGACAATACCGTGTAGGTAGTATCGAAAAACAAGAAAAAACATGAGTATTGCAGCTAAATGCATATTTCATTCGTTGATTCAAGAGATTGATACAAATGGTACAAGTTCAACAAAGTATTTCTTTAGATTCGACAATTCAAAGAAAACAAACGAAAACAAAAATATAGCCATAAGTTAACTTCTGCAGAGGAACACATATATATAAATTAATATTTAACCACACAGTACATTTGTATTTATGTATGATTTCATATGTATATTAAGATAAACAATCAAAAGAAAGCAAAATTACAAATAGTAACTACCAGTAATTTAAAATTTGGCTTCTTTGGTCGCTCGTAATCGGTTGTCCTCAAATATAGTTCCTTTCGTGTTGATGTTTGTAAAATCGTATAGTATCATTTTCGTGAGAATCCAATGGCTTATAATTATTAGTTGCATTATTTCTTGATAGTGAAATATGATATAATGTTAATATTTTTCAGGTGGTATTGTCGGACTATTTCGTGTCAAATTTGTATGAAAGGCAACTATGTCTGTTTGATATTCAGACATTTCTTTGCGATAGAATAAAATCTCCTAGAAATCCTATGTTAAAATAATAAAGTTCTTGCTTCCTTGTGTTTTATTACTTAATTTGATGTCTTCGCTGTTCAGCACAAGTGAACACACGCATTATCATCGTTTAACTGGGAACCACAGAGCTGAAACCTAAACTTTTACGTTAGCAGGGACGTAACCCCGTCGAAAATTCTTGTCATTTTGGCAGTGAAAGACATGTAGATTTTTGTAATAATTGTAAAGTGTTGTTCCCGAAAACACGTTAGCTGCTGATTTACTGAATGGTGCACGAAAATAATGATTGCAAGGTGCAGACAAAGAAATTTTGCAGTCACTTGACATTAAAAATACTGTCTTTTATTAAAAAATGATATCCTACATAGCCAACAGTTGTCGTAAAGTTATTAAACGTTCTCTAAGTCTAATAGAAAGTCTTACATCGTGTAATGACTAAACTAAAAGGTCGCCACACATCTTTTCTGATGTACATACAGACCTTCATACGCAGGCCTCATCTCTGTTATGCATTATGATTCTGGAATATCTTCTTCTCTCTTTTCGTATCAATATTATTTCTTTCTCCTCATCTTATCTTTTTTCTGATTGCTGATTATTCTTTCTTCTTATTTCGTTTGCAAAGCTTTTAGTCCCATAAATAATACTTTTCAAACATTTTCGAGGTATATAATTACTAAATTTACCAATGCATCAAGGTATTTAACCCTCATAATCCTGTTAGCTTCAAATTATTGAATACGAGAAAAGTTGATATATGTATGGAAATTTTGAAATAAACAAAATAATTTAGATAAACAAAGACTTTTATGTTGACGTTCGATATATAGTGTTGGTTTCCATCGTGTAATATGACAATACCGTGTAGGTAGTATCGAAAAACAAGAAAAAACATGAGTATTGCAGCTAAATGCATATTTCATTCGTTGATTCAAGAGATTGATACAAATGGTACAAGTTCAACAAAGTATTTCTTTAGATTCGACAATTCAAAGAAAACAAACGAAAACAAAAATATAGCCATAAGTTAACTTCTGCAGAGGAACACATATATATAAATTAATATTTAACCACACAGTACATTTGTATTTATGTATGATTTCATATGTATATTAAGATAAACAATCAAAAGAAAGCAAAATTACAAATAGTAACTACCAGTAATTTAAAATTTGGCTTCTTTGGTCGCTCGTAATCGGTTGTCCTCAAATATAGTTCCTTTCGTGTTGATGTTTGTAAAATCGTATAGTATCATTTTCGTGAGAATCCAATGGCTTATAATTATTAGTTGCATTATTTCTTGATAGTGAAATATGATATAATGTTAATATTTTTCAGGTGGTATTGTCGGACTATTTCGTGTCAAATTTGTATGAAAGGCAACTATGTCTGTTTGATATTCAGACATTTCTTTGCGATAGAATAAAATCTCCTAGAAATCCTATGTTAAAATAATAAAGTTCTTGCTTCCTTGTGTTTTATTACTTAATTTGATGTCTTCGCTGTTCAGCACAAGTGAACACACGCATTATCATCGTTTCACTGGGAACCACAGAGCTGAAACCTAAACTTTTACGTTAGCAGGGACGTAACCCCGTCGAAAATTCTTGTCATTTTGGCAGTGAAAGACATGTAGATTTTTGTAATAATTGTAAAGTGTTGTTCCCGAAAACACGTTAGCTGCTGATTTACTGAATGGTGCACGAAAATAATGATTGCAAGGTGCAGACAAAGAAATTTTGCAGTCACTTGACATTAAAAATACTGTCTTTTATTAAAAAATGATATCCTACATAGCCAACAGTTGTCGTAAAGTTATTAAACGTTCTCTAAGTCTAATAGAAAGTCTTACATCGTGTAATGACTAAACTAAAAGGTCGCCACACATCTTTTCTGATGTACATACAGACCTTCATACGCAGGCCTCATCTCTGTTATGCATTATGATTCTGGAATATCTTCTTCTCTCTTTTCGTATCAATATTATTTCTTTCTCCTCATCTCATCTTTTTTCTGATTGCTGATTATTCTTTCTTCTTATTTCGTTTGCAAAGCTTTTAGTCCCATAAATAATACTTTTCAAACATTTTCGAGGTATATAATTACTAAATTTACCAATGCATCAAGGTATTTAACCCTCATAATCCTGTTAGCTTCAAATTATTGAATGCGAGAAAAGTTGATATATGTATGGAAATTTTGAAATAAACAAAATAATTTAGATAAACCAAGACTTTTATGTTGACGTTCGATATATAATGTTGGTTTCCATCGTGTAATATGACAATACCGTGTAGGTAGTATCGAAAAACAAGAAAAAACATGAGTATTGCAGCTAAATGCATATTTCATTCGTTGATTCAAGAGATTGATACAAATGGTACAAGTTCAACAAAGTATTTCTTTAGATTCGACAATTCAAAGAAAACAAACGAAAACAAAAATATAGCCATAAGTTAACTTCTGCAGAGGAACACATATATATAAATTAATATTTAACCACACAGTACATTTGTATTTATGTATGATTTCATATGTATATTAAGATAAACAATCAAAAGAAAGCAAAATTACAAATAGTAACTACCAGTAATTTAAAATTTGGCTTCTTTGGTCGCTCGTAATCGGTTGTCCTCAAATATAGTTCCTTTCGTGTTGATGTTTGTAAAATCGTATAGTATCATTTTCGTGAGAATCCAATGGCTTATAATTAATAGTTGCATTATTTCTTGATAGTGAAATATGATATAATGTTAATATTTTTCAGGTGGTATTGTCGGACTATTTCGTGTCAAATTTGTATGAAAGGCAACTATGTCTGTTTGATATTCAGACATTTCTTTGCGATAGAATAAAATCTCCTAGAAATCCTATGTTAAAATAATAAAGTTCTTGCTTCCTTGTGTTTTATTACTTAATTTGATGTCTTCGCTGTTCAGCACAAGTGAACACACGCATTATCATCGTTTCACTGGGAACCACAGAGCTGAAACCTAAACTTTTACGTTAGCAGGGACGTAACCCCGTCGAAAATTCTTGTCATTTTGGCAGTGAAAGACATGTAGATTTTTGTAATAATTGTAAAGTGTTGTTCCCGAAAACACGTTAGCTGCTGATTTACTGAATGGTGCACGAAAATAATGATTGCAAGGTGCAGACAAAGAAATTTTGCAGTCACTTGACATTAAAAATACTGTCTTTTATTAAAAAATGATATCCTACATAGCCAACAGTTGTCGTAAAGTTATTAAACGTTCTCTAAGTCTAATAGAAAGTCTTACATCGTGTAATGACTAAACTAAAAGGTCGCCACACATCTTTTCTGATGTACATACAGACCTTCATACGCAGGCCTCATCTCTGTTATGCATTATGATTCTGGAATATCTTCTTCTCTCTTTTCGTATCAATATTATTTCTTTCTCCTCATCTCATCTTTTTTCTGATTGCTGATTATTCTTTCTTCTTATTTCGTTTGCAAAGCTTTTAGTCCCATAAATAATACTTTTCAAACATTTTCGAGGTATATAATTACTAAATTTACCAATGCATCAAGGTATTTAACCCTCATAATCCTGTTAGCTTCAAATTATTGAATGCGAGAAAAGTTGATATATGTATGGAAATTTTGAAATAAACAAAATAATTTAGATAAACCAAGACTTTTATGTTGACGTTCGATATATAATGTTGGTTTCCATCGTGTAATATGACAATACCGTGTAGGTAGTATCGAAAAACAAGAAAAAACATGAGTATTGCAGCTAAATGCATATTTCATTCGTTGATTCAAGAGATTGATACAAATGGTACAAGTTCAACAAAGTATTTCTTTAGATTCGACAATTCAAAGAAAACAAACGAAAACAAAAATATAGCCATAAGTTAACTTCTGCAGAGGAACACATATATATAAATTAATATTTAACCACACAGTACATTTGTATTTATGTATGATTTCATATGTATATTAAGATAAACAATCAAAAGAAAGCAAAATTACAAATAGTAACTACCAGTAATTTAAAATTTGGCTTCTTTGGTCGCTCGTAATCGGTTGTCCTCAAATATAGTTCCTTTCGTGTTGATGTTTGTAAAATCGTATAGTATCATTTTCGTGAGAATCCAATGGCTTATAATTAATAGTTGCATTATTTCTTGATAGTGAAATATGATATAATGTTAATATTTTTCAGGTGGTATTGTCGGACTATTTCGTGTCAAATTTGTATGAAAGGCAACTATGTCTGTTTGATATTCAGACATTTCTTTGCGATAGAATAAAATCTCCTAGAAATCCTATGTTAAAATAATAAAGTTCTTGCTTCCTTGTGTTTTATTACTTAATTTGATGTCTTCGCTGTTCAGCACAAGTGAACACACGCATTATCATCGTTTCACTGGGAACCACAGAGCTGAAACCTAAACTTTTACGTTAGCAGGGACGTAACCCCGTCGAAAATTCTTGTCATTTTGGCAGTGAAAGACATGTAGATTTTTGTAATAATTGTCAAGTGTTGTTCCCGAAAACACGTTAGCTGCTGATTTACTGAATGGTGCACGAAAATAATGATTGCAAGGTGCAGACAAAGAAATTTTGCAGTCACTTGACATTAAAAATACTGTCTTTTATTAAAAAATGATATCCTACATAGCCAACAGTTGTCGTAAAGTTATTAAACGTTCTCTAAGTCTAATAGAAAGTCTTACATCGTGTAATGACTAAACTAAAAGGTCGCCACACATCTTTTCTGATGTACATACAGACCTTCATACGCAGGCCTCATCTCTGTTATGCATTATGATTCTGGAATATCTTCTTCTCTCTTTTCGTATCAATATTATTTCTTTCTCCTCATCTTATCTTTTTTCTGATTGCTGATTATTCTTTCTTCTTATTTCGTTTGCAAAGCTTTTAGTCCCATAAATAATACTTTTCAAACATTTTCGAGGTATATAATTACTAAATTTACCAATGCATCAAGGTATTTAACCCTCATAATCCTGTTAGCTTCAAATTATTGAATGCGAGAAAAGTTGATATATGTATGGAAATTTTGAAATAAACAAAATAATTTAGATAAACCAAGACTTTTATGTTGACGTTCGATATATAATGTTGGTTTCCATCGTGTAATATGACAATACCGTGTAGGTAGTATCGAAAAACAAGAAAAAACATGAGTATTGCAGCTAAATGCATATTTCATTCGTTGATTCAAGAGATTGATACAAATGGTACAAGTTCAACAAAGTATTTCTTTAGATTCGACAATTCAAAGAAAACAAACGAAAACAAAAATATAGCCATAAGTTAACTTCTGCAGAGGAACACATATATATAAATTAATATTTAACCACACAGTACATTTGTATTTATGTATGATTTCATATGTATATTAAGGTAAACAATCAAAAGAAAGCAAAATTACAAATAGTAACTACCAGTAATTTAAAATTTGGCTTCTTTGGTCGCTCGTAATCGGTTGTCCTCAAATATAGTTCCTTTCGTGTTGATGTTTGTAAAATCGTATAGTATCATTTTCGTGAGAATCCAATGGCTTATAATTATTAGTTGCATTATTTCTTGATAGTGAAATATGATATAATGTTAATATTTTTCAGGTGGTATTGTCGGACTATTTCGTGTCAAATTTGTATGAAAGGCAACTATGTCTGTTTGATATTCAGACATTTCTTTGCGATAGAATAAAATCTCCTAGAAATCCTATGTTAAAATAATAAAGTTCTTGCTTCCTTGTGTTTTATTACTTAATTTGATGTCTTCGCTGTTCAGCACAAGTGAACACACGCATTATCATCGTTTCACTGGGAACCACAGAGCTGAAACCTAAACTTTTACGTTAGCAGGGACGTAACCCCGTCGAAAATTCTTGTCATTTTGGCAGTGAAAGACATGTAGATTTTTGTAATAATTGTCAAGTGTTGTTCCCGAAAACACGTTAGCTGCTGATTTACTGAATGGTGCACGAAAATAATGATTGCAAGGTGCAGACAAAGAAATTTTGCAGTCACTTGACATTAAAAATACTGTCTTTTATTAAAAAATGATATCCTACATAGCCAACAGTTGTCGTAAAGTTATTAAACGTTCTCTAAGTCTAATAGAAAGTCTTACATCGTGTAATGACTAAACTAAAAGGTCGCCACACATCTTTTCTGATGTACATACAGACCTTCATACGCAGGCCTCATCTCTGTTATGCATTATGATTCTGGAATATCTTCTTCTCTCTTTTCGTATCAATATTATTTCTTTCTCCTCATCTTATCTTTTTTCTGATTGCTGATTATTCTTTCTTCTTATTTCGTTTGCAAAGCTTTTAGTCCCATAAATAATACTTTTCAAACATTTTCGAGGTATATAATTACTAAATTTACCAATGCATCAAGGTATTTAACCCTCATAATCCTGTTAGCTTCAAATTATTGAATGCGAGAAAAGTTGATATATGTATGGAAATTTTGAAATAAACAAAATAATTTAGATAAACCAAGACTTTTATGTTGACGTTCGATATATAATGTTGGTTTCCATCGTGTAATATGACAATACCGTGTAGGTAGTATCGAAAAACAAGAAAAAACATGAGTATTGCAGCTAAATGCATATTTCATTCGTTGATTCAAGAGATTGATACAAATGGTACAAGTTCAACAAAGTATTTCTTTAGATTCGACAATTCAAAGAAAACAAACGAAAATAAAAATATAGCCATAAGTTAACTTCTGCAGAGGAACACATATATATAAATTAATATTTAACCACACAGTACATTTGTATTTATGTATGATTTCATATGTATATTAAGATAAACAATCAAAAGAAAGCAAAATTACAAATAGTAACTACCAGTAATTTAAAATTTGGCTTCTTTGGTCGCTCGTAATCGGTTGTCCTCAAATATAGTTCCTTTCGTGTTGATGTTTGTAAAATCGTATAGTATCATTTTCGTGAGAATCCAATGGCTTATAATTATTAGTTGCATTATTTCTTGATAGTGAAATATGATATAATGTTAATATTTTTCAGGTGGTATTGTCGGACTATTTCGTGTCAAATTTGTATGAAAGGCAACTATGTCTGTTTGATATTCAGACATTTCTTTGCGATAGAATAAAATCTCCTAGAAATCCTATGTTAAAATAATAAAGTTCTTGCTTCCTTGTGTTTTATTACTTAATTTGATGTCTTCGCTGTTCAGCACAAGTGAACACACGCATTATCATCGTTTCACTGGGAACCACAGAGCTGAAACCTAAACTTTTACGTTAGCAGGGACGTAACCCCGTCGAAAATTCTTGTCATTTTGGCAGTGAAAGACATGTAGATTTTTGTAATAATTGTAAAGTGTTGTTCCCGAAAACACGTTAGCTGCTGATTTACTGAATGGTGCACGAAAATAATGATTGCAAGGTGCAGACAAAGAAATTTTGCAGTCACTTGACATTAAAAATACTGTCTTTTATTAAAAAATGATATCCTACATAGCCAACAGTTGTCGTAAAGTTATTAAACGTTCTCTAAGTCTAATAGAAAGTCTTACATCGTGTAATGACTAAACTAAAAGGTCGCCACACATCTTTTCTGATGTACATACAGACCTTCATACGCAGGCCTCATCTCTGTTATGCATTATGATTCTGGAATATCTTCTTCTCTCTTTTCGTATCAATATTATTTCTTTCTCCTCATCTTATCTTTTTTCTGATTGCTGATTATTCTTTCTTCTTATTTCGTTTGCAAAGCTTTTAGTCCCATAAATAATACTTTTCAAACATTTTCGAGGTATATAATTACTAAATTTACCAATGCATCAAGGTATTTAACCCTCATAATCCTGTTAGCTTCAAATTATTGAATGCGAGAAAAGTTGATATATGTATGGAAATTTTGAAATAAACAAAATAATTTAGATAAACCAAGACTTTTATGTTGACGTTCGATATATAATGTTGGTTTCCATCGTGTAATATGACAATACCGTGTAGGTAGTATCGAAAAACAAGAAAAAACATGAGTATTGCAGCTAAATGCATATTTCATTCGTTGATTCAAGAGATTGATACAAATGGTACAAGTTCAACAAAGTATTTCTTTAGATTCGACAATTCAAAGAAAACAAACGAAAATAAAAATATAGCCATAAGTTAACTTCTGCAGAGGAACACATATATATAAATTAATATTTAACCACACAGTACATTTGTATTTATGTATGATTTCATATGTATATTAAGATAAACAATCAAAAGAAAGCAAAATTACAAATAGTAACTACCAGTAATTTAAAATTTGGCTTCTTTGGTCGCTCGTAATCGGTTGTCCTCAAATATAGTTCCTTTCGTGTTGATGTTTGTAAAATCGTATAGTATCATTTTCGTGAGAATCCAATGGCTTATAATTATTAGTTGCATTATTTCTTGATAGTGAAATATGATATAATGTTAATATTTTTCAGGTGGTATTGTCGGACTATTTCGTGTCAAATTTGTATGAAAGGCAACTATGTCTGTTTGATATTCAGACATTTCTTTGCGATAGAATAAAATCTCCTAGAAATCCTATGTTAAAATAATAAAGTTCTTGCTTCCTTGTGTTTTATTACTTAATTTGATGTCTTCGCTGTTCAGCACAAGTGAACACACGCATTATCATCGTTTAACTGGGAACCACAGAGCTGAAACCTAAACTTTTACGTTAGCAGGGACGTAACCCCGTCGAAAATTCTTGTCATTTTGGCAGTGAAAGACATGTAGATTTTTGTAATAATTGTAAAGTGTTGTTCCCGAAAACACGTTAGCTGCTGATTTACTGAATGGTGCACGAAAATAATGATTGCAAGGTGCAGACAAAGAAATTTTGCAGTCACTTGACATTAAAAATACTGTCTTTTATTAAAAAATGATATCCTACATAGCCAACAGTTGTCGTAAAGTTATTAAACGTTCTCTAAGTCTAATAGAAAGTCTTACATCGTGTAATGACTAAACTAAAAGGTCGCCACACATCTTTTCTGATGTACATACAGACCTTCATACGCAGGCCTCATCTCTGTTATGCATTATGATTCTGGAATATCTTCTTCTCTCTTTTCGTATCAATATTATTTCTTTCTCCTCATCTTATCTTTTTTTCTGATTGCTGATTATTCTTTCTTCTTATTTCGTTTGCAAAGCTTTTAGTCCCATAAATAATACTTTTCAAACATTTTCGAGGTATATAATTACTAAATTTACCAATGCATCAAGGTATTTAACCCTCATAATCCTGTTAGCTTCAAATTATTGAATGCGAGAAAAGTTGATATATGTATGGAAATTTTGAAATAAACAAAATAATTTAGATAAACCAAGACTTTTATGTTGACGTTCGATATATAGTGTTGGTTTCCATCGTGTAATATGACAATACCGTGTAGGTAGTATCGAAAAACAAGAAAAAACATGAGTATTGCAGCTAAATGCATATTTCATTCGTTGATTCAAGAGATTGATACAAATGGTACAAGTTCAACAAAGTATTTCTTTAGATTCGACAATTCAAAGAAAACAAACGAAAACAAAAATATAGCCATAAGTTAACTTCTGCAGAGGAACACATATATATAAATTAATATTTAACCACACAGTACATTTGTATTTATGTATGATTTCATATGTATATTAAGATAAACAATCAAAAGAAAGCAAAATTACAAATAGTAACTACCAGTAATTTAAAATTTGGCTTCTTTGGTCGCTCGTAATCGGTTGTCCTCAAATATAGTTCCTTTCGTGTTGATGTTTGTAAAATCGTATAGTATCATTTTCGTGAGAATCCAATGGCTTATAATTATTAGTTGCATTATTTCTTGATAGTGAAATATGATATAATGTTAATATTTTTCAGGTGGTATTGTCGGACTATTTCGTGTCAAATTTGTATGAAAGGCAACTATGTCTGTTTGATATTCAGACATTTCTTTGCGATAGAATAAAATCTCCTAGAAATCCTATGTTAAAATAATAAAGTTCTTGCTTCCTTGTGTTTTATTACTTAATTTGATGTCTTCGCTGTTCAGCACAAGTGAACACACGCATTATCATCGTTTAACTGGGAACCACAGAGCTGAAACCTAAACTTTTACGTTAGCAGGGACGTAACCCCGTCGAAAATTCTTGTCATTTTGGCAGTGAAAGACATGTAGATTTTTGTAATAATTGTAAAGTGTTGTTCCCGAAAACACGTTAGCTGCTGATTTACTGAATGGTGCACGAAAATAATGATTGCAAGGTGCAGACAAAGAAATTTTGCAGTCACTTGACATTAAAAATACTGTCTTTTATTAAAAAATGATATCCTACATAGCCAACAGTTGTCGTAAAGTTATTAAACGTTCTCTAAGTCTAATAGAAAGTCTTACATCGTGTAATGACTAAACTAAAAGGTCGCCACACATCTTTTCTGATGTACATACAGACCTTCATACGCAGGCCTCATCTCTGTTATGCATTATGATTCTGGAATATCTTCTTCTCTCTTTTCGTATCAATATTATTTCTTTCTCCTCATCTTATCTTTTTTCTGATTGCTGATTATTCTTTCTTCTTATTTCGTTTGCAAAGCTTTTAGTCCCATAAATAATACTTTTCAAACATTTTCGAGGTATATAATTACTAAATTTACCAATGCATCAAGGTATTTAACCCTCATAATCCTGTTAGCTTCAAATTATTGAATGCGAGAAAAGTTGATATATGTATGGAAATTTTGAAATAAACAAAATAATTTAGATAAACCAAGACTTTTATGTTGACGTTCGATATATAGTGTTGGTTTCCATCGTGTAATATGACAATACCGTGTAGGTAGTATCGAAAAACAAGAAAAAACATGAGTATTGCAGCTAAATGCATATTTCATTCGTTGATTCAAGAGATTGATACAAATGGTAAAAGTTCAACAAAGTATTTCTTTAGATTCGACAATTCAAAGAAAACAAACAAAACAAAAATATAGCCATAAGTTAACTTCTGCAGAGGAACACATATATATAAATTAATATTTAACCACACAGTACATTTGTATTTATGTATGATTTCATATGTATATTAAGATAAACAATCAAAAGAAAGCAAAATTACAAATAGTAACTACCAGTAATTTAAAATTTGGCTTCTTTGGTCGCTCGTAATCGGTTGTCCTCAAATATAGTTCCTTTCGTGTTGATGTTTGTAAAATCGTATAGTATCATTTTCGTGAGAATCCAATGGCTTATAATTATTAGTTGCATTATTTCTTGATAGTGAAATATGATATAATGTTAATATTTTTCAGGTGGTATTGTCGGACTATTTCGTGTCAAATTTGTATGAAAGGCAACTATGTCTGTTTGATATTCAGACATTTCTTTGCGATAGAATAAAATCTCCTAGAAATCCTATGTTAAAATAATAAAGTTCTTGCTTCCTTGTGTTTTATTATTTAATTTGATGTCTTCGCTGTTCAGCACAAGTGAACACACGCATTATCATCGTTTAACTGGGAACCACAGAGCTGAAACCTAAACTTTTACGTTAGCAGGGACGTAACCCCGTCGAAAATTCTTGTCATTTTGGCAGTGAAAGACATGTAGATTTTTGTAATAATTGTAAAGTGTTGTTCCCGAAAACACGTTAGCTGCTGATTTACTGAATGGTGCACGAAAATAATGATTGCAAGGTGCAGACAAAGAAATTTTGCAGTCACTTGACATTAAAAATACTGTCTTTTATTAAAAAATGATATCCTACATAGCCAACAGTTGTCGTAAAGTTATTAAACGTTCTCTAAGTCTAATAGAAAGTCTTACATCGTGTAATGACTAAACTAAAAGGTCGCCACACATCTTTTCTGATGTACATACAGACCTTCATACGCAGGCCTCATCTCTGTTATGCATTATGATTCTGGAATATCTTCTTCTCTCTTTTCGTATCAATATTATTTCTTTCTCCTCATCTTATCTTTTTTCTGATTGCTGATTATTCTTTCTTCTTATTTCGTTTGCAAAGCTTTTAGTCCCATAAATAATACTTTTCAAACATTTTCGAGGTATATAATTACTAAATTTACCAATGCATCAAGGTATTTAACCCTCATAATCCTGTTAGCTTCAAATTATTGAATGCGAGAAAAGTTGATATATGTATGGAAATTTTGAAATAAACAAAATAATTTAGATAAACCAAGACTTTTATGTTGACGTTCGATATATAGTGTTGGTTTCCATCGTGTAATATGACAATACCGTGTAGGTAGTATCGAAAAACAAGAAAAAACATGAGTATTGCAGCTAAATGCATATTTCATTCGTTGATTCAAGAGATTGATACAAATGGTACAAGTTCAACAAAGTATTTCTTTAGATTCGACAATTCAAAGAAAACAAACGAAAACAAAAATATAGCCATAAGTTAACTTCTGCAGAGGAACACATATATATAAATTAATATTTAACCACACAGTACATTTGTATTTATGTATGATTTCATATGTATATTAAGATAAACAATCAAAAGAAAGCAAAATTACAAATAGTAACTACCAGTAATTTAAAATTTGGCTTCTTTGGTCGCTCGTAATCGGTTGTCCTCAAATATAGTTCCTTTCGTGTTGATGTTTGTAAAATCGTATAGTATCATTTTCGTGAGAATCCAATGGCTTATAATTATTAGTTGCATTATTTCTTGATAGTGAAATATGATATAATGTTAATATTTTTCAGGTGGTATTGTCGGACTATTTCGTGTCAAATTTGTATGAAAGGCAACTATGTCTGTTTGATATTCAGACATTTCTTTGCGATAGAATAAAATCTCCTAGAAATCCTATGTTAAAATAATAAAGTTCTTGCTTCCTTGTGTTTTATTACTTAATTTGATGTCTTCGCTGTTCAGCACAAGTGAACACACGCATTATCATCGTTTAACTGGGAACCACAGAGCTGAAACCTAAACTTTTACGTTAGCAGGGACGTAACCCCGTCGAAAATTCTTGTCATTTTGGCAGTGAAAGACATGTAGATTTTTGTAATAATTGTAAAGTGTTGTTCCCGAAAACACGTTAGCTGCTGATTTACTGAATGGTGCACGAAAATAATGATTGCAAGGTGCAGACAAAGAAATTTTGCAGTCACTTGACATTAAAAATACTGTCTTTTATTAAAAAATGATATCCTACATAGCCAACAGTTGTCGTAAAGTTATTAAACGTTCTCTAAGTCTAATAGAAAGTCTTACATCGTGTAATGACTAAACTAAAAGGTCGCCACACATCTTTTCTGATGTACATACAGACCTTCATACGCAGGCCTCATCTCTGTTATGCATTATGATTCTGGAATATCTTCTTCTCTCTTTTCGTATCAATATTATTTCTTTCTCCTCATCTTATCTTTTTTCTGATTGCTGATTATTCTTTCTTCTTATTTCGTTTGCAAAGCTTTTAGTCCCATAAATAATACTTTTCAAACATTTTCGAGGTATATAATTACTAAATTTACCAATGCATCAAGGTATTTAACCCTCATAATCCTGTTAGCTTCAAATTATTGAATGCGAGAAAAGTTGATATATGTATGGAAATTTTGAAATAAACAAAATAATTTAGATAAACCAAGACTTTTATGTTGACGTTCGATATATAGTGTTGGTTTCCATCGTGTAATATGACAATACCGTGTAGGTAGTATCGAAAAACAAGAAAAAACATGAGTATTGCAGCTAAATGCATATTTCATTCGTTGATTCAAGAGATTGATACAAATGGTACAAGTTCAACAAAGTATTTCTTTAGATTCGACAATTCAAAGAAAACAAACGAAAACAAAAATATAGCCATAAGTTAACTTCTGCAGAGGAACACATATATATAAATTAATATTTAACCACACAGTACATTTGTATTTATGTATGATTTCATATGTATATTAAGATAAACAATCAAAAGAAAGCAAAATTACAAATAGTAACTACCAGTAATTTAAAATTTGGCTTCTTTGGTCGCTCGTAATCGGTTGTCCTCAAATATAGTTCCTTTCGTGTTGATGTTTGTAAAATCGTATAGTATCATTTTCGTGAGAATCCAATGGCTTATAATTATTAGTTGCATTATTTCTTGATAGTGAAATATGATATAATGTTAATATTTTTCAGGTGGTATTGTCGGACTATTTCGTGTCAAATTTGTATGAAAGGCAACTATGTCTGTTTGATATTCAGACATTTCTTTGCGATAGAATAAAATCTCCTAGAAATCCTATGTTAAAATAATAAAGTTCTTGCTTCCTTGTGTTTTATTACTTAATTTGATGTCTTCGCTGTTCAGCACAAGTGAACACACGCATTATCATCGTTTAACTGGGAACCACAGAGCTGAAACCTAAACTTTTACGTTAGCAGGGACGTAACCCCGTCGAAAATTCTTGTCATTTTGGCAGTGAAAGACATGTAGATTTTTGTAATAATTGTAAAGTGTTGTTCCCGAAAACACGTTAGCTGCTGATTTACTGAATGGTGCACGAAAATAATGATTGCAAGGTGCAGACAAAGAAATTTTGCAGTCACTTGACATTAAAAATACTGTCTTTTATTAAAAAATGATATCCTACATAGCCAACAGTTGTCGTAAAGTTATTAAACGTTCTCTAAGTCTAATAGAAAGTCTTACATCGTGTAATGACTAAACTAAAAGGTCGCCACACATCTTTTCTGATGTACATACAGACCTTCATACGCAGGCCTCATCTCTGTTATGCATTATGATTCTGGAATATCTTCTTCTCTCTTTTCGTATCAATATTATTTCTTTCTCCTCATCTTATCTTTTTTCTGATTGCTGATTATTCTTTCTTCTTATTTCGTTTGCAAAGCTTTTAGTCCCATAAATAATACTTTTCAAACATTTTCGAGGTATATAATTACTAAATTTACCAATGCATCAAGGTATTTAACCCTCATAATCCTGTTAGCTTCAAATTATTGAATGCGAGAAAAGTTGATATATGTATGGAAATTTTGAAATAAACAAAATAATTTAGATAAACCAAGACTTTTATGTTGACGTTCGATATATAGTGTTGGTTTCCATCGTGTAATATGACAATACCGTGTAGGTAGTATCGAAAAACAAGAAAAAACATGAGTATTGCAGCTAAATGCATATTTCATTCGTTGATTCAAGAGATTGATACAAATGGTACAAGTTCAACAAAGTATTTCTTTAGATTCGACAATTCAAAGAAAACAAACGAAAACAAAAATATAGCCATAAGTTAACTTCTGCAGAGGAACACATATATATAAATTAATATTTAACCACACAGTACATTTGTATTTATGTATGATTTCATATGTATATTAAGATAAACAATCAAAAGAAAGCAAAATTACAAATAGTAACTACCAGTAATTTAAAATTTGGCTTCTTTGGTCGCTCGTAATCGGTTGTCCTCAAATATAGTTCCTTTCGTGTTGATGTTTGTAAAATCGTATAGTATCATTTTCGTGAGAATCCAATGGCTTATAATTATTAGTTGCATTATTTCTTGATAGTGAAATATGATATAATGTTAATATTTTTCAGGTGGTATTGTCGGACTATTTCGTGTCAAATTTGTATGAAAGGCAACTATGTCTGTTTGATATTCAGACATTTCTTTGCGATAGAATAAAATCTCCTAGAAATCCTATGTTAAAATAATAAAGTTCTTGCTTCCTTGTGTTTTATTACTTAATTTGATGTCTTCGCTGTTCAGCACAAGTGAACACACGCATTATCATCGTTTAACTGGGAACCACAGAGCTGAAACCTAAACTTTTACGTTAGCAGGGACGTAACCCCGTCGAAAATTCTTGTCATTTTGGCAGTGAAAGACATGTAGATTTTTGTAATAATTGTAAAGTGTTGTTCCCGAAAACACGTTAGCTGCTGATTTACTGAATGGTGCACGAAAATAATGATTGCAAGGTGCAGACAAAGAAATTTTGCAGTCACTTGACATTAAAAATACTGTCTTTTATTAAAAAATGATATCCTACATAGCCAACAGTTGTCGTAAAATTATTAAACGTTCTCTAAGTCTAATAGAAAGTCTTACATCGTGTAATGACTAAACTAAAAGGTCGCCACACATCTTTTCTGATGTACATACAGACCTTCATACGCAGGCCTCATCTCTGTTATGCATTATGATTCTGGAATATCTTCTTCTCTCTTTTCGTATCAATATTATTTCTTTCTCCTCATCTTATCTTTTTTCTGATTGCTGATTATTCTTTCTTCTTATTTCGTTTGCAAAGCTTTTAGTCCCATAAATAATACTTTTCAAACATTTTCGAGGTATATAATTACTAAATTTACCAATGCATCAAGGTATTTAACCCTCATAATCCTGTTAGCTTCAAATTATTGAATGCGAGAAAAGTTGATATATGTATGGAAATTTTGAAATAAACAAAATAATTTAGATAAACCAAGACTTTTATGTTGACGTTCGATATATAGTGTTGGTTTCCATCGTGTAATATGACAATACCGTGTAGGTAGTATCGAAAAACAAGAAAAAACATGAGTATTGCAGCTAAATGCATATTTCATTCGTTGATTCAAGAGATTGATACAAATGGTAAAAGTTCAACAAAGTATTTCTTTAGATTCGACAATTCAAAGAAAACAAACAAAACAAAAATATAGCCATAAGTTAACTTCTGCAGAGGAACACATATATATAAATTAATATTTAACCACACAGTACATTTGTATTTATGTATGATTTCATATGTATATTAAGATAAACAATCAAAAGAAAGCAAAATTACAAATAGTAACTACCAGTAATTTAAAATTTGGCTTCTTTGGTCGCTCGTAATCGGTTGTCCTCAAATATAGTTCCTTTCGTGTTGATGTTTGTAAAATCGTATAGTATCATTTTCGTGAGAATCCAATGGCTTATAATTATTAGTTGCATTATTTCTTGATAGTGAAATATGATATAATGTTAATATTTTTCAGGTGGTATTGTCGGACTATTTCGTGTCAAATTTGTATGAAAGGCAACTATGTCTGTTTGATATTCAGACATTTCTTTGCGATAGAATAAAATCTCCTAGAAATCCTATGTTAAAATAATAAAGTTCTTGCTTCCTTGTGTTTTATTACTTAATTTGATGTCTTCGCTGTTCAGCACAAGTGAACACACGCATTATCATCGTTTAACTGGGAACCACAGAGCTGAAACCTAAACTTTTACGTTAGCAGGGACGTAACCCCGTCGAAAATTCTTGTCATTTTGGCAGTGAAAGACATGTAGATTTTTGTAATAATTGTAAAGTGTTGTTCCCGAAAACACGTTAGCTGCTGATTTACTGAATGGTGCACGAAAATAATGATTGCAAGGTGCAGACAAAGAAATTTTGCAGTCACTTGACATTAAAAATACTGTCTTTTATTAAAAAATGATATCCTACATAGCCAACAGTTGTCGTAAAGTTATTAAACGTTCTCTAAGTCTAATAGAAAGTCTTACATCGTGTAATGACTAAACTAAAAGGTCGCCACACATCTTTTCTGATGTACATACAGACCTTCATACGCAGGCCTCATCTCTGTTATGCATTATGATTCTGGAATATCTTCTTCTCTCTTTTCGTATCAATATTATTTCTTTCTCCTCATCTTATCTTTTTTCTGATTGCTGATTATTCTTTCTTCTTATTTCGTTTGCAAAGCTTTTAGTCCCATAAATAATACTTTTCAAACATTTTCGAGGTATATAATTACTAAATTTACCAATGCATCAAGGTATTTAACCCTCATAATCCTGTTAGCTTCAAATTATTGAATGCGAGAAAAGTTGATATATGTATGGAAATTTTGAAATAAACAAAATAATTTAGATAAACCAAGACTTTTATGTTGACGTTCGATATATAGTGTTGGTTTCCATCGTGTAATATGACAATACCGTGTAGGTAGTATCGAAAAACAAGAAAAAACATGAGTATTGCAGCTAAATGCATATTTCATTCGTTGATTCAAGAGATTGATACAAATGGTAAAAGTTCAACAAAGTATTTCTTTAGATTCGACAATTCAGAGAAAACAAACAAAACAAAAATATAGCCATAAGTTAACTTCTGCAGAGGAACACATATATATAAATTAATATTTAACCACACAGTACATTTGTATTTATGTATGATTTCATATGTATATTAAGATAAACAATCAAAAGAAAGCAAAATTACAAATAGTAACTACCAGTAATTTAAAATTTGGCTTCTTTGGTCGCTCGTAATCGGTTGTCCTCAAATATAGTTCCTTTCGTGTTGATGTTTGTAAAATCGTATAGTATCATTTTCGTGAGAATCCAATGGCTTATAATTATTAGTTGCATTATTTCTTGATAGTGAAATATGATATAATGTTAATATTTTTCAGGTGGTATTGTCGGACTATTTCGTGTCAAATTTGTATGAAAGGCAACTATGTCTGTTTGATATTCAGACATTTCTTTGCGATAGAATAAAATCTCCTAGAAATCCTATGTTAAAATAATAAAGTTCTTGCTTCCTTGTGTTTTATTACTTAATTTGATGTCTTCGCTGTTCAGCACAAGTGAACACACGCATTATCATCGTTTAACTGGGAACCACAGAGCTGAAACCTAAACTTTTACGTTAGCAGGGACGTAACCCCGTCGAAAATTCTTGTCATTTTGGCAGTGAAAGACATGTAGATTTTTGTAATAATTGTAAAGTGTTGTTCCCGAAAACACGTTAGCTGCTGATTTACTGAATGGTGCACGAAAATAATGATTGCAAGGTGCAGACAAAGAAATTTTGCAGTCACTTGACATTAAAAATACTGTCTTTTATTAAAAAATGATATCCTACATAGCCAACAGTTGTCGTAAAGTTATTAAACGTTCTCTAAGTCTAATAGAAAGTCTTACATCGTGTAATGACTAAACTAAAAGGTCACCACACATCTTTTCTGATGTACATACAGACCTTCATACGCAGGCCTCATCTCTGTTATGCATTATGATTCTGGAATATCTTCTTCTCTCTTTTCGTATCAATATTATTTCTTTCTCCTCATCTTATCTTTTTTCTGATTGCTGATTATTCTTTCTTCTTATTTCGTTTGCAAAGCTTTTAGTCCCATAAATAATATTTTTCAAACATTTTCGAGGTATATAATTACTAAATTTACCAATGCATCAAGGTATTTAACCCTCATAATCCTGTTAGCTTCAAATTATTGAATGCGAGAAAAGTTGATATATGTATGGAAATTTTGAAATAAACAAAATAATTTAGATAAACAAAGACTTTTATGTTGACGTTCGATATATAGTGTTGGTTTCCATCGTGTAATATGACAATACCGTGTAGGTAGTATCGAAAAACAAGAAAAAACATGAGTATTGCAGCTAAATGCATATTTCATTCGTTGATTCAAGAGATTGATACAAATGGTAAAAGTTCAACAAAGTATTTCTTTAGATTCGACAATTCAAAGAAAACAAACAAAACAAAAATATAGCCATAAGTTAACTTCTGCAGAGGAACACATATATATAAATTAATATTTAACCACACAGTACATTTGTATTTATGTATGATTTCATATGTATATTAAGATAAACAATCAAAAGAAAGCAAAATTACAAATAGTAACTACCAGTAATTTAAAATTTGGCTTCTTTGGTCGCTCGTAATCGGTTGTCCTCAAATATAGTTCCTTTCGTGTTGATGTTTGTAAAATCGTATAGTATCATTTTCGTGAGAATCCAATGGCTTATAATTATTAGTTGCATTATTTCTTGATAGTGAAATATGATATAATGTTAATATTTTTCAGGTGGTATTGTCGGACTATTTCGTGTCAAATTTGTATGAAAGGCAACTATGTCTGTTTGATATTCAGACATTTCTTTGCGATAGAATAAAATCTCCTAGAAATCCTATGTTAAAATAATAAAGTTCTTGCTTCCTTGTGTTTTATTACTTAATTTGATGTCTTCGCTGTTCAGCACAAGTGAACACACGCATTATCATCGTTTAACTGGGAACCACAGAGCTGAAACCTAAACTTTTACGTTAGCAGGGACGTAACCCCGTCGAAAATTCTTGTCATTTTGGCAGTGAAAGACATGTAGATTTTTGTAATAATTGTAAAGTGTTGTTCCCGAAAACACGTTAGCTGCTGATTTACTGAATGGTGCACGAAAATAATGATTGCAAGGTGCAGACAAAGAAATTTTGCAGTCACTTGACATTAAAAATACTGTCTTTTATTAAAAAATGATATCCTACATAGCCAACAGTTGTCGTAAAGTTATTAAACGTTCTCTAAGTCTAATAGAAAGTCTTACATCGTGTAATGACTAAACTAAAAGGTCACCACACATCTTTTCTGATGTACATACAGACCTTCATACGCAGGCCTCATCTCTGTTATGCATTATGATTCTGGAATATCTTCTTCTCTCTTTTCGTATCAATATTATTTCTTTCTCCTCATCTTATCTTTTTTCTGATTGCTGATTATTCTTTCTTCTTATTTCGTTTGCAAAGCTTTTAGTCCCATAAATAATATTTTTCAAACATTTTCGAGGTATATAATTACTAAATTTACCAATGCATCAAGGTATTTAACCCTCATAATCCTGTTAGCTTCAAATTATTGAATGCGAGAAAAGTTGATATATGTATGGAAATTTTGAAATAAACAAAATAATTTAGATAAACCAAGACTTTTATGTTGACGTTCGATATATAGTGTTGGTTTCCATCGTGTAATATGACAATACCGTGTAGGTAGTATCGAAAAACAAGAAAAAACATGAGTATTGCAGCTAAATGCATATTTCATTCGTTGATTCAAGAGATTGATACAAATGGTACAAGTTCAACAAAGTATTTCTTTAGATTCGACAATTCAAAGAAAACAAACGAAAACAAAAATATAGCCATAAGTTAACTTCTGCAGAGGAACACATATATATAAATTAATATTTAACCACACAGTACATTTGTATTTATGTATGATTTCATATGTATATTAAGATAAACAATCAAAAGAAAGCAAAATTACAAATAGTAACTACCAGTAATTTAAAATTTGGCTTCTTTGGTCGCTCGTAATCGGTTGTCCTCAAATATAGTTCCTTTCGTGTTGATGTTTGTAAAATCGTATAGTATCATTTTCGTGAGAATCCAATGGCTTATAATTATTAGTTGCATTATTTCTTGATAGTGAAATATGATATAATGTTAATATTTTTCAGGTGGTATTGTCGGACTATTTCGTGTCAAATTTGTATGAAAGGCAACTATGTCTGTTTGATATTCAGACATTTCTTTGCGATAGAATAAAATCTCCTAGAAATCCTATGTTAAAATAATAAAGTTCTTGCTTCCTTGTGTTTTATTACTTAATTTGATGTCTTCGCTGTTCAGCACAAGTGAACACACGCATTATCATCGTTTAACTGGGAACCACAGAGCTGAAACCTAAACTTTTACGTTAGCAGGGACGTAACCCCGTCGAAAATTCTTGTCATTTTGGCAGTGAAAGACATGTAGATTTTTGTAATAATTGTAAAGTGTTGTTCCCGAAAACACGTTAGCTGCTGATTTACTGAATGGTGCACGAAAATAATGATTGCAAGGTGCAGACAAAGAAATTTTGCAGTCACTTGACATTAAAAATACTGTCTTTTATTAAAAAATGATATCCTACATAGCCAACAGTTGTCGTAAAGTTATTAAACGTTCTCTAAGTCTAATAGAAAGTCTTACATCGTGTAATGACTAAACTAAAAGGTCACCACACATCTTTTCTGATGTACATACAGACCTTCATACGCAGGCCTCATCTCTGTTATGCATTATGATTCTGGAATATCTTCTTCTCTCTTTTCGTATCAATATTATTTCTTTCTCCTCATCTTATCTTTTTTCTGATTGCTGATTATTCTTTCTTCTTATTTCGTTTGCAAAGCTTTTAGTCCCATAAATAATACTTTTCAAACATTTTCGAGGTATATAATTACTAAATTTACCAATGCATCAAGGTATTTAACCCTCATAATCCTGTTAGCTTCAAATTATTGAATGCGAGAAAAGTTGATATATGTATGGAAATTTTGAAATAAACAAAATAATTTAGATAAACCAAGACTTTTATGTTGACGTTCGATATATAGTGTTGGTTTCCATCGTGTAATATGACAATACCGTGTAGGTAGTATCGAAAAACAAGAAAAAACATGAGTATTGCAGCTAAATGCATATTTCATTCGTTGATTCAAGAGATTGATACAAATGGTACAAGTTCAACAAAGTATTTCTTTAGATTCGACAATTCAAAGAAAACAAACGAAAACAAAAATATAGCCATAAGTTAACTTCTGCAGAGGAACACATATATATAAATTAATATTTAACCACACAGTCCATTTGTATTTATGTATGATTTCATATGTATGTTAAGATAAACAATCAAAAGAAAGCAAAATTACAAATAGTAACTACCAGTAATTTAAAATTTGGCTTCTTTGGTCGCTCGTAATCGGTTGTCCTCAAATATAGTTCCTTTCGTGTTGATGTTTGTAAAATCGTATAGTATCATTTTCGTGAGAATCCAATGGCTTATAATTATTAGTTGCATTATTTCTTGATAGTGAAATATGATATAATGTTAATATTTTTCAGGTGGTATTGTCGGACTATTTCGTGTCAAATTTGTATGAAAGGCAACTATGTCTGTTTGATATTCAGACATTTCTTTGCGATAGAATAAAATCTCCTAGAAATCCTATGTTAAAATAATAAAGTTCTTGCTTCCTTGTGTTTTATTACTTAATTTGATGTCTTCGCTGTTCAGCACAAGTGAACACACGCATTATCATCGTTTCACTGGGAACCACAGAGCTGAAACCTAAACTTTTACGTTAGCAGGGACGTAACCCCGTCGAAAATTCTTGTCATTTTGGCAGTGAAAGACATGTAGATTTTTGTAATAATTGTAAAGTGTTGTTCCCGAAAACACGTTAGCTGCTGATTTACTGAATGGTGCACGAAAATAATGATTGCAAGGTGCAGACAAAGAAATTTTGCAGTCACTTGACATTAAAAATACTGTCTTTTATTAAAAAATGATATCCTACATAGCCAACAGTTGTCGTAAAGTTATTAAACGTTCTCTAAGTCTAATAGAAAGTCTTACATCGTGTAATGACTAAACTAAAAGGTCGCCACACATCTTTTCTGATGTACATACAGACCTTCATACGCAGGCCTCATCTCTGTTATGCATTATGATTCGGGAATATCTTCTTCTCTCTTTTCGTATCAATATTATTTCTTTCTCCTCATCTTATCTTTTTTCTGATTGCTGATTATTCTTTCTTCTTATTTCGTTTGCAAAGCTTTTAGTCCCATAAATAATACTTTTCAAACATTTTCGAGGTATATAATTACTAAATTTACCAATGCATCAAGGTATTTAACCCTCATAATCCTGTTAGCTTCAAATTATTGAATGCGAGAAAAGTTGATATATGTATGGAAATTTTGAAATAAACAAAATAATTTAGATAAACAAAGACTTTTATGTTGACGTTCGATATATAGTGTTGGTTTCCATCGTGTAATATGACAATACCGTGTAGGTAGTATCGAAAAACAAGAAAAAACATGAGTATTGCAGCTAAATGCATATTTCATTCGTTGATTCAAGAGATTGATACAAATGGTACAAGTTCAACAAAGTATTTCTTTAGATTCGACAATTCAAAGAAAACAAACGAAAATAAAAATATAGCCATAAGTTAACTTCTGCAGAGGAACACATATATATAAATTAATATTTAACCACACAGTACATTTGTATTTATGTATGATTTCATATGTATGTTAAGATAAACAATCAAAAGAAAGCAAAATTACAAATAGTAACTACCAGTAATTTAAAATTTGGCTTCTTTGGTCGCTCGTAATCGGTTGTCCTCAAATATAGTTCCTTTCGTGTTGATGTTTGTAAAATCGTATAGTATCATTTTCGTGAGAATCCAATGGCTTATAATTATTAGTTGCATTATTTCTTGATAGTGAAATATGATATAATGTTAATATTTTTCAGGTGGTATTGTCGGACTATTTCGTGTCAAATTTGTATGAAAGGCAACTATGTCTGTTTGATATTCAGACATTTCTTTGCGATAGAATAAAATCTCCTAGAAATCCTATGTTAAAATAATAAAGTTCTTGCTTCCTTGTGTTTTATTACTTAATTTGATGTCTTCGCTGTTCAGCACAAGTGAACACACGCATTATCATCGTTTCACTGGGAACCACAGAGCTGAAACCTAAACTTTTACGTTAGCAGGGACGTAACCCCGTCGAAAATTCTTGTCATTTTGGCAGTGAAAGACATGTAGATTTTTGTAATAATTGTAAAGTGTTGTTCCCGAAAACACGTTAGCTGCTGATTTACTGAATGGTGCACGAAAATAATGATTGCAAGGTGCAGACAAAGAAATTTTGCAGTCACTTGACATTAAAAATACTGTCTTTTATTAAAAAATGATATCCTACATAGCCAACAGTTGTCGTAAAGTTATTAAACGTTCTCTAAGTCTAATAGAAAGTCTTACATCGTGTAATGACTAAACTAAAAGGTCGCCACACATCTTTTCTGATGTACATACAGACCTTCATACGCAGGCCTCATCTCTGTTATGCATTATGATTCTGGAATATCTTCTTCTCTCTTTTCGTATCAATATTATTTCTTTCTCCTCATCTTATCTTTTTTCTGATTGCTGATTATTCTTTCTTCTTATTTCGTTTGCAAAGCTTTTAGTCCCATAAATAATACTTTTCAAACATTTTCGAGGTATATAATTACTAAATTTACCAATGCATCAAGGTATTTAACCCTCATAATCCTGTTAGCTTCAAATTATTGAATGCGAGAAAAGTTGATATATGTATGGAAATTTTGAAATAAACAAAATAATTTAGATAAACAAAGACTTTTATGTTGACGTTCGATATATAGTGTTGGTTTCCATCGTGTAATATGACAATACCGTGTAGGTAGTATCGAAAAACAAGAAAAAACATGAGTATTGCAGCTAAATGCATATTTCATTCGTTGATTCAAGAGATTGATACAAATGGTACAAGTTCAACAAAGTATTTCTTTAGATTCGACAATTCAAAGAAAACAAACGAAAACAAAAATATAGCCATAAGTTAACTTCTGCAGAGGAACACATATATATAAATTAATATTTAACCACACAGTACATTTGTATTTATGTATGATTTCATATGTATATTAAGATAAACAATCAAAAGAAAGCAAAATTACAAATATTAACTACCAGTAATTTAAAATTTGGCTTCTTTGGTCGCTCGTAATCGGTTGTCCTCAAATATAGTTCCTTTCGTGTTGATGTTTGTAAAATCGTATAGTATCATTTTCGTGAGAATCCAATGGCTTATAATTATTAGTTGCATTATTTCTTGATAGTGAAATATGATATAATGTTAATATTTTTCAGGTGGTATTGTCGGACTATTTCGTGTCAAATTTGTATGAAAGGCAACTATGTCTGTTTGATATTCAGACATTTCTTTGCGATAGAATAAAATCTCCTAGAAATCCTATGTTAAAATAATAAAGTTCTTGCTTCCTTGTGTTTTATTACTTAATTTGATGTCTTCGCTGTTCAGCACAAGTGAACACACGCATTATCATCGTTTCACTGGGAACCACAGAGCTGAAACCTAAACTTTTACGTTAGCAGGGACGTAACCCCGTCGAAAATTCTTGTCATTTTGGCAGTGAAAGACATGTAGATTTTTGTAATAATTGTAAAGTGTTGTTCCCGAAAACACGTTAGCTGCTGATTTACTGAATGGTGCACGAAAATAATGATTGCAAGGTGCAGACAAAGAAATTTTGCAGTCACTTGACATTAAAAATACTGTCTTTTATTAAAAAATGATATCCTACATAGCCAACAGTTGTCGTAAAGTTATTAAACGTTCTCTAAGTCTAATAGAAAGTCTTACATCGTGTAATGACTAAACTAAAAGGTCGCCACACATCTTTTCTGATGTACATACAGACCTTCATACGCAGGCCTCATCTCTGTTATGCATTATGATTCTGGAATATCTTCTTCTCTCTTTTCGTATCAATATTATTTCTTTCTCCTCATCTTATCTTTTTTCTGATTGCTGATTATTCTTTCTTCTTATTTCGTTTGCAAAGCTTTTAGTCCCATAAATAATACTTTTCAAACATTTTCGAGGTATATAATTACTAAATTTACCAATGCATCAAGGTATTTAACCCTCATAATCCTGTTAGCTTCAAATTATTGAATGCGAGAAAAGTTGATATATGTATGGAAATTTTGAAATAAACAAAATAATTTAGATAAACCAAGACTTTTATGTTGACGTTCGATATATAGTGTTGGTTTCCATCGTGTAATATGACAATACCGTGTAGGTAGTATCGAAAAACAAGAAAAAACATGAGTATTGCAGCTAAATGCATATTTCATTCGTTGATTCAAGAGATTGATACAAATGGTACAAGTTCAACAAAGTATTTCTTTAGATTCGACAATTCAAAGAAAACAAACGAAAACAAAAATATAGCCATAAGTTAACTTCTGCAGAGGAACACATATATATAAATTAATATTTAACCACACAGTACATTTGTTTTTATGTATGATTTCATATGTATATTAAGATAAACAATCAAAAGAAAGCAAAATTACAAATAGTAACTACCAGTAATTTAAAATTTGGCTTCTTTGGTCGCTCGTAATCGGTTGTCCTCAAATATAGTTCCTTTCGTGTTGATGTTTGTAAAATCGTATAGTATCATTTTCGTGAGAATCCAATGGCTTATAATTATTAGTTGCATTATTTCTTGATAGTGAAATATGATATAATGTTAATATTTTTCAGGTGGTATTGTCGGACTATTTCGTGTCAAATTTGTATGAAAGGCAACTATGTCTGTTTGATATTCAGACATTTCTTTGCGATAGAATAAAATCTCCTAGAAATCCTATGTTAAAATAATAAAGTTCTTGCTTCCTTGTGTTTTATTACTTAATTTGATGTCTTCGCTGTTCAGCACAAGTGAACACACGCATTATCATCGTTTCACTGGGAACCACAGAGCTGAAACCTAAACTTTTACGTTAGCAGGGACGTAACCCCGTCGAAAATTCTTGTCATTTTGGCAGTGAAAGACATGTAGATTTTTGTAATAATTGTAAAGTGTTGTTCCCGAAAACACGTTAGCTGCTGATTTACTGAATGGTGCACGAAAATAATGATTGCAAGGTGCAGACAAAGAAATTTTGCAGTCACTTGACATTAAAAATACTGTCTTTTATTAAAAAATGATATCCTACATAGCCAACAGTTGTCGTAAAGTTATTAAACGTTCTCTAAGTCTAATAGAAAGTCTTACATCGTGTAATGACTAAACTAAAAGGTCGCCACACATCTTTTCTGATGTACATACAGACCTTCATACGCAGGCCTCATCTCTGTTATGCATTATGATTCTGGAATATCTTCTTCTCTCTTTTCGTATCAATATTATTTCTTTCTCCTCATCTTATCTTTTTTCTGATTGCTGATTATTCTTTCTTCTTATTTCGTTTGCAAAGCTTTTAGTCCCATAAATAATACTTTTCAAACATTTTCGAGGTATATAATTACTGAATTTACCAATGCATCAAGGTATTTAACCCTCATAATCCTGTTAGCTTCAAATTATTGAATGCGAGAAAAGTTGATATATGTATGGAAATTTTGAAATAAACAAAATAATTTAGATAAACAAAGACTTTTATGTTGACGTTCGATATATAGTGTTGGTTTCCATCGTGTAATATGACAATACCGTGTAGGTAGTATCGAAAAACAAGAAAAAACATGAGTATTGCAGCTAAATGCATATTTCATTCGTTGATTCAAGAGATTGATACAAATGGTACAAGTTCAACAAAGTATTTCTTTAGATTCGACAATTCAAAGAAAACAAACGAAAACAAAAATATAGCCATAAGTTAACTTCTGCAGAGGAACACATATATATAAACTAATATTTAACCACACAGTACATTTGTATTTATGTATGATTTCATATGTATATTAAGATAAACAATCAAAAGAAAGCAAAATTACAAATAGTAACTACCAGTAATTTAAAATTTGGCTTCTTTGGTCGCTCGTAATCGGTTGTCCTCAAATATAGTTCCTTTCGTGTTGATGTTTGTAAAATCGTATAGTATCATTTTCGTGAGAATCCAATGGCTTATAATTATTAGTTGCATTATTTCTTGATAGTGAAATATGATATAATGTTAATATTTTTCAGGTGGTATTGTCGGACTATTTCGTGTCAAATTTGTATGAAAGGCAACTATGTCTGTTTGATATTCAGACATTTCTTTGCGATAGAATAAAATCTCCTAGAAATCCTATGTTAAAATAATAAAGTTCTTGCTTCCTTGTGTTTTATTACTTAATTTGATGTCTTCGCTGTTCAGCACAAGTGAACACACGCATTATCATCGTTTCACTGGGAACCACAGAGCTGAAACCTAAACTTTTACGTTAGCAGGGACGTAACCCCGTCGAAAATTCTTGTCATTTTGGCAGTGAAAGACATGTAGATTTTTGTAATAATTGTAAAGTGTTGTTCCCGAAAACACGTTAGCTGCTGATTTACTGAATGGTGCACGAAAATAATGATTGCAAGGTGCAGACAAAGAAATTTTGCAGTCACTTGACATTAAAAATACTGTCTTTTATTAAAAAATGATATCCTACATAGCCAACAGTTGTCGTAAAGTTATTAAACGTTCTCTAAGTCTAATAGAAAGTCTTACATCGTGTAATGACTAAACTAAAAGGTCGCCACACATCTTTTCTGATGTACATACAGACCTTCATACGCAGGCCTCATCTCTGTTATGCATTATGATTCTGGAATATCTTCTTCTCTCTTTTCGTATCAATATTATTTCTTTCTCCTCATCTTATCTTTTTTCTGATTGCTGATTATTCTTTCTTCTTATTTCGTTTGCAAAGCTTTTAGTCCCATAAATAATACTTTTCAAACATTTTCGAGGTATATAATTACTAAATTTACCAATGCATCAAGGTATTTAACCCTCATAATCCTGTTAGCTTCAAATTATTGAATGCGAGAAAAGTTGATATATGTATGGAAATTTTGAAATAAACAAAATAATTTAGATAAACCAAGACTTTTATGTTGACGTTCGATATATAGTGTTGGTTTCCATCGTGTAATATGACAATACCGTGTAGGTAGTATCGAAAAACAAGAAAAAACATGAGTATTGCAGCTAAATGCATATTTCATTCGTTGATTCAAGAGATTGATACAAATGGTACAAGTTCAACAAAGTATTTCTTTAGATTCGACAATTCAAAGAAAACAAACGAAAACAAAAATATAGCCATAAGTTAACTTCTGCAGAGGAACACATATATATAAATTAATATTTAACCACACAGTACATTTGTATTTATGTATGATTTCATATGTATATTAAGATAAACAATCAAAAGAAAGCAAAATTACAAATAGTAACTACCAGTAATTTAAAATTTGGCTTCTTTGGTCGCTCGTAATCGGTTGTCCTCAAATATAGTTCCTTTCGTGTTGATGTTTGTAAAATCGTATAGTATCATTTTCGTGAGAATCCAATGGCTTATAATTATTAGTTGCATTATTTCTTGATAGTGAAATATGATATAATGTTAATATTTTTCAGGTGGTATTGTCGGACTATTTCGTGTCAAATTTGTATGAAAGGCAACTATGTCTGTTTGATATTCAGACATTTCTTTGCGATAGAATAAAATCTCCTAGAAATCCTATGTTAAAATAATAAAGTTCTTGCTTCCTTGTGTTTTATTACTTAATTTGATGTATTCGCTGTTCAGCACAAGTGAACACACGCATTATCATCGTTTCACTGGGAACCACAGAGCTGAAACCTAAACTTTTACGTTAGCAGGGACGTAACCCCGTCGAAAATTCTTGTCATTTTGGCAGTGAAAGACATGTAGATTTTTGTAATAATTGTAAAGTGTTGTTCCCGAAAACACGTTAGCTGCTGATTTACTGAATGGTGCACGAAAATAATGATTGCAAGGTGCAGACAAAGAAATTTTGCAGTCACTTGACATTAAAAATACTGTCTTTTATTAAAAAATGATATCCTACATAGCCAACAGTTGTCGTAAAGTTATTAAACGTTCTCTAAGTCTAATAGAAAGTCTTACATCGTGTAATGACTAAACTAAAAGGTCGCCACACATCTTTTCTGATGTACATACAGACCTTCATACGCAGGCCTCATCTCTGTTATGCATTATGATTCTGGAATATCTTTTTCTCTCTTTTCGTATCAATATTATTTCTTTCTCCTCATCTTATCTTTTTTCTGATTGCTGATTATTCTTTCTTCTTATTTCGTTTGCAAAGCTTTTAGTCCCATAAATAATACTTTTCAAACATTTTCGAGGTATATAATTACTAAATTTACCAATGCATCAAGGTATTTAACCCTCATAATCCTGTTAGCTTCAAATTATTGAATGCGAGAAAAGTTGATATATGTATGGAAATTTTGAAATAAACAAAATAATTTAGATAAACCAAGACTTTTATGTTGACGTTCGATATATAGTGTTGGTTTCCATCGTGTAATATGACAATACCGTGTAGGTAGTATCGAAAAACAAGAAAAAACATGAGTATTGCAGCTAAATGCATATTTCATTCGTTGATTCAAGAGATTGATACAAATGGTACAAGTTCAACAAAGTATTTCTTTAGATTCGACAATTCAAAGAAAACAAACGAAAACAAAAATATAGCCATAAGTTAACTTCTGCAGAGGAACACATATATATAAATTAATATTTAACCACACAGTACATTTGTATTTATGTATGATTTCATATGTATATTAAGATAAACAATCAAAAGAAAGCAAAATTACAAATAGTAACTACCAGTAATTTAAAATTTGGCTTCTTTGGTCGCTCGTAATCGGTTGTCCTTAAATATAGTTCCTTTCGTGTTGATGTTTGTAAAATCGTATAGTATCATTTTCGTGAGAATCCAATGGCTTATAATTATTAGTTGCATTATTTCTTGATAGTGAAATATGATATAATGTTAATATTTTTCAGGTGGTATTGTCGGACTATTTCGTGTCAAATTTGTATGAAAGGCAACTATGTCTGTTTGATATTCAGACATTTCTTTGCGATAGAATAAAATCTCCTAGAAATCCTATGTTAAAATAATAAAGTTCTTGCTTCCTTGTGTTTTATTACTTAATTTGATGTCTTCGCTGTTCAGCACAAGTGAACACACGCATTATCATCGTTTCACTGGGAACCACAGAGCTGAAACCTAAACGTTTACGTTAGCAGGGACGTAACCCCGTCGAAAATTCTTGTCATTTTGGCAGTGAAAGACATGTAGATTTTTGTAATAATTGTAAAGTGTTGTTCCCGAAAACACGTTAGCTGCTGATTTACTGAATGGTGCACGAAAATAATGATTGCAAGGTGCAGACAAAGAAATTTTGCAGTCACTTGACATTAAAAATACTGTCTTTTATTAAAAAATGATATCCTACATAGCCAACAGTTGTCGTAAAGTTATTAAACGTTCTCTAAGTCTAATAGAAAGTCTTACATCGTGTAATGACTAAACTAAAAGGTCGCCACACATCTTTTCTGATGTACATACAGACCTTCATACGCAGGCCTCATCTCTGTTATGCATTATGATTCTGGAATATCTTCTTCTCTCTTTTCGTATCAATATTATTTCTTTCTCCTCATCTTATCTTTTTTCTGATTGCTGATTATTCTTTCTTCTTATTTCGTTTGCAAAGCTTTTAGTCCCATAAATAATACTTTTCAAACATTTTCGAGGTATATAATTACTAAATTTACCAATGCATCAAGGTATTTAACCCTCATAATCCTGTTAGCTTCAAATTATTGAATGCGAGAAAAGTTGATATATGTATGGAAATTTTGAAATAAACAAAATAATTTAGATAAACCAAGACTTTTATGTTGACGTTCGATATATAGTGTTGGTTTCCATCGTGTAATATGACAATACCGTGTAGGTAGTATCGAAAAACAAGAAAAAACATGAGTATTGCAGCTAAATGCATATTTCATTCGTTGATTCAAGAGATTGATACAAATGGTACAAGTTCAACAAAGTATTTCTTTAGATTCGACAATTCAAAGAAAACAAACGAAAACAAAAATATAGCCATAAGTTAACTTCTGCAGAGGAACACATATATATAAATTAATATTTAACCACACAGTACATTTGTATTTATGTATGATTTCATATGTATATTAAGATAAACAATCAAAAGAAAGCAAAATTACAAATAGTAACTACCAGTAATTTAAAATTTGGCTTCTTTGGTCGCTCGTAATCGGTTGTCCTCAAATATAGTTCCTTTCGTGTTGATGTTTGTAAAATCGTATAGTATCATTTTCGTGAGAATCCAATGGCTTATAATTATTAGTTGCATTATTTCTTGATAGTGAAATATGATATAATGTTAATATTTTTCAGGTGGTATTGTCGGACTATTTCGTGTCAAATTTGTATGAAAGGCAACTATGTCTGTTTGATATTCAGACATTTCTTTGCGATAGAATAAAATCTCCTAGAAATCCTATGTTAAAATAATAAAGTTCTTGCTTCCTTGTGTTTTATTACTTAATTTGATGTCTTCGCTGTTCAGCACAAGTGAACACACGCATTATCATCGTTTCACTGGGAACCACAGAGCTGAAACCTAAACTTTTACGTTAGCAGGGACGTAACCCCGTCGAAAATTCTTGTCATTTTGGCAGTGAAAGACATGTAGATTTTTGTAATAATTGTAAAGTGTTGTTCCCGAAAACACGTTAGCTGCTGATTTACTGAATGGTGCACGAAAATAATGATTGCAAGGTGCAGACAAAGAAATTTTGCAGTCACTTGACATTAAAAATACTGTCTTTTATTAAAAAATGATATCCTACATAGCCAACAGTTGTCGTAAAGTTATTAAACGTTCTCTAAGTCTAATAGAAAGTCTTACATCGTGTAATGACTAAACTAAAAGGTCGCCACACATCTTTTCTGATGTACATACAGACCTTCATACGCAGGCCTCATCTCTGTTATGCATTATGATTCTGGAATATCTTCTTCTCTCTTTTCGTATCAATATTATTTCTTTCTCCTCATCTTATCTTTTTTCTGATTGCTGATTATTCTTTCTTCTTATTTCGTTTGCAAAGCTTTTAGTCCCATAAATAATACTTTTCAAACATTTTCGAGGTATATAATTACTAAATTTACCAATGCATCAAGGTATTTAACCCTCATAATCCTGTTAGCTTCAAATTATTGAATGCGAGAAAAGTTGATATATGTATGGAAATTTTGAAATAAACAAAATAATTTAGATAAACCAAGACTTTTATGTTGACGTTCGATATATAGTGTTGGTTTCCATCGTGTAATATGACAATACCGTGTAGGTAGTATCGAAAAACAAGAAAAAACATGAGTATTGCAGCTAAATGCATATTTCATTCGTTGATTCAAGAGATTGATACAAATGGTACAAGTTCAACAAAGTATTTCTTTAGATTCGACAATTCAAAGAAAACAAACGAAAACAAAAATATAGCCATAAGTTAACTTCTGCAGAGGAACACATATATATAAATTAATATTTAACCACACAGTACATTTGTATTTATGTATGATTTCATATGTATATTAAGATAAACAATCAAAAGAAAGCAAAATTACAAATAGTAACTACCAGTAATTTAAAATTTGGCTTCTTTGGTCGCTCGTAATCGGTTGTCCTCAAATATAGTTCCTTTCGTGTTGATGTTTGTAAAATCGTATAGTATCATTTTCGTGAGAATCCAATGGCTTATAATTATTAGTTGCATTATTTCTTGATAGTGAAATATGATATAATGTTAATATTTTTCAGGTGGTATTGTCGGACTATTTCGTGTCAAATTTGTATGAAAGGCAACTATGTCTGTTTGATATTCAGACATTTCTTTGCGATAGAATAAAATCTCCTAGAAATCCTATGTTAAAATAATAAAGTTCTTGCTTCCTTGTGTTTTATTACTTAATTTGATGTCTTCGCTGTTCAGCACAAGTGAACACACGCATTATCATCGTTTCACTGGGAACCACAGAGCTGAAACCTAAACTTTTACGTTAGCAGGGACGTAACCCCGTCGAAAATTCTTGTCATTTTGGCAGTGAAAGACATGTAGATTTTTGTAATAATTGTAAAGTGTTGTTCCCGAAAACACGTTAGCTGCTGATTTACTGAATGGTGCACGAAAATAATGATTGCAAGGTGCAGACAAAGAAATTTTGCAGTCACTTGACATTAAAAATACTGTCTTTTATTAAAAAATGATATCCTACATAGCCAACAGTTGTCGTAAAGTTATTAAACGTTCTCTAAGTCTAATAGAAAGTCTTACATCGTGTAATGACTAAACTAAAAGGTCGCCACACATCTTTTCTGATGTACATACAGACCTTCATACGCAGGCCTCATCTCTGTTATGCATTATGATTCTGGAATATCTTCTTCTCTCTTTTCGTATCAATATTATTTCTTTCTCCTCATCTTATCTTTTTTCTGATTGCTGATTATTCTTTCTTCTTATTTCGTTTGCAAAGCTTTTAGTCCCATAAATAATACTTTTCAAACATTTTCGAGGTATATAATTACTAAATTTACCAATGCATCAAGGTATTTAACCCTCATAATCCTGTTAGCTTCAAATTATTGAATGCGAGAAAAGTTGATATATGTATGGAAATTTTGAAATAAACAAAATAATTTAGATAAACCAAGACTTTTATGTTGACGTTCGATATATAGTGTTGGTTTCCATCGTGTAATATGACAATACCGTGTAGGTAGTATCGAAAAACAAGAAAAAACATGAGTATTGCAGCTAAATGCATATTTCATTCGTTGATTCAAGAGATTGATACAAATGGTACAAGTTCAACAAAGTATTTCTTTAGATTCGACAATTCAAAGAAAACAAACGAAAACAAAAATATAGCCATAAGTTAACTTCTGCAGAGGAACACATATATATAAATTAATATTTAACCACACAGTACATTTGTATTTATGTATGATTTCATATGTATATTAAGATAAACAATCAAAAGAAAGCAAAATTACAAATAGTAACTACCAGTAATTTAAAATTTGGCTTCTTTGGTCGCTCGTAATCGGTTGTCCTCAAATATAGTTCCTTTCGTGTTGATGTTTGTAAAATCGTATAGTATCATTTTCGTGAGAATCCAATGGCTTATAATTATTAGTTGCATTATTTCTTGATAGTGAAATATGATATAATGTTAATATTTTTCAGGTGGTATTGTCGGACTATTTCGTGTCAAATTTGTATGAAAGGCAACTATGTCTGTTTGATATTCAGACATTTCTTTGCGATAGAATAAAATCTCCTAGAAATCCTATGTTAAAATAATAAAGTTCTTGCTTCCTTGTGTTTTATTACTTAATTTGATGTCTTCGCTGTTCAGCACAAGTGAACACACGCATTATCATCGTTTCACTGGGAACCACAGAGCTGAAACCTAAACTTTTACGTTAGCAGGGACGTAACCCCGTCGAAAATTCTTGTCATTTTGGCAGTGAAAGACATGTAGATTTTTGTAATAATTGTAAAGTGTTGTTCCCGAAAACACGTTAGCTGCTGATTTACTGAATGGTGCACGAAAATAATGATTGCAAGGTGCAGACAAAGAAATTTTGCAGTCACTTGACATTAAAAATACTGTCTTTTATTAAAAAATGATATCCTACATAGCCAACAGTTGTCGTAAAGTTATTAAACGTTCTCTAAGTCTAATAGAAAGTCTTACATCGTGTAATGACTAAACTAAAAGGTCGCCACACATCTTTTCTGATGTACATACAGACCTTCATACGCAGGCCTCATCTCTGTTATGCATTATGATTCTGGAATATCTTCTTCTCTCTTTTCGTATCAATATTATTTCTTTCTCCTCATCTTATCTTTTTTCTGATTGCTGATTATTCTTTCTTCTTATTTCGTTTGCAAAGCTTTTAGTCCCATAAATAATACTTTTCAAACATTTTCGAGGTATATAATTACTAAATTTACCAATGCATCAAGGTATTTAACCCTCATAATCCTGTTAGCTTCAAATTATTGAATGCGAGAAAAGTTGATATATGTATGGAAATTTTGAAATAAACAAAATAATTTAGATAAACCAAGACTTTTATGTTGACGTTCGATATATAGTGTTGGTTTCCATCGTGTAATATGACAATACCGTGTAGGTAGTATCGAAAAACAAGAAAAAACATGAGTATTGCAGCTAAATGCATATTTCATTCGTTGATTCAAGAGATTGATACAAATGGTACAAGTTCAACAAAGTATTTCTTTAGATTCGACAATTCAAAGAAAACAAACGAAAACAAAAATATAGCCATAAGTTAACTTCTGCAGAGGAACACATATATATAAATTAATATTTAACCACACAGTACATTTGTATTTATGTATGATTTCATATGTATATTAAGATAAACAATCAAAAGAAAGCAAAATTACAAATAGTAACTACCAGTAATTTAAAATTTGGCTTCTTTGGTCGCTCGTAATCGGTTGTCCTCAAATATAGTTCCTTTCGTGTTGATGTTTGTAAAATCGTATAGTATCATTTTCGTGAGAATCCAATGGCTTATAATTATTAGTTGCATTATTTCTTGATAGTGAAATATGATATAATGTTAATATTTTTCAGGTGGTATTGTCGGACTATTTCGTGTCAAATTTGTATGAAAGGCAACTATGTCTGTTTGATATTCAGACATTTCTTTGCGATAGAATAAAATCTCCTAGAAATCCTATGTTAAAATAATAAAGTTCTTGCTTCCTTGTGTTTTATTACTTAATTTGATGTCTTCGCTGTTCAGCACAAGTGAACACACGCATTATCATCGTTTCACTGGGAACCACAGAGCTGAAACCTAAACTTTTACGTTAGCAGGGACGTAACCCCGTCGAAAATTCTTGTCATTTTGGCAGTGAAAGACATGTAGATTTTTGTAATAATTGTAAAGTGTTGTTCCCGAAAACACGTTAGCTGCTGATTTACTGAATGGTGCACGAAAATAATGATTGCAAGGTGCAGACAAAGAAATTTTGCAGTCACTTGACATTAAAAATACTGTCTTTTATTAAAAAATGATATCCTACATAGCCAACAGTTGTCGTAAAGTTATTAAACGTTCTCTAAGTCTAATAGAAAGTCTTACATCGTGTAATGACTAAACTAAAAGGTCGCCACACATCTTTTCTGATGTACATACAGACCTTCATACGCAGGCCTCATCTCTGTTATGCATTATGATTCTGGAATATCTTCTTCTCTCTTGTCGTATCAATATTATTTCTTTCTCCTCATCTTATCTTTTTTCTGATTGCTGATTATTCTTTCTTCTTATTTCGTTTGCAAAGCTTTTAGTCCCATAAATAATACTTTTCAAACATTTTCGAGGTATATAATTACTACATTTACCAATGCATCAAGGTATTTAACCCTCATAATCCTGTTAGCTTCAAATTATTGAATGCGAGAAAAGTTGATATATGTATGGAAATTTTGAAATAAACAAAATAATTTAGATAAACCAAGACTTTTATGTTGACGTTCGATATATAGTGTTGGTTTCCATCGTGTAATATGACAATACCGTGTAGGTAGTATCGAAAAACAAGAAAAAACATAAGTATTGCAGCTAAATGCATATTTCATTCGTTGATTCAAGAGATTGATACAAATGGTACAAGTTCAACAAAGTATTTCTTTAGATTCGACAATTCAAAGAAAACAAACGAAAATAAAAATATAGCCATAAGTTAACTTCTGCAGAGGAACACATATATATAAATTAATATTTAACCACACAGTACATTTGTATTTATGTATGATTTCATATGTATATTAAGATAAACAATCAAAAGAAAGCAAAATTACAAATAGTAACTACCAGTAATTTAAAATTTGGCTTCTTTGGTCGCTCGTAATCGGTTGTCCTCAAATATAGTTCCTTTCGTGTTGATGTTTGTAAAATCGTATAGTATCATTTTCGTGAGAATCCAATGGCTTATAATTATTAGTTGCATTATTTCTTGATAGTGAAATATGATATAATGTTAATATTTTTCAGGTGGTATTGTCGGACTATTTCGTGTCAAATTTGTATGAAAGGCAACTATGTCTGTTTGATATTCAGACATTTCTTTGCGATAGAATAAAATCTCCTAGAAATCCTATGTTAAAATAATAAAGTTCTTGCTTCCTTGTGTTTTATTACTTAATTTGATGTCTTCGCTGTTCAGCACAAGTGAACACACGCATTATCATCGTTTCACTGGGAACCACAGAGCTGAAACCTAAACTTTTACGTTAGCAGGGACGTAACCCCGTCGAAAATTCTTGTCATTTTGGCAGTGAAAGACATGTAGATTTTTGTAATAATTGTAAAGTGTTGTTCCCGAAAACACGTTAGCTGCTGATTTACTGAATGGTGCACGAAAATAATGATTGCAAGGTGCAGACAAAGAAATTTTGCAGTCACTTGACATTAAAAATACTGTCTTTTATTAAAAAATGATATCCTACATAGCCAACAGTTGTCGTAAAGTTATTAAACGTTCTCTAAGTCTAATAGAAAGTCTTACATCGTGTAATGACTAAACTAAAAGGTCGCCACACATCTTTTCTGATGTACATACAGACCTTCATACGCAGGCCTCATCTCTGTTATGCATTATGATTCTGGAATATCTTCTTCTCTCTTTTCGTATCAATATTATTTCTTTCTCCTCATCTTATCTTTTTTCTGATTGCTGATTATTCTTTCTTCTTATTTCGTTTGCAAAGCTTTTAGTCCCATAAATAATACTTTTCAAACATTTTCGAGGTATATAATTACTAAATTTACCAATGCATCAAGGTATTTAACCCTCATAATCCTGTTAGCTTCAAATTATTGAATGCGAGAAAAGTTGATATATGTATGGAAATTTTGAAATAAACAAAATAATTTAGATAAACCAAGACTTTTATGTTGACGTTCGATATATAGTGTTGGTTTCCATCGTGTAATATGACAATACCGTGTAGGTAGTATCGAAAAACAAGAAAAAACATGAGTATTGCAGCTAAATGCATATTTCATTCGTTGATTGAAGAGATTGATACAAATGGTACAAGTTCAACAAAGTATTTCTTTAGATTCGACAATTCAAAGAAAACAAACGAAAATAAAAATATAGCCATAAGTTAACTTCTGCAGAGGAACACATATATATAAATTCATATTTAACCACACAGTACATTTGTATTTATGTATGATTTCATATGTATATTAAGATAAACAATCAAAAGAAAGCAAAATTACAAATAGTAACTACCAGTAATTTAAAATTTGGCTTATTTGGTCGCTCGTAATCGGTTGTCCTCAAATATAGTTCCTTTCGTGTTGATGTTTGTAAAATCGTATAGTATCATTTTCGTGAGAATCCAATGGCTATAATTATTAGTTGCATTATTTCTTGATAGTGAAATATGATATAATGTTAATATTTTTCAGGTGGTATTGTCGGACTATTTCGTGTCAAATTTGTATGAAAGGCAACTATGTCTGTTTGATATTCAGACATTTCTTTGCGATAGAATAAAATCTCCTAGAAATCCTATGTTAAAATAATAAAGTTCTTGCTTCCTTGTGTTTTATTACTTAATTTGATGTCTTCGCTGTTCAGCACAAGTGAACACACGCATTATCATCGTTTCACTGGGAACCACAGAGCTGAAACCTAAACTTTTACGTTAGCAGGGACGTAACCCCGTCGAAAATTCTTGTCATTTTGGCAGTGAAAGACATGTAGATTTTTGTAATAATTGTAAAGTGTTGTTCCCGAAAACACGTTAGCTGCTGATTTACTGAATGGTGCACGAAAATAATGATTGCAAGGTGCAGACAAAGAAATTTTGCAGTCACTTGACATTAAAAATACTGTCTTTTATTAAAAAATGATATCCTACATAGCCAACAGTTGTCGTAAAGTTATTAAACGTTCTCTAAGTCCAATAGAAACTCTTACATCGTGTAATGACTAAACTAAAAGGTCGCCACACATCTTTTCTGATGTACATACAGACCTTCATACGCAGGCCTCATCTCTGTTATGCATTATGATTCTGGAATATCTTCTTCTCTCTTTTCGTATCAATATTATTTCTTTCTCCTCATCTTATCTTTTTTCTGATTGCTGATTATTCTTTCTTCTTATTTCGTTTGCAAAGCTTTTAGTCCCATAAATAATACTTTTCAAACATTTTCGAGGTATATAATTACTAAATTTACCAATGCATCAAGGTATTTAACCCTCATAATCCTGTTAGCTTCAAATTATTGAATGCGAGAAAAGTTGATATATGTATGGAAATTTTGAAATAAACAAAATAATTTAGATAAACCAAGACTTTTATGTTGACGTTCGATATATAGTGTTGGTTTCCATCGTGTAATATGACAATACCGTGTAGGTAGTATCGAAAAACAAGAAAAAACATGAGTATTGCAGCTAAATGCATATTTCATTCGTTGATTCAAGAGATTGATACAAATGGTACAAGTTCAACAAAGTATTTCTTTAGATTCGACAATTCAAAGAAAACAAACGAAAACAAAAATATAGCCATAAGTTAACTTCTGCAGAGGAACACATATATATAAATTAATATTTAACCACACAGTACATTTGTATTTATGTATGATTTCATATGTATATTAAGATAAACAATCAAAAGAAAGCAAAATTACAAATAGTAACTACCAGTAATTTAAAATTTGGCTTCTTTGGTCGCTCGTAATCGGTTGTCCTCAAATATAGTTCCTTTCGTGTTGATGTTTGTAAAATCGTATAGTATCATTTTCGTGAGAATCCAATGGCTTATAATTATTAGTTGCATTATTTCTTGATAGTGAAATATGATATAATGTTAATATTTTTCAGGTGGTATTGTCGGACTATTTCGTGTCAAATTTGTATGAAAGGCAACTATGTCTGTTTGATATTCAGACATTTCTTTGCGATAGAATAAAATCTCCTAGAAATCCTATGTTAAAATAATAAAGTTCTTGCTTCCTTGTGTTTTATTACTTAATTTGATGTCTTCGCTGTTCAGCACAAGTGAACACACGCATTATCATCGTTTCACTGGGAACCACAGAGCTGAAACCTAAACTTTTACGTTAGCAGGGACGTAACCCCGTCGAAAATTCTTGTCATTTTGGCAGTGAAAGACATGTAGATTTTTGTAATAATTGTAAAGTGTTGTTCTCGAAAACACGTTAGCTGCTGATTTACTGAATGGTGCACGAAAATAATGATTGCAAGGTGCAGACAAAGAAATTTTGCAGTCACTTGACATTAAAAATACTGTCTTTTATTAAAAAATGATATCCTACATAGCCAACAGTTGTCGTAAAGTTATTAAACGTTCTCTAAGTCTAATAGAAAGTCTTACATCGTGTAATGACTAAACTAAAAGGTCGCCACACATCTTTTCTGATGTACATACAGACCTTCATACGCAGGCCTCATCTCTGTTATGCATTATGATTCTGGAATATCTTCTTCTCTCTTTTTGTATCAATATTATTTCTTTCTCCTCATCTTATCTTTTTTCTGATTGCTGATTATTCTTTCTTCTTATTTCGTTTGCAAAGCTTTTGGTCCCATAAATAATACTTTTCAAACATTTTCGAGGTATATAATTACTAAATTTACCAATGCATCAAGGTATTTAACCCTCATAATCCTGTTAGCTTCAAATTATTGAATGCGAGAAAAGTTGATATATGTATGGAAATTTTGAAATAAACAAAATAATTTAGATAAACCAAGACTTTTATGTTGACGTTCGATATATAGTGTTGGTTTCCATCGTGTAATATGACAATACCGTGTAGGTAGTATCGAAAAACAAGAAAAAACATGAGTATTGCAGCTAAATGCATATTTCATTCGTTGATTCAAGAGATTGATACAAATGGTACAAGTTCAACAAAGTATTTCTTTAGATTCGACAATTCAAAGAAAACAAACGAAAACAAAAATATAGCCATAAGTTAACTTCTGCAGAGGAACACATATATATAAATTAATATTTAACCACACAGTACATTTGTATTTATGTATGATTTCATATGTATATTAAGATAAACAATCAAAAGAAAGCAAAATTACAAATAGTAACTACCAGTAATTTAAAATTTGGCTTCTTTGGTCGCTCGTAATCGGTTGTCCTCAAATATAGTTCCTTTCGTGTTGATGTTTGTAAAATCGTATAGTATCATTTTCGTGAGAATCCAATGGCTTATAATTATTAGTTGCATTATTTCTTGATAGTGAAATATGATATAATGTTAATATTTTTCAGGTGGTATTGTCGGACTATTTCGTGTCAAATTTGTATGAAAGGCAACTATGTCTGTTTGATATTCAGACATTTCTTTGCGATAGAATAAAATCTCCTAGAAATCCTATGTTAAAATAATAAAGTTCTTGCTTCCTTGTGTTTTATTACTTAATTTGATGTCTTCGCTGTTCAGCACAAGTGAACACACGCATTATCATCGTTTCACTGGGAACCACAGAGCTGAAACCTAAACTTTTACGTTAGCAGGGACGTAACCCCGTCGAAAATTCTTGTCATTTTGGCAGTGAAAGACATGTAGATTTTTGTAATAATTGTAAAGTGTTGTTCCCGAAAACACGTTAGCTGCTGATTTACTGAATGGTGCACGAAAATAATGATTGCAAGGTGCAGACAAAGAAATTTTGCAGTCACTTGACATTAAAAATACTGTCTTTTATTAAAAAATGATATCCTACATAGCCAACAGTTGTCGTAAAGTTATTAAACGTTCTCTAAGTCTAATAGAAAGTCTTACATCGTGTAATGACTAAACTAAAAGGTCGCCACACATCTTTTCTGATGTACATACAGACCTTCATACGCAGGCCTCATCTCTGTTATGCATTATGATTCTGGAATATCTTCTTCTCTCTTTTCGTATCAATATTATTTCTTTCTCCTCATCTTATCTTTTTTCTGATTGCTGATTATTCTTTCTTCTTATTTCGTTTGCAAAGCTTTTAGTCCCATAAATAATACTTTTCAAACATTTTCGAGGTATATAATTACTAAATTTACCAATGCATCAAGGTATTTAACCCTCATAATCCTGTTAGCTTCAAATTATTGAATGCGAGAAAAGTTGATATATGTATGGAAATTTTGAAATAAACAAAATAATTTAGATAAACCAAGACTTTTATGTTGACGTTCGATATATAGTGTTGGTTTCCATCGTGTAATATGACAATACCGTGTAGGTAGTATCGAAAAACAAGAAAAAACATGAGTATTGCAGCTAAATGCATATTTCATTCGTTGATTCAAGAGATTGATACAAATGGTACAAGTTCAACAAAGTATTTCTTTAGATTCGACAATTCAAAGAAAACAAACGAAAACAAAAATATAGCCATAAGTTAACTTCTGCAGAGGAACACATATATATAAATTAATATTTAACCACACAGTACATTTGTATTTATGTATGATTTCATATGTATATTAAGATAAACAATCAAAAGAAAGCAAAATTACAAATAGTAACTACCAGTAATTTAAAATTTGGCTTCTTTGGTCGCTCGTAATCGGTTGTCCTCAAATATAGTTCCTTTCGTGTTGATGTTTGTAAAATCGTATAGTATCATTTTCGTGAGAATCCAATGGCTTATAATTATTAGTTGCATTATTTCTTGATAGTGAAATATGATATAATGTTAATATTTTTCAGGTGGTATTGTCGGACTATTTCGTGTCAAATTTGTATGAAAGGCAACTATGTCTGTTTGATATTCAGACATTTCTTTGCGATAGAATAAAATCTCCTAGAAATCCTATGTTAAAATAATAAAGTTCTTGCTTCCTTGTGTTTTATTACTTAATTTGATGTCTTCGCTGTTCAGCACAAGTGAACACACGCATTATCATCGTTTCACTGGGAACCACAGAGCTGAAACCTAAACTTTTACGTTAGCAGGGACGTAACCCCGTCGAAAATTCTTGTCATTTTGGCAGTGAAAGACATGTAGATTTTTGTAATAATTGTAAAGTGTTGTTCCCGAAAACACGTTAGCTGCTGATTTACTGAATGGTGCACGAAAATAATGATTGCAAGGTGCAGACAAAGAAATTTTGCAGTCACTTGACATTAAAAATACTGTCTTTTATTAAAAAATGATATCCTACATAGCCAACAGTTGTCGTAAAGTTATTAAACGTTCTCTAAGTCTAATAGAAAGTCTTACATCGTGTAATGACTAAACTAAAAGGTCGCCACACATCTTTTCTGATGTACATACAGACCTTCATACGCAGGCCTCATCTCTGTTATGCATTATGATTCTGGAATATCTTCTTCTCTCTTTTCGTATCAATATTATTTCTTTCTCCTCATCTTATCTTTTTTCTGATTGCTGATTATTCTTTCTTCTTATTTCGTTTGCAAAGCTTTTAGTCCCATAAATAATACTTTTCAAACATTTTCGAGGTATATAATTACTAAATTTACCAATGCATCAAGGTATTTAACCCTCATAATCCTGTTAGCTTCAAATTATTGAATGCGAGAAAAGTTGATATATGTATGGAAATTTTGAAATAAACAAAATAATTTAGATAAACCAAGACTTTTATGTTGACGTTCGATATATAGTGTTGGTTTCCATCGTGTAATATGACAATACCGTGTAGGTAGTATCGAAAAACAAGAAAAAACATGAGTATTGCAGCTAAATGCATATTTCATTCGTTGATTCAAGAGATTGATACAAATGGTACAAGTTCAACAAAGTATTTCTTTAGATTCGACAATTCAAAGAAAACAAACGAAAACAAAAATATAGCCATAAGTTAACTTCTGCAGAGGAACACATATATATAAATTAATATTTAACCACACAGTACATTTGTATTTATGTATGATTTCATATGTATATTAAGATAAACAATCAAAAGAAAGCAAAATTACAAATAGTAACTACCAGTAATTTAAAATTTGGCTTCTTTGGTCGCTCGTAATCGGTTGTCCTCAAATATAGTTCCTTTCGTGTTGATGTTTGTAAAATCGTATAGTATCATTTTCGTGAGAATCCAATGGCTTATAATTATTAGTTGCATTATTTCTTGATAGTGAAATATGATATAATGTTAATATTTTTCAGGTGGTATTGTCGGACTATTTCGTGTCAAATTTGTATGAAAGGCAACTATGTCTGTTTGATATTCAGACATTTCTTTGCGATAGAATAAAATCTCCTAGAAATCCTATGTTAAAATAATAAAGTTCTTGCTTCCTTGTGTTTTATTACTTAATTTGATGTCTTCGCTGTTCAGCACAAGTGAACACACGCATTATCATCGTTTCACTGGGAACCACAGAGCTGAAACCTAAACTTTTACGTTAGCAGGGACGTAACCCCGTCGAAAATTCTTGTCATTTTGGCAGTGAAAGACATGTAGATTTTTGTAATAATTGTAAAGTGTTGTTCCCGAAAACACGTTAGCTGCTGATTTACTGAATGGTGCACGAAAATAATGATTGCAAGGTGCAGACAAAGAAATTTTGCAGTCACTTGACATTAAAAATACTGTCTTTTATTAAAAAATGATATCCTACATAGCCAACAGTTGTCGTAAAGTTATTAAACGTTCTCTAAGTCTAATAGAAAGTCTTACATCGTGTAATGACTAAACTAAAAGGTCGCCACACATCTTTTCTGATGTACATACAGACCTTCATACGCAGGCCTCATCTCTGTTATGCATTATGATTCTGGAATATCTTCTTCTCTCTTTTCGTATCAATATTATTTCTTTCTCCTCATCTTATCTTTTTTCTGATTGCTGATTATTCTTTCTTCTTATTTCGTTTGCAAAGCTTTTAGTCCCATAAATAATACTTTTCAAACATTTTCGAGGTATATAATTACTAAATTTACCAATGCATCAAGGTATTTAACCCTCATAATCCTGTTAGCTTCAAATTATTGAATGCGAGAAAAGTTGATATATGTATGGAAATTTTGAAATAAACAAAATAATTTAGATAAACCAAGACTTTTATGTTGACGTTCGATATATAGTGTTGGTTTCCATCGTGTAATATGACAATACCGTGTAGGTAGTATCGAAAAACAAGAAAAAACATGAGTATTGCAGCTAAATGCATATTTCATTCGTTGATTCAAGAGATTGATACAAATGGTACAAGTTCAACAAAGTATTTCTTTAGATTCGACAATTCAAAGAAAACAAACGAAAACAAAAATATAGCCATAAGTTAACTTCTGCAGAGGAACACATATATATAAATTAATATTTAACCACACAGTACATTTGTATTTATGTATGATTTCATATGTATATTAAGATAAACAATCAAAAGAAAGCAAAATTACAAATAGTAACTACCAGTAATTTAAAATTTGGCTTCTTTGGTCGCTCGTAATCGGTTGTCCTCAAATATAGTTCCTTTCGTGTTGATGTTTGTAAAATCGTATAGTATCATTTTCGTGAGAATCCAATGGCTTATAATTATTAGTTGCATTATTTCTTGATAGTGAAATATGATATAATGTTAATATTTTTCAGGTGGTATTGTCGGACTATTTCGTGTCAAATTTGTATGAAAGGCAACTATGTCTGTTTGATATTCAGACATTTCTTTGCGATAGAATAAAATCTCCTAGAAATCCTATGTTAAAATAATAAAGTTCTTGCTTCCTTGTGTTTTATTATTTAATTTGATGTCTTCGCTGTTCAGCACAAGTGAACACACGCATTATCATCGTTTAACTGGGAACCACAGAGCTGAAACCTAAACTTTTACGTTAGCAGGGACGTAACCCCGTCGAAAATTCTTGTCATTTTGGCAGTGAAAGACATGTAGATTTTTGTAATAATTGTAAAGTGTTGTTCCCGAAAACACGTTAGCTGCTGATTTACTGAATGGTGCACGAAAATAATGATTGCAAGGTGCAGACAAAGAAATTTTGCAGTCACTTGACATTAAAAATACTGTCTTTTATTAAAAAATGATATCCTACATAGCCAACAGTTGTCGTAAAGTTATTAAACGTTCTCTAAGTCTAATAGAAAGTCTTACATCGTGTAATGACTAAACTAAAAGGTCGCCACACATCTTTTCTGATGTACATACAGACCTTCATACGCAGGCCTCATCTCTGTTATGCATTATGATTCTGGAATATCTTCTTCTCTCTTTTCGTATCAATATTATTTCTTTCTCCTCATCTTATCTTTTTTCTGATTGCTGATTATTCTTTCTTCTTATTTCGTTTGCAAAGCTTTTAGTCCCATAAATAATACTTTTCAAACATTTTCGAGGTATATAATTACTAAATTTACCAATGCATCAAGGTATTTAACCCTCATAATCCTGTTAGCTTCAAATTATTGAATGCGAGAAAAGTTGATATATGTATGGAAATTTTGAAATAAACAAAATAATTTAGATAAACCAAGACTTTTATGTTGACGTTCGATATATAGTGTTGGTTTCCATCGTGTAATATGACAATACCGTGTAGGTAGTATCGAAAAACAAGAAAAAACATGAGTATTGCAGCTAAATGCATATTTCATTCGTTGATTCAAGAGATTGATACAAATGGTACAAGTTCAACAAAGTATTTCTTTAGATTCGACAATTCAAAGAAAACAAACGAAAACAAAAATATAGCCATAAGTTAACTTCTGCAGAGGAACACATATATATAAATTAATATTTAACCACACAGTACATTTGTATTTATGTATGATTTCATATGTATATTAAGATAAACAATCAAAAGAAAGCAAAATTACAAATAGTAACTACCAGTAATTTAAAATTTGGCTTCTTTGGTCGCTCGTAATCGGTTGTCCTCAAATATAGTTCCTTTCGTGTTGATGTTTGTAAAATCGTATAGTATCATTTTCGTGAGAATCCAATGGCTTATAATTATTAGTTGCATTATTTCTTGATAGTGAAATATGATATAATGTTAATATTTTTCAGGTGGTATTGTCGGACTATTTCGTGTCAAATTTGTATGAAAGGCAACTATGTCTGTTTGATATTCAGACATTTCTTTGCGATAGAATAAAATCTCCTAGAAATCCTATGTTAAAATAATAAAGTTCTTGCTTCCTTGTGTTTTATTACTTAATTTGATGTCTTCGCTGTTCAGCACAAGTGAACACACGCATTATCATCGTTTAACTGGGAACCACAGAGCTGAAACCTAAACTTTTACGTTAGCAGGGACGTAACCCCGTCGAAAATTCTTGTCATTTTGGCAGTGAAAGACATGTAGATTTTTGTAATAATTGTAAAGTGTTGTTCCCGAAAACACGTTAGCTGCTGATTTACTGAATGGTGCACGAAAATAATGATTGCAAGGTGCAGACAAAGAAATTTTGCAGTCACTTGACATTAAAAATACTGTCTTTTATTAAAAAATGATATCCTACATAGCCAACAGTTGTCGTAAAGTTATTAAACGTTCTCTAAGTCTAATAGAAAGTCTTACATCGTGTAATGACTAAACTAAAAGGTCGCCACACATCTTTTCTGATGTACATACAGACCTTCATACGCAGGCCTCATCTCTGTTATGCATTATGATTCTGGAATATCTTCTTCTCTCTTTTCGTATCAATATTATTTCTTTCTCCTCATCTTATCTTTTTTCTGATTGCTGATTATTCTTTCTTCTTATTTCGTTTGCAAAGCTTTTAGTCCCATAAATAATACTTTTCAAACATTTTCGAGGTATATAATTACTAAATTTACCAATGCATCAAGGTATTTAACCCTCATAATCCTGTTAGCTTCAAATTATTGAATGCGAGAAAAGTTGATATATGTATGGAAATTTTGAAATAAACAAAATAATTTAGATAAACCAAGACTTTTATGTTGACGTTCGATATATAGTGTTGGTTTCCATCGTGTAATATGACAATACCGTGTAGGTAGTATCGAAAAACAAGAAAAAACATGAGTATTGCAGCTAAATGCATATTTCATTCGTTGATTCAAGAGATTGATACAAATGGTACAAGTTCAACAAAGTATTTCTTTAGATTCGACAATTCAAAGAAAACAAACGAAAACAAAAATATAGCCATAAGTTAACTTCTGCAGAGGAACACATATATATAAATTAATATTTAACCACACAGTACATTTGTATTTATGTATGATTTCATATGTATATTAAGATAAACAATCAAAAGAAAGCAAAATTACAAATAGTAACTACCAGTAATTTAAAATTTGGCTTCTTTGGTCGCTCGTAATCGGTTGTCCTCAAATATAGTTCCTTTCGTGTTGATGTTTGTAAAATCGTATAGTATCATTTTCGTGAGAATCCAATGGCTTATAATTATTAGTTGCATTATTTCTTGATAGTGAAATATGATATAATGTTAATATTTTTCAGGTGGTATTGTCGGACTATTTCGTGTCAAATTTGTATGAAAGGCAACTATGTCTGTTTGATATTCAGACATTTCTTTGCGATAGAATAAAATCTCCTAGAAATCCTATGTTAAAATAATAAAGTTCTTGCTTCCTTGTGTTTTATTACTTAATTTGATGTCTTCGCTGTTCAGCACAAGTGAACACACGCATTATCATCGTTTAACTGGGAACCACAGAGCTGAAACCTAAACTTTTACGTTAGCAGGGACGTAACCCCGTCGAAAATTCTTGTCATTTTGGCAGTGAAAGACATGTAGATTTTTGTAATAATTGTAAAGTGTTGTTCCCGAAAACACGTTAGCTGCTGATTTACTGAATGGTGCACGAAAATAATGATTGCAAGGTGCAGACAAAGAAATTTTGCAGTCACTTGACATTAAAAATACTGTCTTTTATTAAAAAATGATATCCTACATAGCCAACAGTTGTCGTAAAGTTATTAAACGTTCTCTAAGTCTAATAGAAAGTCTTACATCGTGTAATGACTAAACTAAAAGGTCGCCACACATCTTTTCTGATGTACATACAGACCTTCATACGCAGGCCTCATCTCTGTTATGCATTATGATTCTGGAATATCTTCTTCTCTCTTTTCGTATCAATATTATTTCTTTCTCCTCATCTTATCTTTTTTCTGATTGCTGATTATTCTTTCTTCTTATTTCGTTTGCAAAGCTTTTAGTCCCATAAATAATACTTTTCAAACATTTTCGAGGTATATAATTACTAAATTTACCAATGCATCAAGGTATTTAACCCTCATAATCCTGTTAGCTTCAAATTATTGAATGCGAGAAAAGTTGATATATGTATGGAAATTTTGAAATAAACAAAATAATTTAGATAAACCAAGACTTTTATGTTGACGTTCGATATATAGTGTTGGTTTCCATCGTGTAATATGACAATACCGTGTAGGTAGTATCGAAAAACAAGAAAAAACATGAGTATTGCAGCTAAATGCATATTTCATTCGTTGATTCAAGAGATTGATACAAATGGTAAAAGTTCAACAAAGTATTTCTTTAGATTCGACAATTCAAAGAAAACAAACAAAACAAAAATATAGCCATAAGTTAACTTCTGCAGAGGAACACATATATATAAATTAATATTTAACCACACAGTACATTTGTATTTATGTATGATTTCATATGTATATTAAGATAAACAATCAAAAGAAAGCAAAATTACAAATAGTAACTACCAGTAATTTAAAATTTGGCTTCTTTGGTCGCTCGTAATCGGTTGTCCTCAAATATAGTTCCTTTCGTGTTGATGTTTGTAAAATCGTATAGTATCATTTTCGTGAGAATCCAATGGCTTATAATTATTAGTTGCATTATTTCTTGATAGTGAAATATGATATAATGTTAATATTTTTCAGGTGGTATTGTCGGACTATTTCGTGTCAAATTTGTATGAAAGGCAACTATGTCTGTTTGATATTCAGACATTTCTTTGCGATAGAATAAAATCTCCTAGAAATCCTATGTTAAAATAATAAAGTTCTTGCTTCCTTGTGTTTTATTACTTAATTTGATGTCTTCGCTGTTCAGCACAAGTGAACACACGCATTATCATCGTTTAACTGGGAACCACAGAGCTGAAACCTAAACTTTTACGTTAGCAGGGACGTAACCCCGTCGAAAATTCTTGTCATTTTGGCAGTGAAAGACATGTAGATTTTTGTAATAATTGTAAAGTGTTGTTCCCGAAAACACGTTAGCTGCTGATTTACTGAATGGTGCACGAAAATAATGATTGCAAGGTGCAGACAAAGAAATTTTGCAGTCACTTGACATTAAAAATACTGTCTTTTATTAAAAAATGATATCCTACATAGCCAACAGTTGTCGTAAAGTTATTAAACGTTCTCTAAGTCTAATAGAAAGTCTTACATCGTGTAATGACTAAACTAAAAGGTCGCCACACATCTTTTCTGATGTACATACAGACCTTCATACGCAGGCCTCATCTCTGTTATGCATTATGATTCTGGAATATCTTCTTCTCTCTTTTCGTATCAATATTATTTCTTTCTCCTCATCTTATCTTTTTTCTGATTGCTGATTATTCTTTCTTCTTATTTCGTTTGCAAAGCTTTTAGTCCCATAAATAATACTTTTCAAACATTTTCGAGGTATATAATTACTAAATTTACCAATGCATCAAGGTATTTAACCCTCATAATCCTGTTAGCTTCAAATTATTGAATGCGAGAAAAGTTGATATATGTATGGAAATTTTGAAATAAACAAAATAATTTAGATAAACCAAGACTTTTATGTTGACGTTCGATATATAGTGTTGGTTTCCATCGTGTAATATGACAATACCGTGTAGGTAGTATCGAAAAACAAGAAAAAACATGAGTATTGCAGCTAAATGCATATTTCATTCGTTGATTCAAGAGATTGATACAAATGGTACAAGTTCAACAAAGTATTTCTTTAGATTCGACAATTCAAAGAAAACAAACGAAAACAAAAATATAGCCATAAGTTAACTTCTGCAGAGGAACACATATATATAAATTAATATTTAACCACACAGTACATTTGTATTTATGTATGATTTCATATGTATATTAAGATAAACAATCAAAAGAAAGCAAAATTACAAATAGTAACTACCAGTAATTTAAAATTTGGCTTCTTTGGTCGCTCGTAATCGGTTGTCCTCAAATATAGTTCCTTTCGTGTTGATGTTTGTAAAATCGTATAGTATCATTTTCGTGAGAATCCAATGGCTTATAATTATTAGTTGCATTATTTCTTGATAGTGAAATATGATATAATGTTAATATTTTTCAGGTGGTATTGTCGGACTATTTCGTGTCAAATTTGTATGAAAGGCAACTATGTCTGTTTGATATTCAGACATTTCTTTGCGATAGAATAAAATCTCCTAGAAATCCTATGTTAAAATAATAAAGTTCTTGCTTCCTTGTGTTTTATTACTTAATTTGATGTCTTCGCTGTTCAGCACAAGTGAACACACGCATTATCATCGTTTAACTGGGAACCACAGAGCTGAAACCTAAACTTTTACGTTAGCAGGGACGTAACCCCGTCGAAAATTTTTGTCATTTTGGCAGTGAAAGACATGTAGATTTTTGTAATAATTGTAAAGTGTTGTTCCCGAAAACACGTTAGCTGCTGATTTACTGAATGGTGCACGAAAATAATGATTGCAAGGTGCAGACAAAGAAATTTTGCAGTCACTTGACATTAAAAATACTGTCTTTTATTAAAAAATGATATCCTACATAGCCAACAGTTGTCGTAAAGTTATTAAACGTTCTCTAAGTCTAATAGAAAGTCTTACATCGTGTAATGACTAAACTAAAAGGTCGCCACACATCTTTTCTGATGTACATACAGACCTTCATACGCAGGCCTCATCTCTGTTATGCATTATGATTCTGGAATATCTTCTTCTCTCTTTTCGTATCAATATTATTTCTTTCTCCTCATCTTATCTTTTTTCTGATTGCTGATTATTCTTTCTTCTTATTTCGTTTGCAAAGCTTTTAGTCCCATAAATAATACTTTTCAAACATTTTCGAGGTATATAATTACTAAATTTACCAATGCATCAAGGTATTTAACCCTCATAATCCTGTTAGCTTCAAATTATTGAATGCGAGAAAAGTTGATATATGTATGGAAATTTTGAAATAAACAAAATAATTTAGATAAACCAAGACTTTTATGTTGACGTTCGATATATAGTGTTGGTTTCCATCGTGTAATATGACAATACCGTGTAGGTAGTATCGAAAAACAAGAAAAAACATGAGTATTGCAGCTAAATGCATATTTCATTCGTTGATTCAAGAGATTGATACAAATGGTACAAGTTCAACAAAGTATTTCTTTAGATTCGACAATTCAAAGAAAACAAACGAAAACAAAAATATAGCCATAAGTTAACTTCTGCAGAGGAACACATATATATAAATTAATATTTAACCACACAGTACATTTGTATTTATGTATGATTTCATATGTATATTAAGATAAACAATCAAAAGAAAGCAAAATTACAAATAGTAACTACCAGTAATTTAAAATTTGGCTTCTTTGGTCGCTCGTAATCGGTTGTCCTCAAATATAGTTCCTTTCGTGTTGATGTTTGTAAAATCGTATAGTATCATTTTCGTGAGAATCCAATGGCTTATAATTATTAGTTGCATTATTTCTTGATAGTGAAATATGATATAATGTTAATATTTTTCAGGTGGTATTGTCGGACTATTTCGTGTCAAATTTGTATGAAAGGCAACTATGTCTGTTTGATATTCAGACATTTCTTTGCGATAGAATAAAATCTCCTAGAAATCCTATGTTAAAATAATAAAGTTCTTGCTTCCTTGTGTTTTATTACTTAATTTGATGTCTTCGCTGTTCAGCACAAGTGAACACACGCATTATCATCGTTTAACTGGGAACCACAGAGCTGAAACCTAAACTTTTACGTTAGCAGGGACGTAACCCCGTCGAAAATTCTTGTCATTTTGGCAGTGAAAGACATGTAGATTTTTGTAATAATTGTAAAGTGTTGTTCCCGAAAACACGTTAGCTGCTGATTTACTGAATGGTGCACGAAAATAATGATTGCAAGGTGCAGACAAAGAAATTTTGCAGTCACTTGACATTAAAAATACTGTCTTTTATTAAAAAATGATATCCTACATAGCCAACAGTTGTCGTAAAATTATTAAACGTTCTCTAAGTCTAATAGAAAGTCTTACATCGTGTAATGACTAAACTAAAAGGTCGCCACACATCTTTTCTGATGTACATACAGACCTTCATACGCAGGCCTCATCTCTGTTATGCATTATGATTCTGGAATATCTTCTTCTCTCTTTTCGTATCAATATTATTTCTTTCTCCTCATCTTATCTTTTTTCTGATTGCTGATTATTCTTTCTTCTTATTTCGTTTGCAAAGCTTTTAGTCCCATAAATAATACTTTTCAAACATTTTCGAGGTATATAATTACTAAATTTACCAATGCATCAAGGTATTTAACCCTCATAATCCTGTTAGCTTCAAATTATTGAATGCGAGAAAAGTTGATATATGTATGGAAATTTTGAAATAAACAAAATAATTTAGATAAACCAAGACTTTTATGTTGACGTTCGATATATAGTGTTGGTTTCCATCGTGTAATATGACAATACCGTGTAGGTAGTATCGAAAAACAAGAAAAAACATGAGTATTGCAGCTAAATGCATATTTCATTCGTTGATTCAAGAGATTGATACAAATGGTAAAAGTTCAACAAAGTATTTCTTTAGATTCGACAATTCAAAGAAAACAAACAAAACAAAAATATAGCCATAAGTTAACTTCTGCAGAGGAACACATATATATAAATTAATATTTAACCACACAGTACATTTGTATTTATGTATGATTTCATATGTATATTAAGATAAACAATCAAAAGAAAGCAAAATTACAAATAGTAACTACCAGTAATTTAAAATTTGGCTTCTTTGGTCGCTCGTAATCGGTTGTCCTCAAATATAGTTCCTTTCGTGTTGATGTTTGTAAAATCGTATAGTATCATTTTCGTGAGAATCCAATGGCTTATAATTATTAGTTGCATTATTTCTTGATAGTGAAATATGATATAATGTTAATATTTTTCAGGTGGTATTGTCGGACTATTTCGTGTCAAATTTGTATGAAAGGCAACTATGTCTGTTTGATATTCAGACATTTCTTTGCGATAGAATAAAATCTCCTAGAAATCCTATGTTAAAATAATAAAGTTCTTGCTTCCTTGTGTTTTATTACTTAATTTGATGTCTTCGCTGTTCAGCACAAGTGAACACACGCATTATCATCGTTTAACTGGGAACCACAGAGCTGAAACCTAAACTTTTACGTTAGCAGGGACGTAACCCCGTCGAAAATTCTTGTCATTTTGGCAGTGAAAGACATGTAGATTTTTGTAATAATTGTAAAGTGTTGTTCCCGAAAACACGTTAGCTGCTGATTTACTGAATGGTGCACGAAAATAATGATTGCAAGGTGCAGACAAAGAAATTTTGCAGTCACTTGACATTAAAAATACTGTCTTTTATTAAAAAATGATATCCTACATAGCCAACAGTTGTCGTAAAGTTATTAAACGTTCTCTAAGTCTAATAGAAAGTCTTACATCGTGTAATGACTAAACTAAAAGGTCGCCACACATCTTTTCTGATGTACATACAGACCTTCATACGCAGGCCTCATCTCTGTTATGCATTATGATTCTGGAATATCTTCTTCTCTCTTTTCGTATCAATATTATTTCTTTCTCCTCATCTTATCTTTTTTCTGATTGCTGATTATTCTTTCTTCTTATTTCGTTTGCAAAGCTTTTAGTCCCATAAATAATACTTTTCAAACATTTTCGAGGTATATAATTACTAAATTTACCAATGCATCAAGGTATTTAACCCTCATAATCCTGTTAGCTTCAAATTATTGAATGCGAGAAAAGTTGATATATGTATGGAAATTTTGAAATAAACAAAATAATTTAGATAAACCAAGACTTTTATGTTGACGTTCGATATATAGTGTTGGTTTCCATCGTGTAATATGACAATACCGTGTAGGTAGTATCGAAAAACAAGAAAAAACATGAGTATTGCAGCTAAATGCATATTTCATTCGTTGATTCAAGAGATTGATACAAATGGTAAAAGTTCAACAAAGTATTTCTTTAGATTCGACAATTCAGAGAAAACAAACAAAACAAAAATATAGCCATAAGTTAACTTCTGCAGAGGAACACATATATATAAATTAATATTTAACCACACAGTACATTTGTATTTATGTATGATTTCATATGTATATTAAGATAAACAATCAAAAGAAAGCAAAATTACAAATAGTAACTACCAGTAATTTAAAATTTGGCTTCTTTGGTCGCTCGTAATCGGTTGTCCTCAAATATAGTTCCTTTCGTGTTGATGTTTGTAAAATCGTATAGTATCATTTTCGTGAGAATCCAATGGCTTATAATTATTAGTTGCATTATTTCTTGATAGTGAAATATGATATAATGTTAATATTTTTCAGGTGGTATTGTCGGACTATTTCGTGTCAAATTTGTATGAAAGGCAACTATGTCTGTTTGATATTCAGACATTTCTTTGCGATAGAATAAAATCTCCTAGAAATCCTATGTTAAAATAATAAAGTTCTTGCTTCCTTGTGTTTTATTACTTAATTTGATGTCTTCGCTGTTCAGCACAAGTGAACACACGCATTATCATCGTTTAACTGGGAACCACAGAGCTGAAACCTAAACTTTTACGTTAGCAGGGACGTAACCCCGTCGAAAATTCTTGTCATTTTGGCAGTGAAAGACATGTAGATTTTTGTAATAATTGTAAAGTGTTGTTCCCGAAAACACGTTAGCTGCTGATTTACTGAATGGTGCACGAAAATAATGATTGCAAGGTGCAGACAAAGAAATTTTGCAGTCACTTGACATTAAAAATACTGTCTTTTATTAAAAAATGATATCCTACATAGCCAACAGTTGTCGTAAAGTTATTAAACGTTCTCTAAGTCTAATAGAAAGTCTTACATCGTGTAATGACTAAACTAAAAGGTCACCACACATCTTTTCTGATGTACATACAGACCTTCATACGCAGGCCTCATCTCTGTTATGCATTATGATTCTGGAATATCTTCTTCTCTCTTTTCGTATCAATATTATTTCTTTCTCCTCATCTTATCTTTTTTCTGATTGCTGATTATTCTTTCTTCTTATTTCGTTTGCAAAGCTTTTAGTCCCATAAATAATATTTTTCAAACATTTTCGAGGTATATAATTACTAAATTTACCAATGCATCAAGGTATTTAACCCTCATAATCCTGTTAGCTTCAAATTATTGAATGCGAGAAAAGTTGATATATGTATGGAAATTTTGAAATAAACAAAATAATTTAGATAAACAAAGACTTTTATGTTGACGTTCGATATATAGTGTTGGTTTCCATCGTGTAATATGACAATACCGTGTAGGTAGTATCGAAAAACAAGAAAAAACATGAGTATTGCAGCTAAATGCATATTTCATTCGTTGATTCAAGAGATTGATACAAATGGTAAAAGTTCAACAAAGTATTTCTTTAGATTCGACAATTCAAAGAAAACAAACAAAACAAAAATATAGCCATAAGTTAACTTCTGCAGAGGAACACATATATATAAATTAATATTTAACCACACAGTACATTTGTATTTATGTATGATTTCATATGTATATTAAGATAAACAATCAAAAGAAAGCAAAATTACAAATAGTAACTACCAGTAATTTAAAATTTGGCTTCTTTGGTCGCTCGTAATCGGTTGTCCTCAAATATAGTTCCTTTCGTGTTGATGTTTGTAAAATCGTATAGTATCATTTTCGTGAGAATCCAATGGCTTATAATTATTAGTTGCATTATTTCTTGATAGTGAAATATGATATAATGTTAATATTTTTCAGGTGGTATTGTCGGACTATTTCGTGTCAAATTTGTATGAAAGGCAACTATGTCTGTTTGATATTCAGACATTTCTTTGCGATAGAATAAAATCTCCTAGAAATCCTATGTTAAAATAATAAAGTTCTTGCTTCCTTGTGTTTTATTACTTAATTTGATGTCTTCGCTGTTCAGCACAAGTGAACACACGCATTATCATCGTTTAACTGGGAACCACAGAGCTGAAACCTAAACTTTTACGTTAGCAGGGACGTAACCCCGTCGAAAATTCTTGTCATTTTGGCAGTGAAAGACATGTAGATTTTTGTAATAATTGTAAAGTGTTGTTCCCGAAAACACGTTAGCTGCTGATTTACTGAATGGTGCACGAAAATAATGATTGCAAGGTGCAGACAAAGAAATTTTGCAGTCACTTGACATTAAAAATACTGTCTTTTATTAAAAAATGATATCCTACATAGCCAACAGTTGTCGTAAAGTTATTAAACGTTCTCTAAGTCTAATAGAAAGTCTTACATCGTGTAATGACTAAACTAAAAGGTCACCACACATCTTTTCTGATGTACATACAGACCTTCATACGCAGGCCTCATCTCTGTTATGCATTATGATTCTGGAATATCTTCTTCTCTCTTTTCGTATCAATATTATTTCTTTCTCCTCATCTTATCTTTTTTCTGATTGCTGATTATTCTTTCTTCTTATTTCGTTTGCAAAGCTTTTAGTCCCATAAATAATATTTTTCAAACATTTTCGAGGTATATAATTACTAAATTTACCAATGCATCAAGGTATTTAACCCTCATAATCCTGTTAGCTTCAAATTATTGAATGCGAGAAAAGTTGATATATGTATGGAAATTTTGAAATAAACAAAATAATTTAGATAAACCAAGACTTTTATGTTGACGTTCGATATATAGTGTTGGTTTCCATCGTGTAATATGACAATACCGTGTAGGTAGTATCGAAAAACAAGAAAAAACATGAGTATTGCAGCTAAATGCATATTTCATTCGTTGATTCAAGAGATTGATACAAATGGTACAAGTTCAACAAAGTATTTCTTTAGATTCGACAATTCAAAGAAAACAAACGAAAACAAAAATATAGCCATAAGTTAACTTCTGCAGAGGAACACATATATATAAATTAATATTTAACCACACAGTACATTTGTATTTATGTATGATTTCATATGTATATTAAGATAAACAATCAAAAGAAAGCAAAATTACAAATAGTAACTACCAGTAATTTAAAATTTGGCTTCTTTGGTCGCTCGTAATCGGTTGTCCTCAAATATAGTTCCTTTCGTGTTGATGTTTGTAAAATCGTATAGTATCATTTTCGTGAGAATCCAATGGCTTATAATTATTAGTTGCATTATTTCTTGATAGTGAAATATGATATAATGTTAATATTTTTCAGGTGGTATTGTCGGACTATTTCGTGTCAAATTTGTATGAAAGGCAACTATGTCTGTTTGATATTCAGACATTTCTTTGCGATAGAATAAAATCTCCTAGAAATCCTATGTTAAAATAATAAAGTTCTTGCTTCCTTGTGTTTTATTACTTAATTTGATGTCTTCGCTGTTCAGCACAAGTGAACACACGCATTATCATCGTTTAACTGGGAACCACAGAGCTGAAACCTAAACTTTTACGTTAGCAGGGACGTAACCCCGTCGAAAATTCTTGTCATTTTGGCAGTGAAACCCATGTAGATTTTTGTAATAATTGTAAAGTGTTGTTCCCGAAAACACGTTAGCTGCTGATTTACTGAATGGTGCACGAAAATAATGATTGCAAGGTGCAGACAAAGAAATTTTGCAGTCACTTGACATTAAAAATACTGTCTTTTATTAAAAAATGATATCCTACATAGCCAACAGTTGTCGTAAAGTTATTAAACGTTCTCTAAGTCTAATAGAAAGTCTTACATCGTGTAATGACTAAACTAAAAGGTCACCACACATCTTTTCTGATGTACATACAGACCTTCATACGCAGGCCTCATCTCTGTTATGCATTATGATTCTGGAATATCTTCTTCTCTCTTTTCGTATCAATATTATTTCTTTCTCCTCATCTTATCTTTTTTCTGATTGCTGATTATTCTTTCTTCTTATTTCGTTTGCAAAGCTTTTAGTCCCATAAATAATACTTTTCAAACATTTTCGAGGTATATAATTACTAAATTTACCAATGCATCAAGGTATTTAACCCTCATAATCCTGTTAGCTTCAAATTATTGAATGCGAGAAAAGTTGATATATGTATGGAAATTTTGAAATAAACAAAATAATTTAGATAAACCAAGACTTTTATGTTGACGTTCGATATATAGTGTTGGTTTCCATCGTGTAATATGACAATACCGTGTAGGTAGTATCGAAAAACAAGAAAAAACATGAGTATTGCAGCTAAATGCATATTTCATTCGTTGATTCAAGAGATTGATACAAATGGTACAAGTTCAACAAAGTATTTCTTTAGATTCGACAATTCAAAGAAAACAAACGAAAACAAAAATATAGCCATAAGTTAACTTCTGCAGAGGAACACATATATATAAATTAATATTTAACCACACAGTACATTTGTATTTATGTATGATTTCATATGTATGTTAAGATAAACAATCAAAAGAAAGCAAAATTACAAATAGTAACTACCAGTAATTTAAAATTTGGCTTCTTTGGTCGCTCGTAATCGGTTGTCCTCAAATATAGTTCCTTTCGTGTTGATGTTTGTAAAATCGTATAGTATCATTTTCGTGAGAATCCAATGGCTTATAATTATTAGTTGCATTATTTCTTGATAGTGAAATATGATATAATGTTAATATTTTTCAGGTGGTATTGTCGGACTATTTCGTGTCAAATTTGTATGAAAGGCAACTATGTCTGTTTGATATTCAGACATTTCTTTGCGATAGAATAAAATCTCCTAGAAATCCTATGTTAAAATAATAAAGTTCTTGCTTCCTTGTGTTTTATTACTTAATTTGATGTCTTCGCTGTTCAGCACAAGTGAACACACGCATTATCATCGTTTCACTGGGAACCACAGAGCTGAAACCTAAACTTTTACGTTAGCAGGGACGTAACCCCGTCGAAAATTCTTGTCATTTTGGCAGTGAAAGACATGTAGATTTTTGTAATAATTGTAAAGTGTTGTTCCCGAAAACACGTTAGCTGCTGATTTACTGAATGGTGCACGAAAATAATGATTGCAAGGTGCAGACAAAGAAATTTTGCAGTCACTTGACATTAAAAATACTGTCTTTTATTAAAAAATGATATCCTACATAGCCAACAGTTGTCGTAAAGTTATTAAACGTTCTCTAAGTCTAATAGAAAGTCTTACATCGTGTAATGACTAAACTAAAAGGTCGCCACACATCTTTTCTGATGTACATACAGACCTTCATACGCAGGCCTCATCTCTGTTATGCATTATGATTCTGGAATATCTTCTTCTCTCTTTTCGTATCAATATTATTTCTTTCTCCTCATCTTATCTTTTTTCTGATTGCTGATTATTCTTTCTTCTTATTTCGTTTGCAAAGCTTTTAGTCCCATAAATAATACTTTTCAAACATTTTCGAGGTATATAATTACTAAATTTACCAATGCATCAAGGTATTTAACCCTCATAATCCTGTTAGCTTCAAATTATTGAATGCGAGAAAAGTTGATATATGTATGGAAATTTTGAAATAAACAAAATAATTTAGATAAACAAAGACTTTTATGTTGACGTTCGATATATAGTGTTGGTTTCCATCGTGTAATATGACAATACCGTGTAGGTAGTATCGAAAAACAAGAAAAAACATGAGTATTGCAGCTAAATGCATATTTCATTCGTTGATTCAAGAGATTGATACAAATGGTACAAGTTCAACAAAGTATTTCTTTAGATTCGACAATTCAAAGAAAACAAACGAAAATAAAAATATAGCCATAAGTTAACTTCTGCAGAGGAACACATATATATAAATTAATATTTAACCACACAGTACATTTGTATTTATGTATGATTTCATATGTATGTTAAGATAAACAATCAAAAGAAAGCAAAATTACAAATAGTAACTACCAGTAATTTAAAATTTGGCTTCTTTGGTCGCTCGTAATCGGTTGTCCTCAAATATAGTTCCTTTCGTGTTGATGTTTGTAAAATCGTATAGTATCATTTTCGTGAGAATCCAATGGCTTATAATTATTAGTTGCATTATTTCTTGATAGTGAAATATGATATAATGTTAATATTTTTCAGGTGGTATTGTCGGACTATTTCGTGTCAAATTTGTATGAAAGGCAACTATGTCTGTTTGATATTCAGACATTTCTTTGCGATAGAATAAAATCTCCTAGAAATCCTATGTTAAAATAATAAAGTTCTTGCTTCCTTGTGTTTTATTACTTAATTTGATGTCTTCGCTGTTCAGCACAAGTGAACACACGCATTATCATCGTTTCACTGGGAACCACAGAGCTGAAACCTAAACTTTTACGTTAGCAGGGACGTAACCCCGTCGAAAATTCTTGTCATTTTGGCAGTGAAAGACATGTAGATTTTTGTAATAATTGTAAAGTGTTGTTCCCGAAAACACGTTAGCTGCTGATTTACTGAATGGTGCACGAAAATAATGATTGCAAGGTGCAGACAAAGAAATTTTGCAGTCACTTGACATTAAAAATACTGTCTTTTATTAAAAAATGATATCCTACATAGCCAACAGTTGTCGTAAAGTTATTAAACGTTCTCTAAGTCTAATAGAAAGTCTTACATCGTGTAATGACTAAACTAAAAGGTCGCCACACATCTTTTCTGATGTACATACAGACCTTCATACGCAGGCCTCATCTCTGTTATGCATTATGATTCTGGAATATCTTCTTCTCTCTTTTCGTATCAATATTATTTCTTTCTCCTCATCTTATCTTTTTTCTGATTGCTGATTATTCTTTCTTCTTATTTCGTTTGCAAAGCTTTTAGTCCCATAAATAATACTTTTCAAACATTTTCGAGGTATATAATTACTAAATTTACCAATGCATCAAGGTATTTAACCCTCATAATCCTGTTAGCTTCAAATTATTGAATGCGAGAAAAGTTGATATATGTATGGAAATTTTGAAATAAACAAAATAATTTAGATAAACAAAGACTTTTATGTTGACGTTCGATATATAGTGTTGGTTTCCATCGTGTAATATGACAATACCGTGTAGGTAGTATCGAAAAACAAGAAAAAACATGAGTATTGCAGCTAAATGCATATTTCATTCGTTGATTCAAGAGATTGATACAAATGGTACAAGTTCAACAAAGTATTTCTTTAGATTCGACAATTCAAAGAAAACAAACGAAAACAAAAATATAGCCATAAGTTAACTTCTGCAGAGGAACACATATATATAAATTAATATTTAACCACACAGTACATTTGTATTTATGTATGATTTCATATGTATATTAAGATAAACAATCAAAAGAAAGCAAAATTACAAATATTAACTACCAGTAATTTAAAATTTGGCTTCTTTGGTCGCTCGTAATCGGTTGTCCTCAAATATAGTTCCTTTCGTGTTGATGTTTGTAAAATCGTATAGTATCATTTTCGTGAGAATCCAATGGCTTATAATTATTAGTTGCATTATTTCTTGATAGTGAAATATGATATAATGTTAATATTTTTCAGGTGGTATTGTCGGACTATTTCGTGTCAAATTTGTATGAAAGGCAACTATGTCTGTTTGATATTCAGACATTTCTTTGCGATAGAATAAAATCTCCTAGAAATCCTATGTTAAAATAATAAAGTTCTTGCTTCCTTGTGTTTTATTACTTAATTTGATGTCTTCGCTGTTCAGCACAAGTGAACACACGCATTATCATCGTTTCACTGGGAACCACAGAGCTGAAACCTAAACTTTTACGTTAGCAGGGACGTAACCCCGTCGAAAATTCTTGTCATTTTGGCAGTGAAAGACATGTAGATTTTTGTAATAATTGTAAAGTGTTGTTCCCGAAAACACGTTAGCTGCTGATTTACTGAATGGTGCACGAAAATAATGATTGCAAGGTGCAGACAAAGAAATTTTGCAGTCACTTGACATTAAAAATACTGTCTTTTATTAAAAAATGATATCCTACATAGCCAACAGTTGTCGTAAAGTTATTAAACGTTCTCTAAGTCTAATAGAAAGTCTTACATCGTGTAATGACTAAACTAAAAGGTCGCCACACATCTTTTCTGATGTACATACAGACCTTCATACGCAGGCCTCATCTCTGTTATGCATTATGATTCTGGAATATCTTCTTCTCTCTTTTCGTATCAATATTATTTCTTTCTCCTCATCTTATCTTTTTTCTGATTGCTGATTATTCTTTCTTCTTATTTCGTTTGCAAAGCTTTTAGTCCCATAAATAATACTTTTCAAACATTTTCGAGGTATATAATTACTAAATTTACCAATGCATCAAGGTATTTAACCCTCATAATCCTGTTAGCTTCAAATTATTGAATGCGAGAAAAGTTGATATATGTATGGAAATTTTGAAATAAACAAAATAATTTAGATAAACCAAGACTTTTATGTTGACGTTCGATATATAGTGTTGGTTTCCATCGTGTAATATGACAATACCGTGTAGGTAGTATCGAAAAACAAGAAAAAACATGAGTATTGCAGCTAAATGCATATTTCATTCGTTGATTCAAGAGATTGATACAAATGGTACAAGTTCAACAAAGTATTTCTTTAGATTCGACAATTCAAAGAAAACAAACGAAAACAAAAATATAGCCATAAGTTAACTTCTGCAGAGGAACACATATATATAAATTAATATTTAACCACACAGTACATTTGTTTTTATGTATGATTTCATATGTATATTAAGATAAACAATCAAAAGAAAGCAAAATTACAAATAGTAACTACCAGTAATTTAAAATTTGGCTTCTTTGGTCGCTCGTAATCGGTTGTCCTCAAATATAGTTCCTTTCGTGTTGATGTTTGTAAAATCGTATAGTATCATTTTCGTGAGAATCCAATGGCTTATAATTATTAGTTGCATTATTTCTTGATAGTGAAATATGATATAATGTTAATATTTTTCAGGTGGTATTGTCGGACTATTTCGTGTCAAATTTGTATGAAAGGCAACTATGTCTGTTTGATATTCAGACATTTCTTTGCGATAGAATAAAATCTCCTAGAAATCCTATGTTAAAATAATAAAGTTCTTGCTTCCTTGTGTTTTATTACTTAATTTGATGTCTTCGCTGTTCAGCACAAGTGAACACACGCATTATCATCGTTTCACTGGGAACCACAGAGCTGAAACCTAAACTTTTACGTTAGCAGGGACGTAACCCCGTCGAAAATTCTTGTCATTTTGGCAGTGAAAGACATGTAGATTTTTGTAATAATTGTAAAGTGTTGTTCCCGAAAACACGTTAGCTGCTGATTTACTGAATGGTGCACGAAAATAATGATTGCAAGGTGCAGACAAAGAAATTTTGCAGTCACTTGACATTAAAAATACTGTCTTTTATTAAAAAATGATATCCTACATAGCCAACAGTTGTCGTAAAGTTATTAAACGTTCTCTAAGTCTAATAGAAAGTCTTACATCGTGTAATGACTAAACTAAAAGGTCGCCACACATCTTTTCTGATGTACATACAGACCTTCATACGCAGGCCTCATCTCTGTTATGCATTATGATTCTGGAATATCTTCTTCTCTCTTTTCGTATCAATATTATTTCTTTCTCCTCATCTTATCTTTTTTCTGATTGCTGATTATTCTTTCTTCTTATTTCGTTTGCAAAGCTTTTAGTCCCATAAATAATACTTTTCAAACATTTTCGAGGTATATAATTACTGAATTTACCAATGCATCAAGGTATTTAACCCTCATAATCCTGTTAGCTTCAAATTATTGAATGCGAGAAAAGTTGATATATGTATGGAAATTTTGAAATAAACAAAATAATTTAGATAAACAAAGACTTTTATGTTGACGTTCGATATATAGTGTTGGTTTCCATCGTGTAATATGACAATACCGTGTAGGTAGTATCGAAAAACAAGAAAAAACATGAGTATTGCAGCTAAATGCATATTTCATTCGTTGATTCAAGAGATTGATACAAATGGTACAAGTTCAACAAAGTATTTCTTTAGATTCGACAATTCAAAGAAAACAAACGAAAACAAAAATATAGCCATAAGTTAACTTCTGCAGAGGAACACATATATATAAACTAATATTTAACCACACAGTACATTTGTATTTATGTATGATTTCATATGTATATTAAGATAAACAATCAAAAGAAAGCAAAATTACAAATAGTAACTACCAGTAATTTAAAATTTGGCTTCTTTGGTCGCTCGTAATCGGTTGTCCTCAAATATAGTTCCTTTCGTGTTGATGTTTGTAAAATCGTATAGTATCATTTTCGTGAGAATCCAATGGCTTATAATTATTAGTTGCATTATTTCTTGATAGTGAAATATGATATAATGTTAATATTTTTCAGGTGGTATTGTCGGACTATTTCGTGTCAAATTTGTATGAAAGGCAACTATGTCTGTTTGATATTCAGACATTTCTTTGCGATAGAATAAAATCTCCTAGAAATCCTATGTTAAAATAATAAAGTTCTTGCTTCCTTGTGTTTTATTACTTAATTTGATGTATTCGCTGTTCAGCACAAGTGAACACACGCATTATCATCGTTTCACTGGGAACCACAGAGCTGAAACCTAAACTTTTACGTTAGCAGGGACGTAACCCCGTCGAAAATTCTTGTCATTTTGGCAGTGAAAGACATGTAGATTTTTGTAATAATTGTAAAGTGTTGTTCCCGAAAACACGTTAGCTGCTGATTTACTGAATGGTGCACGAAAATAATGATTGCAAGGTGCAGACAAAGAAATTTTGCAGTCACTTGACATTAAAAATACTGTCTTTTATTAAAAAATGATATCCTACATAGCCAACAGTTGTCGTAAAGTTATTAAACGTTCTCTAAGTCTAATAGAAAGTCTTACATCGTGTAATGACTAAACTAAAAGGTCGCCACACATCTTTTCTGATGTACATACAGACCTTCATACGCAGGCCTCATCTCTGTTATGCATTATGATTCTGGAATATCTTCTTCTCTCTTTTCGTATCAATATTATTTCTTTCTCCTCATCTTATCTTTTTTCTGATTGCTGATTATTCTTTCTTCTTATTTCGTTTGCAAAGCTTTTAGTCCCATAAATAATACTTTTCAAACATTTTCGAGGTATATAATTACTAAATTTACCAATGCATCAAGGTATTTAACCCTCATAATCCTGTTAGCTTCAAATTATTGAATGCGAGAAAAGTTGATATATGTATGGAAATTTTGAAATAAACAAAATAATTTAGATAAACCAAGACTTTTATGTTGACGTTCGATATATAGTGTTGGTTTCCATCGTGTAATATGACAATACCGTGTAGGTAGTATCGAAAAACAAGAAAAAACATGAGTATTGCAGCTAAATGCATATTTCATTCGTTGATTCAAGAGATTGATACAAATGGTACAAGTTCAACAAAGTATTTCTTTAGATTCGACAATTCAAAGAAAACAAACGAAAACAAAAATATAGCCATAAGTTAACTTCTGCAGAGGAACACATATATATAAATTAATATTTAACCACACAGTACATTTGTATTTATGTATGATTTCATATGTATATTAAGATAAACAATCAAAAGAAAGCAAAATTACAAATAGTAACTACCAGTAATTTAAAATTTGGCTTCTTTGGTCGCTCGTAATCGGTTGTCCTCAAATATAGTTCCTTTCGTGTTGATGTTTGTAAAATCGTATAGTATCATTTTCGTGAGAATCCAATGGCTTATAATTATTAGTTGCATTATTTCTTGATAGTGAAATATGATATAATGTTAATATTTTTCAGGTGGTATTGTCGGACTATTTCGTGTCAAATTTGTATGAAAGGCAACTATGTCTGTTTGATATTCAGACATTTCTTTGCGATAGAATAAAATCTCCTAGAAATCCTATGTTAAAATAATAAAGTTCTTGCTTCCTTGTGTTTTATTACTTAATTTGATGTATTCGCTGTTCAGCACAAGTGAACACACGCATTATCATCGTTTCACTGGGAACCACAGAGCTGAAACCTAAACTTTTACGTTAGCAGGGACGTAACCCCGTCGAAAATTCTTGTCATTTTGGCAGTGAAAGACATGTAGATTTTTGTAATAATTGTAAAGTGTTGTTCCCGAAAACACGTTAGCTGCTGATTTACTGAATGGTGCACGAAAATAATGATTGCAAGGTGCAGACAAAGAAATTTTGCAGTCACTTGACATTAAAAATACTGTCTTTTATTAAAAAATGATATCCTACATAGCCAACAGTTGTCGTAAAGTTATTAAACGTTCTCTAAGTCTAATAGAAAGTCTTACATCGTGTAATGACTAAACTAAAAGGTCGCCACACATCTTTTCTGATGTACATACAGACCTTCATACGCAGGCCTCATCTCTGTTATGCATTATGATTCTGGAATATCTTTTTCTCTCTTTTCGTATCAATATTATTTCTTTCTCCTCATCTTATCTTTTTTCTGATTGCTGATTATTCTTTCTTCTTATTTCGTTTGCAAAGCTTTTAGTCCCATAAATAATACTTTTCAAACATTTTCGAGGTATATAATTACTAAATTTACCAATGCATCAAGGTATTTAACCCTCATAATCCTGTTAGCTTCAAATTATTGAATGCGAGAAAAGTTGATATATGTATGGAAATTTTGAAATAAACAAAATAATTTAGATAAACCAAGACTTTTATGTTGACGTTCGATATATAGTGTTGGTTTCCATCGTGTAATATGACAATACCGTGTAGGTAGTATCGAAAAACAAGAAAAAACATGAGTATTGCAGCTAAATGCATATTTCATTCGTTGATTCAAGAGATTGATACAAATGGTACAAGTTCAACAAAGTATTTCTTTAGATTCGACAATTCAAAGAAAACAAACGAAAACAAAAATATAGCCATAAGTTAACTTCTGCAGAGGAACACATATATATAAATTAATATTTAACCACACAGTACATTTGTATTTATGTATGATTTCATATGTATATTAAGATAAACAATCAAAAGAAAGCAAAATTACAAATAGTAACTACCAGTAATTTAAAATTTGGCTTCTTTGGTCGCTCGTAATCGGTTGTCCTCAAATATAGTTCCTTTCGTGTTGATGTTTGTAAAATCGTATAGTATCATTTTCGTGAGAATCCAATGGCTTATAATTATTAGTTGCATTATTTCTTGATAGTGAAATATGATATAATGTTAATATTTTTCAGGTGGTATTGTCGGACTATTTCGTGTCAAATTTGTATGAAAGGCAACTATGTCTGTTTGATATTCAGACATTTCTTTGCGATAGAATAAAATCTCCTAGAAATCCTATGTTAAAATAATAAAGTTCTTGCTTCCTTGTGTTTTATTACTTAATTTGATGTCTTCGCTGTTCAGCACAAGTGAACACACGCATTATCATCGTTTCACTGGGAACCACAGAGCTGAAACCTAAACTTTTACGTTAGCAGGGACGTAACCCCGTCGAAAATTCTTGTCATTTTGGCAGTGAAAGACATGTAGATTTTTGTAATAATTGTAAAGTGTTGTTCCCGAAAACACGTTAGCTGCTGATTTACTGAATGGTGCACGAAAATAATGATTGCAAGGTGCAGACAAAGAAATTTTGCAGTCACTTGACATTAAAAATACTGTCTTTTATTAAAAAATGATATCCTACATAGCCAACAGTTGTCGTAAAGTTATTAAACGTTCTCTAAGTCTAATAGAAAGTCTTACATCGGGTAATGACTAAACTAAAAGGTCGCCACACATCTTTTCTGATGTACATACAGACCTTCATACGCAGGCCTCATCTCTGTTATGCATTATGATTCTGGAATATCTTTTTCTCTCTTTTCGTATCAATATTATTTCTTTCTCCTCATCTTATCTTTTTTCTGATTGCTGATTATTCTTTCTTCTTATTTCGTTTGCAAAGCTTTTAGTCCCATAAATAATACTTTTCAAACATTTTCGAGGTATATAATTACTAAATTTACCAATGCATCAAGGTATTTAACCCTCATAATCCTGTTAGCTTCAAATTATTGAATGCGAGAAAAGTTGATATATGTATGGAAATTTTGAAATAAACAAAATAATTTAGATAAACCAAGACTTTTATGTTGACGTTCGATATATAGTGTTGGTTTCCATCGTGTAATATGACAAAACCGTGTAGGTAGTATCGAAAAACAAGAAAAAACATGAGTATTGCAGCTAAATGCATATTTCATTCGTTGATTCAAGAGATTGATACAAATGGTACAAGTTCAACAAAGTATTTCTTTAGATTCGACAATTCAAAGAAAACAAACGAAAACAAAAATATAGCCATAAGTTAACTTCTGCAGAGGAACACATATATATAAATTAATATTTAACCACACAGTACATTTGTATTTATGTATGATTTCATATGTATATTAAGATAAACAATCAAAAGAAAGCAAAATTACAAATAGTAACTACCAGTAATTTAAAATTTGGCTTCTTTGGTCGCTCGTAATCGGTTGTCCTTAAATATAGTTCCTTTCGTGTTGATGTTTGTAAAATCGTATAGTATCATTTTCGTGAGAATCCAATGGCTTATAATTATTAGTTGCATTATTTCTTGATAGTGAAATATGATATAATGTTAATATTTTTCAGGTGGTATTGTCGGACTATTTCGTGTCAAATTTGTATGAAAGGCAACTATGTCTGTTTGATATTCAGACATTTCTTTGCGATAGAATAAAATCTCCTAGAAATCCTATGTTAAAATAATAAAGTTCTTGCTTCCTTGTGTTTTATTACTTAATTTGATGTCTTCGCTGTTCAGCACAAGTGAACACACGCATTATCATCGTTTCACTGGGAACCACAGAGCTGAAACCTAAACTTTTACGTTAGCAGGGACGTAACCCCGTCGAAAATTCTTGTCATTTTGGCAGTGAAAGACATGTAGATTTTTGTAATAATTGTAAAGTGTTGTTCCCGAAAACACGTTAGCTGCTGATTTACTGAATGGTGCACGAAAATAATGATTGCAAGGTGCAGACAAAGAAATTTTGCAGTCACTTGACATTAAAAATACTGTCTTTTATTAAAAAATGATATCCTACATAGCCAACAGTTGTCGTAAAGTTATTAAACGTTCTCTAAGTCTAATAGAAAGTCTTACATCGTGTAATGACTAAACTAAAAGGTCGCCACACATCTTTTCTGATGTACATACAGACCTTCATACGCAGGCCTCATCTCTGTTATGCATTATGATTCTGGAATATCTTCTTCTCTCTTTTCGTATCAATATTATTTCTTTCTCCTCATCTTATCTTTTTTCTGATTGCTGATTATTCTTTCTTCTTATTTCGTTTGCAAAGCTTTTAGTCCCATAAATAATACTTTTCAAACATTTTCGAGGTATATAATTACTAAATTTACCAATGCATCAAGGTATTTAACCCTCATAATCCTGTTAGCTTCAAATTATTGAATGCGAGAAAAGTTGATATATGTATGGAAATTTTGAAATAAACAAAATAATTTAGATAAACCAAGACTTTTATGTTGACGTTCGATATATAGTGTTGGTTTCCATCGTGTAATATGACAATACCGTGTAGGTAGTATCGAAAAACAAGAAAAAACATGAGTATTGCAGCTAAATGCATATTTCATTCGTTGATTCAAGAGATTGATACAAATGGTACAAGTTCAACAAAGTATTTCTTTAGATTCGACAATTCAAAGAAAACAAACGAAAACAAAAATATAGCCATAAGTTAACTTCTGCAGAGGAACACATATATATAAATTAATATTTAACCACACAGTACATTTGTATTTATGTATGATTTCATATGTATATTAAGATAAACAATCAAAAGAAAGCAAAATTACAAATAGTAACTACCAGTAATTTAAAATTTGGCTTCTTTGGTCGCTCGTAATCGGTTGTCCTCAAATATAGTTCCTTTCGTGTTGATGTTTGTAAAATCGTATAGTATCATTTTCGTGAGAATCCAATGGCTTATAATTATTAGTTGCATTATTTCTTGATAGTGAAATATGATATAATGTTAATATTTTTCAGGTGGTATTGTCGGACTATTTCGTGTCAAATTTGTATGAAAGGCAACTATGTCTGTTTGATATTCAGACATTTCTTTGCGATAGAATAAAATCTCCTAGAAATCCTATGTTAAAATAATAAAGTTCTTGCTTCCTTGTGTTTTATTACTTAATTTGATGTCTTCGCTGTTCAGCACAAGTGAACACACGCATTATCATCGTTTCACTGGGAACCACAGAGCTGAAACCTAAACTTTTACGTTAGCAGGGACGTAACCCCGTCGAAAATTCTTGTCATTTTGGCAGTGAAAGACATGTAGATTTTTGTAATAATTGTAAAGTGTTGTTCCCGAAAACACGTTAGCTGCTGATTTACTGAATGGTGCACGAAAATAATGATTGCAAGGTGCAGACAAAGAAATTTTGCAGTCACTTGACATTAAAAATACTGTCTTTTATTAAAAAATGATATCCTACATAGCCAACAGTTGTCGTAAAGTTATTAAACGTTCTCTAAGTCTAATAGAAAGTCTTACATCGTGTAATGACTAAACTAAAAGGTCGCCACACATCTTTTCTGATGTACATACAGACCTTCATACGCAGGCCTCATCTCTGTTATGCATTATGATTCTGGAATATCTTCTTCTCTCTTTTCGTATCAATATTATTTCTTTCTCCTCATCTTATCTTTTTTCTGATTGCTGATTATTCTTTCTTCTTATTTCGTTTGCAAAGCTTTTAGTCCCATAAATAATACTTTTCAAACATTTTCGAGGTATATAATTACTAAATTTACCAATGCATCAAGGTATTTAACCCTCATAATCCTGTTAGCTTCAAATTATTGAATGCGAGAAAAGTTGATATATGTATGGAAATTTTGAAATAAACAAAATAATTTAGATAAACCAAGACTTTTATGTTGACGTTCGATATATAGTGTTGGTTTCCATCGTGTAATATGACAATACCGTGTAGGTAGTATCGAAAAACAAGAAAAAACATGAGTATTGCAGCTAAATGCATATTTCATTCGTTGATTCAAGAGATTGATACAAATGGTACAAGTTCAACAAAGTATTTCTTTAGATTCGACAATTCAAAGAAAACAAACGAAAACAAAAATATAGCCATAAGTTAACTTCTGCAGAGGAACACATATATATAAATTAATATTTAACCACACAGTACATTTGTATTTATGTATGATTTCATATGTATATTAAGATAAACAATCAAAAGAAAGCAAAATTACAAATAGTAACTACCAGTAATTTAAAATTTGGCTTCTTTGGTCGCTCGTAATCGGTTGTCCTCAAATATAGTTCCTTTCGTGTTGATGTTTGTAAAATCGTATAGTATCATTTTCGTGAGAATCCAATGGCTTATAATTATTAGTTGCATTATTTCTTGATAGTGAAATATGATATAATGTTAATATTTTTCAGGTGGTATTGTCGGACTATTTCGTGTCAAATTTGTATGAAAGGCAACTATGTCTGTTTGATATTCAGACATTTCTTTGCGATAGAATAAAATCTCCTAGAAATCCTATGTTAAAATAATAAAGTTCTTGCTTCCTTGTGTTTTATTACTTAATTTGATGTCTTCGCTGTTCAGCACAAGTGAACACACGCATTATCATCGTTTCACTGGGAACCACAGAGCTGAAACCTAAACTTTTACGTTAGCAGGGACGTAACCCCGTCGAAAATTCTTGTCATTTTGGCAGTGAAAGACATGTAGATTTTTGTAATAATTGTAAAGTGTTGTTCCCGAAAACACGTTAGCTGCTGATTTACTGAATGGTGCACGAAAATAATGATTGCAAGGTGCAGACAAAGAAATTTTGCAGTCACTTGACATTAAAAATACTGTCTTTTATTAAAAAATGATATCCTACATAGCCAACAGTTGTCGTAAAGTTATTAAACGTTCTCTAAGTCTAATAGAAAGTCTTACATCGTGTAATGACTAAACTAAAAGGTCGCCACACATCTTTTCTGATGTACATACAGACCTTCATACGCAGGCCTCATCTCTGTTATGCATTATGATTCTGGAATATCTTCTTCTCTCTTTTCGTATCAATATTATTTCTTTCTCCTCATCTTATCTTTTTTCTGATTGCTGATTATTCTTTCTTCTTATTTCGTTTGCAAAGCTTTTAGTCCCATAAATAATACTTTTCAAACATTTTCGAGGTATATAATTACTAAATTTACCAATGCATCAAGGTATTTAACCCTCATAATCCTGTTAGCTTCAAATTATTGAATGCGAGAAAAGTTGATATATGTATGGAAATTTTGAAATAAACAAAATAATTTAGATAAACCAAGACTTTTATGTTGACGTTCGATATATAGTGTTGGTTTCCATCGTGTAATATGACAATACCGTGTAGGTAGTATCGAAAAACAAGAAAAAACATGAGTATTGCAGCTAAATGCATATTTCATTCGTTGATTCAAGAGATTGATACAAATGGTACAAGTTCAACAAAGTATTTCTTTAGATTCGACAATTCAAAGAAAACAAACGAAAACAAAAATATAGCCATAAGTTAACTTCTGCAGAGGAACACATATATATAAATTAATATTTAACCACACAGTACATTTGTATTTATGTATGATTTCATATGTATATTAAGATAAACAATCAAAAGAAAGCAAAATTACAAATAGTAACTACCAGTAATTTAAAATTTGGCTTCTTTGGTCGCTCGTAATCGGTTGTCCTCAAATATAGTTCCTTTCGTGTTGATGTTTGTAAAATCGTATAGTATCATTTTCGTGAGAATCCAATGGCTTATAATTATTAGTTGCATTATTTCTTGATAGTGAAATATGATATAATGTTAATATTTTTCAGGTGGTATTGTCGGACTATTTCGTGTCAAATTTGTATGAAAGGCAACTATGTCTGTTTGATATTCAGACATTTCTTTGCGATAGAATAAAATCTCCTAGAAATCCTATGTTAAAATAATAAAGTTCTTGCTTCCTTGTGTTTTATTACTTAATTTGATGTCTTCGCTGTTCAGCACAAGTGAACACACGCATTATCATCGTTTCACTGGGAACCACAGAGCTGAAACCTAAACTTTTACGTTAGCAGGGACGTAACCCCGTCGAAAATTCTTGTCATTTTGGCAGTGAAAGACATGTAGATTTTTGTAATAATTGTAAAGTGTTGTTCCCGAAAACACGTTAGCTGCTGATTTACTGAATGGTGCACGAAAATAATGATTGCAAGGTGCAGACAAAGAAATTTTGCAGTCACTTGACATTAAAAATACTGTCTTTTATTAAAAAATGATATCCTACATAGCCAACAGTTGTCGTAAAGTTATTAAACGTTCTCTAAGTCTAATAGAAAGTCTTACATCGTGTAATGACTAAACTAAAAGGTCGCCACACATCTTTTCTGATGTACATACAGACCTTCATACGCAGGCCTCATCTCTGTTATGCATTATGATTCTGGAATATCTTCTTCTCTCTTTTCGTATCAATATTATTTCTTTCTCCTCATCTTATCTTTTTTCTGATTGCTGATTATTCTTTCTTCTTATTTCGTTTGCAAAGCTTTTAGTCCCATAAATAATACTTTTCAAACATTTTCGAGGTATATAATTACTAAATTTACCAATGCATCAAGGTATTTAACCCTCATAATCCTGTTAGCTTCAAATTATTGAATGCGAGAAAAGTTGATATATGTATGGAAATTTTGAAATAAACAAAATAATTTAGATAAACCAAGACTTTTATGTTGACGTTCGATATATAGTGTTGGTTTCCATCGTGTAATATGACAATACCGTGTAGGTAGTATCGAAAAACAAGAAAAAACATGAGTATTGCAGCTAAATGCATATTTCATTCGTTGATTCAAGAGATTGATACAAATGGTACAAGTTCAACAAAGTATTTCTTTAGATTCGACAATTCAAAGAAAACAAACGAAAACAAAAATATAGCCATAAGTTAACTTCTGCAGAGGAACACATATATATAAATTAATATTTAACCACACAGTACATTTGTATTTATGTATGATTTCATATGTATATTAAGATAAACAATCAAAAGAAAGCAAAATTACAAATAGTAACTACCAGTAATTTAAAATTTGGCTTCTTTGGTCGCTCGTAATCGGTTGTCCTCAAATATAGTTCCTTTCGTGTTGATGTTTGTAAAATCGTATAGTATCATTTTCGTGAGAATCCAATGGCTTATAATTATTAGTTGCATTATTTCTTGATAGTGAAATATGATATAATGTTAATATTTTTCAGGTGGTATTGTCGGACTATTTCGTGTCAAATTTGTATGAAAGGCAACTATGTCTGTTTGATATTCAGACATTTCTTTGCGATAGAATAAAATCTCCTAGAAATCCTATGTTAAAATAATAAAGTTCTTGCTTCCTTGTGTTTTATTACTTAATTTGATGTCTTCGCTGTTCAGCACAAGTGAACACACGCATTATCATCGTTTCACTGGGAACCACAGAGCTGAAACCTAAACTTTTACGTTAGCAGGGACGTAACCCCGTCGAAAATTCTTGTCATTTTGGCAGTGAAAGACATGTAGATTTTTGTAATAATTGTAAAGTGTTGTTCCCGAAAACACGTTAGCTGCTGATTTACTGAATGGTGCACGAAAATAATGATTGCAAGGTGCAGACAAAGAAATTTTGCAGTCACTTGACATTAAAAATACTGTCTTTTATTAAAAAATGATATCCTACATAGCCAACAGTTGTCGTAAAGTTATTAAACGTTCTCTAAGTCTAATAGAAAGTCTTACATCGTGTAATGACTAAACTAAAAGGTCGCCACACATCTTTTCTGATGTACATACAGACCTTCATACGCAGGCCTCATCTCTGTTATGCATTATGATTCTGGAATATCTTCTTCTCTCTTTTCGTATCAATATTATTTCTTTCTCCTCATCTTATCTTTTTTCTGATTGCTGATTATTCTTTCTTCTTATTTCGTTTGCAAAGCTTTTAGTCCCATAAATAATACTTTTCAAACATTTTCGAGGTATATAATTACTAAATTTACCAATGCATCAAGGTATTTAACCCTCATAATCCTGTTAGCTTCAAATTATTGAATGCGAGAAAAGTTGATATATGTATGGAAATTTTGAAATAAACAAAATAATTTAGATAAACCAAGACTTTTATGTTGACGTTCGATATATAGTGTTGGTTTCCATCGTGTAATATGACAATACCGTGTAGGTAGTATCGAAAAACAAGAAAAAACATGAGTATTGCAGCTAAATGCATATTTCATTCGTTGATTCAAGAGATTGATACAAATGGTACAAGTTCAACAAAGTATTTCTTTAGATTCGACAATTCAAAGAAAACAAACGAAAACAAAAATATAGCCATAAGTTAACTTCTGCAGAGGAACACATATATATAAATTAATATTTAACCACACAGTACATTTGTATTTATGTATGATTTCATATGTATATTAAGATAAACAATCAAAAGAAAGCAAAATTACAAATAGTAACTACCAGTAATTTAAAATTTGGCTTCTTTGGTCGCTCGTAATCGGTTGTCCTCAAATATAGTTCCTTTCGTGTTGATGTTTGTAAAATCGTATAGTATCATTTTCGTGAGAATCCAATGGCTTATAATTATTAGTTGCATTATTTCTTGATAGTGAAATATGATATAATGTTAATATTTTTCAGGTGGTATTGTCGGACTATTTCGTGTCAAATTTGTATGAAAGGCAACTATGTCTGTTTGATATTCAGACATTTCTTTGCGATAGAATAAAATCTCCTAGAAATCCTATGTTAAAATAATAAAGTTCTTGCTTCCTTGTGTTTTATTACTTAATTTGATGTCTTCGCTGTTCAGCACAAGTGAACACACGCATTATCATCGTTTCACTGGGAACCACAGAGCTGAAACCTAAACTTTTACGTTAGCAGGGACGTAACCCCGTCGAAAATTCTTGTCATTTTGGCAGTGAAAGACATGTAGATTTTTGTAATAATTGTAAAGTGTTGTTCCCGAAAACACGTTAGCTGCTGATTTACTGAATGGTGCACGAAAATAATGATTGCAAGGTGCAGACAAAGAAATTTTGCAGTCACTTGACATTAAAAATACTGTCTTTTATTAAAAAATGATATCCTACATAGCCAACAGTTGTCGTAAAGTTATTAAACGTTCTCTAAGTCTAATAGAAAGTCTTACATCGTGTAATGACTAAACTAAAAGGTCGCCACACATCTTTTCTGATGTACATACAGACCTTCATACGCAGGCCTCATCTCTGTTATGCATTATGATTCTGGAATATCTTCTTCTCTCTTTTCGTATCAATATTATTTCTTTCTCCTCATCTTATCTTTTTTCTGATTGCTGATTATTCTTTCTTCTTATTTCGTTTGCAAAGCTTTTAGTCCCATAAATAATACTTTTCAAACATTTTCGAGGTATATAATTACTAAATTTACCAATGCATCAAGGTATTTAACCCTCATAATCCTGTTAGCTTCAAATTATTGAATGCGAGAAAAGTTGATATATGTATGGAAATTTTGAAATAAACAAAATAATTTAGATAAACCAAGACTTTTATGTTGACGTTCGATATATAGTGTTGGTTTCCATCGTGTAATATGACAATACCGTGTAGGTAGTATCGAAAAACAAGAAAAAACATGAGTATTGCAGCTAAATGCATATTTCATTCGTTGATTCAAGAGATTGATACAAATGGTACAAGTTCAACAAAGTATTTCTTTAGATTCGACAATTCAAAGAAAACAAACGAAAACAAAAATATAGCCATAAGTTAACTTCTGCAGAGGAACACATATATATAAATTAATATTTAACCACACAGTACATTTGTATTTATGTATGATTTCATATGTATATTAAGATAAACAATCAAAAGAAAGCAAAATTACAAATAGTAACTACCAGTAATTTAAAATTTGGCTTCTTTGGTCGCTCGTAATCGGTTGTCCTCAAATATAGTTCCTTTCGTGTTGATGTTTGTAAAATCGTATAGTATCATTTTCGTGAGAATCCAATGGCTTATAATTATTAGTTGCATTATTTCTTGATAGTGAAATATGATATAATGTTAATATTTTTCAGGTGGTATTGTCGGACTATTTCGTGTCAAATTTGTATGAAAGGCAACTATGTCTGTTTGATATTCAGACATTTCTTTGCGATAGAATAAAATCTCCTAGAAATCCTATGTTAAAATAATAAAGTTCTTGCTTCCTTGTGTTTTATTACTTAATTTGATGTCTTCGCTGTTCAGCACAAGTGAACACACGCATTATCATCGTTTCACTGGGAACCACAGAGCTGAAACCTAAACTTTTACGTTAGCAGGGACGTAACCCCGTCGAAAATTCTTGTCATTTTGGCAGTGAAAGACATGTAGATTTTTGTAATAATTGTAAAGTGTTGTTCCCGAAAACACGTTAGCTGCTGATTTACTGAATGGTGCACGAAAATAATGATTGCAAGGTGCAGACAAAGAAATTTTGCAGTCACTTGACATTAAAAATACTGTCTTTTATTAAAAAATGATATCCTACATAGCCAACAGTTGTCGTAAAGTTATTAAACGTTCTCTAAGTCTAATAGAAAGTCTTACATCGTGTAATGACTAAACTAAAAGGTCGCCACACATCTTTTCTGATGTACATACAGACCTTCATACGCAGGCCTCATCTCTGTTATGCATTATGATTCTGGAATATCTTCTTCTCTCTTTTCGTATCAATATTATTTCTTTCTCCTCATCTTATCTTTTTTCTGATTGCTGATTATTCTTTCTTCTTATTTCGTTTGCAAAGCTTTTAGTCCCATAAATAATACTTTTCAAACATTTTCGAGGTATATAATTACTAAATTTACCAATGCATCAAGGTATTTAACCCTCATAATCCTGTTAGCTTCAAATTATTGAATGCGAGAAAAGTTGATATATGTATGGAAATTTTGAAATAAACAAAATAATTTAGATAAACCAAGACTTTTATGTTGACGTTCGATATATAGTGTTGGTTTCCATCGTGTAATATGACAATACCGTGTAGGTAGTATCGAAAAACAAGAAAAAACATGAGTATTGCAGCTAAATGCATATTTCATTCGTTGATTGAAGAGATTGATACAAATGGTACAAGTTCAACAAAGTATTTCTTTAGATTCGACAATTCAAAGAAAACAAACGAAAATAAAAATATAGCCATAAGTTAACTTCTGCAGAGGAACACATATATATAAATTCATATTTAACCACACAGTACATTTGTATTTATGTATGATTTCATATGTATATTAAGATAAACAATCAAAAGAAAGCAAAATTACAAATAGTAACTACCAGTAATTTAAAATTTGGCTTATTTGGTCGCTCGTAATCGGTTGTCCTCAAATATAGTTCCTTTCGTGTTGATGTTTGTAAAATCGTATAGTATCATTTTCGTGAGAATCCAATGGCTATAATTATTAGTTGCATTATTTCTTGATAGTGAAATATGATATAATGTTAATATTTTTCAGGTGGTATTGTCGGACTATTTCGTGTCAAATTTGTATGAAAGGCAACTATGTCTGTTTGATATTCAGACATTTCTTTGCGATAGAATAAAATCTCCTAGAAATCCTATGTTAAAATAATAAAGTTCTTGCTTCCTTGTGTTTTATTACTTAATTTGATGTCTTCGCTGTTCAGCACAAGTGAACACACGCATTATCATCGTTTCACTGGGAACCACAGAGCTGAAACCTAAACTTTTACGTTAGCAGGGACGTAACCCCGTCGAAAATTCTTGTCATTTTGGCAGTGAAAGACATGTAGATTTTTGTAATAATTGTAAAGTGTTGTTCCCGAAAACACGTTAGCTGCTGATTTACTGAATGGTGCACGAAAATAATGATTGCAAGGTGCAGACAAAGAAATTTTGCAGTCACTTGACATTAAAAATACTGTCTTTTATTAAAAAATGATATCCTACATAGCCAACAGTTGTCGTAAAGTTATTAAACGTTCTCTAAGTCTAATAGAAAGTCTTACATCGTGTAATGACTAAACTAAAAGGTCGCCACACATCTTTTCTGATGTACATACAGACCTTCATACGCAGGCCTCATCTCTGTTATGCATTATGATTCTGGAATATCTTCTTCTCTCTTTTCGTATCAATATTATTTCTTTCTCCTCATCTTATCTTTTTTCTGATTGCTGATTATTCTTTCTTCTTATTTCGTTTGCAAAGCTTTTAGTCCCATAAATAATACTTTTCAAACATTTTCGAGGTATATAATTACTAAATTTACCAATGCATCAAGGTATTTAACCCTCATAATCCTGTTAGCTTCAAATTATTGAATGCGAGAAAAGTTGATATATGTATGGAAATTTTGAAATAAACAAAATAATTTAGATAAACCAAGACTTTTATGTTGACGTTCGATATATAGTGTTGGTTTCCATCGTGTAATATGACAATACCGTGTAGGTAGTATCGAAAAACAAGAAAAAACATGAGTATTGCAGCTAAATGCATATTTCATTCGTTGATTGAAGAGATTGATACAAATGGTACAAGTTCAACAAAGTATTTCTTTAGATTCGACAATTCAAAGAAAACAAACGAAAATAAAAATATAGCCATAAGTTAACTTCTGCAGAGGAACACATATATATAAATTCATATTTAACCACACAGTACATTTGTATTTATGTATGATTTCATATGTATATTAAGATAAACAATCAAAAGAAAGCAAAATTACAAATAGTAACTACCAGTAATTTAAAATTTGGCTTATTTGGTCGCTCGTAATCGGTTGTCCTCAAATATAGTTCCTTTCGTGTTGATGTTTGTAAAATCGTATAGTATCATTTTCGTGAGAATCCAATGGCTATAATTATTAGTTGCATTATTTCTTGATAGTGAAATATGATATAATGTTAATATTTTTCAGGTGGTATTGTCGGACTATTTCGTGTCAAATTTGTATGAAAGGCAACTATGTCTGTTTGATATTCAGACATTTCTTTGCGATAGAATAAAATCTCCTAGAAATCCTATGTTAAAATAATAAAGTTCTTGCTTCCTTGTGTTTTATTACTTAATTTGATGTCTTCGCTGTTCAGCACAAGTGAACACACGCATTATCATCGTTTCACTGGGAACCACAGAGCTGAAACCTAAACTTTTACGTTAGCAGGGACGTAACCCCGTCGAAAATTCTTGTCATTTTGGCAGTGAAAGACATGTAGATTTTTGTAATAATTGTAAAGTGTTGTTCCCGAAAACACGTTAGCTGCTGATTTACTGAATGGTGCACGAAAATAATGATTGCAAGGTGCAGACAAAGAAATTTTGCAGTCACTTGACATTAAAAATACTGTCTTTTATTAAAAAATGATATCCTACATAGCCAACAGTTGTCGTAAAGTTATTAAACGTTCTCTAAGTCCAATAGAAACTCTTACATCGTGTAATGACTAAACTAAAAGGTCGCCACACATCTTTTCTGATGTACATACAGACCTTCATACGCAGGCCTCATCTCTGTTATGCATTATGATTCTGGAATATCTTCTTCTCTCTTTTCGTATCAATATTATTTCTTTCTCCTCATCTTATCTTTTTTCTGATTGCTGATTATTCTTTCTTCTTATTTCGTTTGCAAAGCTTTTAGTCCCATAAATAATACTTTTCAAACATTTTCGAGGTATATAATTACTAAATTTACCAATGCATCAAGGTATTTAACCCTCATAATCCTGTTAGCTTCAAATTATTGAATGCGAGAAAAGTTGATATATGTATGGAAATTTTGAAATAAACAAAATAATTTAGATAAACCAAGACTTTTATGTTGACGTTCGATATATAGTGTTGGTTTCCATCGTGTAATATGACAATACCGTGTAGGTAGTATCGAAAAACAAGAAAAAACATGAGTATTGCAGCTAAATGCATATTTCATTCGTTGATTCAAGAGATTGATACAAATGGTACAAGTTCAACAAAGTATTTCTTTAGATTCGACAATTCAAAGAAAACAAACGAAAACAAAAATATAGCCATAAGTTAACTTCTGCAGAGGAACACATATATATAAATTAATATTTAACCACACAGTACATTTGTATTTATGTATGATTTCATATGTATATTAAGATAAACAATCAAAAGAAAGCAAAATTACAAATAGTAACTACCAGTAATTTAAAATTTGGCTTCTTTGGTCGCTCGTAATCGGTTGTCCTCAAATATAGTTCCTTTCGTGTTGATGTTTGTAAAATCGTATAGTATCATTTTCGTGAGAATCCAATGGCTTATAATTATTAGTTGCATTATTTCTTGATAGTGAAATATGATATAATGTTAATATTTTTCAGGTGGTATTGTCGGACTATTTCGTGTCAAATTTGTATGAAAGGCAACTATGTCTGTTTGATATTCAGACATTTCTTTGCGATAGAATAAAATCTCCTAGAAATCCTATGTTAAAATAATAAAGTTCTTGCTTCCTTGTGTTTTATTACTTAATTTGATGTCTTCGCTGTTCAGCACAAGTGAACACACGCATTATCATCGTTTCACTGGGAACCACAGAGCTGAAACCTAAACTTTTACGTTAGCAGGGACGTAACCCCGTCGAAAATTCTTGTCATTTTGGCAGTGAAAGACATGTAGATTTTTGTAATAATTGTAAAGTGTTGTTCTCGAAAACACGTTAGCTGCTGATTTACTGAATGGTGCACGAAAATAATGATTGCAAGGTGCAGACAAAGAAATTTTGCAGTCACTTGACATTAAAAATACTGTCTTTTATTAAAAAATGATATCCTACATAGCCAACAGTTGTCGTAAAGTTATTAAACGTTCTCTAAGTCTAATAGAAAGTCTTACATCGTGTAATGACTAAACTAAAAGGTCGCCACACATCTTTTCTGATGTACATACAGACCTTCATACGCAGGCCTCATCTCTGTTATGCATTATGATTCTGGAATATCTTCTTCTCTCTTTTTGTATCAATATTATTTCTTTCTCCTCATCTTATCTTTTTTCTGATTGCTGATTATTCTTTCTTCTTATTTCGTTTGCAAAGCTTTTGGTCCCATAAATAATACTTTTCAAACATTTTCGAGGTATATAATTACTAAATTTACCAATGCATCAAGGTATTTAACCCTCATAATCCTGTTAGCTTCAAATTATTGAATGCGAGAAAAGTTGATATATGTATGGAAATTTTGAAATAAACAAAATAATTTAGATAAACCAAGACTTTTATGTTGACGTTCGATATATAGTGTTGGTTTCCATCGTGTAATATGACAATACCGTGTAGGTAGTATCGAAAAACAAGAAAAAACATGAGTATTGCAGCTAAATGCATATTTCATTCGTTGATTCAAGAGATTGATACAAATGGTACAAGTTCAACAAAGTATTTCTTTAGATTCGACAATTCAAAGAAAACAAACGAAAACAAAAATATAGCCATAAGTTAACTTCTGCAGAGGAACACATATATATAAATTAATATTTAACCACACAGTACATTTGTATTTATGTATGATTTCATATGTATATTAAGATAAACAATCAAAAGAAAGCAAAATTACAAATAGTAACTACCAGTAATTTAAAATTTGGCTTCTTTGGTCGCTCGTAATCGGTTGTCCTCAAATATAGTTCCTTTCGTGTTGATGTTTGTAAAATCGTATAGTATCATTTTCGTGAGAATCCAATGGCTTATAATTATTAGTTGCATTATTTCTTGATAGTGAAATATGATATAATGTTAATATTTTTCAGGTGGTATTGTCGGACTATTTCGTGTCAAATTTGTATGAAAGGCAACTATGTCTGTTTGATATTCAGACATTTCTTTGCGATAGAATAAAATCTCCTAGAAATCCTATGTTAAAATAATAAAGTTCTTGCTTCCTTGTGTTTTATTACTTAATTTGATGTCTTCGCTGTTCAGCACAAGTGAACACACGCATTATCATCGTTTCACTGGGAACCACAGAGCTGAAACCTAAACTTTTACGTTAGCAGGGACGTAACCCCGTCGAAAATTCTTGTCATTTTGGCAGTGAAAGACATGTAGATTTTTGTAATAATTGTAAAGTGTTGTTCCCGAAAACACGTTAGCTGCTGATTTACTGAATGGTGCACGAAAATAATGATTGCAAGGTGCAGACAAAGAAATTTTGCAGTCACTTGACATTAAAAATACTGTCTTTTATTAAAAAATGATATCCTACATAGCCAACAGTTGTCGTAAAGTTATTAAACGTTCTCTAAGTCTAATAGAAAGTCTTACATCGTGTAATGACTAAACTAAAAGGTCGCCACACATCTTTTCTGATGTACATACAGACCTTCATACGCAGGCCTCATCTCTGTTATGCATTATGATTCTGGAATATCTTCTTCTCTCTTTTCGTATCAATATTATTTCTTTCTCCTCATCTTATCTTTTTTCTGATTGCTGATTATTCTTTCTTCTTATTTCGTTTGCAAAGCTTTTAGTCCCATAAATAATACTTTTCAAACATTTTCGAGGTATATAATTACTAAATTTACCAATGCATCAAGGTATTTAACCCTCATAATCCTGTTAGCTTCAAATTATTGAATGCGAGAAAAGTTGATATATGTATGGAAATTTTGAAATAAACAAAATAATTTAGATAAACCAAGACTTTTATGTTGACGTTCGATATATAGTGTTGGTTTCCATCGTGTAATATGACAATACCGTGTAGGTAGTATCGAAAAACAAGAAAAAACATGAGTATTGCAGCTAAATGCATATTTCATTCGTTGATTCAAGAGATTGATACAAATGGTACAAGTTCAACAAAGTATTTCTTTAGATTCGACAATTCAAAGAAAACAAACGAAAACAAAAATATAGCCATAAGTTAACTTCTGCAGAGGAACACATATATATAAATTAATATTTAACCACACAGTACATTTGTATTTATGTATGATTTCATATGTATATTAAGATAAACAATCAAAAGAAAGCAAAATTACAAATAGTAACTACCAGTAATTTAAAATTTGGCTTCTTTGGTCGCTCGTAATCGGTTGTCCTCAAATATAGTTCCTTTCGTGTTGATGTTTGTAAAATCGTATAGTATCATTTTCGTGAGAATCCAATGGCTTATAATTATTAGTTGCATTATTTCTTGATAGTGAAATATGATATAATGTTAATATTTTTCAGGTGGTATTGTCGGACTATTTCGTGTCAAATTTGTATGAAAGGCAACTATGTCTGTTTGATATTCAGACATTTCTTTGCGATAGAATAAAATCTCCTAGAAATCCTATGTTAAAATAATAAAGTTCTTGCTTCCTTGTGTTTTATTACTTAATTTGATGTCTTCGCTGTTCAGCACAAGTGAACACACGCATTATCATCGTTTCACTGGGAACCACAGAGCTGAAACCTAAACTTTTACGTTAGCAGGGACGTAACCCCGTCGAAAATTCTTGTCATTTTGGCAGTGAAAGACATGTAGATTTTTGTAATAATTGTAAAGTGTTGTTCCCGAAAACACGTTAGCTGCTGATTTACTGAATGGTGCACGAAAATAATGATTGCAAGGTGCAGACAAAGAAATTTTGCAGTCACTTGACATTAAAAATACTGTCTTTTATTAAAAAATGATATCCTACATAGCCAACAGTTGTCGTAAAGTTATTAAACGTTCTCTAAGTCTAATAGAAAGTCTTACATCGTGTAATGACTAAACTAAAAGGTCGCCACACATCTTTTCTGATGTACATACAGACCTTCATACGCAGGCCTCATCTCTGTTATGCATTATGATTCTGGAATATCTTCTTCTCTCTTTTCGTATCAATATTATTTCTTTCTCCTCATCTTATCTTTTTTCTGATTGCTGATTATTCTTTCTTCTTATTTCGTTTGCAAAGCTTTTAGTCCCATAAATAATACTTTTCAAACATTTTCGAGGTATATAATTACTAAATTTACCAATGCATCAAGGTATTTAACCCTCATAATCCTGTTAGCTTCAAATTATTGAATGCGAGAAAAGTTGATATATGTATGGAAATTTTGAAATAAACAAAATAATTTAGATAAACCAAGACTTTTATGTTGACGTTCGATATATAGTGTTGGTTTCCATCGTGTAATATGACAATACCGTGTAGGTAGTATCGAAAAACAAGAAAAAACATGAGTATTGCAGCTAAATGCATATTTCATTCGTTGATTCAAGAGATTGATACAAATGGTACAAGTTCAACAAAGTATTTCTTTAGATTCGACAATTCAAAGAAAACAAACGAAAACAAAAATATAGCCATAAGTTAACTTCTGCAGAGGAACACATATATATAAATTAATATTTAACCACACAGTACATTTGTATTTATGTATGATTTCATATGTATATTAAGATAAACAATCAAAAGAAAGCAAAATTACAAATAGTAACTACCAGTAATTTAAAATTTGGCTTCTTTGGTCGCTCGTAATCGGTTGTCCTCAAATATAGTTCCTTTCGTGTTGATGTTTGTAAAATCGTATAGTATCATTTTCGTGAGAATCCAATGGCTTATAATTATTAGTTGCATTATTTCTTGATAGTGAAATATGATATAATGTTAATATTTTTCAGGTGGTATTGTCGGACTATTTCGTGTCAAATTTGTATGAAAGGCAACTATGTCTGTTTGATATTCAGACATTTCTTTGCGATAGAATAAAATCTCCTAGAAATCCTATGTTAAAATAATAAAGTTCTTGCTTCCTTGTGTTTTATTACTTAATTTGATGTCTTCGCTGTTCAGCACAAGTGAACACACGCATTATCATCGTTTCACTGGGAACCACAGAGCTGAAACCTAAACTTTTACGTTAGCAGGGACGTAACCCCGTCGAAAATTCTTGTCATTTTGGCAGTGAAAGACATGTAGATTTTTGTAATAATTGTAAAGTGTTGTTCCCGAAAACACGTTAGCTGCTGATTTACTGAATGGTGCACGAAAATAATGATTGCAAGGTGCAGACAAAGAAATTTTGCAGTCACTTGACATTAAAAATACTGTCTTTTATTAAAAAATGATATCCTACATAGCCAACAGTTGTCGTAAAGTTATTAAACGTTCTCTAAGTCTAATAGAAAGTCTTACATCGTGTAATGACTAAACTAAAAGGTCGCCACACATCTTTTCTGATGTACATACAGACCTTCATACGCAGGCCTCATCTCTGTTATGCATTATGATTCTGGAATATCTTCTTCTCTCTTTTCGTATCAATATTATTTCTTTCTCCTCATCTTATCTTTTTTCTGATTGCTGATTATTCTTTCTTCTTATTTCGTTTGCAAAGCTTTTAGTCCCATAAATAATACTTTTCAAACATTTTCGAGGTATATAATTACTAAATTTACCAATGCATCAAGGTATTTAACCCTCATAATCCTGTTAGCTTCAAATTATTGAATGCGAGAAAAGTTGATATATGTATGGAAATTTTGAAATAAACAAAATAATTTAGATAAACCAAGACTTTTATGTTGACGTTCGATATATAGTGTTGGTTTCCATCGTGTAATATGACAATACCGTGTAGGTAGTATCGAAAAACAAGAAAAAACATGAGTATTGCAGCTAAATGCATATTTCATTCGTTGATTCAAGAGATTGATACAAATGGTACAAGTTCAACAAAGTATTTCTTTAGATTCGACAATTCAAAGAAAACAAACGAAAACAAAAATATAGCCATAAGTTAACTTCTGCAGAGGAACACATATATATAAATTAATATTTAACCACACAGTACATTTGTATTTATGTATGATTTCATATGTATATTAAGATAAACAATCAAAAGAAAGCAAAATTACAAATAGTAACTACCAGTAATTTAAAATTTGGCTTCTTTGGTCGCTCGTAATCGGTTGTCCTCAAATATAGTTCCTTTCGTGTTGATGTTTGTAAAATCGTATAGTATCATTTTCGTGAGAATCCAATGGCTTATAATTATTAGTTGCATTATTTCTTGATAGTGAAATATGATATAATGTTAATATTTTTCAGGTGGTATTGTCGGACTATTTCGTGTCAAATTTGTATGAAAGGCAACTATGTCTGTTTGATATTCAGACATTTCTTTGCGATAGAATAAAATCTCCTAGAAATCCTATGTTAAAATAATAAAGTTCTTGCTTCCTTGTGTTTTATTACTTAATTTGATGTCTTCGCTGTTCAGCACAAGTGAACACACGCATTATCATCGTTTCACTGGGAACCACAGAGCTGAAACCTAAACTTTTACGTTAGCAGGGACGTAACCCCGTCGAAAATTCTTGTCATTTTGGCAGTGAAAGACATGTAGATTTTTGTAATAATTGTAAAGTGTTGTTCTCGAAAACACGTTAGCTGCTGATTTACTGAATGGTGCACGAAAATAATGATTGCAAGGTGCAGACAAAGAAATTTTGCAGTCACTTGACATTAAAAATACTGTCTTTTATTAAAAAATGATATCCTACATAGCCAACAGTTGTCGTAAAGTTATTAAACGTTCTCTAAGTCTAATAGAAAGTCTTACATCGTGTAATGACTAAACTAAAAGGTCGCCACACATCTTTTCTGATGTACATACAGACCTTCATACGCAGGCCTCATCTCTGTTATGCATTATGATTCTGGAATATCTTCTTCTCTCTTTTTGTATCAATATTATTTCTTTCTCCTCATCTTATCTTTTTTCTGATTGCTGATTATTCTTTCTTCTTATTTCGTTTGCAAAGCTTTTGGTCCCATAAATAATACTTTTCAAACATTTTCGAGGTATATAATTACTAAATTTACCAATGCATCAAGGTATTTAACCCTCATAATCCTGTTAGCTTCAAATTATTGAATGCGAGAAAAGTTGATATATGTATGGAAATTTTGAAATAAACAAAATAATTTAGATAAACCAAGACTTTTATGTTGACGTTCGATATATAGTGTTGGTTTCCATCGTGTAATATGACAATACCGTGTAGGTAGTATCGAAAAACAAGAAAAAACATGAGTATTGCAGCTAAATGCATATTTCATTCGTTGATTCAAGAGATTGATACAAATGGTACAAGTTCAACAAAGTATTTCTTTAGATTCGACAATTCAAAGAAAACAAACGAAAACAAAAATATAGCCATAAGTTAACTTCTGCAGAGGAACACATATATATAAATTAATATTTAACCACACAGTACATTTGTATTTATGTATGATTTCATATGTATATTAAGATAAACAATCAAAAGAAAGCAAAATTACAAATAGTAACTACCAGTAATTTAAAATTTGGCTTCTTTGGTCGCTCGTAATCGGTTGTCCTCAAATATAGTTCCTTTCGTGTTGATGTTTGTAAAATCGTATAGTATCATTTTCGTGAGAATCCAATGGCTTATAATTATTAGTTGCATTATTTCTTGATAGTGAAATATGATATAATGTTAATATTTTTCAGGTGGTATTGTCGGACTATTTCGTGTCAAATTTGTATGAAAGGCAACTATGTCTGTTTGATATTCAGACATTTCTTTGCGATAGAATAAAATCTCCTAGAAATCCTATGTTAAAATAATAAAGTTCTTGCTTCCTTGTGTTTTATTACTTAATTTGATGTCTTCGCTGTTCAGCACAAGTGAACACACGCATTATCATCGTTTCACTGGGAACCACAGAGCTGAAACCTAAACTTTTACGTTAGCAGGGACGTAACCCCGTCGAAAATTCTTGTCATTTTGGCAGTGAAAGACATGTAGATTTTTGTAATAATTGTAAAGTGTTGTTCTCGAAAACACGTTAGCTGCTGATTTACTGAATGGTGCACGAAAATAATGATTGCAAGGTGCAGACAAAGAAATTTTGCAGTCACTTGACATTAAAAATACTGTCTTTTATTAAAAAATGATATCCTACATAGCCAACAGTTGTCGTAAAGTTATTAAACGTTCTCTAAGTCTAATAGAAAGTCTTACATCGTGTAATGACTAAACTAAAAGGTCGCCACACATCTTTTCTGATGTACATACAGACCTTCATACGCAGGCCTCATCTCTGTTATGCATTATGATTCTGGAATATCTTCTTCTCTCTTTTTGTATCAATATTATTTCTTTCTCCTCATCTTATCTTTTTTCTGATTGCTGATTATTCTTTCTTCTTATTTCGTTTGCAAAGCTTTTGGTCCCATAAATAATACTTTTCAAACATTTTCGAGGTATATAATTACTAAATTTACCAATGCATCAAGGTATTTAACCCTCATAATCCTGTTAGCTTCAAATTATTGAATGCGAGAAAAGTTGATATATGTATGGAAATTTTGAAATAAACAAAATAATTTAGATAAACCAAGACTTTTATGTTGACGTTCGATATATAGTGTTGGTTTCCATCGTGTAATATGACAATACCGTGTAGGTAGTATCGAAAAACAAGAAAAAACATGAGTATTGCAGCTAAATGCATATTTCATTCGTTGATTCAAGAGATTGATACAAATGGTACAAGTTCAACAAAGTATTTCTTTAGATTCGACAATTCAAAGAAAACAAACGAAAACAAAAATATAGCCATAAGTTAACTTCTGCAGAGGAACACATATATATAAATTAATATTTAACCACACAGTACATTTGTATTTATGTATGATTTCATATGTATATTAAGATAAACAATCAAAAGAAAGCAAAATTACAAATAGTAACTACCAGTAATTTAAAATTTGGCTTCTTTGGTCGCTCGTAATCGGTTGTCCTCAAATATAGTTCCTTTCGTGTTGATGTTTGTAAAATCGTATAGTATCATTTTCGTGAGAATCCAATGGCTTATAATTATTAGTTGCATTATTTCTTGATAGTGAAATATGATATAATGTTAATATTTTTCAGGTGGTATTGTCGGACTATTTCGTGTCAAATTTGTATGAAAGGCAACTATGTCTGTTTGATATTCAGACATTTCTTTGCGATAGAATAAAATCTCCTAGAAATCCTATGTTAAAATAATAAAGTTCTTGCTTCCTTGTGTTTTATTACTTAATTTGATGTCTTCGCTGTTCAGCACAAGTGAACACACGCATTATCATCGTTTCACTGGGAACCACAGAGCTGAAACCTAAACTTTTACGTTAGCAGGGACGTAACCCCGTCGAAAATTCTTGTCATTTTGGCAGTGAAAGACATGTAGATTTTTGTAATAATTGTAAAGTGTTGTTCTCGAAAACACGTTAGCTGCTGATTTACTGAATGGTGCACGAAAATAATGATTGCAAGGTGCAGACAAAGAAATTTTGCAGTCACTTGACATTAAAAATACTGTCTTTTATTAAAAAATGATATCCTACATAGCCAACAGTTGTCGTAAAGTTATTAAACGTTCTCTAAGTCTAATAGAAAGTCTTACATCGTGTAATGACTAAACTAAAAGGTCGCCACACATCTTTTCTGATGTACATACAGACCTTCATACGCAGGCCTCATCTCTGTTATGCATTATGATTCTGGAATATCTTCTTCTCTCTTTTTGTATCAATATTATTTCTTTCTCCTCATCTTATCTTTTTTCTGATTGCTGATTATTCTTTCTTCTTATTTCGTTTGCAAAGCTTTTGGTCCCATAAATAATACTTTTCAAACATTTTCGAGGTATATAATTACTAAATTTACCAATGCATCAAGGTATTTAACCCTCATAATCCTGTTAGCTTCAAATTATTGAATGCGAGAAAAGTTGATATATGTATGGAAATTTTGAAATAAACAAAATAATTTAGATAAACCAAGACTTTTATGTTGACGTTCGATATATAGTGTTGGTTTCCATCGTGTAATATGACAATACCGTGTAGGTAGTATCGAAAAACAAGAAAAAACATGAGTATTGCAGCTAAATGCATATTTCATTCGTTGATTCAAGAGATTGATACAAATGGTACAAGTTCAACAAAGTATTTCTTTAGATTCGACAATTCAAAGAAAACAAACGAAAACAAAAATATAGCCATAAGTTAACTTCTGCAGAGGAACACATATATATAAATTAATATTTAACCACACAGTACATTTGTATTTATGTATGATTTCATATGTATATTAAGATAAACAATCAAAAGAAAGCAAAATTACAAATAGTAACTACCAGTAATTTAAAATTTGGCTTCTTTGGTCGCTCGTAATCGGTTGTCCTCAAATATAGTTCCTTTCGTGTTGATGTTTGTAAAATCGTATAGTATCATTTTCGTGAGAATCCAATGGCTTATAATTATTAGTTGCATTATTTCTTGATAGTGAAATATGATATAATGTTAATATTTTTCAGGTGGTATTGTCGGACTATTTCGTGTCAAATTTGTATGAAAGGCAACTATGTCTGTTTGATATTCAGACATTTCTTTGCGATAGAATAAAATCTCCTAGAAATCCTATGTTAAAATAATAAAGTTCTTGCTTCCTTGTGTTTTATTACTTAATTTGATGTCTTCGCTGTTCAGCACAAGTGAACACACGCATTATCATCGTTTCACTGGGAACCACAGAGCTGAAACCTAAACTTTTACGTTAGCAGGGACGTAACCCCGTCGAAAATTCTTGTCATTTTGGCAGTGAAAGACATGTAGATTTTTGTAATAATTGTAAAGTGTTGTTCCCGAAAACACGTTAGCTGCTGATTTACTGAATGGTGCACGAAAATAATGATTGCAAGGTGCAGACAAAGAAATTTTGCAGTCACTTGACATTAAAAATACTGTCTTTTATTAAAAAATGATATCCTACATAGCCAACAGTTGTCGTAAAGTTATTAAACGTTCTCTAAGTCTAATAGAAAGTCTTACATCGTGTAATGACTAAACTAAAAGGTCGCCACACATCTTTTCTGATGTACATACAGACCTTCATACGCAGGCCTCATCTCTGTTATGCATTATGATTCTGGAATATCTTCTTCTCTCTTTTCGTATCAATATTATTTCTTTCTCCTCATCTTATCTTTTTTCTGATTGCTGATTATTCTTTCTTCTTATTTCGTTTGCAAAGCTTTTAGTCCCATAAATAATACTTTTCAAACATTTTCGAGGTATATAATTACTAAATTTACCAATGCATCAAGGTATTTAACCCTCATAATCCTGTTAGCTTCAAATTATTGAATGCGAGAAAAGTTGATATATGTATGGAAATTTTGAAATAAACAAAATAATTTAGATAAACCAAGACTTTTATGTTGACGTTCGATATATAGTGTTGGTTTCCATCGTGTAATATGACAATACCGTGTAGGTAGTATCGAAAAACAAGAAAAAACATGAGTATTGCAGCTAAATGCATATTTCATTCGTTGATTCAAGAGATTGATACAAATGGTACAAGTTCAACAAAGTATTTCTTTAGATTCGACAATTCAAAGAAAACAAACGAAAACAAAAATATAGCCATAAGTTAACTTCTGCAGAGGAACACATATATATAAATTAATATTTAACCACACAGTACATTTGTATTTATGTATGATTTCATATGTATATTAAGATAAACAATCAAAAGAAAGCAAAATTACAAATAGTAACTACCAGTAATTTAAAATTTGGCTTCTTTGGTCGCTCGTAATCGGTTGTCCTCAAATATAGTTCCTTTCGTGTTGATGTTTGTAAAATCGTATAGTATCATTTTCGTGAGAATCCAATGGCTTATAATTATTAGTTGCATTATTTCTTGATAGTGAAATATGATATAATGTTAATATTTTTCAGGTGGTATTGTCGGACTATTTCGTGTCAAATTTGTATGAAAGGCAACTATGTCTGTTTGATATTCAGACATTTCTTTGCGATAGAATAAAATCTCCTAGAAATCCTATGTTAAAATAATAAAGTTCTTGCTTCCTTGTGTTTTATTACTTAATTTGATGTCTTCGCTGTTCAGCACAAGTGAACACACGCATTATCATCGTTTCACTGGGAACCACAGAGCTGAAACCTAAACTTTTACGTTAGCAGGGACGTAACCCCGTCGAAAATTCTTGTCATTTTGGCAGTGAAAGACATGTAGATTTTTGTAATAATTGTAAAGTGTTGTTCCCGAAAACACGTTAGCTGCTGATTTACTGAATGGTGCACGAAAATAATGATTGCAAGGTGCAGACAAAGAAATTTTGCAGTCACTTGACATTAAAAATACTGTCTTTTATTAAAAAATGATATCCTACATAGCCAACAGTTGTCGTAAAGTTATTAAACGTTCTCTAAGTCTAATAGAAAGTCTTACATCGTGTAATGACTAAACTAAAAGGTCGCCACACATCTTTTCTGATGTACATACAGACCTTCATACGCAGGCCTCATCTCTGTTATGCATTATGATTCTGGAATATCTTCTTCTCTCTTTTCGTATCAATATTATTTCTTTCTCCTCATCTTATCTTTTTTCTGATTGCTGATTATTCTTTCTTCTTATTTCGTTTGCAAAGCTTTTAGTCCCATAAATAATACTTTTCAAACATTTTCGAGGTATATAATTACTAAATTTACCAATGCATCAAGGTATTTAACCCTCATAATCCTGTTAGCTTCAAATTATTGAATGCGAGAAAAGTTGATATATGTATGGAAATTTTGAAATAAACAAAACAATTTAGATAAACCAAGACTTTTATGTTGACGTTCGATATATAGTGTTGGTTTCCATCGTGTAATATGACAATACCGTGTAGGTAGTATCGAAAAACAAGAAAAAACATGAGTATTGCAGCTAAATGCATATTTCATTCGTTGATTCAAGAGATTGATACAAATGGTACAAGTTCAACAAAGTATTTCTTTAGATTCGACAATTCAAAGAAAACAAACGAAAACAAAAATATAGCCATAAGTTAACTTCTGCAGAGGAACACATATATATAAATTAATATTTAACCACACAGTACATTTGTATTTATGTATGATTTCATATGTATATTAAGATAAACAATCAAAAGAAAGCAAAATTACAAATAGTAACTACCAGTAATTTAAAATTTGGCTTCTTTGGTCGCTCGTAATCGGTTGTCCTCAAATATAGTTCCTTTCGTGTTGATGTTTGTAAAATCGTATAGTATCATTTTCGTGAGAATCCAATGGCTTATAATTATTAGTTGCATTATTTCTTGATAGTGAAATATGATATAATGTTAATATTTTTCAGGTGGTATTGTCGGACTATTTCGTGTCAAATTTGTATGAAAGGCAACTATGTCTGTTTGATATTCAGACATTTCTTTGCGATAGAATAAAATCTCCTAGAAATCCTATGTTAAAATAATAAAGTTCTTGCTTCCTTGTGTTTTATTACTTAATTTGATGTCTTCGCTGTTCAGCACAAGTGAACACACGCATTATCATCGTTTCACTGGGAACCACAGAGCTGAAACCTAAACTTTTACGTTAGCAGGGACGTAACCCCGTCGAAAATTCTTGTCATTTTGGCAGTGAAAGACATGTAGATTTTTGTAATAATTGTAAAGTGTTGTTCCCGAAAACACGTTAGCTGCTGATTTACTGAATGGTGCACGAAAATAATGATTGCAAGGTGCAGACAAAGAAATTTTGCAGTCACTTGACATTAAAAATACTGTCTTTTATTAAAAAATGATATCCTACATAGCCAACAGTTGTCGTAAAGTTATTAAACGTTCTCTAAGTCTAATAGAAAGTCTTACATCGTGTAATGACTAAACTAAAAGGTCGCCACACATCTTTTCTGATGTACATACAGACCTTCATACGCAGGCCTCATCTCTGTTATGCATTATGATTCTGGAATATCTTCTTCTCTCTTTTCGTATCAATATTATTTCTTTCTCCTCATCTTATCTTTTTTCTGATTGCTGATTATTCTTTCTTCTTATTTCGTTTGCAAAGCTTTTAGTCCCATAAATAATACTTTTCAAACATTTTCGAGGTATATAATTACTAAATTTACCAATGCATCAAGGTATTTAACCCTCATAATCCTGTTAGCTTCAAATTATTGAATGCGAGAAAAGTTGATATATGTATGGAAATTTTGAAATAAACAAAACAATTTAGATAAACCAAGACTTTTATGTTGACGTTCGATATATAGTGTTGGTTTCCATCGTGTAATATGACAATACCGTGTAGGTAGTATCGAAAAACAAGAAAAAACATGAGTATTGCAGCTAAATGCATATTTCATTCGTTGATTCAAGAGATTGATACAAATGGTACAAGTTCAACAAAGTATTTCTTTAGATTCGACAATTCAAAGAAAACAAACGAAAACAAAAATATAGCCATAAGTTAACTTCTGCAGAGGAACACATATATATAAATTAATATTTAACCACACAGTACATTTGTATTTATGTATGATTTCATATGTATATTAAGATAAACAATCAAAAGAAAGCAAAATTACAAATAGTAACTACCAGTAATTTAAAATTTGGCTTCTTTGGTCGCTCGTAATCGGTTGTCCTCAAATATAGTTCCTTTCGTGTTGATGTTTGTAAAATCGTATAGTATCATTTTCGTGAGAATCCAATGGCTTATAATTATTAGTTGCATTATTTCTTGATAGTGAAATATGATATAATGTTAATATTTTTCAGGTGGTATTGTCGGACTATTTCGTGTCAAATTTGTATGAAAGGCAACTATGTCTGTTTGATATTCAGACATTTCTTTGCGATAGAATAAAATCTCCTAGAAATCCTATGTTAAAATAATAAAGTTCTTGCTTCCTTGTGTTTTATTACTTAATTTGATGTCTTCGCTGTTCAGCACAAGTGAACACACGCATTATCATCGTTTCACTGGGAACCACAGAGCTGAAACCTAAACTTTTACGTTAGCAGGGACGTAACCCCGTCGAAAATTCTTGTCATTTTGGCAGTGAAAGACATGTAGATTTTTGTAATAATTGTAAAGTGTTGTTCCCGAAAACACGTTAGCTGCTGATTTACTGAATGGTGCACGAAAATAATGATTGCAAGGTGCAGACAAAGAAATTTTGCAGTCACTTGACATTAAAAATACTGTCTTTTATTAAAAAATGATATCCTACATAGCCAACAGTTGTCGTAAAGTTATTAAACGTTCTCTAAGTCTAATAGAAAGTCTTACATCGTGTAATGACTAAACTAAAAGGTCGCCACACATCTTTTCTGATGTACATACAGACCTTCATACGCAGGCCTCATCTCTGTTATGCATTATGATTCTGGAATATCTTCTTCTCTCTTTTCGTATCAATATTATTTCTTTCTCCTCATCTTATCTTTTTTCTGATTGCTGATTATTCTTTCTTCTTATTTCGTTTGCAAAGCTTTTAGTCCCATAAATAATACTTTTCAAACATTTTCGAGGTATATAATTACTAAATTTACCAATGCATCAAGGTATTTAAGCCTCATAATCCTGTTAGCTTCAAATTATTGAATGCGAGAAAAGTTGATATATGTATGGAAATTTTGAAATAAACAAAACAATTTAGATAAACCAAGACTTTTATGTTGACGTTCGATATATAGTGTTGGTTTCCATCGTGTAATATGACAATACCGTGTAGGTAGTATCGAAAAACAAGAAAAAACATGAGTATTGCAGCTAAATGCATATTTCATTCGTTGATTCAAGAGATTGATACAAATGGTACAAGTTCAACAAAGTATTTCTTTAGATTCGACAATTCAAAGAAAACAAACGAAAACAAAAATATAGCCATAAGTTAACTTCTGCAGAGGAACACATATATATAAATTAATATTTAACCACACAGTACATTTGTATTTATGTATGATTTCATATGTATATTAAGATAAACAATCAAAAGAAAGCAAAATTACAAATAGTAACTACCAGTAATTTAAAATTTGGCTTCTTTGGTCGCTCGTAATCGGTTGTCCTCAAATATAGTTCCTTTCGTGTTGATGTTTGTAAAATCGTATAGTATCATTTTCGTGAGAATCCAATGGCTTATAATTATTAGTTGCATTATTTCTTGATAGTGAAATATGATATAATGTTAATATTTTTCAGGTGGTATTGTCGGACTATTTCGTGTCAAATTTGTATGAAAGGCAACTATGTCTGTTTGATATTCAGACATTTCTTTGCGATAGAATAAAATCTCCTAGAAATCCTATGTTAAAATAATAAAGTTCTTGCTTCCTTGTGTTTTATTACTTAATTTGATGTCTTCGCTGTTCAGCACAAGTGAACACACGCATTATCATCGTTTCACTGGGAACCACAGAGCTGAAACCTAAACTTTTACGTTAGCAGGGACGTAACCCCGTCGAAAATTCTTGTCATTTTGGCAGTGAAAGGCATGTAGATTTTTGTAATAATTGTAAAGTGTTGTTCCCGAAAACACGTTAGCTGCTGATTTACTGAATGGTGCACGAAAATAATGATTGCAAGGTGCAGACAAAGAAATTTTGCAGTCACTTGACATTAAAAATACTGTCTTTTATTAAAAAATGATATCCTACATAGCCAACAGTTGTCGTAAAGTTATTAAACGTTCTCTAATTCTAATAGAAAGTCTTACATCGTGTAATGACAAAACTAAAAGGTCGCCACACATCTTTTCTGATGTACATACAGACCTTCATACGCAGGCCTCATCTCTGTTATGCATTATGATTCTGGAATATCTTCTTCTCTCTTTTCGTATCAATATTATTTCTTTCTCCTCATCTTATCTTTTTTCTGATTGCTGATTATTCTTTCTTCTTATTTCGTTTGCAAAGCTTTTAGTCCCATAAATAATACTTTTCAAACATTTTCGAGGTATATAATTACTAAATTTACCAATGCATCAAGGTATTTAACCCTCATAATCCTGTTAGCTTCAAATTATTGAATGCGAGAAAAGTTGATATATGTATGGAAATTTTGAAATAAACAAAATAATTTAGATAAACCAAGACTTTTATGTTGACGTTCGATATATAGTGTTGGTTTCCATCGTGTAATATGACAATACCGTGTAGGTAGTATCGAAAAACAAGAAAAAACATGAGTATTGCAGCTAAATGCATATTTCATTCGTTGATTCAAGAGATTGATACAAATGGTACAAGTTCAACAAAGTATTTCTTTAGATTCGACAATTCAAAGAAAACAAACGAAAACAAAAATATAGCCATAAGTTAACTTCTGCAGAGGAACACATATATATAAATTAATATTTAACCACACAGTACATTTGTATTTATGTATGATTTCATATGTATATTAAGATAAACAATCAAAAGAAAGCAAAATTACAAATAGTAACTACCAGTAATTTAAAATTTGGCTTCTTTGGTCGCTCGTAATCGGTTGTCCTCAAATATAGTTCCTTTCGTGTTGATGTTTGTAAAATCGTATAGTATCATTTTCGTGAGAATCCAATGGCTTATAATTATTAGTTGCATTATTTCTTGATAGTGAAATATGATATAATGTTAATATTTTTCAGGTGGTATTGTCGGACTATTTCGTGTCAAATTTGTATGAAAGGCAACTATGTCTGTTTGATATTCAGACATTTCTTTGCGATAGAATAAAATCTCCTAGAAATCCTATGTTAAAATAATAAAGTTCTTGCTTCCTTGTGTTTTATTACTTAATTTGATGTCTTCGCTGTTCAGCACAAGTGAACACACGCATTATCATCGTTTCACTGGGAACCACAGAGCTGAAACCTAAACTTTTACGTTAGCAGGGACGTAACCCCGTCGAAAATTCTTGTCATTTTGGCAGTGAAAGACATGTAGATTTTTGTAATAATTGTAAAGTGTTGTTCCCGAAAACACGTTAGCTGCTGATTTACTGAATGGTGCACGAAAATAATGATTGCAAGGTGCAGACAAAGAAATTTTGCAGTCAGTTGACATTAAAAATACTGTCTTTTATTAAAAAATGATATCCTACATAGCCAACAGTTGTCGTAAAGTTATTAAACGTTCTCTAAGTCTAATAGAAAGTCTTACATCGTGTAATGACTAAACTAAAAGGTCGCCACACATCTTTTCTGATGTACATACAGACCTTCATACGCAGGCCTCATCTCTGTTATGCATTATGATTCTGGAATATCTTCTTCTCTCTTTTCGTATCAATATTATTTCTTTCTCCTCATCTTATCTTTTTTCTGATTGCTGATTATTCTTTCTTCTTATTTCGTTTGCAAAGCTTTTAGTCCCATAAATAATACTTTTCAAACATTTTCGAGGTATATAATTACTAAATTTACCAATGCATCAAGGTATTTAACCCTCATAATCCTGTTAGCTTCAAATTATTGAATGCGAGAAAAGTTGATATATGTATGAAAATTTTGAAATAAACAAAATAATTTAGATAAACCAAGACTTTTATGTTGACGTTCGATATATAGTGTTGGTTTCCATCGTGTAATATGACAATACCGTGTAGGTAGTATCGAAAAACAAGAAAAAACATGAGTATTGCAGCTAAATGCATATTTCATTCGTTGATTCAAGAGATTGATACAAATGGTACAAGTTCAACAAAGTATTTCTTTAGATTCGACAATTCAAAGAAAACAAACGAAAACAAAAATATAGCCATAAGTTAACTTCTGCAGAGGAACACATATATATAAATTAATATTTAACCACACAGTACATTTGTATTTATGTATGATTTCATATGTATATTAAGATAAACAATCAAAAGAAAGCAAAATTACAAATAGTAACTACCAGTAATTTAAAATTTGGCTTCTTTGGTCGCTCGTAATCGGTTGTCCTCAAATATAGTTCCTTTCGTGTTGATGTTTGTAAAATCGTATAGTATCATTTTCGTGAGAATCCAATGGCTTATAATTATTAGTTGCATTATTTCTTGATAGTGAAATATGATATAATGTTAATATTTTTCAGGTGGTATTGTCGGACTATTTCGTGTCAAATTTGTATGAAAGGCAACTATGTCTGTTTGATATTCAGACATTTCTTTGCGATAGAATAAAATCTCCTAGAAATCCTATGTTAAAATAATAAAGTTCTTGCTTCCTTGTGTTTTATTACTTAATTTGATGTCTTCGCTGTTCAGCACAAGTGAACACACGCATTATCATCGTTTCACTGGGAACCACAGAGCTGAAACCTAAACTTTTACGTTAGCAGGGACGTAACCCCGTCGAAAATTCTTGTCATTTTGGCAGTGAAAGGCATGTAGATTTTTGTAATAATTGTAAAGTGTTGTTCCCGAAAACACGTTAGCTGCTGATTTACTGAATGGTGCACGAAAATAATGATTGCAAGGTGCAGACAAAGAAATTTTGCAGTCACTTGACATTAAAAATACTGTCTTTTATTAAAAAATGATATCCTACATAGCCAACAGTTGTCGTAAAGTTATTAAACGTTCTCTAATTCTAATAGAAAGTCTTACATCGTGTAATGACAAAACTAAAAGGTCGCCACACATCTTTTCTGATGTACATACAGACCTTCATACGCAGGCCTCATCTCTGTTATGCATTATGATTCTGGAATATCTTCTTCTCTCTTTTCGTATCAATATTATTTCTTTCTCCTCATCTTATCTTTTTTCTGATTGCTGATTATTCTTTCTTCTTATTTCGTTTGCAAAGCTTTTAGTCCCATAAATAATACTTTTCAAACATTTTCGAGGTATATAATTACTAAATTTACCAATGCATCAAGGTATTTAACCCTCATAATCCTGTTAGCTTCAAATTATTGAATGCGAGAAAAGTTGATATATGTATGGAAATTTTGAAATAAACAAAATAATTTAGATAAACCAAGACTTTTATGTTGACGTTCGATATATAGTGTTGGTTTCCATCGTGTAATATGACAATACCGTGTAGGTAGTATCGAAAAACAAGAAAAAACATGAGTATTGCAGCTAAATGCATATTTCATTCGTTGATTCAAGAGATTGATACAAATGGTACAAGTTCAACAAAGTATTTCTTTAGATTCGACAATTCAAAGAAAACAAACGAAAACAAAAATATAGCCATAAGTTAACTTCTGCAGAGGAACACATATATATAAATTAATATTTAACCACACAGTACATTTGTATTTATGTATGATTTCATATGTATATTAAGATAAACAATCAAAAGAAAGCAAAATTACAAATAGTAACTACCAGTAATTTAAAATTTGGCTTCTTTGGTCGCTCGTAATCGGTTGTCCTCAAATATAGTTCCTTTCGTGTTGATGTTTGTAAAATCGTATAGTATCATTTTCGTGAGAATCCAATGGCTTATAATTATTAGTTGCATTATTTCTTGATAGTGAAATATGATATAATGTTAATATTTTTCAGGTGGTATTGTCGGACTATTTCGTGTCAAATTTGTATGAAAGGCAACTATGTCTGTTTGATATTCAGACATTTCTTTGCGATAGAATAAAATCTCCTAGAAATCCTATGTTAAAATAATAAAGTTCTTGCTTCCTTGTGTTTTATTACTTAATTTGATGTCTTCGCTGTTCAGCACAAGTGAACACACGCATTATCATCGTTTCACTGGGAACCACAGAGCTGAAACCTAAACTTTTACGTTAGCAGGGACGTAACCCCGTCGAAAATTCTTGTCATTTTGGCAGTGAAAGACATGTAGATTTTTGTAATAATTGTAAAGTGTTGTTCCCGAAAACACGTTAGCTGCTGATTTACTGAATGGTGCACGAAAATAATGATTGCAAGGTGCAGACAAAGAAATTTTGCAGTCAGTTGACATTAAAAATACTGTCTTTTATTAAAAAATGATATCCTACATAGCCAACAGTTGTCGTAAAGTTATTAAACGTTCTCTAAGTCTAATAGAAAGTCTTACATCGTGTAATGACTAAACTAAAAGGTCGCCACACATCTTTTCTGATGTACATACAGACCTTCATACGCAGGCCTCATCTCTGTTATGCATTATGATTCTGGAATATCTTCTTCTCTCTTTTCGTATCAATATTATTTCTTTCTCCTCATCTTATCTTTTTTCTGATTGCTGATTATTCTTTCTTCTTATTTCGTTTGCAAAGCTTTTAGTCCCATAAATAATACTTTTCAAACATTTTCGAGGTATATAATTACTAAATTTACCAATGCATCAAGGTATTTAACCCTCATAATCCTGTTAGCTTCAAATTATTGAATGCGAGAAAAGTTGATATATGTATGAAAATTTTGAAATAAACAAAATAATTTAGATAAACCAAGACTTTTATGTTGACGTTCGATATATAGTGTTGGTTTCCATCGTGTAATATGACAATACCGTGTAGGTAGTATCGAAAAACAAGAAAAAACATGAGTATTGCAGCTAAATGCATATTTCATTCGTTGATTCAAGAGATTGATACAAATGGTACAAGTTCAACAAAGTATTTCTTTAGATTCGACAATTCAAAGAAAACAAACGAAAACAAAAATATAGCCATAAGTTAACTTCTGCAGAGGAACACATATATATAAATTAATATTTAACCACACAGTACATTTGTATTTATGTATGATTTCATATGTATATTAAGATAAACAATCAAAAGAAAGCAAAATTACAAATAGTAACTACCAGTAATTTAAAATTTGGCTTCTTTGGTCGCTCGTAATCGGTTGTCCTCAAATATAGTTCCTTTCGTGTTGATGTTTGTAAAATCGTATAGTATCATTTTCGTGAGAATCCAATGGCTTATAATTATTAGTTGCATTATTTCTTGATAGTGAAATATGATATAATGTTAATATTTTTCAGGTGGTATTGTCGGACTATTTCGTGTCAAATTTGTATGAAAGGCAACTATGTCTGTTTGATATTCAGACATTTCTTTGCGATAGAATAAAATCTCCTAGAAATCCTATGTTAAAATAATAAAGTTCTTGCTTCCTTGTGTTTTATTACTTAATTTGATGTCTTCGCTGTTCAGCACAAGTGAACACACGCATTATCATCGTTTCACTGGGAACCACAGAGCTGAAACCTAAACTTTTACGTTAGCAGGGACGTAACCCCGTCGAAAATTCTTGTCATTTTGGCAGTGAAAGACATGTAGATTTTTGTAATAATTGTAAAGTGTTGTTCCCGAAAACACGTTAGCTGCTGATTTACTGAATGGTGCACGAAAATAATGATTGCAAGGTGCAGACAAAGAAATTTTGCAGTCAGTTGACATTAAAAATACTGTCTTTTATTAAAAAATGATATCCTACATAGCCAACAGTTGTCGTAAAGTTATTAAACGTTCTCTAAGTCTAATAGAAAGTCTTACATCGTGTAATGACTAAACTAAAAGGTCGCCACACATCTTTTCTGATGTACATACAGACCTTCATACGCAGGCCTCATCTCTGTTATGCATTATGATTCTGGAATATCTTCTTCTCTCTTTTCGTATCAATATTATTTCTTTCTCCTCATCTTATCTTTTTTCTGATTGCTGATTATTCTTTCTTCTTATTTCGTTTGCAAAGCTTTTAGTCCCATAAATAATACTTTTCAAACATTTTCGAGGTATATAATTACTAAATTTACCAATGCATCAAGGTATTTAACCCTCATAATCCTGTTAGCTTCAAATTATTGAATGCGAGAAAAGTTGATATATGTATGAAAATTTTGAAATAAACAAAATAATTTAGATAAACCAAGACTTTTATGTTGACGTTCGATATATAGTGTTGGTTTCCATCGTGTAATATGACAATACCGTGTAGGTAGTATCGAAAAACAAGAAAAAACATGAGTATTGCAGCTAAATGCATATTTCATTCGTTGATTCAAGAGATTGATACAAATGGTACAAGTTCAACAAAGTATTTCTTTAGATTCGACAATTCAAAGAAAACAAACGAAAACAAAAATATAGCCATAAGTTAACTTCTGCAGAGGAACACATATATATAAATTAATATTTAACCACACAGTACATTTGTATTTATGTATGATTTCATATGTATATTAAGATAAACAATCAAAAGAAAGCAAAATTACAAATAGTAACTACCAGTAATTTAAAATTTGGCTTCTTTGGTCGCTCGTAATCGGTTGTCCTCAAATATAGTTCCTTTCGTGTTGATGTTTGTAAAATCGTATAGTATCATTTTCGTGAGAATCCAATGGCTTATAATTATTAGTTGCATTATTTCTTGATAGTGAAATATGATATAATGTTAATATTTTTCAGGTGGTATTGTCGGACTATTTCGTGTCAAATTTGTATGAAAGGCAACTATGTCTGTTTGATATTCAGACATTTCTTTGCGATAGAATAAAATCTCCTAGAAATCCTATGTTAAAATAATAAAGTTCTTGCTTCCTTGTGTTTTATTACTTAATTTGATGTCTTCGCTGTTCAGCACAAGTGAACACACGCATTATCATCGTTTCACTGGGAACCACAGAGCTGAAACCTAAACTTTTACGTTAGCAGGGACGTAACCCCGTCGAAAATTCTTGTCATTTTGGCAGTGAAAGACATGTAGATTTTTGTAATAATTGTAAAGTGTTGTTCCCGAAAACACGTTAGCTGCTGATTTACTGAATGGTGCACGAAAATAATGATTGCAAGGTGCAGACAAAGAAATTTTGCAGTCACTTGACATTAAAAATACTGTCTTTTATTAAAAAATGATATCCTACATAGCCAACAGTTGTCGTAAAGTTATTAAACGTTCTCTAAGTCTAATAGAAAGTCTTACATCGTGTAATGACTAAACTAAAAGGTCGCCACACATCTTTTCTGATGTACATACAGACCTTCATACGCAGGCCTCATCTCTGTTATGCATTATGATTCTGGAATATCTTCTTCTCTCTTTTCGTATCAATATTATTTCTTTCTCCTCATCTTATCTTTTTTCTGATTGCTGATTATTCTTTCTTCTTATTTCGTTTGCAAAGCTTTTAGTCCCATAAATAATACTTTTCAAACATTTTCGAGGTATATAATTACTAAATTTACCAATGCATCAAGGTATTTAACCCTCATAATCCTGTTAGCTTCAAATTATTGAATGCGAGAAAAGTTGATATATGTATGGAAATTTTGAAATAAACAAAATAATTTAGATAAACCAAGACTTTTATGTTGACGTTCGATATATAGTGTTGGTTTCCATCGTGTAATATGACAATACCGTGTAGGTAGTATCGAAAAACAAGAAAAAACATGAGTATTGCAGCTAAATGCATATTTCATTCGTTGATTCAAGAGATTGATACAAATGGTACAAGTTCAACAAAGTATTTCTTTAGATTCGACAATTCAAAGAAAACAAACGAAAACAAAAATATAGCCATAAGTTAACTTCTGCAGAGGAACACATATATATAAATTAATATTTAACCACACAGTACATTTGTATTTATGTATGATTTCATATGTATATTAAGATAAACAATCAAAAGAAAGCAAAATTACAAATAGTAACTACCAGTAATTTAAAATTTGGCTTCTTTGGTCGCTCGTAATCGGTTGTCCTCAAATATAGTTCCTTTCGTGTTGATGTTTGTAAAATCGTATAGTATCATTTTCGTGAGAATCCAATGGCTTATAATTATTAGTTGCATTATTTCTTGATAGTGAAATATGATATAATGTTAATATTTTTCAGGTGGTATTGTCGGACTATTTCGTGTCAAATTTGTATGAAAGGCAACTATGTCTGTTTGATATTCAGACATTTCTTTGCGATAGAATAAAATCTCCTAGAAATCCTATGTTAAAATAATAAAGTTCTTGCTTCCTTGTGTTTTATTACTTAATTTGATGTCTTCGCTGTTCAGCACAAGTGAACACACGCATTATCATCGTTTCACTGGGAACCACAGAGCTGAAACCTAAACTTTTACGTTAGCAGGGACGTAACCCCGTCGAAAATTCTTGTCATTTTGGCAGTGAAAGACATGTAGATTTTTGTAATAATTGTAAAGTGTTGTTCCCGAAAACACGTTAGCTGCTGATTTACTGAATGGTGCACGAAAATAATGATTGCAAGGTGCAGACAAAGAAATTTTGCAGTCACTTGACATTAAAAATACTGTCTTTTATTAAAAAATGATATCCTACATAGCCAACAGTTGTCGTAAAGTTATTAAACGTTCTCTAAGTCTAATAGAAAGTCTTACATCGTGTAATGACTAAACTAAAAGGTCGCCACACATCTTTTCTGATGTACATACAGACCTTCATACGCAGGCCTCATCTCTGTTATGCATTATGATTCTGGAATATCTTCTTCTCTCTTTTCGTATCAATATTATTTCTTTCTCCTCATCTTATCTTTTTTCTGATTGCTGATTATTCTTTCTTCTTATTTCGTTTGCAAAGCTTTTAGTCCCATAAATAATACTTTTCAAACATTTTCGAGGTATATAATTACTAAATTTACCAATGCATCAAGGTATTTAACCCTCATAATCCTGTTAGCTTCAAATTATTGAATGCGAGAAAAGTTGATATATGTATGGAAATTTTGAAATAAACAAAATAATTTAGATAAACCAAGACTTTTATGTTGACGTTCGATATATAGTGTTGGTTTCCATCGTGTAATATGACAATACCGTGTAGGTAGTATCGAAAAACAAGAAAAAACATGAGTATTGCAGCTAAATGCATATTTCATTCGTTGATTCAAGAGATTGATACAAATGGTACAAGTTCAACAAAGTATTTCTTTAGATTCGACAATTCAAAGAAAACAAACGAAAACAAAAATATAGCCATAAGTTAACTTCTGCAGAGGAACACATATATATAAATTAATATTTAACCACACAGTACATTTGTATTTATGTATGATTTCATATGTATATTAAGATAAACAATCAAAAGAAAGCAAAATTACAAATAGTAACTACCAGTAATTTAAAATTTGGCTTCTTTGGTCGCTCGTAATCGGTTGTCCTCAAATATAGTTCCTTTCGTGTTGATGTTTGTAAAATCGTATAGTATCATTTTCGTGAGAATCCAATGGCTTATAATTATTAGTTGCATTATTTCTTGATAGTGAAATATGATATAATGTTAATATTTTTCAGGTGGTATTGTCGGACTATTTCGTGTCAAATTTGTATGAAAGGCAACTATGTCTGTTTGATATTCAGACATTTCTTTGCGATAGAATAAAATCTCCTAGAAATCCTATGTTAAAATAATAAAGTTCTTGCTTCCTTGTGTTTTATTACTTAATTTGATGTCTTCGCTGTTCAGCACAAGTGAACACACGCATTATCATCGTTTCACTGGGAACCACAGAGCTGAAACCTAAACTTTTACGTTAGCAGGGACGTAACCCCGTCGAAAATTCTTGTCATTTTGGCAGTGAAAGACATGTAGATTTTTGTAATAATTGTAAAGTGTTGTTCCCGAAAACACGTTAGCTGCTGATTTACTGAATGGTGCACGAAAATAATGATTGCAAGGTGCAGACAAAGAAATTTTGCAGTCACTTGACATTAAAAATACTGTCTTTTATTAAAAAATGATATCCTACATAGCCAACAGTTGTCGTAAAGTTATTAAACGTTCTCTAAGTCTAATAGAAAGTCTTACATCGTGTAATGACTAAACTAAAAGGTCGCCACACATCTTTTCTGATGTACATACAGACCTTCATACGCAGGCCTCATCTCTGTTATGCATTATGATTCTGGAATATCTTCTTCTCTCTTTTCGTATCAATATTATTTCTTTCTCCTCATCTTATCTTTTTTCTGATTGCTGATTATTCTTTCTTCTTATTTCGTTTGCAAAGCTTTTAGTCCCATAAATAATACTTTTCAAACATTTTCGAGGTATATAATTACTAAATTTACCAATGCATCAAGGTATTTAACCCTCATAATCCTGTTAGCTTCAAATTATTGAATGCGAGAAAAGTTGATATATGTATGGAAATTTTGAAATAAACAAAATAATTTAGATAAACCAAGACTTTTATGTTGACGTTCGATATATAGTGTTGGTTTCCATCGTGTAATATGACAATACCGTGTAGGTAGTATCGAAAAACAAGAAAAAACATGAGTATTGCAGCTAAATGCATATTTCATTCGTTGATTCAAGAGATTGATACAAATGGTACAAGTTCAACAAAGTATTTCTTTAGATTCGACAATTCAAAGAAAACAAACGAAAACAAAAATATAGCCATAAGTTAACTTCTGCAGAGGAACACATATATATAAATTAATATTTAACCACACAGTACATTTGTATTTATGTATGATTTCATATGTATATTAAGATAAACAATCAAAAGAAAGCAAAATTACAAATAGTAACTACCAGTAATTTAAAATTTGGCTTCTTTGGTCGCTCGTAATCGGTTGTCCTCAAATATAGTTCCTTTCGTGTTGATGTTTGTAAAATCGTATAGTATCATTTTCGTGAGAATCCAATGGCTTATAATTATTAGTTGCATTATTTCTTGATAGTGAAATATGATATAATGTTAATATTTTTCAGGTGGTATTGTCGGACTATTTCGTGTCAAATTTGTATGAAAGGCAACTATGTCTGTTTGATATTCAGACATTTCTTTGCGATAGAATAAAATCTCCTAGAAATCCTATGTTAAAATAATAAAGTTCTTGCTTCCTTGTGTTTTATTACTTAATTTGATGTCTTCGCTGTTCAGCACAAGTGAACACACGCATTATCATCGCTTCACTGGGAACCACAGAGCTGAAACCTAAACTTTTACGTTAGCAGGGACGTAACCCCGTCGAAAATTCTTGTCATTTTGGCAGTGAAAGACATGTAGATTTTTGTAATAATTGTAAAGTGTTGTTCCCGAAAACACGTTAGCTGCTGATTTACTGAATGGTGCACGAAAATAATGATTGCAAGGTGCAGACAAAGAAATTTTGCAGTCACTTGACATTAAAAATACTGTCTTTTATTAAAAAATGATATCCTACATAGCCAACAGTTGTCGTAAAGTTATTAAACGTTCTCTAAGTCTAATAGAAAGTCTTACATCGTGTAATGACTAAACTAAAAGGTCGCCACACATCTTTTCTGATGTACATACAGACCTTCATACGCAGGCCTCATCTCTGTTATGCATTATGATTCTGGAATATCTTCTTCTCTCTTTTCGTATCAATATTATTTCTTTCTCCTCATCTTATCTTTTTTCTGATTGCTGATTATTCTTTCTTCTTATTTCGTTTGCAAAGCTTTTAGTCCCATAAATAATACTTTTCAAACATTTTCGAGGTATATAATTACTAAATTTACCAATGCATCAAGGTATTTAACCCTCATAATCCTGTTAGCTTCAAATTATTGAATGCGAGAAAAGTTGATATATGTATGGAAATTTTGAAATAAACAAAATAATTTAGATAAACCAAGACTTTTATGTTGACGTTCGATATATAGTGTTGGTTTCCATCGTGTAATATGACAATACCGTGTAGGTAGTATCGAAAAACAAGAAAAAACATGAGTATTGCAGCTAAATGCATATTTCATTCGTTGATTCAAGAGATTGATACAAATGGTACAAGTTCAACAAAGTATTTCTTTAGATTCGACAATTCAAAGAAAACAAACGAAAACAAAAATATAGCCATAAGTTAACTTCTGCAGAGGAACACATATATATAAATTAATATTTAACCACACAGTACATTTGTATTTATGTATGATTTCATATGTATATTAAGATAAACAATCAAAAGAAAGCAAAATTACAAATAGTAACTACCAGTAATTTAAAATTTGGCTTCTTTGGTCGCTCGTAATCGGTTGTCCTCAAATATAGTTCCTTTCGTGTTGATGTTTGTAAAATCGTATAGTATCATTTTCGTGAGAATCCAATGGCTTATAATTATTAGTTGCATTATTTCTTGATAGTGAAATATGATATAATGTTAATATTTTTCAGGTGGTATTGTCGGACTATTTCGTGTCAAATTTGTATGAAAGGCAACTATGTCTGTTTGATATTCAGACATTTCTTTGCGATAGAATAAAATCTCCTAGAAATCCTATGTTAAAATAATAAAGTTCTTGCTTCCTTGTGTTTTATTACTTAATTTGATGTCTTCGCTGTTCAGCACAAGTGAACACACGCATTATCATCGTTTCACTGGGAACCACAGAGCTGAAACCTAAACTTTTACGTTAGCAGGGACGTAACCCCGTCGAAAATTCTTGTCATTTTGGCAGTGAAAGACATGTAGATTTTTGTAATAATTGTAAAGTGTTGTTCCCGAAAACACGTTAGCTGCTGATTTACTGAATGGTGCACGAAAATAATGATTGCAAGGTGCAGACAAAGAAATTTTGCAGTCACTTGACATTAAAAATACTGTCTTTTATTAAAAAATGATATCCTACATAGCCAACAGTTGTCGTAAAGTTATTAAACGTTCTCTAAGTCTAATAGAAAGTCTTACATCGTGTAATGACTAAACTAAAAGGTCGCCACACATCTTTTCTGATGTACATACAGACCTTCATACGCAGGCCTCATCTCTGTTATGCATTATGATTCTGGAATATCTTCTTCTCTCTTTTCGTATCAATATTATTTCTTTCTCCTCATCTTATCTTTTTTCTGATTGCTGATTATTCTTTCTTCTTATTTCGTTTGCAAAGCTTTTAGTCCCATAAATAATACTTTTCAAACATTTTCGAGGTATATAATTACTAAATTTACCAATGCATCAAGGTATTTAACCCTCATAATCCTGTTAGCTTCAAATTATTGAATGCGAGAAAAGTTGATATATGTATGGAAATTTTGAAATAAACAAAATAATTTAGATAAACCAAGACTTTTATGTTGACGTTCGATATATAGTGTTGGTTTCCATCGTGTAATATGACAATACCGTGTAGGTAGTATCGAAAAACAAGAAAAAACATGAGTATTGCAGCTAAATGCATATTTCATTCGTTGATTCAAGAGATTGATACAAATGGTACAAGTTCAACAAAGTATTTCTTTAGATTCGACAATTCAAAGAAAACAAACGAAAACAAAAATATAGCCATAAGTTAACTTCTGCAGAGGAACACATATATATAAATTAATATTTAACCACACAGTACATTTGTATTTATGTATGATTTCATATGTATATTAAGATAAACAATCAAAAGAAAGCAAAATTACAAATAGTAACTACCAGTAATTTAAAATTTGGCTTCTTTGGTCGCTCGTAATCGGTTGTCCTCAAATATAGTTCCTTTCGTGTTGATGTTTGTAAAATCGTATAGTATCATTTTCGTGAGAATCCAATGGCTTATAATTATTAGTTGCATTATTTCTTGATAGTGAAATATGATATAATGTTAATATTTTTCAGGTGGTATTGTCGGACTATTTCGTGTCAAATTTGTATGAAAGGCAACTATGTCTGTTTGATATTCAGACATTTCTTTGCGATAGAATAAAATCTCCTAGAAATCCTATGTTAAAATAATAAAGTTCTTGCTTCCTTGTGTTTTATTACTTAATTTGATGTCTTCGCTGTTCAGCACAAGTGAACACACGCATTATCATCGTTTCACTGGGAACCACAGAGCTGAAACCTAAACTTTTACGTTAGCAGGGACGTAACCCCGTCGAAAATTCTTGTCATTTTGGCAGTGAAAGACATGTAGATTTTTGTAATAATTGTAAAGTGTTGTTCCCGAAAACACGTTAGCTGCTGATTTACTGAATGGTGCACGAAAATAATGATTGCAAGGTGCAGACAAAGAAATTTTGCAGTCACTTGACATTAAAAATACTGTCTTTTATTAAAAAATGATATCCTACATAGCCAACAGTTGTCGTAAAGTTATTAAACGTTCTCTAAGTCTAATAGAAAGTCTTACATCGTGTAATGACTAAACTAAAAGGTCGCCACACATCTTTTCTGATGTACATACAGACCTTCATACGCAGGCCTCATCTCTGTTATGCATTATGATTCTGGAATATCTTCTTCTCTCTTTTCGTATCAATATTATTTCTTTCTCCTCATCTTATCTTTTTTCTGATTGCTGATTATTCTTTCTTCTTATTTCGTTTGCAAAGCTTTTAGTCCCATAAATAATACTTTTCAAACATTTTCGAGGTATATAATTACTAAATTTACCAATGCATCAAGGTATTTAACCCTCATAATCCTGTTAGCTTCAAATTATTGAATGCGAGAAAAGTTGATATATGTATGGAAATTTTGAAATAAACAAAATAATTTAGATAAACCAAGACTTTTATGTTGACGTTCGATATATAGTGTTGGTTTCCATCGTGTAATATGACAATACCGTGTAGGTAGTATCGAAAAACAAGAAAAAACATGAGTATTGCAGCTAAATGCATATTTCATTCGTTGATTCAAGAGATTGATACAAATGGTACAAGTTCAACAAAGTATTTCTTTAGATTCGACAATTCAAAGAAAACAAACGAAAACAAAAATATAGCCATAAGTTAACTTCTGCAGAGGAACACATATATATAAATTAATATTTAACCACACAGTACATTTGTATTTATGTATGATTTCATATGTATATTAAGATAAACAATCAAAAGAAAGCAAAATTACAAATAGTAACTACCAGTAATTTAAAATTTGGCTTCTTTGGTCGCTCGTAATCGGTTGTCCTCAAATATAGTTCCTTTCGTGTTGATGTTTGTAAAATCGTATAGTATCATTTTCGTGAGAATCCAATGGCTTATAATTATTAGTTGCATTATTTCTTGATAGTGAAATATGATATAATGTTAATATTTTTCAGGTGGTATTGTCGGACTATTTCGTGTCAAATTTGTATGAAAGGCAACTATGTCTGTTTGATATTCAGACATTTCTTTGCGATAGAATAAAATCTCCTAGAAATCCTATGTTAAAATAATAAAGTTCTTGCTTCCTTGTGTTTTATTACTTAATTTGATGTCTTCGCTGTTCAGCACAAGTGAACACACGCATTATCATCGTTTCACTGGGAACCACAGAGCTGAAACCTAAACTTTTACGTTAGCAGGGACGTAACCCCGTCGAAAATTCTTGTCATTTTGGCAGTGAAAGACATGTAGATTTTTGTAATAATTGTAAAGTGTTGTTCCCGAAAACACGTTAGCTGCTGATTTACTGAATGGTGCACGAAAATAATGATTGCAAGGTGCAGACAAAGAAATTTTGCAGTCACTTGACATTAAAAATACTGTCTTTTATTAAAAAATGATATCCTACATAGCCAACAGTTGTCGTAAAGTTATTAAACGTTCTCTAAGTCTAATAGAAAGTCTTACATCGTGTAATGACTAAACTAAAAGGTCGCCACACATCTTTTCTGATGTACATACAGACCTTCATACGCAGGCCTCATCTCTGTTATGCATTATGATTCTGGAATATCTTCTTCTCTCTTTTCGTATCAATATTATTTCTTTCTCCTCATCTTATCTTTTTTCTGATTGCTGATTATTCTTTCTTCTTATTTCGTTTGCAAAGCTTTTAGTCCCATAAATAATACTTTTCAAACATTTTCGAGGTATATAATTACTAAATTTACCAATGCATCAAGGTATTTAACCCTCATAATCCTGTTAGCTTCAAATTATTGAATGCGAGAAAAGTTGATATATGTATGGAAATTTTGAAATAAACAAAATAATTTAGATAAACCAAGACTTTTATGTTGACGTTCGATATATAGTGTTGGTTTCCATCGTGTAATATGACAATACCGTGTAGGTAGTATCGAAAAACAAGAAAAAACATGAGTATTGCAGCTAAATGCATATTTCATTCGTTGATTCAAGAGATTGATACAAATGGTACAAGTTCAACAAAGTATTTCTTTAGATTCGACAATTCAAAGAAAACAAACGAAAACAAAAATATAGCCATAAGTTAACTTCTGCAGAGGAACACATATATATAAATTAATATTTAACCACACAGTACATTTGTATTTATGTATGATTTCATATGTATATTAAGATAAACAATCAAAAGAAAGCAAAATTACAAATAGTAACTACCAGTAATTTAAAATTTGGCTTCTTTGGTCGCTCGTAATCGGTTGTCCTCAAATATAGTTCCTTTCGTGTTGATGTTTGTAAAATCGTATAGTATCATTTTCGTGAGAATCCAATGGCTTATAATTATTAGTTGCATTATTTCTTGATAGTGAAATATGATATAATGTTAATATTTTTCAGGTGGTATTGTCGGACTATTTCGTGTCAAATTTGTATGAAAGGCAACTATGTCTGTTTGATATTCAGACATTTCTTTGCGATAGAATAAAATCTCCTAGAAATCCTATGTTAAAATAATAAAGTTCTTGCTTCCTTGTGTTTTATTACTTAATTTGATGTCTTCGCTGTTCAGCACAAGTGAACACACGCATTATCATCGTTTCACTGGGAACCACAGAGCTGAAACCTAAACTTTTACGTTAGCAGGGACGTAACCCCGTCGAAAATTCTTGTCATTTTGGCAGTGAAAGACATGTAGATTTTTGTAATAATTGTAAAGTGTTGTTCCCGAAAACACGTTAGCTGCTGATTTACTGAATGGTGCACGAAAATAATGATTGCAAGGTGCAGACAAAGAAATTTTGCAGTCACTTGACATTAAAAATACTGTCTTTTATTAAAAAATGATATCCTACATAGCCAACAGTTGTCGTAAAGTTATTAAACGTTCTCTAAGTCTAATAGAAAGTCTTACATCGTGTAATGACTAAACTAAAAGGTCGCCACACATCTTTTCTGATGTACATACAGACCTTCATACGCAGGCCTCATCTCTGTTATGCATTATGATTCTGGAATATCTTCTTCTCTCTTTTCGTATCAATATTATTTCTTTCTCCTCATCTTATCTTTTTTCTGATTGCTGATTATTCTTTCTTCTTATTTCGTTTGCAAAGCTTTTAGTCCCATAAATAATACTTTTCAAACATTTTCGAGGTATATAATTACTAAATTTACCAATGCATCAAGGTATTTAACCCTCATAATCCTGTTAGCTTCAAATTATTGAATGCGAGAAAAGTTGATATATGTATGGAAATTTTGAAATAAACAAAATAATTTAGATAAACCAAGACTTTTATGTTGACGTTCGATATATAGTGTTGGTTTCCATCGTGTAATATGACAATACCGTGTAGGTAGTATCGAAAAACAAGAAAAAACATGAGTATTGCAGCTAAATGCATATTTCATTCGTTGATTCAAGAGATTGATACAAATGGTACAAGTTCAACAAAGTATTTCTTTAGATTCGACAATTCAAAGAAAACAAACGAAAACAAAAATATAGCCATAAGTTAACTTCTGCAGAGGAACACATATATATAAATTAATATTTAACCACACAGTACATTTGTATTTATGTATGATTTCATATGTATATTAAGATAAACAATCAAAAGAAAGCAAAATTACAAATAGTAACTACCAGTAATTTAAAATTTGGCTTCTTTGGTCGCTCGTAATCGGTTGTCCTCAAATATAGTTCCTTTCGTGTTGATGTTTGTAAAATCGTATAGTATCATTTTCGTGAGAATCCAATGGCTTATAATTATTAGTTGCATTATTTCTTGATAGTGAAATATGATATAATGTTAATATTTTTCAGGTGGTATTGTCGGACTATTTCGTGTCAAATTTGTATGAAAGGCAACTATGTCTGTTTGATATTCAGACATTTCTTTGCGATAGAATAAAATCTCCTAGAAATCCTATGTTAAAATAATAAAGTTCTTGCTTCCTTGTGTTTTATTACTTAATTTGATGTCTTCGCTGTTCAGCACAAGTGAACACACGCATTATCATCGTTTCACTGGGAACCACAGAGCTGAAACCTAAACTTTTACGTTAGCAGGGACGTAACCCCGTCGAAAATTCTTGTCATTTTGGCAGTGAAAGACATGTAGATTTTTGTAATAATTGTAAAGTGTTGTTCCCGAAAACACGTTAGCTGCTGATTTACTGAATGGTGCACGAAAATAATGATTGCAAGGTGCAGACAAAGAAATTTTGCAGTCACTTGACATTAAAAATACTGTCTTTTATTAAAAAATGATATCCTACATAGCCAACAGTTGTCGTAAAGTTATTAAACGTTCTCTAAGTCTAATAGAAAGTCTTACATCGTGTAATGACTAAACTAAAAGGTCGCCACACATCTTTTCTGATGTACATACAGACCTTCATACGCAGGCCTCATCTCTGTTATGCATTATGATTCTGGAATATCTTCTTCTCTCTTTTCGTATCAATATTATTTCTTTCTCCTCATCTTATCTTTTTTCTGATTGCTGATTATTCTTTCTTCTTATTTCGTTTGCAAAGCTTTTAGTCCCATAAATAATACTTTTCAAACATTTTCGAGGTATATAATTACTAAATTTACCAATGCATCAAGGTATTTAACCCTCATAATCCTGTTAGCTTCAAATTATTGAATGCGAGAAAAGTTGATATATGTATGGAAATTTTGAAATAAACAAAATAATTTAGATAAACCAAGACTTTTATGTTGACGTTCGATATATAGTGTTGGTTTCCATCGTGTAATATGACAATACCGTGTAGGTAGTATCGAAAAACAAGAAAAAACATGAGTATTGCAGCTAAATGCATATTTCATTCGTTGATTCAAGAGATTGATACAAATGGTACAAGTTCAACAAAGTATTTCTTTAGATTCGACAATTCAAAGAAAACAAACGAAAACAAAAATATAGCCATAAGTTAACTTCTGCAGAGGAACACATATATATAAATTAATATTTAACCACACAGTACATTTGTATTTATGTATGATTTCATATGTATATTAAGATAAACAATCAAAAGAAAGCAAAATTACAAATAGTAACTACCAGTAATTTAAAATTTGGCTTCTTTGGTCGCTCGTAATCGGTTGTCCTCAAATATAGTTCCTTTCGTGTTGATGTTTGTAAAATCGTATAGTATCATTTTCGTGAGAATCCAATGGCTTATAATTATTAGTTGCATTATTTCTTGATAGTGAAATATGATATAATGTTAATATTTTTCAGGTGGTATTGTCGGACTATTTCGTGTCAAATTTGTATGAAAGGCAACTATGTCTGTTTGATATTCAGACATTTCTTTGCGATAGAATAAAATCTCCTAGAAATCCTATGTTAAAATAATAAAGTTCTTGCTTCCTTGTGTTTTATTACTTAATTTGATGTCTTCGCTGTTCAGCACAAGTGAACACACGCATTATCATCGTTTCACTGGGAACCACAGAGCTGAAACCTAAACTTTTACGTTAGCAGGGACGTAACCCCGTCGAAAATTCTTGTCATTTTGGCAGTGAAAGACATGTAGATTTTTGTAATAATTGTAAAGTGTTGTTCCCGAAAACACGTTAGCTGCTGATTTACTGAATGGTGCACGAAAATAATGATTGCAAGGTGCAGACAAAGAAATTTTGCAGTCACTTGACATTAAAAATACTGTCTTTTATTAAAAAATGATATCCTACATAGCCAACAGTTGTCGTAAAGTTATTAAACGTTCTCTAAGTCTAATAGAAAGTCTTACATCGTGTAATGACTAAACTAAAAGGTCGCCACACATCTTTTCTGATGTACATACAGACCTTCATACGCAGGCCTCATCTCTGTTATGCATTATGATTCTGGAATATCTTCTTCTCTCTTTTCGTATCAATATTATTTCTTTCTCCTCATCTTATCTTTTTTCTGATTGCTGATTATTCTTTCTTCTTATTTCGTTTGCAAAGCTTTTAGTCCCATAAATAATACTTTTCAAACATTTTCGAGGTATATAATTACTAAATTTACCAATGCATCAAGGTATTTAACCCTCATAATCCTGTTAGCTTCAAATTATTGAATGCGAGAAAAGTTGATATATGTATGGAAATTTTGAAATAAACAAAATAATTTAGATAAACCAAGACTTTTATGTTGACGTTCGATATATAGTGTTGGTTTCCATCGTGTAATATGACAATACCGTGTAGGTAGTATCGAAAAACAAGAAAAAACATGAGTATTGCAGCTAAATGCATATTTCATTCGTTGATTGAAGAGATTGATACAAATGGTACAAGTTCAACAAAGTATTTCTTTAGATTCGACAATTCAAAGAAAACGAACGAAAATAAAAATATAGCCATAAGTTAACTTCTGCAGAGGAACACATATATATAAATTAATATTTAACCACACAGTACATTTGTATTTATGTATGATTTCATATGTATATTAAGATAAACAATCAAAAGAAAGCAAAATTACAAATAGTAACTACCAGTAATTTAAAATTTGGCTTCTTTGGTCGCTCGTAATCGGTTGTCCTCAAATATAGTTCCTTTCGTGTTGATGTTTGTAAAATAGTATAGTATCATTTTCGTGAGAATCCAATGGCTTATAATTATTAGTTGCATTATTTCTTGATAGTGAAATATGATATAATGTTAATATTTTTCAGGTGGTATTGTCGGACTATTTCGTGTCAAATTTGTATGAAAGGCAACTATGTCTGTTTGATATTCAGACATTTCTTTGCGATAGAATAAAATCTCCTAGAAATCCTATGTTAAAATAATAAAGTTCTTGCTTCCTTGTGTTTTATTACTTAATTTGATGTCTTCGCTGTTCAGCACAAGTGAACACACGCATTATCATCGTTTCACTGGGAACCACAGAGCTGAAACCTAAACTTTTACGTTAGCAGGGACGTAACCCCGTCGAAAATTCTTGTCATTTTGGCAGTGAAAGACATGTAGATTTTTGTAATAATTGTAAAGTGTTGTTCCCGAAAACACGTTAGCTGCTGATTTACTGAATGGTGCACGAAAATAATGATTGCAAGGTGCAGACAAAGAAATTTTGCAGTCACTTGACATTAAAAATACTGTCTTTTATTAAAAAATGATATCCTACATAGCCAACAGTTGTCGTAAAGTTATTAAACGTTCTCTAAGTCTAATAGAAAGTCTTACATCGTGTAATGACTAAACTAAAAGGTCGCCACACATCTTTTCTGATGTACATACAGACCTTCATACGCAGGCCTCATCTCTGTTATGCATTATGATTCTGGAATATCTTCTTCTCTCTTTTCGTATCAATATTATTTCTTTCTCCTCATCTTATCTTTTTTCTGATTGCTGATTATTCTTTCTTCTTATTTCGTTTGCAAAGCTTTTAGTCCCATAAATAATACTTTTCAAACATTTTCGAGGTATATAATTACTAAATTTACCAATGCATCAAGGTATTTAACCCTCATAATCCTGTTAGCTTCAAATTATTGAATGCGAGAAAAGTTGATATATGTATGGAAATTTTGAAATAAACAAAATAATTTAGATAAACCAAGACTTTTATGTTGACGTTCGATATATAGTGTTGGTTTCCATCGTGTAATATGACAATACCGTGTAGGTAGTATCGAAAAACAAGAAAAAACATGAGTATTGCAGCTAAATGCATATTTCATTCGTTGATTGAAGAGATTGATACAAATGGTACAAGTTCAACAAAGTATTTCTTTAGATTCGACAATTCAAAGAAAACGAACGAAAATAAAAATATAGCCATAAGTTAACTTCTGCAGAGGAACACATATATATAAATTAATATTTAACCACACAGTACATTTGTATTTATGTATGATTTCATATGTATATTAAGATAAACAATCAAAAGAAAGCAAAATTACAAATAGTAACTACCAGTAATTTAAAATTTGGCTTCTTTGGTCGCTCGTAATCGGTTGTCCTCAAATATAGTTCCTTTCGTGTTGATGTTTGTAAAATAGTATAGTATCATTTTCGTGAGAATCCAATGGCTTATAATTATTAGTTGCATTATTTCTTGATAGTGAAATATGATATAATGTTAATATTTTTCAGGTGGTATTGTCGGACTATTTCGTGTCAAATTTGTATGAAAGGCAACTATGTCTGTTTGATATTCAGACATTTCTTTGCGATAGAATAAAATCTCCTAGAAATCCTATGTTAAAATAATAAAGTTCTTGCTTCCTTGTGTTTTATTACTTAATTTGATGTCTTCGCTGTTCAGCACAAGTGAACACACGCATTATCATCGTTTCACTGGGAACCACAGAGCTGAAACCTAAACTTTTACGTTAGCAGGGACGTAACCCCGTCGAAAATTCTTGTCATTTTGGCAGTGAAAGACATGTAGATTTTTGTAATAATTGTAAAGTGTTGTTCCCGAAAACACGTTAGCTGCTGATTTACTGAATGGTGCACGAAAATAATGATTGCAAGGTGCAGACAAAGAAATTTTGCAGTCACTTGACATTAAAAATACTGTCTTTTATTAAAAAATGATATCCTACATAGCCAACAGTTGTCGTAAAGTTATTAAACGTTCTCTAAGTCTAATAGAAAGTCTTACATCGTGTAATGACTAAACTAAAAGGTCGCCACACATCTTTTCTGATGTACATACAGACCTTCATACGCAGGCCTCATCTCTGTTATGCATTATGATTCTGGAATATCTTCTTCTCTCTTTTCGTATCAATATTATTTCTTTCTCCTCATCTTATCTTTTTTCTGATTGCTGATTATTCTTTCTTCTTATTTCGTTTGCAAAGCTTTTAGTCCCATAAATAATACTTTTCAAACATTTTCGAGGTATATAATTACTAAATTTACCAATGCATCAAGGTATTTAACCCTCATAATCCTGTTAGCTTCAAATTATTGAATGCGAGAAAAGTTGATATATGTATGGAAATTTTGAAATAAACAAAATAATTTAGATAAACCAAGACTTTTATGTTGACGTTCGATATATAGTGTTGGTTTCCATCGTGTAATATGACAATACCGTGTAGGTAGTATCGAAAAACAAGAAAAAACATGAGTATTGCAGCTAAATGCATATTTCATTCGTTGATTGAAGAGATTGATACAAATGGTACAAGTTCAACAAAGTATTTCTTTAGATTCGACAATTCAAAGAAAACGAACGAAAATAAAAATATAGCCATAAGTTAACTTCTGCAGAGGAACACATATATATAAATTAATATTTAACCACACAGTACATTTGTATTTATGTATGATTTCATATGTATATTAAGATAAACAATCAAAAGAAAGCAAAATTACAAATAGTAACTACCAGTAATTTAAAATTTGGCTTCTTTGGTCGCTCGTAATCGGTTGTCCTCAAATATAGTTCCTTTCGTGTTGATGTTTGTAAAATAGTATAGTATCATTTTCGTGAGAATCCAATGGCTTATAATTATTAGTTGCATTATTTCTTGATAGTGAAATATGATATAATGTTAATATTTTTCAGGTGGTATTGTCGGACTATTTCGTGTCAAATTTGTATGAAAGGCAACTATGTCTGTTTGATATTCAGACATTTCTTTGCGATAGAATAAAATCTCCTAGAAATCCTATGTTAAAATAATAAAGTTCTTGCTTCCTTGTGTTTTATTACTTAATTTGATGTCTTCGCTGTTCAGCACAAGTGAACACACGCATTATCATCGTTTCACTGGGAACCACAGAGCTGAAACCTAAACTTTTACGTTAGCAGGGACGTAACCCCGTCGAAAATTCTTGTCATTTTGGCAGTGAAAGACATGTAGATTTTTGTAATAATTGTAAAGTGTTGTTCCCGAAAACACGTTAGCTGCTGATTTACTGAATGGTGCACGAAAATAATGATTGCAAGGTGCAGACAAAGAAATTTTGCAGTCACTTGACATTAAAAATACTGTCTTTTATTAAAAAATGATATCCTACATAGCCAACAGTTGTCGTAAAGTTATTAAACGTTCTCTAAGTCCAATAGAAAGTCTTACATCGTGTAATGACTAAACTAAAAGGTCGCCACACATCTTTTCTGATGTACATACAGACCTTCATACGCAGGCCTCATCTCTGTTATGCATTATGATTCTGGAATATCTTCTTCTCTCTTTTCGTATCAATATTATTTCTTTCTCCTCATCTTATCTTTTTTCTGATTGCTGATTATTCTTTCTTCTTATTTCGTTTGCAAAGCTTTTAGTCCCATAAATAATACTTTTCAAACATTTTCGAGGTATATAATTACTAAATTTACCAATGCATCAAGGTATTTAACCCTCATAATCCTGTTAGCTTCAAATTATTGAATGCGAGAAAAGTTGATATATGTATGGAAATTTTGAAATAAACAAAATAATTTAGATAAACCAAGACTTTTATGTTGACGTTCGATATATAGTGTTGGTTTCCATCGTGTAATATGACAATACCGTGTAGGTAGTATCGAAAAACAAGAAAAAACATGAGTATTGCAGCTAAATGCATATTTCATTCGTTGATTCAAGAGATTGATACAAATGGTACAAGTTCAACAAAGTATTTCTTTAGATTCGACAATTCAAAGAAAACAAACGAAAACAAAAATATAGCCATAAGTTAACTTCTGCAGAGGAACACATATATATAAATTAATATTTAACCACACAGTACATTTGTATTTATGTATGATTTCATATGTATATTAAGATAAACAATCAAAAGAAAGCAAAATTACAAATAGTAACTACCAGTAATTTAAAATTTGGCTTCTTTGGTCGCTCGTAATCGGTTGTCCTCAAATATAGTTCCTTTCGTGTTGATGTTTGTAAAATCGTATAGTATCATTTTCGTGAGAATCCAATGGCTTATAATTATTAGTTGCATTATTTCTTGATAGTGAAATATGATATAATGTTAATATTTTTCAGGTGGTATTGTCGGACTATTTCGTGTCAAATTTGTATGAAAGGCAACTATGTCTGTTTGATATTCAGACATTTCTTTGCGATAGAATAAAATCTCCTAGAAATCCTATGTTAAAATAATAAAGTTCTTGCTTCCTTGTGTTTTATTACTTAATTTGATGTCTTCGCTGTTCAGCACAAGTGAACACACGCATTATCATCGTTTCACTGGGAACCACAGAGCTGAAACCTAAACTTTTACGTTAGCAGGGACGTAACCCCGTCGAAAATTCTTGTCATTTTGGCAGTGAAAGACATGTAGATTTTTGTAATAATTGTAAAGTGTTGTTCCCGAAAACACGTTAGCTGCTGATTTACTGAATGGTGCACGAAAATAATGATTGCAAGGTGCAGACAAAGAAATTTTGCAGTCACTTGACATTAAAAATACTGTCTTTTATTAAAAAATGATATCCTACATAGCCAACAGTTGTCGTAAAGTTATTAAACGTTCTCTAAGTCTAATAGAAAGTCTTACATCGTGTAATGACTAAACTAAAAGGTCGCCACACATCTTTTCTGATGTACATACAGACCTTCATACGCAGGCCTCATCTCTGTTATGCATTATGATTCTGGAATATCTTCTTCTCTCTTTTCGTATCAATATTATTTCTTTCTCCTCATCTTATCTTTTTTCTGATTGCTGATTATTCTTTCTTCTTATTTCGTTTGCAAAGCTTTTAGTCCCATAAATAATACTTTTCAAACATTTTCGAGGTATATAATTACTAAATTTACCAATGCATCAAGGTATTTAACCCTCATAATCCTGTTAGCTTCAAATTATTGAATGCGAGAAAAGTTGATATATGTATGGAAATTTTGAAATAAACAAAATAATTTAGATAAACCAAGACTTTTATGTTGACGTTCGATATATAGTGTTGGTTTCCATCGTGTAATATGACAATACCGTGTAGGTAGTATCGAAAAACAAGAAAAAACATGAGTATTGCAGCTAAATGCATATTTCATTCGTTGATTCAAGAGATTGATACAAATGGTACAAGTTCAACAAAGTATTTCTTTAGATTCGACAATTCAAAGAAAACAAACGAAAACAAAAATATAGCCATAAGTTAACTTCTGCAGAGGAACACATATATATAAATTAATATTTAACCACACAGTACATTTGTATTTATGTATGATTTCATATGTATATTAAGATAAACAATCAAAAGAAAGCAAAATTACAAATAGTAACTACCAGTAATTTAAAATTTGGCTTCTTTGGTCGCTCGTAATCGGTTGTCCTCAAATATAGTTCCTTTCGTGTTGATGTTTGTAAAATCGTATAGTATCATTTTCGTGAGAATCCAATGGCTTATAATTATTAGTTGCATTATTTCTTGATAGTGAAATATGATATAATGTTAATATTTTTCAGGTGGTATTGTCGGACTATTTCGTGTCAAATTTGTATGAAAGGCAACTATGTCTGTTTGATATTCAGACATTTCTTTGCGATAGAATAAAATCTCCTAGAAATCCTATGTTAAAATAATAAAGTTCTTGCTTCCTTGTGTTTTATTACTTAATTTGATGTCTTCGCTGTTCAGCACAAGTGAACACACGCATTATCATCGTTTCACTGGGAACCACAGAGCTGAAACCTAAACTTTTACGTTAGCAGGGACGTAACCCCGTCGAAAATTCTTGTCATTTTGGCAGTGAAAGACATGTAGATTTTTGTAATAATTGTAAAGTGTTGTTCCCGAAAACACGTTAGCTGCTGATTTACTGAATGGTGCACGAAAATAATGATTGCAAGGTGCAGACAAAGAAATTTTGCAGTCACTTGACATTAAAAATACTGTCTTTTATTAAAAAATGATATCCTACATAGCCAACAGTTGTCGTAAAGTTATTAAACGTTCTCTAAGTCCAATAGAAAGTCTTACATCGTGTAATGACTAAACTAAAAGGTCGCCACACATCTTTTCTGATGTACATACAGACCTTCATACGCAGGCCTCATCTCTGTTATGCATTATGATTCTGGAATATCTTCTTCTCTCTTTTCGTATCAATATTATTTCTTTCTCCTCATCTTATCTTTTTTCTGATTGCTGATTATTCTTTCTTCTTATTTCGTTTGCAAAGCTTTTAGTCCCATAAATAATACTTTTCAAACATTTTCGAGGTATATAATTACTAAATTTACCAATGCATCAAGGTATTTAACCCTCATAATCCTGTTAGCTTCAAATTATTGAATGCGAGAAAAGTTGATATATGTATGGAAATTTTGAAATAAACAAAATAATTTAGATAAACCAAGACTTTTATGTTGACGTTCGATATATAGTGTTGGTTTCCATCGTGTAATATGACAATACCGTGTAGGTAGTATCGAAAAACAAGAAAAAACATGAGTATTGCAGCTAAATGCATATTTCATTCGTTGATTCAAGAGATTGATACAAATGGTACAAGTTCAACAAAGTATTTCTTTAGATTCGACAATTCAAAGAAAACAAACGAAAATAAAAATATAGCCATAAGTTAACTTCTGCAGAGGAACACATATATATAAATTAATATTTAACCACACAGTACATTTGTATTTATGTATGATTTCATATGTATATTAAGATAAACAATCAAAAGAAAGCAAAATTACAAATAGTAACTACCAGTAATTTAAAATTTGGCTTCTTTGGTCGCTCGTAATCGGTTGTCCTCAAATATAGTTCCTTTCGTGTTGATGTTTGTAAAATCGTATAGTATCATTTTCGTGAGAATCCAATGGCTTATAATTATTAGTTGCATTATTTCTTGATAGTGAAATATGATATAATGTTAATATTTTTCAGGTGGTATTGTCGGACTATTTCGTGTCAAATTTGTATGAAAGGCAACTATGTCTGTTTGATATTCAGACATTTCTTTGCGATAGAATAAAATCTCCTAGAAATCCTATGTTAAAATAATAAAGTTCTTGCTTCCTTGTGTTTTATTACTTAATTTGATGTCTTCGCTGTTCAGCACAAGTGAACACACGCATTATCATCGTTTCACTGGGAACCACAGAGCTGAAACCTAAACTTTTACGTTAGCAGGGACGTAACCCCGTCGAAAATTCTTGTCATTTTGGCAGTGAAAGACATGTAGATTTTTGTAATAATTGTAAAGTGTTGTTCCCGAAAACACGTTAGCTGCTGATTTACTGAATGGTGCACGAAAATAATGATTGCAAGGTGCAGACAAAGAAATTTTGCAGTCACTTGACATTAAAAATACTGTCTTTTATTAAAAAATGATATCCTACATAGCCAACAGTTGTCGTAAAGTTATTAAACGTTCTCTAAGTCCAATAGAAAGTCTTACATCGTGTAATGACTAAACTAAAAGGTCGCCACACATCTTTTCTGATGTACATACAGACCTTCATACGCAGGCCTCATCTCTGTTATGCATTATGATTCTGGAATATCTTCTTCTCTCTTTTCGTATCAATATTATTTCTTTCTCCTCATCTTATCTTTTTTCTGATTGCTGATTATTCTTTCTTCTTATTTCGTTTGCAAAGCTTTTAGTCCCATAAATAATACTTTTCAAACATTTTCGAGGTATATAATTACTAAATTTACCAATGCATCAAGGTATTTAACCCTCATAATCCTGTTAGCTTCAAATTATTGAATGCGAGAAAAGTTGATATATGTATGGAAATTTTGAAATAAACAAAATAATTTAGATAAACCAAGACTTTTATGTTGACGTTCGATATATAGTGTTGGTTTCCATCGTGTAATATGACAATACCGTGTAGGTAGTATCGAAAAACAAGAAAAAACATGAGTATTGCAGCTAAATGCATATTTCATTCGTTGATTCAAGAGATTGATACAAATGGTACAAGTTCAACAAAGTATTTCTTTAGATTCGACAATTCAAAGAAAACAAACGAAAACAAAAATATAGCCATAAGTTAACTTCTGCAGAGGAACACATATATATAAATTAATATTTAACCACACAGTACATTTGTATTTATGTATGATTGCATATGCATATTAAGATAAACAATCAAAAGAAAGCAAAATTACAAATAGTAACTACCAGTAATTTAAAATTTGGCTTCTTTGGTCGCTCGTAATCGGTTGTCCTCAAATATAGTTCCTTTCGTGTTGATGTTTGTAAAATCGTATAGTATCATTTTCGTGAGAATCCAATGGCTTATAATTATTAGTTGCATTATTTCTTGATAGTGAAATATGATATAATGTTAATATTTTTCAGGTGGTATTGTCGGACTATTTCGTGTCAAATTTGTATGAAAGGCAACTATGTCTGTTTGATATTCAGACATTTCTTTGCGATAGAATAAAATCTCCTAGAAATTCTATGTTAAAATAATAAAGTTCTTGCTTCCTTGTGTTTTATTACTTAATTTGATGTCTTCGCTGTTCAGCACAAGTGAACACACGCATTATCATCGTTTCACTGGGAACCACAGAGCTGAAACCTAAACTTTTACGTTAGCAGGGACGTAACCCCGTCGAAAATTCTTGTCATTTTGGCAGTGAAAGACATGTAGATTTTTGTAATAATTGTAAAGTGTTGTTCCCGAAAACACGTTAGCTGCTGATTTACTGAATGGTGCACGAAAATAATGATTGCAAGGTGCAGACAAAGAAATTTTGCAGTCACTTGACATTAAAAATACTGTCTTTTATTAAAAAATGATATCCTACATAGCCAACAGTTGTCGTAAAGTTATTAAACGTTCTCTAAGTCTAATAGAAAGTCTTACATCGTGTAATGACTAAACTAAAAGGTCGCCACACATCTTTTCTGATGTACATACAGACCTTCATACTCAGGCCTCATCTCTGTTATGCATTATGATTCTGGAATATCTTCTTCTCTCTTTTCGTATCAATATTATTTCTTTCTCCTCATCTTATCTTTTTTCTGATTGCTGATTATTCTTTCTTCTTATTTCGTTTGCAAAGCTTTTAGTCCCATAAATAATACTTTTCAAACATTTTCGAGGTATATAATTACTAAATTTACCAATGCATCAAGGTATTTAACCCTCATAATCCTGTTAGCTTCAAATTATTGAATGCGAGAAAAGTTGATATATGTATGGAAATTTTGAAATAAACAAAATAATTTAGATAAACCAAGACTTTTATGTTGACGTTCGATATATAGTGTTGGTTTCCATCGTGTAATATGACAATACCGTGTAGGTAGTATCGAAAAACAAGAAAAAACATGAGTATTGCAGCTAAATGCATATTTCATTCGTTGATTCAAGAGATTGATACAAATGGTACAAGTTCAACAAAGTATTTCTTTAGATTCGACAATTCAAAGAAAACAAACGAAAACAAAAATATAGCCATAAGTTAACTTCTGCAGAGGAACACATATATATAAATTAATATTTAACCACACAGTACATTTGTATTTATGTATGATTGCATATGCATATTAAGATAAACAATCAAAAGAAAGCAAAATTACAAATAGTAACTACCAGTAATTTAAAATTTGGCTTCTTTGGTCGCTCGTAATCGGTTGTCCTCAAATATAGTTCCTTTCGTGTTGATGTTTGTAAAATCGTATAGTATCATTTTCGTGAGAATCCAATGGCTTATAATTATTAGTTGCATTATTTCTTGATAGTGAAATATGATATAATGTTAATATTTTTCAGGTGGTATTGTCGGACTATTTCGTGTCAAATTTGTATGAAAGGCAACTATGTCTGTTTGATATTCAGACATTTCTTTGCGATAGAATAAAATCTCCTAGAAATTCTATGTTAAAATAATAAAGTTCTTGCTTCCTTGTGTTTTATTACTTAATTTGATGTCTTCGCTGTTCAGCACAAGTGAACACACGCATTATCATCGTTTCACTGGGAACCACAGAGCTGAAACCTAAACTTTTACGTTAGCAGGGACGTAACCCCGTCGAAAATTCTTGTCATTTTGGCAGTGAAAGACATGTAGATTTTTGTAATAATTGTAAAGTGTTGTTCCCGAAAACACGTTAGCTGCTGATTTACTGAATGGTGCACGAAAATAATGATTGCAAGGTGCAGACAAAGAAATTTTGCAGTCACTTGACATTAAAAATACTGTCTTTTATTAAAAAATGATATCCTACATAGCCAACAGTTGTCGTAAAGTTATTAAACGTTCTCTAAGTCTAATAGAAAGTCTTACATCGTGTAATGACTAAACTAAAAGGTCGCCACACATCTTTTCTGATGTACATACAGACCTTCATACTCAGGCCTCATCTTTGTTATGCATTATGATTCTGGAATATCTTCTTCTCTCTTTTCGTATCAATATTATTTCTTTCTCCTCATCTTATCTTTTTTCTGATTGCTGATTATTCTTTCTTCTTATTTCGTTTGCAAAGCTTTTAGTCCCATAAATAATACTTTTCAAACATTTTCGAGGTATATAATTACTAAATTTACCAATGCATCAAGGTATTTAACCCTCATAATCCTGTTAGCTTCAAATTATTGAATGCGAGAAAAGTTGATATATGTATGGAAATTTTGAAATAAACAAAATAATTTAGATAAACCAAGACTTTTATGTTGACGTTCGATATATAGTGTTGGTTTCCATCGTGTAATATGACAATACCGTGTAGGTAGTATCGAAAAACAAGAAAAAACATGAGTATTGCAGCTAAATGCATATTTCATTCGTTGATTCAAGAGATTGATACAAATGGTACAAGTTCAACAAAGTATTTCTTTAGATTCGACAATTCAAAGAAAACAAACGAAAACAAAAATATAGCCATAAGTTAACTTCTGCAGAGGAACACATATATATAAATTAATATTTAACCACACAGTACATTTGTATTTATGTATGATTTCATATGTATATTAAGATAAACAATCAAAAGAAAGCAAAATTACAAATAGTAACTACCAGTAATTTAAAATTTGGCTTCTTTGGTCGCTCGTAATCGGTTGTCCTCAAATATAGTTCCTTTCGTGTTGATGTTTGTAAAATCGTATAGTATCATTTTCGTGAGAATCCAATGGCTTATAATTATTAGTTGCATTATTTCTTGATAGTGAAATATGATATAATGTTAATATTTTTCAGGTGGTATTGTCGGACTATTTCGTGTCAAATTTGTATGAAAGGCAACTATGTCTGTTTGATATTCAGACATTTCTTTGCGATAGAATAAAATCTCCTAGAAATCCTATGTTAAAATAATAAAGTTCTTGCTTCCTTGTGTTTTATTACTTAATTTGATGTCTTCGCTGTTCAGCACAAGTGAACACACGCATTATCATCGTTTCACTGGGAACCACAGAGCTGAAACCTAAACTTTTACGTTAGCAGGGACGTAACCCCGTCGAAAATTCTTGTCATTTTGGCAGTGAAAGACATGTAGATTTTTGTAATAATTGTAAAGTGTTGTTCCCGAAAACACGTTAGCTGCTGATTTACTGAATGGTGCACGAAAATAATGATTGCAAGGTGCAGACAAAGAAATTTTGCAGTCACTTGACATTAAAAATACTGTCTTTTATTAAAAAATGATATCCTACATAGCCAACAGTTGTCGTAAAGTTATTAAACGTTCTCTAAGTCTAATAGAAAGTCTTACATCGTGTAATGACTAAACTAAAAGGTCGCCACACATCTTTTCTGATGTACATACAGACCTTCATACTCAGGCCTCATCTCTGTTATGCATTATGATTCTGGAATATCTTCTTCTCTCTTTTCGTATCAATATTATTTCTTTCTCCTCATCTTATCTTTTTTCTGATTGCTGATTATTCTTTCTTCTTATTTCGTTTGCAAAGCTTTTAGTCCCATAAATAATACTTTTCAAACATTTTCGAGGTATATAATTACTAAATTTACCAATGCATCAAGGTATTTAACCCTCATAATCCTGTTAGCTTCAAATTATTGAATGCGAGAAAAGTTGATATATGTATGGAAATTTTGAAATAAACAAAATAATTTAGATAAACCAAGACTTTTATGTTGACGTTCGATATATAGTGTTGGTTTCCATCGTGTAATATGACAATACCGTGTAGGTAGTATCGAAAAACAAGAAAAAACATGAGTATTGCAGCTAAATGCATATTTCATTCGTTGATTCAAGAGATTGATACAAATGGTACAAGTTCAACAAAGTATTTCTTTAGATTCGACAATTCAAAGAAAACAAACGAAAACAAAAATATAGCCATAAGTTAACTTCTGCAGAGGAACACATATATATAAATTAATATTTAACCACACAGTACATTTGTATTTATGTATGATTTCATATGTATATTAAGATAAACAATCAAAAGAAAGCAAAATTACAAATAGTAACTACCAGTAATTTAAAATTTGGCTTCTTTGGTCGCTCGTAATCGGTTGTCCTCAAATATAGTTCCTTTCGTGTTGATGTTTGTAAAATCGTATAGTATCATTTTCGTGAGAATCCAATGGCTTATAATTATTAGTTGCATTATTTCTTGATAGTGAAATATGATATAATGTTAATATTTTTCAGGTGGTATTGTCGGACTATTTCGTGTCAAATTTGTATGAAAGGCAACTATGTCTGTTTGATATTCAGACATTTCTTTGCGATAGAATAAAATCTCCTAGAAATCCTATGTTAAAATAATAAAGTTCTTGCTTCCTTGTGTTCTATTACTTAATTTGATGTCTTCGCTGTTCAGCACAAGTGAACACACGCATTATCATCGTTTCACTGGGAACCACAGAGCTGAAACCTAAACTTTTACGTTAGCAGGGACGTAACCCCGTCGAAAATTCTTGTCATTTTGGCAGTGAAAGACATGTAGATTTTTGTAATAATTGTAAAGTGTTGTTCCCGAAAACACGTTAGCTGCTGATTTACTGAATGGTGCACGAAAATAATGATTGCAAGGTGCAGACAAAGAAATTTTGCAGTCACTTGACATTAAAAATACTGTCTTTTATTAAAAAATGATATCCTACATAGCCAACAGTTGTCGTAAAGTTATTAAACGTTCTCTAAGTCTAATAGAAAGTCTTACATCGTGTAATGACTAAACTAAAAGGTCGCCACACATCTTTTCTGATGTACATACAGACCTTCATACTCAGGCCTCATCTCTGTTATGCATTATGATTCTGGAATATCTTCTTCTCTCTTTTCGTATCAATATTATTTCTTTCTCCTCATCTTATCTTTTTTCTGATTGCTGATTATTCTTTCTTCTTATTTCGTTTGCAAAGCTTTTAGTCCCATAAATAATACTTTTCAAACATTTTCGAGGTATATAATTACTAAATTTACCAATGCATCAAGGTATTTAACCCTCATAATCCTGTTAGCTTCAAATTATTGAATGCGAGAAAAGTTGATATATGTATGGAAATTTTGAAATAAACAAAATAATTTAGATAAACCAAGACTTTTATGTTGACGTTCGATATATAGTGTTGGTTTCCATCGTGTAATATGACAATACCGTGTAGGTAGTATCGAAAAACAAGAAAAAACATGAGTATTGCAGCTAAATGCATATTTCATTCGTTGATTCAAGAGATTGATACAAATGGTACAAGTTCAACAAAGTATTTCTTTAGATTCGACAATTCAAAGAAAACAAACGAAAACAAAAATATAGCCATAAGTTAACTTCTGCAGAGGAACACATATATATAAATTAATATTTAACCACACAGTACATTTGTATTTATGTATGATTTCATATGTATATTAAGATAAACAATCAAAAGAAAGCAAAATTACAAATAGTAACTACCAGTAATTTAAAATTTGGCTTCTTTGGTCGCTCGTAATCGGTTGTCCTCAAATATAGTTCCTTTCGTGTTGATGTTTGTAAAATCGTATAGTATCATTTTCGTGAGAATCCAATGGCTTATAATTATTAGTTGCATTATTTCTTGATAGTGAAATATGATATAATGTTAATATTTTTCAGGTGGTATTGTCGGACTATTTCGTGTCAAATTTGTATGAAAGGCAACTATGTCTGTTTGATATTCAGACATTTCTTTGCGATAGAATAAAATCTCCTAGAAATCCTATGTTAAAATAATAAAGTTCTTGCTTCCTTGTGTTTTATTACTTAATTTGATGTCTTCGCTGTTCAGCACAAGTGAACACACGCATTATCATCGTTTCACTTGGAACCACAGAGCTGAAACCTAAACTTTTACGTTAGCAGGGACGTAACCCCGTCGAAAATTCTTGTCATTTTGGCAGTGAAAGACATGTAGATTTTTGTAATAATTGTAAAGTGTTGTTCCCGAAAACACGTTAGCTGCTGATTTACTGAATGGTGCACGAAAATAATGATTGCAAGGTGCAGACAAAGAAATTTTGCAGTCACTTGACATTAAAAATACTGTCTTTTATTAAAAAATGATATCCTACATAGCCAACAGTTGTCGTAAAGTTATTAAACGTTCTCTAAGTCTAATAGAAAGTCTTACATCGTGTAATGACTAAACTAAAAGTTCGCCACACATCTTTTCTGATGTACATACAGACCTTCATACTCAGGCCTCATCTCTGTTATGCATTATGATTCTGGAATATCTTCTTCTCTCTTTTCGTATCAATATTATTTCTTTCTCCTCATCTTATCTTTTTTTCTGATTGCTGATTATTCTTTCTTCTTATTTCGTTTGCAAAGCTTTTAGTCCCATAAATAATACTTTTCAAACATTTTCGAGGTATATAATTACTAAATTTACCAATGCATCAAGGTATTTAACCCTCATAATCCTGTTAGCTTCAAATTATTGAATGCGAGAAAAGTTGATATATGTATGGAAATTTTGAAATAAACAAAATAATTTAGATAAACCAAGACTTTTATGTTGACGTTCGATATATAGTGTTGGTTTCCATCGTGTAATATGACAATACCGTGTAGGTAGTATCGAAAAACAAGAAAAAACATGAGTATTGCAGCTAAATGCATATTTCATTCGTTGATTCAAGAGATTGATACAAATGGTACAAGTTCAACAAAGTATTTCTTTAGATTCGACAATTCAAAGAAAACAAACGAAAACAAAAATATAGCCATAAGTTAACTTCTGCAGAGGAACACATATATATAAATTAATATTTAACCACACAGTACATTTGTATTTATGTATGATTTCATATGTATATTAAGATAAACAATCAAAAGAAAGCAAAATTACAAATAGTAACTACCAGTAATTTAAAATTTGGCTTCTTTGGTCGCTCGTAATCGGTTGTCCTCAAATATAGTTCCTTTCGTGTTGATGTTTGTAAAATCGTATAGTATCATTTTCGTGAGAATCCAATGGCTTATAATTATTAGTTGCATTATTTCTTGATAGTGAAATATGATATAATGTTAATATTTTTCAGGTGGTATTGTCGGACTATTTCGTGTCAAATTTGTATGAAAGGCAACTATGTCTGTTTGATATTCAGACATTTCTTTGCGATAGAATAAAATCTCCTAGAAATCCTATGTTAAAATAATAAAGTTCTTGCTTCCTTGTGTTTTATTACTTAATTTGATGTCTTCGCTGTTCAGCACAAGTGAACACACGCATTATCATCGTTTCACTTGGAACCACAGAGCTGAAACCTAAACTTTTACGTTAGCAGGGACGTAACCCCGTCGAAAATTCTTGTCATTTTGGCAGTGAAAGACATGTAGATTTTTGTAATAATTGTAAAGTGTTGTTCCCGAAAACACGTTAGCTGCTGATTTACTGAATGGTGCACGAAAATAATGATTGCAAGGTGCAGACAAAGAAATTTTGCAGTCACTTGACATTAAAAATACTGTCTTTTATTAAAAAATGATATCCTACATAGCCAACAGTTGTCGTAAAGTTATTAAACGTTCTCTAAGTCTAATAGAAAGTCTTACATCGTGTAATGACTAAACTAAAAGGTCGCCACACATCTTTTCTGATGTACATACAGACCTTCATACTCAGGCCTCATCTCTGTTATGCATTATGATTCTGGAATATCTTCTTCTCTCTTTTCGTATCAATATTATTTCTTTCTCCTCATCTTATCTTTTTTCTGATTGCTGATTATTCTTTCTTCTTATTTCGTTTGCAAAGCTTTTAGTCCCATAAATAATACTTTTCAAACATTTTCGAGGTATATAATTACTAAATTTACCAATGCATCAAGGTATTTAACCCTCATAATCCTGTTAGCTTCAAATTATTGAATGCGAGAAAAGTTGATATATGTATGGAAATTTTGAAATAAACAAAATAATTTAGATAAACCAAGACTTTTATGTTGACGTTCGATATATAGTGTTGGTTTCCATCGTGTAATATGACAATACCGTGTAGGTAGTATCGAAAAACAAGAAAAAACATGAGTATTGCAGCTAAATGCATATTTCATTCGTTGATTCAAGAGATTGATACAAATGGTACAAGTTCAACAAAGTATTTCTTTAGATTCGACAATTCAAAGAAAACAAACGAAAACAAAAATATAGCCATAAGTTAACTTCTGCAGAGGAACACATATATATAAATTAATATTTAACCACACAGTACATTTGTATTTATGTATGATTTCATATGTATATTAAGATAAACAATCAAAAGAAAGCAAAATTACAAATAGTAACTACCAGTAATTTAAAATTTGGCTTCTTTGGTCGCTCGTAATCGGTTGTCCTCAAATATAGTTCCTTTCGTGTTGATGTTTGTAAAATCGTATAGTATCATTTTCGTGAGAATCCAATGGCTTATAATTATTAGTTGCATTATTTCTTGATAGTGAAATATGATATAATGTTAATATTTTTCAGGTGGTATTGTCGGACTATTTCGTGTCAAATTTGTATGAAAGGCAACTATGTCTGTTTGATATTCAGACATTTCTTTGCGATAGAATAAAATCTCCTAGAAATCCTATGTTAAAATAATAAAGTTCTTGCTTCCTTGTGTTTTATTACTTAATTTGATGTCTTCGCTGTTCAGCACAAGTGAACACACGCATTATCATCGTTTCACTTGGAACCACAGAGCTGAAACCTAAACTTTTACGTTAGCAGGGACGTAACCCCGTCGAAAATTCTTGTCATTTTGGCAGTGAAAGACATGTAGATTTTTGTAATAATTGTAAAGTGTTGTTCCCGAAAACACGTTAGCTGCTGATTTACTGAATGGTGCACGAAAATAATGATTGCAAGGTGCAGACAAAGAAATTTTGCAGTCACTTGACATTAAAAATACTGTCTTTTATTAAAAAATGATATCCTACATAGCCAACAGTTGTCGTAAAGTTATTAAACGTTCTCTAAGTCTAATAGAAAGTCTTACATCGTGTAATGACTAAACTAAAAGGTCGCCACACATCTTTTCTGATGTACATACAGACCTTCATACTCAGGCCTCATCTCTGTTATGCATTATGATTCTGGAATATCTTCTTCTCTCTTTTCGTATCAATATTATTTCTTTCTCCTCATCTTATCTTTTTTCTGATTGCTGATTATTCTTTCTTCTTATTTCGTTTGCAAAGCTTTTAGTCCCATAAATAATACTTTTCAAACATTTTCGAGGTATATAATTACTAAATTTACCAATGCATCAAGGTATTTAACCCTCATAATCCTGTTAGCTTCAAATTATTGAATGCGAGAAAAGTTGATATATGTATGGAAATTTTGAAATAAACAAAATAATTTAGATAAACCAAGACTTTTATGTTGACGTTCGATATATAGTGTTGGTTTCCATCGTGTAATATGACAATACCGTGTAGGTAGTATCGAAAAACAAGAAAAAACATGAGTATTGCAGCTAAATGCATATTTCATTCGTTGATTCAAGAGATTGATACAAATGGTACAAGTTCAACAAAGTATTTCTTTAGATTCGACAATTCAAAGAAAACAAACGAAAACAAAAATATAGCCATAAGTTAACTTCTGCAGAGGAACACATATATATAAATTAATATTTAACCACACAGTACATTTGTATTTATGTATGATTTCATATGTATATTAAGATAAACAATCAAAAGAAAGCAAAATTACAAATAGTAACTACCAGTAATTTAAAATTTGGCTTCTTTGGTCGCTCGTAATCGGTTGTCCTCAAATATAGTTCCTTTCGTGTTGATGTTTGTAAAATCGTATAGTATCATTTTCGTGAGAATCCAATGGCTTATAATTATTAGTTGCATTATTTCTTGATAGTGAAATATGATATAATGTTAATATTTTTCAGGTGGTATTGTCGGACTATTTCGTGTCAAATTTGTATGAAAGGCAACTATGTCTGTTTGATATTCAGACATTTCTTTGCGATAGAATAAAATCTCCTAGAAATCCTATGTTAAAATAATAAAGTTCTTGCTTCCTTGTGTTTTATAACTTAACTTGATGTCTTCGCTGTTCAGCACAAGTGAACACACGCATTATCATCGTTTCACTGGGAACCACAGAGCTGAAACCTAAACTTTTACGTTAGCAGGGACGTAACCCCGTCGAAAATTCTTGTCATTTTGGCAGTGAAAGACATGTAGATTTTTGTAATAATTGTAAAGTGTTGTTCCCGAAAACACGTTAGCTGCTGATTTACTGAATGGTGCACGAAAATAATGATTGCAAGGTGCAGACAAAGAAATTTTGCAGTCACTTGACATTAAAAATACTGTCTTTTATTAAAAAATGATATCCTACATAGCCAACAGTTGTCGTAAAGTTATTAAACGTTCTCTAAGTCTAATAGAAAGTCTTACATCGTGTAATGACTAAACTAAAAGGTCGCCACACATCTTTTCTGATGTACATACAGACCTTCATACGCAGGCCTCATCTCTGTTATGCATTATGATTCTGGAATATCTTCTTCTCTCTTTTCGTATCAATATTATTTCTTTCTCCTCATCTTATCTTTTTTCTGATTGCTGATTATTCTTTCTTCTTATTTCGTTTGCAAAGCTTTTAGTCCCATAAATAATACTTTTCAAACATTTTCGAGGTATATAATTACTAAATTTACCAATGCATCAAGGTATTTAACCCTCATAATCCTGTTAGCTTCAAATTATTGAATGCGAGAAAAGTTGATATATGTATGGAAATTTTGAAATAAACAAAATAATTTAGATAAACCAAGACTTTTATGTTGACGTTCGATATATAGTGTTGGTTTCCATCGTGTAATATGACAATACCGTGTAGGTAGTATCGAAAAACAAGAAAAAACATGAGTATTGCAGCTAAATGCATATTTCATTCGTTGATTCAAGAGATTGATACAAATGGTACAAGTTCAACAAAGTATTTCTTTAGATTCGACAATTCAAAGAAAACAAACGAAAATAAAAATATAGCCATAAGTTAACTTCTGCAGAGGAACACATATATATAAATTAATATTTAACCACACAGTACATTTGTATTTATGTATGATTTCATATGTATATTAAGATAAACAATCAAAAGAAAGCAAAATTACAAATAGTAACTACCAGTAATTTAAAATTTGGCTTCTTTGGTCGCTCGTAATCGGTTGTCCTCAAACATAGTTCCTTTCGTGTTGATGTTTGTAAAATCGTATAGTATCATTTTCGTGAGAATCCAATGGCTTATAATTATTAGTTGCATTATTTCTTGATAGTGAAATATGATATAATGTTAATATTTTTCAGGTGGTATTGTCGGACTATTTCGTGTCAAATTTGTATGAAAGGCAACTATGTCTGTTTGATATTCAGACATTTCTTTGCGATAGAATAAAATCTCCTAGAAATCCTATGTTAAAATAATAAAGTTCTTGCTTCCTTGTGTTTTATTACTTAATTTGATGTCTTCGCTGTTCAGCACAAGTGAACACACGCATTATCATCGTTTCACTGGGAACCACAGAGCTGAAACCTAAACATTTACGTTAGCAGGGACGTAACCCCGTCGAAAATTCTTGTCATTTTGGCAGTGAAAGACATGTAGATTTTTGTAATAATTGTAAAGTGTTGTTCCCGAAAACACGTTAGCTGCTGATTTACTGAATGGTGCACGAAAATAATGATTGCAAGGTGCAGACAAAGAAATTTTGCAGTCACTTGACATTAAAAATACTGTCTTTTATTAAAAAATGATATCCTACATAGCCAACAGTTGACGTAAAGTTATTAAACGTTCTCTAAGTCTAATAGAAAGTCTTACATCGTGTAATGACTAAACTAAAAGGTCGCCACACATCTTTTCTGATGTACATACAGACCTTCATACGCAGGCCTCATCTCTGTTATGCATTATGATTCTGGAATATCTTCTTCTCTCTTTTCGTATCAATATTATTTCTTTCTCCTCATCTTATCTTTTTTCTGATTGCTGATTATTCTTTCTTCTTATTTCGTTTGCAAAGCTTTTAGTCCCATAAATAATACTTTTCAAACATTTTCGAGGTATATAATTACTAAATTTACCAATGCATCAAGGTATTTAACCCTCATAATCCTGTTAGCTTCAAATTATTGAATGCGAGAAAAGTTGATATATGTATGGAAATTTTGAAATAAACAAAATAATTTAGATAAACCAAGACTTTTATGTTGACGTTCGATATATAGTGTTGGTTTCCATCGTGTAATATGACAATACCGTGTAGGTAGTATCGAAAAACAAGAAAAAACATGAGTATTGCAGCTAAATGCATATTTCATTCGTTGATTCAAGAGATTGATACAAATGGTACAAGTTCAACAAAGTATTTCTTTAGATTCGACAATTCAAAGAAAACAAACGAAAATAAAAATATAGCCATAAGTTAACTTCTGCAGAGGAACACATATATATAAATTAATATTTAACCACACAGTACATTTGTATTTATGTATGATTTCATATGTATATTAAGATAAACAATCAAAAGAAAGCAAAATTACAAATAGTAACTACCAGTAATTTAAAATTTGGCTTCTTTGGTCGCTCGTAATCGGTTGTCCTCAAACATAGTTCCTTTCGTGTTGATGTTTGTAAAATCGTATAGTATCATTTTCGTGAGAATCCAATGGCTTATAATTATTAGTTGCATTATTTCTTGATAGTGAAATATGATATAATGTTAATATTTTTCAGGTGGTATTGTCGGACTATTTCGTGTCAAATTTGTATGAAAGGCAACTATGTCTGTTTGATATTCAGACATTTCTTTGCGATAGAATAAAATCTCCTAGAAATCCTATGTTAAAATAATAAAGTTCTTGCTTCCTTGTGTTTTATTACTTAATTTGATGTCTTCGCTGTTCAGCACAAGTGAACACACGCATTATCATCGTTTCACTGGGAACCACAGAGCTGAAACCTAAACTTTTACGTTAGCAGGGACGTAACCCCGTCGAAAATTCTTGTCATTTTGGCAGTGAAAGACATGTAGATTTTTGTAATAATTGTAAAGTGTTGTTCCCGAAAACACGTTAGCTGCTGATTTACTGAATGGTGCACGAAAATAATGATTGCAAGGTGCAGACAAAGAAATTTTGCAGTCACTTGACATTAAAAATACTGTCTTTTATTAAAAAATGATATCCAACATAGCCAACAGTTGTCGTAAAGTTATTAAACGTTCTCTAAGTCTAATAGAAAGTCTTACATCGTGTAATGACTAAACTAAAAGGTCGCCACACATCTTTTCTGATGTACATACAGACCTTCATACGCAGGCCTCATCTCTGTTATGCATTATGATTCTGGAATATCTTCTTCTCTCTTTTCGTATCAATATTATTTCTTTCTCCTCATCTTATCTTTTTTCTGATTGCTGATTATTCTTTCTTCTTATTTCGTTTGCAGAGCTTTTAGTCCCATAAATAATACTTTTCAAACATTTTCGAGGTATATAATTACTAAATTTACCAATGCATCAAGGTATTTAACCCTCATAATCCTGTTAGCTTCAAATTATTGAATGCGAGAAAAGTTGATATATGTATGGAAATTTTGAAATAAACAAAATAATTTAGATAAACCAAGACTTTTATGTTGACGTTCGATATATAGTGTTGGTTTCCATCGTGTAATATGACAATACCGTGTAGGTAGTATCGAAAAACAAGAAAAAACATGAGTATTGCAGCTAAATGCATATTTCATTCGTTGATTCAAGAGATTGATACAAATGGTACAAGTTCAACAAAGTATTTCTTTAGATTCGACAATTCAAAGAAAACAAACGAAAATAAAAATATAGCCATAAGTTAACTTCTGCAGAGGAACACATATATATAAATTAATATTTAACCACACAGTACATTTGTATTTATGTATGATTTCATATGTATATTAAGATAAACAATCAAAAGAAAGCAAAATTACAAATAGTAACTACCAGTAATTTAAAATTTGGCTTCTTTGGTCGCTCGTAATCGGTTGTCCTCAAACATAGTTCCTTTCGTGTTGATGTTTGTAAAATCGTATAGTATCATTTTCGTGAGAATCCAATGGCTTATAATTATTAGTTGCATTATTTCTTGATAGTGAAATATGATATAATGTTAATATTTTTCAGGTGGTATTGTCGGACTATTTCGTGTCAAATTTGTATGAAAGGCAACTATGTCTGTTTGATATTCAGACATTTCTTTGCGATAGAATAAAATCTCCTAGAAATCCTATGTTAAAATAATAAAGTTCTTGCTTCCTTGTGTTTTATTACTTAATTTGATGTCTTCGCTGTTCAGCACAAGTGAACACACGCATTATCATCGTTTCACTGGGAACCACAGAGCTGAAACCTAAACTTTTACGTTAGCAGGGACGTAACCCCGTCGAAAATTCTTGTCATTTTGGCAGTGAAAGACATGTAGATTTTTGTAATAATTGTAAAGTGTTGTTCCCGAAAACACGTTAGCTGCTGATTTACTGAATGGTGCACGAAAATAATGATTGCAAGGTGCAGACAAAGAAATTTTGCAGTCACTTGACATTAAAAATACTGTCTTTTATTAAAAAATGATATCCAACATAGCCAACAGTTGTCGTAAAGTTATTAAACGTTCTCTAAGTCTAATAGAAAGTCTTACATCGTGTAATGACTAAACTAAAAGGTCGCCACACATCTTTTCTGATGTACATACAGACCTTCATACGCAGGCCTCATCTCTGTTATGCATTATGATTCTGGAATATCTTCTTCTCTCTTTTCGTATCAATATTATTTCTTTCTCCTCATCTTATCTTTTTTCTGATTGCTGATTATTCTTTCTTCTTATTTCGTTTGCAGAGCTTTTAGTCCCATAAATAATACTTTTCAAACATTTTCGAGGTATATAATTACTAAATTTACCAATGCATCAAGGTATTTAACCCTCATAATCCTGTTAGCTTCAAATTATTGAATGCGAGAAAAGTTGATATATGTATGGAAATTTTGAAATAAACAAAATAATTTAGATAAACCAAGACTTTTATGTTGACGTTCGATATATAGTGTTGGTTTCCATCGTGTAATATGACAATACCGTGTAGGTAGTATCGAAAAACAAGAAAAAACATGAGTATTGCAGCTAAATGCATATTTCATTCGTTGATTCAAGAGATTGATACAAATGGTACAAGTTCAACAAAGTATTTCTTTAGATTCGACAATTCAAAGAAAACAAACGAAAATAAAAATATAGCCATAAGTTAACTTCTGCAGAGGAACACATATATATAAATTAATATTTAACCACACAGTACATTTGTATTTATGTATGATTTCATATGTATATTAAGATAAACAATCAAAAGAAAGCAAAATTACAAATAGTAACTACCAGTAATTTAAAATTTGGCTTCTTTGGTCGCTCGTAATCGGTTGTCCTCAAACATAGTTCCTTTCGTGTTGATGTTTGTAAAATCGTATAGTATCATTTTCGTGAGAATCCAATGGCTTATAATTATTAGTTGCATTATTTCTTGATAGTGAAATATGATATAATGTTAATATTTTTCAGGTGGTATTGTCGGACTATTTCGTGTCAAATTTGTATGAAAGGCAACTATGTCTGTTTGATATTCAGACATTTCTTTGCGATAGAATAAAATCTCCTAGAAATCCTATGTTAAAATAATAAAGTTCTTGCTTCCTTGTGTTTTATTACTTAATTTGATGTCTTCGCTGTTCAGCACAAGTGAACACACGCATTATCATCGTTTCACTGGGAACCACAGAGCTGAAACCTAAACATTTACGTTAGCAGGGACGTAACCCCGTCGAAAATTCTTGTCATTTTGGCAGTGAAAGACATGTAGATTTTTGTAATAATTGTAAAGTGTTGTTCCCGAAAACACGTTAGCTGCTGATTTACTGAATGGTGCACGAAAATAATGATTGCAAGGTGCAGACAAAGAAATTTTGCAGTCACTTGACATTAAAAATACTGTCTTTTATTAAAAAATGATATCCTACATAGCCAACAGTTGTCGTAAAGTTATTAAACGTTCTCTAAGTCTAATAGAAAGTCTTACATCGTGTAATGACTAAACTAAAAGGTCGCCACACATCTTTTCTGATGTACATACAGACCTTCATACGCAGGCCTCATCTCTGTTATGCATTATGATTCTGGAATATCTTCTTCTCTCTTTTCGTATCAATATTATTTCTTTCTCCTCATCTTATCTTTTTTCTGATTGCTGATTATTCTTTCTTCTTATTTCGTTTGCAGAGCTTTTAGTCCCATAAATAATACTTTTCAAACATTTTCGAGGTATATAATTACTAAATTTACCAATGCATCAAGGTATTTAACCCTCATAATCCTGTTAGCTTCAAATTATTGAATGCGAGAAAAGTTGATATATGTATGGAAATTTTGAAATAAACAAAATAATTTAGATAAACCAAGACTTTTATGTTGATGTTCGATATATAGTGTTGGTTTCCATCGTGTAATATGACAATACCGTGTAGGTAGTATCGAAAAACAAGAAAAAACATGAGTATTGCAGCTAAATGCATATTTCATTCGTTGATTCAAGAGATTGATACAAATGGTACAAGTTCAACAAAGTATTTCTTTAGATTCGACAATTCAAAGAAAACAAACGAAAACAAAAATATAGCCATAAGTTAACTTCTGCAGAGGAACACATATATATAAATTAATATTTAACCACACAGTACATTTGTATTTATGTATGATTTCATATGTATATTAAGATAAACAATCAAAAGAAAGCAAAATTACAAATAGTAACTACCAGTAATTTAAAATTTGGCCTCTTTGGTCGCTCGTAATCGGTTGTCCTCAAATATAGTTCCTTTCGTGTTGATGTTTGTAAAATCGTATAGTATCATTTTCGTGAGAATCCAATGGCTTATAATTATTAGTTGCATTATTTCTTGATAGTGAAATATGATATAATGTTAATATTTTTCAGGTGGTATTGTCGGACTATTTCGTGTCAAATTTGTATGAAAGGCAACTATGTCTGTTTGATATTCAGACATTTCTTTGCGATAGAATAAAATCTCCTAGAAATCCTATGTTAAAATAATAAAGTTCTTGCTTCCTTGCTGTTCAGCACAAGTGAACACACGCATTATCATCGTTTCACTGGGAACCACAGAGCTGAAACCTAAACATTTACGTTAGCAGGGACGTAACCCCGTCGAAAATTCTTGTCATTTTGGCAGTGAAAGACATGTAGATTTTTGTAATAATTGTAAAGTGTTGTTCCCGAAAACACGTTAGCTGCTGATTTACTGAATGGTGCACGAAAATAATGATTGCAAGGTGCAGACAAAGAAATTTTGCAGTCACTTGACATTAAAAATACTGTCTTTTATTAAAAAATGATATCCTACATAGCCAACAGTTGTCGTAAAGTTATTAAACGTTCTCTAAGTCTAATAGAAAGTCTTACATCGTGTAATGACTAAACTAAAAGGTCGCCACACATCTTTTCTGATGTACATACAGACCTTCATACGCAGGCCTCATCTCTGTTATGCATTATGATTCTGGAATATCTTCTTCTCTCTTTTCGTATCAATATTATTTCTTTCTCCTCATCTTATCTTTTTTCTGATTGCTGATTATTCTTTCTTCTTATTTCGTTTGCAGAGCTTTTAGTCCCATAAATAATACTTTTCAAACATTTTCGAGGTATATAATTACTAAATTTACCAATGCATCAAGGTATTTAACCCTCATAATCCTGTTAGCTTCAAATTATTGAATGCGAGAAAAGTTGATATATGTATGGAAATTTTGAAATAAACAAAATAATTTAGATAAACCAAGACTTTTATGTTGACGTTCGATATATAGTGTTGGTTTCCATCGTGTAATATGACAATACCGTGTAGGTAGTATCGAAAAACAAGAAAAAACATGAGTATTGCAGCTAAATGCATATTTCATTCGTTGATTCAAGAGATTGATACAAATGGTACAAGTTCAACAAAGTATTTCTTTAGATTCGACAATTCAAAGAAAACAAACGAAAACAAAAATATAGCCATAAGTTAACTTCTGCAGAGGAACACATATATATAAATTAATATTTAACCACACAGTACATTTGTATTTATGTATGATTTCATATGTATATTAAGATAAACAATCAAAAGAAAGCAAAATTACAAATAGTAACTACCAGTAATTTAAAATTTGGCTTCTTTGGTCGCTCGTAATCGGTTGTCCTCAAATATAGTTCCTTTCGTGTTGATGTTTGTAAAATCGTATAGTATCATTTTCGTGAGAATCCAATGGCTTATAATTATTAGTTGCATTATTTCTTGATAGTGAAATATGATATAATGTTAATATTTTTCAGGTGGTATTGTCGGACTATTTCGTGTCAAATTTGTATGAAAGGCAACTATGTCTGTTTGATATTCAGACATTTCTTTGCGATAGAATAAAATCTCCTAGAAATCCTATGTTAAAATAATAAAGTTCTTGCTTCCTTGTGTTTTATTACTTAATTTGATGTCTTCGCTGTTCAGCACAAGTGAACACACGCATTATCATCGTTTCACTTGGAACCACAGAGCTGAAACCTAAACTTTTACGTTAGCAGGGACGTAACCCCGTCGAAAATTCTTGTCATTTTGGCAGTGAAAGACATGTAGATTTTTGTAATAATTGTAAAGTGTTGTTCCCGAAAACACGTTAGCTGCTGATTTACTGAATGGTGCACGAAAATAATGATTGCAAGGTGCAGACAAAGAAATTTTGCAGTCACTTGACATTAAAAATACTGTCTTTTATTAAAAAATGATATCCTACATAGCCAACAGTTGTCGTAAAGTTATTAAACGTTCTCTAAGTCTAATAGAAAGTCTTACATCGTGTAATGACTAAACTAAAAGGTCGCCACACATCTTTTCTGATGTACATACAGACCTTCATACTCAGGCCTCATCTCTGTTATGCATTATGATTCTGGAATATCTTCTTCTCTCTTTTCGTATCAATATTATTTCTTTCTCCTCATCTTATCTTTTTTCTGATTGCTGATTATTCTTTCTTCTTATTTCGTTTGCAAAGCTTTTAGTCCCATAAATAATACTTTTCAAACATTTTCGAGGTATATAATTACTAAATTTACCAATGCATCAAGGTATTTAACCCTCATAATCCTGTTAGCTTCAAATTATTGAATGCGAGAAAAGTTGATATATGTATGGAAATTTTGAAATAAACAAAATAATTTAGATAAACCAAGACTTTTATGTTGAGGTTCGATATATAGTGTTGGTTTCCATCGTGTAATATGACAATACCGTGTAGGTAGTATCGAAAAACAAGAAAAAACATGAGTATTGCAGCTAAATGCATATTTCATTCGTTGATTCAAGAGATTGATACAAATGGTACAAGTTCAACAAAGTATTTCTTTAGATTCGACAATTCAAAGAAAACAAACGAAAACAAAAATATAGCCATAAGTTAACTTCTGCAGAGGAACACATATATATAAATTAATATTTAACCACACAGTACATTTGTATTTATGTATGATTTCATATGTATATTAAGATAAACAATCAAAAGAAAGCAAAATTACAAATAGTAACTACCAGTAATTTAAAATTTGGCTTCTTTGGTCGCTCGTAATCGGTTGTCCTCAAATATAGTTCCTTTCGTGTTGATGTTTGTAAAATCGTATAGTATCATTTTCGTGAGAATCCAATGGCTTATAATTATTAGTTGCATTATTTCTTGATAGTGAAATATGATATAATGTTAATATTTTTCAGGTGGTATTGTCGGACTATTTCGTGTCAAATTTGTATGAAAGGCAACTATGTCTGTTTGATATTCAGACATTTCTTTGCGATAGAATAAAATCTCCTAGAAATCCTATGTTAAAATAATAAAGTTCTTGCTTCCTTGTGTTTTATTACTTAATTTGATGTCTTCGCTGTTCAGCACAAGTGAACACACGCATTATCATCGTTTCACTGGGAACCACAGAGCTGAAACCTAAACTTTTACGTTAGCAGGGACGTAACCCCGTCGAAAATTCTTGTCATTTTGGCAGTGAAAGACATGTAGATTTTTGTAATAATTGTAAAGTGTTGTTCCCGAAAACACGTTAGCTGCTGATTTACTGAATGGTGCACGAAAATAATGATTGCAAGGTGCAGACAAAGAAATTTTGCAGTCACTTGACATTAAAAATACTGTCTTTTATTAAAAAATGATATCCTACATAGCCAACAGTTGTCGTAAAGTTATTAAACGTTCTCTAAGTCTAATAGAAAGTCTTACATCGTGTAATGACTAAACTAAAAGGTCGCCACACATCTTTTCTGATGTACATACAGACCTTCATACGCAGGCCTCATCTCTGTTATGCATTATGATTCTGGAATATCTTCTTCTCTCTTTTCGTATCAATATTATTTCTTTCTCCTCATCTTATCTTTTTTCTGATTGCTGATTATTCTTTCTTCTTATTTCGTTTGCAAAGCTTTTAGTCCCATAAATAATACTTTTCAAACATTTTCGAGGTATATAATTACTAAATTTACCAATGCATCAAGGTATTTAACCCTCATAATCCTGTTAGCTTCAAATTATTGAATGCGAGAAAAGTTGATATATGTATGGAAATTTTGAAATAAACAAAATAATTTAGATAAACCAAGACTTTTATGTTGAGGTTCGATATATAGTGTTGGTTTCCATCGTGTAATATGACAATACCGTGTAGGTAGTATCGAAAAACAAGAAAAAACATGAGTATTGCAGCTAAATGCATATTTCATTCGTTGATTCAAGAGATTGATACAAATGGTACAAGTTCAACAAAGTATTTCTTTAGATTCGACAATTCAAAGAAAACAAACGAAAACAAAAATATAGCCATAAGTTAACTTCTGCAGAGGAACACATATATATAAATTAATATTTAACCACACAGTACATTTGTAATTATGGATGATTTCATATGTATATTAAGATAAGCAATCAAAAGAAAGCAAAATTACAAATAGTTACTACCAGTAATTTAAAATTTGGCTTCTTTGGTCGCTCGTAATCGGTTGTCCTCAAATATAGTTCCTTTCGTGTTGATGTTTGTAAAATCGTATAGTATCATTTTCGTGAGAATCCAATGGCTTATAATTATTAGTTGCATTATTTCTTGATAGTGAAATATGATATAATGTTAATATTTTTCAGGTGGTATTGTCGGACTATTTCGTGTCAAATTTGTATGAAAGGCAACTATGTCTGTTTGATATTCAGACATTTCTTTGCGATAGAATAAAATCTCCTAGAAATCCTATGTTAAAATAATAAAGTTCTTGCTTCCTTGTGTTTTATTACTTAATTTGATGTCTTCGCTGTTCAGCACAAGTGAACACACGCATTATCATCGTTTCACTGGGAACCACAGAGCTGAAACCTAAACATTTACGTTAGCAGGGACGTAACCCCGTCGAAAATTCTTGTCATTTTGGCAGTGAAAGACATGTAGATTTTTGTAATAATTGTAAAGTGTTGTTCCCGAAAACACGTTAGCTGCTGATTTACTGAATGGTGCACGAAAATAATGATTGCAATGTTCAGACAAAGAAATTTTGCAGTCACTTGACATTAAAAATACTGTCTTTTATTAAAAAATGATATCCTACATAGCCAACAGTTGTCGTAAAGTTATTAAACGTTCTCTAAGTCTAATAGAAAGTCTTACATCGTGTAATGACTAAACTAAAAGGTCGCCACACATCTTTTCTGATGTACATACAGACCTTCATACGCAGGCCTCATCTCTGTTATGCATTATGATTCTGGAATATCTTCTTCTCTCTTTTCGTATCAATATTATTTCTTTCTCCTCATCTTATCTTTTTTCTGATTGCTGATTATTCTTTCTTCTTATTTCGTTTGCAAAGCTTTTAGTCCCATAAATAATACTTTTCAAACATTTTCGAGGTATATAATTACTAAATTTACCAATGCATCAAGGTATTTAACCCTCATAATCCTGTTAGCTTCAAATTATTGAATGCGAGAAAAGTTGATATATGTATGGAAATTTTGAAATAAACAAAATAATTTAGATAAACCAAGACTTTTATGTTGAGGTTCGATATATAGTGTTGGTTTCCATCGTGTAATATGACAATACCGTGTAGGTAGTATCGAAAAACAAGAAAAAACATGAGTATTGCAGCTAAATGCATATTTCATTCGTTGATTCAAGAGATTGATACAAATGGTACAAGTTCAACAAAGTATTTCTTTAGATTCGACAATTCAAAGAAAACAAACGAAAACAAAAATATAGCCATAAGTTAACTTCTGCAGAGGAACACATATATATAAATTAATATTTAACCACACAGTACATTTGTATTTATGTATGATTGCATATGCATATTAAGATAAACAATCAAAAGAAAGCAAAATTACAAATAGTAACTACCAGTAATTTAAAATTTGGCTTCTTTGGTCGCTCGTAATCGGTTGTCCTCAAATATAGTTCCTTTCGTGTTGATGTTTGTAAAATCGTATAGTATCATTTTCGTGAGAATCCAATGGCTTATAATTATTAGTTGCATTATTTCTTGATAGTGAAATATGATATAATGTTAATATTTTTCAGGTGGTATTGTCGGACTATTTCGTGTCAAATTTGTATGAAAGGCAACTATGTCTGTTTGATATTCAGACATTTCTTTGCGATAGAATAAAATCTCCTAGAAATCCTATGTTAAAATAATAAAGTTCTTGCTTCCTTGTGTTTTATTACTTAATTTGATGTCTTCGCTGTTCAGCACAAGTGAACACACGCATTATCATCGTTTCACTGGGAACCACAGAGCTGAAACCTAAACATTTACGTTAGCAGGGACGTAACCCCGTCGAAAATTCTTGTCATTTTGGCAGTGAAAGACATGTAGATTTTTGTAATAATTGTAAAGTGTTGTTCCCGAAAACACGTTAGCTGCTGATTTACTGAATGGTGCACGAAAATAATGATTGCAAGGTGCAGACAAAGAAATTTTGCAGTCACTTGACATTAAAAATACTGTCTTTTATTAAAAAATGATATCCTACATAGCCAACAGTTGTCGTAAAGTTATTAAACGTTCTCTAAGTCTAATAGAAAGTCTTACATCGTGTAATGACTAAACTAAAAGGTCGCCACACATCTTTTCTGATGTACATACAGACCTTCATACGCAGGCCTCATCTCTGTTATGCATTATGATTCTGGAATATCTTCTTCTCTCTTTTCGTATCAATATTATTTCTTTCTCCTCATCTTATCTTTTTTCTGATTGCTGATTATTCTTTCTTCTTATTTCGTTTGCAAAGCTTTTAGTCCCATAAATAATACTTTTCAAACATTTTCGAGGTATATAATTACTAAATTTACCAATGCATCAAGGTATTTAACCCTCATAATCCTGTTAGCTTCAAATTATTGAATGCGAGAAAAGTTGATATATGTATGGAAATTTTGAAATAAACAAAATAATTTAGATAAACCAAGACTTTTATGTTGAGGTTCGATATATAGTGTTGGTTTCCATCGTGTAATATGACAATACCGTGTAGGTAGTATCGAAAAACAAGAAAAAACATGAGTATTGCAGCTAAATGCATATTTCATTCGTTGATTCAAGAGATTGATACAAATGGTACAAGTTCAACAAAGTATTTCTTTAGATTCGACAATTCAAAGAAAACAAACGAAAACAAAAATATAGCCATAAGTTAACTTCTGCAGAGGAACACATATATATAAATTAATATTTAACCACACAGTACATTTGTATTTATGTATGATTTCATATGTATATTAAGATAAACAATCAAAAGAAAGCAAAATTACAAATAGTTACTACCAGTAATTTAAAATTTGGTTTCTTTGGTCGCTCGTAATCGGTTGTCCTCAAATATAGTTCCTTTCGTGTTGATGTTTGTAAAATCGTATAGTATCATTTTCGTGAGAATCCAATGGCTTATAATTATTAGTTGCATTATTTCTTGATAGTGAAATATGATATAATGTTAATATTTTTCAGGTGGTATTGTCGGACTATTTCGTGTCAAATTTGTATGAAAGGCAACTATGTCTGTTTGATATTCAGACATTTCTTTGCGATAGAATAAAATCTCCTAGAAATCCTATGTTAAAATAATAAAGTTCTTGCTTCCTTGTGTTTTATTACTTAATTTGATGTCTTCGCTGTTCAGCACAAGTGAACACACGCATTATCATCGTTTCACTGGGAACCACAGAGCTGAAACCTAAACATTTACGTTAGCAGGGACGTAACCCCGTCGAAAATTCTTGTCATTTTGGCAGTGAAAGACATGTAGATTTTTGTAATAATTGTAAAGTGTTGTTCCCGAAAACACGTTAGCTGCTGATTTACTGAATGGTGCACGAAAATAATGATTGCAAGGTGCAGACAAAGAAATTTTGCAGTCACTTGACATTAAAAATACTGTCTTTTATTAAAAAATGATATCCTACATAGCCAACAGTTGTCGTAAAGTTATTAAACGTTCTCTAAGTCTAATAGAAAGTCTTACATCGTGTAATGACTAAACTAAAAGGTCGCCACACATCTTTTCTGATGTACATACAGACCTTCATACGCAGGCCTCATCTCTGTTATGCATTATGATTCTGGAATATCTTCTTCTCTCTTTTCGTATCAATATTATTTCTTTCTCCTCATCTTATCTTTTTTCTGATTGCTGATTATTCTTTCTTCTTATTTCGTTTGCAAAGCTTTTAGTCCCATAAATAATACTTTTCAAACATTTTCGAGGTATATAATTACTAAATTTACCAATGCATCAAGGTATTTAACCCTCATAATCCTGTTAGCTTCAAATTATTGAATGCGAGAAAAGTTGATATATGTATGGAAATTTTGAAATAAACAAAATAATTTAGATAAACCAAGACTTTTATGTTGAGGTTCGATATATAGTGTTGGTTTCCATCGTGTAATATGACAATACCGTGTAGGTAGTATCGAAAAACAAGAAAAAACATGAGTATTGCAGCTAAATGCATATTTCATTCGTTGATTCAAGAGATTGATACAAATGGTACAAGTTCAACAAAGTATTTCTTTAGATTCGACAATTCAAAGAAAACAAACGAAAACAAAAATATAGCCATAAGTTAACTTCTGCAGAGGAACACATATATATAAATTAATATTTAACCACACAGTACATTTGTATTTATGTATGATTTCATATGTATATTAAGATAAACAATCAAAAGAAAGCAAAATTACAAATAGTTACTACCAGTAATTTAAAATTTGGCTTCTTTGGTCGCTCGTAATCGGTTGTCCTCAAATATAGTTCCTTTCGTGTTGATGTTTGTAAAATCGTATAGTATCATTTTCGTGAGAATCCAATGGCTTATAATTATTAGTTGCATTATTTCTTGATAGTGAAATATGATATAATGTTAATATTTTTCAGGTGGTATTGTCGGACTATTTCGTGTCAAATTTGTATGAAAGGCAACTATGTCTGTTTGATATTCAGACATTTCTTTGCGATAGAATAAAATCTCCTAGAAATCCTATGTTAAAATAATAAAGTTCTTGCTTCCTTGTGTTTTATTACTTAATTTGATGTCTTCGCTGTTCAGCACAAGTGAACACACGCATTATCATCGTTTCACTGGGAACCACAGAGCTGAAACCTAAACATTTACGTTAGCAGGGACGTAACCCCGTCGAAAATTCTTGTCATTTTGGCAGTGAAAGACATGTAGATTTTTGTAATAATTGTAAAGTGTTGTTCCCGAAAACACGTTAGCTGCTGATTTACTGAATGGTGCACGAAAATAATGATTGCAAGGTGCAGACAAAGAAATTTTGCAGTCACTTGACATTAAAAATACTGTCTTTTATTAAAAAATGATATCCTACATAGCCAACAGTTGTCGTAAAGTTATTAAACGTTCTCTAAGTCTAATAGAAAGTCTTACATCGTGTAATGACTAAACTAAAAGGTCGCCACACATCTTTTCTGATGTACATACAGACCTTCATACTCAGGCCTCATCTCTGTTATGCATTATGATTCTGGAATATCTTCTTCTCTCTTTTCGTATCAATATTATTTCTTTCTCCTCATCTTATCTTTTTTCTGATTGCTGATTATTCTTTCTTCTTATTTCGTTTGCAAAGCTTTTAGTCCCATAAATAATACTTTTCAAACATTTTCGAGGTATATAATTACTAAATTTACCAATGCATCAAGGTATTTAACCCTCATAATCCTGTTAGCTTCAAATTATTGAATGCGAGAAAAGTTGATATATGTATGGAAATTTTGAAATAAACAAAATAATTTAGATAAACCAAGACTTTTATGTTGAGGTTCGATATATAGTGTTGGTTTCCATCGTGTAATATGACAATACCGTGTAGGTAGTATCGAAAAACAAGAAAAAACATGAGTATTGCAGCTAAATGCATATTTCATTCGTTGATTCAAGAGATTGATACAAATGGTACAAGTTCAACAAAGTATTTCTTTAGATTCGACAATTCAAAGAAAACAAACGAAAACAAAAATATAGCCATAAGTTAACTTCTGCAGAGGAACACATATATATAAATTAATATTTAACCACACAGTACATTTGTATTTATGTATGATTTCATATGTATATTAAGATAAACAATCAAAAGAAAGCAAAATTACAAATAGTTACTACCAGTAATTTAAAATTTGGCTTCTTTGGTCGCTCGTAATCGGTTGTCCTCAAATATAGTTCCTTTCGTGTTGATGTTTGTAAAATCGTATAGTATCATTTTCGTGAGAATCCAATGGCTTATAATTATTAGTTGCATTATTTCTTGATAGTGAAATATGATATAATGTTAATATTTTTCAGGTGGTATTGTCGGACTATTTCGTGTCAAATTTGTATGAAAGGCAACTATGTCTGTTTGATATTCAGACATTTCTTTGCGATAGAATAAAATCTCCTAGAAATCCTATGTTAAAATAATAAAGTTCTTGCTTCCTTGTGTTTTATTACTTAATTTGATGTCTTCGCTGTTCAGCACAAGTGAACACACGCATTATCATCGTTTCACTGGGAACCACAGAGCTGAAACCTAAACATTTACGTTAGCAGGGACGTAACCCCGTCGAAAATTCTTGTCATTTTGGCAGTGAAAGACATGTAGATTTTTGTAATAATTGTAAAGTGTTGTTCCCGAAAACACGTTAGCTGCTGATTTACTGAATGGTGCACGAAAATAATGATTGCAAGGTGCAGACAAAGAAATTTTGCAGTCACTTGACATTAAAAATACTGTCTTTTATTAAAAAATGATATCCTACATAGCCAACAGTTGTCGTAAAGTTATTAAACGTTCTCTAAGTCTAATAGAAAGTCTTACATCGTGTAATGACTAAACTAAAAGGTCGCCACACATCTTTTCTGATGTACATACAGACCTTCATACGCAGGCCTCATCTCTGTTATGCATTATGATTCTGGAATATCTTCTTCTCTCTTTTCGTATCAATATTATTTCTTTCTCCTCATCTTATCTTTTTTCTGATTGCTGATTATTCTTTCTTCTTATTTCGTTTGCAAAGCTTTTAGTCCCATAAATAATACTTTTCAAACATTTTCGAGGTATATAATTACTAAATTTACCAATGCATCAAGGTATTTAACCCTCATAATCCTGTTAGCTTCAAATTATTGAATGCGAGAAAAGTTGATATATGTATGGAAATTTTGAAATAAACAAAATAATTTAGATAAACCAAGACTTTTATGTTGAGGTTCGATATATAGTGTTGGTTTCCATCGTGTAATATGACAATACCGTGTAGGTAGTATCGAAAAACAAGAAAAAACATGAGTATTGCAGCTAAATGCATATTTCATTCGTTGATTCAAGAGATTGATACAAATGGTACAAGTTCAACAAAGTATTTCTTTAGATTCGACAATTCAAAGAAAACAAACGAAAACAAAAATATAGCCATAAGTTAACTTCTGCAGAGGAACACATATATATAAATTAATATTTAACCACACAGTACATTTGTATTTATGTATGATTTCATATGTATATTAAGATAAACAATCAAAAGAAAGCAAAATTACAAATAGTTACTACCAGTAATTTAAAATTTGGCTTCTTTGGTCGCTCGTAATCGGTTGTCCTCAAATATAGTTCCTTTCGTGTTGATGTTTGTAAAATCGTATAGTATCATTTTCGTGAGAATCCAATGGCTTATAATTATTAGTTGCATTATTTCTTGATAGTGAAATATGATATAATGTTAATATTTTTCAGGTGGTATTGTCGGACTATTTCGTGTCAAATTTGTATGAAAGGCAACTATGTCTGTTTGATATTCAGACATTTCTTTGCGATAGAATAAAATCTCCTAGAAATCCTATGTTAAAATAATAAAGTTCTTGCTTCCTTGTGTTTTATTACTTAATTTGATGTCTTCGCTGTTCAGCACAAGTGAACACACGCATTATCATCGTTTCACTGGGAACCACAGAGCTGAAACCTAAACATTTACGTTAGCAGGGACGTAACCCCGTCGAAAATTCTTGTCATTTTGGCAGTGAAAGACATGTAGATTTTTGTAATAATTGTAAAGTGTTGTTCCCGAAAACACGTTAGCTGCTGATTTACTGAATGGTGCACGAAAATAATGATTGCAAGGTGCAGACAAAGAAATTTTGCAGTCACTTGACATTAAAAATACTGTCTTTTATTAAAAAATGATATCCTACATAGCCAACAGTTGTCGTAAAGTTATTAAACGTTCTCTAAGTCTAATAGAAAGTCTTACATCGTGTAATGACTAAACTAAAAGGTCGCCACACATCTTTTCTGATGTACATACAGACCTTCATACGCAGGCCTCATCTCTGTTATGCATTATGATTCTGGAATATCTTCTTCTCTCTTTTCGTATCAATATTATTTCTTTCTCCTCATCTTATCTTTTTTCTGATTGCTGATTATTCTTTCTTCTTATTTCGTTTGCAAAGCTTTTAGTCCCATAAATAATACTTTTCAAACATTTTCGAGGTATATAATTACTAAATTTACCAATGCATCAAGGTATTTAACCCTCATAATCCTGTTAGCTTCAAATTATTGAATGCGAGAAAAGTTGATATATGTATGGAAATTTTGAAATAAACAAAATAATTTAGATAAACCAAGACTTTTATGTTGACGTTCGATATATAGTGTTGGTTTCCATCGTGTAATATGACAATACCGTGTAGGTAGTATCGAAAAACAAGAAAAAACATGAGTATTGCAGCTAAATGCATATTTCATTCGTTGATTCAAGAGATTGATACAAATGGTACAAGTTCAACAAAGTATTTCTTTAGATTCGACAATTCAAAGAAAACAAACGAAAACAAAAATATAGCCATAAGTTAACTTCTGCAGAGGAACACATATATATAAATCAATATTTAACCACACAGTACATTTGTATTTATGTATGATTTCATATGTATATTAAGATAAACAATCAAAAGAAAGCAAAATTACAAATAGTAACTACCAGTAATTTAAAATTTGGCTTCTTTGGTCGCTCGTAATCGGTTGTCCTCAAATATAGTTCCTTTCGTGTTGATGTTTGTAAAATCGTATAGTATCATTTTCGTGAGAATCCAATGGCTTATAATTATTAGTTGCATTATTTCTTGATAGTGAAATATGATATAATGTTAATATTTTTCAGGTGGTATTGTCGGACTATTTCGTGTCAAATTTGTATGAAAGGCAACTATGTCTGTTTGATATTCAGACATTTCTTTGCGATAGAATAAAATCTCCTAGAAATCCTATGTTAAAATAATAAAGTTCTTGCTTCCTTGTGTTTTATTACTTAATTTGATGTCTTCGCTGTTCAGCACAAGTGAACACACGCATTATCATCGTTTCACTGGGAACCACAGAGCTGAAACCTAAACTTTTACGTTAGCAGGGACGTAACCCCGTCGAAAATTCTTGTCATTTTGGCAGTGAAAGACATGTAGATTTTTGTAATAATTGTAAAGTGTTGTTCCCGAAAACACGTTAGCTGCTGATTTACTGAATGGTGCACGAAAATAATGATTGCAAGGTGCAGACAAAGAAATTTTGCAGTCACTTGACATTAAAAATACTGTCTTTTATTAAAAAATGATATCCTACATAGCCAACAGTTGTCGTAAAGTTATTAAACGTTCTCTAAGTCTAATAGAAAGTCTTACATCGTGTAATGACTAAACTAAAAGGTCGCCACACATCTTTTCTGATGTACATACAGACCTTCATACTCAGACCTCATCTCTGTTATGCATTATGATTCTGGAATATCTTCTTCTCTCTTTTCGTATCAATATTATTTCTTTCTCCTCATCTTATCTTTTTTCTGATTGCTGATTATTCTTTCTTCTTATTTCGTTTGCAAAGCTTTTAGTCCCATAAATAATACTTTTCAAACATTTTCGAGGTATATAATTACTAAATTTACCAATGCATCAAGGTATTTAACCCTCATAATCCTGTTAGCTTCAAATTATTGAATGCGAGAAAAGTTGATATATGTATGGAAATTTTGAAATAAACAAAATAATTTAGATAAACCAAGACTTTTATGTTGAGGTTCGATATATAGTGTTGGTTTCCATCGTGTAATATGACAATACCGTGTAGGTAGTATCGAAAAACAAGAAAAAACATGAGTATTGCAGCTAAATGCATATTTCATTCGTTGATTCAAGAGATTGATACAAATGGTACAAGTTCAACAAAGTATTTCTTTAGATTCGACAATTCAAAGAAAACAAACGAAAACAAAAATATAGCCATAAGTTAACTTCTGCAGAGGAACACATATATATAAATTAATATTTAACCACACAGTACATTTGTATTTATGTATGATTTCATATGTATATTAAGATAAACAATCAAAAGAAAGCAAAATTACAAATAGTAACTACCAGTAATTTAAAATTTGGCTTCTTTGGTCGCTCGTAATCGGTTGTCCTCAAATATAGTTCCTTTCGTGTTGATGTTTGTAAAATCGTATAGTATCATTTTCGTGAGAATCCAATGGCTTATAATTATTAGTTGCATTATTTCTGGATAGTGAAATATGATATAATGTTAATATTTTTCAGGTGGTATTGTCGGACTATTTCGTGTCAAATTTGTATGAAAGGCAACTATGTCTGTTTGATATTCAGACATTTCTTTGCGATAGAATAAAATCTCCTAGAAATCCTATGTTAAAATAATAAAGTTCTTGCTTCCTTGTGTTTTATTACTTAATTTGATGTCTTCGCTGTTCAGCACAAGTGAACACACGCATTATCATCGTTTCACTGGGAACCACAGAGCTGAAACCTAAACTTTTACGTTAGCAGGGACGTAACCCCGTCGAAAATTCTTGTCATTTTGGCAGTGAAAGACATGTAGATTTTTGTAATAATTGTAAAGTGTTGTTCCCGAAAACACGTTAGCTGCTGATTTACTGAATGGTGCACGAAAATAATGATTGCAAGGTGCAGACAAAGAAATTTTGCAGTCACTTGACATTAAAAATACTGTCTTTTATTAAAAAATGATATCCTACATAGCCAACAGTTGTCGTAAAGTTATTAAACGTTCTCTAAGTCTAATAGAAAGTCTTACATCGTGTAATGACTAAACTAAAAGGTCGCCACACATCTTTTCTGATGTACATACAGACCTTCATACTCAGGCCTCATCTCTGTTATGCATTATGATTCTGGAATATCTTCTTCTCTCTTTTCGTATCAATATTATTTCTTTCTCCTCATCTTATCTTTTTTCTGATTGCTGATTATTCTTTCTTCTTATTTCGTTTGCAAAGCTTTTAGTCCCATAAATAATACTTTTCAAACATTTTCGAGGTATATAATTACTAAATTTACCAATGCATCAAGGTATTTAACCCTCATAATCCTGTTAGCTTCAAATTATTGAATGCGAGAAAAGTTGATATATGTATGGAAATTTTGAAATAAACAAAATAATTTAGATAAACCAAGACTTTTATGTTGACGTTCGATATATAGTGTTGGTTTCCATCGTGTAATATGACAATGCCGTGTAGGTAGTATCGAAAAACAAGAAAAAACATGAGTATTGCAGCTAAATGCATATTTCATTCGTTGATTCAAGAGATTGATACAAATGGTACAAGTTCAACAAAGTATTTCTTTAGATTCGACAATTCAAAGAAAACAAACGAAAACAAAAATATAGCCATAAGTTAACTTCTGCAGAGGAACACATATATATAAATTAATATTTAACCACACAGTACATTTGTATTTATGTATGATTTCATATGTATATTAAGATAAACAATCAAAAGAAAGCAAAATTACAAATAGTAACTACCAGTAATTTAAAATTTGGCTTCTTTGGTCGCTCGTAATCGGTTGTCCTCAAATATAGTTCCTTTCGTGTTGATGTTTGTAAAATCGTATAGTATCATTTTCGTGAGAATCCAATGGCTTATAATTATTAGTTGCATTATTTCTTGATAGTGAAATATGATATAATGTTAATATTTTTCAGGTGGTATTGTCGGACTATTTCGTGTCAAATTTGTATGAAAGGCAACTATGTCTGTTTGATATTCAGACATTTCTTTGCGATAGAATAAAATCTCCTAGAAATCCTATGTTAAAATAATAAAGTTCTTGCTTCCTTGTGTTTTATTACTTAATTTGATGTCTTCGCTGTTCAGCACAAGTGAACACACGCATTATCATCGTTTCACTGGGAACCACAGAGCTGAAACCTAAACATTTACGTTAGCAGGGACGTAACCCCGTCGAAAATTCTTGTCATTTTGGCAGTGAAAGACATGTAGATTTTTGTAATAATTGTAAAGTGTTGTTCCCGAAAACACGTTAGCTGCTGATTTACTGAATGGTGCACGAAAATAATGATTGCAAGGTGCAGACAAAGAAATTTTGCAGTCACTTGACATTAAAAATACTGTCTTTTATTAAAAAATGATATCCTACATAGCCAACAGTTGTCGTAAAGTTATTAAACGTTCTCTAAGTCTAATAGAAAGTCTTACATCGTGTAATGACTAAACTAAAAGGTCGCCACACATCTTTTCTGATGTACATACAGACCTACATACGCAGGCCTCATCTCTGTTATGCATTATGATTCTGGAATATCTTCTTCTCTCTTTTCGTATCAATATTATTTCTTTCTCCTCATCTTATCTTTTTTCTGATTGCTGATTATTCTTTCTTCTTATTTCGTTTGCAAAGCTTTTAGTCCCATAAATAATACTTTTCAAACATTTTCGAGGTATATAATTACTAAATTTACCAATGCATCAAGGTATTTAACCCTCATAATCCTGTTAGCTTCAAATTATTGAATGCGAGAAAAGTTGATATATGTATGGAAATTTTGAAATAAACAAAATAATTTAGATAAACCAAGACTTTTATGTTGACGTTCGATATATAGTGTTGGTTTCCATCGTGTAATATGACAATACCGTGTAGGTAGTATCGAAAAACAAGAAAAAACATGAGTATTGCAGCTAAATGCATATTTCATTCGTTGATTCAAGAGATTGATACAAATGGTACAAGTTCAACAAAGTATTTCTTTAGATTCGACAATTCAAAGAAAACAAACGAAAACAAAAATATAGCCATAAGTTAACTTCTGCAGAGGAACACATATATATAAATTAATATTTAACCACACAGTACATTTGTATTTATGTATGATTTCATATGTATATTAAGATAAACAATCAAAAGAAAGCAAAATTACAAATAGTAACTACCAGTAATTTAAAATTTGGCTTCTTTGGTCGCTCGTAATCGGTTGTCCTCAAATATAGTTCCTTTCGTGTTGATGTTTGTAAAATCGTATAGTATCATTTTCGTGAGAATCCAATGGCTTATAATTATTAGTTGCATTATTTCTTGATAGTGAAATATGATATAATGTTAATATTTTTCAGGTGGTATTGTCGGACTATTTCGTGTCAAATTTGTATGAAAGGCAACTATGTCTGTTTGATATTCAGACATTTCTTTGCGATAGAATAAAATCTCCTAGAAATCCTATGTTAAAATAATAAAGTTCTTGCTTCCTTGTGTTTTATTACTTAATTTGATGTCTTCGCTGTTCAGCACAAGTGAACACACGCATTATCATCGTTTCACTGGGAACCACAGAGCTGAAACCTAAACTTTTACGTTAGCAGGGACGTAACCCCGTCGAAAATTCTTGTCATTTTGGCAGTGAAAGACATGTAGATTTTTGTAATAATTGTAAAGTGTTGTTCCCGAAAACACGTTAGCTGCTGATTTACTGAATGGTGCACGAAAATAATGATTGCAAGGTGCAGACAAAGAAATTTTGCAGTCACTTGACATTAAAAATACTGTCTTTTATTAAAAAATGATATCCTACATAGCCAACAGTTGTCGTAAAGTTATTAAACGTTCTCTAAGTCTAATAGAAAGTCTTACATCGTGTAATGACTAAACTAAAAGGTCGCCACACATCTTTTCTGATGTACATACAGACCTTCATACTCAGGCCTCATCTCTGTTATGCATTATGATTCTGGAATATCTTCTTCTCTCTTTTCGTATCAATATTATTTCTTTCTCCTCATCTAACTTTTTTCTGATTGCTGATTATTCTTTCTTCTTATTTCGTTTGCAAAGCTTTTAGTCCCATAAATAATACTTTTCAAACATTTTCGAGGTATATAATTACTAAATTTACCAATGCATCAAGGTATTTAACCCTCATAATCCTGTTAGCTTCAAATTATTGAATGCGAGAAAAGTTGATATATGTATGGAAATTTTGAAATAAACAAAATAATTTAGATAAACCAAGACTTTTATGTTGAGGTTCGATATATAGTGTTGGTTTCCATCGTGTAATATGACAATACCGTGTAGGTAGTATCGAAAAACAAGAAAAAACATGAGTATTGCAGCTAAATGCATATTTCATTCGTTGATTCAAGAGATTGATACAAATGGTACAAGTTCAACAAAGTATTTCTTTAGATTCGACAATTCAAAGAAAACAAACGAAAACAAAAATATAGCCATAAGTTAACTTCTGCAGAGGAACACATATATATAAATTAATATTTAACCACACAGTACATTTGTATTTATGTATGATTTCATATGTATATTAAGATAAACAATCAAAAGAAAGCAAAATTACAAATAGTAACTACCAGTAATTTAAAATTTGGCTTCTTTGGTCGCTCGTAATCGGTTGTCCTCAAATATAGTTCCTTTCGTGTTGATGTTTGTAAAATCGTATAGTATCATTTTCGTGAGAATCCAATGGCTTATAATTATTAGTTGCATTATTTCTTGATAGTGAAATATGATATAATGTTAATATTTTTCAGGTGGTATTGTCGGACTATTTCGTGTCAAATTTGTATGAAAGGCAACTATGTCTGTTTGATATTCAGACATTTCTTTGCGATAGAATAAAATCTCCTAGAAATCCTATGTTAAAATAATAAAGTTCTTGCTTCCTTGTGTTTTATTACTTAATTTGATGTCTTCGCTGTTCAGCACAAGTGAACACACGCATTATCATCGTTTCACTGGGAACCACAGAGCTGAAACCTAAACATTTACGTTAGCAGGGACGTAACCCCGTCGAAAATTCTTGTCATTTTGGCAGTGAAAGACATGTAGATTTTTGTAATAATTGTAAAGTGTTGTTCCCGAAAACACGTTAGCTGCTGATTTACTGAATGGTGCACGAAAATAATGATTGCAAGGTGCAGACAAAGAAATTTTGCAGTCACTTGACATTAAAAATACTGTCTTTTATTAAAAAATGATATCCTACATAGCCAACAGTTGTCGTAAAGTTATTAAACGTTCTCTAAGTCTAATAGAAAGTCTTACATCGTGTAATGACTAAACTAAAAGGTCGCCACACATCTTTTCTGATGTACATACAGACCTTCATACTCAGGCCTCATCTCTGTTATGCATTATGATTCTGGAATATCTTCTTCTCTCTTTTCGTATCAATATTATTTCTTTCTCCTCATCTTATCTTTTTTCTGATTGCTGATTATTCTTTCTTCTTATTTCGTTTGCAAAGCTTTTAGTCCCATAAATAATACTTTTCAAACATTTTCGAGGTATATAATTACTAAATTTACCAATGCATCAAGGTATTTAACCCTCATAATCCTGTTAGCTTCAAATTATTGAATGCGAGAAAAGTTGATATATGTATGGAAATTTTGAAATAAACAAAATAATTTAGATAAACCAAGACTTTTATGTTGACGTTCGATATATAGTGTTGGTTTCCATCGTGTAATATGACAATACCGTGTAGGTAGTATCGAAAAACAAGAAAAAACATGAGTATTGCAGCTAAATGCATATTTCATTCGTTGATTCAAGAGATTGATACAAATGGTACAAGTTCAACAAAGTATTTCTTTAGATTCGACAATTCAAAGAAAACAAACGAAAACAAAAATATAGCCATAAGTTAACTTCTGCAGAGGAACACATATATATAAATTAATATTTAACCACACAGTACATTTGTATTTATGTATGATTTCATATGTATATTAAGATAAACAATCAAAAGAAAGCAAAATTACAAATAGTAACTACCAGTAATTTAAAATTTGGCTTCTTTGGTCGCTCGTAATCGGTTGTCCTCAAATATAGTTCCTTTCGTGTTGATGTTTGTAAAATCGTATAGTATCATTTTCGTGAGAATCCAATGGCTTATAATTATTAGTTGCATTATTTCTTGATAGTGAAATATGATATAATGTTAATATTTTTCAGGTGGTATTGTCGGACTATTTCGTGTCAAATTTGTATGAAAGGCAACTATGTCTGTTTGATATTCAGACATTTCTTTGCGATAGAATAAAATCTCCTAGAAATCCTATGTTAAAATAATAAAGTTCTTGCTTCCTTGTGTTTTATTACTTAATTTGATGTCTTCGCTGTTCAGCACAAGTGAACACACGCATTATCATCGTTTCACTGGGAACCACAGAGCTGAAACCTAAACTTTTACGTTAGCAGGGACGTAACCCCGTCGAAAATTCTTGTCATTTTGGCAGTGAAAGACATGTAGATTTTTGTAATAATTGTAAAGTGTTGTTCCCGAAAACACGTTAGCTGCTGATTTACTGAATGGTGCACGAAAATAATGATTGCAAGGTGCAGACAAAGAAATTTTGCAGTCACTTGACATTAAAAATACTGTCTTTTATTAAAAAATGATATCCTACATAGCCAACAGTTGTCGTAAAGTTATTAAACGTTCTCTAAGTCTAATAGAAAGTCTTACATCGTGTAATGACTAAACTAAAAGGTCGCCACACATCTTTTCTGATGTACATACAGACCTTCATACTCAGGCCTCATCTCTGTTATGCATTATGATTCTGGAATATCTTCTTCTCTCTTTTCGTATCAATATTATTTCTTTCTCCTCATCTTATCTTTTTTCTGATTGCTGATTATTCTTTCTTCTTATTTCGTTTGCAAAGCTTTTAGTCCCATAAATAATACTTTTCAAACATTTTCGAGGTATATAATTACTAAATTTACCAATGCATCAAGGTATTTAACCCTCATAATCCTGTTAGCTTCAAATTATTGAATGCGAGAAAAGTTGATATATGTATGGAAATTTTGAAATAAACAAAATAATTTAGATAAACCAAGACTTTTATGTTGACGTTCGATATATAGTGTTGGTTTCCATCGTGTAATATGACAATACCGTGTAGGTAGTATCGAAAAACAAGAAAAAACATGAGTATTGCAGCTAAATGCATATTTCATTCGTTGATTCAAGAGATTGATACAAATGGTACAAGTTCAACAAAGTATTTCTTTAGATTCGACAATTCAAAGAAAACAAACGAAAACAAAAATATAGCCATAAGTTAACTTCTGCAGAGGAACACATATATATAAATTAATATTTAACCACACAGTACATTTGTATTTATGTATGATTTCATATGTATATTAAGATAAACAATCAAAAGAAAGCAAAATTACAAATAGTAACTACCAGTAATTTAAAATTTGGCTTCTTTGGTCGCTCGTAATCGGTTGTCCTCAAATATAGTTCCTTTCGTGTTGATGTTTGTAAAATCGTATAGTATCATTTTCGTGAGAATCCAATGGCTTATAATTATTAGTTGCATTATTTCTTGATAGTGAAATATGATATAATGTTAATATTTTTCAGGTGGTATTGTCGGACTATTTCGTGTCAAATTTGTATGAAAGGCAACTATGTCTGTTTGATATTCAGACATTTCTTTGCGATAGAATAAAATCTCCTAGAAATCCTATGTTAAAATAATAAAGTTCTTGCTTCCTTGTGTTTTATTACTTAATTTGATGTCTTCGCTGTTCAGCACAAGTGAACACACGCATTATCATCGTTTCACTGGGAACCACAGAGCTGAAACCTAAACATTTACGTTAGCAGGGACGTAACCCCGTCGAAAATTCTTGTCATTTTGGCAGTGAAAGACATGTAGATTTTTGTAATAATTGTAAAGTGTTGTTCCCGAAAACACGTTAGCTGCTGATTTACTGAATGGTGCACGAAAATAATGATTGCAAGGTGCAGACAAAGAAATTTTGCAGTCACTTGACATTAAAAATACTGTCTTTTATTAAAAAATGATATCCTACATAGCCAACAGTTGTCGTAAAGTTATTAAACGTTCTCTAAGTCTAATAGAAAGTCTTACATCGTGTAATGACTAAACTAAAAGGTCGCCACACATCTTTTCTGATGTACATACAGACCTACATACGCAGGCCTCATCTCTGTTATGCATTATGATTCTGGAATATCTTCTTCTCTCTTTTCGTATCAATATTATTTCTTTCTCCTCATCTTATCTTTTTTCTGATTGCTGATTATTCTTTCTTCTTATTTCGTTTGCAAAGCTTTTAGTCCCATAAATAATACTTTTCAAACATTTTCGAGGTATATAATTACTAAATTTACCAATGCATCAAGGTATTTAACCCTCATAATCCTGTTAGCTTCAAATTATTGAATGCGAGAAAAGTTGATATATGTATGGAAATTTTGAAATAAACAAAATAATTTAGATAAACCAAGACTTTTATGTTGACGTTCGATATATAGTGTTGGTTTCCATCGTGTAATATGACAATACCGTGTAGGTAGTATCGAAAAACAAGAAAAAACATGAGTATTGCAGCTAAATGCATATTTCATTCGTTGATTCAAGAGATTGATACAAATGGTACAAGTTCAACAAAGTATTTCTTTAGATTCGACAATTCAAAGAAAACAAACGAAAACAAAAATATAGCCATAAGTTAACTTCTGCAGAGGAACACATATATATAAATTAATATTTAACCACACAGTACATTTGTATTTATGTATGATTTCATATGTATATTAAGATAAACAATCAAAAGAAAGCAAAATTACAAATAGTAACTACCAGTAATTTAAAATTTGGCTTCTTTGGTCGCTCGTAATCGGTTGTCCTCAAATATAGTTCCTTTCGTGTTGATGTTTGTAAAATCGTATAGTATCATTTTCGTGAGAATCCAATGGCTTATAATTATTAGTTGCATTATTTCTTGATAGTGAAATATGATATAATGTTAATATTTTTCAGGTGGTATTGTCGGACTATTTCGTGTCAAATTTGTATGAAAGGCAACTATGTCTGTTTGATATTCAGACATTTCTTTGCGATAGAATAAAATCTCCTAGAAATCCTATGTTAAAATAATAAAGTTCTTGCTTCCTTGTGTTTTATTACTTAATTTGATGTCTTCGCTGTTCAGCACAAGTGAACACACGCATTATCATCGTTTCACTGGGAACCACAGAGCTGAAACCTAAACTTTTACGTTAGCAGGGACGTAACCCCGTCGAAAATTCTTGTCATTTTGGCAGTGAAAGACATGTAGATTTTTGTAATAATTGTAAAGTGTTGTTCCCGAAAACACGTTAGCTGCTGATTTACTGAATGGTGCACGAAAATAATGATTGCAAGGTGCAGACAAAGAAATTTTGCAGTCACTTGACATTAAAAATACTGTCTTTTATTAAAAAATGATATCCTACATAGCCAACAGTTGTCGTAAAGTTATTAAACGTTCTCTAAGTCTAATAGAAAGTCTTACATCGTGTAATGACTAAACTAAAAGGTCGCCACACATCTTTTCTGATGTACATACAGACCTTCATACTCAGGCCTCATCTCTGTTATGCATTATGATTCTGGAATATCTTCTTCTCTCTTTTCGTATCAATATTATTTCTTTCTCCTCATCTTATCTTTTTTCTGATTGCTGATTATTCTTTCTTCTTATTTCGTTTGCAAAGCTTTTAGTCCCATAAATAATACTTTTCAAACATTTTCGAGGTATATAATTACTAAATTTACCAATGCATCAAGGTATTTAACCCTCATAATCCTGTTAGCTTCAAATTATTGAATGCGAGAAAAGTTGATATATGTATGGAAATTTTGAAATAAACAAAATAATTTAGATAAACCAAGACTTTTATGTTGAGGTTCGATATATAGTAAAATTGAGAATGGAAATGGGGAATGTGTCAAAGAGACAACAACCCGACCACAGAACAGACAACAGCAGAAGGCCACCAACAGGTCTTCAATGTGTTGGTTGGTTTCCATCGTGTAATATGACAATACCGTGTAGGTAGTATCGAAAAACAAGAAAAAACATGAGTATTGCAGCTAAATGCATATTTCATTCGTTGATTCAAGAGATTGATACAAATGGTACAAGTTCAACAAAGTATTTCTTTAGATTCGACAATTCAAAGAAAACAAACGAAAACAAAAATATAGCCATAAGTTAACTTCTGCAGAGGAACACATATATATAAATTAATATTTAACCACACAGTACATTTGTATTTATGTATGATTTCATATGTATATTAAGATAAACAATCAAAAGAAAGCAAAATTACAAATAGTAACTACCAGTAATTTAAAATTTGGCTTCTTTGGTCGCTCGTAATCGGTTGTCCTCAAATATAGTTCCTTTCGTGTTGATGTTTGTAAAATCGTATAGTATCATTTTCGTGAGAATCCAATGGCTTATAATTATTAGTTGCATTATTTCTTGATAGTGAAATATGATATAATGTTAATATTTTTCAGGTGGTATTGTCGGACTATTTCGTGTCAAATTTGTATGAAAGGCAACTATGTCTGTTTGATATTCAGACATTTCTTTGCGATAGAATAAAATCTCCTAGAAATCCTATGTTAAAATAATAAAGTTCTTGCTTCCTTGTGTTTTATTACTTAATTTGATGTCTTCGCTGTTCAGCACAAGTGAACACACGCATTATCATCGTTTCACTGGGAACCACAGAGCTGAAACCTAAACTTTTACGTTAGCAGGGACGTAACCCCGTCGAAAATTCTTGTCATTTTGGCAGTGAAAGACATGTAGATTTTTGTAATAATTGTAAAGTGTTGTTCCCGAAAACACGTTAGCTGCTGATTTACTGAATGGTGCACGAAAATAATGATTGCAAGGTGCAGACAAAGAAATTTTGCAGTCACTTGACATTAAAAATACTGTCTTTTATTAAAAAATGATATCCTACATAGCCAACAGTTGTCGTAAAGTTATTAAACGTTCTCTAAGTCTAGTAGAAAGTCTTACATCGTGTAATGACTAAACTAAAAGGTCGCCACACATCTTTTCTGATGTACATACAGACCTTCATACTCAGGCCTCATCTCTGTTATGCATTATGATTCTGGAATATCTTCTTCTCTCTTTTCGTATCAATATTATTTCTTTCTCCTCATCTTATCTTTTTTCTGATTGCTGATTATTCTTTCTTCTTATTTCGTTTGCAAAGCTTTTAGTCCCATAAATAATACTTTTCAAACATTTTCGAGGTATATAATTACTAAATTTACCAATGCATCAAGGTATTTAACCCTCATAATCCTGTTAGCTTCAAATTATTGAATGCGAGAAAAGTTGATATATGTATGGAAATTTTGAAATAAACAAAATAATTTAGATAAACCAAGACTTTTATGTTGACGTTCGATATATAGTGTTGGTTTCCATCGTGTAATATGACAATACCGTGTAGGTAGTATCGAAAAACAAGAAAAAACATGAGTATTGCAGCTAAATGCATATTTCATTCGTTGATTCAAGAGATTGATACAAATGGTACAAGTTCAACAAAGTATTTCTTTAGATTCGACAATTCAAAGAAAACAAACGAAAACAAAAATATAGCCATAAGTTAACTTCTGCAGAGGAACACATATATATAAATTAATATTTAACCACACAGTACATTTGTATTTATGTATGATTTCATATGTATATTAAGATAAACAATCAAAAGAAAGCAAAATTACAAATAGTTACTACCAGTAATTTAAAATTTGGCTTCTTTGGTCGCTCGTAATCGGTTGTCCTCAAATATAGTTCCTTTCGTGTTGATGTTTGTAAAATCGTATAGTATCATTTTCGTGAGAATCCAATGGCTTATAATTATTAGTTGCATTATTTCTTGATAGTGAAATATGATATAATGTTAATATTTTTCAGGTGGTATTGTCGGACTATTTCGTGTCAAATTTGTATGAAAGGCAACTATGTCTGTTTGATATTCAGACATTTCTTTGCGATAGAATAAAATCTCCTAGAAATCCTATGTTAAAATAATAAAGTTCTTGCTTCCTTGTGTTTTATTACTTAATTTGATGTCTTCGCTGTTCAGCACAAGTGAACACACGCATTATCATCGTTTCACTGGGAACCACAGAGCTGAAACCTAAACATTTACGTTAGCAGGGACGTAACCCCGTCGAAAATTCTTGTCATTTTGGCAGTGAAAGACATGTAGATTTTTGTAATAATTGTAAAGTGTTGTTCCCGAAAACACGTTAGCTGCTGATTTACTGAATGGTGCACGAAAATAATGATTGCAAGGTGCAGACAAAGAAATTTTGCAGTCACTTGACATTAAAAATACTGTCTTTTATTAAAAAATGATATCCTACATAGCCAACAGTTGTCGTAAAGTTATTAAACGTTCTCTAAGTCTAATAGAAAGTCTTACATCGTGTAATGACTAAACTAAAAGGTCGCCACACATCTTTTCTGATGTAAATACAGACCTTCATACGCAGGCCTCATCTCTGTTATGCATTATGATTCTGGAATATCTTCTTCTCTCTTTTCGTATCAATATTATTTCTTTCTCCTCATCTTATCTTTTTTCTGATTGCTGATTATTCTTTCTTCTTATTTCGTTTGCAAAGCTTTTAGTCCCATAAATAATACTTTTCAAACATTTTCGAGGTATATAATTACTAAATTTACCAATGCATCAAGGTATTTAACCCTCATAATCCTGTTAGCTTCAAATTATTGAATGCGAGAAAAGTTGATATATGTATGGAAATTTTGAAATAAACAAAATAATTTAGATAAACCAAGACTTTTATGTTGACGTTCGATATATAGTGTTGGTTTCCATCGTGTAATATGACAATACCGTGTAGGTAGTATCGAAAAACAAGAAAAAACATGAGTATTGCAGCTAAATGCATATTTCATTCGTTGATTCAAGAGATTGATACAAATGGTACAAGTTCAACAAAGTATTTCTTTAGATTCGACAATTCAAAGAAAACAAACGAAAACAAAAATATAGCCATAAGTTAACTTCTGCAGAGGAACACATATATATAAATTAATATTTAACCACACAGTACATTTGTATTTATGTATGATTGCATATGCATATTAAGATAAACAATCAAAAGAAAGCAAAATTACAAATAGTAACTACCAGTAATTTAAAATTTGGCTTCTTTGGTCGCTCGTAATCGGTTGTCCTCAAATATAGTTCCTTTCGTGTTGATGTTTGTAAAATCGTATAGTATCATTTTCGTGAGAATCCAATGGCTTATAATTATTAGTTGCATTATTTCTTGATAGTGAAATATGATATAATGTTAATATTTTTCAGGTGGTATTGTCGGACTATTTCGTGTCAAATTTGTATGAAAGGCAACTATGTCTGTTTGATATTCAGACATTTCTTTGCGATAGAATAAAATCTCCTAGAAATCCTATGTTAAAATAATAAAGTTCTTGCTTCCTTGTGTTTTATTACTTAATTTGATGTCTTCGCTGTTCAGCACAAGTGAACACACGCATTATCATCGTTTCACTGGGAACCACAGAGCTGAAACCTAAACATTTACGTTAGCAGGGACGTAACCCCGTCGAAAATTCTTGTCATTTTGGCAGTGAAAGACATGTAGATTTTTGTAATAATTGTAAAGTGTTGTTCCCGAAAACACGTTAGCTGCTGATTTACTGAATGGTGCACGAAAATAATGATTGCAAGGTGCAGACAAAGAAATTTTGCAGTCACTTGACATTAAAAATACTGTCTTCTATTAAAAAATGATATCCTACATAGCCAACAGTTGTCGTAAAGTTATTAAACGTTCTCTAAGTCTAATAGAAAGTCTTACATCGTGTAATGACTAAACTAAAAGGTCGCCACACATCTTTTCTGATGTACATACAGACCTTCATACGCAGGCCTCATCTCTGTTATGCATTATGATTCTGGAATATCTTCTTCTCTCTTTTCGTATCAATATTATTTTTTTCTCCTCATCTTATCTTTTTTCTGATTGCTGATTATTCTTTCTTCTTATTTCGTTTGCAAAGCTTTTAGTCCCATAAATAATACTTTTCAAACATTTTCGAGGTATATAATTACTAAATTTACCAATGCATCAAGGTATTTAACCCTCATAATCCTGTTAGCTTCAAATTATTGAATGCGAGAAAAGTTGATATATGTATGGAAATTTTGAAATAAACAAAATAATTTAGATAAACCAAGACTTTTATGTTGACGTTCGATATATAGTGTTGGTTTCCATCGTGTAATATGACAATACCGTGTAGGTAGTATCGAAAAACAAGAAAAAACATGAGTATTGCAGCTAAATGCATATTTCATTCGTTGATTCAAGAGATTGATACAAATGGTACAAGTTCAACAAAGTATTTCTTTAGATTCGACAATTCAAAGAAAACAAACGAAAACAAAAATATAGCCATAAGTTAACTTCTGCAGAGGAACACATATATATAAATTAATATTTAACCACACAGTACATTTGTATTTATGTATGATTTCATATGTATATTAAGATAAACAATCAAAAGAAAGCAAAATTACAAATAGTAACTACCAGTAATTTAAAATTTGGCTTCTTTGGTCGCTCGTAATCGGTTGTCCTCAAATATAGTTCCTTTCGTGTTGATGTTTGTAAAATCGTATAGTATCATTTTCGTGAGAATCCAATGGCTTATAATTATTAGTTGCATTATTTCTTGATAGTGAAATATGATATAATGTTAATATTTTTCAGGTGGTATTGTCGGACTATTTCGTGTCAAATTTGTATGAAAGGCAACTATGTCTGTTTGATATTCAGACATTTCTTTGCGATAGAATAAAATCTCCTAGAAATCCTATGTTAAAATAATAAAGTTCTTGCTTCCTTGTGTTTTATTACTTAATTTGATGTCTTCGCTGTTCAGCACAAGTGAACACACGCATTATCATCGTTTCACTGGGAACCACAGAGCTGAAACCTAAACATTTACGTTAGCAGGGACGTAACCCCGTCGAAAATTCTTGTCATTTTGGCAGTGAAAGACATGTAGATTTTTGTAATAATTGTAAAGTGTTGTTCCCGAAAACACGTTAGCTGCTGATTTACTGAATGGTGCACGAAAATAATGATTGCAAGGTGCAGACAAAGAAATTTTGCAGTCACTTGACATTAAAAATACTGTCTTTTATTAAAAAATGATATCCTACATAGCCAACAGTTGTCGTAAAGTTATTAAACGTTCTCTAAGTCTAATAGAAAGTCTTACATCGTGTAATGACTAAACTAAAAGGTCGCCACACATCTTTTCTGATGTACATACAGACCTTCATACGCAGGCCTCATCTCTGTTATGCATTATGATTCTGGAATATCTTCTTCTCTCTTTTCGTATCAATATTATTTCTTTCTCCTCATCTTATCTTTTTTCTGATTGCTGATTATTCTTTCTTCTTATTTCGTTTGCAAAGCTTTTAGTCCCATAAATAATACTTTTCAAACATTTTCGAGGTATATAATTACTAAATTTACCAATGCATCAAGGTATTTAACCCTCATAATCCTGTTAGCTTCAAATTATTGAATGCGAGAAAAGTTGATATATGTATGGAAATTTTGAAATAAACAAAATAATTTAGATAAACCAAGACTTTTATGTTGACGTTCGATATATAGTGTTGGTTTCCATCGTGTAATATGACAATACCGTGTAGGTAGTATCGAAAAACAAGAAAAAACATGAGTATTGCAGCTAAATGCATATTTCATTCGTTGATTCAAGAGATTGATACAAATGGTACAAGTTCAACAAAGTATTTCTTTAGATTCGACAATTCAAAGAAAACAAACGAAAACAAAAATATAGCCATAAGTTAACTTCTGCAGAGGAACACATATATATAAATTAATATTTAACCACACAGTACATTTGTATTTATGTATGATTGCATATGCATATTAAGATAAACAATCAAAAGAAAGCAAAATTACAAATAGTAACTACCAGTAATTTAAAATTTGGCTTCTTTGGTCGCTCGTAATCGGTTGTCCTCAAATATAGTTCCTTTCGTGTTGATGTTTGTAAAATCGTATAGTATCATTTTCGTGAGAATCCAATGGCTTATAATTATTAGTTGCATTATTTCTTGATAGTGAAATATGATATAATGTTAATATTTTTCAGGTGGTATTGTCGGACTATTTCGTGTCAAATTTGTATGAAAGGCAACTATGTCTGTTTGATATTCAGACATTTCTTTGCGATAGAATAAAATCTCCTAGAAATTCTATGTTAAAATAATAAAGTTCTTGCTTCCTTGTGTTTTATTACTTAATTTGATGTCTTCGCTGTTCAGCACAAGTGAACACACGCATTATCATCGTTTCACTGGGAACCACAGAGCTGAAACCTAAACATTTACGTTAGCAGGGACGTAACCCCGTCGAAAATTCTTGTCATTTTGGCAGTGAAAGACATGTAGATTTTTGTAATAATTGTAAAGTGTTGTTCCCGAAAACACGTTAGCTGCTGATTTACTGAATGGTGCACGAAAATAATGATTGCAAGGTGCAGACAAAGAAATTTTGCAGTCACTTGACATTAAAAATACTGTCTTCTATTAAAAAATGATATCCTACATAGCCAACAGTTGTCGTAAAGTTATTAAACGTTCTCTAAGTCTAATAGAAAGTCTTACATCGTGTAATGACTAAACTAAAAGGTCGCCACACATCTTTTCTGATGTACATACAGACCTTCATACGCAGGCCTCATCTCTGTTATGCATTATGATTCTGGAATATCTTCTTCTCTCTTTTCGTATCAATATTATTTTTTTCTCCTCATCTTATCTTTTTTCTGATTGCTGATTATTCTTTCTTCTTATTTCGTTTGCAAAGCTTTTAGTCCCATAAATAATACTTTTCAAACATTTTCGAGGTATATAATTACTAAATTTACCAATGCATCAAGGTATTTAACCCTCATAATCCTGTTAGCTTCAAATTATTGAATGCGAGAAAAGTTGATATATGTATGGAAATTTTGAAATAAACAAAATAATTTAGATAAACCAAGACTTTTATGTTGACGTTCGATATATAGTGTTGGTTTCCATCGTGTAATATGACAATACCGTGTAGGTAGTATCGAAAAACAAGAAAAAACATGAGTATTGCAGCTAAATGCATATTTCATTCGTTGATTCAAGAGATTGATACAAATGGTACAAGTTCAACAAAGTATTTCTTTAGATTCGACAATTCAAAGAAAACAAACGAAAACAAAAATATAGCCATAAGTTAACTTCTGCAGAGGAACACATATATATAAATTAATATTTAACCACACAGTACATTTGTATTTATGTATGATTTCATATGTATATTAAGATAAACAATCAAAAGAAAGCAAAATTACAAATAGTAACTACCAGTAATTTAAAATTTGGCTTCTTTGGTCGCTCGTAATCGGTTGTCCTCAAATATAGTTCCTTTCGTGTTGATGTTTGTAAAATCGTATAGTATCATTTTCGTGAGAATCCAATGGCTTATAATTATTAGTTGCATTATTTCTTGATAGTGAAATATGATATAATGTTAATATTTTTCAGGTGGTATTGTCGGACTATTTCGTGTCAAATTTGTATGAAAGGCAACTATGTCTGTTTGATATTCAGACATTTCTTTGCGATAGAATAAAATCTCCTAGAAATCCTATGTTAAAATAATAAAGTTCTTGCTTCCTTGTGTTTTATTACTTAATTTGATGTCTTCGCTGTTCAGCACAAGTGAACACACGCATTATCATCGTTTCACTGGGAACCACAGAGCTGAAACCTAAACATTTACGTTAGCAGGGACGTAACCCCGTCGAAAATTCTTGTCATTTTGGCAGTGAAAGACATGTAGATTTTTGTAATAATTGTAAAGTGTTGTTCCCGAAAACACGTTAGCTGCTGATTTACTGAATGGTGCACGAAAATAATGATTGCAAGGTGCAGACAAAGAAATTTTGCAGTCACTTGACATTAAAAATACTGTCTTTTATTAAAAAATGATATCCTACATAGCCAACAGTTGTCGTAAAGTTATTAAACGTTCTCTAAGTCTAATAGAAAGTCTTACATCGTGTAATGACTAAACTAAAAGGTCGCCACACATCTTTTCTGATGTACATACAGACCTTCATACGCAGGCCTCATCTCTGTTATGCATTATGATTCTGGAATATCTTCTTCTCTCTTTTCGTATCAATATTATTTCTTTCTCCTCATCTTATCTTTTTTCTGATTGCTGATTATTCTTTCTTCTTATTTCGTTTGCAAAGCTTTTAGTCCCATAAATAATACTTTTCAAACATTTTCGAGGTATATAATTACTAAATTTACCAATGCATCAAGGTATTTAACCCTCATAATCCTGTTAGCTTCAAATTATTGAATGCGAGAAAAGTTGATATATGTATGGAAATTTTGAAATAAACAAAATAATTTAGATAAACCAAGACTTTTATGTTGAGGTTCGATATATAGTGTTGGTTTCCATCGTGTAATATGACAATACCGTGTAGGTAGTATCGAAAAACAAGAAAAAACATGAGTATTGCAGCTAAATGCATATTTCATTCGTTGATTCAAGAGATTGATACAAATGGTACAAGTTCAACAAAGTATTTCTTTAGATTCGACAATTCAAAGAAAACAAACGAAAACAAAAATATAGCCATAAGTTAACTTCTGCAGAGGAACACATATATATAAATTAATATTTAACCACACAGTACATTTGTATTTATGTATGATTTCATATGTATATTAAGATAAACAATCAAAAGAAAGCAAAATTACAAATAGTAACTACCAGTAATTTAAAATTTGGCTTCTTTGGTCGCTCGTAATCGGTTGTCCTCAAATATAGTTCCTTTCGTGTTGATGTTTGTAAAATCGTATAGTATCATTTTCGTGAGAATCCAATGGCTTATAATTATTAGTTGCATTATTTCTTGATAGTGAAATATGATATAATGTTAATATTTTTCAGGTGGTATTGTCGGACTATTTCGTGTCAAATTTGTATGAAAGGCAACTATGTCTGTTTGATATTCAGACATTTCTTTGCGATAGAATAAAATCTCCTAGAAATCCTATGTTAAAATAATAAAGTTCTTGCTTCCTTGTGTTTTATTACTTAATTTGATGTCTTCGCTGTTCAGCACAAGTGAACACACGCATTATCATCGTTTCACTGGGAACCACAGAGCTGAAACCTAAACATTTACGTTAGCAGGGACGTAACCCCGTCGAAAATTCTTGTCATTTTGGCAGTGAAAGACATGTAGATTTTTGTAATAATTGTAAAGTGTTGTTCCCGAAAACACGTTAGCTGCTGATTTACTGAATGGTGCACGAAAATAATGATTGCAAGGTGCAGACAAAGAAATTTTGCAGTCACTTGACATTAAAAATACTGTCTTTTATTAAAAAATGATATCCTACATAGCCAACAGTTGTCGTAAAGTTATTAAACGTTCTCTAAGTCTAATAGAAAGTCTTACATCGTGTAATGACTAAACTAAAAGGTCGCCACACATCTTTTCTGATGTACATACAGACCTTCATACGCAGGCCTCATCTCTGTTATGCATTATGATTCTGGAATATCTTCTTCTCTCTTTTCGTATCAATATTATTTCTTTCTCCTCATCTTATCTTTTTTCTGATTGCTGATTATTCTTTCTTCTTATTTCGTTTGCAAAGCTTTTAGTCCCATAAATAATACTTTTCAAACATTTTCGAGGTATATAATTACTAAATTTACCAATGCATCAAGGTATTTAACCCTCATAATCCTGTTAGCTTCAAATTATTGAATGCGAGAAAAGTTGATATATGTATGGAAATTTTGAAATAAACAAAATAATTTAGATAAACCAAGACTTTTATGTTGACGTTCGATATATAGTGTTGGTTTCCATCGTGTAATATGACAATACCGTGTAGGTAGTATCGAAAAACAAGAAAAAACATGAGTATTGCAGCTAAATGCATATTTCATTCGTTGATTCAAGAGATTGATACAAATGGTACAAGTTCAACAAAGTATTTCTTTAGATTCGACAATTCAAAGAAAACAAACGAAAACAAAAATATAGCCATAAGTTAACTTCTGCAGAGGAACACATATATATAAATTAATATTTAACCACACAGTACATTTGTATTTATGTATGATTTCATATGTATATTAAGATAAACAATCAAAAGAAAGCAAAATTACAAATAGTAACTACCAGTAATTTAAAATTTGGCTTCTTTGGTCGCTCGTAATCGGTTGTCCTCAAATATAGTTCCTTTCGTGTTGATGTTTGTAAAATCGTATAGTATCATTTTCGTGAGAATCCAATGGCTTATAATTATTAGTTGCATTATTTCTTGATAGTGAAATATGATATAATGTTAATATTTTTCAGGTGGTATTGTCGGACTATTTCGTGTCAAATTTGTATGAAAGGCAACTATGTCTGTTTGATATTCAGACATTTCTTTGCGATAGAATAAAATCTCCTAGAAATCCTATGTTAAAATAATAAAGTTCTTGCTTCCTTGTGTTTTATTACTTAATTTGATGTCTTCGCTGTTCAGCACAAGTGAACACACGCATTATCATCGTTTCACTGGGAACCACAGAGCTGAAACCTAAACATTTACGTTAGCAGGGACGTAACCCCGTCGAAAATTCTTGTCATTTTGGCAGTGAAAGACATGTAGATTTTTGTAATAATTGTAAAGTGTTGTTCCCGAAAACACGTTAGCTGCTGATTTACTGAATGGTGCACGAAAATAATGATTGCAAGGTGCAGACAAAGAAATTTTGCAGTCACTTGACATTAAAAATACTGTCTTTTATTAAAAAATGATATCCTACATAGCCAACAGTTGTCGTAAAGTTATTAAACGTTCTCTAAGTCTAATAGAAAGTCTTACATCGTGTAATGACTAAACTAAAAGGTCGCCACACATCTTTTCTGATGTACATACAGACCTTCATACGCAGGCCTCATCTCTGTTATGCATTATGATTCTGGAATATCTTCTTCTCTCTTTTCGTATCAATATTATTTCTTTCTCCTCATCTTATCTTTTTTCTGATTGCTGATTATTCTTTCTTCTTATTTCGTTTGCAAAGCTTTTAGTCCCATAAATAATACTTTTCAAACATTTTCGAGGTATATAATTACTAAATTTACCAATGCATCAAGGTATTTAACCCTCATAATCCTGTTAGCTTCAAATTATTGAATGCGAGAAAAGTTGATATATGTATGGAAATTTTGAAATAAACAAAATAATTTAGATAAACCAAGACTTTTATGTTGACGTTCGATATATAGTGTTGGTTTCCATCGTGTAATATGACAATACCGTGTAGGTAGTATCGAAAAACAAGAAAAAACATGAGTATTGCAGCTAAATGCATATTTCATTCGTTGATTCAAGAGATTGATACAAATGGTACAAGTTCAACAAAGTATTTCTTTAGATTCGACAATTCAAAGAAAACAAACGAAAACAAAAATATAGCCATAAGTTAACTTCTGCAGAGGAACACATATATATAAATTAATATTTAACCACACAGTACATTTGTATTTATGTATGATTTCATATGTATATTAAGATAAACAATCAAAAGAAAGCAAAATTACAAATAGTAACTACCAGTAATTTAAAATTTGGCTTCTTTGGTCGCTCGTAATCGGTTGTCCTCAAATATAGTTCCTTTCGTGTTGATGTTTGTAAAATCGTATAGTATCATTTTCGTGAGAATCCAATGGCTTATAATTATTAGTTGCATTATTTCTTGATAGTGAAATATGATATAATGTTAATATTTTTCAGGTGGTATTGTCGGACTATTTCGTGTCAAATTTGTATGAAAGGCAACTATGTCTGTTTGATATTCAGACATTTCTTTGCGATAGAATAAAATCTCCTAGAAATCCTATGTTAAAATAATAAAGTTCTTGCTTCCTTGTGTTTTATTACTTAATTTGATGTCTTCGCTGTTCAGCACAAGTGAACACACGCATTATCATCGTTTCACTGGGAACCACAGAGCTGAAACCTAAACATTTACGTTAGCAGGGACGTAACCCCGTCGAAAATTCTTGTCATTTTGGCAGTGAAAGACATGTAGATTTTTGTAATAATTGTATAGTGTTGTTCCCGAAAACACGTTAGCTGCTGATTTACTGAATGGTGCACGAAAATAATGATTGCAAGGTGCAGACAAAGAAATTTTGCAGTCACTTGACATTAAAAATACTGTCTTTTATTAAAAAATGATATCCTACATAGCCAACAGTTGTCGTAAAGTTATTAAACGTTCTCTAAGTCTAATAGAAAGTCTTACATCGTGTAATGACTAAACTAAAAGGTCGCCACACATCTTTTCTGATGTACATACAGACCTTCATACGCAGGCCTCATCTCTGTTATGCATTATGATTCTGGAATATCTTCTTCTCTCTTTTCGTATCAATATTATTTCTTTCTCCTCATCTTATCTTTTTTCTGATTGCTGATTATTCTTTCTTCTTATTTCGTTTGCAAAGCTTTTAGTCCCATAAATAATACTTTTCAAACATTTTCGAGGTATATAATTACTAAATTTACCAATGCATCAAGGTATTTAACCCTCATAATCCTGTTAGCTTCAAATTATTGAATGCGAGAAAAGTTGATATATGTATGGAAATTTTGAAATAAACAAAATAATTTAGATAAACCAAGACTTTTATGTTGACGTTCGATATATAGTGTTGGTTTCCATCGTGTAATATGACAATACCGTGTAGGTAGTATCGAAAAACAAGAAAAAACATGAGTATTGCAGCTAAATGCATATTTCATTCGTTGATTCAAGAGATTGATACAAATGGTACAAGTTCAACAAAGTATTTCTTTAGATTCGACAATTCAAAGAAAACAAACGAAAACAAAAATATAGCCATAAGTTAACTTCTGCAGAGGAACACATATATATAAATTAATATTTAACCACACAGTACATTTGTATTTATGTATGATTTCATATGTATATTAAGATAAACAATCAAAAGAAAGCAAAATTACAAATAGTAACTACCAGTAATTTAAAATTTGGCTTCTTTGGTCGCTCGTAATCGGTTGTCCTCAAATATAGTTCCTTTCGTGTTGATGTTTGTAAAATCGTATAGTATCATTTTCGTGAGAATCCAATGGCTTATAATTATTAGTTGCATTATTTCTTGATAGTGAAATATGATATAATGTTAATATTTTTCAGGTGGTATTGTCGGACTATTTCGTGTCAAATTTGTATGAAAGGCAACTATGTCTGTTTGATATTCAGACATTTCTTTGCGATAGAATAAAATCTCCTAGAAATCCTATGTTAAAATAATAAAGTTCTTGCTTCCTTGTGTTTTATTACTTAATTTGATGTCTTCGCTGTTCAGCACAAGTGAACACACGCATTATCATCGTTTCACTGGGAACCACAGAGCTGAAACCTAAACATTTACGTTAGCAGGGACACACAATATCACACACCTATATCCCCCTCCAAAAAAAAAAAAATTTGACCCCCAAAAAATTACCCTCATTTCAAGTAAAAGAGCCCTAAATTTTCATAAAAAAAAAAGCAAAAAAAAACGCAAAAACACCAAAATTTTCTTACTCCCAAAAAAATTTTTTTTTTACTTTGGAAAAAAACGTTATTAAAAACACCCAAAAAAACAACAAAAAAATTCCAAAAAAAAAATAAATAAAAAAACCGGGAGAACAGGCGAAGAAAGAATTCTGTGGGATTTAAGAGAAAAAAAAAAAAAATCAATTTTTACTTTAAAAAATGAAACAACCTACAGCTCCTGATTTATATCCAGAATTACCTATAGAAGATGGACAAAATTATAGACTACAAAAAATAACAGAAATAGAAAAAACATTAATAAATGAGAGAGATAAACGTAAATCACTATACAAAAAATATAAACGCGGAGTTAATGTTACTGATGGTGTTGATACAAGTTTAATTTCGACATCTGTTGTTTTAGCTGGTATAGGAATAGCTTTTCCTATCTTACTTCCCATACAAATTGCAGCTGTTGTATGTGGAAGTTTAGGAGGTCTAGTTAAATTAATTAGAAGAAAGTTGACAACAAAATCAAAAAAACATTATGAAATTAAAACAATGGCAGAATGCAAGTTAAACAGCATAAAAGATTTAATATCAAAATCTTTAACTGACGGACAGATAAGTGTAGATGAATTTAAACTTATTTTAGATGAATTAGAAAAATTTAATGAGATGAAAAAAAATAAAAAAAAAGTAATTTTAAAAAGTTTACCAGATGATGAAAGAAAAAAACTAATTGAGGAAACAGAAAATAGAGTAAAAAACGAATTAAAAAAAAAAATGGAAAATCTTTGATTTTCTTTAATAAAATAATTTTAGTTGATAACGGAAATCCACCAAACTATGAATCAATTTTTAATTAAATAAATGGATGAAGAAACAAAAGAAAAATTAGTAAAAAATGTAAAAATAATGTTAAATAAAAAATTTAATTATTTTTATCTTAAGTTGTTTTTAACAGGTTCTTTTTATTGTTTATTATCTAATATTTTAGATGAATAAAATGGCTGAAGGAGGTTATGAGTTTGATAATCCTGAGTTTAAAAATAATGATTATGATGATGATTATGAAGAAGAAGAAACGTCTTTTCAAGATGATGAAGAGTTTCAAAATAATATAAATAAGGAATTTGAAATATCAAGAGATTTATCAGAAAATGATGTTAAAATTCGTAAAAAAGAAACTACAAAAAAAATGATTAAACAATTTTATAAAAAAAATGGTGAAACTATACGTAATGAAAAGGTTTTTTTTGTTGGGGAAAATCATAAGGGAAGACAAATCTTATATGTAAAAGATGAAAAAGGTAATGATATTGCATTAACATATTACCAAAAAGGAGTATTAAAGTTTTATAAATTTAGCACTCTTCAAAGAGAATACGGTGTTAATTTTGTCAGGGATGTTTTAGGTGTAGATGATTATAAAATATCTGATAATTTAAGAGAAGGTAGAGCAGGGTTTCAGAGAATGTTAAATGAACTCGATAATATAGAAATTCCATTACAAGAAATATCTACACAAGAAGAAGGACAAGAATTATTAGAAACAGCAAGTAATGCAGAAACATATGTGAAAGAAATAGAAACTTCATTTATTGAACAAGGAACATCTTTAATAAATGAAGAAACACAAACAAAAATGACAAAAAGAGAGATGGATGGTATAATAAAAGCATTTACAACAGCGGAAGATGAGATTGCAAATAATTTAGCAAAACTGAATGAAACAAATAAAGACTTAGCAAAAGAAAATGCCAAATTAGAACAAGCTAAAGAAGACAATAATGAATTTCAAATAGATAGAATAAGTAGTCGAATAAGAGAGTTGGAATCTGAGAGAAGTGCAAGACTAGAAGTAATTAATATTAATAAAGAAAAACTACGTAGTCAAGTAAACAGATTTAAACAAACAATACATAAAATGTTAAACGAAGACAAAACATTAGGTGAAAGAATAAGAACATTATTCAGAGAACAAGGAATAACAATAGTTAGTGTTTTAACTGCTTTTGGAATGATTATTGGTGTTATTGTTGAAGTATTTACTGGTGGAACTACTTCTCCTTCTCCTTCTCCTTCTCCTCCATCAAAAGGTGGTGGTGTACAAGACTGGATAAAAAAACAATTAAAAAATCTTGGAAAATTATTATCTTTTCTTGCAGGAAAATTAGCAGCTGCATTACCAGGTATTATAGGTTCTATTGTTTCTTGGTTATTGTCTGCAACAAAAGACGTAGTAAATTGGTTTGCAAACAACTTATGGGCATTGCTTATTTTAGTTGTTAGTTTATTGTTTACTGCTGCTAGAGATTATTTGAAAAAATAAAGTGCTGTAAATCCTATTACAATACTTACAAATATTATTGCTTGTTTATTATCTTCATGATCTTCATGTTCAATTTTTTTTATTGGATCTATTTTTGGTTCTTTAGGCTTTTCAGGTTTTATAGGTTCTTGTGGTTTTACAGGTTCTTTTGGTTTAAAATCAACATGATCAAAATTTTTATTATTTAAATCATCATTTAACCCAAGTGTTTGATTTTCTGTTGCAATTATAATTTTATTATTATAACCAACAATACTTCCAATTTGTAAAACCATATCACTGGGAGACATATATAAACCAAGTCCATAAGCATAATCAACTTTACTTCTTGCATATTTTAAAACATTTTCATAATTCGATATCTGGGTGGGTAAATCGATAGGACTATTTATTACATCTTGTACATTTGCTAAGAATTGTTTTTGTGCATCAAATCCTGTTCCTACTTTTAAAATTTTTGTTTTTGTTTGAGATTGTGCACCTAACAAAGCCCATACATAAATTTTAATACTTTCATTAATACGTTCAATACCTGCTTGTGTAAACCCATTAGAGTTATCTAAAATAAATGTTGTCCAAGCCATACTTATATCTTTTTCATGCTTAATAGTATCATGAGTACTAAAGAAAGGTCCTTTAATTTTATTTCTTTGTCTATATTCTCCACTTGGTTTATAATATTGCTCAAAACTTCCTAATCCTTGACATGATGATTCTAGTTTTTGTCTCCAATTTGTATTTGGAGAAATATTAAATTCATCACATAATTTCTGATATGCAGCTTTGTCATATGGGTTCTTGTAATAACAGAAAGAAGAATCTGTTGGTAAAGGTGATTTAAGTTCTTTTAAAATTCTGGCAATACAATAATATAAATGAAACATATAAAAAGACTTTGTAAGATTTGAAGTATTTTGTATATGATCATTATAAGAAACACCACATCCTGTACTTGCACACCAAACTGCAAAATTTAACTGACATTGCCACCAATCAAATGAAGAATGAATCCAGGCATTCCATGGTTCGTTAGTGTGTATTGATGGGTTTTGATAGTTTTGAAATAAATCAGGAAAAGCTGTTTTAAAGTTCTCTTTTTGATTTACAAATATCGTTTGATTTACAAGATTTGTTTTTAATTGATGATCTTTTTCAGAATATTTAATACCTGGATTATATGAAACATTAGGATTATATTTAAATTCTTTTGTTATCATTTTTTTATATTAAAAATGTTTCATACTATTTCAAATATTGATAATACAATAAACTTAGAACAATACATAAATAACAGAAATGGAAATAAACGTATTGGTTTGAAATTTATAAGATACAGCATAGGTTGGTATAATGTTTATCATGGGTTTATAACAAAAACCGGAGAGGAACAGCAAAGGATTATGAATGGTTATTATAGTTTTCAACAAATAGTGGATGAATTTCAAAAAGAAAATATTGTATTATCCGTAAATGAAGCAAATGGTATCGCTTCATTAAACACTACTACTGAGTTAAGGATAAGTAAGGGTTTGGGAAATATGTTAGGGTTTAATAATAAACGTAAATTTGAACCTAATGAATTACATTATGGAAACAAATTTGTGGATTTTGCTATCCATAAATCATTATATATCCATTTGGAACAAGTTAGCACTTCTCATAATTATCTTGATGGTAAGCCAAGTAAATTATTAGCTGTTATTCCAGTTGAAAATAAAGAGTTTGGTGAAGTTATAACAGCGAGATTTGAGCATCCGGAATATAAGTGTTTAGTAAATGATGTTATAACAGAATTGAAATTAGAAATAAGAGATGAAAATAATAACAAGATAATTAATCATTTACCAATTAATTGTGTTTTAGAAGTTATATAATTTATTTAATAAAATGAGCATACTTGGTGTCAAAAAAAAAAACGTAGAAAAAGAAATATTAAATATGAAGAGTGAGCTCCAAACAATGGATACTAAGGATAAAAATTTACATCGGAGTGTCGCTGCCCTAAGCATCAGAGTTTTAAATGTTGAAAATATAGTTGATAATATTAAAAATAAACCAGACAGAAAAATAATAAGTATATATGCTGGAATTGATGGTCCAATAAATAGAAATAAAAAGTTTAATTTTGGTGTTGGTGGTGGTTATTATGTAATGAAATTTCCAGGACAAATATTGGGTATTAGTTTAGTAAGTTTAAGAACAAGCACAGATATTATAGCCATTAAGATGATTGTTAATGATAAGTCAACTATTTACAAAATGAGTTTGGATAAGGGTGTCACACACGGTTTTAATAACTTTTATACACCTTTTGAAGTTAAGGCTGGAGATTTAATAAGTTTTATTAGTATGACTAATAATTATACATGTATCAATACTCTAGTATCAGTGATAATTGAATTATTTTTATAACAAATTTAATCCTTAAAAATGTCGGCATACGGAAACAAATTAAATCCTTACAGAAAAATAAGAGAACCCCGTGGTGTGAAAGGTATTCGTCAAAGTGTATCAATAACAAATAATCCTTCAACTATTGACCAAAATCAACAGCTATTAGTGAGATTCCCCAATCTAAGCAATAATGATGTTATTGTTCCTGGAACAACCAGATTGGCATTTGAAATAGAACTTACATCTACAGACGACAATGCAACTATATATCAAAACATAGGAAGAACAATAGTTAAAAAAACAACAATTCGTATAAGTGGAAATGAAATTATGTCAATTGATGATAGTGATATTTATCATTGTTATGTTGATTTATGGAAATCTACATCTGAACGTTTAAATATGGCATACCAAGGAATTGGTGAAACAAACATGTTAAAACACAGAGTTGGTGCAGATAATAAAGCATCAGACATAGGTGATGAAGCAATTGCAACTGCATATGGTGCAAGATTTTGTATCCCACTTGATTTTGAACTATTAGAAACTCATATGCCTTTTTATCAAGCAGGTCTTGGTGATAGACTTGAATATGAACTTACATTTAATAATTATAGCAATGTTATTAAATCAACAGATACATCTGCAAGTTATACAATCAAAAACATTTGTTTAGAATTTGATATGGTTACTGATGCAGAATTAGCAAGACAGATAAGACAACAAGTTAATGGTAAGATGGTTATTTTGTACGATAGAATACTAAGACATAGAAAAATAACCAAAAACAAATCTGATACATTGTGGAATATAAATTTAAATGTTCCAGCTAGAAGTATGAAAGGAATTCTAATGTTGTTCGAAGATCCTGAAAGAACAAGTACCGAAACTTATTATAATCCTAACATAACAAAAGTAGAAATGACAATAGAAGGTGTTCCAAATCAACTATACAGTCAAGGAATGAAAGCATATCAACAATGGGATGAAATAAATAAATTCTTTGCTTTAAATTCAAAAAGAAATAAAACAACAGAAGAAGTTTTAAAGGATTTAAATTTATCCTATACAACATTAGAAAAATATCTTACAACTAATTATGCATTATGGTTAGATTTACGTTCAACAGATGACAACTCATTACACGGTTCAGGTAGAAGAATTGAAAATGCTTCTGAAGGTATTACTATCCAAATAACTAAAACAGCAGGAGCAAATAAATTAATAAATGTTTATCTGTTTGTTATACAAGATGCACAAATTAATTTTGAAGATGGAAGATTTAAAGAAGTTAATTACTAGCGGTTCCCCTTAAAAAATGGAAACAAACGAGCGGAGCGAGATACACTCCGATTCCCTTTATGAATTACCAAAATATCCCCATTGTGCTATTATATGTGGACAAACAGGATGTGGAAAAACAGAGTTTGTTCTTGATTTATTAGAAGGAGAATATAGTGGAGTTTTCAAATATATAGTCATACTTTGTCCAACCATCCAATGGAACAAAGCATACAAAAATCGTGGGTGGATTGGTGATGTTAGAAAACCAAAAACAAAAAATCTAATAATTGTTAATCCTATTGTTGAAGTGAGAGAAGCGAACGGTTCCCTTTATGAAGAAGAGAAGCTACAAGAACTACTAAGAATGTTCTTTAAAAAATATGCTGGTCATCCAACATTATATATCATTGATGACTGCAGTGCAACAAAAGAACTAACAAAGAAAAAAGATATGCTGTCCGAGCTTGCATTTTCAGGAAGACATGCGGAACAATCAGTGTGGGTCATTTCACAGAGATACAACTCTGTTTTAAAAGATTTAAGAGAACAAACAAAATGGTTATGCATGTTCTACACAAAAGATAGAGATAGTTTTGATAATTGCCTAAGAGAAAATGATGTTATTCCTACTTTGGAAGAAAGACAAAGAATAAAGGAAGAACTTAAAAAAAAGAAACATCGTAAATTAATATTAAAGACAGATCAACCTACTGATTATTGGTTACTTAATTGATTTTTTTAGCAATTCTCAAGTAATGCTTAAGTAATGCTTAAGTAATGCTTAAGTAATGCTTAAGTAATTCTTAAGTAATTTAACCAAAATAAGTAATTCTTAAGTAATTTAACCAAAATAAGCAAAATAATGCTTAAGTAATGCTTAAGTAATTCTTAAGTAATTTAACCAAAATAAGTAATTCTTAAGTAATTTAACCAAAATAAGCAATAAAAAAAAGCAATGCTGTTGGAAATACTAACAATTGCAACAAACACTGCAGTCTTATCATTGGTTGGATATGTTGTATTTAATTTTTTTAAAGTTAAAAATAAATTATATCCGTTTTTTGAAACGTATAAAATGAATGCTGAAGAATTATTAAGCGAGCAAATTGTGGAAAACATAAATATTGATGATGAAGCGAGCGAAGTGAACGGTTCCCTTCAAGAAAAAAAACGCGAAAGATTATCATCCGTTGTTGCTGGTGGGAGTAGTAAACAATATCTGGGTAAAGAATTACAACTGTCAGATATTGGTAAAATGACAACAGAACAAATAAACAAACTATACTGTAAATATGAAGCAAGATTGGGAGCTAGTATGACCAAGACATTAGGAAACTCTTTTATAAATTTATATGTCATGGGTGTATCAAAGTTTTTCAAAGTTGTTAATCCACCAATTTTAATACAAGACTTAGAGGAAGATCCTTTTATCAATAATGCTTTAACTAATACATGTTGTGAACTGTACTATAGATATGGAATGTATCTTGCTCCTTTTACTGCAATATTAACAACAGCAAGACATATTGAACCACTCGCTTCGCTCGATTTCCGAAAAAAAGATGAAAATAATGACATAAAAAATGATGAATGAAAATCCTGAACAAAAAGAAAACAAAGAAGAAAAAAAAGAAGTATTTAAAAAACCCAAACCAAAAGACCCAAAAAGAGTAGCTGCTGGTAAGAAAGGTGCAGAAGTAAGAATAAGAAATGCAGAATTGAGAAAAAAAGAAGTGGAAAAATTAAAAAAAGAAAATTCAAAAATCAAACAAATAACAAAAGATTCTGATACAGAAACAGATTATGAATCAAACGAACATATCCCTTCTGTCAAAAAACACTCCAGTTCCCTAGTTGATTACAAATTTGTACTTTTTCCTATAAGTATTGTTGGATTGGGATTGTTTTTTTACAACCAAAGTAAGAAACCAGAAAGAATGATTAAAGAAATAACAAAACCAGAAAAACAAAAGAAAGAAATTGATCCTTTTGAATTTAATTAAATTTAGTACATTAAAATGACAACTCAAAAAGACGGAAAACAAATAGCAAATATGTTATATCATGCTGGAGTGGAAACATTGTTAACAATTGGATATGCAGAAATAGGTAAAAAGGTATTAAGGAGGCCAGCACCAAAAGTGGATTTTAATATGAATGATGTTGTAATGTTATCCATTGATATATTACTTGCGATAGCAACAAAAGATATGTTGATTAAGCAAGGTATTATACCTGCTGATATCATGAAGTAATTTTTGTTTTTATAAAATGGCAAGTGCTTTAACAATGATGCTTGGTGGGGCAATAACAAATGCTTTTGCATTTTCAGGGAGTAATTATTTATTTTCACATATGGGTAGTAATGCAAATGAAGAGAAAATAAGACATGATAAAGCTATAGAAAAATTAGAAAAAGCACAATCAGAATGGAATAAAAAAAGAATACAAAGATTAGATTTTATAAATGAACAATTACAAAAGGAACATCATGCGGTTCAGACTTTTGATGATGTTGACCAAGCAATGAAACTATACTATCGTGTCACGAATAAAAAATTAACTTCATTATCACCTAAACCTACATTAAGTGATTTTTATACTCCATCAGAATACCAGAAAAATAGAGAGATTGCATTTGTTGTTGGTGGTATGGTATTAACTGGTTTTATTGTTTGGAAATTAAAATAAAAAATAAATACAATTTACGTTTGTATGAAAAATTGGAAAAATAAGAAAAAATTGATAAAAATTAGAGTCCCTAATTCCTGTACTTTTTTTGTTTTAAGGGGTATAGAGAAATAATAAAATAAAATAAAAAATTAAATTTCAGGACATGGTTTTTCAAAAACATATTCATAAACTTTATCTGGTCTAATAAAAGCATCCCAACCAGGAGGAAACTTAGATAACTTTTTACCTTCATACTTATCCATTACTTCCATTTGTTTTGAAGTTAAAGGACATTCTCCATCATCTCTTAAACAACATATCTGATAATTTGATAATTTTATTTTACCTAATATAACTTTAGCATGTGGATCATCTTTCTCAGTATAAGCTTCAATCATTTTTTAGTCTTCTATTTTTTAAAATAAAAATTTAAATTATATATTTTTTAATATCCATAAGGAAAACTTCTAATTAGATTTTCATTTTCATAACATACCATTCTTTTATCAAACATATAATCATAAGCTTTAACTTGTTTAACTGTTTTAAGTTGATGATCTTTTCCTATTTTTATGTTGTCATATTTTACAGTTTCATATTTTTCATTTTCATCAGTAACTATTTTTATTTTTTTATCTAATGTAATCTTTTTTTCTACTTCAGCATTTAATCTAAAACCTTTACAACAGCTAACTAGTTTTTCTGTATCTAGTTTCATAGAATAATCTTTTGGACCCGCAGATATAAATTGTTTTATATGATTAGCGTTATGTTTTGAAACAATTTCATCTGTTAAATCTCCTAATTTATTTCCCATCATACTTTCTATTTTTTTACAAGCTTCAGAACCATCATCATTATAAATACAAGAATCTGTATCCATGTATAAAACTCTTTCTTGAAGAATATCCAATAGTTCGTATAATTTTAATCTAGCATGTGCTGTTGTAAACAAAGCTATATAAACATTTACACTTGGATTAGGTTTAGAGTATTCTTCTTTATTTTTATATTCTGTTAAAACAATATCTTCATCTAATATCATAGTACTTATATCTTTATATTTTTCATTAAATACTATTTTAGTTATATGTTCTAAAGTAAAACAATATTCTTTTTGTGTAAAATTATCTCTCATACCAAAATGTCCCCATAAATTATTTAAACATATTTTAGCTATAAATCTTAATCCTGAATTGTACTTAACTTTGTCAATATCTAGATCATAAGCAGTATTATCTATAATGTATTGTATTTTTGTTTTACATTCTTTATCGTTTTTACAATCATTTTTACAATATTTAGGATCACATTTACATCCTGAAGCTTCTTGTTTATATTTCATAAACGTATCTACATAAAGTTTAAATATATCTGTAGATGTTTTTTCAAAATGTTCTAGTTCATATATTTTTTGTAATTCATAACCTTTTTCTATTGCTTTATCTATTTCTATTGTAGACCATGTACCTACTATAACTCTTTCCTCATCAGAATGTATACATTTTTCATTTTTAATATTTTTACATTCTTTACATCTTTTTATTTCATGTATTTTATCATGTTTATTTAAAGTAGGATAATCTATGTGTTTACATTTAAAAGATATTTTATTCATACATGTTCTACATAATCCAAAAAGTAATTTATGTGTATAATCACTAGTTAATTGTTTATAAGGTAAAACAGGGTGATACAATCCTTTAGGTGGTAATATTTTACATTTCATTATTCCGAAATAATTATTTTTTATATAATCATCTACAGAAATATCTGTAGATGTAATAGGATGCCCTATAGGATATTTACAATATTTATTTACTGATGGATACAGAGAACAAAAATCTACATATCTACCTTTTAAATCAGAAAGATTATTGTATAATTGAATAGTTTCTGTTCTTCCTCCATAAAATGCATCTCTTTTATCAATAGGTTTTAAATGTGGATCAACTTCAGGATATTTTTGTTGATCAAACTCACATTCCCATATTGTATGAATTTTTACATTTGGTTTTAGATAATCTTCAATAGTTTTAAGTCTTTCTTCAGTTTGGTCATATAACTCTTTCATAGTTTTTTTATTTCTATCTTTTTTACATATTTCTTCAGGACTATAACATTTTGTACATCCATGCCAATAACATCCAAAAAATTCATAAACATTACGCATTTTATTTTCTCTATCATAATAATAACCATCGACTTTATAACATTTATTATTAATGAATAATTTCTTTTCACCTCCCCTTTTAGCATGTTGAATCATTATATTATATTCTAAAGAAATATACTCTAACCATTGTATTGATTTTTGTGAATGTACTTCTTTAATTGTCATCTTTTTGTGAATTCCAATTGTTTCATTTGTCAACATTAATGTTTTAAATATTTTTGTACAACATTGAGCAATTGTAATATATTGAAATGGATCGATACAATTATTGGTTATATTTAAAAATAATTTTCTATATAAGGTACAACCTTTGGCAAGAATTAAAACATCCAATAGACAATAATAAAATATTTCTTTATAGAATTTAAATTCTTTTTCTTTAACTTTATTATACCATTCATCAAATAATTCTTTATTTTTAATTGTCATAGTATTATAACCAAAATATTCTTTATCAGGATAAATTCCCTTATATTTTTGGTTTTCTGTTGTATTAAAATAATGTGGAAAATAACCTTTGTTACCCACAAATCCAAATGTTTTTGGGAAAGCAGCTAATCCACATAATGTAAAATTTATAGAATCTATGAATCTTAAATTTATTCCTTTAATAAATATAGCTGTTAATTTTAGTCCAGAAGAAATTATGTTATGTTCAATTTTATTTTTTACAATGTATCCTAAAATCGGTTGCATATCATAACCTTTTCCATAATGTGAAATAAAAGTGTAGTCTTTAAATTTATCTCTTATGAAATATTTACAAAAGTTGTCTATTACAGAATTTGTTTCATATTTAATTTTTTCTACATCACTAAAACAATCATCTATGTCTAATTCTAACAAGTTTAAATTATCAATATTGAAATCACATTTAAATACTTTTACATAGTTATTTTTAAAACAATAAATATTTTCTAAATCGTAAGCTATACAAAAATTCATTATATGTATTCCTGTTTCTTGATTTGCTTCAAAATCAAAATATATATATTTATTATTTTTTACTTGTTTTGGTACTGATGGTTTCATATAACATAAGTGTTCTTCATTACTTTCCGTGTATTTTTCATAACATATTAAACATATTTTTTCACCACATTTGTGATTTTTACCTGTATATGTTTTGTTACATTTATCACAAATATGTTGTTTTCTGATAGTTGTTACTGTATTATCTTTGCATGTATGTTGTTCAGTATAACCAATTAAACATACTTTACAAAACCTACGTTTAGCTAAAAATCCTGTTATATTTGTTATAGTGTCAAAGTGTTCATAATGATAATATAAATATATTTGTTTATTATATTCTTCATTGCCACTATATAAAATATATTCTGCACTATTTGATGTAAAAACAATTATCCTAATATTAAGATAATTTTCAAAAACTTTTAAATCTTCAAAATCATTTCCTTCTTCTTTTATTTCTACTCCTGATTGTTCATGCAAATCTTCAGCTAATCTTTTTTGTAATGGTCTACCCTCTTTAATGTGTTTTAATTGAGAATCTGTAAAATCTTTTAATAACTTATTTGAAGCCAAAAAAGTTACAATTGCCCTTGATAAACATATTGTATCATCATTTTTTATTTTGATAATACTTCTTTTATTTATGACATCTAATATTTTTAAAGCTTTACCTTTTCCTCTTTTATTGGGTATAATAGTAACTTCAAAAATAACTTCTTCTAAATTTAATTCTTCAGCACTATTTAATAATCTTTCCATTTGATCCATGAATAACTTTTTAACTGTATTATATGTTCTTATAGGCCAGCTTTTATGTTTAGTAATTATGATTTCATGAATAGGTACTATTTTAATTCTTCCATTAGGGTAATCTTTTATGGAATAGTCTACCATGTGGTCAAAAGCATTTGTAAATGTTTCTTGTTTTTCATCCTTTAGACTAATTTTATAATTAAATACATAAATACTTGCTTTATGTTTATATTCTTTTGTCAAAACAAGTTTATATGAATCTTCTCGCTTGGATAAAATTTTATCCTTTTTTGCCTCCATTTTTTAAGAAAACATTTTAGTTACTTAAAAATGTCTAAAACAAATCTAACAAATAAATTAGCAGATGAATTACATCATAGAGTTATAAAATCTTTTCCTAAAAGACGTGTTTATGTTAATTCAATAGATCAAACATGGGCAGTTGATTTGATAGATATACAACAATATTCAAAACAAAATAAACACTATAAATATTTATTAGCAGTTATAGATGTTTTTAGTAAATATGGTTGGTTGATTCCATTGAAAAATAAAACAGGAGTAGCAGTGAGTGAAGCATTTAAAACATTATTTAAAGAAAGAAAACCAATATATATTTGGTCAGATAAAGGATCCGAATTTTATAATCGACAAGTAAAAGAATTGTTAAAAGATAATAACATAAAGTTATATTCAACTGAGAATGAAGAAAAATCCAGTGTAGTGGAACGATGGATAGGAACAATGAAACAACATATGTATAAATACTTTACTGCTAATGAAACTTTAAAATATTATGATATATTAGATAAATTAGTTAAAAATTATAATAATACAGTACATTCTTCAATTAAAATGACACCTGTTGAAGCAAGTAAATTAAAAAATGAATTAACAGTGTATAAAAATTTATATCCAGAAAAAGAAGAGAAAATTAAAAAACCTAAATTCGAAGTAGGTACTAGAGTAAGAATAACAAAAAAGAAGGGTAAATTTGAAAAGGGTTATACTACTCGTTGGACTAAAGAAATATTTGTAATTGAAAAAGTTTTAAATACAATTCCTTTTACTTATAAAATAATTGATTTAAAAGGCGACGAAATAACAGGTGCTTTCTATAAACAAGAATTAATGATGACTAAGTTTTAAATCTTTCTAAATGAAAGGTACCACATGTGGAACAGGGTCCGCTTACCCTTCCAGAGCACCTGAGATCACCCCCGGTTTTTGGTGGGGTTCGTGTTTCTCAGTCTTTAGGTTTTTTTTCTGTGTTGTATTTTGTGTTCTGTTGTTTGCCTGTTTGTCTGTTTCTTTTTTAGCCATGGCTTTGTCGATTTACTTTTTACTTATGAGATATAACGTCCCTTTGGTTTTTCGCTCCTCCTTTACTTACGGTTAATTTATTACCAAAACAATAATCAGTTTCAAAATTTTAATTTGAAAACAAAAGTGCAATGAATACATACAAATCAAACACTATAAACATAATATCACTGTTCAAAGTTAGAACTGTCACATCCACTAAAAGTTACCCGGTTATGAATAACCGTTACTATGTCCCACCTACTGATCATGTATGATCACTCCTGATATGGAATAAGAAAATCAATAGTAAAGAGTTGTCCCACCTACTGATCATGTATGATCACTCCTTATATGGAATACAATATCACATACATATCAAACTTCTTGTGACGGAGTAAGTTCATCATCTGCTGGAATATAGTCTACCTGTCTCCAAAAGGTGGCAAACTGATCAATTGCTAACATTTGTTTGATAAGTTCTTGTTTTGAAAGAATATCATTGATTGAAACATTAATGTTCAGAAAACCTTTAAATCCTTTAAGTAGATTAGCAAGTTGTCTTAATTTCCGAGCATGAGGTATAGATATATCTATCTTAGATGATAACCATGTGTCCCACGTTGTATTGACCTTTGTCAAAAGAAACCAGTCTCTCAAATCATTAAGGAAATCACCGAAAGTAATGTTAAACAGCATACCTTGGGCGTTATGTCTTCCCAAGTGTTTGTATGCTTCTTGTAACTGTTTAACAGGGTCTTTTTCCCTATTAAAAATAAACTTCTGCCTCGAAATTGTCTTTGATAAATCCGCCTTTCTGCTTCTTAGAAAGGTGTGAAGTTCTTCAGGGGTCGTCGGGATAGTTTGCTTTTTTTTCTTTCCCAGTTTTTCTTTAAATAAGTCCTGCACCTTTCTTTTCGGAGCTTTTGGAAGTTTAACCGGTCCCAAACTCTTAGCTCTTTCGATTGTCTCAATCATTATCTGATAGTAATAAATATTTTCTATCAAAATGTTACTTTCTTCTAAACTCCATGGCCAGTTCTGTGGTTGAGGCTGCGCCTGACACTCTTGAATTTCCATTTGTATTTCTTTTGTAGAATTACTTTCTTGAAACATTAATTCACGTCTTCTCACCACTGTTAATTTGAAACGAAAGACCGCACCAGTCTGCTATATGTTTACATGTGATGACAACGTTATCTAGGCAACATGTAAACATACTCTTGACAACCATGTAAATATTTTCAATGATCGATTTAGTTTATAACACTTCACAAATGTAAAAAGCAATTGAAGTTGTAGTCGTATTGATCCGTTTTATTACTAGACTATATTGATAAAATTAATTAAAAATCAAGGTTGGGGCGCACTGGGGAAATTATTTTTTCTCTTAAATCCCACAGAATTCTTTCTTCGCCTGTTCTCCCGGTTTTTTTATTTATTTTTTTTTTGGAATTTTTTTGTTGTTTTTTTGGGTGTTTTTAATAACGTTTTTTTCCAAAGTAAAAAAAAAATTTTTTTGGGAGTAAGAAAATTTTGGTGTTTTTGCGTTTTTTTTTGCTTTTTTTTTTATGAAAATTTAGGGCTCTTTTACTTGAAATGAGGGTAATTTTTTGGGGGTCAAATTTTTTTTTTTTTGGAGGGGGATATAGGTGTGTGATATTGTGTAGGGACGTAACCCCGTCGAAAATTCTTGTCATTTTGGCAGTGAAAGACATGTAGATTTTTGTAATAATTGTAAAGTGTTGTTCCCGAAAACACGTTAGCTGCTGATTTACTGAATGGTGCACGAAAATAATGATTGCAAGGTGCAGACAAAGAAATTTTGCAGTCACTTGACATTAAAAATACTGTCTTTTATTAAAAAATGATATCCTACATAGCCAACAGTTGTCGTAAAGTTATTAAACGTTCTCTAAGTCTAATAGAAAGTCTTACATCGTGTAATGACTAAACTAAAAGGTCGCCACACATCTTTTCTGATGTACATACAGACCTTCATACGCAGGCCTCATCTCTGTTATGCATTATGATTCTGGAATATCTTCTTCTCTCTTTTCGTATCAATATTATTTCTTTCTCCTCATCTTATCTTTTTTCTGATTGCTGATTATTCTTTCTTCTTATTTCGTTTGCAAAGCTTTTAGTCCCATAAATAATACTTTTCAAACATTTTCGAGGTATATAATTACTAAATTTACCAATGCATCAAGGTATTTAACCCTCATAATCCTGTTAGCTTCAAATTATTGAATGCGAGAAAAGTTGATATATGTATGGAAATTTTGAAATAAACAAAATAATTTAGATAAACCAAGACTTTTATGTTGACGTTCGATATATAGTGTTGGTTTCCATCGTGTAATATGACAATACCGTGTAGGTAGTATCGAAAAACAAGAAAAAACATGAGTATTGCAGCTAAATGCATATTTCATTCGTTGATTCAAGAGATTGATACAAATGGTACAAGTTCAACAAAGTATTTCTTTAGATTCGACAATTCAAAGAAAACAAACGAAAACAAAAATATAGCCATAAGTTAACTTCTGCAGAGGAACACATATATATAAATTAATATTTAACCACACAGTACATTTGTATTTATGTATGATTTCATATGTATATTAAGATAAACAATCAAAAGAAAGCAAAATTACAAATAGTAACTACCAGTAATTTAAAATTTGGCTTCTTTGGTCGCTCGTAATCGGTTGTCCTCAAATATAGTTCCTTTCGTGTTGATGTTTGTAAAATCGTATAGTATCATTTTCGTGAGAATCCAATGGCTTATAATTATTAGTTGCATTATTTCTTGATAGTGAAATATGATATAATGTTAATATTTTTCAGGTGGTATTGTCGGACTATTTCGTGTCAAATTTGTATGAAAGGCAACTATGTCTGTTTGATATTCAGACATTTCTTTGCGATAGAATAAAATCTCCTAGAAATCCTATGTTAAAATAATAAAGTTCTTGCTTCCTTGTGTTTTATTACTTAATTTGATGTCTTCGCTGTTCAGCACAAGTGAACACACGCATTATCATCGTTTCACTGGGAACCACAGAGCTGAAACCTAAACATTTACGTTAGCAGGGACGTAACCCCGTCGAAAATTCTTGTCATTTTGGCAGTGAAAGACATGTAGATTTTTGTAATAATTGTAAAGTGTTGTTCCCGAAAACACGTTAGCTGCTGATTTACTGAATGGTGCACGAAAATAATGATTGCAAGGTGCAGACAAAGAAATTTTGCAGTCACTTGACATTAAAAATACTGTCTTTTATTAAAAAATGATATCCTACATAGCCAACAGTTGTCGTAAAGTTATTAAACGTTCTCTAAGTCTAATAGAAAGTCTTACATCGTGTAATGACTAAACTAAAAGGTCGCCACACATCTTTTCTGATGTACATACAGACCTTCATACGCAGGCCTCATCTCTGTTATGCATTATGATTCTGGAATATCTTCTTCTCTCTTTTCGTATCAATATTATTTCTTTCTCCTCATCTTATCTTTTTTCTGATTGCTGATTATTCTTTCTTCTTATTTCGTTTGCAAAGCTTTTAGTCCCATAAATAATACTTTTCAAACATTTTCGAGGTATATAATTACTAAATTTACCAATGCATCAAGGTATTTAACCCTCATAATCCTGTTAGCTTCAAATTATTGAATGCGAGAAAAGTTGATATATGTATGGAAATTTTGAAATAAACAAAATAATTTAGATAAACCAAGACTTTTATGTTGACGTTCGATATATAGTGTTGGTTTCCATCGTGTAATATGACAATACCGTGTAGGTAGTATCGAAAAACAAGAAAAAACATGAGTATTGCAGCTAAATGCATATTTCATTCGTTGATTCAAGAGATTGATACAAATGGTACAAGTTCAACAAAGTATTTCTTTAGATTCGACAATTCAAAGAAAACAAACGAAAACAAAAATATAGCCATAAGTTAACTTCTGCAGAGGAACACATATATATAAATTAATATTTAACCACACAGTACATTTGTATTTATGTATGATTTCATATGTATATTAAGATAAACAATCAAAAGAAAGCAAAATTACAAATAGTAACTACCAGTAATTTAAAATTTGGCTTCTTTGGTCGCTCGTAATCGGTTGTCCTCAAATATAGTTCCTTTCGTGTTGATGTTTGTAAAATCGTATAGTATCATTTTCGTGAGAATCCAATGGCTTATAATTATTAGTTGCATTATTTCTTGATAGTGAAATATGATATAATGTTAATATTTTTCAGGTGGTATTGTCGGACTATTTCGTGTCAAATTTGTATGAAAGGCAACTATGTCTGTTTGATATTCAGACATTTCTTTGCGATAGAATAAAATCTCCTAGAAATCCTATGTTAAAATAATAAAGTTCTTGCTTCCTTGTGTTTTATTACTTAATTTGATGTCTTCGCTGTTCAGCACAAGTGAACACACGCATTATCATCGTTTCACTGGGAACCACAGAGCTGAAACCTAAACATTTACGTTAGCAGGGACGTAACCCCGTCGAAAATTCTTGTCATTTTGGCAGTGAAAGACATGTAGATTTTTGTAATAATTGTAAAGTGTTGTTCCCGAAAACACGTTAGCTGCTGATTTACTGAATGGTGCACGAAAATAATGATTGCAAGGTGCAGACAAAGAAATTTTGCAGTCACTTGACATTAAAAATACTGTCTTTTATTAAAAAATGATATCCTACATAGCCAACAGTTGTCGTAAAGTTATTAAACGTTCTCTAAGTCTAATAGAAAGTCTTACATCGTGTAATGACTAAACTAAAAGGTCGCCACACATCTTTTCTGATGTACATACAGACCTTCATACGCAGGCCTCATCTCTGTTATGCATTATGATTCTGGAATATCTTCTTCTCTCTTTTCGTATCAATATTATTTCTTTCTCCTCACCTTATCTTTTTTCTGATTGCTGATTATTCTTTCTTCTTATTTCGTTTGCAAAGCTTTTAGTCCCATAAATAATACTTTTCAAACATTTTCGAGGTATATAATTACTAAATTTACCAATGCATCAAGGTATTTAACCCTCATAATCCTGTTAGCTTCAAATTATTGAATGCGAGAAAAGTTGATATATGTATGGAAATTTTGAAATAAACAAAATAATTTAGATAAACCAAGACTTTTATGTTGAGGTTCGATATATAGTGTTGGTTTCCATCGTGTAATATGACAATACCGTGTAGGTAGTATCGAAAAACAAGAAAAAACATGAGTATTGCAGCTAAATGCATATTTCATTCGTTGATTCAAGAGATTGATACAAATGGTACAAGTTCAACAAAGTATTTCTTTAGATTCGACAATTCAAAGAAAACAAACGAAAACAAAAATATAGCCATAAGTTAACTTCTGCAGAGGAACACATATATATAAATTAATATTTAACCACACAGTACATTTGTATTTATGTATGATTTCATATGTATATTAAGATAAACAATCAAAAGAAAGCAAAATTACAAATAGTAACTACCAGTAATTTAAAATTTGGCTTCTTTGGTCGCTCGTAATCGGTTGTCCTCAAATATAGTTCCTTTCGTGTTGATGTTTGTAAAATCGTATAGTATCATTTTCGTGAGAATCCAATGGCTTATAATTATTAGTTGCATTATTTCTTGATAGTGAAATATGATATAATGTTAATATTTTTCAGGTGGTATTGTCGGACTATTTCGTGTCAAATTTGTATGAAAGGCAACTATGTCTGTTTGATATTCAGACATTTCTTTGCGATAGAATAAAATCTCCTAGAAATCCTATGTTAAAATAATAAAGTTCTTGCTTCCTTGTGTTTTATTACTTAATTTGATGTCTTCGCTGTTCAGCACAAGTGAACACACGCATTATCATCGTTTCACTGGGAACCACAGAGCTGAAACCTAAACATTTACGTTAGCAGGGACGTAACCCCGTCGAAAATTCTTGTCATTTTGGCAGTGAAAGACATGTAGATTTTTGTAATAATTGTAAAGTGTTGTTCCCGAAAACACGTTAGCTGCTGATTTACTGAATGGTGCACGAAAATAATGATTGCAAGGTGCAGACAAAGAAATTTTGCAGTCACTTGACATTAAAAATACTGTCTTTTATTAAAAAATGATATCCTACATAGCCAACAGTTGTCGTAAAGTTATTAAACGTTCTCTAAGTCTAATAGAAAGTCTTACATCGTGTAATGACTAAACTAAAAGGTCGCCACACATCTTTTCTGATGTACATACAGACCTTCATACGCAGGCCTCATCTCTGTTATGCATTATGATTCTGGAATATCTTCTTCTCTCTTTTCGTATCAATATTATTTTTTTCTCCTCATCTTATCTTTTTTCTGATTGCTGATTATTCTTTCTTCTTATTTCGTTTGCAAAGCTTTTAGTCCCATAAATAATACTTTTCAAACATTTTCGAGGTATATAATTACTAAATTTACCAATGCATCAAGGTATTTAACCCTCATAATCCTGTTAGCTTCAAATTATTGAATGCGAGAAAAGTTGATATATGTATGGAAATTTTGAAATAAACAAAATAATTTAGATAAACCAAGACTTTTATGTTGACGTTCGATATATAGTGTTGGTTTCCATCGTGTAATATGACAATACCGTGTAGGTAGTATCGAAAAACAAGAAAAAACATGAGTATTGCAGCTAAATGCATATTTCATTCGTTGATTCAAGAGATTGATACAAATGGTACAAGTTCAACAAAGTATTTCTTTAGATTCGACAATTCAAAGAAAACAAACGAAAACAAAAATATAGCCATAAGTTAACTTCTGCAGAGGAACACATATATATAAATTAATATTTAACCACACAGTACATTTGTATTTATGTATGATTTCATATGTATATTAAGATAAACAATCAAAAGAAAGCAAAATTACAAATAGTAACTACCAGTAATTTAAAATTTGGCTTCTTTGGTCGCTCGTAATCGGTTGTCCTCAAATATAGTTCCTTTCGTGTTGATGTTTGTAAAATCGTATAGTATCATTTTCGTGAGAATCCAATGGCTTATAATTATTAGTTGCATTATTTCTTGATAGTGAAATATGATATAATGTTAATATTTTTCAGGTGGTATTGTCGGACTATTTCGTGTCAAATTTGTATGAAAGGCAACTATGTCTGTTTGATATTCAGACATTTCTTTGCGATAGAATAAAATCTCCTAGAAATCCTATGTTAAAATAATAAAGTTCTTGCTTCCTTGTGTTTTATTACTTAATTTGATGTCTTCGCTGTTCAGCACAAGTGAACACACGCATTATCATCGTTTCACTGGGAACCACAGAGCTGAAACCTAAACATTTACGTTAGCAGGGACGTAACCCCGTCGAAAATTCTTGTCATTTTGGCAGTGAAAGACATGTAGATTTTTGTAATAATTGTAAAGTGTTGTTCCCGAAAACACGTTAGCTGCTGATTTACTGAATGGTGCACGAAAATAATGATTGCAAGGTGCAGACAAAGAAATTTTGCAGTCACTTGACATTAAAAATACTGTCTTTTATTAAAAAATGATATCCTACATAGCCAACAGTTGTCGTAAAGTTATTAAACGTTCTCTAAGTCTAATAGAAAGTCTTACATCGTGTAATGACTAAACTAAAAGGTCGCCACACATCTTTTCTGATGTACATACAGACCTTCATACGCAGGCCTCATCTCTGTTATGCATTATGATTCTGGAATATCTTCTTCTCTCTTTTCGTATCAATATTATTTCTTTCTCCTCATCTTATCTTTTTTCTGATTGCTGATTATTCTTTCTTCTTATTTCGTTTGCAAAGCTTTTAGTCCCATAAATAATACTTTTCAAACATTTTCGAGGTATATAATTACTAAATTTACCAATGCATCAAGGTATTTAACCCTCATAATCCTGTTAGCTTCAAATTATTGAATGCGAGAAAAGTTGATATATGTATGGAAATTTTGAAATAAACAAAATAATTTAGATAAACCAAGACTTTTATGTTGACGTTCGATATATAGTGTTGGTTTCCATCGTGTAATATGACAATACCGTGTAGGTAGTATCGAAAAACAAGAAAAAACATGAGTATTGCAGCTAAATGCATATTTCATTCGTTGATTCAAGAGATTGATACAAATGGTACAAGTTCAACAAAGTATTTCTTTAGATTCAACAATTCAAAGAAAACAAACGAAAACAAAAATATAGCCATAAGTTAACTTCTGCAGAGGAACACATATATATAAATTAATATTTAACCACACAGTACATTTGTATTTATGTATGATTGCATATGCATATTAAGATAAACAATCAAAAGAAAGCAAAATTACAAATAGTAACTACCAGTAATTTAAAATTTGGCTTCTTTGGTCGCTCGTAATCGGTTGTCCTCAAATATAGTTCCTTTCGTGTTGATGTTTGTAAAATCGTATAGTATCATTTTCGTGAGAATCCAATGGCTTATAATTATTAGTTGCATTATTTCTTGATAGTGAAATATGATATAATGTTAATATTTTTCAGGTGGTATTGTCGGACTATTTCGTGTCAAATTTGTATGAAAGGCAACTATGTCTGTTTGATATTCAGACATTTCTTTGCGATAGAATAAAATCTCCTAGAAATCCTATGTTAAAATAATAAAGTTCTTGCTTCCTTGTGTTTAACCCTCATAATCCTGTTAGCTTCAAATTATTGAATGCGAGAAAAGTTGATATATGTATGGAAATTTTGAAATAAACAAAATAATTTAGATAAACCAAGACTTTTATGTTGACGTTCGATATATAGTGTTGGTTTCCATCGTGTAATATGACAATACCGTGTAGGTAGTATCGAAAAACAAGAAAAAACATGAGTATTGCAGCTAAATGCATATTTCATTCGTTGATTCAAGAGATTGATACAAATGGTACAAGTTCAACAAAGTATTTCTTTAGATTCGACAATTCAAAGAAAACAAACGAAAACAAAAATATAGCCATAAGTTAACTTCTGCAGAGGAACACATATATATAAATTAATATTTAACCACACAGTACATTTGTATTTATGTATGATTGCATATGCATATTAAGATAAACAATCAAAAGAAAGCAAAATTACAAATAGTAACTACCAGTAATTCAAAATTTGGCTTCTTTGGTCGCTCGTAATCGGTTGTCCTCAAATATAGTTCCTTTCGTGTTGATGTTTGTAAAATCGTATAGTATCATTTTCGTGAGAATCCAATGGCTTATAATTATTAGTTGCATTATTTCTTGATAGTGAAATATGATATAATGTTAATATTTTTCAGGTGGTATTGTCGGACTATTTCGTGTCAAATTTGTATGAAAGGCAACTATGTCTGTTTGATATTCAGACATTTCTTTGCGATAGAATAAAATCTCCTAGAAATCCTATGTTAAAATAATAAAGTTCTTGCTTCCTTTTGTTTTATTACTTAATTTGATGTCTTCGCTGTTCAGCACAAGTGAACACACGCATTATCATCGTTTCACTGGGAACCACAGAGCTGAAACCTAAACATTTACGTTAGCAGGGACGTAACCCCGTCGAAAATTCTTGTCATTTTGGCAGTGAAAGACATGTAGAATTTTGTAATAATTGTAAAGTGTTGTTCCCGAAAACACGTTAGCTGCTTATTTACTGAATGGTGCACGAAAATAATGATTGCAAGGTGCAGACAAAGAAATTTTGCAGTCACTTGACATTAAAAAAACTGTCTTTTATTAAAAAATGATATCCTACATAGCCAACAGTTGTCGTAAAGTTATTAAACGTTCTCTAAGTCTAATAGAAAGTCTTACATCGTGTAATGACTAAACTAAAAGGTCGCCACACATCTTTTCTGATGTACATACAGACCTTCATACGCAGGCCTCATCTCTGTTATGCATTATGATTCTGGAATATCTTCTTCTCTCTTTTCGTATCAATATTATTTCTTTCTCCTCATCTTATCTTTTTTCTGATTGCTGATTATTCTTTCTTCTTATTTCGTTTGCAAAGCTTTTAGTCCCATAAATAATACTTTTCAAACATTTTCGAGGTATATAATTACTAAATTTACCAATGCATCAAGGTATTTAACCCTCATAATCCTGTTAGCTTCAAATTATTGAATGCGAGAAAAGTTGATATATGTATGGAAATTTTGAAATAAACAAAATAATTTAGATAAACCAAGACTTTTATGTTGACGTTCGATATATAGTGTTGGTTTCCATCGTGTAATATGACAATACCGTGTAGGTAGTATCGAAAAACAAGAAAAAACATGAGTATTGCAGCTAAATGCATATTTCATTCGTTGATTCAAGAGATTGATACAAATGGTACAAGTTCAACAAAGTATTTCTTTAGATTCGACAATTCAAAGAAAACAAACGAAAACAAAAATATAGCCATAAGTTAACTTCTGCAGAGGAACACATATATATAAATTAATATTTAACCACACAGTACATTTGTATTTATGTATGATTGCATATGCATATTAAGATAAACAATCAAAAGAAAGCAAAATTACAAATAGTAACTACCAGTAATTTAAAATTTGGCTTCTTTGGTCGCTCGTAATCGGTTGTCCTCAAATATAGTTCCTTTCGTGTTGATGTTTGTAAAATCGTATAGTATCATTTTCGTGAGAATCCAATGGCTTATAATTATTAGTTGCATTATTTCTTGATAGTGAAATATGATATAATGTTAATATTTTTCAGGTGGTATTGTCGGACTATTTCGTGTCAAATTTGTATGAAAGGCAACTATGTCTGTTTGATATTCAGACATTTCTTTGCGATAGAATAAAATCTCCTAGAAATCCTATGTTAAAATAATAAAGTTCTTGCTTCCTTGTGTTTTATTACTTAATTTGATGTCTTCGCTGTTCAGCACAAGTGAACACACGCATTATCATCGTTTCACTGGGAACCACAGAGCTGAAACCTAAACATTTACGTTAGCAGGGACGTAACCCCGTCGAAAATTCTTGTCATTTTGGCAGTGAAAGACATGTAGAATTTTGTAATAATTGTAAAGTGTTGTTCCCGAAAACACGTTAGCTGCTTATTTACTGAATGGTGCACGAAAATAATGATTGCAAGGTGCAGACAAAGAAATTTTGCAGTCACTTGACATTAAAAATACTGTCTTTTATTAAAAAATGATATCCTACATAGCCAACAGTTGTCGTAAAGTTATTAAACGTTCTCTAAGTCTAATAGAAAGTCTTACATCGTGTAATGACTAAACTAAAAGGTCGCCACACATCTTTTCTGATGTACATACAGACCTTCATACGCAGGCCTCATCTCTGTTATGCATTATGATTCTGGAATATCTTCTTCTCTCTTTTCGTATCAATATTATTTCTTTCTCCTCATCTTATCTTTTTTCTGATTGCTGATTATTCTTTCTTCTTATTTCGTTTGCAAAGCTTTTAGTCCCATAAATAATACTTTTCAAACATTTTCGAGGTATATAATTACTAAATTTACCAATGCATCAAGGTATTTAACCCTCATAATCCTGTTAGCTTCAAATTATTGAATGCAAGAAAAGTTGATATATGTATGGAAATTTTGAAATAAACAAAATAATTTAGATAAACCAAGACTTTTATGTTGACGTTCGATATATAGTGTTGGTTTCCATCGTGTAATATGACAATACCGTGTAGGTAGTATCGAAAAACAAGAAAAAACATGAGTATTGCAGCTAAATGCATATTTCATTCGTTGATTCAAGAGATTGATACAAATGGTACAAGTTCAACAAAGTATTTCTTTAGATTCGACAATTCAAAGAAAACAAACGAAAACAAAAATATAGCCATAAGTTAACTTCTGCAGAGGAACACATATATATAAATTAATATTTAACCACACAGTACATTTGTATTTATGTATGATTGCATATGCATATTAAGATAAACAATCAAAAGAAAGCAAAATTACAAATAGTAACTACCAGTAATTTAAAATTTGGCTTCTTTGGTCGCTCGTAATCGGTTGTCCTCAAATATAGTTCCTTTCGTGTTGATGTTTGTAAAATCGTATAGTATCATTTTCGTGAGAATCCAATGGCTTATAATTATTAGTTGCATTATTTCTTGATAGTGAAATATGATATAATGTTAATATTTTTCAGGTGGTATTGTCGGACTATTTCGTGTCAAATTTGTATGAAAGGCAACTATGTCTGTTTGATATTCAGACATTTCTTTGCGATAGAATAAAATCTCCTAGAAATCCTATGTTAAAATAATAAAGTTCTTGCTTCCTTGTGTTTTATTACTTAATTTGATGTCTTCGCTGTTCAGCACAAGTGAACACACGCATTATCATCGTTTCACTGGGAACCACAGAGCTGAAACCTAAACATTTACGTTAGCAGGGACGTAACCCCGTCGAAAATTCTTGTCATTTTGGCAGTGAAAGACATGTAGATTTTTGTAATAATTGTAAAGTGTTGTTCCCGAAAACACGTTAGCTGCTTATTTACTGAATGGTGCACGAAAATAATGATTGCAAGGTGCAGACAAAGAAATTTTGCAGTCACTTGACATTAAAAATACTGTCTTTTATTAAAAAATGATATCCTACATAGCCAACAGTTGTCGTAAAGTTATTAAACGTTCTCTAAGTCTAATAGAAAGTCTTACATCGTGTAATGACTAAACTAAAAGGTCGCCACACATCTTTTCTGATGTACATACAGACCTTCATACGCAGGCCTCATCTCTGTTATGCATTATGATTCTGGAATATCTTCTTCTCTCTTTTCGTATCAATATTATTTCTTTCTCCTCATCTTATCTTTTTTCTGATTGCTGATTATTCTTTCTTCTTATTTCGTTTGCAAAGCTTTTAGTCCCATAAATAATACTTTTCAAACATTTTCGAGGTATATAATTACTAAATTTACCAATGCATCAAGGTATTTAACCCTCATAATCCTGTTAGCTTCAAATTATTGAATGCGAGAAAAGTTGATATATGTATGGAAATTTTGAAATAAACAAAATAATTTAGATAAACCAAGACTTTTATGTTGAGGTTCGATATATAGTGTTGGTTTCCATCGTGTAATATGACAATACCGTGTAGGTAGTATCGAAAAACAAGAAAAAACATGAGTATTGCAGCTAAATGCATATTTCATTCGTTGATTCAAGAGATTGATACAAATGGTACAAGTTCAACAAAGTATTTCTTTAGATTCGACAATTCAAAGAAAACAAACGAAAACAAAAATATAGCCATAAGTTAACTTCTGCAGAGGAACACATATATATAAATTAATATTTAACCACACAGTACATTTGTATTTATGTATGATTTCATATGTATATTAAGATAAACAATCAAAAGAAAGCAAAATTACAAATAGTAACTACCAGTAATTTAAAATTTGGCTTCTTTGGTCGCTCGTAATCGGTTGTCCTCAAATATAGTTCCTTTCGTGTTGATGTTTGTAAAATCGTATAGTATCATTTTCGTGAGAATCCAATGGCTTATAATTATTAGTTGCATTATTTCTTGATAGTGAAATATGATATAATGTTAATATTTTTCAGGTGGTATTGTCGGACTATTTCGTGTCAAATTTGTATGAAAGGCAACTATGTCTGTTTGATATTCAGACATTTCTTTGCGATAGAATAAAATCTCCTAGAAATCCTATGTTAAAATAATAAAGTTCTTGCTTCCTTGTGTTTTATTACTTAATTTGATGTCTTCGCTGTTCAGCACAAGTGAACACACGCATTATCATCGTTTCACTGGGAACCACAGAGCTGAAACCTAAACATTTACGTTAGCAGGGACGTAACCCCGTCGAAAATTCTTGTCATTTTGGCAGTGAAAGACATGTAGATTTTTGTAATAATTGTAAAGTGTTGTTCCCGAAAACACGTTAGCTGCTGATTTACTGAATGGTGCACGAAAATAATGATTGCAAGGTGCAGACAAAGAAATTTTGCAGTCACTTGACATTAAAAATACTGTCTTTTATTAAAAAATGATATCCTACATAGCCAACAGTTGTCGTAAAGTTATTAAACGTTCTCTAAGTCTAATAGAAAGTCTTACATCGTGTAATGACTAAACTAAAAGGTCGCCACACATCTTTTCTGATGTACATACAGACCTTCATACGCAGGCCTCATCTCTGTTATGCATTATGATTCTGGAATATCTTCTTCTCTCTTTTCGTATCAATATTATTTCTTTCTCCTCATCTTATCTTTTTTCTGATTGCTGATTATTCTTTCTTCTTATTTCGTTTGCAAAGCTTTTAGTCCCATAAATAATACTTTTCAAACATTTTCGAGGTATATAATTACTAAATTTACCAATGCATCAAGGTATTTAATCCTCATAATCCTGTTAGCTTCAAATTATTGAATGCGAGAAAAGTTGATATATGTATGGAAATTTTGAAATAAACAAAATAATTTAGATAAACCAAGACTTTTATGTTGACGTTCGATATATAGTGTTGGTTTCCATCGTGTAATATGACAATACCGTGTAGGTAGTATCGAAAAACAAGAAAAAAACATGAGTATTGCAGCTAAATGCATATTTCATTCGTTGATTCAAGAGATTGATACAAATGGTACAAGTTCAACAAAGTATTTCTTTAGATTCGACAATTCAAAGAAAACAAACGAAAACAAAAATATAGCCATAAGTTAACTTCTGCAGAGGAACACATATATATAAATTAATATTTAACCACACAGTACATTTGTATTTATGTATGATTGCATATGCATATTAAGATAAACAATCAAAAGAAAGCAAAATTACAAATAGTAACTACCAGTAATTTAAAATTTGGCTTCTTTGGTCGCTCGTAATCGGTTGTCCTCAAATATAGTTCCTTTCGTGTTGATGTTTGTAAAATCGTATAGTATCATTTTCGTGAGAATCCAATGGCTTATAATTATTAGTTGCATTATTTCTTGATAGTGAAATATGATATAATGTTAATATTTTTCAGGTGGTATTGTCGGACTATTTCGTGTCAAATTTGTATGAAAGGCAACTATGTCTGTTTGATATTCAGACATTTCTTTGCGATAGAATAAAATCTCCTAGAAATCCTATGTTAAAATAATAAAGTTCTTGCTTCCTTGTGTTTTATTACTTAATTTGATGTCTTCGCTGTTCAGCACAAGTGAACACACGCATTATCATCGTTTCACTGGGAACCACAGAGCTGAAACCTAAACATTTACGTTAGCAGGGACGTAACCCCGTCGAAAATTCTTGTCATTTTGGCAGTGAAAGACATGTAGATTTTTGTAATAATTGTAAAGTGTTGTTCCCGAAAACACGTTAGCTGCTTATTTACTGAATGGTGCACGAAAATAATGATTGCAAGGTGCAGACAAAGAAATTTTGCAGTCACTTGACATTAAAAATACTGTCTTTTATTAAAAAATGATATCCTACATAGCCAACAGTTGTCGTAAAGTTATTAAACGTTCTCTAAGTCTAATAGAAAGTCTTACATCGTGTAATGACTAAACTAAAAGGTCGCCACACATCTTTTCTGATGTACATACAGACCTTCATACGCAGGCCTCATCTCTGTTATGCATTATGATTCTGGAATATCTTCTTCTCTCTTTTCGTATCAATATTATTTCTTTCTCCTCATCTTATCTTTTTTCTGATTGCTGATTATTCTTTCTTCTTATTTCGTTTGCAAAGCTTTTAGTCCCATAAATAATACTTTTCAAACATTTTCGAGGTATATAATTACTAAATTTACCAATGCATCAAGGTATTTAATCCTCATAATCCTGTTAGCTTCAAATTATTGAATGCGAGAAAAGTTGATATATGTATGGAAATTTTGAAATAAACAAAATAATTTAGATAAACCAAGACTTTTATGTTGACGTTCGATATATAGTGTTGGTTTCCATCGTGTAATATGACAATACCGTGTAGGTAGTATCGAAAAACAAGAAAAAACATGAGTATTGCAGCTAAATGCATATTTCATTCGTTGATTCAAGAGATTGATACAAATGGTACAAGTTCAACAAAGTATTTCTTTAGATTCGACAATTCAAAGAAAACAAACGAAAACAAAAATATAGCCATAAGTTAACTTCTGCAGAGGAACACATATATATAAATTAATATTTAACCACACAGTACATTTGTATTTATGTATGATTTCATATGTATATTAAGATAAACAATCAAAAGAAAGCAAAATTACAAATAGTAACTACCAGTAATTTAAAATTTGGCTTCTTTGGTCGCTCGTAATCGGTTGTCCTCAAATATAGTTCCTTTCGTGTTGATGTTTGTAAAATCGTATAATATCATTTTCGTGAGAATCCAATGGCTTATAATTATTAGTTGCATTATTTCTTGATAGTGAAATATGATATAATGTTAATATTTTTCAGGTGGTATTGTCGGACTATTTCGTGTCAAATTTGTATGAAAGGCAACTATGTCTGTTTGATATTCAGACATTTCTTTGCGATAGAATAAAATCTCCTAGAAATCCTATGTTAAAATAATAAAGTTCTTGCTTCCTTGTGTTTTATTACTTAATTTGATGTCTTCGCTGTTCAGCACAAGTGAACACACGCATTATCATCGTTTCACTGGGAACCACAGAGCTGAAACCTAAACATTTACGTTAGCAGGGACGTAACCCCGTCGAAAATTCTTGTCATTTTGGCAGTGAAAGACATGTAGATTTTTGTAATAATTGTAAAGTGTTGTTCCCGAAAACACGTTAGCTGCTGATTTACTGAATGGTGCACGAAAATAATGATTGCAAGGTGCAGACAAAGAAATTTTGCAGTCACTTGACATTAAAAATACTGTCTTTTATTAAAAAATGATATCCTACATAGCCAACAGTTGTCGTAAAGTTATTAAACGTTCTCTAAGTCTAATAGAAAGTCTTACATCGTGTAATGACTAAACTAAAAGGTCGCCACACATCTTTTCTGATGTACATACAGACCTTCATACGCAGGCCTCATCTCTGTTATGCATTATGATTCTGGAATATCTTCTTCTCTCTTTTCGTATCAATATTATTTCTTTCTCCTCATCTTATCTTTTTTCTGATTGCTGATTATTCTTTCTTCTTATTTCGTTTGCAAAGCTTTTAGTCCCATAAATAATACTTTTCAAACATTTTCGAGGTATATAATTACTAAATTTACCAATGCATCAAGGTATTTAATCCTCATAATCCTGTTAGCTTCAAATTATTGAATGCGAGAAAAGTTGATATATGTATGGAAATTTTGAAATAAACAAAATAATTTAGATAAACCAAGACTTTTATGTTGACGTTCGATATATAGTGTTGGTTTCCATCGTGTAATATGACAATACCGTGTAGGTAGTATCGAAAAACAAGAAAAAACATGAGTATTGCAGCTAAATGCATATTTCATTCGTTGATTCAAGAGATTGATACAAATGGTACAAGTTCAACAAAGTATTTCTTTAGATTCGACAATTCAAAGAAAACAAACGAAAACAAAAATATAGCCATAAGTTAACTTCTGCAGAGGAACACATATATATAAATTAATATTTAACCACACAGTACATTTGTATTTATGTATGATTTCATATGTATATTAAGATAAACAATCAAAAGAAAGCAAAATTACAAATAGTAACTACCAGTAATTTAAAATTTGGCTTCTTTGGTCGCTCGTAATCGGTTGTCCTCAAATATAGTTCCTTTCGTGTTGATGTTTGTAAAATCGTATAATATCATTTTCGTGAGAATCCAATGGCTTATAATTATTAGTTGCATTATTTCTTGATAGTGAAATATGATATAATGTTAATATTTTTCAGGTGGTATTGTCGGACTATTTCGTGTCAAATTTGTATGAAAGGCAACTATGTCTGTTTGATATTCAGACATTTCTTTGCGATAGAATAAAATCTCCTAGAAATCCTATGTTAAAATAATAAAGTTCTTGCTTCCTTGTGTTTTATTACTTAATTTGATGTCTTCGCTGTTCAGCACAAGTGAACACACGCATTATCATCGTTTCACTGGGAACCACAGAGCTGAAACCTAAACATTTACGTTAGCAGGGACGTAACCCCGTCGAAAATTCTTGTCATTTTGGCAGTGAAAGACATGTAGATTTTTGTAATAATTGTAAAGTGTTGTTCCCGAAAACACGTTAGCTGCTGATTTACTGAATGGTGCACGAAAATAATGATTGCAAGGTGCAGACAAAGAAATTTTGCAGTCACTTGACATTAAAAATACTGTCTTTTATTAAAAAATGATATCCTACATAGCCAACAGTTGTCGTAAAGTTATTAAACGTTCTCTAAGTCTAATAGAAAGTCTTACATCGTGTAATGACTAAACTAAAAGGTCGCCACACATCTTTTCTGATGTACATACAGACCTTCATACGCAGGCCTCATCTCTGTTATGCATTATGATTCTGGAATATCTTCTTCTCTCTTTTCGTATCAATATTATTTCTTTCTCCTCATCTTATCTTTTTTCTGATTGCTGATTATTCTTTCTTCTTATTTCGTTTGCAAAGCTTTTAGTCCCATAAATAATACTTTTCAAACATTTTCGAGGTATATAATTACTAAATTTACCAATGCATCAAGGTATTTAACCCTCATAATCCTGTTAGCTTCAAATTATTGAATGCGAGAAAAGTTGATATATGTATGGAAATTTTGAAATAAACAAAATAATTTAGATAAACCAAGACTTTTATGTTGAGGTTCGATATATAGTGTTGGTTTCCATCGTGTAATATGACAATACCGTGTAGGTAGTATCGAAAAACAAGAAAAAACATGAGTATTGCAGCTAAATGCATATTTCATTCGTTGATTCAAGAGATTGATACAAATGGTACAAGTTCAACAAAGTATTTCTTTAGATTCGACAATTCAAAGAAAACAAACGAAAACAAAAATATAGCCATAAGTTAACTTCTGCAGAGGAACACATATATATAAATTAATATTTAACCACACAGTACATTTGTATTTATGTATGATTTCATATGTATATTAAGATAAACAATCAAAAGAAAGCAAAATTACAAATAGTAACTACCAGTAATTTAAAATTTGGCTTCTTTGGTCGCTCGTAATCGGTTGTCCTCAAATATAGTTCCTTTCGTGTTGATGTTTGTAAAATCGTATAATATCATTTTCGTGAGAATCCAATGGCTTATAATTATTAGTTGCATTATTTCTTGATAGTGAAATATGATATAATGTTAATATTTTTCAGGTGGTATTGTCGGACTATTTCGTGTCAAATTTGTATGAAAGGCAACTATGTCTGTTTGATATTCAGACATTTCTTTGCGATAGAATAAAATCTCCTAGAAATCCTATGTTAAAATAATAAAGTTCTTGCTTCCTTGTGTTTTATTACTTAATTTGATGTCTTCGCTGTTCAGCACAAGTGAACACACGCATTATCATCGTTTCACTGGGAACCACAGAGCTGAAACCTAAACATTTACGTTAGCAGGGACGTAACCCCGTCGAAAATTCTTGTCATTTTGGCAGTGAAAGACATGTAGATTTTTGTAATAATTGTAAAGTGTTGTTCCCGAAAACACGTTAGCTGCTGATTTACTGAATGGTGCACGAAAATAATGATTGCAAGGTGCAGACAAAGAAATTTTGCAGTCACTTGACATTAAAAATACTGTCTTTTATTAAAAAATGATATCCTACATAGCCAACAGTTGTCGTAAAGTTATTAAACGTTCTCTAAGTCTAATAGAAAGTCTTACATCGTGTAATGACTAAACTAAAAGGTCGCCACACATCTTTTCTGATGTACATACAGACCTTCATACGCAGGCCTCATCTCTGTTATGCATTATGATTCTGGAATATCTTCTTCTCTCTTTTCGTATCAATATTATTTCTTTCTCCTCATCTTATCTTTTTTCTGATTGCTGATTATTCTTTCTTCTTATTTCGTTTGCAAAGCTTTTAGTCCCATAAATAATACTTTTCAAACATTTTCGAGGTATATAATTACTAAATTTACCAATGCATCAAGGTATTTAACCCTCATAATCCTGTTAGCTTCAAATTATTGAATGCGAGAAAAGTTGATATATGTATGGAAATTTTGAAATAAACAAAATAATTTAGATAAACCAAGACTTTTATGTTGAGGTTCGATATATAGTGTTGGTTTCCATCGTGTAATATGACAATACCGTGTAGGTAGTATCGAAAAACAAGAAAAAACATGAGTATTGCAGCTAAATGCATATTTCATTCGTTGATTCAAGAGATTGATACAAATGGTACAAGTTCAACAAAGTATTTCTTTAGATTCGACAATTCAAAGAAAACAAACGAAAACAAAAATATAGCCATAAGTTAACTTCTGCAGAGGAACACATATATATAAATTAATATTTAACCACACAGTACATTTGTATTTATGTATGATTTCATATGTATATTAAGATAAACAATCAAAAGAAAGCAAAATTACAAATAGTAACTACCAGTAATTTAAAATTTGGCTTCTTTGGTCGCTCGTAATCGGTTGTCCTCAAATATAGTTCCTTTCGTGTTGATGTTCGTAAAATCGTATAGTATCATTTTCGTGAGAATCCAATGGCTTATAATTATTAGTTGCATTATTTCTTGATAGTGAAATATGATATAATGTTAATATTTTTCAGGTGGTATTGTCGGACTATTTCGTGTCAAATTTGTATGAAAGGCAACTATGTCTGTTTGATATTCAGACATTTCTTTGCGATAGAATAAAATCTCCTAGAAATCCTATGTTAAAATAATAAAGTTCTTGCTTCCTTGTGTTTTATTACTTAATTTGATGTCTTCGCTGTTCAGCACAAGTGAACACACGCATTATCATCGTTTCACTGGGAACCACAGAGCTGAAACCTAAACATTTACGTTAGCAGGGACGTAACCCCGTCGAAAATTCTTGTCATTTTGGCAGTGAAAGACATGTAGATTTTTGTAATAATTGTAAAGTGTTGTTCCCGAAAACACGTTAGCTGCTGATTTACTGAATGGTGCACGAAAATAATGATTGCAAGGTGCAGACAAAGAAATTTTGCAGTCACTTGACATTAAAAATACTGTCTTTTATTAAAAAATGATATCCTACATAGCCAACAGTTGTCGTAAAGTTATTAAACGTTCTCTAAGTCTAATAGAAAGTCTTACATCGTGTAATGACTAAACTAAAAGGTCGCCACACATCTTTTCTGATGTACATACAGACCTTCATACGCAGGCCTCATCTCTGTTATGCATTATGATTCTGGAATATCTTCTTCTCTCTTTTCGTATCAATATTATTTCTTCTTTCTCCTCATCTTATCTTTTTTCTGATTGCTGATTATTCTTTCTTCTTATTTCGTTTGCAAAGCTTTTAGTCCCATAAATAATACTTTTCAAACATTTTCGAGGTATATAATTACTAAATTTACCAATGCATCAAGGTATTTAATCCTCATAATCCTGTTAGCTTCAAATTATTGAATGCGAGAAAAGTTGATATATGTATGGAAATTTTGAAATAAACAAAATAATTTAGATAAACCAAGACTTTTATGTTGACGTTCGATATATAGTGTTGGTTTCCATCGTGTAATATGACAATACCGTGTAGGTAGTATCGAAAAACAAGAAAAAACATGAGTATTGCAGCTAAATGCATATTTCATTCGTTGATTCAAGAGATTGATACAAATGGTACAAGTTCAACAAAGTATTTCTTTAGATTCGACAATTCAAAGAAAACAAACGAAAACAAAAATATAGCCATAAGTTAACTTCTGCAGAGGAACACATATATATAAATTAATATTTAACCACACAGTACATTTGTATTTATGTATGATTTCATATGTATATTAAGATAAACAATCAAAAGAAAGCAAAATTACAAATAGTAACTACCAGTAATTTAAAATTTGGCTTCTTTGGTCGCTCGTAATCGGTTGTCCTCAAATATAGTTCCTTTCGTGTTGATGTTTGTAAAATCGTATAATATCATTTTCGTGAGAATCCAATGGCTTATAATTATTAGTTGCATTATTTCTTGATAGTGAAATATGATATAATGTTAATATTTTTCAGGTGGTATTGTCGGACTATTTCGTGTCAAATTTGTATGAAAGGCAACTATGTCTGTTTGATATTCAGACATTTCTTTGCGATAGAATAAAATCTCCTAGAAATCCTATGTTAAAATAATAAAGTTCTTGCTTCCTTGTGTTTTATTACTTAATTTGATGTCTTCGCTGTTCAGCACAAGTGAACACACGCATTATCATCGTTTCACTGGGAACCACAGAGCTGAAACCTAAACATTTACGTTAGCAGGGACGTAACCCCGTCGAAAATTCTTGTCATTTTGGCAGTGAAAGACATGTAGATTTTTGTAATAATTGTAAAGTGTTGTTCCCGAAAACACGTTAGCTGCTGATTTACTGAATGGTGCACGAAAATAATGATTGCAAGGTGCAGACAAAGAAATTTTGCAGTCACTTGACATTAAAAATACTGTCTTTTATTAAAAAATGATATCCTACATAGCCAACAGTTGTCGTAAAGTTATTAAACGTTCTCTAAGTCTAATAGAAAGTCTTACATCGTGTAATGACTAAACTAAAAGGTCGCCACACATCTTTTCTGATGTACATACAGACCTTCATACGCAGGCCTCATCTCTGTTATGCATTATGATTCTGGAATATCTTCTTCTCTCTTTTCGTATCAATATTATTTCTTTCTCCTCATCTTATCTTTTTTCTGATTGCTGATTATTCTTTCTTCTTATTTCGTTTGCAAAGCTTTTAGTCCCATAAATAATACTTTTCAAACATTTTCGAGGTATATAATTACTAAATTTACCAATGCATCAAGGTATTTAACCCTCATAATCCTGTTGGCTTCAAATTATTGAATGCGAGAAAAGTTGATATATGTATGGAAATTTTGAAATAAACAAAATAATTTAGATAAACCAAGACTTTTATGTTGACGTTCGATATATAGTGTTGGTTTCCATCGTGTAATATGACAATACCGTGTAGGTAGTATCGAAAAACAAGAAAAAACATGAGTATTGCAGCTAAATGCATATTTCATTCGTTGATTCAAGAGATTGATACAAATGGTACAAGTTCAACAAAGTATTTCTTTAGATTCGACAATTCAAAGAAAACAAACGAAAACAAAAATATAGCCATAAGTTAACTTCTGCAGAGGAACACATATATATAAATTAATATTTAACCACACAGTACATTTGTATTTATGTATGATTTCATATGTATATTAAGATAAACAATCAAAAGAAAGCAAAATTACAAATAGTAACTACCAGTAATTTAAAATTTGGCTTCTTTGGTCGCTCGTAATCGGTTGTCCTCAAATATAGTTCCTTTCGTGTTGATGTTTGTAAAATCGTATAGTATCATTTTCGTGAGAATCCAATGGCTTATAATTATTAGTTGCATTATTTCTTGATAGTGAAATATGATATAATGTTAATATTTTTCAGGTGGTATTGTCGGACTATTTCGTGTCAAATTTGTATGAAAGGCAACTATGTCTGTTTGATATTCAGACATTTCTTTGCGATAGAATAAAATCTCCTAGAAATCCTATGTTAAAATAATAAAGTTCTTGCTTCCTTGTGTTTTATTACTTAATTTGATGTCTTCGCTGTTCAGCACAAGTGAACACACGCATTATCATCGTTTCACTGGGAACCACAGAGCTGAAACCTAAACATTTACGTTAGCAGGGACGTAACCCCGTCGAAAATTCTTGTCATTTTGGCAGTGAAAGACATGTAGATTTTTGTAATAATTGTAAAGTGTTGTTCCCGAAAACACGTTAGCTGCTGATTTACTGAATGGTGCACGAAAATAATGATTGCAAGGTGCAGACAAAGAAATTTTGCAGTCACTTGACATTAAAAATACTGTCTTTTATTAAAAAATGATATCCTACATAGCCAACAGTTGTCGTAAAGTTATTAAACGTTCTCTAAGTCTAATAGAAAGTCTTACATCGTGTAATGACTAAACTAAAAGGTCGCCACACATCTTTTCTGATGTACATACAGACCTTCATACGCAGGCCTCATCTCTGTTATGCATTATGATTCTGGAATATCTTCTTCTCTCTTTTCGTATCAATATTATTTCTTTCTCCTCATCTTATCTTTTTTCTGATTGCTGATTATTCTTTCTTCTTATTTCGTTTGCAAAGCTTTTAGTCCCATAAATAATACTTTTCAAACATTTTCGAGGTATATAATTACTAAATTTACCAATGCATCAAGGTATTTAATCCTCATAATCCTGTTAGCTTCAAATTATTGAATGCGAGAAAAGTTGATATATGTATGGAAATTTTGAAATAAACAAAATAATTTAGATAAACCAAGACTTTTATGTTGACGTTCGATATATAGTGTTGGTTTCCATCGTGTAATATGACAATACCGTGTAGGTAGTATCGAAAAACAAGAAAAAACATGAGTATTGCAGCTAAATGCATATTTCATTCGTTGATTCAAGAGATTGATACAAATGGTACAAGTTCAACAAAGTATTTCTTTAGATTCGACAATTCAAAGAAAACAAACGAAAACAAAAATATAGCCATAAGTTAACTTCTGCAGAGGAACACATATATATAAATTAATATTTAACCACACAGTACATTTGTATTTATGTATGATTTCATATGTATATTAAGATAAACAATCAAAAGAAAGCAAAATTACAAATAGTAACTACCAGTAATTTAAAATTTGGCTTCTTTGGTCGCTCGTAATCGGTTGTCCTCAAATATAGTTCCTTTCGTGTTGATGTTTGTAAAATCGTATAATATCATTTTCGTGAGAATCCAATGGCTTATAATTATTAGTTGCATTATTTCTTGATAGTGAAATATGATATAATGTTAATATTTTTCAGGTGGTATTGTCGGACTATTTCGTGTCAAATTTGTATGAAAGGCAACTATGTCTGTTTGATATTCAGACATTTCTTTGCGATAGAATAAAATCTCCTAGAAATCCTATGTTAAAATAATAAAGTTCTTGCTTCCTTGTGTTTTATTACTTAATTTGATGTCTTCGCTGTTCAGCACAAGTGAACACACGCATTATCATCGTTTCACTGGGAACCACAGAGCTGAAACCTAAACATTTACGTTAGCAGGGACGTAACCCCGTCGAAAATTCTTGTCATTTTGGCAGTGAAAGACATGTAGATTTTTGTAATAATTGTAAAGTGTTGTTCCCGAAAACACGTTAGCTGCTGATTTACTGAATGGTGCACGAAAATAATGATTGCAAGGTGCAGACAAAGAAATTTTGCAGTCACTTGACATTAAAAATACTGTCTTTTATTAAAAAATGATATCCTACATAGCCAACAGTTGTCGTAAAGTTATTAAACGTTCTCTAAGTCTAATAGAAAGTCTTACATCGTGTAATGACTAAACTAAAAGGTCGCCACACATCTTTTCTGATGTACATACAGACCTTCATACGCAGGCCTCATCTCTGTTATGCATTATGATTCTGGAATATCTTCTTCTCTCTTTTCGTATCAATATTATTTCTTTCTCCTCATCTTATCTTTTTTCTGATTGCTGATTATTCTTTCTTCTTATTTCGTTTGCAAAGCTTTTAGTCCCATAAATAATACTTTTCAAACATTTTCGAGGTATATAATTACTAAATTTACCAATGCATCAAGGTATTTAACCCTCATAATCCTGTTGGCTTCAAATTATTGAATGCGAGAAAAGTTGATATATGTATGGAAATTTTGAAATAAACAAAATAATTTAGATAAACCAAGACTTTTATGTTGACGTTCGATATATAGTGTTGGTTTCCATCGTGTAATATGACAATACCGTGTAGGTAGTATCGAAAAACAAGAAAAAACATGAGTATTGCAGCTAAATGCATATTTCATTCGTTGATTCAAGAGATTGATACAAATGGTACAAGTTCAACAAAGTATTTCTTTAGATTCGACAATTCAAAGAAAACAAACGAAAACAAAAATATAGCCATAAGTTAACTTCTGCAGAGGAACACATATATATAAATTAATATTTAACCACACAGTACATTTGTATTTATGTATGATTTCATATGTATATTAAGATAAACAATCAAAAGAAAGCAAAATTACAAATAGTAACTACCAGTAATTTAAAATTTGGCTTCTTTGGTCGCTCGTAATCGGTTGTCCTCAAATATAGTTCCTTTCGTGTTGATGTTTGTAAAATCGTATAGTATCATTTTCGTGAGAATCCAATGGCTTATAATTATTAGTTGCATTATTTCTTGATAGTGAAATATGATATAATGTTAATATTTTTCAGGTGGTATTGTCGGACTATTTCGTGTCAAATTTGTATGAAAGGCAACTATGTCTGTTTGATATTCAGACATTTCTTTGCGATAGAATAAAATCTCCTAGAAATCCTATGTTAAAATAATAAAGTTCTTGCTTCCTTGTGTTTTATTACTTAATTTGATGTCTTCGCTGTTCAGCACAAGTGAACACACGCATTATCATCGTTTCACTGGGAACCACAGAGCTGAAACCTAAACATTTACGTTAGCAGGGACGTAACCCCGTCGAAAATTCTTGTCATTTTGGCAGTGAAAGACATGTAGATTTTTGTAATAATTGTAAAGTGTTGTTCCCGAAAACACGTTAGCTGCTGATTTACTGAATGGTGCACGAAAATAATGATTGCAAGGTGCAGACAAAGAAATTTTGCAGTCACTTGACATTAAAAATACTGTCTTTTATTAAAAAATGATATCCTACATAGCCAACAGTTGTCGTAAAGTTATTAAACGTTCTCTAAGTCTAATAGAAAGTCTTACATCGTGTAATGACTAAACTAAAAGGTCGCCACACATCTTTTCTGATGTACATACAGACCTTCATACGCAGGCCTCATCTCTGTTATGCATTATGATTCTGGAATATCTTCTTCTCTCTTTTCGTATCAATATTATTTCTTTCTCCTCATCTTATCTTTTTTCTGATTGCTGATTATTCTTTCTTCTTATTTCGTTTGCAAAGCTTTTAGTCCCATAAATAATACTTTTCAAACATTTTCGAGGTATATAATTACTAAATTTACCAATGCATCAAGGTATTTAATCCTCATAATCCTGTTAGCTTCAAATTATTGAATGCGAGAAAAGTTGATATATGTATGGAAATTTTGAAATAAACAAAATAATTTAGATAAACCAAGACTTTTATGTTGACGTTCGATATATAGTGTTGGTTTCCATCGTGTAATATGACAATACCGTGTAGGTAGTATCGAAAAACAAGAAAAAACATGAGTATTGCAGCTAAATGCATATTTCATTCGTTGATTCAAGAGATTGATACAAATGGTACAAGTTCAACAAAGTATTTCTTTAGATTCGACAATTCAAAGAAAACAAACGAAAACAAAAATATAGCCATAAGTTAACTTCTGCAGAGGAACACATATATATAAATTAATATTTAACCACACAGTACATTTGTATTTATGTATGATTTCATATGTATATTAAGATAAACAATCAAAAGAAAGCAAAATTACAAATAGTAACTACCAGTAATTTAAAATTTGGCTTCTTTGGTCGCTCGTAATCGGTTGTCCTCAAATATAGTTCCTTTCGTGTTGATGTTTGTAAAATCGTATAATATCATTTTCGTGAGAATCCAATGGCTTATAATTATTAGTTGCATTATTTCTTGATAGTGAAATATGATATAATGTTAATATTTTTCAGGTGGTATTGTCGGACTATTTCGTGTCAAATTTGTATGAAAGGCAACTATGTCTGTTTGATATTCAGACATTTCTTTGCGATAGAATAAAATCTCCTAGAAATCCTATGTTAAAATAATAAAGTTCTTGCTTCCTTGTGTTTTATTACTTAATTTGATGTCTTCGCTGTTCAGCACAAGTGAACACACGCATTATCATCGTTTCACTGGGAACCACAGAGCTGAAACCTAAACATTTACGTTAGCAGGGACGTAACCCCGTCGAAAATTCTTGTCATTTTGGCAGTGAAAGACATGTAGATTTTTGTAATAATTGTAAAGTGTTGTTCCCGAAAACACGTTAGCTGCTGATTTACTGAATGGTGCACGAAAATAATGATTGCAAGGTGCAGACAAAGAAATTTTGCAGTCACTTGACATTAAAAATACTGTCTTTTATTAAAAAATGATATCCTACATAGCCAACAGTTGTCGTAAAGTTATTAAACGTTCTCTAAGTCTAATAGAAAGTCTTACATCGTGTAATGACTAAACTAAAAGGTCGCCACACATCTTTTCTGATGTACATACAGACCTTCATACGCAGGCCTCATCTCTGTTATGCATTATGATTCTGGAATATCTTCTTCTCTCTTTTCGTATCAATATTATTTCTTTCTCCTCATCTTATCTTTTTTCTGATTGCTGATTATTCTTTCTTCTTATTTCGTTTGCAAAGCTTTTAGTCCCATAAATAATACTTTTCAAACATTTTCGAGGTATATAATTACTAAATTTACCAATGCATCAAGGTATTTAATCCTCATAATCCTGTTAGCTTCAAATTATTGAATGCGAGAAAAGTTGATATATGTATGGAAATTTTGAAATAAACAAAATAATTTAGATAAACCAAGACTTTTATGTTGACGTTCGATATATAGTGTTGGTTTCCATCGTGTAATATGACAATACCGTGTAGGTAGTATCGAAAAACAAGAAAAAACATGAGTATTGCAGCTAAATGCATATTTCATTCGTTGATTCAAGAGATTGATACAAATGGTACAAGTTCAACAAAGTATTTCTTTAGATTCGACAATTCAAAGAAAACAAACGAAAACAAAAATATAGCCATAAGTTAACTTCTGCAGAGGAACACATATATATAAATTAATATTTAACCACACAGTACATTTGTATTTATGTATGATTTCATATGTATATTAAGATAAACAATCAAAAGAAAGCAAAATTACAAATAGTAACTACCAGTAATTTAAAATTTGGCTTCTTTGGTCGCTCGTAATCGGTTGTCCTCAAATATAGTTCCTTTCGTGTTGATGTTTGTAAAATCGTATAATATCATTTTCGTGAGAATCCAATGGCTTATAATTATTAGTTGCATTATTTCTTGATAGTGAAATATGATATAATGTTAATATTTTTCAGGTGGTATTGTCGGACTATTTCGTGTCAAATTTGTATGAAAGGCAACTATGTCTGTTTGATATTCAGACATTTCTTTGCGATAGAATAAAATCTCCTAGAAATCCTATGTTAAAATAATAAAGTTCTTGCTTCCTTGTGTTTTATTACTTAATTTGATGTCTTCGCTGTTCAGCACAAGTGAACACACGCATTATCATCGTTTCACTGGGAACCACAGAGCTGAAACCTAAACATTTACGTTAGCAGGGACGTAACCCCGTCGAAAATTCTTGTCATTTTGGCAGTGAAAGACATGTAGATTTTTGTAATAATTGTAAAGTGTTGTTCCCGAAAACACGTTAGCTGCTGATTTACTGAATGGTGCACGAAAATAATGATTGCAAGGTGCAGACAAAGAAATTTTGCAGTCACTTGACATTAAAAATACTGTCTTTTATTAAAAAATGATATCCTACATAGCCAACAGTTGTCGTAAAGTTATTAAACGTTCTCTAAGTCTAATAGAAAGTCTTACATCGTGTAATGACTAAACTAAAAGGTCGCCACACATCTTTTCTGATGTACATACAGACCTTCATACGCAGGCCTCATCTCTGTTATGCATTATGATTCTGGAATATCTTCTTCTCTCTTTTCGTATCAATATTATTTCTTTCTCCTCATCTTATCTTTTTTCTGATTGCTGATTATTCTTTCTTCTTATTTCGTTTGCAAAGCTTTTAGTCCCATAAATAATACTTTTCAAACATTTTCGAGGTATATAATTACTAAATTTACCAATGCATCAAGGTATTTAACCCTCATAATCCTGTTAGCTTCAAATTATTGAATGCGAGAAAAGTTGATATATGTATGGAAATTTTGAAATAAACAAAATAATTTAGATAAACCAAGACTTTTATGTTGACGTTCGATATATAGTGTTGGTTTCCATCGTGTAATATGACAATACCGTGTAGGTAGTATCGAAAAACAAGAAAAAACATGAGTATTGCAGCTAAATGCATATTTCATTCGTTGATTCAAGAGATTGATACAAATGGTACAAGTTCAACAAAGTATTTCTTTAGATTCGACAATTCAAAGAAAACAAACGAAAACAAAAATATAGCCATAAGTTAACTTCTGCAGAGGAACACATATATATAAATTAATATTTAACCACACAGTACATTTGTATTTATGTATGATTTCATATGTATATTAAGATAAACAATCAAAAGAAAGCAAAATTACAAATAGTAACTACCAGTAATTTAAAATTTGGCTTCTTTGGTCGCTCGTAATCGGTTGTCCTCAAATATAGTTCCTTTCGTGTTGATGTTTGTAAAATCGTATAGTATCATTTTCGTGAGAATCCAATGGCTTATAATTATTAGTTGCATTATTTCTTGATAGTGAAATATGATATAATGTTAATATTTTTCAGGTGGTATTGTCGGACTATTTCGTGTCAAATTTGTATGAAAGGCAACTATGTCTGTTTGATATTCAGACATTTCTTTGCGATAGAATAAAATCTCCTAGAAATCCTATGTTAAAATAATAAAGTTCTTGCTTCCTTGTGTTTTATTACTTAATTTGATGTCTTCGCTGTTCAGCACAAGTGAACACACGCATTATCATCGTTTCACTGGGAACCACAGAGCTGAAACCTAAACATTTACGTTAGCAGGGACGTAACCCCGTCGAAAATTCTTGTCATTTTGGCAGTGAAAGACATGTAGATTTTTGTAATAATTGTAAAGTGTTGTTCCCGAAAACACGTTAGCTGCTGATTTACTGAATGGTGCACGAAAATAATGATTGCAAGGTGCAGACAAAGAAATTTTGCAGTCACTTGACATTAAAAATACTGTCTTTTATTAAAAAATGATATCCTACATAGCCAACAGTTGTCGTAAAGTTATTAAACGTTCTCTAAGTCTAATAGAAAGTCTTACATCGTGTAATGACTAAACTAAAAGGTCGCCACACATCTTTTCTGATGTACATACAGACCTTCATACGCAGGCCTCATCTCTGTTATGCATTATGATTCTGGAATATCTTCTTCTCTCTTTTCGTATCAATATTATTTCTTTCTCCTCATCTTATCTTTTTTCTGATTGCTGATTATTCTTTCTTCTTATTTCGTTTGCAAAGCTTTTAGTCCCATAAATAATACTTTTCAAACATTTTCGAGGTATATAATTACTAAATTTACCAATGCATCAAGGTATTTAACCCTCATAATCCTGTTAGCTTCAAATTATTGAATGCGAGAAAAGTTGATATATGTATGGAAATTTTGAAATAAACAAAATAATTTAGATAAACCAAGACTTTTATGTTGAGGTTCGATATATAGTGTTGGTTTCCATCGTGTAATATGACAATACCGTGTAGGTAGTATCGAAAAACAAGAAAAAACATGAGTATTGCAGCTAAATGCATATTTCATTCGTTGATTCAAGAGATTGATACAAATGGTACAAGTTCAACAAAGTATTTCTTTAGATTCGACAATTCAAAGAAAACAAACGAAAACAAAAATATAGCCATAAGTTAACTTCTGCAGAGGAACACATATATATAAATTAATATTTAACCACACAGTACATTTGTATTTATGTATGATTTCATATGTATATTAAGATAAACAATCAAAAGAAAGCAAAATTACAAATAGTAACTACCAGTAATTTAAAATTTGGCTTCTTTGGTCGCTCGTAATCGGTTGTCCTCAAATATAGTTCCTTTCGTGTTGATGTTTGTAAAATCGTATAGTATCATTTTCGTGAGAATCCAATGGCTTATAATTATTAGTTGCATTATTTCTTGATAGTGAAATATGATATAATGTTAATATTTTTCAGGTGGTATTGTCGGACTATTTCGTGTCAAATTTGTATGAAAGGCAACTATGTCTGTTTGATATTCAGACATTTCTTTGCGATAGAATAAAATCTCCTAGAAATCCTATGTTAAAATAATAAAGTTCTTGCTTCCTTGTGTTTTATTACTTAATTTGATGTCTTCGCTGTTCAGCACAAGTGAACACACGCATTATCATCGTTTCACTGGGAACCACAGAGCTGAAACCTAAACATTTACGTTAGCAGGGACGTAACCCCGTCGAAAATTCTTGTCATTTTGGCAGTGAAAGACATGTAGATTTTTGTAATAATTGTAAAGTGTTGTTCCCGAAAACACGTTAGCTGCTGATTTACTGAATGGTGCACGAAAATAATGATTGCAAGGTGCAGACAAAGAAATTTTGCAGTCACTTGACATTAAAAATACTGTCTTTTATTAAAAAATGATATCCTACATAGCCAACAGTTGTCGTAAAGTTATTAAACGTTCTCTAAGTCTAATAGAAAGTCTTACATCGTGTAATGACTAAACTAAAAGGTCGCCACACATCTTTTCTGATGTACATACAGACCTTCATACGCAGGCCTCATCTCTGTTATGCATTATGATTCTGGAATATCTTCTTCTCTCTTTTCGTATCAATATTATTTCTTTCTCCTCATCTTATCTTTTTTCTGATTGCTGATTATTCTTTCTTCTTATTTCGTTTGCAAAGCTTTTAGTCCCATAAATAATACTTTTCAAACATTTTCGAGGTATATCATTACTAAATTTACCAATGCATCAAGGTATTTAACCCTCATAATCCTGTTAGCTTCAAATTATTGAATGCGAGAAAAGTTGATATATGTATGGAAATTTTGAAATAAACAAAATAATTTAGATAAACCAAGACTTTTATGTTGAGGTTCGATATATAGTGTTGGTTTCCATCGTGTAATATGACAATACCGTGTAGGTAGTATCGAAAAACAAGAAAAAACATGAGTATTGCAGCTAAATGCATATTTCATTCGTTGATTCAAGAGATTGATACAAATGGTACAAGTTCAACAAAGTATTTCTTTAGATTCGACAATTCAAAGAAAACAAACGAAAACAAAAATATAGCCATAAGTTAACTTCTGCAGAGGAACACATATATATAAATTAATATTTAACCACACAGTACATTTGTATTTATGTATGATTTCATATGTATATTAAGATAAACAATCAAAAGAAAGCAAAATTACAAATAGTAACTACCAGTAATTTAAAATTTGGCTTCTTTGGTCGCTCGTAATCGGTTGTCCTCAAATATAGTTCCTTTCGTGTTGATGTTTGTAAAATCGTATAGTATCATTTTCGTGAGAATCCAATGGCTTATAATTATTAGTTGCATTATTTCTTGATAGTGAAATATGATATAATGTTAATATTTTTCAGGTGGTATTGTCGGACTATTTCGTGTCAAATTTGTATGAAAGGCAACTATGTCTGTTTGATATTCAGACATTTCTTTGCGATAGAATAAAATCTCCTAGAAATCCTATGTTAAAATAATAAAGTTCTTGCTTCCTTGTGTTTTATTACTTAATTTGATGTCTTCGCTGTTCAGCACAAGTGAACACACGCATTATCATCGTTTCACTGGGAACCACAGAGCTGAAACCTAAACATTTACGTTAGCAGGGACGTAACCCCGTCGAAAATTCTTGTCATTTTGGCAGTGAAAGACATGTAGATTTTTGTAATAATTGTAAAGTGTTGTTCCCGAAAACACGTTAGCTGCTGATTTACTGAATGGTGCACGAAAATAATGATTGCAAGGTGCAGACAAAGAAATTTTGCAGTCACTTGACATTAAAAATACTGTCTTTTATTAAAAAATGATATCCTACATAGCCAACAGTTGTCGTAAAGTTATTAAACGTTCTCTAAGTCTAATAGAAAGTCTTACATCGTGTAATGACTAAACTAAAAGGTCGCCACACATCTTTTCTGATGTACATACAGACCTTCATACGCAGGCCTCATCTCTGTTATGCATTATGATTCTGGAATATCTTCTTCTCTCTTTTCGTATCAATATTATTTCTTTCTCCTCATCTTATCTTTTTTCTGATTGCTGATTATTCTTTCTTCTTATTTCGTTTGCAAAGCTTTTAGTCCCATAAATAATACTTTTCAAACATTTTCGAGGTATATAATTACTAAATTTACCAATGCATCAAGGTATTTAACCCTCATAATCCTGTTAGCTTCAAATTATTGAATGCGAGAAAAGTTGATATATGTATGGAAATTTTGAAATAAACAAAATAATTTAGATAAACCAAGACTTTTATGTTGACGTTCGATATATAGTGTTGGTTTCCATCGTGTAATATGACAATACCGTGTAGGTAGTATCGAAAAACAAGAAAAAACATGAGTATTGCAGCTAAATGCATATTTCATTCGTTGATTCAAGAGATTGATACAAATGGTACAAGTTCAACAAAGTATTTCTTTAGATTCGACAATTCAAAGAAAACAAACGAAAACAAAAATATAGCCATAAGTTAACTTCTGCAGAGGAACACATATATATAAATTAATATTTAACCACACAGTACATTTGTATTTATGTATGATTTCATATGTATATTAAGATAAACAATCAAAAGAAAGCAAAATTACAAATAGTAACTACCAGTAATTTAAAATTTGGCTTCTTTGGTCGCTCGTAATCGGTTGTCCTCAAATATAGTTCCTTTCGTGTTGATGTTTGTAAAATCGTATAGTATCATTTTCGTGAGAATCCAATGGCTTATAATTATTAGTTGCATTATTTCTTGATAGTGAAATATGATATAATGTTAATATTTTTCAGGTGGTATTGTCGGACTATTTCGTGTCAAATTTGTATGAAAGGCAACTATGTCTGTTTGATATTCAGACATTTCTTTGCGATAGAATAAAATCTCCTAGAAATCCTATGTTAAAATAATAAAGTTCTTGCTTCCTTGTGTTTTATTACTTAATTTGATGTCTTCGCTGTTCAGCACAAGTGAACACACGCATTATCATCGTTTCACTGGGAACCACAGAGCTGAAACCTAAACATTTACGTTAGCAGGGACGTAACCCCGTCGAAAATTCTTGTCATTTTGGCAGTGAAAGACATGTAGATTTTTGTAATAATTGTAAAGTGTTGTTCCCGAAAACACGTTAGCTGCTGATTTACTGAATGGTGCACGAAAATAATGATTGCAAGGTGCAGACAAAGAAATTTTGCAGTCACTTGACATTAAAAATACTGTCTTTTATTAAAAAATGATATCCTACATAGCCAACAGTTGTCGTAAAGTTATTAAACGTTCTCTAAGTCTAATAGAAAGTCTTACATCGTGTAATGACTAAACTAAAAGGTCGCCACACATCTTTTCTGATGTACATACAGACCTTCATACGCAGGCCTCATCTCTGTTATGCATTATGATTCTGGAATATCTTCTTCTCTCTTTTCGTATCAATATTATTTCTTTCTCCTCATCTTATCTTTTTTCTGATTGCTGATTATTCTTTCTTCTTATTTCGTTTGCAAAGCTTTTAGTCCCATAAATAATACTTTTCAAACATTTTCGAGGTATATAATTACTAAATTTACCAATGCATCAAGGTATTTAACCCTCATAATCCTGTTAGCTTCAAATTATTGAATGCGAGAAAAGTTGATATATGTATGGAAATTTTGAAATAAACAAAATAATTTAGATAAACCAAGACTTTTATGTTGACGTTCGATATATAGTGTTGGTTTCCATCGTGTAATATGACAATACCGTGTAGGTAGTATCGAAAAACAAGAAAAAACATGAGTATTGCAGCTAAATGCATATTTCATTCGTTGATTCAAGAGATTGATACAAATGGTACAAGTTCAACAAAGTATTTCTTTAGATTCGACAATTCAAAGAAAACAAACGAAAACAAAAATATAGCCATAAGTTAACTTCTGCAGAGGAACACATATATATAAATTAATATTTAACCACACAGTACATTTGTATTTATGTATGATTGCATATGCATATTAAGATAAACAATCAAAAGAAAGCAAAATTACAAATAGTAACTACCAGTAATTTAAAATTTGGCTTCTTTGGTCGCTCGTAATCGGTTGTCCTCAAATATAGTTCCTTTCGTGTTGATGTTTGTAAAATCGTATAGTATCATTTTCGTGAGAATCCAATGGCTTATAATTATTAGTTGCATTATTTCTTGATAGTGAAATATGATATAATGTTAATATTTTTCAGGTGGTATTGTCGGACTATTTCGTGTCAAATTTGTATGAAAGGCAACTATGTCTGTTTGATATTCAGACATTTCTTTGCGATAGAATAAAATCTCCTAGAAATCCTATGTTAAAATAATAAAGTTCTTGCTTCCTTGTGTTTAACCCTCATAATCCTGTTAGCTTCAAATTATTGAATGCGAGAAAAGTTGATATATGTATGGAAATTTTGAAATAAACAAAATAATTTAGATAAACCAAGACTTTTATGTTGACGTTCGATATATAGTGTTGGTTTCCATCGTGTAATATGACAATACCGTGTAGGTAGTATCGAAAAACAAGAAAAAACATGAGTATTGCAGCTAAATGCATATTTCATTCGTTGATTCAAGAGATTGATACAAATGGTACAAGTTCAACAAAGTATTTCTTTAGATTCGACAATTCAAAGAAAACAAACGAAAACAAAAATATAGCCATAAGTTAACTTCTGCAGAGGAACACATATATATAAATTAATATTTAACCACACAGTACATTTGTATTTATGTATGATTGCATATGCATATTAAGATAAACAATCAAAAGAAAGCAAAATTACAAATAGTAACTACCAGTAATTTAAAATTTGGCTTCTTTGGTCGCTCGTAATCGGTTGTCCTCAAATATAGTTCCTTTCGTGTTGATGTTTGTAAAATCGTATAGTATCATTTTCGTGAGAATCCAATGGCTTATAATTATTAGTTGCATTATTTCTTGATAGTGAAATATGATATAATGTTAATATTTTTCAGGTGGTATTGTCGGACTATTTCGTGTCAAATTTGTATGAAAGGCAACTATGTCTGTTTGATATTCAGACATTTCTTTGCGATAGAATAAAATCTCCTAGAAATCCTATGTTAAAATAATAAAGTTCTTGCTTCCTTGTGTTTTATTACTTAATTTGATGTCTTCGCTGTTCAGCACAAGTGAACACACGCATTATCATCGTTTCACTGGGAACCACAGAGCTGAAACCTAAACATTTACGTTAGCAGGGACGTAACCCCGTCGAAAATTCTTGTCATTTTGGCAGTGAAAGACATGTAGATTTTTGTAATAATTGTAAAGTGTTGTTCCCGAAAACACGTTAGCTGCTTATTTACTGAATGGTGCACGAAAATAATGATTGCAAGGTGCAGACAAAGAAATTTTGCAGTCACTTGACATTAAAAATACTGTCTTTTATTAAAAAATGATATCCTACATAGCCAACAGTTGTCGTAAAGTTATTAAACGTTCTCTAAGTCTAATAGAAAGTCTTACATCGTGTAATGACTAAACTAAAAGGTCGCCACACATCTTTTCTGATGTACATACAGACCTTCATACGCAGGCCTCATCTCTGTTATGCATTATGATTCTGGAATATCTTCTTCTCTCTTTTCGTATCAATATTATTTCTTTCTCCTCATCTTATCTTTTTTCTGATTGCTGATTATTCTTTCTTCTTATTTCGTTTGCAAAGCTTTTAGTCCCATAAATAATACTTTTCAAACATTTTCGAGGTATATAATTACTAAATTTACCAATGCATCAAGGTATTTAACCCTCATAATCCTGTTAGCTTCAAATTATTGAATGCGAGAAAAGTTGATATATGTATGGAAATTTTGAAATAAACAAAATAATTTAGATAAACCAAGACTTTTATGTTGACGTTCGATATATAGTGTTGGTTTCCATCGTGTAATATGACAATACCGTGTAGGTAGTATCGAAAAACAAGAAAAAACATGAGTATTGCAGCTAAATGCATATTTCATTCGTTGATTCAAGAGATTGATACAAATGGTACAAGTTCAACAAAGTATTTGTTTAGATTCGACAATTCAAAGAAAACAAACGAAAACAAAAATATAGCCATAAGTTAACTTCTGCAGAGGAACACATATATATAAATTAATATTTAACCACACAGTACATTTGTATTTATGTATGATTGCATATGCATATTAAGATAAACAATCAAAAGAAAGCAAAATTACAAATAGTAACTACCAGTAATTTAAAATTTGGCTTCTTTGGTCGCTCGTAATCGGTTGTCCTCAAATATAGTTCCTTTCGTGTTGATGTTTGTAAAATCGTATAGTATCATTTTCGTGAGAATCCAATGGCTTATAATTATTAGTTGCATTATTTCTTGATAGTGAAATATGATATAATGTTAATATTTTTCAGGTGGTATTGTCGGACTATTTCGTGTCAAATTTGTATGAAAGGCAACTATGTCTGTTTGATATTCAGACATTTCTTTGCGATAGAATAAAATCTCCTAGAAATCCTATGTTAAAATAATAAAGTTCTTGCTTCCTTGTGTTTTATTACTTAATTTGATGTCTTCGCTGTTCAGCACAAGTGAACACACGCATTATCATCGTTTCACTGGGAACCACAGAGCTGAAACCTAAACATTTACGTTAGCAGGGACGTAACCCCGTCGAAAATTCTTGTCATTTTGGCAGTGAAAGACATGTAGATTTTTGTAATAATTGTAAAGTGTTGTTCCCGAAAACACGTTAGCTGCTTATTTACTGAATGGTGCACGAAAATAATGATTGCAAGGTGCAGACAAAGAAATTTTGCAGTCACTTGACATTAAAAATACTGTCTTTTATTAAAAAATGATATCCTACATAGCCAACAGTTGTCGTAAAGTTATTAAACGTTCTCTAAGTCTAATAGAAAGTCTTACATCGTGTAATGACTAAACTAAAAGGTCGCCACACATCTTTTCTGATGTACATACAGACCTTCATACGCAGGCCTCATCTCTGTTATGCATTATGATTCTGGAATATCTTCTTCTCTCTTTTCGTATCAATATTATTTCTTTCTCCTCATCTTATCTTTTTTCTGATTGCTGATTATTCTTTCTTCTTATTTCGTTTGCAAAGCTTTTAGTCCCATAAATAATACTTTTCAAACATTTTCGAGGTATATAATTACTAAATTTACCAATGCATCAAGGTATTTAACCCTCATAATCCTGTTAGCTTCAAATTATTGAATGCGAGAAAAGTTGATATATGTATGGAAATTTTGAAATAAACAAAATAATTTAGATAAACCAAGACTTTTATGTTGACGTTCGATATATAGTGTTGGTTTCCATCGTGTAATATGACAATACCGTGTAGGTAGTATCGAAAAACAAGAAAAAACATGAGTATTGCAGCTAAATGCATATTTCATTCGTTGATTCAAGAGATTGATACAAATGGTACAAGTTCAACAAAGTATTTCTTTAGATTCGACAATTCAAAGAAAACAAACGAAAACAAAAATATAGCCATAAGTTAACTTCTGCAGAGGAACACATATATATAAATTAATATTTAACCACACAGTACATTTGTATTTATGTATGATTGCATATGCATATTAAGATAAACAATCAAAAGAAAGCAAAATTACAAATAGTAACTACCAGTAATTTAAAATTTGGCTTCTTTGGTCGCTCGTAATCGGTTGTCCTCAAATATAGTTCCTTTCGTGTTGATGTTTGTAAAATCGTATAGTATCATTTTCGTGAGAATCCAATGGCTTATAATTATTAGTTGCATTATTTCTTGATAGTGAAATATGATATAATGTTAATATTTTTCAGGTGGTATTGTCGGACTATTTCGTGTCAAATTTGTATGAAAGGCAACTATGTCTGTTTGATATTCAGACATTTCTTTGCGATAGAATAAAATCTCCTAGAAATCCTATGTTAAAATAATAAAGTTCTTGCTTCCTTGTGTTTTATTACTTAATTTGATGTCTTCGCTGTTCAGCACAAGTGAACACACGCATTATCATCGTTTCACTGGGAACCACAGAGCTGAAACCTAAACATTTACGTTAGCAGGGACGTAACCCCGTCGAAAATTCTTGTCATTTTGGCAGTGAAAGACATGTAGATTTTTGTAATAATTGTAAAGTGTTGTTCCCGAAAACACGTTAGCTGCTTATTTACTGAATGGTGCACGAAAATAATGATTGCAAGGTGCAGACAAAGAAATTTTGCAGTCACTTGACATTAAAAATACTGTCTTTTATTAAAAAATGATATCCTACATAGCCAACAGTTGTCGTAAAGTTATTAAACGTTCTCTAAGTCTAATAGAAAGTCTTACATCGTGTAATGACTAAACTAAAAGGTCGCCACACATCTTTTCTGATGTACATACAGACCTTCATACGCAGGCCTCATCTCTGTTATGCATTATGATTCTGGAATATCTTCTTCTCTCTTTTCGTATCAATATTATTTCTTTCTCCTCATCTTATCTTTTTTCTGATTGCTGATTATTCTTTCTTCTTATTTCGTTTGCAAAGCTTTTAGTCCCATAAATAATACTTTTCAAACATTTTCGAGGTATATAATTACTAAATTTACCAATGCATCAAGGTATTTAACCCTCACAATCCTGTTAGCTTCAAATTATTGAATGCGAGAAAAGTTGATATATGTATGGAAATTTTGAAATAAACAAAATAATTTAGATAAACCAAGACTTTTATGTTGACGTTCGATATATAGTGTTGGTTTCCATCGTGTAATATGACAATACCGTGTAGGTAGTATCGAAAAACAAGAAAAAACATGAGTATTGCAGCTAAATGCATATTTCATTCGTTGATTCAAGAGATTGATACAAATGGTACAAGTTCAACAAAGTATTTCTTTAGATTCGACAATTCAAAGAAAACAAACGAAAACAAAAATATAGCCATAAGTTAACTTCTGCAGAGGAACACATATATATAAATTAATATTTAACCACACAGTACATTTGTATTTATGTATGATTGCATATGCATATTAAGATAAACAATCAAAAGAAAGCAAAATTACAAATAGTAACTACCAGTAATTTAAAATTTGGCTTCTTTGGTCGCTCGTAATCGGTTGTCCTCAAATATAGTTCCTTTCGTGTTGATGTTTGTAAAATCGTATAGTATCATTTTCGTGAGAATCCAATGGCTTATAATTATTAGTTGCATTATTTCTTGATAGTGAAATATGATATAATGTTAATATTTTTCAGGTGGTATTGTCGGACTATTTCGTGTCAAATTTGTATGAAAGGCAACTATGTCTGTTTGATATTCAGACATTTCTTTGCGATAGAATAAAATCTCCTAGAAATCCTATGTTAAAATAATAAAGTTCTTGCTTCCTTGTGTTTTATTACTTAATTTGATGTCTTCGCTGTTCAGCACAAGTGAACACACGCATTATCATCGTTTCACTGGGAACCACAGAGCTGAAACCTAAACATTTACGTTAGCAGGGACGTAACCCCGTCGAAAATTCTTGTCATTTTGGCAGTGAAAGACATGTAGATTTTTGTAATAATTGTAAAGTGTTGTTCCCGAAAACACGTTAGCTGCTTATTTACTGAATGGTGCACGAAAATAATGATTGCAAGGTGCAGACAAAGAAATTTTGCAGTCACTTGACATTAAAAATACTGTCTTTTATTAAAAAATGATATCCTACATAGCCAACAGTTGTCGTAAAGTTATTAAACGTTCTCTAAGTCTAATAGAAAGTCTTACATCGTGTAATGACTAAACTAAAAGGTCGCCACACATCTTTTCTGATGTACATACAGACCTTCATACGCAGGCCTCATCTCTATTATGCATTATGATTCTGGAATATCTTCTTCTCTCTTTTCGTATCAATATTATTTCTTTCTCCTCATCTTATCTTTTTTCTGATTGCTGATTATTCTTTCTTCTTATTTCGTTTGCAAAGCTTTTAGTCCCATAAATAATACTTTTCAAACATTTTCGAGGTATATAATTACTAAATTTACCAATGCATCAAGGTATTTAACCCTCATAATCCTGTTAGCTTCAAATTATTGAATGCGAGAAAAGTTGATATATGTATGGAAATTTTGAAATAAACAAAATAATTTAGATAAACCAAGACTTTTATGTTGACGTTCGATATATAGTGTTGGTTTCCATCGTGTAATATGACAATACCGTGTAGGTAGTATCGAAAAACAAGAAAAAACATGAGTATTGCAGCTAAATGCATATTTCATTCGTTGATTCAAGAGATTGATACAAATGGTACAAGTTCAACAAAGTATTTCTTTAGATTCGACAATTCAAAGAAAACAAACGAAAACAAAAATATAGCCATAAGTTAACTTCTGCAGAGGAACACATATATATAAATTAATATTTAACCACACAGTACATTTGTATTTATGTATGATTGCATATGCATATTAAGATAAACAATCAAAAGAAAGCAAAATTACAAATAGTAACTACCAGTAATTTAAAATTTGGCTTCTTTGGTCGCTCGTAATCGGTTGTCCTCAAATATAGTTCCTTTCGTGTTGATGTTTGTAAAATCGTATAGTATCATTTTCGTGAGAATCCAATGGCTTTTAATTATTAGTTGCATTATTTCTTGATAGTGAAATATGATATAATGTTAATATTTTTCAGGTGGTATTGTCGGACTATTTCGTGTCAAATTTGTATGAAAGGCAACTATGTCTGTTTGATATTCAGACATTTCTTTGCGATAGAATAAAATCTCCTAGAAATCCTATGTTAAAATAATAAAGTTCTTGCTTCCTTGTGTTTTATTACTTAATTTGATGTCTTCGCTGTTCAGCACAAGTGAACACACGCATTATCATCGTTTCACTGGGAACCACAGAGCTGAAACCTAAACATTTACGTTAGCAGGGACGTAACCCCGTCGAAAATTCTTGTCATTTTGGCAGTGAAAGACATGTAGATTTTTGTAATAATTGTAAAGTGTTGTTCCCGAAAACACGTTAGCTGCTGATTTACTGAATGGTGCACGAAAATAATGATTGCAAGGTGCAGACAAAGAAATTTTGCAGTCACTTGACATTAAAAATACTGTCTTTTATTAAAAAATGATATCCTACATAGCCAACAGTTGTCGTAAAGTTATTAAACGTTCTCTAAGTCTAATAGAAAGTCTTACATCGTGTAATGACTAAACTAAAAGGTCGCCACACATCTTTTCTGATGTACATACAGACCTTCATACGCAGGCCTCATCTCTATTATGCATTATGATTCTGGAATATCTTCTTCTCTCTTTTCGTATCAATATTATTTCTTTCTCCTCATCTTATCTTTTTTCTGATTGCTGATTATTCTTTCTTCTTATTTCGTTTGCAAAGCTTTTAGTCCCATAAATAATACTTTTCAAACATTTTCGAGGTATATAATTACTAAATTTACCAATGCATCAAGGTATTTAACCCTCATAATCCTGTTAGCTTCAAATTATTGAATGCGAGAAAAGTTGATATATGTATGGAAATTTTGAAATAAACAAAATAATTTAGATAAACCAAGACTTTTATGTTGACGTTCGATATATAGTGTTGGTTTCCATCGTGTAATATGACAATACCGTGTAGGTAGTATCGAAAAACAAGAAAAAACATGAGTATTGCAGCTAAATGCATATTTCATTCGTTGATTCAAGAGATTGATACAAATGGTACAAGTTCAACAAAGTATTTCTTTAGATTCGACAATTCAAAGAAAACAAACGAAAACAAAAATATAGCCATAAGTTAACTTCTGCAGAGGAACACATATATATAAATTAATATTTAACCACACAGTACATTTGTATTTATGTATGATTGCATATGCATATTAAGATAAACAATCAAAAGAAAGCAAAATTACAAATAGTAACTACCAGTAATTTAAAATTTGGCTTCTTTGGTCGCTCGTAATCGGTTGTCCTCAAATATAGTTCCTTTCGTGTTGATGTTTGTAAAATCGTATAGTATCATTTTCGTGAGAATCCAATGGCTTTTAATTATTAGTTGCATTATTTCTTGATAGTGAAATATGATATAATGTTAATATTTTTCAGGTGGTATTGTCGGACTATTTCGTGTCAAATTTGTATGAAAGGCAACTATGTCTGTTTGATATTCAGACATTTCTTTGCGATAGAATAAAATCTCCTAGAAATCCTATGTTAAAATAATAAAGTTCTTGCTTCCTTGTGTTTTATTACTTAATTTGATGTCTTCGCTGTTCAGCACAAGTGAACACACGCATTATCATCGTTTCACTGGGAACCACAGAGCTGAAACCTAAACATTTACGTTAGCAGGGACGTAACCCCGTCGAAAATTCTTGTCATTTTGGCAGTGAAAGACATGTAGATTTTTGTAATAATTGTAAAGTGTTGTTCCCGAAAACACGTTAGCTGCTGATTTACTGAATGGTGCACGAAAATAATGATTGCAAGGTGCAGACAAAGAAATTTTGCAGTCACTTGACATTAAAAATACTGTCTTTTATTAAAAAATGATATCCTACATAGCCAACAATTGTCGTAAAGTTATTAAACGTTCTCTAAGTCTAATAGAAAGTCTTACATCGTGTAATGACTAAACTAAAAGGTCGCCACACATCTTTTCTGATGTACATACAGACCTTCATACGCAGGCCTCATCTCTATTATGCATTATGATTCTGGAATATCTTCTTCTCTCTTTTCGTATCAATATTATTTCTTTCTCCTCATCTTATCTTTTTTCTGATTGCTGATTATTCTTTCTTCTTATTTCGTTTGCAAAGCTTTTAGTCCCATAAATAATACTTTTCAAACATTTTCGAGGTATATAATTACTAAATTTACCAATGCATCAAGGTATTTAACCCTCATAATCCTGTTAGCTTCAAATTATTGAATGCGAGAAAAGTTGATATATGTATGGAAATTTTGAAATAAACAAAATAATTTAGATAAACCAAGACTTTTATGTTGACGTTCGATATATAGTGTTGGTTTCCATCGTGTAATATGACAATACCGTGTAGGTAGTATCGAAAAACAAGAAAAAACATGAGTATTGCAGCTAAATGCATATTTCATTCGTTGATTCAAGAGATTGATACAAATGGTACAAGTTCAACAAAGTATTTCTTTAGATTCGACAATTCAAAGAAAACAAACGAAAACAAAAATATAGCCATAAGTTAACTTCTGCAGAGGAACACATATATATAAATTAATATTTAACCACACAGTACATTTGTATTTATGTATGATTGCATATGCATATTAAGATAAACAATCAAAAGAAAGCAAAATTACAAATAGTAACTACCAGTAATTTAAAATTTGGCTTCTTTGGTCGCTCGTAATCGGTTGTCCTCAAATATAGTTCCTTTCGTGTTGATGTTTGTAAAATCGTATAGTATCATTTTCGTGAGAATCCAATGGCTTTTAATTATTAGTTGCATTATTTCTTGATAGTGAAATATGATATAATGTTAATATTTTTCAGGTGGTATTGTCGGACTATTTCGTGTCAAATTTGTATGAAAGGCAACTATGTCTGTTTGATATTCAGACATTTCTTTGCGATAGAATAAAATCTCCTAGAAATCCTATGTTAAAATAATAAAGTTCTTGCTTCCTTGTGTTTTATTACTTAATTTGATGTCTTCGCTGTTCAGCACAAGTGAACACACGCATTATCATCGTTTCACTGGGAACCACAGAGCTGAAACCTAAACATTTACGTTAGCAGGGACGTAACCCCGTCGAAAATTCTTGTCATTTTGGCAGTGAAAGACATGTAGATTTTTGTAATAATTGTAAAGTGTTGTTCCCGAAAACACGTTAGCTGCTGATTTACTGAATGGTGCACGAAAATAATGATTGCAAGGTGCAGACAAAGAAATTTTGCAGTCACTTGACATTAAAAATACTGTCTTTTATTAAAAAATGATATCCTACATAGCCAACAATTGTCGTAAAGTTATTAAACGTTCTCTAAGTCTAATAGAAAGTCTTACATCGTGTAATGACTAAACTAAAAGGTCGCCACACATCTTTTCTGATGTACATACAGACCTTCATACGCAGGCCTCATCTCTATTATGCATTATGATTCTGGAATATCTTCTTCTCTCTTTTCGTATCAATATTATTTCTTTCTCCTCATCTTATCTTTTTTCTGATTGCTGATTATTCTTTCTTCTTATTTCGTTTGCAAAGCTTTTAGTCCCATAAATAATACTTTTCAAACATTTTCGAGGTATATAATTACTAAATTTACCAATGCATCAAGGTATTTAACCCTCATAATCCTGTTAGCTTCAAATTATTGAATGCGAGAAAAGTTGATATATGTATGGAAATTTTGAAATAAACAAAATAATTTAGATAAACCAAGACTTTTATGTTGACGTTCGATATATAGTGTTGGTTTCCATCGTGTAATATGACAATACCGTGTAGGTAGTATCGAAAAACAAGAAAAAACATGAGTATTGCAGCTAAATGCATATTTCATTCGTTGATTCAAGAGATTGATACAAATGGTACAAGTTCAACAAAGTATTTCTTTAGATTCGACAATTCAAAGAAAACAAACGAAAACAAAAATATAGCCATAAGTTAACTTCTGCAGAGGAACACATATATATAAATTAATATTTAACCACACAGTACATTTGTATTTATGTATGATTGCATATGCATATTAAGATAAACAATCAAAAGAAAGCAAAATTACAAATAGTAACTACCAGTAATTTAAAATTTGGCTTCTTTGGTCGCTCGTAATCGGTTGTCCTCAAATATAGTTCCTTTCGTGTTGATGTTTGTAAAATCGTATAGTATCATTTTCGTGAGAATCCAATGGCTTTTAATTATTAGTTGCATTATTTCTTGATAGTGAAATATGATATAATGTTAATATTTTTCAGGTGGTATTGTCGGACTATTTCGTGTCAAATTTGTATGAAAGGCAACTATGTCTGTTTGATATTCAGACATTTCTTTGCGATAGAATAAAATCTCCTAGAAATCCTATGTTAAAATAATAAAGTTCTTGCTTCCTTGTGTTTTATTACTTAATTTGATGTCTTCGCTGTTCAGCACAAGTGAACACACGCATTATCATCGTTTCACTGGGAACCACAGAGCTGAAACCTAAACATTTACGTTAGCAGGGACGTAACCCCGTCGAAAATTCTTGTCATTTTGGCAGTGAAAGACATGTAGATTTTTGTAATAATTGTAAAGTGTTGTTCCCGAAAACACGTTAGCTGCTGATTTACTGAATGGTGCACGAAAATAATGATTGCAAGGTGCAGACAAAGAAATTTTGCAGTCACTTGACATTAAAAATACTGTCTTTTATTAAAAAATGATATCCTACATAGCCAACAATTGTCGTAAAGTTATTAAACGTTCTCTAAGTCTAATAGAAAGTCTTACATCGTGTAATGACTAAACTAAAAGGTCGCCACACATCTTTTCTGATGTACATACAGACCTTCATACGCAGGCCTCATCTCTATTATGCATTATGATTCTGGAATATCTTCTTCTCTCTTTTCGTATCAATATTATTTCTTTCTCCTCATCTTATCTTTTTTCTGATTGCTGATTATTCTTTCTTCTTATTTCGTTTGCAAAGCTTTTAGTCCCATAAATAATACTTTTCAAACATTTTCGAGGTATATAATTACTAAATTTACCAATGCATCAAGGTATTTAACCCTCATAATCCTGTTAGCTTCAAATTATTGAATGCGAGAAAAGTTGATATATGTATGGAAATTTTGAAATAAACAAAATAATTTAGATAAACCAAGACTTTTATGTTGACGTTCGATATATAGTGTTGGTTTCCATCGTGTAATATGACAATACCGTGTAGGTAGTATCGAAAAACAAGAAAAAACATGAGTATTGCAGCTAAATGCATATTTCATTCGTTGATTCAAGAGATTGATACAAATGGTACAAGTTCAACAAAGTATTTCTTTAGATTCGACAATTCAAAGAAAACAAACGAAAACAAAAATATAGCCATAAGTTAACTTCTGCAGAGGAACACATATATATAAATTAATATTTAACCACACAGTACATTTGTATTTATGTATGATTGCATATGCATATTAAGATAAACAATCAAAAGAAAGCAAAATTACAAATAGTAACTACCAGTAATTTAAAATTTGGCTTCTTTGGTCGCTCGTAATCGGTTGTCCTCAAATATAGTTCCTTTCGTGTTGATGTTTGTAAAATCGTATAGTATCATTTTCGTGAGAATCCAATGGCTTTTAATTATTAGTTGCATTATTTCTTGATAGTGAAATATGATATAATGTTAATATTTTTCAGGTGGTATTGTCGGACTATTTCGTGTCAAATTTGTATGAAAGGCAACTATGTCTGTTTGATATTCAGACATTTCTTTGCGATAGAATAAAATCTCCTAGAAATCCTATGTTAAAATAATAAAGTTCTTGCTTCCTTGTGTTTTATTACTTAATTTGATGTCTTCGCTGTTCAGCACAAGTGAACACACGCATTATCATCGTTTCACTGGGAACCACAGAGCTGAAACCTAAACATTTACGTTAGCAGGGACGTAACCCCGTCGAAAATTCTTGTCATTTTGGCAGTGAAAGACATGTAGATTTTTGTAATAATTGTAAAGTGTTGTTCCCGAAAACACGTTAGCTGCTGATTTACTGAATGGTGCACGAAAATAATGATTGCAAGGTGCAGACAAAGAAATTTTGCAGTCACTTGACATTAAAAATACTGTCTTTTATTAAAAAATGATATCCTACATAGCCAACAGTTGTCGTAAAGTTATTAAACGTTCTCTAAGTCTAATAGAAAGTCTTACATCGTGTAATGACTAAACTAAAAGGTCGCCACACATCTTTTCTGATGTACATACAGACCTTCATACGCAGGCCTCATCTCTATTATGCATTATGATTCTGGAATATCTTCTTCTCTCTTTTCGTATCAATATTATTTCTTTCTCCTCATCTTATCTTTTTTCTGATTGCTGATTATTCTTTCTTCTTATTTCGTTTGCAAAGCTTTTAGTCCCATAAATAATACTTTTCAAACATTTTCGAGGTATATAATTACTAAATTTACCAATGCATCAAGGTATTTAACCCTCATAATCCTGTTAGCTTCAAATTATTGAATGCGAGAAAAGTTGATATATGTATGGAAATTTTGAAATAAACAAAATAATTTAGATAAACCAAGACTTTTATGTTGACGTTCGATATATAGTGTTGGTTTCCATCGTGTAATATGACAATACCGTGTAGGTAGTATCGAAAAACAAGAAAAAACATGAGTATTGCAGCTAAATGCATATTTCATTCGTTGATTCAAGAGATTGATACAAATGGTACAAGTTCAACAAAGTATTTCTTTAGATTCGACAATTCAAAGAAAACAAACGAAAACAAAAATATAGCCATAAGTTAACTTCTGCAGAGGAACACATATATATAAATTAATATTTAACCACACAGTACATTTGTATTTATGTATGATTGCATATGCATATTAAGATAAACAATCAAAAGAAAGCAAAATTACAAATAGTAACTACCAGTAATTTAAAATTTGGCTTCTTTGGTCGCTCGTAATCGGTTGTCCTCAAATATAGTTCCTTTCGTGTTGATGTTTGTAAAATCGTATAGTATCATTTTCGTGAGAATCCAATGGCTTTTAATTATTAGTTGCATTATTTCTTGATAGTGAAATATGATATAATGTTAATATTTTTCAGGTGGTATTGTCGGACTATTTCGTGTCAAATTTGTATGAAAGGCAACTATGTCTGTTTGATATTCAGACATTTCTTTGCGATAGAATAAAATCTCCTAGAAATCCTATGTTAAAATAATAAAGTTCTTGCTTCCTTGTGTTTTATTACTTAATTTGATGTCTTCGCTGTTCAGCACAAGTGAACACACGCATTATCATCGTTTCACTGGGAACCACAGAGCTGAAACCTAAACATTTACGTTAGCAGGGACGTAACCCCGTCGAAAATTCTTGTCATTTTGGCAGTGAAAGACATGTAGATTTTTGTAATAATTGTAAAGTGTTGTTCCCGAAAACACGTTAGCTGCTGATTTACTGAATGGTGCACGAAAATAATGATTGCAAGGTGCAGACAAAGAAATTTTGCAGTCACTTGACATTAAAAATACTGTCTTTTATTAAAAAATGATATCCTACATAGCCAACAGTTGTCGTAAAGTTATTAAACGTTCTCTAAGTCTAATAGAAAGTCTTACATCGTGTAATGACTAAACTAAAAGGTCGCCACACATCTTTTCTGATGTACATACAGACCTTCATACGCAGGCCTCATCTCTATTATGCATTATGATTCTGGAATATCTTCTTCTCTCTTTTCGTATCAATATTATTTCTTTCTCCTCATCTTATCTTTTTTCTGATTGCTGATTATTCTTTCTTCTTATTTCGTTTGCAAAGCTTTTAGTCCCATAAATAATACTTTTCAAACATTTTCGAGGTATATAATTACTAAATTTACCAATGCATCAAGGTATTTAACCCTCATAATCCTGTTAGCTTCAAATTATTGAATGCGAGAAAAGTTGATATATGTATGGAAATTTTGAAATAAACAAAATAATTTAGATAAACCAAGACTTTTATGTTGACGTTCGATATATAGTGTTGGTTTCCATCGTGTAATATGACAATACCGTGTAGGTAGTATCGAAAAACAAGAAAAAACATGAGTATTGCAGCTAAATGCATATTTCATTCGTTGATTCAAGAGATTGATACAAATGGTACAAGTTCAACAAAGTATTTCTTTAGATTCGACAATTCAAAGAAAACAAACGAAAACAAAAATATAGCCATAAGTTAACTTCTGCAGAGGAACACATATATATAAATTAATATTTAACCACACAGTACATTTGTATTTATGTATGATTGCATATGCATATTAAGATAAACAATCAAAAGAAAGCAAAATTACAAATAGTAACTACCAGTAATTTAAAATTTGGCTTCTTTGGTCGCTCGTAATCGGTTGTCCTCAAATATAGTTCCTTTCGTGTTGATGTTTGTAAAATCGTATAGTATCATTTTCGTGAGAATCCAATGGCTTATAATTATTAGTTGCATTATTTCTTGATAGTGAAATATGATATAATGTTAATATTTTTCAGGTGGTATTGTCGGACTATTTCGTGTCAAATTTGTATGAAAGGCAACTATGTCTGTTTGATATTCAGACATTTCTTTGCGATAGAATAAAATCTCCTAGAAATCCTATGTTAAAATAATAAAGTTCTTACTTCCTTGTGTTTTATTACTTAATTTGATGTCTTCGCTGTTCAGCACAAGTGAACACACGCATTATCATCGTTTCACTGGGAACCACAGAGCTGAAACCTAAACATTTACGTTAGCAGGGACGTAACCCCGTCGAAAATTCTTGTCATTTTGGCAGTGAAAGACATGTAGATTTTTGTAATAATTGTAAAGTGTTGTTCCCGAAAACACGTTAGCTGCTGATTTACTGAATGGTGCACGAAAATAATGATTGCAAGGTGCAGACAAAGAAATTTTGCAGTCACTTGACATTAAAAATACTGTCTTTTATTAAAAAATGATATCCTACATAGCCAACAGTTGTCGTAAAGTTATTAAACGTTCTCTAAGTCTAATAGAAAGTCTTACATCGTGTAATGACTAAACTAAAAGGTCGCCACACATCTTTTCTGATGTACATACAGACCTTCATACGCAGGCCTCATCTCTGTTATGCATTATGATTCTGGAATATCTTCTTCTCTCTTTTCGTATCAATATTATTTCTTTCTCCTCATCTTATCTTTTTTCTGATTGCTGATTATTCTTTCTTCTTATTTCGTTTGCAAAGCTTTTAGTCCCATAAATAATACTTTTCAAACATTTTCGAGGTATATAATTACTAAATTTACCAATGCATCAAGGTATTTAACCCTCATAATCCTGTTAGCTTCAAATTATTGAATGCGAGAAAAGTTGATATATGTATGGAAATTTTGAAATAAACAAAATAATTTAGATAAACCAAGACTTTTATGTTGACGTTCGATATATAGTGTTGGTTTCCATCGTGTAATATGACAATACCGTGTAGGTAGTATCGAAAAACAAGAAAAAACATGAGTATTGCAGCTAAATGCATATTTCATTCGTTGATTCAAGAGATTGATACAAATGGTACAAGTTCAACAAAGTATTTCTTTAGATTCGACAATTCAAAGAAAACAAACGAAAACAAAAATATAGCCATAAGTTAACTTCTGCAGAGGAACACATATATATAAATTAATATTTAACCACACAGTACATTTGTATTTATGTATGATTGCATATGCATATTAAGATAAACAATCAAAAGAAAGCAAAATTACAAATAGTAACTACCAGTAATTTAAAATTTGGCTTCTTTGGTCGCTCGTAATCGGTTGTCCTCAAATATAGTTCCTTTCGTGTTGATGTTTGTAAAATCGTATAGTATCATTTTCGTGAGAATCCAATGGCTTATAATTATTAGTTGCATTATTTCTTGATAGTGAAATATGATATAATGTTAATATTTTTCAGGTGGTATTGTCGGACTATTTCGTGTCAAATTTGTATGAAAGGCAACTATGTCTGTTTGATATTCAGACATTTCTTTGCGATAGAATAAAATCTCCTAGAAATCCTATGTTAAAATAATAAAGTTCTTGCTTCCTTGTGTTTTATTACTTAATTTGATGTCTTCGCTGTTCAGCACAAGTGAACACACGCATTATCATCGTTTCACTGGGAACCACAGAGCTGAAACCTAAACATTTACGTTAGCAGGGACGTAACCCCGTCGAAAATTCTTGTCATTTTGGCAGTGAAAGACATGTAGACTTTTGTAATAATTGTAAAGTGTTGTTCCCGAAAACACGTTAGCTGCTGATTTACTGAATGGTGCACGAAAATAATGATTGCAAGGTGCAGACAAAGAAATTTTGCAGTCACTTGACATTAAAAATACTGTCTTTTATTAAAAAATGATATCCTACATAGCCAACAGTTGTCGTAAAGTTATTAAACGTTCTCTAAGTCTAATAGAAAGTCTTACATCGTGTAATGACTAAACTAAAAGGTCGCCACACATCTTTTCTGATGTACATACAGACCTTCATACGCAGGCCTCATCTCTGTTATGCATTATGATTCTGGAATATCTTCTTCTCTCTTTTCGTATCAATATTATTTCTTTCTCCTCATCTTATCTTTTTTCTGATTGCTGATTATTCTTTCTTCTTATTTCGTTTGCAAAGCTTTTAGTCCCATAAATAATACTTTTCAAACATTTTCGAGGTATATAATTACTAAATTTACCAATGCATCAAGGTATTTAACCCTCATAATCCTGTTAGCTTCAAATTATTGAATGCGAGAAAAGTTGATATATGTATGGAAATTTTGAAATAAACAAAATAATTTAGATAAACCAAGACTTTTATGTTGACGTTCGATATATAGTGTTGGTTTCCATCGTGTAATATGACAATACCGTGTAGGTAGTATCGAAAAACAAGAAAAAACATGAGTATTGCAGCTAAATGCATATTTCATTCGTTGATTCAAGAGATTGATACAAATGGTACAAGTTCAACAAAGTATTTCTTTAGATTCGACAATTCAAAGAAAACAAACGAAATCAAAAATATAGCCATAAGTTAACTTCTGCAGAGGAACACATATATATAAATTAATATTTAACCACACAGTACATTTGTATTTATGTATAATTTCATATGTATATTAAGATAAACAATCAAAAGAAAGCAAAATTACAAATAGTAACTACCAGTAATTTAAAATTTGGCTTCTTTGGTCGCTCGTAATCGGTTGTCCTCAAATATAGTTCCTTTCGTGTTGATGTTTGTAAAATCGTATAGTATCATTTTCGTGAGAATCCAATGGCTTATAATTATTAGTTGCATTATTTCTTGATAGTGAAATATGATATAATGTTAATATTTTTCAGGTGGTATTGTCGGACTATTTCGTGTCAAATTTGTATGAAAGGCAACTATGTCTGTTTGATATTCAGACATTTCTTTGCGATAGAATAAAATCTCCTAGAAATCCTATGTTAAAATAATAAAGTTCTTGCTTCCTTGTGTTTTATTACTTAATTTGATGTCTTCGCTGTTCAGCACAAGTGAACACACGCATTATCATCGTTTCACTGGGAACCACAGAGCTGAAACCTAAACATTTACGTTAGCAGGGACGTAACCCCGTCGAAAATTCTTGTCATTTTGGCAGTGAAAGACATGTAGATTTTTGTAATAATTGTAAAGTGTTGTTCCCGAAAACACGTTAGCTGCTGATTTACTGAATGGTGCACGAAAATAATGATTGCAAGGTGCAGACAAAGAAATTTTGCAGTCACTTGACATTAAAAATACTGTCTTTTATTAAAAAATGATATCCTACATAGCCAACAGTTGTCGTAAAGTTATTAAACGTTCTCTAAGTCTAATAGAAAGTCTTACATCGTGTAATGACTAAACTAAAAGGTCGCCACACATCTTTTCTGATGTACATACAGACCTTCATACGCAGGCCTCATCTCTATTATGCATTATGATTCTGGAATATCTTCTTCTCTCTTTTCGTATCAATATTATTTCTTTCTCCTCATCTTATCTTTTTTCTGATTGCTGATTATTCTTTCTTCTTATTTCGTTTGCAAAGCTTTTAGTCCCATAAATAATACTTTTCAAACATTTTCGAGGTATATAATTACTAAATTTACCAATGCATCAAGGTATTTAACCCTCATAATCCTGTTAGCTTCAAATTATTGAATGCGAGAAAAGTTGATATATGTATGGAAATTTTGAAATAAACAAAATAATTTAGATAAACCAAGACTTTTATGTTGACGTTCGATATATAGTGTTGGTTTCCATCGTGTAATATGACAATACCGTGTAGGTAGTATCGAAAAACAAGAAAAAACATGAGTATTGCAGCTAAATGCATATTTCATTCGTTGATTCAAGAGATTGATACAAATGGTACAAGTTCAACAAAGTATTTCTTTAGATTCGACAATTCAAAGAAAACAAACGAAAACAAAAATATAGCCATAAGTTAACTTCTGCAGAGGAACACATATATATAAATTAATATTTAACCACACAGTACATTTGTATTTATGTATGATTGCATATGCATATTAAGATAAACAATCAAAAGAAAGCAAAATTACAAATAGTAACTACCAGTAATTTAAAATTTGGCTTCTTTGGTCGCTCGTAATCGGTTGTCCTCAAATATAGTTCCTTTCGTGTTGATGTTTGTAAAATCGTATAGTATCATTTTCGTGAGAATCCAATGGCTTATAATTATTAGTTGCATTATTTCTTGATAGTGAAATATGATATAATGTTAATATTTTTCAGGTGGTATTGTCGGACTATTTCGTGTCAAATTTGTATGAAAGGCAACTATGTCTGTTTGATATTCAGACATTTCTTTGCGATAGAATAAAATCTCCTAGAAATCCTATGTTAAAATAATAAAGTTCTTACTTCCTTGTGTTTTATTACTTAATTTGATGTCTTCGCTGTTCAGCACAAGTGAACACACGCATTATCATCGTTTCACTGGGAACCACAGAGCTGAAACCTAAACATTTACGTTAGCAGGGACGTAACCCCGTCGAAAATTCTTGTCATTTTGGCAGTGAAAGACATGTAGATTTTTGTAATAATTGTAAAGTGTTGTTCCCGAAAACACGTTAGCTGCTGATTTACTGAATGGTGCACGAAAATAATGATTGCAAGGTGCAGACAAAGAAATTTTGCAGTCACTTGACATTAAAAATACTGTCTTTTATTAAAAAATGATATCCTACATAGCCAACAGTTGTCGTAAAGTTATTAAACGTTCTCTAAGTCTAATAGAAAGTCTTACATCGTGTAATGACTAAACTAAAAGGTCGCCACACATCTTTTCTGATGTACATACAGACCTTCATACGCAGGCCTCATCTCTGTTATGCATTATGATTCTGGAATATCTTCTTCTCTCTTTTCGTATCAATATTATTTCTTTCTCCTCATCTTATCTTTTTTCTGATTGCTGATTATTCTTTCTTCTTATTTCGTTTGCAAAGCTTTTAGTCCCATAAATAATACTTTTCAAACATTTTCGAGGTATATAATTACTAAATTTACCAATGCATCAAGGTATTTAACCCTCATAATCCTGTTAGCTTCAAATTATTGAATGCGAGAAAAGTTGATATATGTATGGAAATTTTGAAATAAACAAAATAATTTAGATAAACCAAGACTTTTATGTTGACGTTCGATATATAGTGTTGGTTTCCATCGTGTAATATGACAATACCGTGTAGGTAGTATCGAAAAACAAGAAAAAACATGAGTATTGCAGCTAAATGCATATTTCATTCGTTGATTCAAGAGATTGATACAAATGGTACAAGTTCAACAAAGTATTTCTTTAGATTCGACAATTCAAAGAAAACAAACGAAAACAAAAATATAGCCATAAGTTAACTTCTGCAGAGGAACACATATATATAAATTAATATTTAACCACACAGTACATTTGTATTTATGTATGATTGCATATGCATATTAAGATAAACAATCAAAAGAAAGCAAAATTACAAATAGTAACTACCAGTAATTTAAAATTTGGCTTCTTTGGTCGCTCGTAATCGGTTGTCCTCAAATATAGTTCCTTTCGTGTTGATGTTTGTAAAATCGTATAGTATCATTTTCGTGAGAATCCAATGGCTTATAATTATTAGTTGCATTATTTCTTGATAGTGAAATATGATATAATGTTAATATTTTTCAGGTGGTATTGTCGGACTATTTCGTGTCAAATTTGTATGAAAGGCAACTATGTCTGTTTGATATTCAGACATTTCTTTGCGATAGAATAAAATCTCCTAGAAATCCTATGTTAAAATAATAAAGTTCTTACTTCCTTGTGTTTTATTACTTAATTTGATGTCTTCGCTGTTCAGCACAAGTGAACACACGCATTATCATCGTTTCACTGGGAACCACAGAGCTGAAACCTAAACATTTACGTTAGCAGGGACGTAACCCCGTCGAAAATTCTTGTCATTTTGGCAGTGAAAGACATGTAGATTTTTGTAATAATTGTAAAGTGTTGTTCCCGAAAACACGTTAGCTGCTGATTTACTGAATGGTGCACGAAAATAATGATTGCAAGGTGCAGACAAAGAAATTTTGCAGTCACTTGACATTAAAAATACTGTCTTTTATTAAAAAATGATATCCTACATAGCCAACAGTTGTCGTAAAGTTATTAAACGTTCTCTAAGTCTAATAGAAAGTCTTACATCGTGTAATGACTAAACTAAAAGGTCGCCACACATCTTTTCTGATGTACATACAGACCTTCATACGCAGGCCTCATCTCTGTTATGCATTATGATTCTGGAATATCTTCTTCTCTCTTTTCGTATCAATATTATTTCTTTCTCCTCATCTTATCTTTTTTCTGATTGCTGATTATTCTTTCTTCTTATTTCGTTTGCAAAGCTTTTAGTCCCATAAATAATACTTTTCAAACATTTTCGAGGTATATAATTACTAAATTTACCAATGCATCAAGGTATTTAACCCTCATAATCCTGTTAGCTTCAAATTATTGAATGCGAGAAAAGTTGATATATGTATGGAAATTTTGAAATAAACAAAATAATTTAGATAAACCAAGACTTTTATGTTGACGTTCGATATATAGTGTTGGTTTCCATCGTGTAATATGACAATACCGTGTAGGTAGTATCGAAAAACAAGAAAAAACATGAGTATTGCAGCTAAATGCATATTTCATTCGTTGATTCAAGAGATTGATACAAATGGTACAAGTTCAACAAAGTATTTCTTTAGATTCGACAATTCAAAGAAAACAAACGAAAACAAAAATATAGCCATAAGTTAACTTCTGCAGAGGAACACATATATATAAATTAATATTTAACCACACAGTACATTTGTATTTATGTATGATTGCATATGCATATTAAGATAAACAATCAAAAGAAAGCAAAATTACAAATAGTAACTACCAGTAATTTAAAATTTGGCTTCTTTGGTCGCTCGTAATCGGTTGTCCTCAAATATAGTTCCTTTCGTGTTGATGTTTGTAAAATCGTATAGTATCATTTTCGTGAGAATCCAATGGCTTATAATTATTAGTTGCATTATTTCTTGATAGTGAAATATGATATAATGTTAATATTTTTCAGGTGGTATTGTCGGACTATTTCGTGTCAAATTTGTATGAAAGGCAACTATGTCTGTTTGATATTCAGACATTTCTTTGCGATAGAATAAAATCTCCTAGAAATCCTATGTTAAAATAATAAAGTTCTTACTTCCTTGTGTTTTATTACTTAATTTGATGTCTTCGCTGTTCAGCACAAGTGAACACACGCATTATCATCGTTTCACTGGGAACCACAGAGCTGAAACCTAAACATTTACGTTAGCAGGGACGTAACCCCGTCGAAAATTCTTGTCATTTTGGCAGTGAAAGACATGTAGATTTTTGTAATAATTGTAAAGTGTTGTTCCCGAAAACACGTTAGCTGCTGATTTACTGAATGGTGCACGAAAATAATGATTGCAAGGTGCAGACAAAGAAATTTTGCAGTCACTTGACATTAAAAATACTGTCTTTTATTAAAAAATGATATCCTACATAGCCAACAGTTGTCGTAAAGTTATTAAACGTTCTCTAAGTCTAATAGAAAGTCTTACATCGTGTAATGACTAAACTAAAAGGTCGCCACACATCTTTTCTGATGTACATACAGACCTTCATACGCAGGCCTCATCTCTGTTATGCATTATGATTCTGGAATATCTTCTTCTCTCTTTTCGTATCAATATTATTTCTTTCTCCTCATCTTATCTTTTTTCTGATTGCTGATTATTCTTTCTTCTTATTTCGTTTGCAAAGCTTTTAGTCCCATAAATAATACTTTTCAAACATTTTCGAGGTATATAATTACTAAATTTACCAATGCATCAAGGTATTTAACCCTCATAATCCTGTTAGCTTCAAATTATTGAATGCGAGAAAAGTTGATATATGTATGGAAATTTTGAAATAAACAAAATAATTTAGATAAACCAAGACTTTTATGTTGACGTTCGATATATAGTGTTGGTTTCCATCGTGTAATATGACAATACCGTGTAGGTAGTATCGAAAAACAAGAAAAAACATGAGTATTGCAGCTAAATGCATATTTCATTCGTTGATTCAAGAGATTGATACAAATGGTACAAGTTCAACAAAGTATTTCTTTAGATTCGACAATTAAAAGAAAACAAACGAAAACAAAAATATAGCCATAAGTTAACTTCTGCAGAGGAACACATATATATAAATTAATATTTAACCACACAGTACATTTGTATTTATGTATGATTGCATATGCATATTAAGATAAACAATCAAAAGAAAGCAAAATTACAAATAGTAACTACCAGTAATTTAAAATTTGGCTTCTTTGGTCGCTCGTAATCGGTTGTCCTCAAATATAGTTCCTTTCGTGTTGATGTTTGTAAAATCGTATAGTATCATTTTCGTGAGAATCCAATGGCTTATAATTATTAGTTGCATTATTTCTTGATAGTGAAATATGATATAATGTTAATATTTTTCAGGTGGTATTGTCGGACTATTTCGTGTCAAATTTGTATGAAAGGCAACTATGTCTGTTTGATATTCAGACATTTCTTTGCGATAGAATAAAATCTCCTAGAAATCCTATGTTAAAATAATAAAGTTCTTGCTTCCTTGTGTTTTATTACTTAATTTGATGTCTTCGCTGTTCAGCACAAGTGAACACACGCATTATCATCGTTTCACTGGGAACCACAGAGCTGAAACCTAAACATTTACGTTAGCAGGGACGTAACCCCGTCGAAAATTCTTGTCATTTTGGCAGTGAAAGACATGTAGATTTTTGTAATAATTGTAAAGTGTTGTTCCCGAAAACACGTTAGCTGCTGATTTACTGAATGGTGCACGAAAATAATGATTGCAAGGTGCAGACAAAGAAATTTTGCAGTCACTTGACATTAAAAATACTGTCTTTTATTAAAAAATGATATCCTACATAGCCAACAGTTGTCGTAAAGTTATTAAACGTTCTCTAAGTCTAATAGAAAGTCTTACATCGTGTAATGACTAAACTAAAAGGTCGCCACACATCTTTTCTGATGTACATACAGACCTTCATACGCAGGCCTCATCTCTGTTATGCATTATGATTCTGGAATATCTTCTTCTCTCTTTTCGTATCAATATTATTTCTTTCTCCTCATCTTATCTTTTTTCTGATTGCTGATTATTCTTTCTTCTTATTTCGTTTGCAAAGCTTTTAGTCCCATAAATAATACTTTTCAAACATTTTCGAGGTATATAATTACTAAATTTACCAATGCATCAAGGTATTTAACCCTCATAATCCTGTTAGCTTCAAATTATTGAATGCGAGAAAAGTTGATATATGTATGGAAATTTTGAAATAAACAAAATAATTTAGATAAACCAAGACTTTTATGTTGACGTTCGATATATAGTGTTGGTTTCCATCGTGTAATATGACAATACCGTGTAGGTAGTATCGAAAAACAAGAAAAAACATGAGTATTGCAGCTAAATGCATATTTCATTCGTTGATTCAAGAGATTGATACAAATGGTACAAGTTCAACAAAGTATTTCTTTAGATTCGACAATTCAAAGAAAACAAACGAAATCAAAAATATAGCCATAAGTTAACTTCTGCAGAGGAACACATATATATAAATTAATATTTAACCACACAGTACATTTGTATTTATGTATGATTTCATATGTATATTAAGATAAACAATCAAAAGAAAGCAAAATTACAAATAGTAACTACCAGTAATTTAAAATTTGGCTTCTTTGGTCGCTCGTAATCGGTTGTCCTCAAATATAGTTCCTTTCGTGTTGATGTTTGTAAAATCGTATAGTATCATTTTCGTGAGAATCCAATGGCTTATAATTATTAGTTGCATTATTTCTTGATAGTGAAATATGATATAATGTTAATATTTTTCAGGTGGTATTGTCGGACTATTTCGTGTCAAATTTGTATGAAAGGCAACTATGTCTGTTTGATATTCAGACATTTCTTTGCGATAGAATAAAATCTCCTAGAAATCCTATGTTAAAATAATAAAGTTCTTGCTTCCTTGTGTTTTATTACTTAATTTGATGTCTTCGCTGTTCAGCACAAGTGAACACACGCATTATCATCGTTTCACTGGGAACCACAGAGCTGAAACCTAAACATTTACGTTAGCAGGGACGTAACCCCGTCGAAAATTCTTGTCATTTTGGCAGTGAAAGACATGTAGATTTTTGTAATAATTGTAAAGTGTTGTTCCCGAAAACACGTTAGCTGCTGATTTACTGAATGGTGCACGAAAATAATGATTGCAAGGTGCAGACAAAGAAATTTTGCAGTCACTTGACATTAAAAATACTGTCTTTTATTAAAAAATGATATCCTACATAGCCAACAGTTGTCGTAAAGTTATTAAACGTTCTCTAAGTCTAATAGAAAGTCTTACATCGTGTAATGACTAAACTAAAAGGTCGCCACACATCTTTTCTGATGTACATACAGACCTTCATACGCAGGCCTCATCTCTGTTATGCATTATGATTCTGGAATATCTTCTTCTCTCTTTTCGTATCAATATTATTTCTTTCTCCTCATCTTATCTTTTTTCTGATTGCTGATTATTCTTTCTTCTTATTTCGTTTGCAAAGCTTTTAGTCCCATAAATAATACTTTTCAAACATTTTCGAGGTATATAATTACTAAATTTACCAATGCATCAAGGTATTTAACCCTCATAATCCTGTTAGCTTCAAATTATTGAATGCGAGAAAAGTTGATATATGTATGGAAATTTTGAAATAAACAAAATAATTTAGATAAACCAAGACTTTTATGTTGACGTTCGATATATAGTGTTGGTTTCCATCGTGTAATATGACAATACCGTGTAGGTAGTATCGAAAAACAAGAAAAAACATGAGTATTGCAGCTAAATGCATATTTCATTCGTTGATTCAAGAGATTGATACAAATGGTACAAGTTCAACAAAGTATTTCTTTAGATTCGACAATTCAAAGAAAACAAACGAAAACAAAAATATAGCCATAAGTTAACTTCTGCAGAGGAACACATATATATAAATTAATATTTAACCACACAGTACATTTGTATTTATGTATGATTGCATATGCATATTAAGATAAACAATCAAAAGAAAGCAAAATTACAAATAGTAACTACCAGTAATTTAAAATTTGGCTTCTTTGGTCGCTCGTAATCGGTTGTCCTCAAATATAGTTCCTTTCGTGTTGATGTTTGTAAAATCGTATAGTATCATTTTCGTGAGAATCCAATGGCTTATAATTATTAGTTGCATTATTTCTTGATAGTGAAATATGATATAATGTTAATATTTTTCAGGTGGTATTGTCGGACTATTTCGTGTCAAATTTGTATGAAAGGCAACTATGTCTGTTTGATATTCAGACATTTCTTTGCGATAGAATAAAATCTCCTAGAAATCCTATGTTAAAATAATAAAGTTCTTGCTTCCTTGTGTTTTATTACTTAATTTGATGTCTTCGCTGTTCAGCACAAGTGAACACACGCATTATCATCGTTTCACTGGGAACCACAGAGCTGAAACCTAAACATTTACGTTAGCAGGGACGTAACCCCGTCGAAAATTCTTGTCATTTTGGCAGTGAAAGACATGTAGATTTTTGTAATAATTGTAAAGTGTTGTTCCCGAAAACACGTTAGCTGCTGATTTACTGAATGGTGCACGAAAATAATGATTGCAAGGTGCAGACAAAGAAATTTTGCAGTCACTTGACATTAAAAATACTGTCTTTTATTAAAAAATGATATCCTACATAGCCAACAGTTGTCGTAAAGTTATTAAACGTTCTCTAAGTCTAATAGAAAGTCTTACATCGTGTAATGACTAAACTAAAAGGTCGCCACACATCTTTTCTGATGTACATACAGACCTTCATACGCAGGCCTCATCTCTGTTATGCATTATGATTCTGGAATATCTTCTTCTCTCTTTTCGTATCAATATTATTTCTTTCTCCTCATCTTATCTTTTTTCTGATTGCTGATTATTCTTTCTTCTTATTTCGTTTGCAAAGCTTTTAGTCCCATAAATAATACTTTTCAAACATTTTCGAGGTATATAATTACTAAATTTACCAATGCATCAAGGTATTTAACCCTCATAATCCTGTTAGCTTCAAATTATTGAATGCGAGAAAAGTTGATATATGTATGGAAATTTTGAAATAAACAAAATAATTTAGATAAACCAAGACTTTTATGTTGACGTTCGATATATAGTGTTGGTTTCCATCGTGTAATATGACAATACCGTGTAGGTAGTATCGAAAAACAAGAAAAAACATGAGTATTGCAGCTAAATGCATATTTCATTCGTTGATTCAAGAGATTGATACAAATGGTACAAGTTCAACAAAGTATTTCTTTAGATTCGACAATTCAAAGAAAACAAACGAAAACAAAAATATAGCCATAAGTTAACTTCTGCAGAGGAACACATATATATAAATTAATATTTAACCACACAGTACATTTGTATTTATGTATGATTGCATATGCATATTAAGATAAACAATCAAAAGAAAGCAAAATTACAAATAGTAACTACCAGTAATTTAAAATTTGGCTTCTTTGGTCGCTCGTAATCGGTTGTCCTCAAATATAGTTCCTTTCGTGTTGATGTTTGTAAAATCGTATAGTATCATTTTCGTGAGAATCCAATGGCTTATAATTATTAGTTGCATTATTTCTTGATAGTGAAATATGATATAATGTTAATATTTTTCAGGTGGTATTGTCGGACTATTTCGTGTCAAATTTGTATGAAAGGCAACTATGTCTGTTTGATATTCAGACATTTCTTTGCGATAGAATAAAATCTCCTAGAAATCCTATGTTAAAATAATAAAGTTCTTGCTTCCTTGTGTTTTATTACTTAATTTGATGTCTTCGCTGTTCAGCACAAGTGAACACACGCATTATCATCGTTTCACTGGGAACCACAGAGCTGAAACCTAAACATTTACGTTAGCAGGGACGTAACCCCGTCGAAAATTCTTGTCATTTTGGCAGTGAAAGACATGTAGATTTTTGTAATAATTGTAAAGTGTTGTTCCCGAAAACACGTTAGCTGCTTATTTACTGAATGGTGCACGAAAATAATGATTGCAAGGTGCAGACAACGAAATTTTGCAGTCACTTGACATTAAAAATACTGTCTTTTATTAAAAAATGATATCCTACATAGCCAACAGTTGTCGTAAAGTTATTAAACGTTCTCTAAGTCTAATAGAAAGTCTTACATCGTGTAATGACTAAACTAAAAGGTCGCCACACATCTTTTCTGATGTACATACAGACCTTCATACGCAGGCCTCATCTCTGTTATGCATTATGATTCTGGAATATCTTCTTCTCTCTTTTCGTATCAATATTATTTCTTTCTCCTCATCTTATCTTTTTTCTGATTGCTGATTATTCTTTCTTCTTATTTCGTTTGCAAAGCTTTTAGTCCCATAAATAATACTTTTCAAACATTTTCGAGGTATATAATTACTAAATTTACCAATGCATCAAGGTATTTAACCCTCATAATCCTGTTAGCTTCAAATTATTGAATGCGAGAAAAGTTGATATATGTATGGAAATTTTGAAATAAACAAAATAATTTAGATAAACCAAGACTTTTATGTTGACGTTCGATATATAGTGTTGGTTTCCATCGTGTAATATGACAATACCGTGTAGGTAGTATCGAAAAACAAGAAAAAACATGAGTATTGCAGCTAAATGCATATTTCATTCGTTGATTCAAGAGATTGATACAAATGGTACAAGTTCAACAAAGTATTTCTTTAGATTCGACAATTCAAAGAAAACAAACGAAAACAAAAATATAGCCATAAGTTAACTTCTGCAGAGGAACACATATATATAAATTAATATTTAACCACACAGTACATTTGTATTTATGTATGATTGCATATGCATATTAAGATAAACAATCAAAAGAAAGCAAAATTACAAATAGTAACTACCAGTAATTTAAAATTTGGCTTCTTTGGTCGCTCGTAATCGGTTGTCCTCAAATATAGTTCCTTTCGTGTTGATGTTTGTAAAATCGTATAGTATCATTTTCGTGAGAATCCAATGGCTTATAATTATTAGTTGCATTATTTCTTGATAGTGAAATATGATATAATGTTAATATTTTTCAGGTGGTATTGTCGGACTATTTCGTGTCAAATTTGTATGAAAGGCAACTATGTCTGTTTGATATTCAGACATTTCTTTGCGATAGAATAAAATCTCCTAGAAATCCTATGTTAAAATAATAAAGTTCTTGCTTCCTTGTGTTTTATTACTTAATTTGATGTCTTCGCTGTTCAGCACAAGTGAACACACGCATTATCATCGTTTCACTGGGAACCACAGAGCTGAAACCTAAACATTTACGTTAGCAGGGACGTAACCCCGTCGAAAATTCTTGTCATTTTGGCAGTGAAAGACATGTAGATTTTTGTAATAATTGTAAAGTGTTGTTCCCGAAAACACGTTAGCTGCTGATTTACTGAATGGTGCACGAAAATAATGATTGCAAGGTGCAGACAAAGAAATTTTGCAGTCACTTGACATTAAAAATACTGTCTTTTATTAAAAAATGATATCCTACATAGCCAACAGTTGTCGTAAAGTTATTAAACGTTCTCTAAGTCTAATAGAAAGTCTTACATCGTGTAATGACTAAACTAAAAGGTCGCCACACATCTTTTCTGATGTACATACAGACCTTCATACGCAGGCCTCATCTCTGTTATGCATTATGATTCTGGAATATCTTCTTCTCTCTTTTCGTATCAATATTATTTCTTTCTCCTCATCTTATCTTTTTTCTGATTGCTGATTATTCTTTCTTCTTATTTCGTTTGCAAAGCTTTTAGTCCCATAAATAATACTTTTCAAACATTTTCGAGGTATATAATTACTAAATTTACCAATGCATCAAGGTATTTAACCCTCATAATCCTGTTAGCTTCAAATTATTGAATGCGAGAAAAGTTGATATATGTATGGAAATTTTGAAATAAACAAAATAATTTAGATAAACCAAGACTTTTATGTTGACGTTCGATATATAGTGTTGGTTTCCATCGTGTAATATGACAATACCGTGTAGGTAGTATCGAAAAACAAGAAAAAACATGAGTATTGCAGCTAAATGCATATTTCATTCGTTGATTCAAGAGATTGATACAAATGGTACAAGTTCAACAAAGTATTTCTTTAGATTCGACAATTCAAAGAAAACAAACGAAAACAAAAATATAGCCATAAGTTAACTTCTGCAGAGGAACACATATATATAAATTAATATTTAACCACACAGTACATTTGTATTTATGTATGATTGCATATGCATATTAAGATAAACAATCAAAAGAAAGCAAAATTACAAATAGTAACTACCAGTAATTTAAAATTTGGCTTCTTTGGTCGCTCGTAATCGGTTGTCCTCAAATATAGTTCCTTTCGTGTTGATGTTTGTAAAATCGTATAGTATCATTTTCGTGAGAATCCAATGGCTTATAATTATTAGTTGCATTATTTCTTGATAGTGAAATATGATATAATGTTAATATTTTTCAGGTGGTATTGTCGGACTATTTCGTGTCAAATTTGTATGAAAGGCAACTATGTCTGTTTGATATTCAGACATTTCTTTGCGATAGAATAAAATCTCCTAGAAATCCTATGTTAAAATAATAAAGTTCTTGCTTCCTTGTGTTTTATTACTTAATTTGATGTCTTCGCTGTTCAGCACAAGTGAACACACGCATTATCATCGTTTCACTGGGAACCACAGAGCTGAAACCTAAACATTTACGTTAGCAGGGACGTAACCCCGTCGAAAATTCTTGTCATTTTGGCAGTGAAAGACATGTAGATTTTTGTAATAATTGTAAAGTGTTGTTCCCGAAAACACGTTAGCTGCTGATTTACTGAATGGTGCACGAAAATAATGATTGCAAGGTGCAGACAAAGAAATTTTGCAGTCACTTGACATTAAAAATACTGTCTTTTATTAAAAAATGATATCCTACATAGCCAACAGTTGTCGTAAAGTTATTAAACGTTCTCTAAGTCTAATAGAAAGTCTTACATCGTGTAATGACTAAACTAAAAGGTCGCCACACATCTTTTCTGATGTACATACAGACCTTCATACGCAGGCCTCATCTCTGTTATGCATTATGATTCTGGAATATCTTCTTCTCTCTTTTCGTATCAATATTATTTCTTTCTCCTCATCTTATCTTTTTTCTGATTGCTGATTATTCTTTCTTCTTATTTCGTTTGCAAAGCTTTTAGTCCCATAAATAATACTTTTCAAACATTTTCGAGGTATATAATTACTAAATTTACCAATGCATCAAGGTATTTAACCCTCATAATCCTGTTAGCTTCAAATTATTGAATGCGAGAAAAGTTGATATATGTATGGAAATTTTGAAATAAACAAAATAATTTAGATAAACCAAGACTTTTATGTTGACGTTCGATATATAGTGTTGGTTTCCATCGTGTAATATGACAATACCGTGTAGGTAGTATCGAAAAACAAGAAAAAACATGAGTATTGCAGCTAAATGCATATTTCATTCGTTGATTCAAGAGATTGATACAAATGGTACAAGTTCAACAAAGTATTTCTTTAGATTCGACAATTCAAAGAAAACAAACGAAAACAAAAATATAGCCATAAGTTAACTTCTGCAGAGGAACACATATATATAAATTAATATTTAACCACACAGTACATTTGTATTTATGTATGATTGCATATGCATATTAAGATAAACAATCAAAAGAAAGCAAAATTACAAATAGTAACTACCAGTAATTTAAAATTTGGCTTCTTTGGTCGCTCGTAATCGGTTGTCCTCAAATATAGTTCCTTTCGTGTTGATGTTTGTAAAATCGTATAGTATCATTTTCGTGAGAATCCAATGGCTTATAATTATTAGTTGCATTATTTCTTGATAGTGAAATATGATATAATGTTAATATTTTTCAGGTGGTATTGTCGGACTATTTCGTGTCAAATTTGTATGAAAGGCAACTATGTCTGTTTGATATTCAGACATTTCTTTGCGATAGAATAAAATCTCCTAGAAATCCTATGTTAAAATAATAAAGTTCTTGCTTCCTTGTGTTTTATTACTTAATTTGATGTCTTCGCTGTTCAGCACAAGTGAACACACGCATTATCATCGTTTCACTGGGAACCACAGAGCTGAAACCTAAACATTTACGTTAGCAGGGACGTAACCCCGTCGAAAATTCTTGTCATTTTGGCAGTGAAAGACATGTAGATTTTTGTAATAATTGTAAAGTGTTGTTCCCGAAAACACGTTAGCTGCTGATTTACTGAATGGTGCACGAAAATAATGATTGCAAGGTGCAGACAAAGAAATTTTGCAGTCACTTGACATTAAAAATACTGTCTTTTATTAAAAAATGATATCCTACATAGCCAACAGTTGTCGTAAAGTTATTAAACGTTCTCTAAGTCTAATAGAAAGTCTTACATCGTGTAATGACTAAACTAAAAGGTCGCCACACATCTTTTCTGATGTACATACAGACCTTCATACGCAGGCCTCATCTCTGTTATGCATTATGATTCTGGAATATCTTCTTCTCTCTTTTCGTATCAATATTATTTCTTTCTCCTCATCTTATCTTTTTTCTGATTGCTGATTATTCTTTCTTCTTATTTCGTTTGCAAAGCTTTTAGTCCCATAAATAATACTTTTCAAACATTTTCGAGGTATATAATTACTAAATTTACCAATGCATCAAGGTATTTAACCCTCATAATCCTGTTAGCTTCAAATTATTGAATGCGAGAAAAGTTGATATATGTATGGAAATTTTGAAATAAACAAAATAATTTAGATAAACCAAGACTTTTATGTTGACGTTCGATATATAGTGTTGGTTTCCATCGTGTAATATGACAATACCGTGTAGGTAGTATCGAAAAACAAGAAAAAACATGAGTATTGCAGCTAAATGCATATTTCATTCGTTGATTCAAGAGATTGATACAAATGGTACAAGTTCAACAAAGTATTTCTTTAGATTCGACAATTCAAAGAAAACAAACGAAAACAAAAATATAGCCATAAGTTAACTTCTGCAGAGGAACACATATATATAAATTAATATTTAACCACACAGTACATTTGTATTTATGTATGATTGCATATGCATATTAAGATAAACAATCAAAAGAAAGCAAAATTACAAATAGTAACTACCAGTAATTTAAAATTTGGCTTCTTTGGTCGCTCGTAATCGGTTGTCCTCAAATATAGTTCCTTTCGTGTTGATGTTTGTAAAATCGTATAGTATCATTTTCGTGAGAATCCAATGGCTTATAATTATTAGTTGCATTATTTCTTGATAGTGAAATATGATATAATGTTAATATTTTTCAGGTGGTATTGTCGGACTATTTCGTGTCAAATTTGTATGAAAGGCAACTATGTCTGTTTGATATTCAGACATTTCTTTGCGATAGAATAAAATCTCCTAGAAATCCTATGTTAAAATAATAAAGTTCTTGCTTCCTTGTGTTTTATTACTTAATTTGATGTCTTCGCTGTTCAGCACAAGTGAACACACGCATTATCATCGTTTCACTGGGAACCACAGAGCTGAAACCTAAACATTTACGTTAGCAGGGACGTAACCCCGTCGAAAATTCTTGTCATTTTGGCAGTGAAAGACATGTAGATTTTTGTAATAATTGTAAAGTGTTGTTCCCGAAAACACGTTAGCTGCTGATTTACTGAATGGTGCACGAAAATAATGATTGCAAGGTGCAGACAAAGAAATTTTGCAGTCACTTGACATTAAAAATACTGTCTTTTATTAAAAAATGATATCCTACATAGCCAACAGTTGTCGTAAAGTTATTAAACGTTCTCTAAGTCTAATAGAAAGTCTTACATCGTGTAATGACTAAACTAAAAGGTCGCCACACATCTTTTCTGATGTACATACAGACCTTCATACGCAGGCCTCATCTCTGTTATGCATTATGATTCTGGAATATCTTCTTCTCTCTTTTCGTATCAATATTATTTCTTTCTCCTCATCTTATCTTTTTTCTGATTGCTGATTATTCTTTCTTCTTATTTCGTTTGCAAAGCTTTTAGTCCCATAAATAATACTTTTCAAACATTTTCGAGGTATATAATTACTAAATTTACCAATGCATCAAGGTATTTAACCCTCATAATCCTGTTAGCTTCAAATTATTGAATGCGAGAAAAGTTGATATATGTATGGAAATTTTGAAATAAACAAAATAATTTAGATAAACCAAGACTTTTATGTTGACGTTCGATATATAGTGTTGGTTTCCATCGTGTAATATGACAATACCGTGTAGGTAGTATCGAAAAACAAGAAAAAACATGAGTATTGCAGCTAAATGCATATTTCATTCGTTGATTCAAGAGATTGATACAAATGGTACAAGTTCAACAAAGTATTTCTTTAGATTCGACAATTCAAAGAAAACAAACGAAAACAAAAATATAGCCATAAGTTAACTTCTGCAGAGGAACACATATATATAAATTAATATTTAACCACACAGTACATTTGTATTTATGTATGATTGCATATGCATATTAAGATAAACAATCAAAAGAAAGCAAAATTACAAATAGTAACTACCAGTAATTTAAAATTTGGCTTCTTTGGTCGCTCGTAATCGGTTGTCCTCAAATATAGTTCCTTTCGTGTTGATGTTTGTAAAATCGTATAGTATCATTTTCGTGAGAATCCAATGGCTTATAATTATTAGTTGCATTATTTCTTGATAGTGAAATATGATATAATGTTAATATTTTTCAGGTGGTATTGTCGGACTATTTCGTGTCAAATTTGTATGAAAGGCAACTATGTCTGTTTGATATTCAGACATTTCTTTGCGATAGAATAAAATCTCCTAGAAATCCTATGTTAAAATAATAAAGTTCTTGCTTCCTTGTGTTTTATTACTTAATTTGATGTCTTCGCTGTTCAGCACAAGTGAACACACGCATTATCATCGTTTCACTGGGAACCACAGAGCTGAAACCTAAACATTTACGTTAGCAGGGACGTAACCCCGTCGAAAATTCTTGTCATTTTGGCAGTGAAAGACATGTAGATTTTTGTAATAATTGTAAAGTGTTGTTCCCGAAAACACGTTAGCTGCTGATTTACTGAATGGTGCACGAAAATAATGATTGCAAGGTGCAGACAAAGAAATTTTGCAGTCACTTGACATTAAAAATACTGTCTTTTATTAAAAAATGATATCCTACATAGCCAACAGTTGTCGTAAAGTTATTAAACGTTCTCTAAGTCTAATAGAAAGTCTTACATCGTGTAATGACTAAACTAAAAGGTCGCCACACATCTTTTCTGATGTACATACAGACCTTCATACGCAGGCCTCATCTCTGTTATGCATTATGATTCTGGAATATCTTCTTCTCTCTTTTCGTATCAATATTATTTCTTTCTCCTCATCTTATCTTTTTTCTGATTGCTGATTATTCTTTCTTCTTATTTCGTTTGCAAAGCTTTTAGTCCCATAAATAATACTTTTCAAACATTTTCGAGGTATATAATTACTAAATTTACCAATGCATCAAGGTATTTAACCCTCATAATCCTGTTAGCTTCAAATTATTGAATGCGAGAAAAGTTGATATATGTATGGAAATTTTGAAATAAACAAAATAATTTAGATAAACCAAGACTTTTATGTTGACGTTCGATATATAGTGTTGGTTTCCATCGTGTAATATGACAATACCGTGTAGGTAGTATCGAAAAACAAGAAAAAACATGAGTATTGCAGCTAAATGCATATTTCATTCGTTGATTCAAGAGATTGATACAAATGGTACAAGTTCAACAAAGTATTTCTTTAGATTCGACAATTCAAAGAAAACAAACGAAAACAAAAATATAGCCATAAGTTAACTTCTGCAGAGGAACACATATATATAAATTAATATTTAACCACACAGTACATTTGTATTTATGTATGATTGCATATGCATATTAAGATAAACAATCAAAAGAAAGCAAAATTACAAATAGTAACTACCAGTAATTTAAAATTTGGCTTCTTTGGTCGCTCGTAATCGGTTGTCCTCAAATATAGTTCCTTTCGTGTTGATGTTTGTAAAATCGTATAGTATCATTTTCGTGAGAATCCAATGGCTTATAATTATTAGTTGCATTATTTCTTGATAGTGAAATATGATATAATGTTAATATTTTTCAGGTGGTATTGTCGGACTATTTCGTGTCAAATTTGTATGAAAGGCAACTATGTCTGTTTGATATTCAGACATTTCTTTGCGATAGAATAAAATCTCCTAGAAATCCTATGTTAAAATAATAAAGTTCTTGCTTCCTTGTGTTTTATTACTTAATTTGATGTCTTCGCTGTTCAGCACAAGTGAACACACGCATTATCATCGTTTCACTGGGAACCACAGAGCTGAAACCTAAACATTTACGTTAGCAGGGACGTAACCCCGTCGAAAATTCTTGTCATTTTGGCAGTGAAAGACATGTAGATTTTTGTAATAATTGTAAAGTGTTGTTCCCGAAAACACGTTAGCTGCTGATTTACTGAATGGTGCACGAAAATAATGATTGCAAGGTGCAGACAAAGAAATTTTGCAGTCACTTGACATTAAAAATACTGTCTTTTATTAAAAAATGATATCCTACATAGCCAACAGTTGTCGTAAAGTTATTAAACGTTCTCTAAGTCTAATAGAAAGTCTTACATCGTGTAATGACTAAACTAAAAGGTCGCCACACATCTTTTCTGATGTACATACAGACCTTCATACGCAGGCCTCATCTCTGTTATGCATTATGATTCTGGAATATCTTCTTCTCTCTTTTCGTATCAATATTATTTCTTTCTCCTCATCTTATCTTTTTTCTGATTGCTGATTATTCTTTCTTCTTATTTCGTTTGCAAAGCTTTTAGTCCCATAAATAATACTTTTCAAACATTTTCGAGGTATATAATTACTAAATTTACCAATGCATCAAGGTATTTAACCCTCATAATCCTGTTAGCTTCAAATTATTGAATGCGAGAAAAGTTGATATATGTATGGAAATTTTGAAATAAACAAAATAATTTAGATAAACCAAGACTTTTATGTTGACGTTCGATATATAGTGTTGGTTTCCATCGTGTAATATGACAATACCGTGTAGGTAGTATCGAAAAACAAGAAAAAACATGAGTATTGCAGCTAAATGCATATTTCATTCGTTGATTCAAGAGATTGATACAAATGGTACAAGTTCAACAAAGTATTTCTTTAGATTCGACAATTCAAAGAAAACAAACGAAAACAAAAATATAGCCATAAGTTAACTTCTGCAGAGGAACACATATATATAAATTAATATTTAACCACACAGTACATTTGTATTTATGTATGATTGCATATGCATATTAAGATAAACAATCAAAAGAAAGCAAAATTACAAATAGTAACTACCAGTAATTTAAAATTTGGCTTCTTTGGTCGCTCGTAATCGGTTGTCCTCAAATATAGTTCCTTTCGTGTTGATGTTTGTAAAATCGTATAGTATCATTTTCGTGAGAATCCAATGGCTTATAATTATTAGTTGCATTATTTCTTGATAGTGAAATATGATATAATGTTAATATTTTTCAGGTGGTATTGTCGGACTATTTCGTGTCAAATTTGTATGAAAGGCAACTATGTCTGTTTGATATTCAGACATTTCTTTGCGATAGAATAAAATCTCCTAGAAATCCTATGTTAAAATAATAAAGTTCTTGCTTCCTTGTGTTTTATTACTTAATTTGATGTCTTCGCTGTTCAGCACAAGTGAACACACGCATTATCATCGTTTCACTGGGAACCACAGAGCTGAAACCTAAACATTTACGTTAGCAGGGACGTAACCCCGTCGAAAATTCTTGTCATTTTGGCAGTGAAAGACATGTAGATTTTTGTAATAATTGTAAAGTGTTGTTCCCGAAAACACGTTAGCTGCTGATTTACTGAATGGTGCACGAAAATAATGATTGCAAGGTGCAGACAAAGAAATTTTGCAGTCACTTGACATTAAAAATACTGTCTTTTATTAAAAAATGATATCCTACATAGCCAACAGTTGTCGTAAAGTTATTAAACGTTCTCTAAGTCTAATAGAAAGTCTTACATCGTGTAATGACTAAACTAAAAGGTCGCCACACATCTTTTCTGATGTACATACAGACCTTCATACGCAGGCCTCATCTCTGTTATGCATTATGATTCTGGAATATCTTCTTCTCTCTTTTCGTATCAATATTATTTCTTTCTCCTCATCTTATCTTTTTTCTGATTGCTGATTATTCTTTCTTCTTATTTCGTTTGCAAAGCTTTTAGTCCCATAAATAATACTTTTCAAACATTTTCGAGGTATATAATTACTAAATTTACCAATGCATCAAGGTATTTAACCCTCATAATCCTGTTAGCTTCAAATTATTGAATGCGAGAAAAGTTGATATATGTATGGAAATTTTGAAATAAACAAAATAATTTAGATAAACCAAGACTTTAATGTTGACGTTCGATATATAGTGTTGGTTTCCATCGTGTAATATGACAATACCGTGTAGGTAGTATCGAAAAACAAGAAAAAACATGAGTATTGCAGCTAAATGCATATTTCATTCGTTGATTCAAGAGATTGATACAAATGGTACAAGTTCAACAAAGTATTTCTTTAGATTCGACAATTCAAAGAAAACAAACGAAAACAAAAATATAGCCATAAGTTAACTTCTGCAGAGGAACACATATATATAAATTAATATTTAACCACACAGTACATTTGTATTTATGTATGATTTCATATGTATATTAAGATAAACAATCAAAAGAAAGCAAAATTACAAATAGTAACTACCAGTAATTTAAAATTTGGCTTCTTTGGTCGCTCGTAATCGGTTGTCCTCAAATATAGTTCCTTTCGTGTTGATGTTTGTAAAATCGTATAGTATCATTTTCGTGAGAATCCAATGGCTTATAATTATTAGTTGCATTATTTCTTGATAGTGAAATATGATATAATGTTAATATTTTTCAGGTGGTATTGTCGGACTATTTCGTGTCAAATTTGTATGAAAGGCAACTATGTCTGTTTGATATTCAGACATTTCTTTGCGATAGAATAAAATCTCCTAGAAATCCTATGTTAAAATAATAAAGTTCTTGCTTCCTTGTGTTTTATTACTTAATTTGATGTCTTCGCTGTTCAGCACAAGTGAACACACGCATTATCATCGTTTCACTGGGAACCACAGAGCTGAAACCTAAACATTTACGTTAGCAGGGACGTAACCCCGTCGAAAATTCTTGTCATTTTGGCAGTGAAAGACATGTAGATTTTTGTAATAATTGTAAAGTGTTGTTCCCGAAAACACGTTAGCTGCTGATTTACTGAATGGTGCACGAAAATAATGATTGCAAGGTGCAGACAAAGAAATTTTGCAGTCACTTGACATTAAAAATACTGTCTTTTATTAAAAAATGATATCCTACATAGCCAACAGTTGTCGTAAAGTTATTAAACGTTCTCTAAGTCTAATAGAAAGTCTTACATCGTGTAATGACTAAACTAAAAGGTCGCCACACATCTTTTTTGATGTACATACAGACCTTCATACGCAGGCCTCATCTCTGTTATGCATTATGATTCTGGAATATCTTCTTCTCTCTTTTCGTATCAATATTATTTCTTTCTCCTCATCTTATCTTTTTTCTGATTGCTGATTATTCTTTCTTCTTATTTCGTTTGCAAAGCTTTTAGTCCCATAAATAATACTTTTCAAACATTTTCGAGGTATATAATTACTAAATTTACCAATGCATCAAGGTATTTAACCCTCATAATCCTGTTAGCTTCAAATTATTGAATGCGAGAAAAGTTGATATATGTATGGAAATTTTGAAATAAACAAAATAATTTAGATAAACCAAGACTTTTATGTTGACGTTCGATATATAGTGTTGGTTTCCATCGTGTAATATGACAATACCGTGTAGGTAGTATCGAAAAACAAGAAAAAACATGAGTATTGCAGCTAAATGCATATTTCATTCGTTGATTCAAGAGATTGATACAAATGGTACAAGTTCAACAAAGTATTTCTTTAGATTCGACAATTCAAAGAAAACAAACGAAAACAAAAATATAGCCATAAGTTAACTTCTGCAGAGGAACACATATATATAAATTAATATTTAACCACACAGTACATTTGTATTTATGTATGATTTCATATGTATATTAAGATAAACAATCAAAAGAAAGCAAAATTACAAATAGTAACTACCAGTAATTTAAAATTTGGCTTCTTTGGTCGCTCGTAATCGGTTGTCCTCAAATATAGTTCCTTTCGTGTTGATGTTTGTAAAATCGTATAGTATCATTTTCGTGAGAATCCAATGGCTTATAATTATTAGTTGCATTATTTCTTGATAGTGAAATATGATATAATGTTAATATTTTTCAGGTGGTATTGTCGGACTATTTCGTGTCAAATTTGTATGAAAGGCAACTATGTCTGTTTGATATTCAGACATTTCTTTGCGATAGAATAAAATCTCCTAGAAATCCTATGTTAAAATAATAAAGTTCTTGCTTCCTTGTGTTTTATTACTTAATTTGATGTCTTCGCTGTTCAGCACAAGTGAACACACGCATTATCATCGTTTCACTGGGAACCACAGAGCTGAAACCTAAACATTTACGTTAGCAGGGACGTAACCCCGTCGAAAATTCTTGTCATTTTGGCAGTGAAAGACATGTAGATTTTTGTAATAATTGTAAAGTGTTGTTCCCGAAAACACGTTAGCTGCTGATTTACTGAATGGTGCACGAAAATAATGATTGCAAGGTGCAGACAAAGAAATTTTGCAGTCACTTGACATTAAAAATACTGTCTTTTATTAAAAAATGATATCCTACATAGCCAACAGTTGTCGTAAAGTTATTAAACGTTCTCTAAGTCTAATAGAAAGTCTTACATCGTGTAATGACTAAACTAAAAGGTCGCCACACATCTTTTTTGATGTACATACAGACCTTCATACGCAGGCCTCATCTCTGTTATGCATTATGATTCTGGAATATCTTCTTCTCTCTTTTCGTATCAATATTATTTCTTTCTCCTCATCTTATCTTTTTTCTGATTGCTGATTATTCTTTCTTCTTATTTCGTTTGCAAAGCTTTTAGTCCCATAAATAATACTTTTCAAACATTTTCGAGGTATATAATTACTAAATTTACCAATGCATCAAGGTATTTAACCCTCATAATCCTGTTAGCTTCAAATTATTGAATGCGAGAAAAGTTGATATATGTATGGAAATTTTGAAATAAACAAAATAATTTAGATAAACCAAGACTTTTATGTTGACGTTCGATATATAGTGTTGGTTTCCATCGTGTAATATGACAATACCGTGTAGGTAGTATCGAAAAACAAGAAAAAACATGAGTATTGCAGCTAAATGCATATTTCATTCGTTGATTCAAGAGATTGATACAAATGGTACAAGTTCAACAAAGTATTTCTTTAGATTCGACAATTCAAAGAAAACAAACGAAAACAAAAATATAGCCATAAGTTAACTTCTGCAGAGGAACACATATATATAAATTAATATTTAACCACACAGTACATTTGTATTTATGTATGATTTCATATGTATATTAAGATAAACAATCAAAAGAAAGCAAAATTACAAATAGTAACTACCAGTAATTTAAAATTTGGCTTCTTTGGTCGCTCGTAATCGGTTGTCCTCAAATATAGTTCCTTTCGTGTTGATGTTTGTAAAATCGTATAGTATCATTTTCGTGAGAATCCAATGGCTTATAATTATTAGTTGCATTATTTCTTGATAGTGAAATATGATATAATGTTAATATTTTTCAGGTGGTATTGTCGGACTATTTCGTGTCAAATTTGTATGAAAGGCAACTATGTCTGTTTGATATTCAGACATTTCTTTGCGATAGAATAAAATCTCCTAGAAATCCTATGTTAAAATAATAAAGTTCTTGCTTCCTTGTGTTTTATTACTTAATTTGATGTCTTCGCTGTTCAGCACAAGTGAACACACGCATTATCATCGTTTCACTGGGAACCACAGAGCTGAAACCTAAACATTTACGTTAGCAGGGACGTAACCCCGTCGAAAATTCTTGTCATTTTGGCAGTGAAAGACATGTAGATTTTTGTAATAATTGTAAAGTGTTGTTCCCGAAAACACGTTAGCTGCTGATTTACTGAATGGTGCACGAAAATAATGATTGCAAGGTGCAGACAAAGAAATTTTGCAGTCACTTGACATTAAAAATACTGTCTTTTATTAAAAAATGATATCCTACATAGCCAACAGTTGTCGTAAAGTTATTAAACGTTCTCTAAGTCTAATAGAAAGTCTTACATCGTGTAATGACTAAACTAAAAGGTCGCCACACATCTTTTTTGATGTACATACAGACCTTCATACGCAGGCCTCATCTCTGTTATGCATTATGATTCTGGAATATCTTCTTCTCTCTTTTCGTATCAATATTATTTCTTTCTCCTCATCTTATCTTTTTTCTGATTGCTGATTATTCTTTCTTCTTATTTCGTTTGCAAAGCTTTTAGTCCCATAAATAATACTTTTCAAACATTTTCGAGGTATATAATTACTAAATTTACCAATGCATCAAGGTATTTAACCCTCATAATCCTGTTAGCTTCAAATTATTGAATGCGAGAAAAGTTGATATATGTATGGAAATTTTGAAATAAACAAAATAATTTAGATAAACCAAGACTTTTATGTTGACGTTCGATATATAGTGTTGGTTTCCATCGTGTAATATGACAATACCGTGTAGGTAGTATCGAAAAACAAGAAAAAACATGAGTATTGCAGCTAAATGCATATTTCATTCGTTGATTCAAGAGATTGATACAAATGGTACAAGTTCAACAAAGTATTTCTTTAGATTCGACAATTCAAAGAAAACAAACGAAAACAAAAATATAGCCATAAGTTAACTTCTGCAGAGGAACACATATATATAAATTAATATTTAACCACACAGTACATTTGTATTTATGTATGATTTCATATGTATATTAAGATAAACAATCAAAAGAAAGCAAAATTACAAATAGTAACTACCAGTAATTTAAAATTTGGCTTCTTTGGTCGCTCGTAATCGGTTGTCCTCAAATATAGTTCCTTTCGTGTTGATGTTTGTAAAATCGTATAGTATCATTTTCGTGAGAATCCAATGGCTTATAATTATTAGTTGCATTATTTCTTGATAGTGAAATATGATATAATGTTAATATTTTTCAGGTGGTATTGTCGGACTATTTCGTGTCAAATTTGTATGAAAGGCAACTATGTCTGTTTGATATTCAGACATTTCTTTGCGATAGAATAAAATCTCCTAGAAATCCTATGTTAAAATAATAAAGTTCTTGCTTCCTTGTGTTTTATTACTTAATTTGATGTCTTCGCTGTTCAGCACAAGTGAACACACGCATTATCATCGTTTCACTGGGAACCACAGAGCTGAAACCTAAACATTTACGTTAGCAGGGACGTAACCCCGTCGAAAATTCTTGTCATTTTGGCAGTGAAAGACATGTAGATTTTTGTAATAATTGTAAAGTGTTGTTCCCGAAAACACGTTAGCTGCTGATTTACTGAATGGTGCACGAAAATAATGATTGCAAGGTGCAGACAAAGAAATTTTGCAGTCACTTGACATTAAAAATACTGTCTTTTATTAAAAAATGATATCCTACATAGCCAACAGTTGTCGTAAAGTTATTAAACGTTCTCTAAGTCTAATAGAAAGTCTTACATCGTGTAATGACTAAACTAAAAGGTCGCCACACATCTTTTCTGATGTACATACAGACCTTCATACGCAGGCCTCATCTCTGTTATGCATTATGATTCTGGAATATCTTCTTCTCTCTTTTCGTATCAATATTATTTCTTTCTCCTCATCTTATCTTTTTTCTGATTGCTGATTATTCTTTCTTCTTATTTCGTTTGCAAAGCTTTTAGTCCCATAAATAATACTTTTCAAACATTTTCGAGGTATATAATTACTAAATTTACCAATGCATCAAGGTATTTAACCCTCATAATCCTGTTAGCTTCAAATTATTGAATGCGAGAAAAGTTGATATATGTATGGAAATTTTGAAATAAACAAAATAATTTAGATAAACCAAGACTTTTATGTTGACGTTCGATATATAGTGTTGGTTTCCATCGTGTAATATGACAATACCGTGTAGGTAGTATCGAAAAACAAGAAAAAACATGAGTATTGCAGCTAAATGCATATTTCATTCGTTGATTCAAGAGATTGATACAAATGGTACAAGTTCAACAAAGTATTTCTTTAGATTCGACAATTCAAAGAAGACAAACGAAAACAAAAATATAGCCATAAGTTAACTTCTGCAGAGGAACACATATATATAAATTAATATTTAACCACACAGTACATTTGTATTTATGTATGATTTCATATGTATATTAAGATAAACAATCAAAAGAAAGCAAAATTACAAATAGTAACTACCAGTAATTTAAAATTTGGCTTCTTTGGTCGCTCGTAATCGGTTGTCCTCAAATATAGTTCCTTTCGTGTTGATGTTTGTAAAATCGTATAGTATCATTTTCGTGAGAATCCAATGGCTTATAATTATTAGTTGCATTATTTCTTGATAGTGAAATATGATATAATGTTAATATTTTTCAGGTGGTATTGTCGGACTATTTCGTGTCAAATTTGTATGAAAGGCAACTATGTCTGTTTGATATTCAGACATTTCTTTGCGATAGAATAAAATCTCCTAGAAATCCTATGTTAAAATAATAAAGTTCTTGCTTCCTTGTGTTTTATTACTTAATTTGATGTCTTCGCTGTTCAGCACAAGTGAACACACGCATTATCATCGTTTCACTGGGAACCACAGAGCTGAAACCTAAACATTTACGTTAGCAGGGACGTAACCCCGTCGAAAATTCTTGTCATTTTGGCAGTGAAAGACATGTAGATTTTTGTAATAATTGTAAAGTGTTGTTCCCGAAAACACGTTAGCTGCTGATTTACTGAATGGTGCACGAAAATAATGATTGCAAGGTGCAGACAAAGAAATTTTGCAGTCACTTGACATTAAAAATACTGTCTTTTATTAAAAAATGATATCCTACATAGCCAACAGTTGTCGTAAAGTTATTAAACGTTCTCTAAGTCTAATAGAAAGTCTTACATCGTGTAATGACTAAACTAAAAGGTCGCCACACATCTTTTCTGATGTACATACAGACCTTCATACGCAGGCCTCATCTCTGTTATGCATTATGATTCTGGAATATCTTCTTCTCTCTTTTCGTATCAATATTATTTCTTTCTCCTCATCTTATCTTTTTTCTGATTGCTGATTATTCTTTCTTCTTATTTCGTTTGCAAAGCTTTTAGTCCCATAAATAATACTTTTCAAACATTTTCGAGGTATATAATTACTAAATTTACCAATGCATCAAGGTATTTAACCCTCATAATCCTGTTAGCTTCAAATTATTGAATGCGAGAAAAGTTGATATATGTATGGAAATTTTGAAATAAACAAAATAATTTAGATAAACCAAGACTTTTATGTTGACGTTCGATATATAGTGTTGGTTTCCATCGTGTAATATGACAATACCGTGTAGGTAGTATCGAAAAACAAGAAAAAACATGAGTATTGCAGCTAAATGCATATTTCATTCGTTGATTCAAGAGATTGATACAAATGGTACAAGTTCAACAAAGTATTTCTTTAGATTCGACAATTCAAAGAAAACAAACGAAAACAAAAATATAGCCATAAGTTAACTTCTGCAGAGGAACACATATATATAAATTAATATTTAACCACACAGTACATTTGTATTTATGTATGATTTCATATGTATATTAAGATAAACAATCAAAAGAAAGCAAAATTACAAATAGTAACTACCAGTAATTTAAAATTTGGCTTCTTTGGTCGCTCGTAATCGGTTGTCCTCAAATATAGTTCCTTTCGTGTTGATGTTTGTAAAATCGTATAGTATCATTTTCGTGAGAATCCAATGGCTTATAATTATTAGTTGCATTATTTCTTGATAGTGAAATATGATATAATGTTAATATTTTTCAGGTGGTATTGTCGGACTATTTCGTGTCAAATTTGTATGAAAGGCAACTATGTCTGTTTGATATTCAGACATTTCTTTGCGATAGAATAAAATCTCCTAGAAATCCTATGTTAAAATAATAAAGTTCTTGCTTCCTTGTGTTTTATTACTTAATTTGATGTCTTCGCTGTTCAGCACAAGTGAACACACGCATTATCATCGTTTCACTGGGAACCACAGAGCTGAAACCTAAACATTTACGTTAGCAGGGACGTAACCCCGTCGAAAATTCTTGTCATTTTGGCAGTGAAAGACATGTAGATTTTTGTAATAATTGTAAAGTGTTGTTCCCGAAAACACGTTAGCTGCTGATTTACTGAATGGTGCACGAAAATAATGATTGCAAGGTGCAGACAAAGAAATTTTGCAGTCACTTGACATTAAAAATACTGTCTTTTATTAAAAAATGATATCCTACATAGCCAACAGTTGTCGTAAAGTTATTAAACGTTCTCTAAGTCTAATAGAAAGTCTTACATCGTGTAATGACTAAACTAAAAGGTCGCCACACATCTTTTCTGATGTACATACAGACCTTCATACGCAGGCCTCATCTCTGTTATGCATTATGATTCTGGAATATCTTCTTCTCTCTTTTCGTATCAATATTATTTCTTTCTCCTCATCTTATCTTTTTTCTGATTGCTGATTATTCTTTCTTCTTATTTCGTTTGCAAAGCTTTTAGTCCCATAAATAATACTTTTCAAACATTTTCGAGGTATATAATTACTAAATTTACCAATGCATCAAGGTATTTAACCCTCATAATCCTGTTAGCTTCAAATTATTGAATGCGAGAAAAGTTGATATATGTATGGAAATTTTGAAATAAACAAAATAATTTAGATAAACCAAGACTTTTATGTTGACGTTCGATATATAGTGTTGGTTTCCATCGTGTAATATGACAATACCGTGTAGGTAGTATCGAAAAACAAGAAAAAACATGAGTATTGCAGCTAAATGCATATTTCATTCGTTGATTCAAGAGATTGATACAAATGGTACAAGTTCAACAAAGTATTTCTTTAGATTCGACAATTCAAAGAAAACAAACGAAAACAAAAATATAGCCATAAGTTAACTTCTGCAGAGGAACACATATATATAAATTAATATTTAACCACACAGTACATTTGTATTTATGTATGATTTCATATGTATATTAAGATAAACAATCAAAAGAAAGCAAAATTACAAATAGTAACTACCAGTAATTTAAAATTTGGCTTCTTTGGTCGCTCGTAATCGGTTGTCCTCAAATATAGTTCCTTTCGTGTTGATGTTTGTAAAATCGTATAGTATCATTTTCGTGAGAATCCAATGGCTTATAATTATTAGTTGCATTATTTCTTGATAGTGAAATATGATATAATGTTAATATTTTTCAGGTGGTATTGTCGGACTATTTCGTGTCAAATTTGTATGAAAGGCAACTATGTCTGTTTGATATTCAGACATTTCTTTGCGATAGAATAAAATCTCCTAGAAATCCTATGTTAAAATAATAAAGTTCTTGCTTCCTTGTGTTTTATTACTTAATTTGATGTCTTCGCTGTTCAGCACAAGTGAACACACGCATTATCATCGTTTCACTGGGAACCACAGAGCTGAAACCTAAACATTTACGTTAGCAGGGACGTAACCCCGTCGAAAATTCTTGTCATTTTGGCAGTGAAAGACATGTAGATTTTTGTAATAATTGTAAAGTGTTGTTCCCGAAAACACGTTAGCTGCTGATTTACTGAATGGTGCACGAAAATAATGATTGCAAGGTGCAGACAAAGAAATTTTGCAGTCACTTGACATTAAAAATACTGTCTTTTATTAAAAAATGATATCCTACATAGCCAACAGTTGTCGTAAAGTTATTAAACGTTCTCTAAGTCTAATAGAAAGTCTTACATCGTGTAATGACTAAACTAAAAGGTCGCCACACATCTTTTCTGATGTACATACAGACCTTCATACGCAGGCCTCATCTCTGTTATGCATTATGATTCTGGAATATCTTCTTCTCTCTTTTCGTATCAATATTATTTCTTTCTCCTCATCTTATCTTTTTTCTGATTGCTGATTATTCTTTCTTCTTATTTCGTTTGCAAAGCTTTTAGTCCCATAAATAATACTTTTCAAACATTTTCGAGGTATATAATTACTAAATTTACCAATGCATCAAGGTATTTAACCCTCATAATCCTGTTAGCTTCAAATTATTGAATGCGAGAAAAGTTGATATATGTATGGAAATTTTGAAATAAACAAAATAATTTAGATAAACCAAGACTTTTATGTTGACGTTCGATATATAGTGTTGGTTTCCATCGTGTAATATGACAATACCGTGTAGGTAGTATCGAAAAACAAGAAAAAACATGAGTATTGCAGCTAAATGCATATTTCATTCGTTGATTCAAGAGATTGATACAAATGGTACAAGTTCAACAAAGTATTTCTTTAGATTCGACAATTCAAAGAAAACAAACGAAAACAAAAATATAGCCATAAGTTAACTTCTGCAGAGGAACACATATATATAAATTAATATTTAACCACACAGTACATTTGTATTTATGTATGATTTCATATGTATATTAAGATAAACAATCAAAAGAAAGCAAAATTACAAATAGTAACTACCAGTAATTTAAAATTTGGCTTCTTTGGTCGCTCGTAATCGGTTGTCCTCAAATATAGTTCCTTTCGTGTTGATGTTTGTAAAATCGTATAATATCATTTTCGTGAGAATCCAATGGCTTATAATTATTAGTTGCATTATTTCTTGATAGTGAAATATGATATAATGTTAATATTTTTCAGGTGGTATTGTCGGACTATTTCGTGTCAAATTTGTATGAAAGGCAACTATGTCTGTTTGATATTCAGACATTTCTTTGCGATAGAATAAAATCTCCTAGAAATCCTATGTTAAAATAATAAAGTTCTTGCTTCCTTGTGTTTTATTACTTAATTTGATGTCTTCGCTGTTCAGCACAAGTGAACACACGCATTATCATCGTTTCACTGGGAACCACAGAGCTGAAACCTAAACATTTACGTTAGCAGGGACGTAACCCCGTCGAAAATTCTTGTCATTTTGGCAGTGAAAGACATGTAGATTTTTGTAATAATTGTAAAGTGTTGTTCCCGAAAACACGTTAGCTGCTGATTTACTGAATGGTGCACGAAAATAATGATTGCAAGGTGCAGACAAAGAAATTTTGCAGTCACTTGACATTAAAAATACTGTCTTTTATTAAAAAATGATATCCTACATAGCCAACAGTTGTCGTAAAGTTATTAAACGTTCTCTAAGTCTAATAGAAAGTCTTACATCGTGTAATGACTAAACTAAAAGGTCGCCACACATCTTTTCTGATGTACATACAGACCTTCATACGCAGGCCTCATCTCTGTTATGCATTATGATTCTGGAATATCTTCTTCTCTCTTTTCGTATCAATATTATTTCTTTCTCCTCATCTTATCTTTTTTCTGATTGCTGATTATTCTTTCTTCTTATTTCGTTTGCAAAGCTTTTAGTCCCATAAATAATACTTTTCAAACATTTTCGAGGTATATAATTACTAAATTTACCAATGCATCAAGGTATTTAACCCTCATAATCCTGTTAGCTTCAAATTATTGAATGCGAGAAAAGTTGATATATGTATGGAAATTTTGAAATAAACAAAATAATTTAGATAAACCAAGACTTTTATGTTGACGTTCGATATATAGTGTTGGTTTCCATCGTGTAATATGACAATACCGTGTAGGTAGTATCGAAAAACAAGAAAAAACATGAGTATTGCAGCTAAATGCATATTTCATTCGTTGATTCAAGAGATTGATACAAATGGTACAAGTTCAACAAAGTATTTCTTTAGATTCGACAATTCAAAGAAAACAAACGAAAACAAAAATATAGCCATAAGTTAACTTCTGCAGAGGAACACATATATATAAATTAATATTTAACCACACAGTACATTTGTATTTATGTATGATTTCATATGTATATTAAGATAAACAATCAAAAGAAAGCAAAATTACAAATAGTAACTACCAGTAATTTAAAATTTGGCTTCTTTGGTCGCTCGTAATCGGTTGTTCTCAAATATAGTTCCTTTCGTGTTGATGTTTGTAAAATCGTATAGTATCATTTTCGTGAGAATCCAATGGCTTATAATTATTAGTTGCATTATTTCTTGATAGTGAAATATGATATAATGTTAATATTTTTCAGGTGGTATTGTCGGACTATTTCGTGTCAAATTTGTATGAAAGGCAACTATGTCTGTTTGATATTCAGACATTTCTTTGCGATAGAATAAAATCTCCTAGAAATCCTATGTTAAAATAATAAAGTTCTTGCTTCCTTGTGTTTTATTACTTAATTTGATGTCTTCGCTGTTCAGCACAAGTGAACACACGCATTATCATCGTTTCACTGGGAACCACAGAGCTGAAACCTAAACATTTACGTTAGCAGGGACGTAACCCCGTCGAAAATTCTTGTCATTTTGGCAGTGAAAGACATGTAGATTTTTGTAATAATTGTAAAGTGTTGTTCCCGAAAACACGTTAGCTGCTGATTTACTGAATGGTGCACGAAAATAATGATTGCAAGGTGCAGACAAAGAAATTTTGCAGTCACTTGACATTAAAAATACTGTCTTTTATTAAAAAATGATATCCTACATAGCCAACAGTTGTCGTAAAGTTATTAAACGTTCTCTAAGTCTAATAGAAAGTCTTACATCGTGTAATGACTAAACTAAAAGGTCGCCACACATCTTTTCTGATGTACATACAGACCTTCATACGCAGGCCTCATCTCTGTTATGCATTATGATTCTGGAATATCTTCTTCTCTCTTTTCGTATCAATATTATTTCTTTCTCCTCATCTTATCTTTTTTCTGATTGCTGATTATTCTTTCTTCTTATTTCGTTTGCAAAGCTTTTAGTCCCATAAATAATACTTTTCAAACATTTTCGAGGTATATAATTACTAAATTTACCAATGCATCAAGGTATTTAACCCTCATAATCCTGTTAGCTTCAAATTATTGAATGCGAGAAAAGTTGATATATGTATGGAAATTTTGAAATAAACAAAATAATTTAGATAAACCAAGACTTTTATGTTGACGTTCGATATATAGTGTTGGTTTCCATCGTGTAATATGACAATACCGTGTAGGTAGTATCGAAAAACAAGAAAAAACATGAGTATTGCAGCTAAATGCATATTTCATTCGTTGATTCAAGAGATTGATACAAATGGTACAAGTTCAACAAAGTATTTCTTTAGATTCGACAATTCAAAGAAAACAAACGAAAACAAAAATATAGCCATAAGTTAACTTCTGCAGAGGAACACATATATATAAATTAATATTTAACCACACAGTACATTTGTATTTATGTATGATTTCATATGTATATTAAGATAAACAATCAAAAGAAAGCAAAATTACAAATAGTAACTACCAGTAATTTAAAATTTGGCTTCTTTGGTCGCTCGTAATCGGTTGTCCTCAAATATAGTTCCTTTCGTGTTGATGTTTGTAAAATCGTATAGTATCATTTTCGTGAGAATCCAATGGCTTATAATTATTAGTTGCATTATTTCTTGATAGTGAAATATGATATAATGTTAATATTTTTCAGGTGGTATTGTCGGACTATTTCGTGTCAAATTTGTATGAAAGGCAACTATGTCTGTTTGATATTCAGACATTTCTTTGCGATAGAATAAAATCTCCTAGAAATCCTATGTTAAAATAATAAAGTTCTTGCTTCCTTGTGTTTTATTACTTAATTTGATGTCTTCGCTGTTCAGCACAAGTGAACACACGCATTATCATCGTTTCACTGGGAACCACAGAGCTGAAACCTAAACATTTACGTTAGCAGGGACGTAACCCCGTCGAAAATTCTTGTCATTTTGGCAGTGAAAGACATGTAGATTTTTGTAATAATTGTAAAGTGTTGTTCCCGAAAACACGTTAGCTGCTGATTTACTGAATGGTGCACGAAAATAATGATTGCAAGGTGCAGACAAAGAAATTTTGCAGTCACTTGACATTAAAAATACTGTCTTTTATTAAAAAATGATATCCTACATAGCCAACAGTTGTCGTAAAGTTATTAAACGTTCTCTAAGTCTAATAGAAAGTCTTACATCGTGTAATGACTAAACTAAAAGGTCGCCACACATCTTTTCTGATGTACATACAGACCTTCATACGCAGGCCTCATCTCTGTTATGCATTATGATTCTGGAATATCTTCTTCTCTCTTTTCGTATCAATATTATTTCTTTCTCCTCATCTTATCTTTTTTCTGATTGCTGATTATTCTTTCTTCTTATTTCGTTTGCAAAGCTTTTAGTCCCATAAATAATACTTTTCAAACATTTTCGAGGTATATAATTACTAAATTTACCAATGCATCAAGGTATTTAACCCTCATAATCCTGTTAGCTTCAAATTATTGAATGCGAGAAAAGTTGATATATGTATGGAAATTTTGAAATAAACAAAATAATTTAGATAAACCAAGACTTTTATGTTGACGTTCGATATATAGTGTTGGTTTCCATCGTGTAATATGACAATACCGTGTAGGTAGTATCGAAAAACAAGAAAAAACATGAGTATTGCAGCTAAATGCATATTTCATTCGTTGATTCAAGAGATTGATACAAATGGTACAAGTTCAACAAAGTATTTCTTTAGATTCGACAATTCAAAGAAAACAAACGAAAACAAAAATATAGCCATAAGTTAACTTCTGCAGAGGAACACATATATATAAATTAATATTTAACCACACAGTACATTTGTATTTATGTATGATTTCATATGTATATTAAGATAAACAATCAAAAGAAAGCAAAATTACAAATAGTAACTACCAGTAATTTAAAATTTGGCTTCTTTGGTCGCTCGTAATCGGTTGTTCTCAAATATAGTTCCTTTCGTGTTGATGTTTGTAAAATCGTATAGTATCATTTTCGTGAGAATCCAATGGCTTATAATTATTAGTTGCATTATTTCTTGATAGTGAAATATGATATAATGTTAATATTTTTCAGGTGGTATTGTCGGACTATTTCGTGTCAAATTTGTATGAAAGGCAACTATGTCTGTTTGATATTCAGACATTTCTTTGCGATAGAATAAAATCTCCTAGAAATCCTATGTTAAAATAATAAAGTTCTTGCTTCCTTGTGTTTTATTACTTAATTTGATGTCTTCGCTGTTCAGCACAAGTGAACACACGCATTATCATCGTTTCACTGGGAACCACAGAGCTGAAACCTAAACATTTACGTTAGCAGGGACGTAACCCCGTCGAAAATTCTTGTCATTTTGGCAGTGAAAGACATGTAGATTTTTGTAATAATTGTAAAGTGTTGTTCCCGAAAACACGTTAGCTGCTGATTTACTGAATGGTGCACGAAAATAATGATTGCAAGGTGCAGACAAAGAAATTTTGCAGTCACTTGACATTAAAAATACTGTCTTTTATTAAAAAATGATATCCTACATAGCCAACAGTTGTCGTAAAGTTATTAAACGTTCTCTAAGTCTAATAGAAAGTCTTACATCGTGTAATGACTAAACTAAAAGGTCGCCACACATCTTTTCTGATGTACATACAGACCTTCATACGCAGGCCTCATCTCTGTTATGCATTATGATTCTGGAATATCTTCTTCTCTCTGTTCGTATCAATATTATTTCTTTCTCCTCATCTTATCTTTTTTCTGATTGCTGATTATTCTTTCTTCTTATTTCGTTTGCAAAGCTTTTAGTCCCATAAATAATACTTTTCAAACATTTTCGAGGTATATAATTACTAAATTTACCAATGCATCAAGGTATTTAACCCTCATAATCCTGTTAGCTTCAAATTATTGAATGCGAGAAAAGTTGATATATGTATGGAAATTTTGAAATAAACAAAATAATTTAGATAAACCAAGACTTTTATGTTGACGTTCGATATATAGTGTTGGTTTCCATCGTGTAATATGACAATACCGTGTAGGTAGTATCGAAAAACAAGAAAAAACATGAGTATTGCAGCTAAATGCATATTTCATTCGTTGATTCAAGAGATTGATACAAATGGTACAAGTTCAACAAAGTATTTCTTTAGATTCGACAATTCAAAGAAAACAAACGAAAACAAAAATATAGCCATAAGTTAACTTCTGCAGAGGAACACATATATATAAATTAATATTTAACCACACAGTACATTTGTATTTATGTATGATTTCATATGTATATTAAGATAAACAATCAAAAGAAAGCAAAATTACAAATAGTAACTACCAGTAATTTAAAATTTGGCTTCTTTGGTCGCTCGTAATCGGTTGTCCTCAAATATAGTTCCTTTCGTGTTGATGTTTGTAAAATCGTATAGTATCATTTTCGTGAGAATCCAATGGCTTATAATTATTAGTTGCATTATTTCTTGATAGTGAAATATGATATAATGTTAATATTTTTCAGGTGGTATTGTCGGACTATTTCGTGTCAAATTTGTATGAAAGGCAACTATGTCTGTTTGATATTCAGACATTTCTTTGCGATAGAATAAAATCTCCTAGAAATCCTATGTTAAAATAATAAAGTTCTTGCTTCCTTGTGTTTTATTACTTAATTTGATGTCTTCGCTGTTCAGCACAAGTGAACACACGCATTATCATCGTTTCACTGGGAACCACAGAGCTGAAACCTAAACATTTACGTTAGCAGGGACGTAACCCCGTCGAAAATTCTTGTCATTTTGGCAGTGAAAGACATGTAGATTTTTGTAATAATTGTAAAGTGTTGTTCCCGAAAACACGTTAGCTGCTGATTTACTGAATGGTGCACGAAAATAATGATTGCAAGGTGCAGACAAAGAAATTTTGCAGTCACTTGACATTAAAAATACTGTCTTTTATTAAAAAATGATATCCTACATAGCCAACAGTTGTCGTAAAGTTATTAAACGTTCTCTAAGTCTAATAGAAAGTCTTACATCGTGTAATGACTAAACTAAAAGGTCGCCACACATCTTTTCTGATGTACATACAGACCTTCATACGCAGGCCTCATCTCTGTTATGCATTATGATTCTGGAATATCTTCTTCTCTCTTTTCGTATCAATATTATTTCTTTCTCCTCATCTTATCTTTTTTCTGATTGCTGATTATTCTTTCTTCTTATTTCGTTTGCAAAGCTTTTAGTCCCATAAATAATACTTTTCAAACATTTTCGAGGTATATAATTACTAAATTTACCAATGCATCAAGGTATTTAACCCTCATAATCCTGTTAGCTTCAAATTATTGAATGCGAGAAAAGTTGATATATGTATGGAAATTTTGAAATAAACAAAATAATTTAGATAAACCAAGACTTTTATGTTGACGTTCGATATATAGTGTTGGTTTCCATCGTGTAATATGACAATACCGTGTAGGTAGTATCGAAAAACAAGAAAAAACATGAGTATTGCAGCTAAATGCATATTTCATTCGTTGATTCAAGAGATTGATACAAATGGTACAAGTTCAACAAAGTATTTCTTTAGATTCGACAATTCAAAGAAAACAAACGAAAACAAAAATATAGCCATAAGTTAACTTCTGCAGAGGAACACATATATATAAATTAATATTTAACCACACAGTACATTTGTATTTATGTATGATTTCATGTGTATATTAAGATAAACAATCAAAAGAAAGCAAAATTACAAATAGTAACTACCAGTAATTTAAAATTTGGCTTCTTTGGTCGCTCGTAATCGGTTGTCCTCAAATATAGTTCCTTTCGTGTTGATGTTTGTAAAATCGTATAGTATCATTTTCGTGAGAATCCAATGGCTTATAATTATTAGTTGCATTATTTCTTGATAGTGAAATATGATATAATGTTAATATTTTTCAGGTGGTATTGTCGGACTATTTCGTGTCAAATTTGTATGAAAGGCAACTATGTCTGTTTGATATTCAGACATTTCTTTGCGATAGAATAAAATCTCCTAGAAATCCTATGTTAAAATAATAAAGTTCTTGCTTCCTTGTGTTTTATTACTTAATTTGATGTCTTCGCTGTTCAGCACAAGTGAACACACGCATTATCATCGTTTCACTGGGAACCACAGAGCTGAAACCTAAACTTTTACGTTAGCAGGGACGTAACCCCGTCGAAAATTCTTGTCATTTTGGCAGTGAAAGACATGTAGATTTTTGTAATAATTGTAAAGTGTTGTTCCCGAAAACACGTTAGCTGCTGATTTACTGAATGGTGCACGAAAATAATGATTGCAAGGTGCAGACAAAGAAATTTTGCAGTCACTTGACATTAAAAATACTGTCTTTTATTAAAAAATGATATCCTACATAGCCAACAGTTGTCGTAAAGTTATTAAACGTTCTCTAAGTCTAATAGAAAGTCTTACATCGTGTAATGACTAAACTAAAAGGTCGCCACACATCTTTTCTGATGTACATACAGACCTTCATACGCAGGCCTCATCTCTGTTATGCATTATGATTCTGGAATATCTTCTTCTCTCTTTTCGTATCAATATTATTTCTTTCTCCTCATCTTATCTTTTTTCTGATTGCTGATTATTCTTTCTTCTTATTTCGTTTGCAAAGCTTTTAGTCCCATAAATAATACTTTTCAAACATTTTCGAGGTATATAATTACTAAATTTACCAATGCATCAAGGTATTTAACCCTCATAATCCTGTTAGCTTCAAATTATTGAATGCGAGAAAAGTTGATATATGTATGGAAATTTTGAAATAAACAAAATAATTTAGATAAACCAAGACTTTTATGTTGACGTTCGATATATAGTGTTGGTTTCCATCGTGTAATATGACAATACCGTGTAGGTAGTATCGAAAAACAAGAAAAAACATGAGTATTGCAGCTAAATGCATATTTCATTCGTTGATTCAAGAGATTGATACAAATGGTACAAGTTCAACAAAGTATTTCTTTAGATTCGACAATTCAAAGAAAACAAACGAAAACAAAAATATAGCCATAAGTTAACTTCTGCAGAGGAACACATATATATAAATTAATATTTAACCACACAGTACATTTGTATTTATGTATGATTTCATATGTATATTAAGATAAACAATCAAAAGAAAGCAAAATTACAAATAGTAACTACCAGTAATTTAAAATTTGGCTTCTTTGGTCGCTCGTAATCGGTTGTTCTCAAATATAGTTCCTTTCGTGTTGATGTTTGTAAAATCGTATAGTATCATTTTCGTGAGAATCCAATGGCTTATAATTATTAGTTGCATTATTTCTTGATAGTGAAATATGATATAATGTTAATATTTTTCAGGTGGTATTGTCGGACTATTTCGTGTCAAATTTGTATGAAAGGCAACTATGTCTGTTTGATATTCAGACATTTCTTTGCGATAGAATAAAATCTCCTAGAAATCCTATGTTAAAATAATAAAGTTCTTGCTTCCTTGTGTTTTATTACTTAATTTGATGTCTTCGCTGTTCAGCACAAGTGAACACACGCATTATCATCGTTTCACTGGGAACCACAGAGCTGAAACCTAAACATTTACGTTAGCAGGGACGTAACCCCGTCGAAAATTCTTGTCATTTTGGCAGTGAAAGACATGTAGATTTTTGTAATAATTGTAAAGTGTTGTTCCCGAAAACACGTTAGCTGCTGATTTACTGAATGGTGCACGAAAATAATGATTGCAAGGTGCAGACAAAGAAATTTTGCAGTCACTTGACATTAAAAATACTGTCTTTTATTAAAAAATGATATCCTACATAGCCAACAGTTGTCGTAAAGTTATTAAACGTTCTCTAAGTCTAATAGAAAGTCTTACATCGTGTAATGACTAAACTAAAAGGTCGCCACACATCTTTTCTGATGTACATACAGACCTTCATACGCAGGCCTCATCTCTGTTATGCATTATGATTCTGGAATATCTTCTTCTCTCTTTTCGTATCAATATTATTTCTTTCTCCTCATCTTATCTTTTTTCTGATTGCTGATTATTCTTTCTTCTTATTTCGTTTGCAAAGCTTTTAGTCCCATAAATAATACTTTTCAAACATTTTCGAGGTATATAATTACTAAATTTACCAATGCATCAAGGTATTTAACCCTCATAATCCTGTTAGCTTCAAATTATTGAATGCGAGAAAAGTTGATATATGTATGGAAATTTTGAAATAAACAAAATAATTTAGATAAACCAAGACTTTTATGTTGACGTTCGATATATAGTGTTGGTTTCCATCGTGTAATATGACAATACCGTGTAGGTAGTATCGAAAAACAAGAAAAAACATGAGTATTGCAGCTAAATGCATATTTCATTCGTTGATTCAAGAGATTGATACAAATGGTACAAGTTCAACAAAGTATTTCTTTAGATTCGACAATTCAAAGAAAACAAACGAAAACAAAAATATAGCCATAAGTTAACTTCTGCAGAGGAACACATATATAAAAATTAATATTTAACCACACAGTACATTTGTATTTATGTATGATTTCATATGTATATTAAGATAAACAATCAAAAGAAAGCAAAATTACAAATAGTAACTACCAGTAATTTAAAATTTGGCTTCTTTGGTCGCTCGTAATCGGTTGTCCTCAAATATAGTTCCTTTCGTGTTGATGTTTGTAAAATCGTATAGTATCATTTTCGTGAGAATCCAATGGCTTATAATTATTAGTTGCATTATTTCTTGATAGTGAAATATGATATAATGTTAATATTTTTCAGGTGGTATTGTCGGACTATTTCGTGTCAAATTTGTATGAAAGGCAACTATGTCTGTTTGATATTCAGACATTTCTTTGCGATAGAATAAAATCTCCTAGAAATCCTATGTTAAAATAATAAAGTTCTTGCTTCCTTGTGTTTTATTACTTAATTTGATGTCTTCGCTGTTCAGCACAAGTGAACACACGCATTATCATCGTTTCACTGGGAACCACAGAGCTGAAACCTAAACTTTTACGTTAGCAGGGACGTAACCCCGTCGAAAATTCTTGTCATTTTGGCAGTGAAAGACATGTAGATTTTTGTAATAATTGTAAAGTGTTGTTCCCGAAAACACGTTAGCTGCTGATTTACTGAATGGTGCACGAAAATAATGATTGCAAGGTGCAGACAAAGAAATTTTGCAGTCACTTGACATTAAAAATACTGTCTTTTATTAAAAAATGATATCCTACATAGCCAACAGTTGTCGTAAAGTTATTAAACGTTCTCCAAGTCTAATAGAAAGTCTTACATCGTGTAATGACTAAACTAAAAGGTCGCCACACATCTTTTCTGATGTACATACAGACCTTCATACGCAGGCCTCATCTCTGTTATGCATTATGATTCTGGAATATCTTCTTCTCTCTTTTCGTATCAATATTATTTCTTTCTCCTCATCTTATCTTTTTTCTGATTGCTGATTATTCTTTCTTCTTATTTCGTTTGCAAAGCTTTTAGTCCCATAAATAATACTTTTCAAACATTTTCGAGGTATATAATTACTAAATTTACCAATGCATCAAGGTATTTAACCCTCATAATCCTGTTAGCTTCAAATTATTGAATGCGAGAAAAGTTGATATATGTATGGAAATTTTGAAATAAACAAAATAATTTAGATAAACCAAGACTTTTATGTTGACGTTCGATATATAGTGTTGGTTTCCATCGTGTAATATGACAATACCGTGTAGGTAGTATCGAAAAACAAGAAAAAACATGAGTATTGCAGCTAAATGCATATTTCATTCGTTGATTCAAGAGATTGATACAAATGGTACAAGTTCAACAAAGTATTTCTTTAGATTCGACAATTCAAAGAAAACAAACGAAAACAAAAATATAGCCATAAGTTAACTTCTGCAGAGGAACACATATATATAAATTAATATTTAACCACACAGTACATTTGTATTTATGTATGATTTCATATGTATATTAAGATAAACAATCAAAAGAAAGCAAAATTACAAATAGTAACTACCAGTAATTTAAAATTTGGCTTCTTTGGTCGTTCGTAATCGGTTGTCCTCAAATATAGTTCCTTTCGTGTTGATGTTTGTAAAATCGTATAGTATCATTTTCGTGAGAATCCAATGGCTTATAATTATTAGTTGCATTATTTCTTGATAGTGAAATATGATATAATGTTAATATTTTTCAGGTGGTATTGTCGGACTATTTCGTGTCAAATTTGTATGAAAGGCAACTATGTCTGTTTGATATTCAGACATTTCTTTGCGATAGAATAAAATCTCCTAGAAATCCTATGTTAAAATAATAAAGTTCTTGCTTCCTTGTGTTTTATTACTTAATTTGATGTCTTCGCTGTTCAGCACAAGTGAACACACGCATTATCATCGTTTCACTGGGAACCACAGAGCTGAAACCTAAACTTTTACGTTAGCAGGGACGTAACCCCGTCGAAAATTCTTGTCATTTTGGCAGTGAAAGACATGTAGATTTTTGTAATAATTGTAAAGTGTTGTTCCCGAAAACACGTTAGCTGCTGATTTACTGAATGGTGCACGAAAATAATGATTGCAAGGTGCAGACAAAGAAATTTTGCAGTCACTTGACATTAAAAATACTGTCTTTTATTAAAAAATGATATCCTACATAGCCAACAGTTGTCGTAAAGTTATTAAACGTTCTCCAAGTCTAATAGAAAGTCTTACATCGTGTAATGACTAAACTAAAAGGTCGCCACACATCTTTTCTGATGTACATACAGACCTTCATACGCAGGCCTCATCTCTGTTATGCATTATGATTCTGGAATATCTTCTTCTCTCTTTTCGTATCAATATTATTTCTTTCTCCTCATCTTATCTTTTTTCTGATTGCTGATTATTCTTTCTTCTTATTTCGTTTGCAAAGCTTTTAGTCCCATAAATAATACTTTTCAAACATTTTCGAGGTATATAATTACTAAATTTACCAATGCATCAAGGTATTTAACCCTCATAATCCTGTTAGCTTCAAATTATTGAATGCGAGAAAAGTTGATATATGTATGGAAATTTTGAAATAAACAAAATAATTTAGATAAACCAAGACTTTTATGTTGACGTTCGATATATAGTGTTGGTTTCCATCGTGTAATATGACAATACCGTGTAGGTAGTATCGAAAAACAAGAAAAAACATGAGTATTGCAGCTAAATGCATATTTCATTCGTTGATTCAAGAGATTGATACAAATGGTACAAGTTCAACAAAGTATTTCTTTAGATTCGACAATTCAAAGAAAACAAACGAAAACAAAAATATAGCCATAAGTTAACTTCTGCAGAGGAACACATATATATAAATTAATATTTAACCACACAGTACATTTGTATTTATGTATGATTTCATATGTATATTAAGATAAACAATCAAAAGAAAGCAAAATTACAAATAGTAACTACCAGTAATTTAAAATTTGGCTTCTTTGGTCGTTCGTAATCGGTTGTCCTCAAATATAGTTCCTTTCGTGTTGATGTTTGTAAAATCGTATAGTATCATTTTCGTGAGAATCCAATGGCTTATAATTATTAGTTGCATTATTTCTTGATAGTGAAATATGATATAATGTTAATATTTTTCAGGTGGTATTGTCGGACTATTTCGTGTCAAATTTGTATGAAAGGCAACTATGTCTGTTTGATATTCAGACATTTCTTTGCGATAGAATAAAATCTCCTAGAAATCCTATGTTAAAATAATAAAGTTCTTGCTTCCTTGTGTTTTATTACTTAATTTGATGTCTTCGCTGTTCAGCACAAGTGAACACACGCATTATCATCGTTTCACTGGGAACCACAGAGCTGAAACCTAAACTTTTACGTTAGCAGGGACGTAACCCCGTCGAAAATTCTTGTCATTTTGGCAGTGAAAGACATGTAGATTTTTGTAATAATTGTAAAGTGTTGTTCCCGAAAACACGTTAGCTGCTGATTTACTGAATGGTGCACGAAAATAATGATTGCAAGGTGCAGACAAAGAAATTTTGCAGTCACTTGACATTAAAAATACTGTCTTTTATTAAAAAATGATATCCTACATAGCCAACAGTTGTCGTAAAGTTATTAAACGTTCTCTAAGTCTAATAGAAAGTCTTACATCGTGTAATGACTAAACTAAAAGGTCGCCACACATCTTTTCTGATGTACATACAGACCTTCATACGCAGGCCTCATCTCTGTTATGCATTATGATTCTGGAATATCTTCTTCTCTCTTTTCGTATCAATATTATTTCTTTCTCCTCATCTTATCTTTTTTCTGATTGCTGATTATTCTTTCTTCTTATTTCGTTTGCAAAGCTTTTAGTCCCATAAATAATACTTTTCAAACATTTTCGAGGTATATAATTACTAAATTTACCAATGCATCAAGGTATTTAACCCTCATAATCCTGTTAGCTTCAAATTATTGAATGCGAGAAAAGTTGATATATGTATGGAAATTTTGAAATAAACAAAATAATTTAGATAAACCAAGACTTTTATGTTGACGTTCGATATATAGTGTTGGTTTCCATCGTGTAATATGACAATACCGTGTAGGTAGTATCGAAAAACAAGAAAAAACATGAGTATTGCAGCTAAATGCATATTTCATTCGTTGATTCAAGAGATTGATACAAATGGTACAAGTTCAACAAAGTATTTCTTTAGATTCGACAATTCAAAGAAAACAAACGAAAACAAAAATATAGCCATAAGTTAACTTCTGCAGAGGAACACATATATATAAATTAATATTTAACCACACAGTACATTTGTATTTATGTATGATTTCATATGTATATTAAGATAAACAATCAAAAGAAAGCAAAATTACAAATAGTAACTACCAGTAATTTAAAATTTGGCTTCTTTGGTCGCTCGTAATCGGTTGTCCTCAAATATAGTTCCTTTCGTGTTGATGTTTGTAAAATCGTATAGTATCATTTTCGTGAGAATCCAATGGCTTATAATTATTAGTTGCATTATTTCTTGATAGTGAAATATGATATAATGTTAATATTTTTCAGGTGGTATTGTCGGACTATTTCGTGTCAAATTTGTATGAAAGGCAACTATGTCTGTTTGATATTCAGACATTTCTTTGCGATAGAATAAAATCTCCTAGAAATCCTATGTTAAAATAATAAAGTTCTTGCTTCCTTGTGTTTTATTACTTAATTTGATGTCTTCGCTGTTCAGCACAAGTGAACACACGCATTATCATCGTTTCACTGGGAACCACAGAGCTGAAACCTAAACTTTTACGTTAGCAGGGACGTAACCCCGTCGAAAATTCTTGTCATTTTGGCAGTGAAAGACATGTAGATTTTTGTAATAATTGTAAAGTGTTGTTCCCGAAAACACGTTAGCTGCTGATTTACTGAATGGTGCACGAAAATAATGATTGCAAGGTGCAGACAAAGAAATTTTGCAGTCACTTGACATTAAAAATACTGTCTTTTATTAAAAAATGATATCCTACATAGCCAACAGTTGTCGTAAAGTTATTAAACGTTCTCTAAGTCTAATAGAAAGTCTTACATCGTGTAATGACTAAACTAAAAGGTCGCCACACATCTTTTCTGATGTACATACAGACCTTCATACGCAGGCCTCATCTCTGTTATGCATTATGATTCTGGAATATCTTCTTCTCTCTTTTCGTATCAATATTATTTCTTTCTCCTCATCTTATCTTTTTTCTGATTGCTGATTATTCTTTCTTCTTATTTCGTTTGCAAAGCTTTTAGTCCCATAAATAATACTTTTCAAACATTTTCGAGGTATATAATTACTAAATTTACCAATGCATCAAGGTATTTAACCCTCATAATCCTGTTAGCTTCAAATTATTGAATGCGAGAAAAGTTGATATATGTATGGAAATTTTGAAATAAACAAAATAATTTAGATAAACCAAGACTTTTATGTTGACGTTCGATATATAGTGTTGGTTTCCATCGTGTAATATGACAATACCGTGTAGGTAGTATCGAAAAACAAGAAAAAACATGAGTATTGCAGCTAAATGCATATTTCATTCGTTGAGTCAAGAGATTGATACAAATGGTACAAGTTCAACAAAGTATTTCTTTAGATTCGACAATTCAAAGAAAACAAACGAAAACAAAAATATAGCCATAAGTTAACTTCTGCAGAGGAACACATATATATAAATTAATATTTAACCACACAGTACATTTGTATTTATGTATGATTTCATATGTATATTAAGATAAACAATCAAAAGAAAGCAAAATTACAAATAGTAACTACCAGTAATTTAAAATTTGGCTTCTTTGGTCGCTCGTAATCGGTTGTCCTCAAATATAGTTCCTTTTGTGTTGATGTTTGTAAAATCGTATAGTATCATTTTCGTGAGAATCCAATGGCTTATAATTATTAGTTGCATTATTTCTTGATAGTGAAATATGATATAATGTTAATATTTTTCAGGTGGTATTGTCGGACTATTTCGTGTCAAATTTGTATGAAAGGCAACTATGTCTGTTTGATATTCAGACATTTCTTTGCGATAGAATAAAATCTCCTAGAAATCCTATGTTAAAATAATAAAGTTCTTGCTTCCTTGTGTTTTATTACTTAATTTGATGTCTTCGCTGTTCAGCACAAGTGAACACACGCATTATCATCGTTTCACTGGGAACCACAGAGCTGAAACCTAAACTTTTACGTTAGCAGGGACGTAACCCCGTCGAAAATTCTTGTCATTTTGGCAGTGAAAGACATGTAGATTTTTGTAATAATTGTAAAGTGTTGTTCCCGAAAACACGTTAGCTGCTGATTTACTGAATGGTGCACGAAAATAATGATTGCAAGGTGCAGACAAAGAAATTTTGCAGTCACTTGACATTAAAAATACTGTCTTTTATTAAAAAATGATATCCTACATAGCCAACAGTTGTCGTAAAGTTATTAAACGTTCTCTAAGTCTAATAGAAAGTCTTACATCGTGTAATGACTAAACTAAAAGGTCGCCACACATCTTTTCTGATGTACATACAGACCTTCATACGCAGGCCTCATCTCTGTTATGCATTATGATTCTGGAATATCTTCTTCTCTCTTTTCGTATCAATATTATTTCTTTCTCCTCATCTTATCTTTTTTCTGATTGCTGATTATTCTTTCTTCTTATTTCGTTTGCAAAGCTTTTAGTCCCATAAATAATACTTTTCAAACATTTTCGAGGTATATAATTACTAAATTTACCAATGCATCAAGGTATTTAACCCTCATAATCCTGTTAGCTTCAAATTATTGAATGCGAGAAAAGTTGATATATGTATGGAAATTTTGAAATAAACAAAATAATTTAGATAAACCAAGACTTTTATGTTGACGTTCGATATATAGTGTTGGTTTCCATCGTGTAATATGACAATACCGTGTAGGTAGTATCGAAAAACAAGAAAAAACATGAGTATTGCAGCTAAATGCATATTTCATTCGTTGAGTCAAGAGATTGATACAAATGGTACAAGTTCAACAAAGTATTTCTTTAGATTCGACAATTCAAAGAAAACAAACGAAAACAAAAATATAGCCATAAGTTAACTTCTGCAGAGGAACACATATATATAAATTAATATTTAACCACACAGTACATTTGTATTTATGTATGATTTCATATGTATATTAAGATAAACAATCAAAAGAAAGCAAAATTACAAATAGTAACTACCAGTAATTTAAAATTTGGCTTCTTTGGTCGCTCGTAATCGGTTGTCCTCAAATATAGTTCCTTTTGTGTTGATGTTTGTAAAATCGTATAGTATCATTTTCGTGAGAATCCAATGGCTTATAATTATTAGTTGCATTATTTCTTGATAGTGAAATATGATATAATGTTAATATTTTTCAGGTGGTATTGTCGGACTATTTCGTGTCAAATTTGTATGAAAGGCAACTATGTCTGTTTGATATTCAGACATTTCTTTGCGATAGAATAAAATCTCCTAGAAATCCTATGTTAAAATAATAAAGTTCTTGCTTCCTTGTGTTTTATTACTTAATTTGATGTCTTCGCTGTTCAGCACAAGTGAACACACGCATTATCATCGTTTCACTGGGAACCACAGAGCTGAAACCTAAACTTTTACGTTAGCAGGGACGTAACCCCGTCGAAAATTCTTGTCATTTTGGCAGTGAAAGACATGTAGATTTTTGTAATAATTGTAAAGTGTTGTTCCCGAAAACACGTTAGCTGCTGATTTACTGAATGGTGCACGAAAATAATGATTGCAAGGTGCAGACAAAGAAATTTTGCAGTCACTTGACATTAAAAATACTGTCTTTTATTAAAAAATGATATCCTACATAGCCAACAGTTGTCGTAAAGTTATTAAACGTTCTCCAAGTCTAATAGAAAGTCTTACATCGTGTAATGACTAAACTAAAAGGTCGCCACACATCTTTTCTGATGTACATACAGACCTTCATACGCAGGCCTCATCTCTGTTATGCATTATGATTCTGGAATATCTTCTTCTCTCTTTTCGTATCAATATTATTTCTTTCTCCTCATCTTATCTTTTTTCTGATTGCTGATTATTCTTTCTTCTTATTTCGTTTGCAAAGCTTTTAGTCCCATAAATAATACTTTTCAAACATTTTCGAGGTATATAATTACTAAATTTACCAATGCATCAAGGTATTTAACCCTCATAATCCTGTTAGCTTCAAATTATTGAATGCGAGAAAAGTTGATATATGTATGGAAATTTTGAAATAAACAAAATAATTTAGATAAACCAAGACTTTTATGTTGACGTTCGATATATAGTGTTGGTTTCCATCGTGTAATATGACAATACCGTGTAGGTAGTATCGAAAAACAAGAATAAAACATGAGTATTGCAGCTAAATGCATATTTCATTCGTTGAGTCAAGAGATTGATACAAATGGTACAAGTTCAACAAAGTATTTCTTTAGATTCGACAATTCAAAGAAAACAAACGAAAACAAAAATATAGCCATAAGTTAACTTCTGCAGAGGAACACATATATATAAATTAATATTTAACCACACAGTACATTTGTATTTATGTATGATTTCATATGTATATTAAGATAAACAATCAAAAGAAAGCAAAATTACAAATAGTAACTACCAGTAATTTAAAATTTGGCTTCTTTGGTCGCTCGTAATCGGTTGTCCTCAAATATAGTTCCTTTTGTGTTGATGTTTGTAAAATCGTATAGTATCATTTTCGTGAGAATCCAATGGCTTATAATTATTAGTTGCATTATTTCTTGATAGTGAAATATGATATAATGTTAATATTTTTCAGGTGGTATTGTCGGACTATTTCGTGTCAAATTTGTATGAAAGGCAACTATGTCTGTTTGATATTCAGACATTTCTTTGCGATAGAATAAAATCTCCTAGAAATCCTATGTTAAAATAATAAAGTTCTTGCTTCCTTGTGTTTTATTACTTAATTTGATGTCTTCGCTGTTCAGCACAAGTGAACACACGCATTATCATCGTTTCACTGGGAACCACAGAGCTGAAACCTAAACTTTTACGTTAGCAGGGACGTAACCCCGTCGAAAATTCTTGTCATTTTGGCAGTGAAAGACATGTAGATTTTTGTAATAATTGTAAAGTGTTGTTCCCGAAAACACGTTAGCTGCTGATTTACTGAATGGTGCACGAAAATAATGATTGCAAGGTGCAGACAAAGAAATTTTGCAGTCACTTGACATTAAAAATACTGTCTTTTATTAAAAAATGATATCCTACATAGCCAACAGTTGTCGTAAAGTTATTAAACGTTCTCTAAGTCTAATAGAAAGTCTTACATCGTGTAATGACTAAACTAAAAGGTCGCCACACATCTTTTCTGATGTACATACAGACCTTCATACGCAGGCCTCATCTCTGTTATGCATTATGATTCTGGAATATCTTCTTCTCTCTTTTCGTATCAATATTATTTCTTTCTCCTCATCTTATCTTTTTTCTGATTGCTGATTATTCTTTCTTCTTATTTCGTTTGCAAAGCTTTTAGTCCCATAAATAATACTTTTCAAACATTTTCGAGGTATATAATTACTAAATTTACCAATGCATCAAGGTATTTAACCCTCATAATCCTGTTAGCTTCAAATTATTGAATGCGAGAAAAGTTGATATATGTATGGAAATTTTGAAATAAACAAAATAATTTAGATAAACCAAGACTTTTATGTTGACGTTCGATATATAGTGTTGGTTTCCATCGTGTAATATGACAATACCGTGTAGGTAGTATCGAAAAACAAGAAAAAACATGAGTATTGCAGCTAAATGCATATTTCATTCGTTGATTCAAGAGATTGATACAAATGGTACAAGTTCAACAAAGTATTTCTTTAGATTCGACAATTCAAAGAAAACAAACGAAAACAAAAATATAGCCATAAGTTAACTTCTGCAGAGGAACACATATATATAAATTAATATTTAACCACACAGTACATTTGTATTTATGTATGATTTCATATGTATATTAAGATAAACAATCAAAAGAAAGCAAAATTACAAATAGTAACTACCAGTAATTTAAAATTTGGCTTCTTTGGTCGCTCGTAATCGGTTGTCCTCAAATATAGTTCCTTTCGTGTTGATGTTTGTAAAATCGTATAGTATCATTTTCGTGAGAATCCAATGGCTTATAATTATTAGTTGCATTATTTCTTGATAGTGAAATATGATATAATGTTAATATTTTTCAGGTGGTATTGTCGGACTATTTCGTGTCAAATTTGTATGAAAGGCAACTATGTCTGTTTGATATTCAGACATTTCTTTGCGATAGAATAAAATCTCCTAGAAATCCTATGTTAAAATAATAAAGTTCTTGCTTCCTTGTGTTTTATTACTTAATTTGATGTCTTCGCTGTTCAGCACAAGTGAACACACGCATTATCATCGTTTCACTGGGAACCACAGAGCTGAAACCTAAACTTTTACGTTAGCAGGGACGTAACCCCGTCGAAAATTCTTGTCATTTTGGCAGTGAAAGACATGTAGATTTTTGTAATAATTGTAAAGTGTTGTTCCCGAAAACACGTTAGCTGCTGATTTACTGAATGGTGCACGAAAATAATGATTGCAAGGTGCAGACAAAGAAATTTTGCAGTCACTTGACATTAAAAATACTGTCTTTTATTAAAAAATGATATCCTACATAGCCAACAGTTGTCGTAAAGTTATTAAACGTTCTCTAAGTCTAATAGAAAGTCTTACATCGTGTAATGACTAAACTAAAAGGTCGCCACACATCTTTTCTGATGTACATACAGACCTTCATACGCAGGCCTCATCTCTGTTATGCATTATGATTCTGGAATATCTTCTTCTCTCTTTTCGTATCAATATTATTTCTTTCTCCTCATCTTATCTTTTTTCTGATTGCTGATTATTCTTTCTTCTTATTTCGTTTGCAAAGCTTTTAGTCCCATAAATAATACTTTTCAAACATTTTCGAGGTATATAATTACTAAATTTACCAATGCATCAAGGTATTTAACCCTCATAATCCTGTTAGCTTCAAATTATTGAATGCGAGAAAAGTTGATATATGTATGGAAATTTTGAAATAAACAAAATAATTTAGATAAACCAAGACTTTTATGTTGACGTTCGATATATAGTGTTGGTTTCCATCGTGTAATATGACAATACCGTGTAGGTAGTATCGAAAAACAAGAAAAAACATGAGTATTGCAGCTAAATGCATATTTCATTCGTTGATTCAAGAGATTGATACAAATGGTACAAGTTCAACAAAGTATTTCTTTAGATTCGACAATTCAAAGAAAACAAACGAAAACAAAAATATAGCCATAAGTTAACTTCTGCAGAGGAACACATATATATAAATTAATATTTAACCACACAGTACATTTGTATTTATGTATGATTTCATATGTATATTAAGATAAACAATCAAAAGAAAGCAAAATTACAAATAGTAACTACCAGTAATTTAAAATTTGGCTTCTTTGGTCGCTCGTAATCGGTTGTCCTCAAATATAGTTCCTTTCGTGTTGATGTTTGTAAAATCGTATAGTATCATTTTCGTGAGAATCCAATGGCTTATAATTATTAGTTGCATTATTTCTTGATAGTGAAATATGATATAATGTTAATATTTTTCAGGTGGTATTGTCGGACTATTTCGTGTCAAATTTGTATGAAAGGCAACTATGTCTGTTTGATATTCAGACATTTCTTTGCGATAGAATAAAATCTCCTAGAAATCCTATGTTAAAATAATAAAGTTCTTGCTTCCTTGTGTTTTATTACTTAATTTGATGTCTTCGCTGTTCAGCACAAGTGAACACACGCATTATCATCGTTTCACTGGGAACCACAGAGCTGAAACCTAAACTTTTACGTTAGCAGGGACGTAACCCCGTCGAAAATTCTTGTCATTTTGGCAGTGAAAGACATGTAGATTTTTGTAATAATTGTAAAGTGTTGTTCCCGAAAACACGTTAGCTGCTGATTTACTGAATGGTGCACGAAAATAATGATTGCAAGGTGCAGACAAAGAAATTTTGCAGTCACTTGACATTAAAAATACTGTCTTTTATTAAAAAATGATATCCTACATAGCCAACAGTTGTCGTAAAGTTATTAAACGTTCTCTAAGTCTAATAGAAAGTCTTACATCGTGTAATGACTAAACTAAAAGGTCGCCACACATCTTTTCTGATGTACATACAGACCTTCATACGCAGGCCTCATCTCTGTTATGCATTATGATTCTGGAATATCTTCTTCTCTCTTTTCGTATCAATATTATTTCTTTCTCCTCATCTTATCTTTTTTCTGATTGCTGATTATTCTTTCTTCTTATTTCGTTTGCAAAGCTTTTAGTCCCATAAATAATACTTTTCAAACATTTTCGAGGTATATAATTACTAAATTTACCAATGCATCAAGGTATTTAACCCTCATAATCCTGTTAGCTTCAAATTATTGAATGCGAGAAAAGTTGATATATGTATGGAAATTTTGAAATAAACAAAATAATTTAGATAAACCAAGACTTTTATGTTGACGTTCGATATATAGTGTTGGTTTCCATCGTGTAATATGACAATACCGTGTAGGTAGTATCGAAAAACAAGAAAAAACATGAGTATTGCAGCTAAATGCATATTTCATTCGTTGATTCAAGAGATTGATACAAATGGTACAAGTTCAACAAAGTATTTCTTTAGATTCGACAATTCAAAGAAAACAAACGAAAACAAAAATATAGCCATAAGTTAACTTCTGCAGAGGAACACATATATAAAAATTAATATTTAACCACACAGTACATTTGTATTTATGTATGATTTCATATGTATATTAAGATAAACAATCAAAAGAAAGCAAAATTACAAATAGTAACTACCAGTAATTTAAAATTTGGCTTCTTTGGTCGCTCGTAATCGGTTGTCCTCAAATATAGTTCCTTTCGTGTTGATGTTTGTAAAATCGTATAGTATCATTTTCGTGAGAATCCAATGGCTTATAATTATTAGTTGCATTATTTCTTGATAGTGAAATATGATATAATGTTAATATTTTTCAGGTGGTATTGTCGGACTATTTCGTGTCAAATTTGTATGAAAGGCAACTATGTCTGTTTGATATTCAGACATTTCTTTGCGATAGAATAAAATCTCCTAGAAATCCTATGTTAAAATAATAAAGTTCTTGCTTCCTTGTGTTTTATTACTTAATTTGATGTCTTCGCTGTTCAGCACAAGTGAACACACGCATTATCATCGTTTCACTGGGAACCACAGAGCTGAAACCTAAACTTTTACGTTAGCAGGGACGTAACCCCGTCGAAAATTCTTGTCATTTTGGCAGTGAAAGACATGTAGATTTTTGTAATAATTGTAAAGTGTTGTTCCCGAAAACACGTTAGCTGCTGATTTACTGAATGGTGCACGAAAATAATGATTGCAAGGTGCAGACAAAGAAATTTTGCAGTCACTTGACATTAAAAATACTGTCTTTTATTAAAAAATGATATCCTACATAGCCAACAGTTGTCGTAAAGTTATTAAACGTTCTCCAAGTCTAATAGAAAGTCTTACATCGTGTAATGACTAAACTAAAAGGTCGCCACACATCTTTTCTGATGTACATACAGACCTTCATACGCAGGCCTCATCTCTGTTATGCATTATGATTCTGGAATATCTTCTTCTCTCTTTTCGTATCAATATTATTTCTTTCTCCTCATCTTATCTTTTTTCTGATTGCTGATTATTCTTTCTTCTTATTTCGTTTGCAAAGCTTTTAGTCCCATAAATAATACTTTTCAAACATTTTCGAGGTATATAATTACTAAATTTACCAATGCATCAAGGTATTTAACCCTCATAATCCTGTTAGCTTCAAATTATTGAATGCGAGAAAAGTTGATATATGTATGGAAATTTTGAAATAAACAAAATAATTTAGATAAACCAAGACTTTTATGTTGACGTTCGATATATAGTGTTGGTTTCCATCGTGTAATATGACAATACCGTGTAGGTAGTATCGAAAAACAAGAAAAAACATGAGTATTGCAGCTAAATGCATATTTCATTCGTTGATTCAAGAGATTGATACAAATGGTACAAGTTCAACAAAGTATTTCTTTAGATTCGACAATTCAAAGAAAACAAACGAAAACAAAAATATAGCCATAAGTTAACTTCTGCAGAGGAACACATATATATAAATTAATATTTAACCACACAGTACATTTGTATTTATGTATGATTTCATATGTATATTAAGATAAACAATCAAAAGAAAGCAAAATTACAAATAGTAACTACCAGTAATTTAAAATTTGGCTTCTTTGGTCGTTCGTAATCGGTTGTCCTCAAATATAGTTCCTTTCGTGTTGATGTTTGTAAAATCGTATAGTATCATTTTCGTGAGAATCCAATGGCTTATAATTATTAGTTGCATTATTTCTTGATAGTGAAATATGATATAATGTTAATATTTTTCAGGTGGTATTGTCGGACTATTTCGTGTCAAATTTGTATGAAAGGCAACTATGTCTGTTTGATATTCAGACATTTCTTTGCGATAGAATAAAATCTCCTAGAAATCCTATGTTAAAATAATAAAGTTCTTGCTTCCTTGTGTTTTATTACTTAATTTGATGTCTTCGCTGTTCAGCACAAGTGAACACACGCATTATCATCGTTTCACTGGGAACCACAGAGCTGAAACCTAAACTTTTACGTTAGCAGGGACGTAACCCCGTCGAAAATTCTTGTCATTTTGGCAGTGAAAGACATGTAGATTTTTGTAATAATTGTAAAGTGTTGTTCCCGAAAACACGTTAGCTGCTGATTTACTGAATGGTGCACGAAAATAATGATTGCAAGGTGCAGACAAAGAAATTTTGCAGTCACTTGACATTAAAAATACTGTCTTTTATTAAAAAATGATATCCTACATAGCCAACAGTTGTCGTAAAGTTATTAAACGTTCTCTAAGTCTAATAGAAAGTCTTACATCGTGTAATGACTAAACTAAAAGGTCGCCACACATCTTTTCTGATGTACATACAGACCTTCATACGCAGGCCTCATCTCTGTTATGCATTATGATTCTGGAATATCTTCTTCTCTCTTTTCGTATCAATATTATTTCTTTCTCCTCATCTTATCTTTTTTCTGATTGCTGATTATTCTTTCTTCTTATTTCGTTTGCAAAGCTTTTAGTCCCATAAATAATACTTTTCAAACATTTTCGAGGTATATAATTACTAAATTTACCAATGCATCAAGGTATTTAACCCTCATAATCCTGTTAGCTTCAAATTATTGAATGCGAGAAAAGTTGATATATGTATGGAAATTTTGAAATAAACAAAATAATTTAGATAAACCAAGACTTTTATGTTGACGTTCGATATATAGTGTTGGTTTCCATCGTGTAATATGACAATACCGTGTAGGTAGTATCGAAAAACAAGAAAAAACATGAGTATTGCAGCTAAATGCATATTTCATTCGTTGATTCAAGAGATTGATACAAATGGTACAAGTTCAACAAAGTATTTCTTTAGATTCGACAATTCAAAGAAAACAAACGAAAACAAAAATATAGCCATAAGTTAACTTCTGCAGAGGAACACATATATATAAATTAATATTTAACCACACAGTACATTTGTATTTATGTATGATTTCATATGTATATTAAGATAAACAATCAAAAGAAAGCAAAATTACAAATAGTAACTACCAGTAATTTAAAATTTGGCTTCTTTGGTCGCTCGTAATCGGTTGTCCTCAAATATAGTTCCTTTCGTGTTGATGTTTGTAAAATCGTATAGTATCATTTTCGTGAGAATCCAATGGCTTATAATTATTAGTTGCATTATTTCTTGATAGTGAAATATGATATAATGTTAATATTTTTCAGGTGGTATTGTCGGACTATTTCGTGTCAAATTTGTATGAAAGGCAACTATGTCTGTTTGATATTCAGACATTTCTTTGCGATAGAATAAAATCTCCTAGAAATCCTATGTTAAAATAATAAAGTTCTTGCTTCCTTGTGTTTTATTACTTAATTTGATGTCTTCGCTGTTCAGCACAAGTGAACACACGCATTATCATCGTTTCACTGGGAACCACAGAGCTGAAACCTAAACTTTTACGTTAGCAGGGACGTAACCCCGTCGAAAATTCTTGTCATTTTGGCAGTGAAAGACATGTAGATTTTTGTAATAATTGTAAAGTGTTGTTCCCGAAAACACGTTAGCTGCTGATTTACTGAATGGTGCACGAAAATAATGATTGCAAGGTGCAGACAAAGAAATTTTGCAGTCACTTGACATTAAAAATACTGTCTTTTATTAAAAAATGATATCCTACATAGCCAACAGTTGTCGTAAAGTTATTAAACGTTCTCTAAGTCTAATAGAAAGTCTTACATCGTGTAATGACTAAACTAAAAGGTCGCCACACATCTTTTCTGATGTACATACAGACCTTCATACGCAGGCCTCATCTCTGTTATGCATTATGATTCTGGAATATCTTCTTCTCTCTTTTCGTATCAATATTATTTCTTTCTCCTCATCTTATCTTTTTTCTGATTGCTGATTATTCTTTCTTCTTATTTCGTTTGCAAAGCTTTTAGTCCCATAAATAATACTTTTCAAACATTTTCGAGGTATATAATTACTAAATTTACCAATGCATCAAGGTATTTAACCCTCATAATCCTGTTAGCTTCAAATTATTGAATGCGAGAAAAGTTGATATATGTATGGAAATTTTGAAATAAACAAAATAATTTAGATAAACCAAGACTTTTATGTTGACGTTCGATATATAGTGTTGGTTTCCATCGTGTAATATGACAATACCGTGTAGGTAGTATCGAAAAACAAGAAAAAACATGAGTATTGCAGCTAAATGCATATTTCATTCGTTGATTCAAGAGATTGATACAAATGGTACAAGTTCAACAAAGTATTTCTTTAGATTCGACAATTCAAAGAAAACAAACGAAAACAAAAATATAGCCATAAGTTAACTTCTGCAGAGGAACACATATATATAAATTAATATTTAACCACACAGTACATTTGTATTTATGTATGATTTCATATGTATATTAAGATAAACAATCAAAAGAAAGCAAAATTACAAATAGTAACTACCAGTAATTTAAAATTTGGCTTCTTTGGTCGCTCGTAATCGGTTGTCCTCAAATATAGTTCCTTTCGTGTTGATGTTTGTAAAATCGTATAGTATCATTTTCGTGAGAATCCAATGGCTTATAATTATTAGTTGCATTATTTCTTGATAGTGAAATATGATATAATGTTAATATTTTTCAGGTGGTATTGTCGGACTATTTCGTGTCAAATTTGTATGAAAGGCAACTATGTCTGTTTGATATTCAGACATTTCTTTGCGATAGAATAAAATCTCCTAGAAATCCTATGTTAAAATAATAAAGTTCTTGCTTCCTTGTGTTTTATTACTTAATTTGATGTCTTCGCTGTTCAGCACAAGTGAACACACGCATTATCATCGTTTCACTGGGAACCACAGAGCTGAAACCTAAACTTTTACGTTAGCAGGGACGTAACCCCGTCGAAAATTCTTGTCATTTTGGCAGTGAAAGACATGTAGATTTTTGTAATAATTGTAAAGTGTTGTTCCCGAAAACACGTTAGCTGCTGATTTACTGAATGGTGCACGAAAATAATGATTGCAAGGTGCAGACAAAGAAATTTTGCAGTCACTTGACATTAAAAATACTGTCTTTTATTAAAAAATGATATCCTACATAGCCAACAGTTGTCGTAAAGTTATTAAACGTTCTCTAAGTCTAATAGAAAGTCTTACATCGTGTAATGACTAAACTAAAAGGTCGCCACACATCTTTTCTGATGTACATACAGACCTTCATACGCAGGCCTCATCTCTGTTATGCATTATGATTCTGGAATATCTTCTTCTCTCTTTTCGTATCAATATTATTTCTTTCTCCTCATCTTATCTTTTTTCTGATTGCTGATTATTCTTTCTTCTTATTTCGTTTGCAAAGCTTTTAGTCCCATAAATAATACTTTTCAAACATTTTCGAGGTATATAATTACTAAATTTACCAATGCATCAAGGTATTTAACCCTCATAATCCTGTTAGCTTCAAATTATTGAATGCGAGAAAAGTTGATATATGTATGGAAATTTTGAAATAAACAAAATAATTTAGATAAACCAAGACTTTTATGTTGACGTTCGATATATAGTGTTGGTTTCCATCGTGTAATATGACAATACCGTGTAGGTAGTATCGAAAAACAAGAAAAAACATGAGTATTGCAGCTAAATGCATATTTCATTCGTTGAGTCAAGAGATTGATACAAATGGTACAAGTTCAACAAAGTATTTCTTTAGATTCGACAATTCAAAGAAAACAAACGAAAACAAAAATATAGCCATAAGTTAACTTCTGCAGAGGAACACATATATATAAATTAATATTTAACCACACAGTACATTTGTATTTATGTATGATTTCATATGTATATTAAGATAAACAATCAAAAGAAAGCAAAATTACAAATAGTAACTACCAGTAATTTAAAATTTGGCTTCTTTGGTCGCTCGTAATCGGTTGTCCTCAAATATAGTTCCTTTTGTGTTGATGTTTGTAAAATCGTATAGTATCATTTTCGTGAGAATCCAATGGCTTATAATTATTAGTTGCATTATTTCTTGATAGTGAAATATGATATAATGTTAATATTTTTCAGGTGGTATTGTCGGACTATTTCGTGTCAAATTTGTATGAAAGGCAACTATGTCTGTTTGATATTCAGACATTTCTTTGCGATAGAATAAAATCTCCTAGAAATCCTATGTTAAAATAATAAAGTTCTTGCTTCCTTGTGTTTTATTACTTAATTTGATGTCTTCGCTGTTCAGCACAAGTGAACACACGCATTATCATCGTTTCACTGGGAACCACAGAGCTGAAACCTAAACTTTTACGTTAGCAGGGACGTAACCCCGTCGAAAATTCTTGTCATTTTGGCAGTGAAAGACATGTAGATTTTTGTAATAATTGTAAAGTGTTGTTCCCGAAAACACGTTAGCTGCTGATTTACTGAATGGTGCACGAAAATAATGATTGCAAGGTGCAGACAAAGAAATTTTGCAGTCACTTGACATTAAAAATACTGTCTTTTATTAAAAAATGATATCCTACATAGCCAACAGTTGTCGTAAAGTTATTAAACGTTCTCCAAGTCTAATAGAAAGTCTTACATCGTGTAATGACTAAACTAAAAGGTCGCCACACATCTTTTCTGATGTACATACAGACCTTCATACGCAGGCCTCATCTCTGTTATGCATTATGATTCTGGAATATCTTCTTCTCTCTTTTCGTATCAATATTATTTCTTTCTCCTCATCTTATCTTTTTTCTGATTGCTGATTATTCTTTCTTCTTATTTCGTTTGCAAAGCTTTTAGTCCCATAAATAATACTTTTCAAACATTTTCGAGGTATATAATTACTAAATTTACCAATGCATCAAGGTATTTAACCCTCATAATCCTGTTAGCTTCAAATTATTGAATGCGAGAAAAGTTGATATATGTATGGAAATTTTGAAATAAACAAAATAATTTAGATAAACCAAGACTTTTATGTTGACGTTCGATATATAGTGTTGGTTTCCATCGTGTAATATGACAATACCGTGTAGGTAGTATCGAAAAACAAGAATAAAACATGAGTATTGCAGCTAAATGCATATTTCATTCGTTGAGTCAAGAGATTGATACAAATGGTACAAGTTCAACAAAGTATTTCTTTAGATTCGACAATTCAAAGAAAACAAACGAAAACAAAAATATAGCCATAAGTTAACTTCTGCAGAGGAACACATATATATAAATTAATATTTAACCACACAGTACATTTGTATTTATGTATGATTTCATATGTATATTAAGATAAACAATCAAAAGAAAGCAAAATTACAAATAGTAACTACCAGTAATTTAAAATTTGGCTTCTTTGGTCGCTCGTAATCGGTTGTCCTCAAATATAGTTCCTTTTGTGTTGATGTTTGTAAAATCGTATAGTATCATTTTCGTGAGAATCCAATGGCTTATAATTATTAGTTGCATTATTTCTTGATAGTGAAATATGATATAATGTTAATATTTTTCAGGTGGTATTGTCGGACTATTTCGTGTCAAATTTGTATGAAAGGCAACTATGTCTGTTTGATATTCAGACATTTCTTTGCGATAGAATAAAATCTCCTAGAAATCCTATGTTAAAATAATAAAGTTCTTGCTTCCTTGTGTTTTATTACTTAATTTGATGTCTTCGCTGTTCAGCACAAGTGAACACACGCATTATCATCGTTTCACTGGGAACCACAGAGCTGAAACCTAAACTTTTACGTTAGCAGGGACGTAACCCCGTCGAAAATTCTTGTCATTTTGGCAGTGAAAGACATGTAGATTTTTGTAATAATTGTAAAGTGTTGTTCCCGAAAACACGTTAGCTGCTGATTTACTGAATGGTGCACGAAAATAATGATTGCAAGGTGCAGACAAAGAAATTTTGCAGTCACTTGACATTAAAAATACTGTCTTTTATTAAAAAATGATATCCTACATAGCCAACAGTTGTCGTAAAGTTATTAAACGTTCTCTAAGTCTAATAGAAAGTCTTACATCGTGTAATGACTAAACTAAAAGGTCGCCACACATCTTTTCTGATGTACATACAGACCTTCATACGCAGGCCTCATCTCTGTTATGCATTATGATTCTGGAATATCTTCTTCTCTCTTTTCGTATCAATATTATTTCTTTCTCCTCATCTTATCTTTTTTCTGATTGCTGATTATTCTTTCTTCTTATTTCGTTTGCAAAGCTTTTAGTCCCATAAATAATACTTTTCAAACATTTTCGAGGTATATAATTACTAAATTTACCAATGCATCAAGGTATTTAACCCTCATAATCCTGTTAGCTTCAAATTATTGAATGCGAGAAAAGTTGATATATGTATGGAAATTTTGAAATAAACAAAATAATTTAGATAAACCAAGACTTTTATGTTGACGTTCGATATATAGTGTTGGTTTCCATCGTGTAATATGACAATACCGTGTAGGTAGTATCGAAAAACAAGAAAAAACATGAGTATTGCAGCTAAATGCATATTTCATTCGTTGATTCAAGAGATTGATACAAATGGTACAAGTTCAACAAAGTATTTCTTTAGATTCGACAATTCAAAGAAAACAAACGAAAACAAAAATATAGCCATAAGTTAACTTCTGCAGAGGAACACATATATATAAATTAATATTTAACCACACAGTACATTTGTATTTATGTATGATTTCATATGTATATTAAGATAAACAATCAAAAGAAAGCAAAATTACAAATAGTAACTACCAGTAATTTAAAATTTGGCTTCTTTGGTCGCTCGTAATCGGTTGTCCTCAAATATAGTTCCTTTCGTGTTGATGTTTGTAAAATCGTATAGTATCATTTTCGTGAGAATCCAATGGCTTATAATTATTAGTTGCATTATTTCTTGATAGTGAAATATGATATAATGTTAATATTTTTCAGGTGGTATTGTCGGACTATTTCGTGTCAAATTTGTATGAAAGGCAACTATGTCTGTTTGATATTCAGACATTTCTTTGCGATAGAATAAAATCTCCTAGAAATCCTATGTTAAAATAATAAAGTTCTTGCTTCCTTGTGTTTTATTACTTAATTTGATGTCTTCGCTGTTCAGCACAAGTGAACACACGCATTATCATCGTTTCACTGGGAACCACAGAGCTGAAACCTAAACTTTTACGTTAGCAGGGACGTAACCCCGTCGAAAATTCTTGTCATTTTGGCAGTGAAAGACATGTAGATTTTTGTAATAATTGTAAAGTGTTGTTCCCGAAAACACGTTAGCTGCTGATTTACTGAATGGTGCACGAAAATAATGATTGCAAGGTGCAGACAAAGAAATTTTGCAGTCACTTGACATTAAAAATACTGTCTTTTATTAAAAAATGATATCCTACATAGCCAACAGTTGTCGTAAAGTTATTAAACGTTCTCTAAGTCTAATAGAAAGTCTTACATCGTGTAATGACTAAACTAAAAGGTCGCCACACATCTTTTCTGATGTACATACAGACCTTCATACGCAGGCCTCATCTCTGTTATGCATTATGATTCTGGAATATCTTCTTCTCTCTTTTCGTATCAATATTATTTCTTTCTCCTCATCTTATCTTTTTTCTGATTGCTGATTATTCTTTCTTCTTATTTCGTTTGCAAAGCTTTTAGTCCCATAAATAATACTTTTCAAACATTTTCGAGGTATATAATTACTAAATTTACCAATGCATCAAGGTATTTAACCCTCATAATCCTGTTAGCTTCAAATTATTGAATGCGAGAAAAGTTGATATATGTATGGAAATTTTGAAATAAACAAAATAATTTAGATAAACCAAGACTTTTATGTTGACGTTCGATATATAGTGTTGGTTTCCATCGTGTAATATGACAATACCGTGTAGGTAGTATCGAAAAACAAGAAAAAACATGAGTATTGCAGCTAAATGCATATTTCATTCGTTGAGTCAAGAGATTGATACAAATGGTACAAGTTCAACAAAGTATTTCTTTAGATTCGACAATTCAAAGAAAACAAACGAAAACAAAAATATAGCCATAAGTTAACTTCTGCAGAGGAACACATATATATAAATTAATATTTAACCACACAGTACATTTGTATTTATGTATGATTTCATATGTATATTAAGATAAACAATCAAAAGAAAGCAAAATTACAAATAGTAACTACCAGTAATTTAAAATTTGGCTTCTTTGGTCGCTCGTAATCGGTTGTCCTCAAATATAGTTCCTTTTGTGTTGATGTTTGTAAAATCGTATAGTATCATTTTCGTGAGAATCCAATGGCTTATAATTATTAGTTGCATTATTTCTTGATAGTGAAATATGATATAATGTTAATATTTTTCAGGTGGTATTGTCGGACTATTTCGTGTCAAATTTGTATGAAAGGCAACTATGTCTGTTTGATATTCAGACATTTCTTTGCGATAGAATAAAATCTCCTAGAAATCCTATGTTAAAATAATAAAGTTCTTGCTTCCTTGTGTTTTATTACTTAATTTGATGTCTTCGCTGTTCAGCACAAGTGAACACACGCATTATCATCGTTTCACTGGGAACCACAGAGCTGAAACCTAAACTTTTACGTTAGCAGGGACGTAACCCCGTCGAAAATTCTTGTCATTTTGGCAGTGAAAGACATGTAGATTTTTGTAATAATTGTAAAGTGTTGTTCCCGAAAACACGTTAGCTGCTGATTTACTGAATGGTGCACGAAAATAATGATTGCAAGGTGCAGACAAAGAAATTTTGCAGTCACTTGACATTAAAAATACTGTCTTTTATTAAAAAATGATATCCTACATAGCCAACAGTTGTCGTAAAGTTATTAAACGTTCTCCAAGTCTAATAGAAAGTCTTACATCGTGTAATGACTAAACTAAAAGGTCGCCACACATCTTTTCTGATGTACATACAGACCTTCATACGCAGGCCTCATCTCTGTTATGCATTATGATTCTGGAATATCTTCTTCTCTCTTTTCGTATCAATATTATTTCTTTCTCCTCATCTTATCTTTTTTCTGATTGCTGATTATTCTTTCTTCTTATTTCGTTTGCAAAGCTTTTAGTCCCATAAATAATACTTTTCAAACATTTTCGAGGTATATAATTACTAAATTTACCAATGCATCAAGGTATTTAACCCTCATAATCCTGTTAGCTTCAAATTATTGAATGCGAGAAAAGTTGATATATGTATGGAAATTTTGAAATAAACAAAATAATTTAGATAAACCAAGACTTTTATGTTGACGTTCGATATATAGTGTTGGTTTCCATCGTGTAATATGACAATACCGTGTAGGTAGTATCGAAAAACAAGAATAAAACATGAGTATTGCAGCTAAATGCATATTTCATTCGTTGAGTCAAGAGATTGATACAAATGGTACAAGTTCAACAAAGTATTTCTTTAGATTCGACAATTCAAAGAAAACAAACGAAAACAAAAATATAGCCATAAGTTAACTTCTGCAGAGGAACACATATATATAAATTAATATTTAACCACACAGTACATTTGTATTTATGTATGATTTCATATGTATATTAAGATAAACAATCAAAAGAAAGCAAAATTACAAATAGTAACTACCAGTAATTTAAAATTTGGCTTCTTTGGTCGCTCGTAATCGGTTGTCCTCAAATATAGTTCCTTTTGTGTTGATGTTTGTAAAATCGTATAGTATCATTTTCGTGAGAATCCAATGGCTTATAATTATTAGTTGCATTATTTCTTGATAGTGAAATATGATATAATGTTAATATTTTTCAGGTGGTATTGTCGGACTATTTCGTGTCAAATTTGTATGAAAGGCAACTATGTCTGTTTGATATTCAGACATTTCTTTGCGATAGAATAAAATCTCCTAGAAATCCTATGTTAAAATAATAAAGTTCTTGCTTCCTTGTGTTTTATTACTTAATTTGATGTCTTCGCTGTTCAGCACAAGTGAACACACGCATTATCATCGTTTCACTGGGAACCACAGAGCTGAAACCTAAACTTTTACGTTAGCAGGGACGTAACCCCGTCGAAAATTCTTGTCATTTTGGCAGTGAAAGACATGTAGATTTTTGTAATAATTGTAAAGTGTTGTTCCCGAAAACACGTTAGCTGCTGATTTACTGAATGGTGCACGAAAATAATGATTGCAAGGTGCAGACAAAGAAATTTTGCAGTCACTTGACATTAAAAATACTGTCTTTTATTAAAAAATGATATCCTACATAGCCAACAGTTGTCGTAAAGTTATTAAACGTTCTCTAAGTCTAATAGAAAGTCTTACATCGTGTAATGACTAAACTAAAAGGTCGCCACACATCTTTTCTGATGTACATACAGACCTTCATACGCAGGCCTCATCTCTGTTATGCATTATGATTCTGGAATATCTTCTTCTCTCTTTTCGTATCAATATTATTTCTTTCTCCTCATCTTATCTTTTTTCTGATTGCTGATTATTCTTTCTTCTTATTTCGTTTGCAAAGCTTTTAGTCCCATAAATAATACTTTTCAAACATTTTCGAGGTATATAATTACTAAATTTACCAATGCATCAAGGTATTTAACCCTCATAATCCTGTTAGCTTCAAATTATTGAATGCGAGAAAAGTTGATATATGTATGGAAATTTTGAAATAAACAAAATAATTTAGATAAACCAAGACTTTTATGTTGACGTTCGATATATAGTGTTGGTTTCCATCGTGTAATATGACAATACCGTGTAGGTAGTATCGAAAAACAAGAAAAAACATGAGTATTGCAGCTAAATGCATATTTCATTCGTTGAGTCAAGAGATTGATACAAATGGTACAAGTTCAACAAAGTATTTCTTTAGATTCGACAATTCAAAGAAAACAAACGAAAACAAAAATATAGCCATAAGTTAACTTCTGCAGAGGAACACATATATATAAATTAATATTTAACCACACAGTACATTTGTATTTATGTATGATTTCATATGTATATTAAGATAAACAATCAAAAGAAAGCAAAATTACAAATAGTAACTACCAGTAATTTAAAATTTGGCTTCTTTGGTCGCTCGTAATCGGTTGTCCTCAAATATAGTTCCTTTTGTGTTGATGTTTGTAAAATCGTATAGTATCATTTTCGTGAGAATCCAATGGCTTATAATTATTAGTTGCATTATTTCTTGATAGTGAAATATGATATAATGTTAATATTTTTCAGGTGGTATTGTCGGACTATTTCGTGTCAAATTTGTATGAAAGGCAACTATGTCTGTTTGATATTCAGACATTTCTTTGCGATAGAATAAAATCTCCTAGAAATCCTATGTTAAAATAATAAAGTTCTTGCTTCCTTGTGTTTTATTACTTAATTTGATGTCTTCGCTGTTCAGCACAAGTGAACACACGCATTATCATCGTTTCACTGGGAACCACAGAGCTGAAACCTAAACTTTTACGTTAGCAGGGACGTAACCCCGTCGAAAATTCTTGTCATTTTGGCAGTGAAAGACATGTAGATTTTTGTAATAATTGTAAAGTGTTGTTCCCGAAAACACGTTAGCTGCTGATTTACTGAATGGTGCACGAAAATAATGATTGCAAGGTGCAGACAAAGAAATTTTGCAGTCACTTGACATTAAAAATACTGTCTTTTATTAAAAAATGATATCCTACATAGCCAACAGTTGTCGTAAAGTTATTAAACGTTCTCCAAGTCTAATAGAAAGTCTTACATCGTGTAATGACTAAACTAAAAGGTCGCCACACATCTTTTCTGATGTACATACAGACCTTCATACGCAGGCCTCATCTCTGTTATGCATTATGATTCTGGAATATCTTCTTCTCTCTTTTCGTATCAATATTATTTCTTTCTCCTCATCTTATCTTTTTTCTGATTGCTGATTATTCTTTCTTCTTATTTCGTTTGCAAAGCTTTTAGTCCCATAAATAATACTTTTCAAACATTTTCGAGGTATATAATTACTAAATTTACCAATGCATCAAGGTATTTAACCCTCATAATCCTGTTAGCTTCAAATTATTGAATGCGAGAAAAGTTGATATATGTATGGAAATTTTGAAATAAACAAAATAATTTAGATAAACCAAGACTTTTATGTTGACGTTCGATATATAGTGTTGGTTTCCATCGTGTAATATGACAATACCGTGTAGGTAGTATCGAAAAACAAGAATAAAACATGAGTATTGCAGCTAAATGCATATTTCATTCGTTGAGTCAAGAGATTGATACAAATGGTACAAGTTCAACAAAGTATTTCTTTAGATTCGACAATTCAAAGAAAACAAACGAAAACAAAAATATAGCCATAAGTTAACTTCTGCAGAGGAACACATATATATAAATTAATATTTAACCACACAGTACATTTGTATTTATGTATGATTTCATATGTATATTAAGATAAACAATCAAAAGAAAGCAAAATTACAAATAGTAACTACCAGTAATTTAAAATTTGGCTTCTTTGGTCGCTCGTAATCGGTTGTCCTCAAATATAGTTCCTTTTGTGTTGATGTTTGTAAAATCGTATAGTATCATTTTCGTGAGAATCCAATGGCTTATAATTATTAGTTGCATTATTTCTTGATAGTGAAATATGATATAATGTTAATATTTTTCAGGTGGTATTGTCGGACTATTTCGTGTCAAATTTGTATGAAAGGCAACTATGTCTGTTTGATATTCAGACATTTCTTTGCGATAGAATAAAATCTCCTAGAAATCCTATGTTAAAATAATAAAGTTCTTGCTTCCTTGTGTTTTATTACTTAATTTGATGTCTTCGCTGTTCAGCACAAGTGAACACACGCATTATCATCGTTTCACTGGGAACCACAGAGCTGAAACCTAAACTTTTACGTTAGCAGGGACGTAACCCCGTCGAAAATTCTTGTCATTTTGGCAGTGAAAGACATGTAGATTTTTGTAATAATTGTAAAGTGTTGTTCCCGAAAACACGTTAGCTGCTGATTTACTGAATGGTGCACGAAAATAATGATTGCAAGGTGCAGACAAAGAAATTTTGCAGTCACTTGACATTAAAAATACTGTCTTTTATTAAAAAATGATATCCTACATAGCCAACAGTTGTCGTAAAGTTATTAAACGTTCTCTAAGTCTAATAGAAAGTCTTACATCGTGTAATGACTAAACTAAAAGGTCGCCACACATCTTTTCTGATGTACATACAGACCTTCATACGCAGGCCTCATCTCTGTTATGCATTATGATTCTGGAATATCTTCTTCTCTCTTTTCGTATCAATATTATTTCTTTCTCCTCATCTTATCTTTTTTCTGATTGCTGATTATTCTTTCTTCTTATTTCGTTTGCAAAGCTTTTAGTCCCATAAATAATACTTTTCAAACATTTTCGAGGTATATAATTACTAAATTTACCAATGCATCAAGGTATTTAACCCTCATAATCCTGTTAGCTTCAAATTATTGAATGCGAGAAAAGTTGATATATGTATGGAAATTTTGAAATAAACAAAATAATTTAGATAAACCAAGACTTTTATGTTGACGTTCGATATATAGTGTTGGTTTCCATCGTGTAATATGACAATACCGTGTAGGTAGTATCGAAAAACAAGAAAAAACATGAGTATTGCAGCTAAATGCATATTTCATTCGTTGATTCAAGAGATTGATACAAATGGTACAAGTTCAACAAAGTATTTCTTTAGATTCGACAATTCAAAGAAAACAAACGAAAACAAAAATATAGCCATAAGTTAACTTCTGCAGAGGAACACATATATAAAAATTAATATTTAACCACACAGTACATTTGTATTTATGTATGATTTCATATGTATATTAAGATAAACAATCAAAAGAAAGCAAAATTACAAATAGTAACTACCAGTAATTTAAAATTTGGCTTCTTTGGTCGCTCGTAATCGGTTGTCCTCAAATATAGTTCCTTTCGTGTTGATGTTTGTAAAATCGTATAGTATCATTTTCGTGAGAATCCAATGGCTTATAATTATTAGTTGCATTATTTCTTGATAGTGAAATATGATATAATGTTAATATTTTTCAGGTGGTATTGTCGGACTATTTCGTGTCAAATTTGTATGAAAGGCAACTATGTCTGTTTGATATTCAGACATTTCTTTGCGATAGAATAAAATCTCCTAGAAATCCTATGTTAAAATAATAAAGTTCTTGCTTCCTTGTGTTTTATTACTTAATTTGATGTCTTCGCTGTTCAGCACAAGTGAACACACGCATTATCATCGTTTCACTGGGAACCACAGAGCTGAAACCTAAACTTTTACGTTAGCAGGGACGTAACCCCGTCGAAAATTCTTGTCATTTTGGCAGTGAAAGACATGTAGATTTTTGTAATAATTGTAAAGTGTTGTTCCCGAAAACACGTTAGCTGCTGATTTACTGAATGGTGCACGAAAATAATGATTGCAAGGTGCAGACAAAGAAATTTTGCAGTCACTTGACATTAAAAATACTGTCTTTTATTAAAAAATGATATCCTACATAGCCAACAGTTGTCGTAAAGTTATTAAACGTTCTCCAAGTCTAATAGAAAGTCTTACATCGTGTAATGACTAAACTAAAAGGTCGCCACACATCTTTTCTGATGTACATACAGACCTTCATACGCAGGCCTCATCTCTGTTATGCATTATGATTCTGGAATATCTTCTTCTCTCTTTTCGTATCAATATTATTTCTTTCTCCTCATCTTATCTTTTTTCTGATTGCTGATTATTCTTTCTTCTTATTTCGTTTGCAAAGCTTTTAGTCCCATAAATAATACTTTTCAAACATTTTCGAGGTATATAATTACTAAATTTACCAATGCATCAAGGTATTTAACCCTCATAATCCTGTTAGCTTCAAATTATTGAATGCGAGAAAAGTTGATATATGTATGGAAATTTTGAAATAAACAAAATAATTTAGATAAACCAAGACTTTTATGTTGACGTTCGATATATAGTGTTGGTTTCCATCGTGTAATATGACAATACCGTGTAGGTAGTATCGAAAAACAAGAAAAAACATGAGTATTGCAGCTAAATGCATATTTCATTCGTTGATTCAAGAGATTGATACAAATGGTACAAGTTCAACAAAGTATTTCTTTAGATTCGACAATTCAAAGAAAACAAACGAAAACAAAAATATAGCCATAAGTTAACTTCTGCAGAGGAACAGATATATATAAATTAATATTTAACCACACAGTACATTTGTATTTATGTATGATTTCATATGTATATTAAGATAAACAATCAAAAGAAAGCAAAATTACAAATAGTAACTACCAGTAATTTAAAATTTGGCTTCTTTGGTCGTTCGTAATCGGTTGTCCTCAAATATAGTTCCTTTCGTGTTGATGTTTGTAAAATCGTATAGTATCATTTTCGTGAGAATCCAATGGCTTATAATTATTAGTTGCATTATTTCTTGATAGTGAAATATGATATAATGTTAATATTTTTCAGGTGGTATTGTCGGACTATTTCGTGTCAAATTTGTATGAAAGGCAACTATGTCTGTTTGATATTCAGACATTTCTTTGCGATAGAATAAAATCTCCTAGAAATCCTATGTTAAAATAATAAAGTTCTTGCTTCCTTGTGTTTTATTACTTAATTTGATGTCTTCGCTGTTCAGCACAAGTGAACACACGCATTATCATCGTTTCACTGGGAACCACAGAGCTGAAACCTAAACTTTTACGTTAGCAGGGACGTAACCCCGTCGAAAATTCTTGTCATTTTGGCAGTGAAAGACATGTAGATTTTTGTAATAATTGTAAAGTGTTGTTCCCGAAAACACGTTAGCTGCTGATTTACTGAATGGTGCACGAAAATAATGATTGCAAGGTGCAGACAAAGAAATTTTGCAGTCACTTGACATTAAAAATACTGTCTTTTATTAAAAAATGATATCCTACATAGCCAACAGTTGTCGTAAAGTTATTAAACGTTCTCTAAGTCTAATAGAAAGTCTTACATCGTGTAATGACTAAACTAAAAGGTCGCCACACATCTTTTCTGATGTACATACAGAACTTCATACGCAGGCCTCATCTCTGTTATGCATTATGATTCTGGAATATCTTCTTCTCTCTTTTCGTATCAATATTATTTCTTTCTCCTCATCTTATCTTTTTTCTGATTGCTGATTATTCTTTCTTCTTATTTCGTTTGCAAAGCTTTTAGTCCCATAAATAATACTTTTCAAACATTTTCGAGGTATATAATTACTAAATTTACCAATGCATCAAGGTATTTAACCCTCATAATCCTGTTAGCTTCAAATTATTGAATGCGAGAAAAGTTGATATATGTATGGAAATTTTGAAATAAACAAAATAATTTAGATAAACCAAGACTTTTATGTTGACGTTCGATATATAGTGTTGGTTTCCATCGTGTAATATGACAATACCGTGTAGGTAGTATCGAAAAACAAGAAAAAACATGAGTATTGCAGCTAAATGCATATTTCATTCGTTGATTCAAGAGATTGATACAAATGGTACAAGTTCAACAAAGTATTTCTTTAGATTCGACAATTCACAGAAAACAAACGAAATCAAAAATATAGCCATAAGTTAACTTCTGCAGAGGAACACATATATATAAATTAATATTTAACCACACAGTACATTTGTATTTATGTATGATTTCATATGTATATTAAGATAAACAATCAAAAGAAAGCAAAATTACAAATAGTAACTACCAGTAATTTAAAATTTGGCTTCTTTGGTCGCTCGTAATCGGTTGTCCTCAAATATAGTTCCTTTCGTGTTGATGTTTGTAAAATCGTATAGTATCATTTTCGTGAGAATCCAATGGCTTATAATTATTAGTTGCATTATTTCTTGATAGTGAAATATGATATAATGTTAATATTTTTCAGGTGGTATTGTCGGACTATTTCGTGTCAAATTTGTATGAAAGGCAACTATGTCTGTTTGATATTCAGACATTTCTTTGCGATAGAATAAAATCTCCTAGAAATCCTATGTTAAAATAATAAAGTTCTTGCTTCCTTGTGTTTTATTACTTAATTTGATGTCTTCGCTGTTCAGCACAAGTGAACACACGCATTATCATCGTTTCACTGGGAACCACAGAGCTGAAACCTAAACTTTTACGTTAGCAGGGACGTAACCCCGTCGAAAATTCTTGTCATTTTGGCAGTGAAAGACATGTAGATTTTTGTAATAATTGTAAAGTGTTGTTCCCGAAAACACGTTAGCTGCTGATTTACTGAATGGTGCACGAAAATAATGATTGCAAGGTGCAGACAAAGAAATTTTGCAGTCACTTGACATTAAAAATACTGTCTTTTATTAAAAAATGATATCCTACATAGCCAACAGTTGTCGTAAAGTTATTAAACGTTCTCTAAGTCTAATAGAAAGTCTTACATCGTGTAATGACTAAACTAAAAGGTCGCCACACATCTTTTCTGATGTACATACAGACCTTCATACGCAGGCCTCATCTCTGTTATGCATTATGATTCTGGAATATCTTCTTCTCTCTTTTCGTATCAATATTATTTCTTTCTCCTCATCTTATCTTTTTTCTGATTGCTGATTATTCTTTCTTCTTATTTCGTTTGCAAAGCTTTTAGTCCCATAAATAATACTTTTCAAACATTTTCGAGGTATATAATTACTAAATTTACCAATGCATCAAGGTATTTAACCCTCATAATCCTGTTAGCTTCAAATTATTGAATGCGAGAAAAGTTGATATATGTATGGAAATTTTGAAATAAACAAAATAATTTAGATAAACCAAGACTTTTATGTTGACGTTCGATATATAGTGTTGGTTTCCATCGTGTAATATGACAATACCGTGTAGGTAGTATCGAAAAACAAGAAAAAACATGAGTATTGCAGCTAAATGCATATTTCATTCGTTGATTCAAGAGATTGATACAAATGGTACAAGTTCAACAAAGTATTTCTTTAGATTCGACAATTCAAAGAAAACAAACGAAAACAAAAATATAGCCATAAGTTAACTTCTGCAGAGGAACACATATATATAAATTAATATTTAACCACACAGTACATTTGTATTTATGTATGATTTCATATGTATATTAAGATAAACAATCAAAAGAAAGCAAAATTACAAATAGTAACTACCAGTAATTTAAAATTTGGCTTCTTTGGTCGCTCGTAATCGGTTGTCCTCAAATATAGTTCCTTTCGTGTTGATGTTTGTAAAATCGTATAGTATCATTTTCGTGAGAATCCAATGGCTTATAATTATTAGTTGCATTATTTCTTGATAGTGAAATATGATATAATGTTAATATTTTTCAGGTGGTATTGTCGGACTATTTCGTGTCAAATTTGTATGAAAGGCAACTATGTCTGTTTGATATTCAGACATTTCTTTGCGATAGAATAAAATCTCCTAGAAATCCTATGTTAAAATAATAAAGTTCTTGCTTCCTTGTGTTTTATTACTTAATTTGATGTCTTCGCTGTTCAGCACAAGTGAACACACGCATTATCATCGTTTCACTGGGAACCACAGAGCTGAAACCTAAACTTTTACGTTAGCAGGGACGTAACCCCGTCGAAAATTCTTGTCATTTTGGCAGTGAAAGACATGTAGATTTTTGTAATAATTGTAAAGTGTTGTTCCCGAAAACACGTCAGCTGCTGATTTACTGAATGGTGCACGAAAATAATGATTGCAAGGTGCAGACAAAGAAATTTTGCAGTTACTTGACATTAAAAATACTGTCTTTTATTAAAAAATGATATCCTACATAGCCAACAGTTGTCGTAAAGTTATTAAACGTTCTCTAAGTCTAATAGAAAGTCTTACATCGTGTAATGACTAAACTGAAAGGTCGCCACACATCTTTTCTGATGTACATACAGACCTTCATACGCAGGCCTCATCTCTGTTATGCATTATGATTCTGGAATATCTTCTTCTCTCTTTTCGTATCAATATTATTTCTTTCTCCTCATCTTATCTTTTTTCTGATTGCTGATTATTCTTTCTTCTTATTTCGTTTGCAAAGCTTTTAGTCCCATAAATAATACTTTTCAAACATTTTCGAGGTATATAATTACTAAATTTACCAATGCATCAAGGTATTTAACCCTCATAATCCTGTTAGCTTCAAATTATTGAATGCGAGAAAAGTTGATATATGTATGGAAATTTTGAAATAAACAAAATAATTTAGATAAACCAAGACTTTTATGTTGACGTTCGATATATAGTGTTGGTTTCCATCGTGTAATATGACAATACCGTGTAGGTAGTATCGAAAAACAAGAAAAAACATGAGTATTGCAGCTAAATGCATATTTCATTCGTTGATTCAAGAGATTGATACAAATGGTACAAGTTCAACAAAGTATTTCTTTAGATTCGACAATTCAAAGAAAACAAACGAAAACAAAAATATAGCCATAAGTTAACTTCTGCAGAGGAACACATATATATAAATTAATATTTAACCACACAGTACATTTGTATTTATGTATGATTTCATATGTATATTAAGATAAACAATCAAAAGAAAGCAAAATTACAAATAGTAACTACCAGTAATTTAAAATTTGGCTTCTTTGGTCGTTCGTAATCGGTTGTCCTCAAATATAGTTCCTTTCGTGTTGATGTTTGTAAAATCGTATAGTATCATTTTCGTGAGAATCCAATGGCTTATAATTATTAGTTGCATTATTTCTTGATAGTGAAATATGATATAATGTTAATATTTTTCAGGTGGTATTGTCGGACTATTTCGTGTCAAATTTGTATGAAAGGCAACTATGTCTGTTTGATATTCAGACATTTCTTTGCGATAGAATAAAATCTCCTAGAAATCCTATGTTAAAATAATAAAGTTCTTGCTTCCTTGTGTTTTATTACTTAATTTGATGTCTTCGCTGTTCAGCACAAGTGAACACACGCATTATCATCGTTTCACTGGGAACCACAGAGCTGAAACCTAAACTTTTACGTTAGCAGGGACGTAACCCCGTCGAAAATTCTTGTCATTTTGGCAGTGAAAGACATGTAGATTTTTGTAATAATTGTAAAGTGTTGTTCCCGAAAACACGTTAGCTGCTGATTTACTGAATGGTGCACGAAAATAATGATTGCAAGGTGCAGACAAAGAAATTTTGCAGTCACTTGACATTAAAAATACTGTCTTTTATTAAAAAATGATATCCTACATAGCCAACAGTTGTCGTAAAGTTATTAAACGTTCTCTAAGTCTAATAGAAAGTCTTACATCGTGTAATGACTAAACTAAAAGGTCGCCACACATCTTTTCTGATGTACATACAGACCTTCATACGCAGGCCTCATCTCTGTTATGCATTATGATTCTGGAATATCTTCTTCTCTCTTTTCGTATCAATATTATTTCTTTCTCCTCATCTTATCTTTTTTCTGATTGCTGATTATTCTTTCTTCTTATTTCGTTTGCAAAGCTTTTAGTCCCATAAATAATACTTTTCAAACATTTTCGAGGTATATAATTACTAAATTTACCAATGCATCAAGGTATTTAACCCTCATAATCCTGTTAGCTTCAAATTATTGAATGCGAGAAAAGTTGATATATGTATGGAAATTTTGAAATAAACAAAATAATTTAGATAAACCAAGACTTTTATGTTGACGTTCGATATATAGTGTTGGTTTCCATCGTGTAATATGACAATACCGTGTAGGTAGTATCGAAAAACAAGAAAAAACATGAGTATTGCAGCTAAATGCATATTTCATTCGTTGATTCAAGAGATTGATACAAATGGTACAAGTTCAACAAAGTATTTCTTTAGATTCGACAATTCAAAGAAAACAAACGAAATCAAAAATATAGCCATAAGTTAACTTCTGCAGAGGAACACATATATATAAATTAATATTTAACCACACAGTACATTTGTATTTATGTATGATTTCATATGTATATTAAGATAAACAATCAAAAGAAAGCAAAATTACAAATAGTAACTACCAGTAATTTAAAATTTGGCTTCTTTGGTCGCTCGTAATCGGTTGTCCTCAAATATAGTTCCTTTCGTGTTGATGTTTGTAAAATCGTATAGTATCATTTTCGTGAGAATCCAATGGCTTATAATTATTAGTTGCATTATTTCTTGATAGTGAAATATGATATAATGTTAATATTTTTCAGGTGGTATTGTCGGACTATTTCGTGTCAAATTTGTATGAAAGGCAACTATGTCTGTTTGATATTCAGACATTTCTTTGCGATAGAATAAAATCTCCTAGAAATCCTATGTTAAAATAATAAAGTTCTTGCTTCCTTGTGTTTTATTACTTAATTTGATGTCTTCGCTGTTCAGCACAAGTGAACACACGCATTATCATCGTTTCACTGGGAACCACAGAGCTGAAACCTAAACATTTACGTTAGCAGGGACGTAACCCCGTCGAAAATTCTTGTCATTTTGGCAGTGAAAGACATGTAGATTTTTGTAATAATTGTAAAGTGTTGTTCCCGAAAACACGTTAGCTGCTGATTTACTGAATGGTGCACGAAAATAATGATTGCAAGGTGCAGACAAAGAAATTTTGCAGTCACTTGACATTAAAAATACTGTCTTTTATTAAAAAATGATATCCTACATAGCCAACAGTTGTCGTAAAGTTATTAAACGTTCTCTAAGTCTAATAGAAAGTCTTACATCGTGTAATGACTAAACTAAAAGGTCGCCACACATCTTTTCTGATGTACATACAGACCTTCATACGCAGGCCTCATCTCTGTTATGCATTATGATTCTGGAATATCTTCTTCTCTCTTTTCGTATCAATATTATTTCTTTCTCCTCATCTTATCTTTTTTCTGATTGCTGATTATTCTTTCTTCTTATTTCGTTTGCAAAGCTTTTAGTCCCATAAATAATACTTTTCAAACATTTTCGAGGTATATAATTACTAAATTTACCAATGCATCAAGGTATTTAACCCTCATAATCCTGTTAGCTTCAAATTATTGAATGCGAGAAAAGTTGATATATGTATGGAAATTTTGAAATAAACAAAATAATTTAGATAAACCAAGACTTTTATGTTGACGTTCGATATATAGTGTTGGTTTCCATCGTGTAATATGACAATACCGTGTAGGTAGTATCGAAAAACAAGAAAAAACATGAGTATTGCAGCTAAATGCATATTTCATTCGTTGATTCAAGAGATTGATACAAATGGTACAAGTTCAACAAAGTATTTCTTTAGATTCGACAATTCAAAGAAAACAAACGAAAACAAAAATATAGCCATAAGTTAACTTCTGCAGAGGAACACATATATATAAATTAATATTTAACCACACAGTACATTTGTATTTATGTATGATTTCATATGTATATTAAGATAAACAATCAAAAGAAAGCAAAATTACAAATAGTAACTACCAGTAATTTAAAATTTGGCTTCTTTGGTCGTTCGTAATCGGTTGTCCTCAAATATAGTTCCTTTCGTGTTGATGTTTGTAAAATCGTATAGTATCATTTTCGTGAGAATCCAATGGCTTATAATTATTAGTTGCATTATTTCTTGATAGTGAAATATGATATAATGTTAATATTTTTCAGGTGGTATTGTCGGACTATTTCGTGTCAAATTTGTATGAAAGGCAACTATGTCTGTTTGATATTCAGACATTTCTTTGCGATAGAATAAAATCTCCTAGAAATCCTATGTTAAAATAATAAAGTTCTTGCTTCCTTGTGTTTTATTACTTAATTTGATGTCTTCGCTGTTCAGCACAAGTGAACACACGCATTATCATCGTTTCACTGGGAACCACAGAGCTGAAACCTAAACTTTTACGTTAGCAGGGACGTAACCCCGTCGAAAATTCTTGTCATTTTGGCAGTGAAAGACATGTAGATTTTTGTAATAATTGTAAAGTGTTGTTCCCGAAAACACGTTAGCTGCTGATTTACTGAATGGTGCACGAAAATAATGATTGCAAGGTGCAGACAAAGAAATTTTGCAGTCACTTGACATTAAAAATACTGTCTTTTATTAAAAAATGATATCCTACATAGCCAACAGTTGTCGTAAAGTTATTAAACGTTCTCTAAGTCTAATAGAAAGTCTTACATCGTGTAATGACTAAACTAAAAGGTCGCCACACATCTTTTCTGATGTACATACAGACCTTCATACGCAGGCCTCATCTCTGTTATGCATTATGATTCTGGAATATCTTCTTCTCTCTTTTCGTATCAATATTATTTCTTTCTCCTCATCTTATCTTTTTTCTGATTGCTGATTATTCTTTCTTCTTATTTCGTTTGCAAAGCTTTTAGTCCCATAAATAATACTTTTCAAACATTTTCGAGGTATATAATTACTAAATTTACCAATGCATCAAGGTATTTAACCCTCATAATCCTGTTAGCTTCAAATTATTGAATGCGAGAAAAGTTGATATATGTATGGAAATTTTGAAATAAACAAAATAATTTAGATAAACCAAGACTTTTATGTTGACGTTCGATATATAGTGTTGGTTTCCATCGTGTAATATGACAATACCGTGTAGGTAGTATCGAAAAACAAGAAAAAACATGAGTATTGCAGCTAAATGCATATTTCATTCGTTGATTCAAGAGATTGATACAAATGGTACAAGTTCAACAAAGTATTTCTTTAGATTCGACAATTCAAAGAAAACAAACGAAAACAAAAATATAGCCATAAGTTAACTTCTGCAGAGGAACACATATATATAAATTAATATTTAACCACACAGTACATTTGTATTTATGTATGATTTCATATGTATATTAAGATAAACAATCAAAAGAAAGCAAAATTACAAATAGTAACTACCAGTAATTTAAAATTTGGCTTCTTTGGTCGCTCGTAATCGGTTGTCCTCAAATATAGTTCCTTTCGTGTTGATGTTTGTAAAATCGTATAGTATCATTTTCGTGAGAATCCAATGGCTTATAATTATTAGTTGCATTATTTCTTGATAGTGAAATATGATATAATGTTAATATTTTTCAGGTGGTATTGTCGGACTATTTCGTGTCAAATTTGTATGAAAGGCAACTATGTCTGTTTGATATTCAGACATTTCTTTGCGATAGAATAAAATCTCCTAGAAATCCTATGTTAAAATAATAAAGTTCTTGCTTCCTTGTGTTTTATTACTTAATTTGATGTCTTCGCTGTTCAGCACAAGTGAACACACGCATTATCATCGTTTCACTGGGAACCACAGAGCTGAAACCTAAACTTTTACGTTAGCAGGGACGTAACCCCGTCGAAAATTCTTGTCATTTTGGCAGTGAAAGACATGTAGATTTTTGTAATAATTGTAAAGTGTTGTTCCCGAAAACACGTTAGCTGCTGATTTACTGAATGGTGCACGAAAATAATGATTGCAAGGTGCAGACAAAGAAATTTTGCAGTCACTTGACATTAAAAATACTGTCTTTTATTAAAAAATGATATCCTACATAGCCAACAGTTGTCGTAAAGTTATTAAACGTTCTCTAAGTCTAATAGAAAGTCTTACATCGTGTAATGACTAAACTAAAAGGTCGCCACACATCTTTTCTGATGTACATACAGACCTTCATACGCAGGCCTCATCTCTGTTATGCATTATGATTCTGGAATATCTTCTTCTCTCTTTTCGTATCAATATTATTTCTTTCTCCTCATCTTATCTTTTTTCTGATTGCTGATTATTCTTTCTTCTTATTTCGTTTGCAAAGCTTTTAGTCCCATAAATAATACTTTTCAAACATTTTCGAGGTATATAATTACTAAATTTACCAATGCATCAAGGTATTTAACCCTCATAATCCTGTTAGCTTCAAATTATTGAATGCGAGAAAAGTTGATATATGTATGGAAATTTTGAAATAAACAAAATAATTTAGATAAACCAAGACTTTTATGTTGACGTTCGATATATAGTGTTGGTTTCCATCGTGTAATATGACAATACCGTGTAGGTAGTATCGAAAAACAAGAAAAAACATGAGTATTGCAGCTAAATGCATATTTCATTCGTTGATTCAAGAGATTGATACAAATGGTACAAGTTCAACAAAGTATTTCTTTAGATTCGACAATTCAAAGAAAACAAACGAAAACAAAAATATAGCCATAAGTTAACTTCTGCAGAGGAACACATATATATAAATTAATATTTAACCACACAGTACATTTGTATTTATGTATGATTTCATATGTATATTAAGATAAACAATCAAAAGAAAGCAAAATTACAAATAGTAACTACCAGTAATTTAAAATTTGGCTTCTTTGGTCGTTCGTAATCGGTTGTCCTCAAATATAGTTCCTTTCGTGTTGATGTTTGTAAAATCGTATAGTATCATTTTCGTGAGAATCCAATGGCTTATAATTATTAGTTGCATTATTTCTTGATAGTGAAATATGATATAATGTTAATATTTTTCAGGTGGTATTGTCGGACTATTTCGTGTCAAATTTGTATGAAAGGCAACTATGTCTGTTTGATATTCAGACATTTCTTTGCGATAGAATAAAATCTCCTAGAAATCCTATGTTAAAATAATAAAGTTCTTGCTTCCTTGTGTTTTATTACTTAATTTGATGTCTTCGCTGTTCAGCACAAGTGAACACACGCATTATCATCGTTTCACTGGGAACCACAGAGCTGAAACCTAAACTTTTACGTTAGCAGGGACGTAACCCCGTCGAAAATTCTTGTCATTTTGGCAGTGAAAGACATGTAGATTTTTGTAATAATTGTAAAGTGTTGTTCCCGAAAACACGTTAGCTGCTGATTTACTGAATGGTGCACGAAAATAATGATTGCAAGGTGCAGACAAAGAAATTTTGCAGTCACTTGACATTAAAAATACTGTCTTTTATTAAAAAATGATATCCTACATAGCCAACAGTTGTCGTAAAGTTATTAAACGTTCTCTAAGTCTAATAGAAAGTCTTACATCGTGTAATGACTAAACTAAAAGGTCGCCACACATCTTTTCTGATGTACATACAGACCTTCATACGCAGGCCTCATCTCTGTTATGCATTATGATTCTGGAATATCTTCTTCTCTCTTTTCGTATCAATATTATTTCTTTCTCCTCATCTTATCTTTTTTCTGATTGCTGATTATTCTTTCTTCTTATTTCGTTTGCAAAGCTTTTAGTCCCATAAATAATACTTTTCAAACATTTTCGAGGTATATAATTACTAAATTTACCAATGCATCAAGGTATTTAACCCTCATAATCCTGTTAGCTTCAAATTATTGAATGCGAGAAAAGTTGATATATGTATGGAAATTTTGAAATAAACAAAATAATTTAGATAAACCAAGACTTTTATGTTGACGTTCGATATATAGTGTTGGTTTCCATCGTGTAATATGACAATACCGTGTAGGTAGTATCGAAAAACAAGAAAAAACATGAGTATTGCAGCTAAATGCATATTTCATTCGTTGATTCAAGAGATTGATACAAATGGTACAAGTTCAACAAAGTATTTCTTTAGATTCGACAATTCAAAGAAAACAAACGAAAACAAAAATATAGCCATAAGTTAACTTCTGCAGAGGAACACATATATATAAATTAATATTTAACCACACAGTACATTTGTATTTATGTATGATTTCATATGTATATTAAGATAAACAATCAAAAGAAAGCAAAATTACAAATAGTAACTACCAGTAATTTAAAATTTGGCTTCTTTGGTCGTTCGTAATCGGTTGTCCTCAAATATAGTTCCTTTCGTGTTGATGTTTGTAAAATCGTATAGTATCATTTTCGTGAGAATCCAATGGCTTATAATTATTAGTTGCATTATTTCTTGATAGTGAAATATGATATAATGTTAATATTTTTCAGGTGGTATTGTCGGACTATTTCGTGTCAAATTTGTATGAAAGGCAACTATGTCTGTTTGATATTCAGACATTTCTTTGCGATAGAATAAAATCTCCTAGAAATCCTATGTTAAAATAATAAAGTTCTTGCTTCCTTGTGTTTTATTACTTAATTTGATGTCTTCGCTGTTCAGCACAAGTGAACACACGCATTATCATCGTTTCACTGGGAACCACAGAGCTGAAACCTAAACTTTTACGTTAGCAGGGACGTAACCCCGTCGAAAATTCTTGTCATTTTGGCAGTGAAAGACATGTAGATTTTTGTAATAATTGTAAAGTGTTGTTCCCGAAAACACGTTAGCTGCTGATTTACTGAATGGTGCACGAAAATAATGATTGCAAGGTGCAGACAAAGAAATTTTGCAGTCACTTGACATTAAAAATACTGTCTTTTATTAAAAAATGATATCCTACATAGCCAACAGTTGTCGTAAAGTTATTAAACGTTCTCTAAGTCTAATAGAAAGTCTTACATCGTGTAATGACTAAACTAAAAGGTCGCCACACATCTTTTCTGATGTACATACAGACCTTCATACGCAGGCCTCATCTCTGTTATGCATTATGATTCTGGAATATCTTCTTCTCTCTTTTCGTATCAATATTATTTCTTTCTCCTCATCTTATCTTTTTTCTGATTGCTGATTATTCTTTCTTCTTATTTCGTTTGCAAAGCTTTTAGTCCCATAAATAATACTTTTCAAACATTTTCGAGGTATATAATTACTAAATTTACCAATGCATCAAGGTATTTAACCCTCATAATCCTGTTAGCTTCAAATTATTGAATGCGAGAAAAGTTGATATATGTATGGAAATTTTGAAATAAACAAAATAATTTAGATAAACCAAGACTTTTATGTTGACGTTCGATATATAGTGTTGGTTTCCATCGTGTAATATGACAATACCGTGTAGGTAGTATCGAAAAACAAGAAAAAACATGAGTATTGCAGCTAAATGCATATTTCATTCGTTGATTCAAGAGATTGATACAAATGGTACAAGTTCAACAAAGTATTTCTTTAGATTCGACAATTCAAAGAAAACAAACGAAAACAAAAATATAGCCATAAGTTAACTTCTGCAGAGGAACACATATATATATAAATTAATATTTAACCACACAGTACATTTGTATTTATGTATGATTTCATATGTATATTAAGATAAACAATCAAAAGAAAGCAAAATTACAAATAGTAACTACCAGTAATTTAAAATTTGGCTTCTTTGGTCGCTCGTAATCGGTTGTCCTCAAATATAGTTCCTTTCGTGTTGATGTTTGTAAAATCGTATAGTATCATTTTCGTGAGAATCCAATGGCTTATAATTATTAGTTGCATTATTTCTTGATAGTGAAATATGATATAATGTTAATATTTTTCAGGTGGTATTGTCGGACTATTTCGTGTCAAATTTGTATGAAAGGCAACTATGTCTGTTTGATATTCAGACATTTCTTTGCGATAGAATAAAATCTCCTAGAAATCCTATGTTAAAATAATAAAGTTCTTGCTTCCTTGTGTTTTATTACTTAATTTGATGTCTTCGCTGTTCAGCACAAGTGAACACACGCATTATCATCGTTTCACTGGGAACCACAGAGCTGAAACCTAAACTTTTACGTTAGCAGGGACGTAACCCCGTCGAAAATTCTTGTCATTTTGGCAGTGAAAGACATGTAGATTTTTGTAATAATTGTAAAGTGTTGTTCCCGAAAACACGTTAGCTGCTGATTTACTGAATGGTGCACGAAAATAATGATTGCAAGGTGCAGACAAAGAAATTTTGCAGTTACTTGACATTAAAAATACTGTCTTTTATTAAAAAATGATATCCTACATAGCCAACAGTTGTCGTAAAGTTATTAAACGTTCTCTAAGTCTAATAGAAAGTCTTGCATCGTGTAATGACTAAACTAAAAGGTCGCCACACATCTTTTCTGATGTACATACAGACCTTCATACGCAGGCCTCATCTCTGTTATGCATTATGATTCTGGAATATCTTCTTCTCTCTTTTCGTATCAATATTATTTCTTTCTCCTCATCTTATCTTTTTTCTGATTGCTGATTATTCTTTCTTCTTATTTCGTTTGCAAAGCTTTTAGTCCCATAAATAATACTTTTCAAACATTTTCGAGGTATATAATTACTAAATTTACCAATGCATCAAGGTATTTAACCCTCATAATCCTGTTAGCTTCAAATTATTGAATGCGAGAAAAGTTGATATATGTATGGAAATTTTGAAATAAACAAAATAATTTAGATAAACCAAGACTTTTATGTTGACGTTCGATATATAGTGTTGGTTTCCATCGTGTAATATGACAATACCGTGTAGGTAGTATCGAAAAACAAGAAAAAACATGAGTATTGCAGCTAAATGCATATTTCATTCGTTGATTCAAGAGATTGATACAAATGGTACAAGTTCAACAAAGTATTTCTTTAGATTCGACAATTCAAAGAAAACAAACGAAAACAAAAATATAGCCATAAGTTAACTTCTGCAGAGGAACACATATATATAAATTAATATTTAACCACACAGTACATTTGTATTTATGTATGATTTCATGTGTATATTAAGATAAACAATCAAAAGAAAGCAAAATTACAAATAGTAACTACCAGTAATTTAAAATTTGGCTTCTTTGGTCGCTCGTAATCGGTTGTCCTCAAATATAGTTCCTTTCGTGTTGATGTTTGTAAAATCGTATAGTATCATTTTCGTGAGAATCCAATGGCTTATAATTATTAGTTGCATTATTTCTTGATAGTGAAATATGATATAATGTTAATATTTTTCAGGTGGTATTGTCGGACTATTTCGTGTCAAATTTGTATGAAAGGCAACTATGTCTGTTTGATATTCAGACATTTCTTTGCGATAGAATAAAATCTCCTAGAAATCCTATGTTAAAATAATAAAGTTCTTGCTTCCTTGTGTTTTATTACTTAATTTGATGTCTTCGCTGTTCAGCACAAGTGAACACACGCATTATCATCGTTTCACTGGGAACCACAGAGCTGAAACCTAAACTTTTACGTTAGCAGGGACGTAACCCCGTCGAAAATTCTTGTCATTTTGGCAGTGAAAGACATGTAGATTTTTGTAATAATTGTAAAGTGTTGTTCCCGAAAACACGTTAGCTGCTGATTTACTGAATGGTGCACGAAAATAATGATTGCAAGGTGCAGACAAAGAAATTTTGCAGTCACTTGACATTAAAAATACTGTCTTTTATTAAAAAATGATATCCTACATAGCCAACAGTTGTCGTAAAGTTATTAAACGTTCTCTAAGTCTAATAGAAAGTCTTACATCGTGTAATGACTAAACTAAAAGGTCGCCACACATCTTTTCTGATGTACATACAGACCTTCATACGCAGGCCTCATCTCTGTTATGCATTATGATTCTGGAATATCTTCTTCTCTCTTTTCGTATCAATATTATTTCTTTCTCCTCATCTTATCTTTTTTCTGATTGCTGATTATTCTTTCTTCTTATTTCGTTTGCAAAGCTTTTAGTCCCATAAATAATACTTTTCAAACATTTTCGAGGTATATAATTACTAAATTTACCAATGCATCAAGGTATTTAACCCTCATAATCCTGTTAGCTTCAAATTATTGAATGCGAGAAAAGTTGATATATGTATGGAAATTTTGAAATAAACAAAATAATTTAGATAAACCAAGACTTTTATGTTGACGTTCGATATATAGTGTTGGTTTCCATCGTGTAATATGACAATACCGTGTAGGTAGTATCGAAAAACAAGAAAAAACATGAGTATTGCAGCTAAATGCATATTTCATTCGTTGATTCAAGAGATTGATACAAATGGTACAAGTTCAACAAAGTATTTCTTTAGATTCGACAATTCAAAGAAAACAAACGAAAACAAAAATATAGCCATAAGTTAACTTCTGCAGAGGAACACATATATATAAATTAATATTTAACCACACAGTGCATTTGTATTTATGTATGATTTCATATGTATATTAAGATAAACAATCAAAAGAAAGCAAAATTACAAATAGTAACTACCAGTAATTTAAAATTTGGCTTCTTTGGTCGCTCGTAATCGGTTGTCCTCAAATATAGTTCCTTTCGTGTTGATGTTTGTAAAATCGTATAGTATCATTTTCGTGAGAATCCAATGGCTTATAATTATTAGTTGCATTATTTCTTGATAGTGAAATATGATATAATGTTAATATTTTTCAGGTGGTATTGTCGGACTATTTCGTGTCAAATTTGTATGAAAGGCAACTATGTCTGTTTGATATTCAGACATTTCTTTGCGATAGAATAAAATCTCCTAGAAATCCTATGTTAAAATAATAAAGTTCTTGCTTCCTTGTGTTTTATTACTTAATTTGATGTCTTCGCTGTTCAGCACAAGTGAACACACGCATTATCATCGTTTCACTGGGAACCACAGAGCTGAAACCTAAACTTTTACGTTAGCAGGGACGTAACCCCGTCGAAAATTCTTGTCATTTTGGCAGTGAAAGACATGTAGATTTTTGTAATAATTGTAAAGTGTTGTTCCCGAAAACACGTTAGCTGCTGATTTACTGAATGGTGCACGAAAATAATGATTGCAAGGTGCAGACAAAGAAATTTTGCAGTCACTTGACATTAAAAATACTGTCTTTTATTAAAAAATGATATCCTACATAGCCAACAGTTGTCGTAAAGTTATTAAACGTTCTCTAAGTCTAATAGAAAGTCTTGCATCGTGTAATGACTAAACTAAAAGGTCGCCACACATCTTTTCTGATGTACATACAGACCTTCATACGCAGGCCTCATCTCTGTTATGCATTATGATTCTGGAATATCTTCTTCTCTCTTTTCGTATCAATATTATTTCTTTCTCCTCATCTTATCTTTTTTCTGATTGCTGATTATTCTTTCTTCTTATTTCGTTTGCAAAGCTTTTAGTCCCATAAATAATACTTTTCAAACATTTTCGAGGTATATAATTACTAAATTTACCAATGCATCAAGGTATTTAACCCTCATAATCCTGTTAGCTTCAAATTATTGAATGCGAGAAAAGTTGATATATGTATGGAAATTTTGAAATAAACAAAATAATTTAGATAAACCAAGACTTTTATGTTGACGTTCGATATATAGTGTTGGTTTCCATCGTGTAATATGACAATACCGTGTAGGTAGTATCGAAAAACAAGAAAAAACATGAGTATTGCAGCTAAATGCATATTTCATTCGTTGATTCAAGAGATTGATACAAATGGTACAAGTTCAACAAAGTATTTCTTTAGATTCGACAATTCAAAGAAAACAAACGAAAACAAAAATATAGCCATAAGTTAACTTCTGCAGAGGAACACATATATATAAATTAATATTTAACCACACAGTACATTTGTATTTATGTATGATTTCATGTGTATATTAAGATAAACAATCAAAAGAAAGCAAAATTACAAATAGTAACTACCAGTAATTTAAAATTTGGCTTCTTTGGTCGCTCGTAATCGGTTGTCCTCAAATATAGTTCCTTTCGTGTTGATGTTTGTAAAATCGTATAGTATCATTTTCGTGAGAATCCAATGGCTTATAATTATTAGTTGCATTATTTCTTGATAGTGAAATATGATATAATGTTAATATTTTTCAGGTGGTATTGTCGGACTATTTCGTGTCAAATTTGTATGAAAGGCAACTATGTCTGTTTGATATTCAGACATTTCTTTGCGATAGAATAAAATCTCCTAGAAATCCTATGTTAAAATAATAAAGTTCTTGCTTCCTTGTGTTTTATTACTTAATTTGATGTCTTCGCTGTTCAGCACAAGTGAACACACGCATTATCATCGTTTCACTGGGAACCACAGAGCTGAAACCTAAACTTTTACGTTAGCAGGGACGTAACCCCGTCGAAAATTCTTGTCATTTTGGCAGTGAAAGACATGTAGATTTTTGTAATAATTGTAAAGTGTTGTTCCCGAAAACACGTTAGCTGCTGATTTACTGAATGGTGCACGAAAATAATGATTGCAAGGTGCAGACAAAGAAATTTTGCAGTCACTTGACATTAAAAATACTGTCTTTTATTAAAAAATGATATCCTACATAGCCAACAGTTGTCGTAAAGTTATTAAACGTTCTCTAAGTCTAATAGAAAGTCTTACATCGTGTAATGACTAAACTAAAAGGTCGCCACACATCTTTTCTGATGTACATACAGACCTTCATACGCAGGCCTCATCTCTGTTATGCATTATGATTCTGGAATATCTTCTTCTCTCTTTTCGTATCAATATTATTTCTTTCTCCTCATCTTATCTTTTTTCTGATTGCTGATTATTCTTTCTTCTTATTTCGTTTGCAAAGCTTTTAGTCCCATAAATAATACTTTTCAAACATTTTCGAGGTATATAATTACTAAATTTACCAATGCATCAAGGTATTTAACCCTCATAATCCTGTTAGCTTCAAATTATTGAATGCGAGAAAAGTTGATATATGTATGGAAATTTTGAAATAAACAAAATAATTTAGATAAACCAAGACTTTTATGTTGACGTTCGATATATAGTGTTGGTTTCCATCGTGTAATATGACAATACCGTGTAGGTAGTATCGAAAAACAAGAAAAAACATGAGTATTGCAGCTAAATGCATATTTCATTCGTTGATTCAAGAGATTGATACAAATGGTACAAGTTCAACAAAGTATTTCTTTAGATTCGACAATTCAAAGAAAACAAACGAAAACAAAAATATAGCCATAAGTTAACTTCTGCAGAGGAACACATATATATAAATTAATATTTAACCACACAGTACATTTGTATTTATGTATGATTTCATGTGTATATTAAGATAAACAATCAAAAGAAAGCAAAATTACAAATAGTAACTACCAGTAATTTAAAATTTGGCTTCTTTGGTCGCTCGTAATCGGTTGTCCTCAAATATAGTTCCTTTCGTGTTGATGTTTGTAAAATCGTATAGTATCATTTTCGTGAGAATCCAATGGCTTATAATTATTAGTTGCATTATTTCTTGATAGTGAAATATGATATAATGTTAATATTTTTCAGGTGGTATTGTCGGACTATTTCGTGTCAAATTTGTATGAAAGGCAACTATGTCTGTTTGATATTCAGACATTTCTTTGCGATAGAATAAAATCTCCTAGAAATCCTATGTTAAAATAATAAAGTTCTTGCTTCCTTGTGTTTTATTACTTAATTTGATGTCTTCGCTGTTCAGCACAAGTGAACACACGCATTATCATCGTTTCACTGGGAACCACAGAGCTGAAACCTAAACTTTTACGTTAGCAGGGACGTAACCCCGTCGAAAATTCTTGTCATTTTGGCAGTGAAAGACATGTAGATTTTTGTAATAATTGTAAAGTGTTGTTCCCGAAAACACGTTAGCTGCTGATTTACTGAATGGTGCACGAAAATAATGATTGCAAGGTGCAGACAAAGAAATTTTGCAGTCACTTGACATTAAAAATACTGTCTTTTATTAAAAAATGATATCCTACATAGCCAACAGTTGTCGTAAAGTTATTAAACGTTCTCTAAGTCTAATAGAAAGTCTTACATCGTGTAATGACTAAACTAAAAGGTCGCCACACATCTTTTCTGATGTACATACAGACCTTCATACGCAGGCCTCATCTCTGTTATGCATTATGATTCTGGAATATCTTCTTCTCTCTTTTCGTATCAATATTATTTCTTTCTCCTCATCTTATCTTTTTTCTGATTGCTGATTATTCTTTCTTCTTATTTCGTTTGCAAAGCTTTTAGTCCCATAAATAATACTTTTCAAACATTTTCGAGGTATATAATTACTAAATTTACCAATGCATCAAGGTATTTAACCCTCATAATCCTGTTAGCTTCAAATTATTGAATGCGAGAAAAGTTGATATATGTATGGAAATTTTGAAATAAACAAAATAATTTAGATAAACCAAGACTTTTATGTTGACGTTCGATATATAGTGTTGGTTTCCATCGTGTAATATGACAATACCGTGTAGGTAGTATCGAAAAACAAGAAAAAACATGAGTATTGCAGCTAAATGCATATTTCATTCGTTGATTCAAGAGATTGATACAAATGGTACAAGTTCAACAAAGTATTTCTTTAGATTCGACAATTCAAAGAAAACAAACGAAAACAAAAATATAGCCATAAGTTAACTTCTGCAGAGGAACACATATATATAAATTAATATTTAACCACACAGTGCATTTGTATTTATGTATGATTTCATATGTATATTAAGATAAACAATCAAAAGAAAGCAAAATTACAAATAGTAACCACCAGTAATTTAAAATTTGGCTTCTTTGGTCGCTCGTAATCGGTTGTCCTCAAATATAGTTCCTTTCGTGTTGATGTTTGTAAAATCGTATAGTATCATTTTCGTGAGAATCCAATGGCTTATAATTATTAGTTGCATTATTTCTTGATAGTGAAATATGATATAATGTTAATATTTTTCAGGTGGTATTGTCGGACTATTTCGTGTCAAATTTGTATGAAAGGCAACTATGTCTGTTTGATATTCAGACATTTCTTTGCGATAGAATAAAATCTCCTAGAAATCCTATGTTAAAATAATAAAGTTCTTGCTTCCTTGTGTTTTATTACTTAATTTGATGTCTTCGCTGTTCAGCACAAGTGAACACACGCATTATCATCGTTTCACTGGGAACCACAGAGCTGAAACCTAAACTTTTACGTTAGCAGGGACGTAACCCCGTCGAAAATTCTTGTCATTTTGGCAGTGAAAGACATGTAGATTTTTGTAATAATTGTAAAGTGTTGTTCCCGAAAACACGTTAGCTGCTGATTTACTGAATGGTGCACGAAAATAATGATTGCAAGGTGCAGACAAAGAAATTTTGCAGTCACTTGACATTAAAAATACTGTCTTTTATTAAAAAATGATATCCTACATAGCCAACAGTTGTCGTAAAGTTATTAAACGTTCTCTAAGTCTAATAGAAAGTCTTACATCGTGTAATGACTAAACTAAAAGGTCGCCACACATCTTTTCTGATGTACATACAGACCTTCATACGCAGGCCTCATCTCTGTTATGCATTATGATTCTGGAATATCTTCTTCTCTCTTTTCGTATCAATATTATTTCTTTCTCCTCATCTTATCTTTTTTCTGATTGCTGATTATTCTTTCTTCTTATTTCGTTTGCAAAGCTTTTAGTCCCATAAATAATACTTTTCAAACATTTTCGAGGTATATAATTACTAAATTTACCAATGCATCAAGGTATTTAACCCTCATAATCCTGTTAGCTTCAAATTATTGAATGCGAGAAAAGTTGATATATGTATGGAAATTTTGAAATAAACAAAATAATTTAGATAAACCAAGACTTTTATGTTGACGTTCGATATATAGTGTTGGTTTCCATCGTGTAATATGACAATACCGTGTAGGTAGTATCGAAAAACAAGAAAAAACATGAGTATTGCAGCTAAATGCATATTTCATTCGTTGATTCAAGAGATTGATACAAATGGTACAAGTTCAACAAAGTATTTCTTTAGATTCGACAATTCAAAGAAAACAAACGAAAACAAAAATATAGCCATAAGTTAACTTCTGCAGAGGAACACATATATATAAATTAATATTTAACCACACAGTACATTTGTATTTATGTATGATTTCATGTGTATATTAAGATAAACAATCAAAAGAAAGCAAAATTACAAATAGTAACTACCAGTAATTTAAAATTTGGCTTCTTTGGTCGCTCGTAATCGGTTGTCCTCAAATATAGTTCCTTTCGTGTTGATGTTTGTAAAATCGTATAGTATCATTTTCGTGAGAATCCAATGGCTTATAATTATTAGTTGCATTATTTCTTGATAGTGAAATATGATATAATGTTAATATTTTTCAGGTGGTATTGTCGGACTATTTCGTGTCAAATTTGTATGAAAGGCAACTATGTCTGTTTGATATTCAGACATTTCTTTGCGATAGAATAAAATCTCCTAGAAATCCTATGTTAAAATAATAAAGTTCTTGCTTCCTTGTGTTTTATTACTTAATTTGATGTCTTCGCTGTTCAGCACAAGTGAACACACGCATTATCATCGTTTCACTGGGAACCACAGAGCTGAAACCTAAACTTTTACGTTAGCAGGGACGTAACCCCGTCGAAAATTCTTGTCATTTTGGCAGTGAAAGACATGTAGATTTTTGTAATAATTGTAAAGTGTTGTTCCCGAAAACACGTTAGCTGCTGATTTACTGAATGGTGCACGAAAATAATGATTGCAAGGTGCAGACAAAGAAATTTTGCAGTCACTTGACATTAAAAATACTGTCTTTTATTAAAAAATGATATCCTACATAGCCAACAGTTGTCGTAAAGTTATTAAACGTTCTCTAAGTCTAATAGAAAGTCTTACATCGTGTAATGACTAAACTAAAAGGTCGCCACACATCTTTTCTGATGTACATACAGACCTTCATACGCAGGCCTCATCTCTGTTATGCATTATGATTCTGGAATATCTTCTTCTCTCTTTTCGTATCAATATTATTTCTTTCTCCTCATCTTATCTTTTTTCTGATTGCTGATTATTCTTTCTTCTTATTTCGTTTGCAAAGCTTTTAGTCCCATAAATAATACTTTTCAAACATTTTCGAGGTATATAATTACTAAATTTACCAATGCATCAAGGTATTTAACCCTCATAATCCTGTTAGCTTCAAATTATTGAATGCGAGAAAAGTTGATATATGTATGGAAATTTTGAAATAAACAAAATAATTTAGATAAACCAAGACTTTTATGTTGACGTTCGATATATAGTGTTGGTTTCCATCGTGTAATATGACAATACCGTGTAGGTAGTATCGAAAAACAAGAAAAAACATGAGTATTGCAGCTAAATGCATATTTCATTCGTTGATTCAAGAGATTGATACAAATGGTACAAGTTCAACAAAGTATTTCTTTAGATTCGACAATTCAAAGAAAACAAACGAAAACAAAAATATAGCCATAAGTTAACTTCTGCAGAGGAACACATATATATAAATTAATATTTAACCACACAGTGCATTTGTATTTATGTATGATTTCATATGTATATTAAGATAAACAATCAAAAGAAAGCAAAATTACAAATAGTAACCACCAGTAATTTAAAATTTGGCTTCTTTGGTCGCTCGTAATCGGTTGTCCTCAAATATAGTTCCTTTCGTGTTGATGTTTGTAAAATCGTATAGTATCATTTTCGTGAGAATCCAATGGCTTATAATTATTAGTTGCATTATTTCTTGATAGTGAAATATGATATAATGTTAATATTTTTCAGGTGGTATTGTCGGACTATTTCGTGTCAAATTTGTATGAAAGGCAACTATGTCTGTTTGATATTCAGACATTTCTTTGCGATAGAATAAAATCTCCTAGAAATCCTATGTTAAAATAATAAAGTTCTTGCTTCCTTGTGTTTTATTACTTAATTTGATGTCTTCGCTGTTCAGCACAAGTGAACACACGCATTATCATCGTTTCACTGGGAACCACAGAGCTGAAACCTAAACTTTTACGTTAGCAGGGACGTAACCCCGTCGAAAATTCTTGTCATTTTGGCAGTGAAAGACATGTAGATTTTTGTAATAATTGTAAAGTGTTGTTCCCGAAAACACGTTAGCTGCTGATTTACTGAATGGTGCACGAAAATAATGATTGCAAGGTGCAGACAAAGAAATTTTGCAGTCACTTGACATTAAAAATACTGTCTTTTATTAAAAAATGATATCCTACATAGCCAACAGTTGTCGTAAAGTTATTAAACGTTCTCTAAGTCTAATAGAAAGTCTTACATCGTGTAATGACTAAACTAAAAGGTCGCCACACATCTTTTCTGATGTACATACAGACCTTCATACGCAGGCCTCATCTCTGTTATGCATTATGATTCTGGAATATCTTCTTCTCTCTTTTCGTATCAATATTATTTCTTTCTCCTCATCTTATCTTTTTTCTGATTGCTGATTATTCTTTCTTCTTATTTCGTTTGCAAAGCTTTTAGTCCCATAAATAATACTTTTCAAACATTTTCGAGGTATATAATTACTAAATTTACCAATGCATCAAGGTATTTAACCCTCATAATCCTGTTAGCTTCAAATTATTGAATGCGAGAAAAGTTGATATATGTATGGAAATTTTGAAATAAACAAAATAATTTAGATAAACCAAGACTTTTATGTTGACGTTCGATATATAGTGTTGGTTTCCATCGTGTAATATGACAATACCGTGTAGGTAGTATCGAAAAACAAGAAAAAACATGAGTATTGCAGCTAAATGCATATTTCATTCGTTGATTCAAGAGATTGATACAAATGGTACAAGTTCAACAAAGTATTTCTTTAGATTCGACAATTCAAAGAAAACAAACGAAAACAAAAATATAGCCATAAGTTAACTTCTGCAGAGGAACACATATATATAAATTAATATTTAACCACACAGTGCATTTGTATTTATGTATGATTTCATATGTATATTAAGATAAACAATCAAAAGAAAGCAAAATTACAAATAGTAACTACCAGTAATTTAAAATTTGGCTTCTTTGGTCGCTCGTAATCGGTTGTCCTCAAATATAGTTCCTTTCGTGTTGATGTTTGTAAAATCGTATAGTATCATTTTCGTGAGAATCCAATGGCTTATAATTATTAGTTGCATTATTTCTTGATAGTGAAATATGATATAATGTTAATATTTTTCAGGTGGTATTGTCGGACTATTTCGTGTCAAATTTGTATGAAAGGCAACTATGTCTGTTTGATATTCAGACATTTCTTTGCGATAGAATAAAATCTCCTAGAAATCCTATGTTAAAATAATAAAGTTCTTGCTTCCTTGTGTTTTATTACTTAATTTGATGTCTTCGCTGTTCAGCACAAGTGAACACACGCATTATCATCGTTTCACTGGGAACCACAGAGCTGAAACCTAAACTTTTACGTTAGCAGGGACGTAACCCCGTCGAAAATTCTTGTCATTTTGGCAGTGAAAGACATGTAGATTTTTGTAATAATTGTAAAGTGTTGTTCCCGAAAACACGTTAGCTGCTGATTTACTGAATGGTGCACGAAAATAATGATTGCAAGGTGCAGACAAAGAAATTTTGCAGTCACTTGACATTAAAAATACTGTCTTTTATTAAAAAATGATATCCTACATAGCCAACAGTTGTCGTAAAGTTATTAAACGTTCTCTAAGTCTAATAGAAAGTCTTACATCGTGTAATGACTAAACTAAAAGGTCGCCACACATCTTTTCTGATGTACATACAGACCTTCATACGCAGGCCTCATCTCTGTTATGCATTATGATTCTGGAATATCTTCTTCTCTCTTTTCGTATCAATATTATTTCTTTCTCCTCATCTTATCTTTTTTCTGATTGCTGATTATTCTTTTTTCTTATTTCGTTTGCAAAGCTTTTAGTCCCATAAATAATACTTTTCAAACATTTTCGAGGTATATAATTACTAAATTTACCAATGCATCAAGGTATTTAACCCTCATAATCCTGTTAGCTTCAAATTATTGAATGCGAGAAAAGTTGATATATGTATGGAAATTTTGAAATAAACAAAATAATTTAGATAAACCAAGACTTTTATGTTGACGTTCGATATATAGTGTTGGTTTCCATCGTGTAATATGACAATACCGTGTAGGTAGTATCGAAAAACAAGAAAAAACATGAGTATTGCAGCTAAATGCATATTTCATTCGTTGATTCAAGAGATTGATACAAATGGTACAAGTTCAACAAAGTATTTCTTTAGATTCGACAATTCAAAGAAAACAAACGAAAACAAAAATATAGCCATAAGTTAACTTCTGCAGAGGAACACATATATATAAATTAATATTTAACCACACAGTACATTTGTATTTATGTATGATTTCATATGTATATTAAGATAAACAATCAAAAGAAAGCAAAATTACAAATAGTAACTACCAGTAATTTAAAATTTGGCTTCTTTGGTCGTTCGTAATCGGTTGTCCTCAAATATAGTTCCTTTCGTGTTGATGTTTGTAAAATCGTATAGTATCATTTTCGTGAGAATCCAATGGCTTATAATTATTAGTTGCATTATTTCTTGATAGTGAAATATGATATAATGTTAATATTTTTCAGGTGGTATTGTCGGACTATTTCGTGTCAAATTTGTATGAAAGGCAACTATGTCTGTTTGATATTCAGACATTTCTTTGCGATAGAATAAAATCTCCTAGAAATCCTATGTTAAAATAATAAAGTTCTTGCTTCCTTGTGTTTTATTACTTAATTTGATGTCTTCGCTGTTCAGCACAAGTGAACACACGCATTATCATCGTTTCACTGGGAACCACAGAGCTGAAACCTAAACTTTTACGTTAGCAGGGACGTAACCCCGTCGAAAATTCTTGTCATTTTGGCAGTGAAAGACATGTAGATTTTTGTAATAATTGTAAAGTGTTGTTCCCGAAAACACGTTAGCTGCTGATTTACTGAATGGTGCACGAAAATAATGATTGCAAGGTGCAGACAAAGAAATTTTGCAGTCACTTGACATTAAAAATACTGTCTTTTATTAAAAAATGATATCCTACATAGCCAACAGTTGTCGTAAAGTTATTAAACGTTCTCTAAGTCTAATAGAAAGTCTTACATCGTGTAATGACTAAACTAAAAGGTCGCCACACATCTTTTCTGATGTACATACAGACCTTCATACGCAGGCCTCATCTCTGTTATGCATTATGATTCTGGAATATCTTCTTCTCTCTTTTCGTATCAATATTATTTCTTTCTCCTCATCTTATCTTTTTTCTGATTGCTGATTATTCTTTCTTCTTATTTCGTTTGCAAAGCTTTTAGTCCCATAAATAATACTTTTCAAACATTTTCGAGGTATATAATTACTAAATTTACCAATGCATCAAGGTATTTAACCCTCATAATCCTGTTAGCTTCAAATTATTGAATGCGAGAAAAGTTGATATATGTATGGAAATTTTGAAATAAACAAAATAATTTAGATAAACCAAGACTTTGATGTTGACGTTCGATATATAGTGTTGGTTTCCATCGTGTAATATGACAATACCGTGTAGGTAGTATCGAAAAACAAGAAAAAACATGAGTATTGCAGCTAAATGCATATTTCATTCGTTGATTCAAGAGATTGATACAAATGGTACAAGTTCAACAAAGTATTTCTTTAGATTCGACAATTCAAAGAAAACAAACGAAAACAAAAATATAGCCATAAGTTAACTTCTGCAGAGGAACACATATATATAAATTAATATTTAACCACACAGTACATTTGTATTTATGTATGATTTCATATGTATATTAAGATAAACAATCAAAAGAAAGCAAAATTACAAATAGTAACTACCAGTAATTTAAAATTTGGCTTCTTTGGTCGCTCGTAATCGGTTGTCCTCAAATATAGTTCCTTTCGTGTTGATGTTTGTAAAATCGTATAGTATCATTTTCGTGAGAATCCAATGGCTTATAATTATTAGTTGCATTATTTCTTGATAGTGAAATATGATATAATGTTAATATTTTTCAGGTGGTATTGTCGGACTATTTCGTGTCAAATTTGTATGAAAGGCAACTATGTCTGTTTGATATTCAGACATTTCTTTGCGATAGAATAAAATCTCCTAGAAATCCTATGTTAAAATAATAAAGTTCTTGCTTCCTTGTGTTTTATTACTTAATTTGATGTCTTCGCTGTTCAGCACAAGTGAACACACGCATTATCATCGTTTCACTGGGAACCACAGAGCTGAAACCTAAACTTTTACGTTAGCAGGGACGTAACCCCGTCGAAAATTCTTGTCATTTTGGCAGTGAAAGACATGTAGATTTTTGTAATAATTGTAAAGTGTTGTTCCCGAAAACACGTTAGCTGCTGATTTACTGAATGGTGCACGAAAATAATGATTGCAAGGTGCAGACAAAGAAATTTTGCAGTCACTTGACATTAAAAATACTGTCTTTTATTAAAAAATGATATCCTACATAGCCAACAGTTGTCGTAAAGTTATTAAACGTTCTCTAAGTCTAATAGAAAGTCTTACATCGTGTAATGACTAAACTAAAAGGTCGCCACACATCTTTTCTGATGTACATACAGACCTTCATACGCAGGCCTCATCTCTGTTATGCATTATGATTCTGGAATATCTTCTTCTCTCTTTTCGTATCAATATTATTTCTTTCTCCTCATCTTATCTTTTTTCTGATTGCTGATTATTCTTTCTTCTTATTTCGTTTGCAAAGCTTTTAGTCCCATAAATAATACTTTTCAAACATTTTCGAGGTATATAATTACTAAATTTACCAATGCATCAAGGTATTTAACCCTCATAATCCTGTTAGCTTCAAATTATTGAATGCGAGAAAAGTTGATATATGTATGGAAATTTTGAAATAAACAAAATAATTTAGATAAACCAAGACTTTTATGTTGACGTTCGATATATAGTGTTGGTTTCCATCGTGTAATATGACAATACCGTGTAGGTAGTATCGAAAAACAAGAAAAAACATGAGTATTGCAGCTAAATGCATATTTCATTCGTTGATTCAAGAGATTGATACAAATGGTACAAGTTCAACAAAGTATTTCTTTAGATTCGACAATTCAAAGAAAACAAACGAAAACAAAAATATAGCCATAAGTTAACTTCTGCAGAGGAACACATATATATAAATTAATATTTAACCACACAGTACATTTGTATTTATGTATGATTTCATATGTATATTAAGATAAACAATCAAAAGAAAGCAAAATTACAAATAGTAACTACCAGTAATTTAAAATTTGGCTTCTTTGGTCGCTCGTAATCGGTTGTCCTCAAATATAGTTCCTTTCGTGTTGATGTTTGTAAAATCGTATAGTATCATTTTCGTGAGAATCCAATGGCTTATAATTATTAGTTGCATTATTTCTTGATAGTGAAATATGATATAATGTTAATATTTTTCAGGTGGTATTGTCGGACTATTTCGTGTCAAATTTGTATGAAAGGCAACTATGTCTGTTTGATATTCAGACATTTCTTTGCGAAAGAATAAAATCTCCTAGAAATCCTATGTTAAAATAATAAAGTTCTTGCTTCCTTGTGTTTTATTACTTAATTTGATGTCTTCGCTGTTCAGCACAAGTGAACACACGCATTATCATCGTTTCACTGGGAACCACAGAGCTGAAACCTAAACATTTACGTTAGCAGGGACGTAACCCCGTCGAAAATTCTTGTCATTTTGGCAGTGAAAGACATGTAGATTTTTGTAATAATTGTAAAGTGTTGTTCCCGAAAACACGTTAGCTGCTGATTTACTGAATGGTGCACGAAAATAATGATTGCAAGGTGCAGACAAAGAAATTTTGCAGTCACTTGACATTAAAAATACTGTCTTTTATTAAAAAATGATATCCTACATAGCCAACAGTTGTCGTAAAGTTATTAAACGTTCTCTAAGTCTAATAGAAAGTCTTACATCGTGTAATGACTAAACTAAAAGGTCGCCACACATCTTTTCTGATGTACATACAGACCTTCATACGCAGGCCTCATCTCTGTTATGCATTATGATTCTGGAATATCTTCTTCTCTCTTTTCGTATCAATATTATTTCTTTCTCCTCATCTTATCTTTTTTCTGATTGCTGATTATTCTTTCTTCTTATTTCGTTTGCAAAGCTTTTAGTCCCATAAATAATACTTTTCAAACATTTTCGAGGTATATAATTACTAAATTTACCAATGCATCAAGGTATTTAACCCTCATAATCCTGTTAGCTTCAAATTATTGAATGCGAGAAAAGTTGATATATGTATGGAAATTTTGAAATAAACAAAATAATTTAGATAAACCAAGACTTTTATGTTGACGTTCGATATATAGTGTTGGTTTCCATCGTGTAATATGACAATACCGTGTAGGTAGTATCGAAAAACAAGAAAAAACATGAGTATTGCAGCTAAATGCATATTTCATTCGTTGATTCAAGAGATTGATACAAATGGTACAAGTTCAACAAAGTATTTCTTTAGATTCGACAATTCAAAGAAAACAAACGAAAACAAAAATATAGCCATAAGTTAACTTCTGCAGAGGAACACATATATATAAATTAATATTTAACCACACAGTACATTTGTATTTATGTATGATTTCATATGTATATTAAGATAAACAATCAAAAGAAAGCAAAATTACAAATAGTAACTACCAGTAATTTAAAATTTGGCTTCTTTGGTCGCTCGTAATCGGTTGTCCTCAAATATAGTTCCTTTCGTGTTGATGTTTGTAAAATCGTATAGTATCATTTTCGTGAGAATCCAATGGCTTATAATTATTAGTTGCATTATTTCTTGATAGTGAAATATGATATAATGTTAATATTTTTCAGGTGGTATTGTCGGACTATTTCGTGTCAAATTTGTATGAAAGGCAACTATGTCTGTTTGATATTCAGACATTTCTTTGCGAAAGAATAAAATCTCCTAGAAATCCTATGTTAAAATAATAAAGTTCTTGCTTCCTTGTGTTTTATTACTTAATTTGATGTCTTCGCTGTTCAGCACAAGTGAACACACGCATTATCATCGTTTCACTGGGAACCACAGAGCTGAAACCTAAACATTTACGTTAGCAGGGACGTAACCCCGTCGAAAATTCTTGTCATTTTGGCAGTGAAAGACATGTAGATTTTTGTAATAATTGTAAATTAAAGTGTTGTTCCCGAAAACACGTTAGCTGCTGATTTACTGAATGGTGCACGAAAATAATGATTGCAAGGTGCAGACAAAGAAATTTTACAGTCACTTGACATTAAAAATACTGTCTTTTATTAAAAAATGATATCCTACATAGCCAACAGTTGTCGTAAAGTTATTAAACGTTCTCTAAGTCCAATAGAAAGTCTTACATCGTGTAATGACTAAACTAAAAGGTCGCCACACATCTTTTCTGATGTACATACAGACCTTCATACGCAGGCCTCATCTCTGTTATGCATTATGATTCTGGAATATCTTCTTCTCTCTTTTCGTATCAATATTATTTCTTTCTCCTCATCTTATCTTTTTTCTGATTGCTGATTATTCTTTCTTCTTATTTCGTTTGCAAAGCTTTTAGTCCCATAAATAATACTTTTCAAACATTTTCGAGGTATATGATTACTAAATTTACCAATGCATCAAGGTATTTAACCCTCATAATCCTGTTAGCTTCAAATTATTGAATGCGAGAAAAGTTGATATATGTATGGAAATTTTGAAATAAACAAAATAATTTAGATAAACCAAGACTTTGATGTTGACGTTCGATATATAGTGTTGGTTTCCATCGTGTAATATGACAATACCGTGTAGGTAGTATCGAAAAACAAGAAAAAACATGAGTATTGCAGCTAAATGCATATTTCATTCGTTGATTCAAGAGATTGATACAAATGGTACAAGTTCAACAAAGTATTTCTTTAGATTCGACAATTCAAAGAAAACAAACGAAAACAAAAATATAGCCATAAGTTAACTTCTGCAGAGGAACACATATATATAAATTAATATTTAACCACACAGTACATTTGTATTTATGTATGATTTCATATGTATATTAAGATAAACAATCAAAAGAAAGCAAAATTACAAATAGTAACTACCAGTAATTTAAAATTTGGCTTCTTTGGTCGCTCGTAATCGGTTGTCCTCAAATATAGTTCCTTTCGTGTTGATGTTTGTAAAATCGTATAGTATCATTTTCGTGAGAATCCAATGGCTTATAATTATTAGTTGCATTATTTCTTGATAGTGAAATATGATATAATGTTAATATTTTTCAGGTGGTATTGTCGGACTATTTCGTGTCAAATTTGTATGAAAGGCAACTATGTCTGTTTGATATTCAGACATTTCTTTGCGATAGAATAAAATCTCCTAGAAATCCTATGTTAAAATAATAAAGTTCTTGCTTCCTTGTGTTTTATTACTTAATTTGATGTCTTCGCTGTTCAGCACAAGTGAACACACGCATTATCATCGTTTCACTGGGAACCACAGAGCTGAAACCTAAACTTTTACGTTAGCAGGGACGTAACCCCGTCGAAAATTCTTGTCATTTTGGCAGTGAAAGACATGTAGATTTTTGTAATAATTGTAAAGTGTTGTTCCCGAAAACACGTTAGCTGCTGATTTACTGAATGGTGCACGAAAATAATGATTGCAAGGTGCAGACAAAGAAATTTTGCAGTCACTTGACATTAAAAATACTGTCTTTTATTAAAAAATGATATCCTACATAGCCAACAGTTGTCGTAAAGTTATTAAACGTTCTCTAAGTCTAATAGAAAGTCTTACATCGTGTAATGACTAAACTAAAAGGTCGCCACACATCTTTTCTGATGTACATACAGACCTTCATACGCAGGCCTCATCTCTGTTATGCATTATGATTCTGGAATATCTTCTTCTCTCTTTTCGTATCAATATTATTTCTTTCTCCTCATCTTATCTTTTTTCTGATTGCTGATTATTCTTTCTTCTTATTTCGTTTGCAAAGCTTTTAGTCCCATAAATAATACTTTTCAAACATTTTCGAGGTATATAATTACTAAATTTACCAATGCATCAAGGTATTTAACCCTCATAATCCTGTTAGCTTCAAATTATTGAATGCGAGAAAAGTTGATATATGTATGGAAATTTTGAAATAAACAAAATAATTTAGATAAACCAAGACTTTTATGTTGACGTTCGATATATAGTGTTGGTTTCCATCGTGTAATATGACAATACCGTGTAGGTAGTATCGAAAAACAAGAAAAAACATGAGTATTGCAGCTAAATGCATATTTCATTCGTTGATTCAAGAGATTGATACAAATGGTACAAGTTCAACAAAGTATTTCTTTAGATTCGACAATTCAAAGAAAACAAACGAAAACAAAAATATAGCCATAAGTTAACTTCTGCAGAGGAACACATATATATAAATTAATATTTAACCACACAGTACATTTGTATTTATGTATGATTTCATATGTATATTAAGATAAACAATCAAAAGAAAGCAAAATTACAAATAGTAACTACCAGTAATTTAAAATTTGGCTTCTTTGGTCGCTCGTAATCGGTTGTCCTCAAATATAGTTCCTTTCGTGTTGATGTTTGTAAAATCGTATAGTATCATTTTCGTGAGAATCCAATGGCTTATAATTATTAGTTGCATTATTTCTTGATAGTGAAATATGATATAATGTTAATATTTTTCAGGTGGTATTGTCGGACTATTTCGTGTCAAATTTGTATGAAAGGCAACTATGTCTGTTTGATATTCAGACATTTCTTTGCGAAAGAATAAAATCTCCTAGAAATCCTATGTTAAAATAATAAAGTTCTTGCTTCCTTGTGTTTTATTACTTAATTTGATGTCTTCGCTGTTCAGCACAAGTGAACACACGCATTATCATCGTTTCACTGGGAACCACAGAGCTGAAACCTAAACATTTACGTTAGCAGGGACGTAACCCCGTCGAAAATTCTTGTCATTTTGGCAGTGAAAGACATGTAGATTTTTGTAATAATTGTAAAGTGTTGTTCCCGAAAACACGTTAGCTGCTGATTTACTGAATGGTGCACGAAAATAATGATTGCAAGGTGCAGACAAAGAAATTTTGCAGTCACTTGACATTAAAAATACTGTCTTTTATTAAAAAATGATATCCTACATAGCCAACAGTTGTCGTAAAGTTATTAAACGTTCTCTAAGTCTAATAGAAAGTCTTACATCGTGTAATGACTAAACTAAAAGGTCGCCACACATCTTTTCTGATGTACATACAGACCTTCATACGCAGGCCTCATCTCTGTTATGCATTATGATTCTGGAATATCTTCTTCTCTCTTTTCGTATCAATATTATTTCTTTCTCCTCATCTTATCTTTTTTCTGATTGCTGATTATTCTTTCTTCTTATTTCGTTTGCAAAGCTTTTAGTCCCATAAATAATACTTTTCAAACATTTTCGAGGTATATAATTACTAAATTTACCAATGCATCAAGGTATTTAACCCTCATAATCCTGTTAGCTTCAAATTATTGAATGCGAGAAAAGTTGATATATGTATGGAAATTTTGAAATAAACAAAATAATTTAGATAAACCAAGACTTTTATGTTGACGTTCGATATATAGTGTTGGTTTCCATCGTGTAATATGACAATACCGTGTAGGTAGTATCGAAAAACAAGAAAAAACATGAGTATTGCAGCTAAATGCATATTTCATTCGTTGATTCAAGAGATTGATACAAATGGTACAAGTTCAACAAAGTATTTCTTTAGATTCGACAATTCAAAGAAAACAAACGAAAACAAAAATATAGCCATAAGTTAACTTCTGCAGAGGAACACATATATATAAATTAATATTTAACCACACAGTACATTTGTATTTATGTATGATTTCATATGTATATTAAGATAAACAATCAAAAGAAAGCAAAATTACAAATAGTAACTACCAGTAATTTAAAATTTGGCTTCTTTGGTCGCTCGTAATCGGTTGTCCTCAAATATAGTTCCTTTCGTGTTGATGTTTGTAAAATCGTATAGTATCATTTTCGTGAGAATCCAATGGCTTATAATTATTAGTTGCATTATTTCTTGATAGTGAAATATGATATAATGTTAATATTTTTCAGGTGGTATTGTCGGACTATTTCGTGTCAAATTTGTATGAAAGGCAACTATGTCTGTTTGATATTCAGACATTTCTTTGCGAAAGAATAAAATCTCCTAGAAATCCTATGTTAAAATAATAAAGTTCTTGCTTCCTTGTGTTTTATTACTTAATTTGATGTCTTCGCTGTTCAGCACAAGTGAACACACGCATTATCATCGTTTCACTGGGAACCACAGAGCTGAAACCTAAACATTTACGTTAGCAGGGACGTAACCCCGTCGAAAATTCTTGTCATTTTGGCAGTGAAAGACATGTAGATTTTTGTAATAATTGTAAATTAAAGTGTTGTTCCCGAAAACACGTTAGCTGCTGATTTACTGAATGGTGCACGAAAATAATGATTGCAAGGTGCAGACAAAGAAATTTTACAGTCACTTGACATTAAAAATACTGTCTTTTATTAAAAAATGATATCCTACATAGCCAACAGTTGTCGTAAAGTTATTAAACGTTCTCTAAGTCCAATAGAAAGTCTTACATCGTGTAATGACTAAACTAAAAGGTCGCCACACATCTTTTCTGATGTACATACAGACCTTCATACGCAGGCCTCATCTCTGTTATGCATTATGATTCTGGAATATCTTCTTCTCTCTTTTCGTATCAATATTATTTCTTTCTCCTCATCTTATCTTTTTTCTGATTGCTGATTATTCTTTCTTCTTATTTCGTTTGCAAAGCTTTTAGTCCCATAAATAATACTTTTCAAACATTTTCGAGGTATATGATTACTAAATTTACCAATGCATCAAGGTATTTAACCCTCATAATCCTGTTAGCTTCAAATTATTGAATGCGAGAAAAGTTGATATATGTATGGAAATTTTGAAATAAACAAAATAATTTAGATAAACCAAGACTATACCGTGTAGGTAGTATCGAAAAACAAGAAAAAACATGAGTATTGCAGCTAAATGCATATTTCATTCGTTGATTCAAGAGATTGATACAAATGGTACAAGTTCAACAAAGTATTCCTTTAGATTCGACAATTCAAAGAAAACAAACGAAAACAAAAAATATAGCCATAACTTAACTTCTGCAGAGGAACACACATAATATATATATTTATAAATTAATATTCAATATGGCTTACAATTATTAGTTGCTTTATTTCTTTGATAGTGAAATAGGACATAATGTTAATATTGTTCAGGTGGTATTGTCGGACTATTTTGTGTCTGTCTAGTTCAATAAAAAGTCTTACATCGTGTAATGACTAAAGTTAAAGGTCGCCACACATCTTTTCTGATGTACATACTGACCTTCATACACCGGCTTTATCTCTATTACGCCTTACGATTCTTGAATATCTTCTTCTTTCTTTTTGTATCAATATTATTTCTTTCTCCTCATCTTATCTGTTGTCTAATTGCTAATTATTTTTTCTTTTTTATTCCGTTTGCAAAACTTTTTGTCCCATAAATAATACTTTCGAAACATTTTCTTGGTAACTATACTATATATTAAAATATTGTCTTTGATGAACCATTTACGTCGCAAAATACCTTCACAATTCTCAAGAGTAAGGAGAGATGTACAAATAGTGTGAATTCACAGAACCCCGATCCAAACCATCATTTGCTTAAATGGTACATTTTTAATTGATTTTCTCTTTCGAAAAGTGTCTCATTTTTGTATTATTTCCATTTAAATGAAATGAAATTAATAACGTGTTGTTTTCATTTTTTAAAAGGTGGAAATCCTCATCTTTTAATACATCATTGTAAAATTAAAAACATGTTCAAAACTTACAGTGCTATTCATTTGGGATGTATAAATAATAGCGTCTGTTGTAATCACTTAAACTTCTGCTACCTTGAATTTTTAAAATGATACCTGTTCAAATCGAACAGTGCTATTCAGTGAGGATGTTTGTCTATTCAGTTCTGTTCTAATAACTAAACTTTCGTCCCCTGTGAAATTTTAGAATTGTTCCAGCTCATATCGCACATTACTATATTCTTTTGAAATGCATAGAGTCTCTGTTGTAAATACTTAACCTGCGTCAACTTTGAAATTTTAGAATTATACAAACGTGGTTTGGTTTTTAATTTGTATTTCTTTCAAGATTGTTTTAGTAATATCACAATATATTGATAAGATTCATTTTACATCATAGTGGTGAAGGATATCTGTTATCCGAAATATATATTGATACTGCTTAGGGACTTATCATTTTTTTAGATGGGAGTGGGGGCTGGTCAAAATGCAGCTGGGTCAAGTTTTTTTCTGTATGTGGAAAAGTGGGTTCAATTTTTTTTTATAAATTCAATATTGGGGGATCAATATTTTTTGCACATGGAAATAAGTAGTTCACATAATTCAAGAGACAAAATGTCAAGAAGAACATTACAACAGTCAAATCGAAATATATTTTTAACACCATTCATATACAATTAAGTAAGACATCACAAGACTTTAGTGATGTAGGATCTGAAGCTGCCATTTTGTGTCATTTTGTCTCATATAAAATGCATAGGTGCTTCATAATCCGAATAATTTAGTCGTTATATTTCACTCACTTCGATCACTAAATTAACAATCATTACTGCCAAGTTTTGTTATAATCGGCTTAATAGTTTGAGAGAAATTAAGTATAAATTAAAACGAAATCTACAGCGATTTGTGCAAAATTTTGTCCAAAAATACAAATCACGCCGCATCATGGAAGAATATAGTGTAGAGCAATAAATTCTCCAATAAATGATTAAATATTCATCTAATCTGCATACAAACAGTTGAATATTGATACAACAGATGATTCTGAGATGATGAACAACACTAATGTATCTTTTTGTTTCATTACAAGATCGCTTTGGGTCCATTTATACCTCTCACTCCCTCAAAATTTGTACTTTTTATGCTAATAAATCAAAATTTAGAGGTTACTATCCCACATTTATGAATGAAATGTGACAATAAATGAGTAATTGAATTGTTCAAGCTGTAAGCATGAACTATCCATATAAAAGTTTAGCGACTCAATGGAGGTTTCAATAAGGCCTTACGTAAAACTTAAGTTTAAGCAGCGTTCAAGAGAGGGACACATAACAGATCCCTCTTAGTAAATAATGTGTTGTTACTGTTTCAAAAAGTTTACTTTTTAATGTCTATTTTTTACAGAGTTACTTAGGATAAAGTGTTCTTTAATAGCCCATGGCCAATATAGGAAATTAGAAAAAAAAAAGCCAGAAAAAGGTATTCAAAGCACTGGCTTGCTCTACCTACTAATATTCATGGAAGAGCCCTATTGCAAGGCAATTTTCCCTCAAATGTGTTTTTGGACTCAATCCACTGAGAATATTTCATTTTCAATATTTTCGTGAAATAACATGATAAGTGTTTTGCATGTTAAAATTTTGGCATGTTTAATAGAGGGGGGATCACAATTTTTAAATGTTTTTGCGGGGGGGGGGGGGGGTCAAATAAAAATAGTGAAATATTATGGGGGGTCAAGAAATTTTGTATGTTTGATTTCAAAATGACCAGCCCCCCCCCCCCTCCCAGGTACAAAATGATAAGTCCCTTACCCTTCCGGAGCACCTGAGATCACCTCCAGGTTTTTAGTGACCGGTTCGTGTTGCTCAGACTTTAGTTTTCTATGAAGTGTTTTGTGGACTTGTTTGTCTTTTCGTTGTATTTCATGTGTTCCTGTTTTAATGATTTCTGTATTACAAATATCATTTATTCCAAATTACAGGCCCCATAGAGGGCATTTCAATTAATCGCTTTTATTCATTATTAACCCTACTTAGAAGGTCTGATGGGGAATGTTCAATTAAGTCTATACATGAATACATGATAATGTGTTTTGATAAATATATATAGTGGATAGCTTCGAAAGAATTACAGCTATATTTATAGACAGCTGTGACTGATGCCCCTAGAATATTTTACCAAACTTAGGGTTAATTTATTTTTTCAAAATCCCATTCTTTAAATATCTCTTTGCCTCATTAAACTTCCCAGTATTTCTATAACAATACCTAAATATTTATATTGTTTAAAGCATTCTATATAGTAATTAGAGCAAATATTATGGACATTGTTATCCAAAAGACTACCACTCTTGTTAAAGATTATAACTTTTATTTTTTTCTGTTAACTTCTAGGCACCACTCTGTACAATAATCATTTAATTAAAATATCCAGCTTTTTCTGAAGACCATTCTTTGTGTCAGACAACACAGGGGTCTCCCCTCTAAAAGACAATGGACGATTATTTAATACCGCAATAGAAAAAGCTAACAACAGTACCAATCAGTCTTTACTAAAGAAGATAACAACGACATACCAAAGCCAACAGGTAAACAATATCCACCAATGCCAGAGATTTAAGTCACAACAGAAGGCGTGAGAAAGCTACTAAACAAATGCAAGCCGAGTAAAGCCTGAGCCCTGGATAAAATACCAGCAAGAATTTTAAGGGAATGTGCTGACGACCTAGCAACCCCTTTATGCATTGTATTTAATGCTAGTCTTCGATCGATCTGGTACATTACCAGAATACTGGAAACAAGCAAACGTGACTGCAATATTTAAGAAAGGAAGCAGATATGATGATAGCAACTATAGACCTGTTTCACTCACCTGTCTATGCTGTAAATTCCTGGAACACATCATTGTCAGTAACACCTTGAAACATCTAGACAATCACAAAATACTTACCAACTGCCAGCATGGTTTCAGAGCAAGACGAAGCTGTGAAATTCAACTCATCACGCTTTGTCATGAGCTTGCATCAGCTCTAGACAGAGGAGAGCAGATTGATATGGTTATCCTTGACTTTTCTAAGGCCTTTGATCGTGTCCCACATAAACGCCTACTAAACAAACTACAGCATTATGGAGTTACAGGACAAACACACAAGTGGATCCAATCGTTCTTAGCTAAACGTACCCAACAAGTCATCGTTGAGGGAGAATCTTCGGAGAAAGTTCCTGTGGTTAGTGGAGTCCCCCAAGGGACTGTTCTTGGACCGTTACTATTCCTTTTATTTATCAATGACTTACCTGACAACATAACATCCAACACACGATTATTTGCAGACGATTGTATAGTATACAGAACAATTACATCTCCTGCTGATACTAAAATACTACAAGAAGATATCTACAAACTTGCAGAATGGGAAAAAACCTGGGGCATGGACTTTCACCCACAGAAGTGCAGTGTACAATCTACCACCAGATCACGTTCACCAGTAAAAAACACTCATACACGATTAAGGGACAAGTGCTAGAAAGATCAAGAAGTACCAAATACCTTGGAGTTGACATTGAATCAGACCTGTCCTGGAAACAACACATCGATAGAGTAACCAAAAAAGCAAACAGCATGCTAGAATTTATAAAACGCAACCTAAGAACATCTAACAGTGACAAACGCAAACGCCTATGTTGCAATGGTCAGATCCAACTTAGACTACTGTGCAACAGTATGGAATCCATACCAAAAAGAGCAGGTGAAAAAGGTTGAAATGGTCCAGCGTCGTGCAGCCCGTTATGCCACCAATCGCCATAGGAACACCAGTAGCGTGGGCAGCATGTTGGAAGAACTTGACTGGGAATCATTGGAAAATAGAAGGGTGAAATTACAGCTAACATTACTCTACAAAGCGGTTAATGATCTTGTGGATATACCATGCGACACTTACTTAACACCAATGTCACCAAGAACAAGATCATACATACCAAGAAGTTCCGGCAATATTCAACCAAGACTAAAGGCTATAAATAAAGTTTTTTCCCCAAGTACAGTGACCGTATGGAACTCTTTACCAGCAACTATAGCTGAGGCTCGATCCCTCCTTTGTATCCTTCAAGAGGGAGCTTTCAATACTCTCTTTCTAGTCAGTTCAGTCCCCCATTTGCCAAGTAAGTCAAATGATGGACTGGAGCTGTGCCGGCGGGGATTATTTCCCTGGTACCGCCACGGAAGCCAGATTGCTTCAGGCCAGATGAACGAAAAACAAATGGGTACCCCCCTTTTATTATTTTAATTTATTATTATTTTTTTTTTTCTATCATACTTTATACTTGCTTTATATATTTTTGGTTTCATCTTATAAAATTACTCTATTTCTTGCGCAAACCGGAAGCGTTGAGTATTGGTCAAGTTTGACAATTCAACGTACAATGTAGATGTAGATGTAGATGTAGATAATAGTACAACTGAGATCAACTGCGTACATCATCTGATTTTTTTTTTTTTTCGTTACCGGAATTAAATTGACGCTATCTGATTTCTCTTATATAATTTGAGATAAATCATTTATGAAAAGTTAGAAAAGATTTTTGCTTAAAAAAGTTTAACAAAAATACCGAGCTCCAAGGCAAATTCAAAAAGGGGGAAGTCCATTAAAACAGACAAAATCAAACAATCAACGGAACAAGTGAAAAACAACTACCAAATTCCTGTCTTGGTACAGGCAATTTCCAAAAAAAAATAATAGTGGATTAAACCTGTGTTTATAGCTAACTAACCTCCCACTTGTATGACAGTTGTTACCACATGAATGCTTATCAATGAAAACGTTGGAAAAGGCAATGAATCTTAAAGAAATGCATGAAGCATTTTTTTATTTTTTCAATTTTTGACATATTGAGATTCGCACTTAATGGAATCCGCGTAATGTTTCTAGATTTTCGTTATGTTACTAGTCTCATTATTCTTTAAAATTGTTCCAACGTTTTTATTTCATCGCTTAGCATTCAGGGAAAACGGTACTATTACATTTTCCCAGCATTAGGTTGGCCTTTTGTTTGTGTACCCAAGCCAGGTGAAGGAAGTCAACTTAGGAGCGCTGTGATTGGATGTAAGGGTACAATATATTTTTTTATTTATCTATGAATAACTGCAGTGTGTATATTTACAATATAAATTTTGAAACCGATTGAAATATTTCTAGAGAATTATTCGAAAAGACTTCCAAATTTCATAGATTTAATGTAAAATGATGGTGGGCATGGCATATGAGGCATGGATAACATAAACAAGCTCCGTTGGAAGTTGGTCATGATACTATTTGGCTTCAATTTTTAAAACAGAGTAATAAAGTACTAACACCACACATAACTGTTTTTTCCAGGTTTTTATTATAAAATTAAAAGTGGTAAATTTAGAAAATGTTAGTATTGTCGCCTATGGCAGAATAAATAGTACCGTTTTCCCGAGGTATAATAGTTGGGGTTCTTACGATCTAAAAACCACGATATGGACCACGCTCTGATTGGCTTATTTATTTTTCATTTTTGTTATCTATCATACAATTGGTTCTTAATGTAACTCGGATTTATTCTACGAAAAAGAGAATTTCCGAAGTGTACTTTCTGTTTCGATTTCACGTTATATTTATACTGCTGTTAACTGACGGATAAGTGAGTCCTAAAGATGCAGAAAAGGGTAAACACGAAAACAAAAATTGCCTGTTTACGACCAAATAATAAACATACCTTTGCTTTAAACATTTAGGCCAAAATATCAGGCTCTGGTCCAACCTGGGATTTATAATATTCCCTGTATAAGTTAATCACTGTAAGTCTTATAACTAGTGAGTAGTGTGATCATGTTGATAGTAAGAGTTTTCCCCTGATATTCATGATTACACGGTGTGATTATGTTGATAGTTAGAAGAAATTATTATTCATGATAAGTTGATCACACATTCAAATCATGTTTATCGTTTGATTATTGCTCTTAATATTCATAATCATCATAATCATATTATTCCACAGATTGACCATGAAGATCGTTTAAATATTGCCCTCTATGTTCATAATCATATGATTACACAGTTAGGCCATGATGATCGTCTGAATATTGCCCTTGATAATCATGATCATATGATTAAACAGTTAGGCCATGATGATTGTTTGATTATTGCCATTAATATTCATAATCATATGATTACTCAGTTGGGCCGTGATGATCGTCTGATTATTGCCCTTGATAATCATGATCATATTATTTAACATTTAGGCCATGATGATTGTTTGATTATTGCCATTAATGCCGACAATGTTAAGTCTTCATTCGACTCGAAGTTAAACAAATAGTTGACCAAAAAACCACAACAAAAATGTCCAAGTTTTATTTCGGTTCTGATTGTTTTGAAACGCTATATATGCTGAGCTTCCGGGGGGCTTTGCCCCCCTGGCCCCCCTACCAGGGCTTTGCCCTGGACCTACTGGGGGCCTTGAGCGGCCCCCAGACCCCTCGCCCTATAGTTTGTGATTCCACTTCATTAAGAAGGTAGCTACGCCCCTGCTGAACCTAAGAACCATAGACAATATATATATAGACTGAACCTAAGAACCATAGACAATTCATATAGCCTATATCTAAGAACCATAGACAATTCATATAGACTGAACCTAAGAACCTTAGACAATACATATAGACTGTACCTAAGAACCATAGCCAGTACATATAGACTGAACCTAAGAACCATAGACAATATATATATAGACTGAACCTAGGAACCATAAACAATACATATAGCCTATATCTAAGAACCATGGACAATATATATATAGACTGAACATAAGAACCATAGACAATACATATGGACTGAACATAAGTGTAACAAAAAATTTGTTCCGGCGTGACATTTGTTCTGCCGGAACTTATTTCATAGAAAATATGTTCCACCAGAACTTATATCGCAGAAAATAAGTTCCAGCATTGTAAAATTTGTTACGGAACTAATTTTTTTACCAAATGTGAAATAAGTTCCGGAACAAATATCACAGCTCCATGAATTTCGTTCCGATATAAATTGTTTAAAAAAAGACAAATAAATTCCCGTTATAAAAGTTAAAAATTTTTGAAATATCAAATTAAGTCAGCATATCTGTTGTAAGTAGATAATATGATTAAAAAACAAATGCACAATTAAGATTAGCAACGGTGATAAATAATTTAAACACTGTGACTATTTAATTTTTCTACAAATTCTGATACAAAGTATTCATATGTAAAAGATTGGCGTTTAGTTGACATTTTGGCTCGTTTGGATTTGCGTAGGACAGGAGTTGAGGTATCAACATGGCCTGATTCTAGAACATCTATCCTGTCATGATCAACAGATGTGTTGACAACAGACGTATTAGACAAAGTTGACATATTATAGTATGTGTTCAAAGATTCCTCTGATGACATGTCAAAAAAATATTTAAATGTTTAATTGCAAAATATACAGATATAAATATACCGCGTCAATTCATACTGCATGTCAATTTATAAACTCATTGGGTACATTTTCTGAATTCATCAATACATTAAACTTAAACCACTTGCATAATAATTAAGATAAATTAGACAACATTCATAATAAAATCGAGTTTTAAGTACAATTGGCTAGCTCACTGGTTTTGATTATGTACCATTTTCACTACATTTAATTATAAAGTTTTCTTGAACATACTTGAATAATACTTAAATATTTAATTAAGGCATATATAAATGTAATATAAAGGATTGTACATATAGCCATTAGATGATAATGGTTGCTTCTGTTGAGTCAGGGAAGGTCCTATCAGATCTATTCATATCTTCCCCCAAACTCTTATACCAATAGGGACAGATGTGAGCTCTGGAATTGCAGTTTTAGCTTTCTTGTTTTGTTTTTGGCAATTTTCACATTGTTGAACATATTGCTTTGTATCACTCACAATACCTTTCCAGTTATATCTTTCTGTTATCTTATTGACAGTTTTATTAAGACCTTGGTGCCCATTATGGTCATGGCACATTTTTAAAATACTTCGGACTTTGTCTTTTGTAACTACAAGTCTTTTGGTTAACTGACCAGTAGTTTTGTCCTTCTCAATATAATACAAATGTTCATCTTCAACTATGAAATTTTTCTGTGTGATTTTTCGAATTCTTCTTTTTTCTGCATCATTTGTTTCATTTGGATATTTTTTTTCAAGAATGTAATTAAATATTTTCCTATACTCCAAAGGATCCATATTGGATGTTTACACTTTTTATTATCATATATTATCAATGTAGTGCTTGTTTTATAATGAACTTGAAAGATAACTTTAAACTCACTAATGACAATGCTCATTATTAAAGATAAGTTGTATAACCAGTGGAACATATTTCACAGACTAGGAACTTATTTCACCAGGTAAGGAACAAATTTCATAGAATAGGAACTTATTTCACAATGTAAGGAACAAATTTCATAAACCCAGAACTTATTTCACCAGGTAAAGTGTGGAACTTATTTTATAGAGATGGAACAAATTAAATAGAAATTGTCTGTGAAAAAAGTTCTCCCGGAATATATTTCATGTGATATTTGTTCCACTGGAACTTTTATCACAGGAATAAATTTTGGCTCACATAAGAACCATAGACAATACATATAGCCTATATCTAAGAACCATAGACAATATATGTAGCATATATTTTAGAACCATAGACAATACATATAGACTTAACCTAAGAACCATAGACAATACATATAGACTGAACCTAAGAACCATATAGACAATTAACAAAGCATATATCTAAGAACCATAAACAATACATGTACCCTATATCTAAGAACCATATATGATACATATAAACTAAACATAAGAACCATAGAAAATACATTAAGCCTATATCTAAGAAACATAGAAAATACATATTGACTGTACCTAAAGATCATAGACAACATATCAAGCTGATATCTAAGAATTATAGACAATATATAACGCCTTTATCTAACAACTATATACTATACATATAGACTGAACCTAAGAACCATATAGACCAAACATATAGCCTATATCTAAGAACCATAGACAATATATGTAGCATATATTTTAGAACCATAGACAATACATATAGACTTAACCTAAGAACCATAGACAATACATATGGACTGAACATCAGAACCATAGGCAATACATATAGACTATATCTAAGAACCATAGACAATACATAAAGACTGAACCTAAGAACCATAGGCAATACATATAGACAATATCTTAAGAACCAAATACAATACATATAGACTATATCTAAGAACCATAGACAATCCATATAGACTGAACCTAAGAACCATAGACAATCCATATAGAATACATCTAAGAACCAAAGACAATACATATAGACTATATCTATGAACCATAGACAATCCATATAGACTATATCTATGAACCATATACAATACATATAGCCTATATCTAAGAACCATAGACAATACATATAGCCTATATCTATGAACCATAGACAATCCATATAGACTATATCTAAGAACCATAGACAATACATATAGACTTTATCACAAAGCCATAGACAATTCATATAGACTAAATCTAAGAACCATAGACAATAAATATTGACTATATCTTAGAACCATAGACAATACATATAACCTATATCTAAGAACCATAGACAATACATATAACCTATATCCAAGAACCATAGACAATTCATGTATAATTTTTTTAAAGAACCAAAGACAATAAATATAGACTGAACCTAAGAAACATAGACAATCCATATAGAATATATCTAAGAACCATAGACAATACATATAGACTATATATCTAAGAACCATAGACAATACATATAAGACTATATCTAAAAACCATGGACAATAAATATAGACTAAATCTAAGAACCATAGACACTTCATATAGAATATATCTAAGCACCATAGACAATCCATATAGAATATATCTAAGAACCATAGACAATCCATATAGACTATATCTAAGAACCATAGACAATACATTAAGACTGAACCTAAGAACCATAGGCAATACATATAGACAATATCTTAAGAACCAAATACAATACATATAGACTATATCTTAGAACCATAGACAATCCATATAGACTGAACCTAAGAAGCATATACAATCCATATAGAATATATCTAAGAACCAAAGACAATACATATAGACTATATCTATGAACCATAGACAATCCATATAGACTATATCTAAGAACCATAGACAATACATAAAGACTTTATCACAAAGCCATAGACAATTCATATAGACTAAATCTAAGAACCATAGACAATAAATATTGACTATATCTTAGAACCATAGACAAAACATATAACCTATATCTAAGAACCATAGACAATCCATAAAGAATAAATCTAAGAACCATAGACAATACATAAAGACTTTATCACAAAGCCATAGACAATTCATATAGACTAAATCTAAGAACCATAGACAATAAATATTGACTATATCTTAGAACCATAGACAATACATATAACCTATATCTAAGAACCATAGACAATACATATAACCTATATCCAAGAACCATAGACAATTCATGCATAATATATTTAAGAACCAAAGACAATAAATATAGACTGAACCTAAGAAACATAGACAATCCATATAGAATATATCTAAGAACCATAGACAATACATATAGATTATATATCTAAGAATCATAGACAATACATATAAGACTATATCTAAAAACCATAGACAATAAATATAGACTAAATCTAAGAACCATAGACACTTCATATAGAATATATCTAAGCACCATAGACAATCCATATAGAATATATCTAAGAACCATAGACAATCCATATAGACTATATCTAAGAACCATGCATAGACAATACATATAGAATATATCTAAGAACCAAAGACAATACATATTGACTATATCTAAGAACCATAAACAATCCGTATAGAATATATCTAAGAACCATAGACAATCCATATAGACTATATCTAAGAACCATAAACAATACATATAGCCTATATCCAAGAACCACTGACAATTCATAAAGACTCTACCCAAGAACCACAGCCAAAAAACTGAGACAATACAAATTGCATGTACCTATGAACTATAGAAAATACACAACCTGTACCTTAGAGAACCAGAGACAATACATATAGCCTGAAATTCCTGAATGTAAGATCTATTGCTCAAGCATGACATTCACTCTTTGGGGGACACTATACAATGGCTTAGTACCACAAGCATTATTGGTAAACTTTATATAAATATAATAGCATTCCAATTTCTTCTGGCATTCTTGCTCCCTCGACCAACAAAAATTGTCTGCCTTGAAGTAAGTCAATACTGCAAACATCAACCAAATCAATAGATTTAAATCTAGTCAAGCCTGAGATGTGAGGAAAGTTAAATCACACATGATTTAGAGGGGGTATAGAACATACAGCCAGCACATCATATACATCTTGTTTCCCACTTTACTTGTGCAGGCCTAAGTTTCTTTATTTCTTTTGGTAATAATGATTCATAGAAATAAATGGTAGTGCATAATACATGTAATAGCTGTTCTAGTTTGATAAATAATTTACTATATTTATTTATAGGACCAAGAAAACAACAAGGAAGATTGGGAAAAGGCGAAGAAGCTGGTTAGTTAAATTTAAATAACCCAACAATTTCTACTAGGAGTTCTACCTTTGATACTTTAGATTTATATATGCTACTACATCAATTAATTTGGATCAATTTTGTTTTTAGTTGATTGAGAAAAATCATACTTTAATGGATATTTGGATTCATGGTTTTGCAAAAGGCTGCATTCAAGCTAATACAGAATGTCTTCTGTATTAAATACAATGTATTTAAATTTGTAATAGCGGTTTACCCATGCCCAAGAAAGCGACAAAAATGTGTATTCCACAAATAATTATGAAGCCACAATCCTCAAAATTTGATATAGGTCAAAATATCTTATGTTTGGCATTTTCGTTAAATTTGTTATACATCTAAACTGATAATTTTGATCAAATTGTTCTTTTTAAAAGTTTACATTGACCAAAAATAATCACAGAGAAGAAATAGATTTTTACCTATGTTTTTTAGGTACTCTGAACACTTGTTCTGTCCAAGTCTTTTTGTAACATTTTTTTTTACTTCCAGGTGAATAAAATGTTGGAAAATGGTGAGACTGTGGTGTCAATTATATTGAACAAAGAAACCAAGTCCATTGAGTTTTGAAGTAAGCACACAAATGGTACAATATTTATTCACGAGTATACTATATTGATTAGGAAATACAGTTGTGGCATTAAATGATCATAAACCATTAAGGATCCAAAGTACATGTTGAAAAACAAACAAACCATAATATATCGAGAGAAAAAAACATATATTGAGATTTTTTTAGCTGAGGCAACTATCCATCAGATACCACATATCTAAGCAAGTAAATGTCATCATATGGTCCTGTAACAATGAACAAAAACTATACTAGAAATTAAGCTATGAAAGCTAGTAACATGACAAAATGTCTTAGGACAATAAGTTACTAAATGAGTACGGGTTAACCATGTTAATGAGGGATCAACCTTCCATTAACCAGTGAAAGTGGTGTTACAGCACAAATTGAGAACTAATTGTAAAACCAGCTGAAAAAGGCTTGACTCATCAAATCAATACAAAGCCCCATTATTCAAAACCAATTAAAAAAAAATAAAAAACAGGTTTTCAAGACTGAAAAAAACCATGACACTGTGCAATTCCAAAACTTAAGTATCAAACAATATGTAGTTCCTGAAGTGTTCACAACTGTATAAAAATACATATTTAGTTATGTTTTAATTTATATATAACAAAATCAATTAAAGAACAGATAAAAATTGTTAAGTTGATTACCTTTTAGAATTAGTATTAAAAGAATGGATAACTTTACATGTATTCATGTCTGGTCATGTACCAGTATGCACTATAATAACTTTTTGAGATAAGTGTTTTTTAATTTTAGTCAATGTGTTTCAAAGGACACATTATTTAATTTAGCTACCTTTGTACTGAAAGAAGATCGATGACAACTTTTTATGTGTAACTATACATTTTTTCTCCTAGATTTTATATGTGTTCTAATTTTTTTACAGAATGTGTAGGGCTTAAAATACATCAGCCCAGCACATCCAGGTTTGAACATCCTCAGGCTATTCTTCAGGGTGTTTAGAACAGAACAATGCAAGTTGCTAAAAGACTGCCAATGGCTGACAAGAGAAATGTATGACATAGTGGGATGCCATTAGCTGGTACAATTGTCATGGAGAATAAGGTGTTCAGCGTGTGGCAGGTGGTCACACTTTTAATGTGTCAATACAACAACACATGAGGGACATGTAGTATAATAGAAAATTAAAGCGACAATTTATGTAAAAAAGAAATATTTTTTTTTATGCCCCACCTACATTAGTAGAGGGGCATTACATTTTCTAGTCTGTTCGTTTGCCCGTCTGTCCCCCTTCAGGTTAAAGTTATTGTCAAGGTAGATTTTGATGAAGTTGAAGTCCAATCAACTTGTTACTTAGTACACATGTTCCCTATGATATAATCTTCCTAATTTTAATGCCAAATCAGAGTTTTGACCCCAATTTCACGGTCCACATAGAAAATGATAGTGCGAGTGAGGCATCCATGTACTATGGACACATTCTTGTTATTATATGCATACATTTTCAGTGATGTATTTAAGCTAAAAAGTTTGTTGTAATTAGAACATCTTAATAATCCATATCTCAATTGATTTTGAACAGCACAAATTTCTTAGATATTTATGTAATTGATACAAAACTGATTTTTCATGTGACAGGAAATGCTGAAATACAACCAGGGGATAAATTTAGAAAATAAATATTTGTAAATCTTTTATTTGTCTTTTTATATCTTTGTATATGGCATTGTTTAGATTGTATGACCAACCAACATGTATTAGGTTATAGACTCTTTATTCATGTTTGATTTGATTTTATTGTATTTTAAATGTTGTAAAATATAATTGGAAAGCCAAAAATATTGTTTACTCAGTCATCTAATTATTTACGCGTATCAAAATTATTACAAACGCAGCCTTCTTCCTACAATGAAAGCACAATCCCAATTTATGAGCATTTACTTATACTGGCTAATACTGGGAAAAACAGTTGACCATGATATGCCCAAGTATGCTGCAGAGCCAAAACAACACTTTGATTCTGTCAAAATATTATTGAAATTCACTAACAAAAAACTGTTGAAATATACAAACACGCATTACATTAAGAGTAATTAAGGCGAGAATACATTGAGGACTGTAAAGTTATACATACAACCTGTGACCAATTATCTTCGTTTGACCATAAAATTGTGTGAAAATATCGTATACACTACCAAATATACACTACCAAATGCAACCAAGTGTCAAAATTCTAGATGTGAACAGTGTCTCTTCATAACCATAGCCTATATTAATACTGTTGTGTAATGTTGGAAGGAATAACTGGTTGAATTTTCAAATAAAAATACAGAGTAAAGGCGTATATTAATCATATATACTAGTATATCTAAGGTTCAAATCTACAGGTTCTTTTTACATGGTTTATATATATATATATGGCTCTCATATGAAGTAGTTTTTATAATGTGGAGTTCTTCGATACAGGTTGTTTTAACAGGTAGTTCATGGTTCTTAAAACAAAAGGATTCAAATTGGTATGTGTCTGAAGTACTGGTTATGTAAAAAAGCCTTGTAAGGTTCTTCAATACAGTTAACGTTTTTGGTGGGTTTCATGTTGCTCAGTCTTTAGTTTTCTATTTTGTGTTTTGTATAATTTTGTTTGTTGGTCTTTTTTTCCCTTTTTTAGCCATAGTGTTGTCAGTTTATTTTCGGCTTATGATAGATATAAGAAGATGTGGTATGAGTGCCAATGAAACAACTCTCCATCCAAGTTACAATTTATAAAAGTAAACCAATATAGGTCAAAGTACGGTCTTCAACACAGAGCCTTGGCTCACACCAAACATCAAGCTCTGAGGGGCCCCAAAAATGACTAGTGTAAAACCATTCAAACGGGAAAACCATTCAAACGGAAAACCAACGGTTATGAGTTTGAATGTCTCTTTGGTATCTTTTGCCTCTCTTGTCTATACATAACATGGTTCTTAGATACAGGTTGGTTTTAAAAGAAAATTAGTTCAATGTGATGGATTTCTATACATAGTGTGTTTCTGGATACACGATGTCTATAATATCAAGATACAAGTTGTCTGGGTATGGTTCCTAGATTCTAGTTTTCTATATTTCGTATGGTTCCTGGATACATGTTGTCTATAAACGGTGTGGTTCCTCAATATGAGTTGTCTATAGATGGTGTGGTTCCTAGATACAAGCTGACTATATATTGTGTGGTTCCTAGAAACATGTTGTCTATATAAGGTGTGGTTCCTCGATCTAAGTTGTCTATAGATGGTGTGGTTCCTAGTACAAGTTTTAAATAAATGGCATGGTTCATAGAAATAAGTTATTTATAGAAGGTATGGTTCCTAGATATAAGTTATTTATATAAGGCGTGGTTCCTAGATATAAGTTGTTTATATGTGGTTTGGTTCTTAGATACAAGTTTTCTATAGATGTAATGGTTGCTTGATACAAGTTTTAAATACATAGTATGGTTCCTAGATATAAATAAACTCATCATAGATACCAGGACTACATTTTTTATTTACGCCAGACGCGCGTTTCGTCTACAAAAGACTCATCAGTGATGCTCGAATCCAACAAAGTTAAAAAGGCCCAAAAAAGTACGAAGTTGAAGAGCATTGAGGACTAAAATTCCGAAATTTTTTGCCAAATACAGCTAAGGTAATCTATTCCTAAGGTTATCTTAAGATGGTGTGTTAAGATGGCGTGGTTCTTAGATACAAATTGTCTATAGATGGTGTGGTTCCCAGATACAAGTTTTAAATAAATGGTATGGTTTCTAGAAATAAGTTATTTATTGAAGGTATTGTTCCTAAATACAATATATGGTATTGTTTCTGGAAACGGATACAAGTTTTCTTTAGATTGTATGGTTCCAAGAAATAACTTAGTCTTATGGAGATGAAACGCGCGTCTGGCGTATTAAATTATAAGCCTGGTACCTTTGCTAACTATTAGCATGTATTATTGTATTGTTTATTTGTGTATTTCTTTGTCCTGAAAGTTCTTGCATTTATTTGTACTGAAGTCCTGTCATGTAATGTTGTCCTTTTAGTGTTATATTTAACATTGACATAAAAGAACGAGGTTTGGCTAGCCACAAAACCAGGTTCAACCCACCATTTTTTCTAAAAATGTCCTGTACCAAGTCAGGAATATGGCAGTTGTTATCTTATAGTTCGTTTCTATGTGTGTTGCATTGTCGTTTGGTTTTTTGTTGCATTTTAGTGTTTCTGTTGTTTCGTTGTTTTCCTCATATAGTTGATGTGTTTCCCTCTGTTTTAATTTGTACCCCGGATTTATTTTCTTTCAATCGATTTATGACTTTCGAACAGCGGTGTACTACTGATGCCTTTATTTATCTATATATTGCTTGGTTCCTAGATAGCAGGTGTCTACAGACGGTGTGGTTACTAGATATAAGTTATCTATATATGGTGTGGTTCCTAGATACAGGTTATCTTTATATGGTTTTGTTCCTCGATATAAGTTTTGTATAGATGTTGGGGTTCCTAGATACAAGTTGTCTATAGATGGTGTGGTTCCTTAGTACATGTTGTCCATATATGGTGTGGTTCCTTGATACAAGTTGTGTACAGATGGTATGGTTGCTAGATATATGTTATCTATAGAATGTGTGGTTCTTAAATTTATACAAGTTGTCATTGATGGTGTTGTTTTCTCGGTATAAGTTGTCTATAGATGGTATGGTTCCCCGATACAAGATGTCTGTGGATGGTGTGATTCCTAGATACATGTTGTCTATAGATTACTCTACCACTTGGAACTCATATGTCAATATCTTCCTTTTAAGCAGCAATTCCCTATTAAGGAAATCATGATAGGGAATGCAAACTTTTGAATATCATATCAACTGTGAGATAAAAAATCTATATGCAGCTGCTGCTGGGATGTCATTACATAGAAACGGAAAATGTACAGTGGGAAGCTGAATCATCTCTATATTGTCGTAAAGTTTTGATCTCAGCCGATACTCATTGTCAATTTTAGATATAAGTCATGATATGAGGCAGATTTATCTTTATATTGTGTATCCTTAATTTCACGTTCGATGGGATAGATTTGTTCAACATAGTCACCAAACTTTGAATTATTCAGTGAGATGACCTCATCTAGATAGCAAAAAGTGAACTCATAGATTAATGCTAGCTTCTTTTCATTCTTCCGTAGAAGCTCCGTATGGAGTCTGTCTCATGTGAATAACGGAACAATTCGGCAGGAAGAAGAGCCCAGTTGCTTTCCATGGGATTCGGTCGATAGTTTGTGGGAAAAAAACGTCCTCCAAACGTGATATAAATTGTATCAGAGTTTTTTGTTTGTTTACAAAGTACGATTTATTCAACCCTAAACAAAGACTTTTGAAGCTACGTTGGCCATTTATTTTTCATGAAACGAAGCAGAATCCATTAAAAGCTTCAATAATAATTGTATGTACTGTAACACATTATAATTTTATTCAACAAATAATGCTTGTTACAATTACTATCAAGATTCAAAACTTCTCTTGACGTACCCTTTTCATTCGAATAATCTCTTACAACACTCAATTTATACTGTTTTAAATAGCTACATATCTTATACCAGAAGATCCAAATACCTCAGACAACAATCATAGAATGAATCAAATAGCCATATACTTCATACCTCAAGGTCGAATTGTCTCAAAACTTATAGACCATACTAAAAAACAACATACCTTATACAATTAGGTCAAATAACCACATGCAACACTTATAGAAGAGGGACGAAAGATACCAGAGGTGACAGTCAAACTCATAGATCGAAAACAAACTGACAACGCCATGGCCAAAAATAAAGAGACAAACAGACAAATAATAGTACAGATGACACAACATAGAAAACCAAAGACTAAGCAACACGAACCCCACCAAAAACTGGGGGTGATCTCAGGTGCTCCGGAAGGGTAAGCAGATCCTGCTCCACATGTGGCACCCGTCGTGTTGCTTATGTTATTACAAATCCGGTAAATAGTCTAATTCGGTAAGTCACATTCGTGAAAAGGGAGGGTATTGTAGTTACGACATAAGGAACATATCCGATATCATCTGTGAAACGATTATTCCATAACGGTCAACCAACTCGTGATGGCGTCCGTAAAATTTACGAAGGGATGACTTCAACTTCACCATTTGGAACTCTTGGTTTAATAGCTTCCTTGTGAGCAGCAATCCTCTATCAAGGAAATCATGATAGGAAACACAAGCCCGGGAATATCGTATCAATTGGGAGATATATACTCCGTATGCAGTCGCTGCTGCAATGTTGCTACATAGAAATGGAAAGTTCACAATTGGGAAGCTGAAATCATCTCTTTTGTCGTAAAGTTTTGTTTTCAACCGACCCTCATTGTCAATTTCTAGATGTAAGTCAAGATATGAGGCAGACTTAATTGTATCTGTAGTATCCTTTATCTCTAGTTCGATGGGATAGATTCGTTCAACATAGTCACCAAATTTTGTATTATTTAGTGAGAGAACATCATCTATATAGCGGAATGTAGAGTTAAAGGATATTGCTAACTTCTTATCTTTCTTCCTAAGAAGTTCCTGTATGAAGTCAGCCTCATAATAATAAAGAAACAAGTCGGCAAGAAGAGGGGCACAATTGGTTCCCATTGGAATTCCGACAGTCTGTTGAAAAACACGTCCTCCAAACGTAACAAATATGTTGTCAATCAAGAAATCAAGCATCTTGATAATGTCAGTTTCACAGAATTTTTTGTTTGAATCAGAGTGATTCTTTACAAAGTCTTTATAGACTGTACCAAATAACCATTAACCTTACACCATAAGGTCCAATTACTAGTACATCATACAACACTTACAGAATTATCAAATGACCGTATACTTTGTATCATAAGGTCCAATTACATCATACAAAACGGTACACACTTTTTTCATATTATATAATTACCATGTAAATCTTTGAATGATGGTTTTTTTTTGGTGTTAATATTGATTTTGTTATCAGTAAGTTAAAAACAAACTCAATGATATTATTGTTATATATATACACACTTTCATTGATCTACAATCTATCGACTCTCGTATCTTGGCATTGCACAAGGTCATGTTTTTCTCTGACTGTTTATAATGTCTTTACACTAAATCCATTGGATGGTGGATGTGTACTGATTAATAATTTAGTCTTGGATGATTTTTTTTTATATAAGTTGATATTGGCTTTGAACTAGCTGCCGGTAACTTCAATCGAGTACTCTCAGATCTGTACTTAGTGTCTTTATGTTGTTGGGATGTACAATACCCGGTCACGTCCACGTTGTTTTGTTATATTTATTTCTATGTGTATCATCTGATGAGTTAAACCATTTTCAACTGATTTTTATAGTTCGGTCTTATGTTGTACTGTTACACCACAGTTCCAGGTTAGGAGAGGGTTGGATTCCCGCTAACATGTTCAACCCCCGCCACATTATGTATATATGTGCTCACTGCTGGTCCCAAGTCAGGTGCCTGTAATTCAGTGGTTGTCGCTTTTTGTTGTGTTACATATTTGTTTTTCTTTCATTTTTTTTTTTTTTTGTACATTATGCCGTTAGTTTTTTGAATTGTATTACATTAGTGATTTCGGGGCCTTTTATAGCTGACTATCCAGTTTCAGGCTTTGTTCATTGTTGAATGCCGTACGATGACCTATAGCTATTGATTTCTGTGTCATTTGGTCTCTTGTGGAGAATTGTCTCATTGGCAATCATATATCATCTTCTTTTTATATATATATTCCTTTTTTTTAACTGAACTAGTATACATTATTTTAGGAGCAAACTGAAGCCCGCCTCCAGATGTTGGATTTTCTCTATTCGTTAAAGACACATCGGTTGTCTTTTTGACACATTCCCTGTTTCTATATAACCCTATTCTAGATTTACCTATCAACCATAGACAACATATACAGACTATCTAAAACCTACAGACAGCATATACTGGCTCTGTCTAACAAGCACAGACAAAATATACACACTGTATCTAGCAATCGCAGTCAATATACACAGAATGCATCTAACAACCACAGACAATATACACAGACTGTATCTAAAACCCACAAACAGCATATACTGACTGTGTCTAACAAACACAGACAACATATACACACTGTATCTAGCAACCACAGACAATATCCAAAGACTATCAAAGAACCACAGACAATATACACAGAATGCATCTAACAACCACAGACAATTTAAACAGGCTGCATTTGACAACCACAAACAACATATACATACTGTATCTAGCAATCACAGACAATATACACTGACTGTAATTAAGGACCACAGACAACATATATAGACTGTATCTGATAACCACAGACAACATATACACCCTTTTCTAGCAACCATATACAACATATACACACTATATCTAGCAACCACAGACAACATATACACACTGTATCTATCAACCACAGACAACATATACACACTGTATGTAGCAACCACAGACAAACATATACACACTGTATCTAGCAACCACAAACAACATATACACACTGTATCGAGCAACCACAAACAACATATATACACACTGTATCTAGCAACCACAGACAACATATACACACTGCATCTAAGAACCACAGACAACATATACACACTGTATCTAGCAACCACAGACAACATATACCCACTGTATCCAGCAACCACAAACAACATATACACACTGTATCTAGCAACCACAGACAACATATACACACTGTATCTAGCAACCACAGACAACATATACCCACTGTATCTAGCAACCACAGACAATATACACAGACAACATATTCACACTGTATCTAAGAACCACAGACAACATATACACACTGTATCTTAGAACCACAGACAACATTAACAGACTGCATCTAACAACCATAGACAACATATACACACTGTATCTAACAACCACAGATAACATATACACACTGTATCTAACAACCACAGACAATAAATGCAGACAGTATCTTATAACTGCACTATTGGTGTGTCTTTCCCAAGTAAGGGCACTGAAGTTCAGTGGTTGTTGTTGGTTCATGTCTGTCATATTTGTAAATTGATTTGCTATAAGTTAAGACATTAGTTTTCTCAATTGAATTGTTTGTCGATGCCTTTTAATGCTGACTATATGGTATGGGTTATTTTTCTCATTGTAGAATTCTGTATGGTTGTCAATAACTGCTAACATCATTTGAACTTTGGTGGATAGTTGTCTCATTGGCAAACATACCATATATCCTTATTCATATACAGACAATTTATATAGTCTGTATCGAACAACTGCAGACAATTTATATAAACTTTCTTGAAGAACCACAGACAATATATATAGACTGTATATAATAACCACAGCTAACAAATTTTTCAGGTTTATATTATTTTCTCTAATTCTTCGTCAATTTATCCCTTTCTGCACCCATTGTATAAAAAAATGTAATCAACGTGTGGTTCGTTTGATCTCAGTTCTTCATTGGTTAAAATCCGATTATGACGTCGAATTTTCTTGCTTTCTTCTGAATTTCCTATTGTGACGGCATGAAAAAAGGCTACCATGCCTGATGACGTCAGATAGAAGGAACACATCTTTTTGCAGATCATTCGAAAAGAAGGAATAAGTTTGCCTGCATATTTTTAGAAAATCATTAGAGAAACAGATTCCACCACCAAATCTCGTGTAATACGATATTTATCCACTCTCGACAGTTAAATTTTAAATATTTAAAACGCTCGGCGAGCCTCTCGTTTTAAATTTGAAAATTTAACTGTCTCGAGTGGATTAATATCGTATCACACTCGATGCAGTGGTAGAATCTATATTTATTAGTTGTTTATAAATATGTGTATACTCTGTAAACAACAGAATTGTAACACAAATGTGTTTAAAACCTTTTTTTCTGTTATTACCTGTATTATCTAAAACTAATGTGTTTGTAAATATGCCTTTACGTCAAATAATGTTTTTAATATAACAAGTGATGGCCTCATTAAGTATTAAGCTTATATAATCAAAAACTAAAATAGTCCTTTTGCTAATGTCACATATATTCTGATAATTTACAAAATGTAATGGATAATATGTCCTTCACACCTTAGTTCTAGTATTGGTAAGCATTTCTGAGCAAGTTGTTTCAATTAATGATAATGATTTTTACTCATTATTGAAATATAAGCATAAATATTTACAAACAATCGATGGTATTGACTTTATTGTTATACTCAATTATGCTTCGATAAAGATGTAGGTATCATATTCCAAAAGTAGTATACATGTATACTATTTGTTTAGTTAGTTTTCATATTATCTAAGCAGAATTTCTACCTACCATCTCTTTTATCCAATGGAATTTTAAAAAAAGCTTCAAGAAAATTTTCATGGATAATTTAAATATTACAAAAATATTTTTAAAATAGGTATTTTTTTCATGTCATTATTATATACTAGACAACTTATAAATAGTTCCTATAATTAAAGACATCAAAAGTTTATAATTTTTCATATACATTTATGTGCAGTGCCTATGAAAAATTTCAATAGTTCATGTATTACAGAATGTTAAAATCTTTTTTTGTTGTTTTGTTCAGTTATTCTGCTCAACCATCTGTGTGCTAACTCCTTGAGGTTTTATGTGAACTTTGACATAGTAGATGTTGAACAACCTGAAATATTAAATTCTTATGTTAGAATGTGTAAGCTCTCATTAATTCTTTTAGAACTTAAACTATAAATTTTCAAAGAAGTCAGACAGAACACATTGCATTTTGAGAAGAAAGTATAGAATTTGGTGCATGAAAGACCTGAAAAGAGCAAACTCTCTACAACTCATTGATGTATAGCAGTTGACCACATTCTGTCAAATAGTTTCTGACGAAAATATCTTCTTTTTTCATGCATGATCTTGCAGAATTCATAGAATTGGCAAGCAAGAGGTTTTGTGAGTTGATACATGTCTTTTCATCTTTGTTATTCATGTAAATTAATCATTGAGTGATAGATTTCTCTTAGAAGATATTTAAAGGTCCAAGTGAATAAACTATAAAGAGACTTATAACTATTGTAATTATTCAATTGGTAATAAAACAGATAAATGTTTAAATACCTTGACCAAAAGAAGATGACCCAATGTAAAAAATCCATTAGGTTTGCAAGAAGATCAATATTACACTCTTGCATAGAATAACATTCTTGTATAAATAACCAAGGGTTTCCTTGCCACATATTTTATAATGTATATATTTTCTTGTCTTAGAAATATATAAAAGAGTAGATTAAGAAATGTCTTTTCTGACAATTGCAACAAGCTGAAAGTGTTTCAAATTGATGAATACATGTGTAAGAAGGTATTAAAACAGGACACTTTTTGTTTATCTTTTAATACAGAAAATTGCCCAAGACACTTCAATTATGTAAAATGGTGGTTGTTGTAAAAGTGGACAAATGGTCAGGATTTCAACCAATATTATAAGCCTAGGAAACATAAATAGCAGGGCCTTGCAGACTTAATTTTCAAGCTAAATATTTCATTTGTCACAACAAACATGATCAGAAAAATCTTTTTTGCTGATAAATTGGCTCCAGTTGTTTTTGTGGTTTAATTGTCATGTTTGTATCTGATGAGTTAGGCCATTTATCAGCTGAACATTTTTATTTGTTCTTTAATGGGTTTGCTCATTGTTGAAGGCTGTACAATGACCTTAAGTTCCTTACCTTTATGTCAATTAGTCTCTGGTAGCAATCATACCACATCTTTTTTTAATTTTTATACCTATGTTTCCAGTCCAAAAACCTATGGATTAATTCATAGAGAAAAAGGGAATTTTTAATTTTAAATGATGGGGTTCAAAATTAATGCATGGGGCACTTACCAAATCTAAAAATAAAACAATATTGATATTGTCTATATACATACCAGTATCTAATACATCTGGTGTGACATTACAGAGTGTGCCCAAAACCTTTACAATGTGATTTGTTAACTAAGAATGAATGCACCAAGTCTCCTGGAACTCTGTAGACAGAAAAATAATTGAATTCAATATAACAATTATTACAGGTAATGTATAAGCTAAATGTATTGTCTATGGTTGTTACATTTTGATTTATATATTGTCTATGGTTCTAAGATACAGGCTATATGTATTGTCTATGGTGCTTAGAAATGGTCCATATGTATTGTCTATGGTTCTTAGATATGGTTCTTAAGTTCAGTCTATATGCATTGTCTATGGTTCTAAGATACAGGCTATATGCATTGTCTATGGTTCTAAGGTACAGGCTATATGTATTGTCTATGGTTCTTAGGTTCAGTCTATATGTATTGTCTATGGTTCTTATAAAATGGTCCATATGCATTGCCTATGGTTCTTAAATATGGTTCTTAGGTTAAGTCTGTATGTATTGTCTATGGTTCTAAGATACATGCTATATGTATTGTCTATGGTTCTTAGGTTCAGTCTATATGTATTGTCTATGGTTCTTAGAAATGGTCCATATGTACTGTCTATGGTTCTTAGATATGGTTCTTAGGTTCAGTCTATATGCATTGTCTATGGTTCTAAGATACAGGCTATATGTATTGTCTATGGTTCTTAGGTTCAGTCTATATGTTTTGTTTATGGTTCTTAGAAATCGTCCATATGTATTGTCTATGGTTCTTAGATATGGTTCTTAGGTTCAGTCTATATGCATTGTCTATGGTTCTAAGATACAGGCTATATGCATTGTCTATGGTTCTTATGTTCAATTTATATGTATTGTATATGGTTCTTAGATATAGGCTATATGTATTGTCTATGGTTTTTAGATATAGGCTATATGTATTGTCTATGGTTCTTAGATAGAGGCTATGTGTATTGCCTATGGTTCTTAGATATAGGCTAAATGTATTGCCTATGGTTTTAAGGTATGGTCTATATGTATTGCCTATGGTTCTAAGTTATAGGCTTTATGCATTGTTTGTGGTTCTAAGTTATAGGCTATATGCATTGTCTATGGTTCCAAGTTATAGGCTATATGTATTGTCAATGGTTCTTAGGTAGAGTCTATGTGCATTGTCTAAGGTTCTCAGATATGGTCCATATGCATTGTCTATGGTTCTTATGTTCGGCCTATATGCATTGTCTATTGTCTATGGTTCTTAGGTTCAGTCTATATGCATTGTCTATGGTTCTTAGATATAGGCTATGTCTATTGCATATGGTTTTAAGGTATAGTCTATATGTATTGTTTATGGTTCGAAGTTATAGGCTATATGCATTGTCTATGGTTCCAAGTTATAGGCTATATGTATTGTCTATGGTTCTTAGGTAGAGTCTATGTGCATTGTCTAAGGTTCTCAGATATGGTCCATATGCATTGTCTATGGTTCTTATGTTCGGTCTATATGCATTGTCTATGGTTCTTAGGTTCAGTCTATATGTATTGTCTATGGTTCTTAGGTTCAGTCTATATGCATTGTCTATGGTTCTTAGGTTCAGTCTATATGCATTGTCTATGGTTCTTATGTTTGGTCTATATGCATTGTCTATGGTTCTTAGGTTCAGTCTATATGCATTGTCTATGGTTCTTATGTTCAATTTATATGTATTGTCAATGGTGCTTAGGTACAGTCTATATGCATTGTCTATAGTTCTTAGATATAGGCTATATGTATTGTCTATGGTTCTTAGGTATAGTCTATATGCATTGTCCATGGTTCTTAGGTTCAGTCTATATGTTTTGTTGATGGTTCTTAGGTACAGTCTATTTGTATTGTCTATGGTTTTTAGGTTTAGTCTACGTGTATTGTCTATTGTTCTTTAGGTATATAGATATAGGAAGATGTGTTCCAATAAAACAACTCGTCCATCCAAGTAACAATTTATAAAAGTAAACCATTATAGGTCAAAGTACGGCCTTCAACACGGAACTATATGTATTGTCTATGGTTCTTAGATATAGGCTATATGTATTGTCTATGGTTCTTATGTTCAGTCAATATATATATATATTGTCCATGGTTCTTAGATATAGGCTATATGTATTGTCTATGGTTCTTAGGTTCAGTCTATATATATATTGTCTATGGTTCTTAGGTTCAGTCTATATATATATTGTCTAAGGTTCTTAGGTTCAGTCTATATGAATTGTCTATGGTTCTTAGATATAGGCTATATGTATTGTCTATGGTTCTTAGGTTCAGTCTATATATATATTGTCTATGGTTCTTAGGTACAGTCTATATGTATTGTCTATGGTTCTTATGTTCAGTCTATATAAAATTGAGAATGGAAATGGGGAATGTGTCAAAGAGACAACAACCTGACCATAGTACAGACAACAGCAGAAGGTCACCAACAGGTCTTCAATGCAGCGATAAATTCCCGCACCCGGAGATGTATTGTTTATGGTTCTCAGATAAAGGCTTCATGTATGGTCTATGGTTCTTAGGTTTAGTTTATATGAATTATCTATGGTTCTTAGAGAAAGGCTATATGTTTTGTCCATATGGTTCCTAGGTTCAGTCTATATGTATAGTATATAGTTGTTAGATAAAGGCGTTATATATTGTCTATAATTCTTAGATATCAGCTTGATATGTTGTCTATGGTCTTTAGGTACAGTCTATATGTATTTTCTATGGTTCTTAGATATAGGCTTCATGTATTTTCTATGGTTCTTATGTTTAGTTTATATGTATCATATATGGTTCTTAGATATAGGGTACATGTATTGTTTATGGTTCTTAGATATATGCTTTATTAACTGTCTATATGGTTTTTCGGTTCAGGTTATAAGTTTTGTCTACTGTAAATTCAGAAATTAATGCGTTCATTTATTATTGCGATATTTGAAGAATGGACAAAAATGCGAGATTAATTATTGCGATTTCAGGAAAATCTGCATACGGATATATGTTTCAGATATCAAAATGCGAGTTCTTATTTTTGCGATACTCATCCAGTCGCAATATTCGCATTAATAAAAACGTCGCAATAATTTTTGAATTCACAGTATATGGTTCTTAGGTACAGTCTATATGACATGCATGTATTGTTGATATGGTTCTTAGGTACAGGCTTTATATATATATATTGTAATTCCAGTGCAGTAATCAAACTACTAACATAATTAACATGATCAAAGTGTAACCACATAATCATAAACATTAGGGGAGTATTCAAACTAATAAAATGATCAGCCGATATAATAACATGATCATGAATTTTTAGGACAGAAATCGAAACTATCGGCATGATTAAACCAGGTTATAAAGGACAATAATCAAACAATCGATTTGAAATGATGATGATGATTAAACCCTGTAATCACATGATCATCAAAGGCGGATTTAGAGGGGGCAGGGAGCTTCATATATGATAAATGTATAGACTTTTAAACATATTGCTCCAAACGTTGGTTTCCCATAGGGCCTCATCCCCTTTTTCAAAATCTTGGAATCATGGGTCATGAATAATAAGGGCAATAATCAAATGATTAACATGATCAAAGTGTGATATTACATTATCTAATCTATCATGAATATCAAGGGTAATAATCAAACCTTAAATTAGATAATTATGAATATTAAGGGCAATAATCAAAAATATGTAATCAGATAATCATGAATAGTATAGGCAATAATCAATAGATTATCATGTTTTACTGTTCAATCATATGATTATGGTTATTAAGGGTAATAATCAAATGATCGTCATGTTCGAAACTGTGTAATCAGATGATCATGAATATAAGGGCAATATTCAAACGATCATCATGTTCAAACTGTGTAATTAGATGATCATGAATATTCAGGGCAATAATCAAACAATCATCATGTTCAAACTATGTAATTAAATAATCATGAATATTAAGGGCAATAATCTAACGATCATCATAGTCAAACTGCGTAATCAGATAATCATGAATATTAATGGTAATAATCAAACAATCATCATGGCCTAACTGTTCAATCATATGATCATGATTATCAGGGGCAAAAATCAATCAATCATCATGGCCGAACTGTTTAATCATATGATCATGATTATCAAGGGCAATAATCAGACGATCATCATGGCCTAACTGTGTAATCATATGGTTATATATATTAAGGGCAACAATCAAACAGTCATCATGGCCTAAATGTTAAATCATATGATCATGATTATCAAGGGCAATAATCAGACGATCATCACGGCCTAACTGTGTAATCATATGATTATGAATATTAATGGCAATAATCAAACAATCATCATGGCCTAACTGTTTAATCATATGATCATGATTATCAAGGGCAATAATCAGACGATCACCACTGCCTAACTGTGTAATCATATGATTATGAATATTAATGGCAATAATCAAACAATCATCATGGCCTAACTGTTTAATCATATGATCATGATTATCAAGGGCAATATTCAGACGATCATCATGGCCTAACTGTGTAATCATATGATTATGAACATAGAGGGCAATATTTAAACGATCTTCATGGTCAATCTGTGGAATAATATGATTATGATGATTATGAATATTAAGAGCAATAATCAAACGATAAACATGATTTGAATGTGTGATCAACTTATCATGAATAATAATTTCTTCTAACTATCAACATAATCACACCGTGTAATCATGAATATCAGGGGAAAACTCTTACTATCAACATGATCACACTACTCACTAGTTATAAGACTTATAGTGATTAACTTATACAGGGAATTTTATAAATCCCAGGTTGGACCAGAGCCTGATATTTTGGCCTAAATGTTTAAAGCAAAGGTATGTTTATTATTTGGTCGTAAAGAGGCAATTTTTGTTTTCGTGTTTACCCTTTTCTGCATCTTTAGGACTCACTTACCCGTCAGTTAACAGCAGTATAAATATAACGTGAAATCGAAACAGAAAGTACACTTCGGAAATTCTCTTTTTCGTAGAATAAATCCGAGTTACATTAAGAACCAATTGTATGATAGATAACAAAAATGAAAAATAAATAAGCCAATCAGAGCGTGGTCCATATCGTGGTTTTTAAATCCTAAAAACCACTACTATTATACCTCTTTTCCCTCCATGACATTCATGTGGTATCCGGTAAAACCCGATATGACTTTAATATTAACTATTTCAACGCATGCGTGCTTGTGTTGTTTTTCAAGAAAGACCATTTCCTGTTGACATTCGCTACAGATTTCTTCATTGTTTAGAGTAAGAAACATGATTTAACAAATGAGGAACAATTCTCACTCATGAAACTACGTAAAGTAGGCATTAAATAGGGCAAATGGTTTCAAATGCTCGATTGAAATAATGTAGAATGCACGTGTATTCAACAGTTCAAGTGACAGTGACGCTGTAACATGAACAAGATTACACATGTATGATCAGATCGGGTCTCACTAAATTAGCGACATAAAAAAAAACAAATTTAGCTTAAACAAATCAAAATGTCAAAGATTTCTAATAAATAAATATATCGAAAGTTCAAACATAGATTTAGTTGGTTTTTTTTTTAAATATATGTTACTTTATGTATGTATTTTCATTTCAAGTCAATTTCTTTTTCTCCACTCTCAATTTTTTTCCCCAACTCACATCAACATGTTTTTGCTTAGAACTTGTTTTCCTTCTTGATAACAAGAAATCAGTTTGCACAATTGTGTCTCTTTAATTATAATTCTACATATCTATTGCATATCCTACATTGAAATAAATGAACACTCAATTAGAACAAACATTTCTTGAACATTGTTTCCACCTGCCCTTGGCGCCCTTACCTCAACAGAAAACTTAATCAAATACATGTCTATCAGCATTTCCAGTAAAATTGTTACATGCTTGTCTAAACAACTAATTAACTGACAATGACATATATAATCATCAGATACATGTACAATAAACCTTTTGCAGTTTTATCACCTCTGTTGGTGATTGGCTTCTGCTAATTAGGTTTTTAAGATAATTGAACAAATATACTAGAACGGAACCAGAAACAGAATGAACCACAGGAACCACAGAATATATTTATGAAGCCAGACATTTTACAAATAAATTAGATATTTACAGATCTACCAGGATTTTTTTAATTCCCAATACATGTACCAGCGGCGATCATATCCTCTCATATAGTCCCGACGCAACTGGAAGTAGTACCTCCTAGAGCGAAGCCAGTTGAATTGGTACAGAATTACCAGTGAGGTGTTGTCCATTTGGGAATTAAATCGAACCTTTTATAATCCACTTTCATCATCTGTTTAAGGTAGCACGGTAGTATTTGCATTCCGGAATTTAGGTTGCTCTTTTGTGTACCCTACTTAAGTCAATGTATCTGAACAGTGTGATTGGACAAAAAATACAGTATCAACTGAACATACTTTCCCAAACTGAGGGATGAATCAGGTGTAGAAAAATATGAAATAATTTTACATACAGATGAAAATGAATTTTTGAGAATTTTTTTAAATTTTGAATTCACTGCATGATAAAAAAGCACTAGTGGCCTTAGGTTTTTAAAGATAGCAAAAAAAGTAAACGGTCATGATACATATTTAAATTCATTTCTGAAAATTATAATGAAAGTACTTCAGTAAACTGCATGTGTACGTAAAATTTTGGGCAGTGCTAGAAAGTGGTGAAAAGTCTAAAAAGGCTATCATTATCCCTTATGGGCCAGGAAATACTAAAGTGCCACCTTAACTGGGATATATATGTTTACAATAAATCAATAGAGGTCCTTTTTTCACCTATTCAATTTGTAAGTTTATCAATAAAAAGTTGATTAGGGGCAACTAGAATAAAAACAGCCCTTAAATTGCACCCCTGGGAGTGAAAATTGCTGATTCAGCAAATTTTGCCTGTTCTGTGGGTAATAATGTAAAAATTTACCTAGAAAGTAGAATTTCATTATTTTTATGTAACTTGCAGTACATTTTTGATAATAAATGTTCGCTTTAACTTTTCGCAGTGACTGACACATGTGCTACAACTGGAATATGAGACACGACATATTTTAGTTTCCTGTACGTCCTATAGTTTTCACTGAAAAATATAAAGTGCATAATTTCTTATTTTTTTCCACACAAGTACAGCTATACTAGTTTTCTTTAGGTTTAATTTGTAGTTCTGTGGTAACATGGCACCAGTGTGAGCTTTTTTGGAACCAGTAAGTGGTTTAGGGGTCCTTACTTATTCATTTAGCTGAAATAGAGATAGTATTAGGGGTTTCTTTGCATTGACAAGACAATTTTTTGGACAAAGAATGTGATTTTGATTGTATATCAGCAAGATTAAATAGTTTATTCATTTTCCATGCAAATATCATGAATTGTTTTGATTTTCTGACCCTGAAAAGCACAATAAAGGTAAATTGATTATTTAAGGGGACATAATTTAACTTAATGCATACATGAGAAATAGACAAACAGTCATCTTAGAGATATATTCTAGTACATATGTAGGACTCTAAAGTGCGACGGGGACGCTAAAGTGCGATGGTCACGCTAAAGTGCGATGGTCTACGCTAAAGTGCGATGCCTCCATAAGCTAAAGTCTGATGGTCCGCGAAAGTATAGACGTAAGAGACGTAGTTTGATTATGACGTTGACAGTCGTTTATACAAACTAAAAATGAACACGCCGGAAGATAAATTACTAACATTTGATTAACAACTGTTAAACCAAATGTCAATGACTTGTTAATAATTAATTTAAACCTAACCGTGCTTTGACGTCTGACGCAAATGTTTTTTTTTTTGGTAGCTGAAAGAAGAACTTGTATCCTGCAGTCGACCATTTTATTTACTATTTAGATACAAAATAGAATTCGCATAAATATCCTGTACTGTGCTTTTATTGGAAGCGAACGGATACATTCAACTCATTGTTTATGCGGCAGTTTACTTTGCGGTCCCCATTAAAATATTGTCGCTTTAAAAAGTAACATCGGTAAATAAAGGTAGATGTTTGCATGCGTAAATTATAAATTGTCGGCTAAAATATAAGTTTGTACATTATAGGAAAATATAAAATGTAGTGCAGAAAGCCTGATTTAGATATTTATCTTTCAAGTTATATTTTGTCTTCATCAACTAACTCACAGACAGATATCAAGATATCCAGATTCTCTACATTAAGAAGCCATATCAGTTTTTGGCTTGGAATCAAATGCCTAAAGTTTGGGCATAGTGAGTTAATAGTGGAATTTAAACAATTTCTCTTATCTTGAGATGATGTACACGAAAATAAAAAATGTTTTTCATCATCAACTTCATTTGAGGTGCACCTGAGACATATTCTGTCTTGTTGGAGAGTACCCTGATAGCGACCTTGTTCAATTCTTAGTCTGTGAGAAGAAATACGCAATCGAGTGAAATTTCTCCTCTGCTCAGGTGATTGTAATATAGTAAGATATCTTTCAAGACTAAAATGAGTCTTAAAAGTGCTGTAGCTACAAAGCTTCCCATCAGCACAATTGTGCATTTGTTTTCTCCACTGTATTTCATAGTCATGATAGTGCTGATAAAAAAACTTTTTAAATAAAATTTTGAATCTAAAGTTGCTTGCAAAGGCTAGACTGTCAACCCCATTAATTTTTTTTTGCAAATAGTTTAAAGATCCATACCAAGAGGGAATTTTTGATTCAAATAATAGCTTTGACTCTAAATATGCATCTTTTAGTAATGGAAAGGATGAACCCAAATTTTCAAGCCGGTGCCAGTATCTGATCATAGATTTGGTGATATCAAAATGTAAAGGAAATCTCCCAAGTTCTGAAAGAGTGGCAAAGTTTGTTGCTCTTTTCCCCACACCTAGTAATAGTTTACAAAATTTCATATGTAATCTTTCAGAAAGAAGTTTAGGATAGGCTTGATCAACTGGAGAAGTCTGAGAATTTAATTTTTTTTTGAAGGGATTAAAAAAGCCCCAAATTTCCGAACTATACAAAAGAATGGGTTTAATTGTATGATCAAATACGTGGAGGCTGTTTTCAATATTTGGATTCAGTGACAAGAAGTCCTTTCGTAGCTTGTAGTATGCTTTTAGTGCCTTATTGTACAATTCCTTCTGAGCAAAGGAAAAAGATCCTAATGCACTAAATGTTATACCTAAATATTTACAATGTTGAACACAATCTATCAACATGTCATTAAAATAAAAATTATGTTTTATATGCCTGCCTGCCTTGTTAAATACCATCACCTTAGTTTTTTTTAGATTAATTTTCATACACCAATCTTTACAATAATTATTTAATTGATCAAGTTTACACTGAAGCCCCTTTTCCGAGGAAGAAAAAATGACAATATCGTCAGCATATAATAAACAATGAACTGGCTTTGAGTTAACCAAGACAGGATCAGGTGACTTTTCAAGATAATCAGGGAGGTCATTTATGAAAATTTTAAACAAATTTGGACTCAAATTATCTCCCTGTTTCACTCCCACCTTAGTTGGGAAAAGGTCTGTAACTCTATTCTTTAATCGAATACACGATTTACTCTGAGCATACATACTCTTAATTATATTATAAAAATTTGTACCCAGCCCGATGTTTAATAACTTGAATTATATGTAGGACTATCAACATAAAATCAATGGTCAGTATAGTAGACGAGACATTTCAGCGTGTGCACTCTTGTTTAAACTTATCTGTAAGCAATTGAGGAACAAAATCACAACTATAAAGGAAAACCTCATTTCAAATTTAATAATCCCCTTTTTGGTTCTGTGTCTGGAGCAATTTTCTGACTTTGCCACCAACTGCAGTGTTCCCACTTGCCCAAAATAAAAATGCTGCTTGCCATTGGTGCCCTACCCCTCCTGTCTGCCAATGAAATAATAAAATTACACCCCAAGTTCTGTCTTTGCAACATTAGACCTTTTTGCTAATAGGAATCTGTGACACTTGAACTATTGATGATGAAGAACAATCACTTTTTCATTATTGCAGCAGACATTTCTATTTTGATGTAAAATTTTACTGCAACGTCTGTGCAAACAAATAGCAATAAGGTGTATACACTTAATCAAATTACATATCTATTGGCATTTCCAGTAAACTGTTACATGATTGTCTTAACCACTAATAAACTGACTATGACATATAATCAGGAACATTAGCCTTTGGCAGTTTTATCACCAGCTCAGTTCATCAGACATTTTCTTCTGAAAATGGAACAATTGAGCAAAACTTTTGTTTTTCTAATCCAAAAAACTGAAGCAAATGTTTTTCAAATATTGTAGGTAAGCTGACTTTTTCAAAATGGCGCTACCAACTACTCCTCGCTACTGGACAACAAGAAAGAATATTTATGAACAAGCTATAGTACGACACAGAGACCATAACGACCAGTTCAGGGAAAGATGGGGTACAGCTGTTAACTATTTTCAGAAATCTGACATGGAAGCTAAAAAGCAATCAAACTGGGGCTCAGAACAAAGCATGAGGTCAAGGTAATTTTTATTTGCTTAAAAAATATACAATTAGAGAATATACAAAATATACTGTAACTTATTGAATCAAGGTCACCATGGTCACTTTAGAAGTTTAAAAGAGACCTTTGATAAACGTATTGCAAACATATTTTATTCATGGCAATGTTCATTGAATTTGACAAGGCTGGTTTGACAGCTGTATCAAAATAAAATTTTCCTAGCAATAGGACTATTGGAGATTGTGAATTGCTATTTTTTGCTGTTGGACATTAAGTTCTGTAAGTTTCATACTTTTGGTTGTTCTAATGAATTTCCTTTGGTCTTTTAAGCAACATTTTCTCAGCTTCATTTGAAGCTGTTTTAATACAATATAGGCATCTTTATTTACCTATACAGAGTATTTAAATAAATATAGAATAACTATAACTAATCCAAGAATTCAAAGGTAAAATAACATGTAAGAACAACACCCATTTATTCACAAATTTGCATAGCACTTGAGCATATTGAATGAATTATCATTGTTGTTTGGCCCCTCATTGAATATTTTAAGACATACAAATTCTTGGATGAGTTATTTTTATACGACCGCAAAAAATTTTTGCGTTCGTATATTGGTATGACGTTGGCGTCGTCGTCCGGCATCGTCGTCGTCCGAAGACACATTGGTTTTCACACAATAACTTTAAGTGAATGGATCTCTATGAAATTTTACCATAAGGTTCAATACCACAAAAGGAAGGTTGGGATTGATTTTGGGGGTTATGGTACCAACAGTTAAGGAATTAGGGGCCAAAAATAAGCATTTTTGTAACTTCCAGACAATAACTTGTGTGTTAGTGTATGGATCTCTCTGACATTGAACCACAAGGTTCCATATCACAAAGGGAATGCTGGGATTGATTTTGGGGGTAATTGCTTCAAAATTTTAGGAATTAGGGGCCAAAAAAGGAGAAAAAAAACAAGCATTTTTCTAGTTTCATGACAATAACTTGTGTGTAAGTGTATGGATCTTTCTGAAATTGTACTACAAGGTTCCATATCACAAAGGGAAAGCTGGAATTGAGTTTGGGGGTAATTGCCCAAAACGTTTAGGAACAAGGGGCCAAAAATAAGCATTTTTCTTGTTTCCAGACAATAACTTGTGTTCAAATGCATGGATCTCTCTGAAATTGTACTGCAAGGTACCATACCACAAAGGGAAGGCTGGGATTGAATTTGGGGGTAATTGCCTCAAAATTTTAGGAATTAGGGCCAAAAAGGGGCATAAAACAAGCATTTTTTCTAATTTCAGGACAATAACTTGTGTGTAAGTGTATGGATCTTTATGAAATTGTACTACAAGGTTACATATCACAAAGGGAAAGCTGGGTTTGAGTTTGGGGGTAATTGCCCTAAACGTTTAGGAATTTGGGGCCAAAAAGGGGCCAAAAAACAAGCATTTTTACAGTTTCCAGACAATAACTTGTGTTCAAGTGTATGGATCTCTCTGAAATTGTACTGCAAGGTACCATACCACAAAGGGAAGGCTGGGATTGAGTTTGGGGGTGATGAATCATAAGGGGGATAAAAAAATTGGGGGGGGGATTTTTTTTTCCTTTAAAATTTTCCATTTTAAGTTGGTTATTTTTTATCTATATATAAAAGCAAATAATAATGATATTGTTTGGTTTCATCAAAAATTGAAATATTGGGGTTCTTTGATATGCTGAATCTAACTGTGTATTTAGATTCTTAATTTTTGGTCCCGTTTTCATATTGGTCTACATTAAGGTCCAAAGGGTCCAAAATTAAACTTAGTTTGATTTTAACAAAAATTGAATTCTTGGGGTTCTTTGATATGCTGAATCTAACATGTATGTAGTTAGATTTTGGATATTGGACCATAATAGGTAAATTAAAAATTTTCAAGTTCTTAGACCACATTCAGTCTGTGTCAGAAACCTATGCTGTGCCAAATATTTAATCACAATCCAAATTCAGAGCTGTATCAAGCTTGAATGTTGTGTCCATACTTGCCCCAACTGTTCAGGGTTCGACCTCTGCGGTCATATCAAGCTGCGCCCAGCGGAGCATTTTATTTTCATAATGATTAATTCTAATGTAAATAGGGTAGAAAATGCGAGGGATTTCTATTCTTTCTCACTCGGATTTGATTTAATATCATCAACAGCTATTGTTGTACATTGTATGATGTTAGAGAAGTGATATTACATGATTTATTTCGCAGTGTATTTCAGTACAACCAGTGTATTAATGACCAGTGTAATAAAAACCAATATCCAGCACCCTAATATTTTATGCTATAATAACAATAATGGTAGAAGTTTTACTGCACCATATGCATGATATATGCAATTGGACAATTTATGTTTCTTCAGTGATGCTTGATGCCAAATGTTTTCAAATCAAAAACCTAACACAAAACCCCTTATAGTTTACACAGGAACAAAATCAAACTTCTTTTACACTATGTAACTTGGCATCTACATTTTATTTTTTTCTCCAGATTGATTTTTAAGGTTTCCCATTGCAAATCATGGTAAATGTATTAACCAACCATTTTGAAGAAATTGGTCAAGCAAACTCTCTGACACAGTTAATATAGGAATGGACTTGAACTCTTGACTTTCTAGTTCATTACTTGTCACCAAATACGACTCATCACTGAACATTACTTGTCACGAATAACACAGCAGCTAAATTGATCCATCCTGTATTTTTGTTATCTGCATCAACAATGGTAAAAGCAGGTCTAGTAACCGCTTGTCTCTATCCATCATTCTGTCATTCCCTCCGTCCATCTGAAAGACTTCGGTAGAAAACATTCATCAAACGAGAAGAAAAAATATACCCATCAAAATCCAAACAAAGATTTTATCTTTCTGAAACACAAAATGCATTAAACTTATATATATCTAGTGGGTTCTAGGCCTTAAAACTTTTCCAACTGCACTGGTTTGTCTACAGGTACTGAGAGTAAATTGTTAGGTATAACTACAGCAATTTTTGCGTATATTGGTATCACATTGTCGTCGGTGTCAGCGTCGTCCGTAGACATTTGGTTTCCGAACAATAACTTTAGTTTAAGTGTATGGATCTCTATGAATTTTTATTGAGCTTTTTGGTAAAAAAAGTACGCTTTTTGTTCAGGAATTAGGGGCCAATAAGGGTCTAAAACAAGCATTTTTCTAGTTTTCAGACAATAACTTGTGTTTAAGTGTATGGATGTCTCTTAATTTGTACCACATTTTACAAAAAGAAAATTTCTTCAAAATAAATTTTTTTGGAAGGGGGGGAAACAAAAATTTTTGGGGAGGGGGGCAATTTTTTTCCTCAAAAGAAAATTCTTTTCAAATATTATTTTTTTTGGAAGGGGTTAAAAAAAATAATTTTGGGAGGGTCAATTTTTTTTCCTCAAGATTTAAGAAATTTTTTTTCAATTGGGGGTCACAATTTATTTTGCTAATTCTTTGTATATAGTCTGAAAACAGATTTACTAAGTATTGCGCAACAGCACAGTGTATTGCACAACAGCAAGAAATCTTCAATTGAATATAAATTCAAATCATACAATTAATTTCAAGTTCTTTGACTACATTTATTCTGTGTCAGAAACCTATTATGTGTCAAATATTTAATTACAATCCAAAATCAGACCTGTATCAAGCTTGAATATTGTGTCCATTTTTGCCCCAACCGTTCAGGGTTGGACCTCTGCTGTCGTATCCAGCTGCGCTCGGCGAAGCAGTTTATTGTCCATTTGTTATGACGAACCTTAAAAACACTCATTGTACATGTATAATTTTGGTCAATTTTTATACGCCTGTTTACGGGACGTATTATGGTATACCATTGTCCGTCCGTTGTCAACATGTCGGACAATAACTCAAAAACACTTTAACCAATTTGCATGAAACTTTCGTGAATTGTATATATCTATTGACAATGATTGACGTGAGTTCCCTTTTTGGTTTTTATAAATTTTAGATTTTACATTTCCGAGTTATTGTGTTTATTCATTAAAAAAGGAGGATTTCCCAGTTTTCAGACAATAACTCAAAAATGCTTTGAGCAGTTTTCATGAAACTTTGGTGAATTGTTTATATCTATTGACGTGAGCTCCTTTTCGATTTTTATAAATTTTAGATGTAACATAGAAGTGTATTACCATAAGACAGTGTGTCATGTATATTATCACTTGTCACCATCTTACGGTGTTTATATATCTCAACTTGTACGATTCGCTCGTGTATGTAACAATGTTTTAGATTTTAACGAGAGAAATTTATGAATTACTGAAAAATTATTACACCAGGGTTTTCGATATCACAAACTAGTCAAAACATTTACTAAATTTTATCATCGGTATAAGGACATCATTCGTAAATATAGCTCAACATGCAGACTTCTTATACGTTCAGGTATTTCACATCCAATTTTTTATGGAAATATTCTTTATAAAGCACAAAAATGTCAGTATTCACCTCTGAAACTAACAAAACCTTTAAATAGACTTATTAAGAAGGGATATAGTTACGATACTGTTGTCAGGTCATTAAAGATTGCATATTTTGGCGTTAATATTGATTCACTTATAGGGTCTTTGCATCGGCACTAAACACATTTATTTAAAAACCAGTTGTTGGCATGACACGGGTTATGTTCTTCTCATATATGTTATGATGGTATGATACTAAACCCCTAACGGGAAGGATTGTGCCTGATATTCATATGATGAAGACATAATCTTTCAATCAGTTTAATTGAAGTCTGGAGCTGGCATGTCAGTTAACTGCTAGTAGTCTGTTGTTATTTATGTATTATTGTCATTTTGTTTATTTTCTTTGGTTACATCTTCTGACATCAGACTCGGACTTCTCTTGAACTGAATTTTAATGTGCGTATTGTTATGCGTTTACTTTTCTACATTGGCTAGAGGTATAGGGGGAGGGTTGAGATCTCATAAACATGTTAAACCCCGCCGCATTTTTGCGCCTGTCCCAAGTCAGGAGCCTCTAGCCTTTGTTAGTCTTGTATTATTTTTAATTTTAGTTTCTTGTGTACAATTTGGAGTTTAGTATGGCGTTCATTATCACTGAACTAGTATATATATTTGTTTAGGGGCCAGCTGAAGGACGCCTCCGGGTGCGGGAATTTCTCGCTGCATTGAAGACCTGTTGGTGGCCTTCTGCTGTTGTCTGTTCTGTGGTCGGGTTGTTGTCTCTTTGACACATTCCCCATTTCCATTCTCAATTTTATGATCTTCATGTGACTTCAATGACAAAATACTAATTTTTTTCACATTTTGGTGTTTGAAAAATATTTTTTTTATCCTTTGAATTATGCTTTGGTATTTGGCACATTGATGCAGCACTCCATGATGAAGTGTTGAGTTCCATGGAAGATGCCTCTAATGTTTACTTTGGTCATGATATGAGCTATATTCTACACATGGTTGCATTAATATACATTTCTGTTGAGGACAGTGCTACTGTTGCTCCTTTGTAATGTTTGTCTTACTGACTAATCTATTCAAAATAATTATTTAATGAATGGCTATTATTTATTTTGAATTTATTGAACCATAAAATTAATTTTTGACTTTTCACATTTTACATAATCAGCTTCGCTTTCGCGGATTATGTAAAATGTGAAGAGTCAAAAATTAATTTTATGGTTCAATAAATTCAAAATAAATTATTGTCATTCATTATAAATAAATTTCTATCAAAAATAAGGCTCAAAGAGCTTTTTAAATATATTATTTATATTAACAATAACAACGTACACACATGTTGGCGTATGAATACACAACGTCAAAGTCATCTTCGCTAGCCAAGGGTTATGATCTACTTCCCTCCTCTCCACCCTTTGCAGATTAAGATAGAATTTCGGAGACACAAGGTAATGATTTTCATTGGTTGCAGTCGAAACTCGCTGCATCCAATCAAAAAGCGCCTATAACATGATCATGTGTAAATGTAGAAAGTGTATGTAAACAATGGCCACATGCTTATTGTGCAACAAGTCTTTACATCCCTAAACATACGACTATATTTAGTGACAATTCGAATGTTTTTAATCAACTAATAGAAGTTCCTGTGTATGTTTCTTGCACAAACGCATGAATGTCAACGTATATTTTCGTTTCCTGCTTTACCAAGTGTGTAGAATCTAGACGCTACCGTGTTTTTACCTCCAAAATTGAAGAGTTCAAGTGCTATCATTGGTCAAGAATAATGTATTCGGAATGGGTGTGACTTTAATCTACCGATAGATGGCGCAACATTGTTATCACAAATGTTGGCTTAATCTGCCAAGGGTGGAGCGGAGGGAAGTGTATCGTAACCCTTGGCTAGCGAAGATGCGTCAAAATGGGCGTGTCGCCATAAAAATTGACAACATTGAAAATAAAGGTAATACTTTTAACCAATCAGAAGACAGTAAATACATCAAATTTATTTATTAAAGTATATCATTTTCCAGCATGGACAAATACAAAGCTATACAGGACAAAGATGAGAAGACAGAAAGGTTAAAGAAAAGGAGATTAAAGTTAGGACAGATGTTAAGAGAAGAAAGAAATAGATGGGAGGTCTGTTTTACATTGTCTCCATAAGTATTTAGAGGTTTTCAGGTGTCCTGTTTTTTTTATTATTAGGCTTATCAATTATGGCATATTAAATTAGGAGATGTGGTATGATTACCAATGAGAAAACTGTCAATTTCTTTGCAATGAAGACTGCATTCTTACTATATTGTTAAATCAAAAAGCTTTGAGAATAAATTTATTTAAAGAACCAATTTTCACTTCCAAACATTTTATGTGGGCGGGATCAATATACTGATTATACATCAGACTGTACTGGTTACCAGAATTTTGGATACACCAAACCAGGTACTTCATATCTGAGAAACAGGCAATATATGCCCTCAATTTTTGAATTCATTCATACATTTTTGTATTATCCAAAATTATCAGTCAATATGTGTTCTACAAGGATCACCAGCTTCACCTTTCATCTGATACCTTAATTACTAAAATATATTCTACATAGTTTTATATTTACACCTATGTGTAGGAACTATTTTGTTTTTAAATATGTACTACTTTCCAGCATGTTCTTTTTTGACCGTGCCCGATTTGGTGGTGTTGCACCTTACAAAGTCTATCCAAATTATTTTGGAAAAGAATTAGTCCGCTCAAACCGGTGCTATGGGCCATCTTAAACTTGCAATGAGGTGAGAGTTTTTTTGCTCTGTGTTGAAGGCTTCACTGTGACTTTGAGATGAAGAACAGCAATAAAGCGCTGTTCCTTTGCTTTTTGTGTATTTTTGCTGTGCATGTGCTGATTTTGTGTCATGGATGGATACCCCATATCCTTTGTTTTTCTATTAGTTTATATGGATTGTAACTTAATTTACCAGCAAATTTGAACTATTTCTTTGCCTGAGAAACAGCAAAACAATGTCAAGTTTCTCCCTTGTTCCACAACAAGAGCTCTGCCCTACTCCCAACGGGGGCCTAAGCTGATCTATACCTCCAGTCCTAACAAGTACAAGTGCACCTAAATTTCTCCTGGTACTTTTAGATATTTGACTGCAACATTGAAACCTGTTTAAAGCCCTGCTTGAACTGTTAGATAGCTCACACATTCATTGGTGAAATTGATTCATTGGATTTTCTTGTAATGGTTTACGTGTTCCATGAACATTTGTACTATGAAAGATTTCTATTTGGCGATATTTCAAATTATTTAGAGGGATGCAGTTAATATGATCATACTTCAGTTAAAACAATACATTTTAAACAGAAATGATAAAAAAAAATTAAACAATGCAAGCAGTGCAATGTAAAGTACAATCCCTATATAGCATTGGACAAAAGGAAGCATTTTTTTATCAAGGGCTTGCCATACTTTCCAGTGAATAATAAATTATTCATACAAATATTTTTGTGAAAATAACATAAATAGAAAACATATGGTACATATTGGTTATTGTATGGCAAACTATAAATTCATCTGGACAAATAAAAACAAAACATATTTAATTCACTTGTTTATGTTGTGTGTGGTTGCATGTGACGAGGAATATAAACATGTCAGAGTCAACAGTCATTCATATTTATTTTACACTGTATAAAACATTATAAGGAATTATTTCATTCAGATTGAAAATAAGAGTATAACATTTTACACAGTTATAACAAACCATGCATAAAGGTTATGTTAATAAATTATTTTCTTACAGGCAGAACTTAAAGGTCTTTCAAGGGATAATTATAGTCGACTGGAAGACATGAAAGAAAGAACAGATAGTTTGCGAAGTGCAAGGGAAGAAAAACGAAAACAGGTTTTACAAGCTTATCAATCATTTTAGTTTTACTAACACATTTTGTTTGTTGTATTTTTATTAACTTCCTATGCAATGAATTTCCTAAAGCTTAATTGAAAAGTCAAGTAGTGCAAATTTCTGTTATTAACAGTTGGTTAATTCTAGAATTAATAAAATTGAAAATGGAAATGGGGAATATGTCAAAGAGACAACAACCCGACCAAAGAGCAAAAAACAGCCAAATGCAACCAATGGGTTTTCAACACAGCGAGAAAATGTCTTTCACTATTGCATAATGTTGTTGAATCAAATTATATCTTATCTCCCTGATCTTATGTGGTTATCTATAGCTATGTCAATACCATTATCATGTAGTAAATTTCATCTGACCTAAGTCACAACTCTATGTAACAGTAGATATTTTTACCCCAACCTATTATAGTAGGAATGGCGTTATGTTTTTTATGGTCTTGTGCATCCTTCCATTATTTTGTGTGTCTGATATTCCTTTTGGCCGTAAGTATCACGTTGAAGTTTCGAAGAAGTTGAGGTCATATCAACTTTAAACTAAATGTAAATTCAAAAATTTTGCATGCACTAAATGTGGAATAAATTATTACAATTTCAGGAAATGCTGTATTACAAATAATACTATCAAAATTAAAAATGATTTTTTTTTTTTTTTTCTGAAATGTAACCAGTCAATTTTTTTTACAATTATAAAAGCATCACAAAAATTTCTGAATATACAGTAGTACACAAGTTTTTTTAACTTTTTAAATTATATGTCAGATTAAGGTTTTGACTCTAATTGCATGGTTCACTGATCATAGAAATGTGATAGTGTGCAACCAGTACATTCTCAGGTTAGATTTAAAGGTAGTTTACCATCAAGATGTGGTAAAATCAACAACTAAATAGGTTTAATTGTGAGTTGAACTTTTCAAATATTTTAAATTCTAATATGACGTCCTTTTATCGTCAACCAGTATAATCACAATATATCTACCTTTAGCGCAAACGCAGTAATACACAAAAACGGCTGTTCCGCGTTACGACCAACTTATTTATACTACCAGATATTCTCAATTTTCTACATCAAAACCCCAAGTTTACGTAGGCCAAGATTCAGATACAATATATTTATCTCTATTCTACAGCAAAATAAACAAATCAGTCCATTTCAATTTATTTTTCATGGTAAAATTTCATAAAACGAAAATTCCGCGAAATGATGTTATTGTCTTGGCATGGCAAGGTGACGTCACAAGTATGTTTTCATAAACAAAAAATCAAATGTAAATACAGGGCATTTTAAAGCTTCTTGTACGCCTCAGAATTAATAAGATTACATTGGAAGAAAATATATATCGTAAGTGAAAAATGCGATTAAAAAAAAATAATCATTGAATTATATAATATTACTAATATTATCAAAATTGGGTAAAACGGAACAGCCAAAACAATATCGTATGTATAGGGCTTTCACGGTTAACAAAATTACTGAATTTGTCCTATTAGAATCGAAATAATTCATGGCAGCCGTCGCTAACGCTCAGGGTAAAATAATCGAATATAAATGCCCAACCCATGGTTAAATGAAAACAAATCTACGGCTGCCATGAATTATTTCTTAAATTACTATACTGACCTATATTTCAAGGTTCACCGAACATAGACATTTGATAGTGTGATCAAAAATGGTGTCCTGCTGACACATATCTTTCAAAGTTTAAGAATTTTAGAAATTGTTATGTTTGTATACTTGTAACACTTTCTGAGCACCATACATTTACAACTAAAGCACCAATCTTGGTACAACTATTTATCCTGAAGACTTGATGGTCAAGGTTGTCTGATAGCATTATGGAAAAATCTTGGCTCCATAGATTTGCCTTTCAAATTTATGTGTAATGATAGATGATGACAAGAAAATGAAATCTCATTAATATCAATGTCAAGGCCACTTGATAGCCTTATAGTGTTTTCTCTTGCATCCCATCTTGGATGAGATAGTAAGAGTCTATGATCCACTAAGCTATAGATTGTTAACTCATTGTTTCTCTACTATCCTGTATTGATTTTACATTACAGTTGGCAGAAGAAAAATTATATGAGTATTGGAAACTGAATAATCCAGACTTAAGAAAGGTATGAAACAATAAGATAGCATTTAAAAGATGTCTTCTTTGTAAAATCTGATAGTTGAGTGTTGTCTTTCTCAAATTTCAATTACATTTCAAATAATCCAATCCCCACAGTAGAAATATAATCCAAATATTGCACATTACAACAGACTAAACCAACCAGCAACTCCCTGTTTCTCCCCAAAAAATAGATTTACAAACATAAAATAATTAAGGACATAAGATACAGTTACAGTGGAGGTAATGAGGTTGCTAAAGTAAAATGTTATTTTTCGAGGTGTCAAACTGTGACATATCCGGAAAAGATGGATTTCGATTGATTTTAACAATCACCTTGAAAACGAGAACATGGACCCCTCTTTTTAAAAATGATATTTGGCTTGATTATGTATGAAGATAATTTGTACCAAATTTTATGAACAAATCACTATTGTTTTTTTTTAAATGAAATAGATATACAGCAAAAAATGTCGGTTTTTCTAAAATTATGAAAAAAAATTTGATAAAAATGAATTATTTTCAAAGATTTGTTACAAAAGTTTAAAGCATAGTTATGTGAAGAAGACATTCCAAATGCTTTTACAAAAGTCTGCTTGTGCTTATCTTTTGAAACAAGAAAAGTTAGTTATGTCTGTCCAAGAACCTGAAATTTTGAGTAAATGTCTAAAATTTCAACCCCATTTATCTCTAAAAGTAGCACATAAAGGTTTATTTTTACTTCCTGTCACAAACTATTGACAACATTTGATCAATAATTTGTTACAATAGTAGCAGACATATTTCTTATACCATAAGGATTAAAGTGTTACACCAACAACGAACGTACTACAATAAAGGATTAGATAAATTTCAACTAGGCCTTATTTTTTACTTGCCCAAATCCATTAAAAGTGAGCATCCCTCCCCTTTACAAGTAAAGCACAAAATAAAACATTGTACAGTCAAGCCACCAACAGGATGACAATAAACTTTTTTAAAAAGATGGCAAGTAATTAGAAAAGCAGCGTCGAAATGTGCTCTTTTCTACTGGAAACTCACTTAGGACCTTAATGGTAACCACAGCTGTTGGTTGAATACTACCTATCAAGAAAATTAAAAAATTAGAAACAACACTCCTAACAGGTTTATGAAGTTTCGACATAAAATATAATTGAAATGTTTAGTACATGTTTTTGTGAGGCCAGTAAGTATTTAAAATCATTAGACTATTGGAAGAAGAAAAAAAACAACATTTTGACTGAAATAGTTAGTATATCATGCCTGTTGCTCTGTCTGTTGACAGATGTGTCAACTTCATATGTCCTTTTTCGATGTTTAGTACTTTTAACAGCATAAGAATAGAAAAAAACACAAACAGCATCAGGGCTAAAAAATTGAAAAAATTACATAAAGACAAATAAGTCCACAGAACACAACACAGAAAACTAAAAATTGAGCTACACAAATCTCACCAAAACACGGGTGAACTCATGTGCTCAAGAAGGGTCTGCAGTTCTTGTGAGTTAGCAATGTAAATTGTTTGCTCAGAGTGTCAGTCTAGAACAAATCTGGGTATTTCAATTTGACATAACATGGTATGTTCCTGAATATGCCTGTTAACCTTGCCACTGAACCTTAATCAGCCTTTACAAATGTGATTCACAATGATAGATCCATGCATTCATTTCTGAATTTACAGTACATAAAACTCTTCATGTTCTAGTGAGCATCAAGTAGAATTATGAAATGAAAATGAATATAAACCAAGGAAACAAGACTGGCTTTGCAATTGAGCTATGAAGTGTTCTGATTAATTCACTTACTCCTCAACAGATTGAGTCAGAGCAGTTAAAAGATCATGTGGTTGGTAAATGGAGTGGACAAGTAGAAGAAAAAGAACAGGTATTTTAAGTATCTTTATAACTATACATTGTCACTTACAGACATTATGTTTTGATCAAGTAGTTTTGGAATGTTTAGTACTCAGGGTTGGTAACGTCCCAAATTTTTTTTTTTCTAAAATGAGTATCGAGATTTTTGGTGTACCGCTTTTTATGCAACTACAATATTTTTGATCATAATATGTTACTTGGTTCCAACTAGGCAACATGTGCCCATTTATTTTCACCACTGTTCATCAACAATCCTTAACACGATAACAACATTATTCTTTACACCATAAAAATAAAAATATGAGAAAGGTGTAGACTTTTATTGAGTTTTAGTATACTGCATGTCAGTACAGTAGAAAGGTGTAGACTTTTATTGAGTTTTAGTATACTGCATGTCAGTACAGTAGAAAGGTGTAGACTTTTATTGAGTTTTAGTATACTGCATGTCAGTACAGTAGAAAGGTGTAGACTTTTATTGAGTTTTAGTATACTGCATGTCAGTACAGTAGAAAGGTGTAAACTTTTATTGAGTTTTAATATACTGCATGTCAGTACAGTAAAAATGGCTCATCATCAGGTAAAACACAATAAAAGGAACAATTAGGTTGCACTCGAGGTCAAAAACAAAGGTCAACATAATAGAAAAAAAATGTGATCCTGAATAAGTAATTCTTTAAATTTGTAAAACTCATTTGGTTCGTGGAAAAAACAATGAGAAATGTTTTATATTCTACTTGGTATGGGCTGGTTACGGACACTACTTGTAAAATTAACCTCTGGAAATTTATGTCTTTAATGAACTATCCCAATTCTTTTTTGTACAATAATAATTCCAATACAATTAACAAAATACCAAACAAAAAAATCACAGGAAAAAAATTTAACTTTATCATTATCAAAACTATTAAGGGTTGACCTACTATTCATGGGAATATAAATCACAGAAGAAAATGTATTCCTTACATAAATGGTATTTAAAATGAACTCAGTAAGTTATTTGAGTTACAGACACTACATTGATCTTATGTTTTATAATTTACTCAATATGAATAACTTTTCATAGGTAACATATTAAATTTGTGTATTTTCTTTTTATTGTTTACATTTTTTAACAACAGAATGACAATTGATTGTAAATAAATATACCCATATATATTAAAGTTAATTCCTATGTAAACAAACATGACATGTTGACATGGATGGGACCAAGTATATGATTTCAAATCTGAAGTAAAACCTTTAACATATCTAAACAAAGTAGATTCTATGCACTTAAAGGAATGATAAAATTTACATTTTTTTAGTTAATCAGAAAAAAAGAAATGCTGATGGTTACGGAGACTACACACTGCCAACAATTACATACTTTTTGTGGATAAAAGGACAGTAATTTCTACAGCATTTCATGAAATAAATATTTTTCGAGCATTACACACTACCAGAATTGTAGATAAAACAAAAATAAAGCATACTTTACCTTCAAATATACTTGAGTTCATTAAATTAACTTTTAAGTGTATTTTATATGTCATATACATTGTACTAATGTCAAGTACAGATATTTAACAAATCTACATGCTAGTGTACATGGTGGAAATCAATTGGAGGAAGAAAAACCTTAAATTTTGAAAAAATGATAAAAAAAAAAAATTTTGCAACAGACATTAAAATATCCCTGGGATACGGACACTACAAAAATCTTCTGAAGATTTAAAAACCACAGAAATAATCGTGAAGATGATTTTTCTTAACCCAACATTACAAAAGAACTCATCTTTTGAGTTTATGACAAACTGATTCCAAAATGGGGGTTTTACAATAAGATTTTCTGGTTTCAAATTAGTACGTCAAGGCTTACTATCAGCTCAAATATTTTAAGCAGTTAACTGTTTTCATCATTTTTTAAAATTTTAAATCAAACGATAATGATGATACAGCAAAGCAGACATAAAAGAATCTAGAAATTCAGCCTTTCTTTGATGAAATAAAAATATTTATATCATGGTTACAGACACTACATCATTTTTGTAGTGTCCGTAACCATATTTTCATTTATACTGACTAAATTTTAATAAGAAGGTGCAAAATTTTGTTATTATGTTAGTGTTAGGTGTCAAATCTATAAAGAAAAATAGCTTATTGTTTACTGTTCTATTCTTTCTATGAGAATAAATAGCTGGTTATGGACACTACACTTTTTTTGAAAAATATTTTTTTCTATTTTGAAAATTTCAAAAATATTCTATATGAATCATTACATTTATATAACTGTATTTTATTTTAGTATTGTTATATATGAGTATATTGAAATACATTTTTAATGAAAAATCTTGCAATTAATTTTATTTTCAGGGCCATAAATGATCAACACTTAATAAATTGGAAAAATGTATAACAAAGCACCACTTTTACAATTCTGCATGCTAAATTACTAAATTAGCTCTGATTTTCGCAAAGTTGGAATCGATTTAAACGCCAATTAATAATCTGTAAAGGATAACATGAGAAAAGAACATTACACTTACAATTCAAAAGATTTTGAAGGTAAAAATGATGTAAAGTTTGAAGTGCAACTGCATAACGTCTGAAAATGACCATTTTTGGACCACTAATCTCTCTGGTGTTAAAAAACTATTCAAGAAAGAATCTTAAAATTTTAAAGGAGGTTAAAAGATTTAATGTCAAATATTAAAAACAGAAAACTGTCATCCTTCTGTATTTAAGTTAGCTGTAGAGCTTACATAACAAAGACCAATTGTAAATGTCACTGTTATTGTGTTTCACCTGCATATGAAATATGATTAGAACTGTATTATAATTCTTAGAAAATATATTAACCAAATTTGTTTCTGAAATATTTTTTGTATATTTGCTTTCTCTTTCATCATTGGGTAATGTGAATTAAAAGTTGTATTATGATGATATAAACCTTGTGTATATCAAAACTATACGTATATCATTTTAGTGTTTAAAAAAATTAAATTGTAAAGATATTTCATTGAATTTATAATATATAATTTTTGTATGTGTTTAGAAACATGACATCTTTTCATTTTCGAAATTAATTTTTCATAGATGAATATTTTGGAAAATAAACCAAATTTTTAGGACAAAGATTTTAAAATATATTTAAACAAGTTGAGTAAGTCAACAGGAATCATTATTATACATTTCTGGCTATGTGAAATACATATACCTATATACATAAACGGTGATGTAACAGAAGTTTATAATTAACAATATGTTTGATTCCCAAGTTGTCAAGTAAAGCCATGTAGCTGTTTAAACTTATGTTTGCTGCAAAACAGAAAATAAATCCCTGTGTATAGTTGAACAACAAATTTAAATATTCAACAAAATATAAATTTTCTATAGGCTTGTATGTATAGACTTTGGCAAAACCAGGAAAATACAAGTTTTTCCTCAGTCCACAAAAATTGATACCCATCAAAATAAATTCTGATTAAACCAAAGACTTTTAAACTAAGTCTTGTACTTGCTATTTCCCACAAAAAATGTATTATTTAAGATTAACAGCTAAGATTGGTTGAGCCCAGTGTCCAGATTGGGTGGGTTATCTTCACTAAAAGCAGGATATAGTCATATGTAATCAACATGTTATCACTTCAATATGCATATAATATTTACTGCTTGATATTTGTCATTCATCCATCCACCAATTAATCCATATGTTCACTTGTGTTTCACTTAGTTTTACATTTGACCCTATTAGAAATGAACTGAAGAATATTGAAAGAATAGCAATCAAAAGTATATTTAGCAAAAACTGTTGTGAACTGCTGATGTCATTTATATCTATCTAAACAAAAACAGATAGTTTTCTTCCATTAGAGTCAATAGATTTATAAGGTTTGACAACAGTTAAAAGTACAGACACAATTTTGGGGTCTTTTCTTTTTATGCCACACCTACGATAGTAGTAGGGGCATTATGTTTTCTGGTCTGTGCGTCCGTTCGTTTGTCCATCCGTCCGTCCATCCATCTGTCCTGCTTCAGGTTAAAGTTTTTGGTCAAGGTAGTTTTTGATGAAGTTCAACTTGAAACTTAGTACACATGTTCCTTATGATATGATCTTTCTAATTTTAATGCCAAATTAGAGTTTTGACCCCAATTTCACGGTCCACTGAACATAGAAGATGATAGTGCGAGTGGGGCATCCGTGTACTGTGGACACATTCTTGTTTTTTACAGAATTTCAAAACATTGATATTCCCATGTTGATGCCATTGTGTAAATTGGTTGAACATTTGAAGCAATTGTTAATGTATACTATTACATTTGTCTTGACCATCAAGTGAGACTCTGTTAAACCTGATGACTTTATATGAAGTAGTTTCAATAATAAACAGGTGTATTTATAAAGAACAAACATCTATTAATTTTAGAAATTAGATCAAGAGAGAAGAGAAAAGGAAAAGTTTGAAAGACAAATGGAGGAGGAGAGGTTACAAGCTTTAGTGTTAGAAAGACAGAAAGAAGAAGAAAAATTGAGGGAAGAAATAAGGATAAAAGATATTGTACAAGAACAAATGTTTGAATTAAAGGAAAGAGAACATGAGGTAAACTATGTTTTTATATAATATTTTTCTCCTTTCTTATTTGGAAGAAATATATGGTCTTTGTTTTTATGCCCCCGCTGTCGCAGAGGGAGCATTAAGTGTTACCCTTTTCCTTCCGTCCCTTACATCGCCAAAATTGGTTTCCATTCTCTAATTTTAGTTTGCCTCAACAAAATGTTATAATACTTATACACAATGCTTATTACCACAAAACACAGATCAAGTTCGAAATTGGGTGGTGTCACTTTTAACGTTCATGAGTTATGCCTCTTTATAAACATAAAAATTGCTGAATTTTTCGTTTCCGTTCTCTAACTTTAGTTTGCCTCAGCCAAATGTTATGAAACTTATACACAATGCTTATTACCACAAACACAGATCAAGTTTGAAATTGGGTGTCGTCACTTTTACTGATCTTAAGTCATACCCCTTTTTAAAATGGACAATTTGCTAAATCTGTCGTTTCCGTTCTCTAACTTTTAGTTTGCCTCAACCAAATGTTATGAAACTTATACACAATGCTTACAATCTCAAAATGGTCTTAACTATGTGAATCCTGCATCTGTATGTGGAAGTTGACTCATGCATATTTACAAGCAGGGGCATCTGTGGCCCATAGACACATTCTCCATTTATTTCATATAGATTATAGAAGTGGTGAAATATTTATTGTGCAATTCCTTTGGCACTGAAAATTTTAATCTGGAGCATACATTTTTACATGGAATGGCTTATTACTTTAATGTGCATCACACACATTAAAATCATTTAAATCAGTTTTAATTACAAATAAAAGAAATAAAGGGTTTTGAAAATGTCCATTTAAGAAGGACAAATCTGTTGACAATTGGCTATGATGTCCAGTAGAATATTTTCAGTCTAGTTTCAAAGGATGGTGTCTAGATTTCTAGACAAAATCTTTTAAGCCATTAGCAATACCTTAGCAGACTGTGCTTGATAATGCTTTGTGGTAAGGGAAAGACTCTATTGATTTTTGGTCAATAGGTTAAAGGTTGAAGTCACAGCAGCTCTTATACTCTGAAATTCAGGCAAAATTTATGTTGCCAGATGTTATCTTTTTGCACAATATGTCCAACTTATTTAAGTTGATAATGCCCCTTGAGATTGGTAAGTCCCCTATTCATTTGGGGGTCAATAGGTTTATCACAGTAGCTGTTCATAGATTATATTTTTTGCAAAATGTTAGTTTTTTGCATGAAAATACTATAATTCTACCAGTCTTCAAGTTTATGACCCTCAGCAGGTGTTATAAGTTGTGATTACAGGTTATCTGCTTAACGCCATCGGATGGGTCACTAATCAGTTAATTAATAAACCTCATAATTGACCATGGCCATCATAATTATTTTTTTTAATTTTTCCCAGTAAAGTTAAGTCAGTCGGCATTTCAATTTCAATATTTCACAAACGATTACAATTTGCAGTTTGTTTATCGCAGTTTCGTCATTTGAACAGAATTGTTTTCCCCCGGACAGTTCGCTTTAATTTCAATATTTCTCAAACGATCACAATTTGCAGTTCGTTTGTCGTAGTTTCGTCATATGAACGTATTTTCTTCATATTCTAAATAACTTTTCATCAAAAAGTTTCGACAATTTCAATTATAGTGTTCAGAAATATTTTCAAGAGTCAGTCAGGTGCTTTCTTTAATATGTACTGGGCATGCATGAAAGTATCTTATGAATTTTACACTAAAACGTAAAATACGAAATCATTTAGTATCAAAGTAAACGATCGAATCAAATGTATTTCTTACTAAGCAAATTAATTTAAAAAATGATAATTTCCTGCCTTTTTCGTAAGCATGAAACCAAGCTGTAGACGAATCCGCATTCATTCTGAATTTATTATCGTCTTGTCACTTCCCGGTATCATTTCTTTTAAAAATCGAAAGTAAACGAGATCTATTCTTGATTAATTTACAATATATACAGTCATCAGAGTGGTTCCAACAAGGATTTGTACACAAATAAGTAAATTGCAGTGAAATAGTTGTTACAAGTTCATTTATGCTGTGATTCCTGTTCATTATAGAAATAAATTCCAAATATCGATTTAAACGTTTTTACAGGGATAATGATTATACAGTGAAATAGTCGTTACAAGTTCATTTATGCTGTGATTCCTGGTTTAAAAAAAAGGAACCCAGCTTTTGTTGATGAGGAATGTCCCCTGAAAATAACTGAAGTGAAATTGTGAACTAGATTTCCTGATCCTTGTTCTAATCTTCATATTTAAGCACCACATCAGTCAAATCATCCAATAACTGCCTAGCATGCCTAAGTCCTTCAAAGATGTATAGCTAGTTATATACATCCTTGGTCCCTTGCTGTTACCAAAAATAAGGTTTATTTTCATCTCGCACTAAAGTGACTAAAGTCCTCAAAATCCTAGCTTAAACCCTGGTCAATTGATTAATGGTCAAGGTTACAGCAACAAATCCATAAAGATTTCAACTTGGCTTATGCATCCAACTGTTTGATAAAAAATTATTTGCTTTAGTTCACATCTATCTATGCTGAACACTTTAGCAAACAATATGAACAAAAGGAGATGTGGGGTTTAAGTCAGAGACAGCAACCAAATGACAAAAATATCCATAAGAAATCTAGAGGGCAATATTCAGTCTTCAATAATAGACGAGAGTCTACAAAATATATGTCAAGCAAACTACAAAAATGTAACTCAACTGAGTATAGAAAATGTGTAAATTTAACAGAATCAATCTAAGATCTGCCAATAAAAGCCAATTCTGCCAATAATGAAATTCCTACATCCCTGGCTTTCAAACATTAAGGTTTGAGCGCTTGTGAAGAAGGTAAATTTATAGAAGCACAATGCACAAAATTGAAAAGTGTTATTTTCATTTATAAAACTACAAAGGTTAAAAAAAATGCTACAATTTGTTTTTTTTTTATTTCAAATAATACAAAAAATACAAATGAAAACATTATTTTCTATGTAATGCATGAAAATAACCAATGTCCAACAGATAACCAAAGAAAGAATGGGTATACTGAGTTTCCATCTGTCTGTCCTTCCCATGAAATGTTTGTTGCACTCTTCTCAGGAACTATGAATATCCTAAAATGTGGTATCAAGCTTCATGTGAGCATGCTATACTGAGTGCTTCATTTATAGATTCATCACTCAACAATTTCCTGTTACCTGCATACTGATATATTCTTTAGGGATGTCAGCGAGTATGTTAGTAGTGGAGTATCGCTCAGTAGTACTAAGTATCTAAAAACCAAAATGATACTTGACTAATCTGTTTCCTGTTAAAGCATTGCCTTTTTTCTTTATAAACAATTGTTTTTTGTCGAGCTTGCAACATTTATGTCGCGAAATCGAGACATAGCGATCCTAGATTCCGTCATCGGCGGCGGCACCAACATTCAGTCTGTGGTTAAAGTTTTTTAGACATCAATAACTTTGTCAAACCTTCTTGGAATATTATGAAATTTGGACAGAAGCTTGTTTATGACCAAAATACAGTATCTAGAGTAAAATTTTGAAAATATTTGTTTTCATTTTTCCTTATTTTACTGATAAATGGACTTAATGTTTTTCACAGTTAACATTCACATTCAGTCTGAGGTTAAAGTTTTTCAGTCATTAATAACTTTGTCAAACCTTCATGGAATTTTATGAAATTTGGACAGAAGCTTGTTAATGACATAGATACAGTATTCAGAGCAAAATTTTGGAAATATTTACTTTCATTTTTCTGTATTTTACTGATAAATGGACTTAGTTTTTGTCGAGCCTGCGACTTTTGTCGCAGACAGCTCGACATAGGGATAGTGATCCGGCGGCGGCGGCGTTAGCTAACTTCTTTAAAGCTTTATATTTTAGAAGCTAGAAGACCTGGATGCTTCAAACTTTGTATATAGATGCCTTATGATATGAAGTTTCCGTCTGTCATATGTCCATTGTCCTTGACCTCATTTTCATGGTTCAGTGACTACTTGAAAAAAAGTCAACATTTTTTGTAATGTTAATTTCTTTCTTATTATGAGTAATAGGATAACTATATTTAGTATGTGCGTACCTTGCAAGGTCCTCATGCCCGTCAGACAATTTTCATTCGACCTCAACCTCATTTCATGGATCAATGAACAAGGTTAAGTTTTCGTGGTCAAATCCATATATCAGATACTATAAGCAGTAGGTCTACTATATTTAGTATATGGAATGATTGTAAGGTGTACATGTCCAACTGGTAGATGTCATCTGACCTTGACCTCATTTTCTTGGTTCAGTGGTCAAAGTTAAGTTTTTGAGTTTTGGTCTTTTTTTCTAATACTATATGCAATAGGTCAACTATATTTGGTGTATGGAAATATTTTATGATGTACATGTAAGTCTCGCAGGTTTTATTTGACCTTGACCTCATTTTCAAGGTTCATTGCTCAGTGTTAAGTTTTTGTGTTTTCGTCTGTTTTTCTTAAACTATAAGCAATAGGTCAACTATATTTGTTGTATGGAAGAATTGTTAGCTGTACATGCCTGCCTAGCATGGTTCATCTGACCTTGACCTCATTTTCATGGTTCATTGGTCAATGTTTAGTTTACTTGGTTAATGTTAAGTTTATGTGACAGTTGTAATAAAGCTTTATATTTAGGACTATCAACATAATATCAATGATTAGTAAAGAAGGCGAGACATTTCAGCGTGTGCACTCTTGTTGGTTTATTGAATGATTGTAAGATGTACATGTATTTCTCGTTTGGTTTTTCTGACCTTGACCTTATTTTCTTGGATCATGTTAAGTTTATGTGTTACTTGTAGTAAAGCTTTATATTTAGGACTATCAACATAAAATCAATGGTTAGTAAAGAAGGCGAGACATTTCAGCATGTGCACTCTTGTTTTTACAGTTAAGAAGTAGATACAGTCTGGGGTTAAAGTTTGTTATACATCAATTACTTTGTCAAACCTTCATAGAATTTTATGAAACTTTGGCAGAAGCTTTTTCATGATTAAGAGATAATGTCTGAAGCAATCTTTTGAAAATAATACTTTTGAAAATAATATATTTTCATTTTCAGGATTTTTCTGATAGATGGACTTAGTTTTTTACAGTAAACATTTACAGACAGTCTGAGACTAAATTTTTTTGACATGATAAATTTGTAAACCTTCATGGATTGTTATAAAACTTAAAACTTGGACAGAAGCTAATCTTCAAGACCAAGAAATAGCATCTAGAGAAAAAGTATGAATTATTTTTAAAATTTTGTATTTTACTGATAAATGGACTCACTTTTAAAGTCAACATTACACCTTTACACTGACAGCAGCAATCGTAGGCAAGACACAGGGTTCCTCGGACCCCTTATGAATTTTTCTTGAGAAAGCCCCTCTGAAAAATACTACTTGGTGTTTTTAACGACCTTGACTGGCTGTTAAGCTCTTACACGGTTGGTCTGAAAACTGAATAATAATAACAGATTAATCATTGTTAAAATACATTTCATTTTTATACGACCGCATAAAAATTTTGTGGTTGTATATTGGTATGACGTTGGCGTCGTCGTCTGAAGACACATTGGTTTTCGCACTCTAACTTTAGTTTAAGTGAATGGATCTCTATGAAATTTTACCACAAGGTTCAATACCACAAAAGGAAGGTTGGGATTGATTTTGGGGTTTATAGTACCAACAGTTAAGGAATTGGGGGCCAAAAAGGGGCCAAAAATAAGCATTTTTGTAACTTCCACACATAACTTGTGTGTTAGAGTATGGATCTCTCTGACATTGTACCACAAGGTTCCATATCACAAAGGGAATGCTGGGATTGATTTTGGGGGTAATAGCCTCAAAATTTTAGGAATTAGGGGCCAAAAAAGGGGCAAAAAACAAGCATTTTTCTAGTTTCATGACAATAACTTGTGTGTTAGTGTATGGATCTTTCTAATATTGTACTACAAGGTTCCATATCACAAAGGAAACACTGGAATTAAGTTTGGGGGTAATTGCCCAAAACGTTTAGGAATAAGGGGCCAAAAAGGGGCCAAAAATAAGCATTTTTCTAGTTTCCAGACAATAACTTGTGTTTAAGTGTATGGATCTCTCTGAAATTGTACTGCAAGGTACCATACCACAAAGGGAAGGCTGTGGTTGATTTTGGGGGTAATTGCTTCAAAATTTTAGGATTAGGGGCAAAAACAGGGGCAAAAAACAAGCATTTTTCTAGTTTCATGACAATAACTTGTGTGTTAGTGTATTGATCTTTCTAATATTGTACTACAAGGTTCCATATCACAAAGGAAAAACTGGAATTAAGTTTGGGGGTAATTGCCCAAAACGTTTAGGAATAAGAGGCCAAAAATAAGCATTTTTCTAGTTTCCAGACAATAACTTGTGTTTAAGTGTATGGATCTCTCTGAAATTGTACTGCAAGGTACCATACCACAAAGGGAAGGCTGTGATTGATTTTGGGGGTAATTGCCTCAAAATTATAGGATTAGGGGCAAAAACAGGGGCAAAAAACAAGCATTTTTCTAGTTTCAGGACAATAACTTGTGTGTAAGTGTATGGGTCTTTCTGAAATTGTACTACAAGGTTCCATATCACAAAGGAAAAGCTGGAATTGAGCTTGGGGGTAATTGCCCAAAACGTTTAGGAATAAGGGGCCAAAAAGGGGCCAAAAAACAAGCATTTTTCTAGTTTCCAGACAATAACTTGTGTTCAAGTGTATGGATCTCTCTGAAATTGTACTGCAAGGTACCATACCACTAAGGGAAGGCTGGGATTGAGTTTGGGGGTGATGAATCATAAGCATGATAAAGGGGTTCAAAAAATTGGGGGGGGGGGGGGGGGGGGTTTCTTTAAAATTTTCCATTTTAAATTGGTTATTTCTGATTTATATATAAAAGCAAATAATAATGATATGGTTTGAATAGGTAAATTAAAAAATTTTAAGTTCTTAGTCCACATTCATTCTGTGTCAGAAACCTATGCTGTGTCAAATATTTAATCACAATCCAAATTCAGTGCTGTATAAAGCTTGAATGTTGTGTCCATACTTGCCCCTACTGTTCAGGGTTCGACCTCTGCTGTCGTATTAAGCTGCGCCCAGAGGAGCATTTTATTGTATGTTTGTATAAAACTCATTTAAAATGGCCTCCGTAAGAGGTGGGCAATTATTGAGTTGTTTCATATTTTTCATGTCAGGGCCTTTTATAGCTGGCTATACAGTATGGGTTTTTCTCATTGTTGAAGGCTGTACAATTGCCTATAATTGCTTACATCCACTTTATATGAACTTTGGTGGATAGTTGTCTCATTGGCAATCATACCATATCTCCTTATTTTTATATTGAGAGAAGCTTTCCTAGGCTTACCCATTCCACTATATTGGTAAGTACAGTCAGAGGAAATATTTTTGTCTGCTGGACTGTATATTACAAAGTTGGGATCCCCACTCTCCCCAGAAATAGGATACACCTATTTACTGGCTATGACGAAAAAAGCGAGTTTATTGTTCCCTGAGACACCAACTATTTCTCGATGCTTTGTGTCGACGTTGGGAAATATTTGGTGTCTCTGGTGACAATTAACCTGGTATTGTCCTGATAGCCAATAAATAGGTGTTTTATTATACAGAAAGAAATGTTTGCTTCCAACATTTCCCATGAGAAGACTATTAACCGGTAAATAGTTTTTGAAACTATTAAATGGTTAACTTATTAATTAGAATATTGTTTACTTAAGTAGTACATGTAGTAAATGAGCTATTAATTGTGGTATATATTTCCTTTGACTCTTATCTAGTCCCTGATAATGATGTAGGGATATACAACCATCAGACAACGACCCACAAAGCACAAAATGCATATAATTGTGTTCCAACTTTGTAGATACTTTTCTGAGCAAGTAATCAAGCATCGCTCGGTTCTTGATTAGTAATTCTTCATCAAGCTGACATCCCATATTTTCTTATACATAAAGACCATGTATCAAAATTTCATCACTTTTTTGTCAGGAACTATAAATCAGGGCTCTCTGAAATTTAGAATCAAGCTTTATGTGATCAGGCTATACAGTATAATACATTTTCACTTCTATTACACATCAACTCCCTGTTAATCGAATACATATCGTGGAGGTATTATTTGTGTTTTACATGCGTTGCTAAAACAAGGGAGAAGATCAGAATTGTACAAGGCCTTGTTTTTTTTTATAATGAATGATGTTTATAAGAAAATAGAACCAGCAGTCAGCTGCATACTACTACTGATACTATAAATTAGAGAACTAATACTTATCCCAAAAATACAAGATGTAGTGGTTCCATAGCAACAGTATATTTATAACAGTATAAAAGAACTTAAGTCACTACTTTATTAAGTTTGTGTTATTGATATACTGTTTTGCTGTGTTTGGAACTATTATAAAACCTATCAAATTAACTTTGTAAACTTTCAACTTTGATTGCAAGACTCTTGCTATAATTACAGGCAAAGATTTTAAAAAGAGAACAGGAGCAGTTATTGAGGGAACAATGGGAGTTAGAAAACTTGGAGGAAGAGAGAAAAGAGAGAGAAGTTCAACGTAAACAAAGAGAAGTAGGGTGAGTGTCATTAATTGAGTGGAGATTTATCTGGAGACAAATTAAATTGGATGGTAGAAAATGAAAAGATGCTCAAATGCAATGAGTTTTCCAGAATTTTCCAGAATATATTAAATGGGTGTCAGAATGGACTTTTTACTGGAACAAACAAAAGATGACTGTTTTATCCAATGTTTGTTTATTATTACCGTTCATGATATGTCCTAGCTGTTTTTGGATGTACTTGAAGGGATATTTGCTATAAAATTGCATAAAATGTAGGTACGTATCATATATTAGTTTTGTCATGATTGACCTACTTCGGAAAAGATAGCAGAAATGAGGCCTGAATATTTCATGAAAATGACTGTTTTCTGCATAGTTCCTCTGCCATATCAGATTTCCAGATATTAAAAGGGAAAGTCCGTGATTTTTTACTTATCATCTAAATATGTTCATTTTAACATAAAAAACACATTCACAGTTTTAAATTTATATTCTTTCTAATAATGGAGAAAATCAAGTATTTGTAACTTTTTTGGTTGACCTACGCCACTGGGTTGTGACGTTTTAACCCGATTTGTTGAATCATGGGGAAAAATAAAATCTGTTAAAGTCTTAATTGCTTATCAGAATTTTACGTAATTAAAAGCGCACAGATGACCGTTGGTCGTAGTTAATAACCACAATATAAGAATGAAAGAAAATGAATATGTGTGTACCGATTTGTATTGATTGAATAAAACTTCCCATATGAAGTTATCTAAATATGAATATTTTCGAATTAATTTCATAAATTATTGAGATTTTTTCATAAAATATCTATAGAACATTTTTACTGAATTGAACTGAAAATATTTTAAGTTTTATTTACTGTTATAACTTTGATAACCATTTCAATGCAAAATATTTGTGAACAGAGTGTGTAAATTATTTTGTAAAGTCATTGTTTATTTCTCGATTTGAGGAGAATTCGTTTGAACTTTAACTTGCAGCAATTTAGCCTCAGGCGTACACAGGTGTGAATTCAAGTGTACACAGGTGTGAATATTGTCATTTTGAATGGATTAACAGAAAGAGTATAGCGTGTTTAATATACCCAGATGAAATACCTGATGACAATAGAGAAACAATAATTAAATTGTATAAATTAATTGAAAATTAACATTCAACTTTTTAATTCCGGAAGTGTTACAATATTAAAATGGAACAATTTTCGGTTACGTTCTATGCAATTAGCATAAAGTTAAGATATGAAGTTAAAAGAATAATACTTTTAATCTTAAAAATTAAATGTAACATTTCCCAATTAATAATCATTGCACATCTGTTTAATTTACTTTACCGTAATATTCTTTAACTTGTATTTAAATCTGGCGATGTTTAAATGCTAACAATCGTAAAACTATCGCAATTTTAAAGTTTTTAATTGAAAAAATACAACAGTACAACATGCATGATTTTTTTGTCGAGCCTGCGACTTTTGTCGCAGAAAGCTCGACATAGGGATAGTGGTCTGGCGGCGGCGGCGTTAGCTAACTTCTTAAAAGCTTTATATTTTAGAAGGTGGAAGACCTGGATGCTTCATACTTTGTATATGGATGCCTCATGTTACGAAGTTTCCGTCAGTCACATGTCCAATGTCCTTGACCTCATTTTCATGGTTCAGTGACTACTTGAAAAAAAAGTTAAGATTTTTTGTAATGTTAAATTCTCTCTTATTATAAGTAATAGGATAACTATATTTGGTATGTGCGTACCTTGCAAGGTCCTCATGCCCGTCAGACAGTTTTCACTTGACCTCGACCTCATTTCATGGATCAGTGAACAAGGTTAAGTTTTGGTGGTCAAGTCCATATCTCAGATACTATAAGCAATAGATCTAGTATATTCGGTGTATGGAAGGACTGTAAGGTGTACATGTCCAACTGGCAGGTGTCATCTGACCTTGACCTCATTTTCATGGTTCAGTGGTTATAGTTAAGTTTTTGTGTTTTGGTCTGTTTTTCTTATACTGTATGCAATAGGTCTACTATATTTGGTGTATGGAATGATTGTAAAGTGTACATGTCTAGCTGGCGGGTGTCATTTGACCTTGACCTCATTTTCATTGTTCAGTGGTCAAAGTTAAGTTTTTGAGTTTTGGTCTTTTTTTCTAATACTATATGCAATAGTTCAACTATATTTGGTGTATGGAAATATTTTATGATCTATATGTCAGTCACGCATGTTTTATTTGACCTTGACCTCATTTTCAAGGTTCATTGCTCAGTGTTAAGTTTTTGTGTTTTGGTCTGTTTTTCTTAAACTATAAGCAATAGGTCAACTATATTTGTTGTATGGAAGAATTGTTAGCTGTACATGCCTGCCTAGCATGGTTCATCTGACCTTGACCTCATTTTCATGGTTCATTGGTCAATGTTTAGTTTACTTGGTTAATGTTAAGTTTATGTGACAGTTGTAATAAAGCTTTATATTTAGGACTATCAACATAATATCAATGATTAGTAAAGAAGGCGAGACATTTCAGCGTGTGCACTCTTGTTTAATTTTCTTATCAACATTTCATTCTTACATAATTAAATTCATTTGACAATCACTTAGACAAATTATTTGTGAAAAGAATACCAATTATCGTTTATTTCATTAATGAATATACATACATTATAAATCTAAGCTAATACATTAATTTGTTTGAGGATTTTTTTTAGGATAGCCGTCATTAATCCAAATTAGTAATACAGTTGTTGTAATTAAAGGCATATCTTAGTAATGTATTACTGATATTGACGATTTTAGAACAGTTCGTCCCAACCTCGTTGTTCTTGCTTTACTAGTATACTTGTAAGTTTCCTGACGTATAAGCGCCATTGAGGATGAGCTCCAGAGATAGCAGACAAGTAGCGTATTTGTTTGTTGGGGCAGGAGAGGCCATGCAACCACTTGTACAGATAAACAAGCTTATGTTGTCAACACTATCAGAAAGAGTTCCCATCGTCGGATGGGGTATATGAAGGTTCCAAGAATGAACTATTGACATGTCTGACTCTGAACAGTTAGTAAACAGACTTAACAATGATCTATAGACATCGACCGCTTGTTCTTGATATTTGAAACTGCATGCATATATACGTTTATGAGAGTGATTATTAATCTTGTGTCTGACGAAAACTAAATACCTGCATGGTTATATCTTGCCATACGTTTGTATTGGTTTGGTGGGTGTTCACTCAAAATCGTAATTCAAAAATTGTGTTTGTGAGATGTAGATTCACTTCAATACCGAATATTGTCTATATATTTCACAAGTGTATACCACGGAGAAGATCTGAAGGTATATTACTCCTATTTTGTTTCGGTGTGAACCATCGATGTTTACAGCAATATTTAATGAATAAGATGATGATGGTAGAAAGAACTATGAGCGTCATGTGGAAAATATTTCATGTCGGACCATGAGTTAATCTGTATGAAAAGATTTCCAATACAACCATATTGAGTAGGAATTTTTACATGCTATACTCTAGTACTAGTATTAGAATGTAGGACAGAAAGTCACAGGACAAAAAGTCACGGACAAAAAGTCACGGACGAAAAGTCACAGGACAAAAAGTCACAATTCAGTTTTGAGATTATTTTTCTCTGAACGCGAAAACACTAATTTTAAAAATAAATTTTTGATTTTTTCTTGAACTATAATATATGAAGCAACTTTGTTATTAAAATTTATTCAATAAATATTAATGATGATCAAATAATTGTTATGATAACAAAAATTTCAAAGTGGTTTGGCACTTAAATGGCTTCATGGTGCCAAGAAATATATTATTTGCATGATTAAAATTTAATAATTTTTCATTTATCAAGGCTTATGAACAATTTCCTAAACTTAAAAATGAATAAATGTAAAAAAAGAAAATATTTGAAGAAATTTCTCTTATATATTCAAACAATTGTCAACAAACTATTTGTGACTTTTTGTCCTGTGACTTTTTGTCCTATCCAATTTGTGACTTTATGTCCTGTGACTTTCTGTCCGTTTACCTAGTATTACAGGGTTCTTGTGTCGTTTAACTCAGACACACATCTTTTACTTTAAGATGTATGAAAGGTTCTAAATATATATATATATAACAATAATCAAACGCCTATAGGCAATCACTAAAATGGTATGAAGTTTTTATACAGATTTATTCTTATTTACACAATCATTAACAAACTAAATAAATTTAAGAAAGTAACACCGTGACACTACGATATAACAAATGGGATACTAATTATTTTTAACCATGCTATACAGAAACTTAACACATCAAGCAGGAACATATATATTAATATACTGTTCCCAGCATCAAGTTAGTGCACGTGAATACCAATTAGGAACACGATGTGTGATTTTGTATAACTAAAAATATCAAAGCGAGCAATAACTTTGTCGAGCAAACATTTTTTTTTACTATGCCTCTCTTTATCTCCGCTCCTTTTTTCGTCGATCATTCTCTATATTGTTCTCTATTTCGGTTATTTTTTTTCACTATGCCACTCTATCTCCGCTCCTTTTTCCCCTGTCGTCCTAATCCTTATATAGATAGGGACATTAGACAACGAAGGGGCTCTCTTATCTTCAATGAATTATTATTGATAGTGACTATAAGTGCTGCATTACTTTATATAGCTGCATGTTTGCCAATCGACAAAAGCTTGTATTTGCGTGAAGAATTTTTTTTTCAAAAACATGGTCCAGAATCATGACAAAACAATATTCATTTCACAAAAATGTTCAAAGGTCATGTTTATAATTTTTTTTAAACTTATTATCAGCAAAAATAGTGGATAATATTATTATCAGAACATCATTCATGAAAAGGTGGAATTATAATTTCAAACACACACAAGATAAACAACGTTAGATACAAATATATGGTTCAATTAATGCTACCTGTGCACACCGGGTACCTCAATAAAGAGGCCATGCATGAACCTGTATTATAAAATTGTGTAATACGAATTTTTAGTTGACAGGATGTCACTGGAATACCCAGGGACGTGTAGCTAATATACGTCCTTGGAATACCTAACTGAATGTGTCGCTCTGACACGACATCTATCAATAATTCTGACATACCTATTATCAATTCGAGAGGAAGCCAAAATATATATATATAATAAGATAACGTAAATAAAATTTAAAAAGAAAAAAAACCTATAAATTTTTCACCGAACATACCAGATAGAGTCACACATTTAACTGTAAAGCTAAGTGTCTTTATAAGTGACCGTTCCGAATTATTCCCGTATCAATTTGATACAATTTAAAGATTAGTTAAAAAAACCCACTTTTAATCAAAAAATTGAGATGTCCGATATTTCGATATTTACATATCTATAACCTGGGAATATTATACTATATCAACATATTATGTCCCAGCTAAAACCTCTTCCTAACATTGCTCCTTGTCAATAGCCGTTAAATATCATAATTAAAAAAATGTTATTTTATATTGTATAACTTTATTACTTGAAAAATTATCTTGTCTAAATACGGAACTATTCTTTATACAAATCAATGCACTTTATATAAAAGAGGCATACTAATGAATCTTCTGTAAATCAGTGATTGTTACAAGAACACTGCATTTGTCTTTCTTATAATTGAAACTGTTCTTCCTCATCAAATCTATATTTTTTTTATTCAACGAGATCTTATCATATAAGGATTTGATAAATATAGCTATCAGAACTGCTAGGTTATTTTGTTATTAAAAAAAGGATAATTACCATCGAATCTCCCTCGAAACAATATTGTGCTTGCTATAGATGCAACTATTTGCTGTTAGTTTAAGGTTGTACAACCATGTCTGATACAATTCTTTCTTTTTTTGTGGGATTGGGAAAACTGTGTAGACTTTTGTCATAACCTGTCTGACAGAACAACCGTATGCTTGACAAGACATTTTGACACTGAATAACCGTCTAAGGTAATCCCCAATTGATGATTGGAGTTTTTAGCCCACGGTAGGTAAATCCCCGATTCTTTTTGTTCTTTGTGGTTTATAGATATCACGTGACTTTTTAGATCGAACATGCCGACAAGATGGCGATATGTCGAGAACTGATAGTGAATTTCAAAAATTGATTTTGATCTCTTTACATAGAGAATAAAAGTTTTTTATTTATGAACATGTGGTTTTTTATGCTTAAAGAACAAAATATCAATTTTTCATTTTTTTGCGGAGTTTCCCTAAAGTTAATTTTGTAATGACGAATTGATAAAATACTTAAATTTTCTTTAGGTCAACCTGTCTTTCACATGATTATCATGGTTTAAGAATTTGATGAAAATAAGTTTTTCATCCCTTTGTCGACACTTTTTGTAGATAATTAGCTAATATTTGGTATGTTAATATGCATATATATTGGCTCATATAAATGTAAATTTTATTATGCTTGACCCGATTTCAAATATTGTATGAACTGCATAATGGGTATTTGAATGTGTAATGAGTAATTACAGATAACAAGGGAATTTTTTTCTTGTTGACTATCTTTTGCCTTAAATATAGAAAATTTGAAGAAAAGTATTGTTTTTTGTTTCATTTTCAGCCTTCATCATATATGGTTATATTCTTTTCAAGTACTTATATAAGGATTAGTTTCAGATCATTTTAATATAAGCCGTTAAGGCTTAAGTGTGATTGATGGCCTCTGATCAATTTACAGATTACATTGGATACATGAAACACTGAAAATTTCTGAATTTAGAAATTGTCTAGTTTGATGAGAGCAGAATCACTCCGTATGAAATCAATTATAGTAATTCATATACAGTTGAACCTCGTTGTGTCGAACTCGGTTGTGTCGAAACCTCTGTGAGTCTAAGTAATTTCTCAGTCCCGGTAAAATTCCCATTTGATCAATGCATAATTACCTCTGATGAGTCGAACTTGGTTGATTCGAATACTCGGTTAAGTCAAGTAAATTTTATAGTCCCATCGATGTAAAATTAATGTAAATTGACAACGATGTCTCGAAGTTCGAAAGTAAGAATTTTCGAAAGATGCAGACTTAATGATAAAAATTCAAATAGGATGTATTTCTTATGTAACCTAATCATTTTCAAAAGAGATTAAAGCTGAGTAAACACACTTGTTGTATAACAGTTATAATGACATGTTTATGGTGACCGGTAATTAACACCTTTGTTGATCGTCCAAGCGGAACATTTGTGTGTTGAACATATTTCATTGGACATAAAAACGAAACGAATTTAAATGTTGGGTCATTTAAATTCGTTTCGTTTTTATGTCCATTGAGATTATATAAATCGTTAGAATTAAAATTCATCAATAACAATAAAATAAAGGATTAAGACAATTATGATCAATTCATAATAATTTAATGTAAAGCAGACGATCTCATCATAGACTGTTCAGAACTTGTTTCGTACCGTGAGTGATTTCATAATTTATAGTGACTGACCTTTTTAAATATTTGTGTATACTATTGATTTTATTTGTGCATGATTTGTATTTGTAATTGTGTGTTTAATTGTTACTAGTATGAGGGACCAAAAAATATGGAGATTGAATACACAATCATAAAGTGTCGTATCGAAAAATCACACTGTTCAAAGTATCTAGTTTAAACATATCTTATACCGTATTTCATGCATTCCAAATTTATGACGACACACTCGACCTCAGATGAGTCGAACCTCGGAAAAGTCGAATACTTTGGTCCGGTCCCTTCAACTCGACATAAAGAGGTTCGACTTTAGCTGAAATTGGCATATGAAGATGTTTTCAAAGTATTAGCTTGTACCAAATTTCCATCATTATTTTATCATATATATCATAGGATAATAATTTAATGTCATATGTTGATATGAATTGTCCATATTTCAAGATATTTTGTCAGCTTCTTATTTCAATTGCAAATTTGTGATTTTTTTAAAGCAAGGAAGAACACAAACAATGTGAAAAATAATGTTGATTGATTAGGTAGGCAGAGCTAATAATTCTATAAGCTTTCATACAGCATGGGTTGTTTTCATACGAAATGAAAGTATATGATGGAATAAATAATTCGTCTTTCGGATAATAAAAGATCAGCATTTATATGAATTGAACACTTCCTGTAAATTTTACAAAATGCACAAACAACAAAGAACAACATGTGAACTAGGGAGCTGTATTAGCTTAAATTATGCTTGGATTAAACTTCTTGCTTAATGATCTCTTTTCCCAAAATTATGATGTTATTTTAAGTTTTGGGGATATATGTTATTTTATCAAATCAGGACATAAGACATATAAAAACAGACATCAATGGGACATCAAGAACAGATTAACAAATAGCATGACCTTTTTTCAACAAATATTCCAATACATTTTGTAATGAGATTTATTATTTCTCTGAGAAGTCATAATTGACATTTATGTATTGAAAATTCCTTCATTTGGCAATAACAAAAATTGAAGTTTATAAAAACAAAAGAAATATACTATTTTCAATTATAGGGGAAGAATAATGGATCATATCATATATAGAAATAAGAAGATGTGCAATGAGTGCCAATGAGACAACTATCCATCCAAGTTACAATGTGTGAAAAGTAAACAATTATAGGTCAAAGATCGACCTTCAACATGGAGCCTTGGCTCACATCGAACACCAAGCTATAAAGGGCCTCAAAATGACAGTGTAAAACAATTCAAACAGGAAAACCAACGTTCTAATCTATATACAAAAAATATAAAGATGTCTTTTATATATATCTCATAGAAAAAGTTATTATTGTTATATAGGAAGATGCTTCTTAGACAACACAAGACACAGATGATGGCAAAGTCCAGAAGAATTTTAGAAGAACTGGTATTAAGAATTATTTGTATAAAAAAAATATATATATATACGCAATCATAGGTTTGAACGTCGTTTTCAATTTAGGCTTGTTTATATTTTATCGTTTGGGCTTGTATTATATTTTCCTTCGGGTTTATATGATCCGTTCATCCTATTTCGACTCTTTAAAATTCAAGAGTCTATCCTAAATTGAGGTAAATTTTATGGCCTTCCAAATACTGTTTCAATCCCTAACATCACTGAAGAGACATTAATTGTCGAAATCCGGATATGGTGTACTAATTTTTGCACCTTTTGTTTGCGGTATACCATCTATTCCGCAAGTTTATTGTTTTCTGTTTGGTATTAGATTAATAATTTTTAAAGATCCATTTTGTTACATCTTGTGATCCGTTTATTTGGCAATCGCCAATGGCAGTCAGCAGGGTTTAAGAACATCAGTTGTTCGACCTGTTAGTCAAATGCGTTTTGTTAAAATATACTTTTTCACTTTTTTTGGTCTTTTGGAAAATGTTGTTTGTGCTGTATTTAGACCCCTCTACCAAGAAATTTGTTTTGCATGCACACATATAAAAATTGCGTGGAGGATAGGAATCACCCTGTCTGTTCATCAGTCATCCATTGGCTGTCAGTCTCTCTGTCTGTCCATGTGCCTTGTAACTGTACCTATTCCTAAATGGCAAGTCAGATATTGTAAAAACTGCACACAGTTGTAGAACACTACTTGAGGATTATAAGTTAAAGGAGAAAGAATTAAGGTTAATTACTTTAATACCAAAATATGTGGTTATAGGATCTAGTGAGAACAACTCCTTCTAAACAGGTAGACAGATAATGGTGAAATATTTTCTCTGTCCTACATGTTAAATGGGACTCACAGAAATGGGACTTACAGAAAACTGTAAAATAGTTTTTTCTCTGCTTCATTTTTGTGTAAATTTTTTCGACTTGGTCATTTATATCTTGAATATACTAATAGTATTGTTGGGTAGGTTATCCTTATTTGAACTCACTAAGTTCCAGTTTTTACTCCCATCCCTGTCCTACCCTTGCCTTGAATGTAGGGTATAGGGTATTTATATATATTTGGTTTGGTATTAAATTAATAATTAAGATCCATTTTATTACATCTAGTGATCCGTTTATTTGACAATCGCCATGGCAGTCAGAGAGTTTAAGAACATCTGTTGTTCGACCTGCTAGTCAAATGCGTTTTGTTAAAATATACTTTTTCACTTTTTTGGTCTTTTGGAAAATGTTGTTTGTGCTGTATTTAGACCCCTCTACCAAGAAATTTGTTTTGTATGCACACATATAAAAATTGCAGATTTTATCCAACGCATTGATAGGTTTGAAAGTTATTTTCAATTTAGACTTGATTATATTTTTTTGTTTGGGCTTGTATTATATTTGCCTTTGGGTTTATATAATCCGTTCATCCTATTTCGACTCTTCAAAGTTCAAGAGTCAATCCTAAATTGAGTGAAATTATATGGCCTTCCAAATACCGTTTCAATTCCTAACATCACTGAAGAGACATTAATTTTTGGAATCCGCATATGGTGTACCAATTTTTGCACCTTATGTTTGCGGTGTACCATCTTTTCCGCAAGTTTATTGTTTTCTGTTTGGTATTAAATTAATAATTAAGATCCATTTTGTTACATCTGGTGATCCATTTATTTGGCAATTGCCATGGCAGTCAGCAGGGTTTAAGAACATCTGTTGTTAGACCTGCTAGTCAAATGCGTTTTGTTCAAATATTTTTTTTCACTTTTTTGGTCTTTTGGAAAATGTTGTTTGTGCTGTATTTAGACCCCTCTACCAAGAAATTTGTTTTGCATGCACACATATAAAAATTGCGGTTTTTATCCAACGCAATCATAGGTTTGAACGTTTTCAATTTAGACATATATGTATGAACGCCTAAAAAGTGTACAAAACAACACCAATATTAAACAAAGGAAACATTAAATATAATTATCTATAAATATATTGGATAACAGATATCTTTTATCAGTATGATTATGATGTAAAATGAATCATATCAATCTATTCTGGTTTAACTATTACAATCTTGAAATTTATACTATTAAAACCGAACACAACAACGCTTGTACAATTCTAAAAATTCAAAAATGACTTTAGTGAGGTATTTACAACAGAGACTGCATAGATATGCTACTAACAAAAATAGTAATGTGCGATATGAACTGGTACATTTTTAAAATTTCACAGGTGATGAAAGTTAAGATATTAAAACAGAGACTGCGTAGAAATACATTCCCAATGATCAGTACTGACCGATTTGAGCTGGTCTAATACTCAAATTTCAAATTTGACGACGGTAAAGTGATTACAACATAGGCTGTGTATTTACACATCCCAAATTATTTGGGATGTGTAAATACACAGCCTATGTTGTAATCAATTTACCGTCGTCAAATTTTGCTGCATGCATTGAACTTTACATATTCATCGTTCTTCCATGACAAAAGCGATTGAGTTACAGTTCAAATTTATTAACAAATTGTATGTTCATCACATTTTATCATTTAAAGCTTCACATTAAGTCAGTTGTGTTCAAGATCATTTTTGTGTGTTGTATTCCCATTGTTTAAATCCATAGATTATGAAACTTTGCCCACACATTTCATATAGCATCCAGCTGGAAAACATGGAATTTTGAAATACCATTTTATTTCTAGAAATTATATCATCACATCCATAACACAATCTATAGGAAATCCATTTCAGATAGTATCACATTCAAGCAATAATATAACATTACTATGATTCTAAAAGGCCCTGGGAGAACACTGGGGATTAAAATGTCATTAACTGAGTTTATAAATACATTATCCTTATTATGCCCCCGCCGTAGGCAACAGGTGCATTATGTGTTTACCCTTGACTGTCCGTCTTTCCTTCCGTCCCATTTTCGTTTCTGCACTCTAACTTAAGTTTGCCTCCTGCAAATTATATGAAACTCATACACAATGTGAAGAACCAAAACTAGTGGACAGAGATGGAATTTAGGCAGTGAGTCACTTACTATTCTAGAGTTATGCTCCTTTATAACTTGGAAAATTGCAAAGTTTTTTGTTTCCGCACTCTTAAAGTTTTCTTCGTCCAATTTTATGAAACTCATACAAAATGTTGAGAACCACATTACGCTGACAGAGTTAAAATTTGGGTTGTAAGTCAATTACCTTTCTAGAGCCCTTTTTAACTTGGTAAATTGCAAAGCTTGAGCAGGGGCATTCATGTTCTCAGACACATTTTGTCAACATTTATAGGTGCATTAATTAAACTGTTTGTGATTTATATTTAGGAACAAGACAGGCAGATATTAGAAGCTATGGCAGAACAAGAAAAGGAAGATGAAAAAGTACAGACAGCAAGGAAAGAAACAGCCAGAGCAGATGCAGCTTGGATGAAACAGGTTTGTGAGACTGCATATATGTTATATTTATCAAAGTACTGTTAATTTCTTCTTTCCTAAGATATTTTTTTTTATTTCAATGTCTATATACAGTTAACTCTCGTTGTCTGGAACTCGGTTGCAATTTCGAATGAGTGGAAATTTCACCATGGTGCTGAACTTTGAATATATTGCAACTTTTATTTGTCGACATGTTTCGCCGATTAGATTGGCGTCTTCAGGACAAAGTATACAAAATTAGAATCCCTGAAGTACAGGAAAATGGTATCAGTTATGTGACGTCATAATCATGTATTGTCTATTGTTGCATTGCTGTAGGATACTATATGTCATTATGTAATGTTGAACAGAAAAATGAATCAAATATAATACAGTAAAAATGAAATTATTAAAATTCAAAGTTAATCTATTACAGTAAACTCCGGCAAATCGGATACCCAAAATGTCAGCTAAAAAATATCCGATTACCCGATATATTCAATTAGACAATGAATGTATATTCATTGAATATTCTGCAATAATGAGTAGATATAATCCTAAGATGTTACTAACCCTGACAATTGCTAAATATGTGAAAGGGCTGGAGGATTGATGGAGTGATTTTTATCAGTTACATCACCACTATGTTTGTGTAAAAAAATTATCAGCTGATTATGTAATGATTAAATTTGTTTGCAGTTTTTAAATCCTTTATTTATTAAAATAAATCAAATGTCCTGAAATATTTATGTGAATTATTATCTACCATCCATAGTTTGTCTTTATTTGTTTTGTAAGCAAATTAATATCCATTATTTACATTATCACACAGGTAAACTGATTATACCCCACGCAACGAGTTGCGGAGGGTATAATGTTTTTGACCCGTCCGTCTGTCTGTCCGTCCGTCCGTCTGTCCGTCCGTCAGTCCGTCAGTCCGTCAGTCCTGTTTCTTGTCATCGCAACTCCTCTCAAACCACAAAACAGAATTTCACGAAACCTTTTTAGATAATAAGGACATACTATGTAGTTGTGCATATCGACAGGAAATTACGATTCAATTTTTTTCCCAGTAGTTAAGCCCCTTTGAACTTATTTGCCCAATATACTACTGCAACCTTTTGTCATCGCAACTCCTCTCAAACCACACAACAGAATTTCATGAAACCTTTTCAGATAATAAGGACATACTACGTAGATGTGCATATCGACAGGAAATTACAATTCAATTTTTTTCCCAGGAGTTACGCCCCTTTGAACTTATTTGCCCAATATACTACTGCAACCTTTTGTCATCGCAACTCCTCTCAAACCACACAACAGAATTTCATGAAACTGTGTAGATAATAAGGACATACTATGTAGATGTGCATATTGACAGGAAATTATGATTCAATTTTTTTTTCTGATACAATTTTTGTCGAGCCTGCGACTTTTGTCGCAGAAAGCTCGACATAGGGATAGTGATCCGGCGGTGACTACGGCGGCGGTGGCGGCGTTAGCTAACTTCTTAAAAGCTTTATATTTTAGAAGGTGGAAGATCTGGATGCTTCATGCTTTGTATATGGATGCCTCATGTTACGAAGTTTCCGTCAGTCACATGTCCAAAGTCCTTGACCTCATTTTCATGGTTCAGTGACTACTTGAAAAAAAAGTTAAGATTTTTTGTAATGTTAAATTCTCTCTTATTATTAGTAATAGGATAACTATATTTAGTATGTCCGTACCTTGGGAGGTCCTCATGCCCGTCAGACAGTTTTCACTTGACCTCGACCTCATTTCATGGTACAGTGAACAAGGTTAAGTTTTGGTGGTCAAGTCCATATCTCAGATTCTATAAGCAATAGGTCTAGTATATTCGGTGTATAGAAGGACTGTAAGGTGTACGTGTCCAACTGGCAGGTGTCATCTGACCTTGACCTCATTTTCATGGTTCAGTAATTAGTTGTTCAGTTTTTGTGTTTTGGTCTGTTTTTCTTATACTGTATGCAATAGGTCTACTATATTTGGTGTATGGAATGATTGTAAGGTGTACATGTCTAGCTGGCAGGTGTCATCTGACCTTGACCTCATTTTCATGGTTCAGTGGTCAAAGTTAAGTTTTTGAGTTTTGGTCTTTTTTTTTATTACTATATGCAATAGTTCAACTATATTTGGTGTATGGAAATATTTTATGATCTATATGTCAGTCACGCATGTTTTATTTGACCTTGACCTCATTTTCAAGGTTCATTGCTCAGTGTTAAGTTTTTGTGTTTTGGTCTGTTTTTCTTAAACTATAAGCAATAGGTCAACTATATTTGTTGTATGGAAGAATTGTTAGCTGTACATGCCTGCCTAGCATGGTTCATCTGACCTTGACCTCATTTTCATGGTTCATTGGTCAATGTTTAGTTTACTTGGTTAATGTTAAAATTATGTGACAGTTGTAATAAAGCTTTATATTTAGGACTATCAACATAATATCAATGATTAGTAAAGAAGGCGAGACATTTCAGCGTGTGCACTCTTGTTTTTTCTTACACTTATTTTATTTCTCCAATGACAATGTGGGGACATGGGGTATGTGAGCGCGCTCACTAAGGTTCTTTCATTTGGCTATAAATAGATCTAAGCATACCTGTGTAGAATCTCCTAACTAAAATCGTATTTGTTATAATTTTATTTCTTTAAATAATCAAATTTAAATTTATGAAAATAATCATGATTGATAAAATATTATTGCATAAAGTTTACATTTTCTGAAGACTAATTTATATTTAGGTCATAGTTCTAGAGGCTTCCTCACAAATTTGTAAACATCCAAAATGGTTCCATGACATGTGGTTACTTTTGCACATGTGAAAAAAATATATCTGACAAAAGTCAGATTTCTCTTGTCAAAAGGGATTTTATATTTATATTGCAATAAATTATTCAGAAGGAGGTACATTCAGTTTAGATTATATTTCTGATTCTGTGAACATTTAGAGTTAATCAAAATTCTCCAAACAGCAACGTCAACTTGTCAACTGAGTCTTGCATATTTTATAAATAAATTCAAATGGTAAATTCAAACCATTTGAAGTAAAAGGGCATCTAATTCACATGACAAAGGAAGACAATGATTAAAGACAACAATTTATTAAGAAATAGTTTCTTTTATTTAGTAAAAACGAAATCTTCTTGTCTGCAAGATTGTAAATTCGTAACTTCCTGGTCCATTTCCTGTCAGAAAAACATTGAAAATATCCGATTGTGCATGGTTTTGTACAAAATGACCTGAATATTCTTATCCGATTTGCCGATATATTCTTATATCCGATATTCGATTACACGATAAAATTAACATTAAACATATAGGGAAGGGTTTGGTGTTTTGAAATAATATTACAATAGCCGATATATTCGTTTAGCCAATATCCGATTAGGTGGAGTCTACTGTATTGTTAAAATCTTCTGTATCTGGAAAAAAATGTTGTAAACCATTCTGATGGTAAATGTAGAAACAAAATGTGTTGTAATATTACACATTGATTTATTTTACAACACATTTTATTTCTACATTTACCGTCAGAATAGTTTACAACATTTTTTCCAGATACAGAAGATTTTAACAATAATAGAATAACTCTGAATTTCAGGGATTTTAATTTTGTATATTTTGTCCTGAAGACGCCAATCTAATCGGGGAAACATGTCGACAAATAAAAGTTGCAGTTCACTTAAGTGTTGTTGTCAATTTAGTGGTATTTAATATTTTTTATTTGACAACCCTGCATACCATCAGGTATCCACTTAAAGGAACTCTACCAGCACAAAACTTAGGAGGTGTTGGTTTAGCAGTTCTTTATTTTTCATATAAATATATGTATTTCTACTCCTGATGAGTCAAAATTGGATGAGTCCAAACTGGTTGCCTCGAAAAATAAATTTATGGTTCCAAGGTTAACAAAAACATTTAATTTGCATTATTTATGTTGAACCAATACACATATGTCAAAACATGACCTCTTGGATTTATATTCATTGGCAAGTTAATCTGACACTACACCTGTAATTAAATTTCCAATCATTGAACACTATATTGATTTATGACATTCTTTTGCGTGTTTACCTAAGGTTATACTTGATCACCAAAACAGATAATTAGCAGTACATTGTTATAGATTATTCAAAATTATTCAAAATGTTTTATTATCAATTAACCGTAATCATACATAGATGAGCTTGGTTGTGTGTAAAGTGAGGATTAAGTGAGCAACACAAAACTACTTATTAGGTGTCTTTAATCTTTTTTTGAAAAAAGATAGAAATAAAAGAAAATGAAAAAAAAGATAATCAAAAGACTATTCAAACAGATTACATCGATCTCAGACCATAATATCAATCCCCTACCCATATATCCATCTGGATTTATTTAAGCCTAACCAAGCTTAGCAAGAGTTGTATCCCTTTGACTGTGAAACTTCAGTTATTCGTTTGAGGTTAATAGGGGTATCTGGTCCGGCCGACTTGGAGATAATGATAGTTGTCTGTTCACTGCAAATTTTATACTAAAAAAAAATGCATATGTTATATGATATGTCCTGTACAATAATTAAAAAAATCACACACATACAATAATCATTTATTTAAAGCCATTAAAATTCAAAAACAATAAAACGAGAATGATAAGTAATTTTACAATGAATTAGGACTTTTTAATTATGATTATTACTTATCTAAAATGCTTCTTTTAATTTGAAATTTCAAAAAACTTATTAATTAGTTAAATTACAATTCATTTATGGGCTAATTTGGTCACAAATTGTACCTTCTTCTTAGCCATTATTGTAATTTTCATGAAATAATAGTGTATTATGATGTTATTATTTTAAAGTTTGTGTCTTATTTACTGATTTTCTCAATTCTTTTTAAGTTTTCTTTGTGCTAAATGTATTTTTGAAGTTTATAACAAAACATTCAATTGTTTTTCCAAAATCAATCTAAATGCCCTTTTTCTTTGTAACATGCTTTAAAATTTGATGTATCTTATATAGTTCATACTTTTTATAGGTTATTGAAGACCAGATAAAGTTAGAAAAGGCAAGAGAAGCAGAACTTGATATGCTTTATCAGTAAGTTGGACAATCCTTATATTGCCAAAAAATCGTGGACATTTTTTCTTCAGTTACTAATACCTCCAATAGTCATATACTATATGAACTGTGGCCAAAGGAGCTTTCAAAATTGCCTGAATATATGCCTTTTTTCCTCTACTGTTTTAAGTCAACAGAAAGAAAAAATATTATTAAGTTTTTATTTTTATCTTTTGTAAGATTTAGTTATTTTATATACCATCCCTTGTTGAAGCAGATGGTAAATAGTAATTTTACAACTGCTCCTGTTTTTTTGTAACTCGTATCTTGGTTTTTCATGTAAAAGATTTTTAACCAGGCTTTTGGAACAGAAATCTAGTTTATATTGATTAAGGGTTGTAAGGTGGGTGGATGGGCAGGAGGCTCCAGCTGTTTCCATGCTTTCACTTATGAACTGTTCAATTTCCTTATTGGTGTTTTTTTCACTTTTGTTATTCAGGAGTTATGTTCCTTGATTGATTGAAAAATGACACTTTATGTTGTTTCCATGCTTTAACATGATAACCCTTCAACTAGTACTTTACAAATTTTAATATATAGTTCTGATTACAAAAAAGAGATCAAGTTAAATATTGACGATTTTTTTGTCTCGCCTTGACGGAGTCAAAAAGCGAGACATAGGTATGCTGTTTCCGGCGACGGCGATGGCGTCACCAATGTATTAGTTTATGATTAGGTCTAGTTCATGGTGAACCACTAGTGGTAGGTCAATGATATTTGGTATGCAGTTGTATTAGCATTGGCACATCTCATTACCATGGAGATTATTTGGCCCCGCCCCCTCAGTCAAGGTCTATTGACTTTGAAACTTTTCATAGTTTACATGTATTATTTTGTGATTAGGTCAATTTATGGGGAACCACTAGTGGTAGGTCAATAATATTTGGTATGCAGTTGTATAAGCATTGGCATATCTCATTTCCATGGAGATTATTTGGCTCCGCCCCCTTAGTCATGGTCTATAGACTTTGAAAATTTTGCTAAGTTAACATGTATTAGTTTGTGATTAGGTCAGTTCAAGGGGAACCATTAGTGGTAGGCCAATGTTAATTGGTGTTCAATTGTATAAGCATTAGCACATCTCATTTCCATGGAGAATATTTGGCACCGCCCCCTCAGTCATGGTCTATTTACTTTGAAACTTTTGCTTAGTTTACATGTATTAGTTTGTGATTAGATCAGTTTAAGATGAACTGCTAATGTTAAGTCAATGATATTTGGTATGCAAATTTATTGGCATTTGCAAGTATCGTTTCCATGGAGATTATATAGCCCCACCCTTGATCATGGTTCATTGACTTTTAAACTTTTACATAGTTTACAAGTTAATGTTTGTGTTTAGGTTTGTTTAAAGGGAACGACTTATAATAAGTCAATGGTATTTGGTATGCAGTTGTATTAGCATTGGCACATCTCATTCCATGGAGATTGTTTAGCCATGTACCTTCAGTCATGGTTCATCGACTTTAAATATTTGCATAACTTACATGTTAAAGTATTGCTATTTTAATTTCAACATTTGCATTATCAAAATTACAAAAAGGCGAGACATATCTCTGTGATAACAGTTTTATCTTTCTGTAGTTCTGGATTTATGGTTCTTGATTGATAGGAAAATGGTACCGGTACTTGTATTACTTTTTGTGCGATAACTTCAGTACCATTTAACACATGCTTTCAAATTTTAATATGTTGTTACTGATCCAATAATGAAGGTCAATTATGATGATTATGATTTTCAATTTTATTGTTCAGGAGTTATAATCCTTGATTGATTGGAAACTACACTTCATTTGGTTTCTGTGCATAAACTTGAGAACTTTTCAACAAATGCTTGCCAAATTTTAAAGGTCAAGTTCCCTCTTCAAGATTTTCACTATTTTTTTTCAGTTTTATGATCGTTCAATGATTTCTGTGTTATCAATTGTGAACCGTTCAAGCAATTATTTTACAAATTTCTGTGGATGTACATCTACAGAAAACCTGGTTTGCTTATGTTTGACATCTCATTTCTTTTTGGGGTTTATTTTGGCATAACATGGACTCATTCATATATCCTAACACTACTGTACACATGTATCTGCTTCTCCCAAACTTCCTTATAAAAAATAAGGAAACTTTTTTAAGAATCTCCACAATGTGACACATACATGTATGTGTACTGCCTAATTTGATTGTTTTATATGAATTATATTTAGAGTTTCCCTTATTAATGGACTTTCCAAAAGGAGCATTGATCCCAGTACCTTTAGATTTTTGTTAAATGTTAATTTTGTTTGAATTTTTTATCCAGGGTTTTAGGAAGATGTATCTCTGTTACAAATTGGTTTATCAAGGTTCCAGTCTTGATAATTTTTCTTGTACATGGGCAATTTTGAGAACATTTTATGATAATTCAAGTTTGCATTATTGACTTTCGTTATATTTTTAAGCAATGTTTGGCTCTTAAATGATAATTTTCCTTCTAATATTTAAAAAAAATTTTTTAAATTGTCTGTCCAGATTTATGGGACTTACTTGTCAAAATAAAGACAATTTGGGATGTGTCTTGGACAGGGACAAGTTTTTCATCATATTCCTGTCTTGCAAGATGGAAAACAAAATTTTGTAGAATTTTTTTCATATAGTTTTTGATTTATGGGACCTAAATGGAATAAATAACAGGGAGGATGCTATCATAAAGTTTGTGGCACAGCTGTTTATCATACTGAAATGTCATTCTTCATTTCTTGCTCTTAAAATACATTTTTGTACATATGTAACATAAAATTAAAAACAACTTTGACTTTCTTTTACCATTTTATTGGGTTTGGGTAATAGATATTATTTTAATAATCTGACTGTCAAAATGTATAGAATATGTAAAGATATTTTCTTAATGAAAAATTCTCCTAAATGAACTAAGTGATCAACAAACCAAATTACTGGTTTTTTAGATCTATTCAGCAGGTAAAAAGTTTAGAATGTTTTTGAACAATTTTAATATTTTGGCTTAACAATAAAAAAGATTTCAAAAGTAAATAAGGCATCCAGTAGAATGGTAGATTATAAGTCCCCTAATATATTAACTTCTTAATCTTCACAGAGAAGAAGCAGCTAGAATGTGGCACAAAAGAGAAGCTGAATGGGAGAAAGAACGAGCAGCTCGGGCAAGACTGATGCATGAAGTAAGTACTATACATTTAAAGAAATGGATAAAATTATTTCCCCATGTAACTAAATTGTAAAAAAAACCACTAGATTAAAAAAATATGGAATGGTGGTAGATTTACTGCTTATATTAATATTTTGGAAAGTCATTGCTCCAAGACTTTCAACAATGAGAAAACATCTTAACCTTCAATATTTTACTAGATACACATAAACAATAAATATTTTAAATCCTGCTTATGATGAAACCTCTTATAAAAGGTGATGGATGACAGACAAAGGCAACTGGAAGATAGAATGGAACAAAACCGAATAGATCAGGAAGAGTCTTTAAAACAGAGAGAGCTGTTAATTCGTGAGATGGAAATAGCACAACAAATGACACACAGGGAGAAAGAGGAGACAGATGCACAAAAAGAGGCCCTAAAATTAAATTTGAAAGAACAGGTATATAATTTAAAATTTACAATTTAGAATTGTTTCTGTCATAAAAGGTTGGGTCAGATCAAACATCTGTTTTTAAGTTACCTAAACCTTGTAAACACAACACAAAGCTAGGGCTGGCACAAAATGAATTCTAAAAAGAAGTGCATCTACCTTTTTTATTTATAAAGAGGTAAAACAAAAAAATGAAAGTAATTAACACTTTATAGTTTGATTTGCCCAAAGAGCTTTTCCCGATATACCTTCATCAGGAACGCTCAAAGCTGAATATTTGAAAGCCAAGGATGTATAAGAACCAAAAAGTTTGAAGAGCTATATTACTAAAAAGCAAATAAAGGTAAAATTGAGAATGAGAGCTATGAGAAATATGTATACCGGTACTTAAAATTGAGTCACCATCAAAGTAATCTTCTTTCTTCAACAAGACACCACATAAGACTAAAACCATAAACAATTATTACATTACTAGAAAGCCATTGTTGGTTATAAAATGGCTTTATAATAGAACAATTATAATATTTGGGCCAAGGTACTTACTTAGTAGTGGCAAAATTAAAAGGATACAAAACATTAAAATAAAATAAAATACTTGTGTTTCTGGTTTCCATACCTACCCTTTGTTTTATGCTTCAAAATGGATATTCTAAAGTTTATATTGGCACTTTGGTAGTGAATCATGACAAAATTGCAGGTAGTTCCCCATTTACTCAGGGTAAAATTAAAAAAAAATGTCTACCTAACTGCTCTATTTTTTTTTATATATATATAGATGATAAACCCTTAAAACCCACATTGTTTTGGTCTCATTAGTAAAGAATATTGGTTCTCATTAAAAACAAGCAAACATTTTATGCACTATTTAAAAACTCTGATGAATTAGATGTGATGATACTGAAACACTGTCTGTTTCTTGACTGTGTTTTACAGTGATTCAAATGAGGATAGAAACATAAATGTTAGTAAACATTGCTGATAATCCAATACATTTGTCTTTGCCATATTTCAGTTTTGTTGTTTATAAATTGGACAAATTTGATTTTGGTTAACAGGTGACAGCACGTCGTGAACAAGAAGAGAGAGCTAAACAGAGGGACGCTTTAGAATATAATGAAGATCAAAAAGGGGATGAAGAATATGATGATTTCTTACGACAAGAAACAGAAAGGATGAGGCTAAAAGGATTTACACCTAGAGTAAGTTTGACATATTTACATTATAGGGCGATTGACACATCTTTATCAAACTTTACACTATGTTTGGTTCCATGAATACAAACTCCCTTTTCAAGATAAAGCATTTAAAATTGGTTATCCCTGAGAAATGACTCTTATCTATATAAAAATCAACAATGGCCTGTATGTCATACAAATACATGAAAATTTAACAAAGCAATTTGTTCTATATTATTAGTATAAAGATAAATTCTATTTTGTTTGGTGTTTTTCTTTTTAGTGAAACATTTTATTATTTTTGTCTCACTCTATAATATACATGTACTATATAGTATACTATTGATATATGTTATGTTGCTACATTAACTTGTGCCAAAAGAGAAGATAAATACAAGATGGCTACCACATACTTTTTCAAACACCTGTGACAATTCAACTTGTGTAATTACTAAAAAAAGCACCTAATATTTTGTGATATTTTCTTTGATCTTTTGTCTTTTTCGCTTGCCTTAAACATCATTGTGATTGAATCATCAAGTTTTCTTATGAATTTTAACAATCCTTGACTAACTCTTTTGAAACTTGAACACAATTTCCTTGACTTTGAAATACAGGTCAAGCTAGATTTTGATGGTTTTGACATTAACAGTTCAAGAATTTTGCCCATCATGCCCATAGTTGCTTTAAAAATTGGTATTTCTTTGGTTTCTGGATAATAATTAAAGTACCACTGGAACACAACGTCATGAATCATAAAATGAGGTCAAGTTTGATTTTGATTTTTTTAATATTTACCGTTCTAGAGCTATTCCAAAAAGTTTCGGAAAAAATTTTGTTTCCAGGTGATATAATTGCAGAACCGTTGCTCATTTGGTCTGCAAATTGTCAAAAAAATATTATGAGGACTATTAAGAGCTAAGGTTCTGTAGCACCAGGTGATAATGAAAGTTCTATTTTACAAAATCTATTTAGATTTAACAGGATGCTATGAAACATTACATACATGTCACATTCAATTTAAATTTGGATTTCACATTGACCGTTTAATATTTATTCTGCAAGGTGGAGGTATAGAGCTTTAGATCACTTTATTCTGGTATTTCAGTTGTGATCGAGTCTTTTGGTTAAATACATCACCACAGTTAAAGGACATGCAGACAGAAAGAGGAGAAAATGTTTTTTTTTTATGGCACCCAATAAGAATTGCCTTAAACAATTTACAGGTAATATGATGAAATCAATTGATTTTTTAACCTGTTCCTTTTTCTTTTTAGCAACATGGAAGAAAACAGGCATGGTCATGAAAGATGTAAAAGCCTAGACTCTACTAAATTATTTTATATAACAATTGAAAATGTCAGTTCATTGTGGTTGAGGGCTCATAGATTCTACAGATCTCAACAATTCAGAAGAAATGGCGGATGACCATAATTATTGTTATCAACATGTCATTATATGTAACATTTGTGAATTATTAGATCAATCAAAAAAATAACTCTGAAAAGAGTAATTTTGAAATGTCTCTCCTCATACAATTTTTAGTTCCTCAATTTTATGCACCATGCACCATTATGTATTACTGTAAACCAACTTATTTTCGCGGATACTTTATTTCGCATTTAGCCCTTATTAGCCCATTTCGTGGAGATTTAATTTCGCGATTTTGAAATTTGCTTGATGTTATATAAGGAAACTTCCAAGTTTTACATATTTGCTTTATTTTACTACTCGCGAAAGTCGCGAAAATAAATCAATCGCAAAAATTAGTTGGTTTACAGTATATACCAATACAAAAAATTAAACCTACTTCCATATTTGTATTGTTTAAACAGTAAATTTTACCAGAGACAGTATTAGGGCTGTTCCAAAATTTATTCAGTGAGAGGGGGATGGGAGCCACTCATTAAATGTACATATGGGTTGCATTTTCTTGGAATATTGTTAGAATTACAAATACAAATGTAAAATGAAAAATTTTGTTTTATAGGTGGTCAGGGTCTTAAAAAAGTGCCTCCCATGCATTTAATTATGGAATAGCCCTTACTATGAAAATGTGTCCACAAAATATAAATATTATGCTCATATGAATGGAAAATTTTAAAAGTAGAAAATTTATACACAGTTGTTGATTTTTCTTCTTTTTTTTCATTATTTAACAGCAAAAAAATGTAGATTTAAAAATAATGTAATTTATTGTCTTGCCTGAGACGAAAGTAGCAGAATGCTAGACATACTATCCAGTGGCAGCCTGAACTATTTGTATAAAGCTTTATATTTCAAAAGGTAGAAGACCTGAATGCTTTATACCTTGTATGCAGATACCTTATGTTTCAAAGTTTCCGTCTTCCATATGTCCATTGTCTTTGACCTCATTTTCATTTTCTTAGATACAATAAGCAATAGATCAGCTGTATCTTTTGTATGGAATTATTGTAAGGTGTACATGTCTATCTGGCAGGGTACATCTGACCTTGACCTCATTTTTAAGTTCATTGGTCAATTTTCTTTTTTCGTAATTTTGCCCCCACCATAGCGGCGGGGGCATTAAGTTTTACCCTCGTCTGTCTGTACATCCGTCTGTACGTCCCAAAGTTGGTTTCCGTTCTCTAACTTTAGTTTGCCTCAAGAAAATGTTATGAAACTTATACATAATGCTTATTACCACAAAATACAGATCTAGTTTGAATTTTGGTGGCGTCATTTTAATCGTTCTAGAGTTATGCCCCTTTACAAATGGAAAAATTGCTGAATTTTTGTTTCCGTTCTCTAACTTAAGTTTGCCTCAACCAAATTTTATAGAAACTTATACGCAATACTTATTACCACAAAACTCAGATCAAGGTCAAATTCTTAGTGTTTTTGCCAATTATCTTGAGGCCTATAGTAGATACACACTTTTAGTGGCAAAAATGATCAGCAAGACAAGATCTACAAATAAGTTAACATGCCCAAAATTGTCAGACTCCTTATTAGAGTTATTGCCCTTTATTGATGATATTTACCATTTTTTTTGCATCTTGGCCTAATATCTTAAAAACTATAATAGATAGATTGAAACTTTAAAAATGAAATATATACAAGAAGACAAAATCTATTAAACTGCTTCGCTGAGCGCAGCTGGATACGCCCGCAGAGGTCCAACCCTGAACAGTTGGGGCAAAAAAAGGACACACTATTCAAGCTTGATACAGGTCTGAATTTGGATTGTAATTAAATATTTGACATATTATAGGTTTCTAAATAAATGTAGTCAAAGAACTTGAAATTGGTTATATGAATTGAATTTATATTCAATAAAGATTTCTTGCTGTTGTGCAATACACTGTGCTGTTGCGCAATACATAGTAAATCTGTTGTCAGACTATAAACAAATAAAGTTCAATTAATTCTCAATGTCATGTTAGAAATTTATGAAAATGTAAAGGGAGCTTACATCAATAGATATAAACAATTCACCAAAGTTTCATGAGAATTGCTGACAGCATTTTTGAGTTATGTCCAAAAACTGGAAAATCTCCCCTTTTTTAATGAATAAAATCCCACAACTCAGAAATGATAAATGAAAAATTTATAAAATTCTAAACGGAGCTTACATCAATAGATATAAACAATTCACCAAAGTTTCATAAGAACTGCTGAAGTTATTGTCCGAAAACTGGAAAATCCCCCCTTTTTTAATGAATAAAACCCCATAACTCAGAAATGTTAAATGAAAAATTTATAAAATTCTAAACGGAGCTTACATCAATAGATATAAACAATTCACCAAAGTTTCATAAGAACTGCTGAAAGCATTTTTGATTTTTTGTCCGCAAAACTGGAAAATCCCATTTTTTTATGAATAAAACCCTGTAACTCGGAAATGTAAAATCTAAAATATATAAAAATTGAAAGGGAGCTCATATCAATAGATATAAACAATTCACCACAATTTCTTGCAAGTTGGTGAAAGCATTCTTGAGTTATTGTCCGAAAACTGGAAAATCCCCCTGTTTTTTATGAATAAAACCCCATAACTCGGAAACGTATAATCTAAAATTTATAAAAATCGAAAGGGAGCTCATGTCAATAGATATAAACAATTCACCACAATTTCTTGCAAGTTGCTGAAAGCATTCTGAAAATTTCTCGCTGCATTGAAGACCTGTTGGTGGCCTTCTGCTGTTGTCTGTTCTGTGGTCGGGTTGTTGTCTCTTTGACACATTCCCCATTTCCATTCTCAATTTTATTGAGTTATTGTCCGAAAACTGGAAAATCCCCCTTTTTTAATGAATAAAACCCCATAACATCGGAAATGTAAAATCTAAAATTTAAAAAACCAAAAGGGAGCTCACGTCAATAGATATAAACAATTCACCAAAGTTTTATGCAAATTGGTTAAAGCGTTTTTGAGTAAATGTCCGACATGTTGACGACGGATGGACAGACGGACGGACAGAGGTATAATTTTTGGTCCTCAATGCTCTTCAACTTCGTACTTTATTTGGCCTTTTAAATATTTTTTGAATCGAGCGTCACTGATGAGTCTTTTGTAGACGAAAAGCGCGTCTAGCGCAAGTGTAAAATTTTAGTCCTGGTATCTATGATGAGTTTATTTACAACCACTGGGTCGATGCCACTGCTGGTGGAGATTTATTTCCCCGAGGGTATCACCAGCCCAGTAGTCAGGACTTCTGTGTTGACTTGAGTTATCATTGATATGTTCATAATAATAAATTAACTGTTAACAAAACTTTGAATTTCTGAAATACTAAGGCTTTTCTACTTCAGGAATAGATTACCTTAGCTGTATTTGGCAAAACTTTTAGGAATTTTTGGTCCTCAATGCTCTTCAGCTTCGTACTTTATTTGGCCTTTTAAATATTTTTTGATTCGAGCATCACTGATGAGTCTTTCTCTTAATTCTTACACGATTTATCCTTTTCCTGACCCAGTGATTATTTTTTATTTAATCACGTGTAGTTCGTTTGATCTCAGTTCTTCATTGGTCAAAATTCGATTATGGCGTCAAATTTTCTTGCGTTCCTCTGAATTTCCTATTGTGACGTCATATAAAAGGCGACCATGTCTGATGACATCACATTGAAAGAACAACTCTTTATGCAGATTGTTCGAACATAAGGATTGAGTTTGTTTGCATAACGTTTAAAAATCATTAGAGAAAGAGAAAGATTCCACCACCAAATCTTGTGCAATACGATATTTATCCACTCTCGACAGTTAAATTTTCAATATTTAAAACGCTCAACGAGCCTCACTTTTTAAATTTTAGAATTTAAATGTCTCTAGAGGATAAATCTTGTATCACACTCAATACAGTGGTAGAATCTATATGTATAGTAGCAGATAACTCAGTACACATTTTGATATTCCACTGATGGAGATAAAAGTGGGTTGAGCATGAAAAATCTCGTTTTTTCCTAGAAGGAATTTGGTGTTGATTTTGATATCACTTTGAAATTCAATCACAATTTATCTAGGCTCATTAGACTTGATTTAGAGCCTTTTCACAAATTTTCACTGAAGACTCTGTTAATCTTTACATCTGAAATCTCCTTTTATTCATACATTTGAGTTTAATGTTTTTTATCTGATTATGGCTGTTTAAAATTTAATGTAAATAATGTTTTTCATCCTTTTGCACACTATGAGCTAATGTTTTAGATATAAATGTGGTAATGAAAGTTGATTGTCATGTTTCTTTGTGGTAGAGAACTTTTTAGCCCCACTGTCTTGAAAAATCACCAGAGCTAGTGTTACAACAGCATCCATCGCCTGTAAATTATTCACAGTTTTATCCTATCAGGGCCAATTCTAACCAAAATTGGCCTGAATGTTGACTGAAACTCACACTCTCATTTGGTTCTGATCAAATAAAAAATTGGCTTTGATTATGATTGGCCAATACCAAAGATCTTCTCCTCTGAATCTCTTTTCTAAATGTTTTGAACTTTAGAATGATTAGGTGGCAAAAAGGCCAGACACAGCATAGATTTCTGACACAGAATGAATGTGGTCTATGAACTTTAAATCTGAAATTGGACATTTCTCTATTATATTCCAATATCCAAAATCTAAATACATGGTTAGATTCAGCATATCAAAGAACTTCAAGAATTTTTGATGAAATCAAACCTAGTTTAATTTTGAACCCTTTGGACCTCAATGTGGACCAATTTGATTATTGGGCCCAAAATCCAAAATCTAAACACAGTTAGATTCATCAATTCAAAGAACCCCATATTTTCAATTTTTGTTGAAATCAAACAAATTTTAATTTTGGACCCTGATTTGAAACTTCTTCAAAACTGGGCCCAAAATAAAAAATCTAACAATTTCAATTTTTGTTGAAATCAAACAAATTTAATTTTGGAACCTTTGGACCTTAATGTGGACCAATTTGAAAGCCAGGCCCTAATTTATAAATCTAAATACACGGTTAGATTCAGCATATCAAAGAACCAACTAATTCAATTTTTCGATGAAATGAAACAAAGTAATTTTGGCCCCTTTGGATCACAATGTGGACTAATTTAAAAACGGGGGCCCAAAATCCGAAATCTAAACTCACAGTTAGATTCAGTATATTAGAAAATCACAAAAACTCTATACTTTGAATCAAACCCCATTGAAATTGGTCAAGAAATAAGCCATTTATATACAGTTGTAGAAAAGTATTGTTTTTGGTCCCCTTTTCCATACAGTTAAGGCCACAACCCCCAAAATCAATCCCAACCTTCCTTCTTTGGTATTGAACCTTGTACAATTTCTTACAGATCTATACACTTATACTTAAGTTATTGTCAGGAAACCATAAAATCCTTGTTTTTTGCACCGTAACTTCTCAATGGTTTGGGCCATAACCCCCAAAATCAATCCCAACCTTCCTTTTAAGGTATGGAACCTTGTGGTACAATTTCATAGCGATCCATACACTTATACACAAGTTATTGTCCTGAAACAAGAAAAATACTTGTTTTGGTCCCTTTTTTGCCCCCAATTCCAAAAAAATTAGGACATTAACCCCCAAAATCAATCTCAGCCTTGTGGTACAATTTCATAGAGATCCATACACTTATACTGAAGTTATTGTCTGGAAGGCAAATGTCTTTGGGCAACAACGATGACATCATACAATTATTCGGTTGAATAAAAATGTTTGCAATATTATTAATTAGATCTTGTATTTTTACCAGCAATCAGTGATTTACAATAATAAATGCATGCATTCGTTTCTGAATTTACAGTATAGTAAAGACACTTGTCTATCATGTCTACAAGTATTGAAAATCATATTTTGACATGGTGTCTTACTGATGCATTCCAACATATCCTTTTACGTTTTTTCATGTGTTCATGGTCTAAAGAATTTAACACAATATTACATAAGACTTTTATTTTGGCAGCATAATTATCATGTGACTGCTGCATACAGATAATAGTTCATCATTGTATTGAATAAATTCATTAACAAGATATAACATTTTCCCATCATAATATTTCAACAAGGAGGTACATCTAAATCCTTGTGTCAGGAAGGTACATCTATCAATTGTTGACCAAAAAAATAAAAACTGACAAAATATGAATTCAAAACAAAAAAAGACAAAAGAATTTCAACATATTTAAAACTTAAATATAACATTCATTTTGTTGCATTGTTTCTGTTTACTGCTGATAAGAATGGAAATTTGTTGCATTTATTCAATAAATTTCTGACAGTAAAGAAAAGAAGACTGAAAGACACCTTATTGATTTGAGTTTGTGCTTGTCCCAAACCCTTACAACTGTATAAACTTGTAAAGACTAACATGGAGTTAAATCCTTGTATAAAAAGTCACAATATCCCCTCCCTCCCTTCCAACAAAGAACATCTGAACTTTTATGCTTTTCAAGAATGTAAAGTTTTTATAAGGTCATACAAACTACTGATCAAGAAGTCAGTATTCCTGCTTGCATGTACATGATCATAAAGACTGAATATGTTAATTCACATCAAACATGAAACATGGTTCAGTATACAAATATTGACTCTTCCAGCATACTGGTAGAACTTATGTTCTCTAAATCATTAAACAAATGGTGACATGCTTGAATATGAAATATCATAATGTACAAACTACTACAAATATATGAGCTCAGATGACCTTGTTAGTCAGGAGAGATTGATTCCTGGTCATTTATCATGTTAAATATTCACTTTCTAGACTTAATCTTTTATATCTAGACAATTGTATTAAAAGGAGAAGGGTACAAAATGGAGGTACTTAGTACACATCCTTATTTTTATTCACCATGCATGTTAATCATGTAATCAAAAATTCATTTTTCCTAAATATAACTTGATATCAACAAGAGTGCACACGCTGAAATGTCTCGCCTTCTTTACTAATCATTGATATTATGTTGATAGTCCTAAATATAAAGCTTTATTACAACTGTCACATAAACTTAACATTAACCAAGTAAACTAAACATTGACCAATGAACCATGAAAATGAGGTCAAGGTCAGATGAACCATGCTAGGCAGGCATGTACAGCTAACAATTCTTCCATACAACAAATATAGTTGACCTATTGCTTATAGTTTAAGAAAAACAGACGAAAACACAAAAACTTAACACTGAGCAATGAACCTTGAAAATGAGGTCAAGGTCAAATAAAACCTGCGTGACTGACATATAGATCATAAAATATTTCCATACACCAAATATAGTTGAACTATTGCATATAGTATTAGAAAAAAAGACCAAAACTCAAAAACTTAACTTTGACCACTGAACCATGAAAATGAGGTCAAGGTAAGATGACACCTGCCAGCTAGACATGTACACCTTACAATCATTCCATACACCAAATATAGCTGACCTATTGCATGCAGTATTAGAAAGAAAGACCAAAACTCAAAAACTTAACTTTGACCACTGAACCATGAAAATGAGGTCAAGGTCAGATGACACCTGCCAGCTAGACATGTACACCTTACAATCATTCCATACACCAAATATAGTAGACCTATTGCATACAGTATAAGAAAAACAGACCAAAACACAAAAACTTAACTATAACCACTGAACCATGAAAATGAGGTCAAGGTCAGATGACACCTGCCAGTTGGACATGTACACCTTACAGTCCTTCCATACACCGAATATACTAGACCTATTGCTTATAGTATCTGAGATATGGACTTGACCACGAAAACTTAACCTTGTTCACTGATCCATGAAATGAGGTTGAGGTCAAGTGAAAACTGTCTGACGGGCATGAGGACCTTGCAAGGTACGCACATACCAAATATAGTTATCCTATTACTTATAATAAGAGAGAATTTAACATTACAAAAAATCTGAACTTTTTTTTCAAGTAGTCACTGAACCATGAAAATGAGGTCAAGGACATTGGACATGTGACTGACGGAAACTTCGTAACATGAGGCATCCATATACAAAGTATGAAGCATCCAGGTCTTCCATCTTCTAAAATATAAAGCTTTTAAGAAGTTAGCTAACGCCGCCGCCGCCGGATCGCTATCCCTATGTCGAGCTTTCTGCAACAAAAGTCGCAGGCTCGACAAAAACTGTTAATCAAAAAGAGCCAGCTGTTTCATTAGTAATTATATATACAATCCCTTCATAAGGACTTGTAATTTGATACCTTAAAATCATGTAAATTAAAAACCCATCTATAAAGATTGTTGCTTTACTTTTAAAATGTGTTATAAAAATTGATAAACAAATCTACCAAGTTATGAAATTTAAAGCAATTGAATGAATATGGAAATTATATATATATGTAAACTGATGTTAAAACTACATACTGCTATTGTTAAGTTCCTTGTCAAGACATTTCAATAAATAAAACAAGTACAACTTCCAACATAAAATATAAGAATATTTTTTTGAATAGATTTTTCAGCTTTGGTAGAACTGAAAATAGCATACTTTGTACATCAAAGATTTTTTCTATGTTTTAGCTACATGTAATGTATTTTTATCTCGTGAAACTCTACTATAAAGTGTCAGTTTATACATATTGTACAAACTTTCTTCAAAGCAATTGGCTTGAAGTAATTTTCATAAATATGCTATAAGTTTTTCAAAAGAATGTGTATCCTCATAATTTTCTCAAGCAGCCAGGCAAAAGAATTAGCTTTCAATGTAAAATTCTATCCAAAACCATATACAAATTGAAATAATAAAAAAAAATATATCCTAATAAATTGTTTTAATTTCCGTAACCAATGAAACAGCAGAAAATATTGTAAATAATTTCCCTTATGCATCATTCCTGCAACTGCACTGCATGTACAAGTTTAGACAAATCCTTTGACACTAACATATACTGACTGACAGGTTTCTGTATAATAAATACTACAAAGACAGAAGCTATGTGTATACTGTTAAATAAAGAAGATTACAAACAAAGTCAACCAAAACACATTACAGAAAATGAAAAATAAAAAAATCCATGGAACTGAGTGAACTCAACTGTTGGATGGACGTACTGATCCAGACAATGTAGGTGAAGTATCTGGTGTCTTTTGATGTACTGTACAGAAACTACAGAACTGTTTTCTAAGTTTCTCTCTTAACTCCTCCCTTTGGACCTGAAGATTTTTTTCGTTAGCTTTGAATTGCTTAATTTCTTCTTCTGAAATAAAATCGTCCTCATCTTCTGATGAACATGGTGCCTGTTAAAACATAGAACATAGCAAATTAATAATGTATGTCTCTGCTAATTTATCAAAACTTTGGCAGTGGTCTTAGAAAATCATTCTGTAGGTAAATGGAAAGGCAAAAAAAAAAATAAACACCTGTGCTTCGTGCTCATAGTATATTTTTCCATAAGCAATTATTTGATAAAATTTTCTGAATTAATCATAAACTTTCTATGAAATTTAGTCATATATTTTCTTATTTCAAATAATTCAGAGTATTTAGACAATTATGAATTCTATTTACAGGTCATTACAGAATAAAATTCTGAATAATTTTCTGAACTCAATAAATATATTATAAAATCTGATGTCTCCAAATAATAAAAAATATATCTCACTAATTTTTAATCAATTATTGAATTCAACCTTGGAGAAAAAAAACGTCAATCCACCAAATTATCAGATTTTCAAATATTTCTCAGAGGCACATCTTCCAAGCTATTTAAAAAAAAAATTGCATTGGTATATAAATATCTCATCACTCTGAGTTCAAAACAAACTTTAAAAAGGCTTTCCTAAATTTCTATGGCAATGGTGTCATTACATATGAACCCTGCTTTCTAAGGTGGTTTTTATTTCAAATATTTAATCGTTAAATATATTTTGTTAATTTGAATATTTTAATTTGCACATCACTAAAAACTGATTTAAAGATGATATACAATCATTTCTAATTTACCTCTAGCATATCTTGAAGACTAAGTGGCATGTACTGTTGAGAGCTTGTATTGGCATCACAGCAGTCTTCCTGATGCTGAGGAATCACAGACATTTCACACTACAATAGTAATAATAATTCTCTAGTTTTATGTTATTAAATCTTTTTTCATCTGTTTGGGCAGTCTCTGATTTTCGAGTTTTATTCAAACAGAATTCCAGAAATTATTTACTGGGCTTTGAAACAAATACAAGTTGGTTGCTAGTACTGATGGTAAGATTGGATGCAATGCAATGTGTGATTTATGAAAAAGGGTTTTGCAGTTAACATTAACCTTAGCAATTAAACATGTATTAATAAAATGCTCCGCTGGGGCGCAGCTTGATACGACTGCAGAGGTTGAACCCTGAACAGTTGGGGCAAGTATGGACACAACATTCAAGCTTGATACAGCACTGAATTTGGATTGTAATTAAATATTTGACACAGCATAGGTTTCTGACACAGAATAAATGTGGTCTAAGAACTTAAAAATTTTTAATTTATCTATTCAAACCATATCATTATTATTTGCTTTTATATATAAATCAGAAATAACCAATTTAAAATGGAAAATTTTAAAGAAAAAAAGGAAAACCTTGTGTTTTCTTCAACTTTCCATCCGAATGTATTATGTTTATGGTACCTTTGTACTTATAAATTTTCTCTATCTTTTTAAACTTTCAACTTGTTCAATCTAACATTCTTCTTTTTCAGTATGTTCTTTAAATTTTTTAGGTCATATCTTTTTAACCATTATTCATTGCAATCAGAACATTTGCTTATCTATCTGCAAGTAGATCTTTTATTTTTATCTTTATGCAGGTAGATTTCTAATGCATGATAAGTAACACATTCAAACTGTAATCATGGGTCATAGTTATTATATAAATTTCAATTTAAGCCTTGAAAGGAAGTATAGAACCCTCAAATAATTTTCAAATTATTATTTTTTTATTTGTCCTAAAACATTTAAAATCATTTAATTATCATCCTTTTATGATTATTTGTTCAATTTATATTTTATTTATATTCTTTTAAAAATTTACATTATTTAAAGGAAAGTAACTTAAAACAGGATAAATCAAGGGAAGTAACCCAAAATTCATTTTAAATAAACAGAGTTTTATTACACAACGGCAGTTAGCCTGAGGTAAAAATCGTTTATTACCAGTATGTTTGACACCCAAGGTGATAAGTGAGGCCATATAATTATGCATGTTAATTGATTTACAGGTAAAATATAACTTCAGTAATGTCAGTTACACCAGATATGTTGGGCTGAAATTTTTCATTCATGAAATATTTCATACACGGGATTTTTTTGTCTTCAACGGGAGGTCGGGAGGAGACCCCTGAAAACGGTATTGTACTCCCGTCGGGAGGTTCACATGTATGAGTTACTGTACAATTTCAGAGAGATCCATACACTTGAACACAAGTTATTGTCTGGAAACTAGAAAAATGCTTGTTTTTTGGCCCCAAATTCATAAACATTTAGGGCAATTACCCCCAAACTCAAACCCAGCTTTCCCTTTGTGATATGGAACCTTGCAGTACAATTTCATAAAGATCCATACACTTACACACAAGTTATTGTCCTGAAACTAGAAAATGCTTGTTTTTTTGCCCCTTTATGGCCCCTAATTCCTCAAACTTCTAGGGAATTACCCCATAAATCAATCCCAGCCTTCCCTTTGTGGTTTGGTACCTTGCAGTACAATTTCAGAGAGATCCATACACTTGAACACAAGTTATGGTCTGGAAACTAGAAAAATGCTTATTTTTGGCCCCTTTTTGGCCCCTTATTCCTAAACGTTGTGGGCAATTACCCCCAAAATCAATTCCAGCTTTCCCTTTGTGATATGGAACCTTGTAGTACAATTTCATAAAGATCCATACACTTACACACAAGTTATTGTCATGAAACTAGAAAAATGCTTGTTTTTTGCCCCTTTTTGGCCCCTAATTCCTAAATTTGGAGGCAATTACCCCCAAAATCAATCCCAGCATTCCCTTTGTGATATGGAACCTTATGGTACAATGTCAGAGAGATCCATACACTTACACACAAGTTATTGTCATGAAACTAGAAAAATGCTTGTTTTTTTTCCCCTTTTTGGCCCCTAATTCCTAAAATTTGGAGGCAATTACCCCCAAAATTAATCCCAGCATTCCCTTTGTGATATGGAACCTTGTGGTACAATGTCAGAGAGATCCATACACTAACACACAAGTTATGTCTGGAAGTTACAAAAATGCTTATTTTTGGCCCCTTTTTGGCCCCTAATTCCTTAACTGTTGGTACCATAACCCCCAAAATCAATCCCCACCTTCCTTTTGTGGTATTGAACCTTATGGTTAAATTTCATAGAGATCCATTCACTTAAACTAAAGTTAGAGTGCGAAAACCAATGTGTCTTCGTACGACGACGCCAACGTCATACCAATATACGACCACAAAATTTTTTTTGCGGTCGTATAAAAACAAGATTGCACTTGAAATCGTGTTAAGCATAAGTCGGGGGACTCAAATTCCAATTATTGGATAACAGGAATTAGGTGTGTCAGATCCAAAAACATTCATGCCTTAAAAACAATCACTGCCAAGCTGCTTATGTAGTAGTTCTGTTCAGTAGTACTTGTGAAAAGTGTGACGAAAATTTTTAAGTTTATTCAACATATTGAAAAATTCAAAAGTATTGACCAACAGGAAGTAGGTGTCTGACAGACCCGAAAAATCATCACATTTTACAAGTCATCACTTTCAAGCTACTGACTAAATATAAATTCATTCTGTACAGTACTACCTGAGAAAAGTGTGACAGAAGTATCGAAAATCAAAATCAAAAATTGAAATATGAAAAGTAAAACACAGCTGACAGATAATTTGATTGCAAGTACATGTACAATGCAGGATCAGCTAAATGTCACGACCATTTTGTTAAAAACAGCAACATCTTTTATAAAAAAATGAATGGGGAATGTGTCCATGGGACACAGATGATGCCCCCCCCCCCCCCCCCCCCCCCCGCGCATATCATATAAAGTTATAAAGGGACATAACTGAAGAAAGGTAAAAGTGACACTACCCAAATTTGTACTGGATCTGAGTTTCGTGGTAATAAGTATTGTGTATAAGTTTCATAACATTTGGTTGAGGCAAACTTAAGTTAGAGAATGGAAAGGAAAAATTCAGCAATTATTCCATTTGTAAAGGGGCAGAACTCTAGAACAGTTAAAGTGATGCCACCAAAATTCAAACTTGATCTGTGTTTTGTGGTGATAAGCATTGTGTATAAGTTTCATAACATTTGGTTAATCACAGGCTCAACAAAAATGAGGAAAAAAATTAATAAAAATATTCCTCTCTATACTATCTTTTGATTGTAAGTAGCTTCTGTCCAAGTTTGGTAAAAATCCAGGATAGTTTATGAATCTAATAAATGTTTTTAAAACTTAAACTGCAGACTGTATGTAATGTTAACTGGAAGAAAAACTAAGTCCATTTATAAGTAAAATACGGAAAAAATGGAACAAAATTTTAACAAAATTTCCTTTTAGATACTAGCTTTTAATTATAAACAAGCTTCTGTCCAAGTTTGGTACAAATCCAGGATAGTTTAAGAAAGTTGTTAAAATTTTAAAAACTTTAACCACAGAGTGAATGTAATGTTAACTGGCAGAAAAACTAAGTCCATTTATAAGTAAAATACGGAAAAAATTCGTAAGGGTTCCGCGGAACCCAGTGTCTCGCCTACTTTTTGCTGTTAATCACAGGCTCAGCAAAAATGAGGAAAAAAATTAATAAAAATATTCCTCTCTATACTATCTTTTGATTGTAAGTAGCTTCTGTCCAAGTTTGGTAAAAATCCAGGATAGTTTATGAATCTAATAAATGTTTTAAAAACTTAAACTGCAGACTGTATGTAATGTTAACTGGAAGAAAAACTAAGTCCATTTATAAGTAAAATACGGAAAAAATGGAACAAAATTTCCTTCTAGATACTAGCTTTTGATCATAAACAAGCTTCTGTCTAAGTTTGGTACAAATCCAGGATAGTTTAAGAAAGTTGTTAAAATTTTAAAAACTTTAACCACAGAGTGAATGTAATGTTAACTGGCAGAAAAACTAAGTCCATTTATAAGTAAAATACGGAAAAAATGGAATTTTTTTTTACAAAATCTACTTCTGGATACTAGCTTTTAATCATAAACAAGCTTCTGTCCAAGTTTGGTACAAATCCAGGATAGTTTAAGAAAGTTGTTAAAATTTTAAAAACTTTAACCACAGAGTGAATGTTATGTTAACTGGCAGAAAAACTAAGTCCATTTATAAGTAAAATACGGAAAAAATGGATTTTTTTTTTTACAAAATTTACTTCTGGATACTATCTTATGATCATAAACAAGCTTCTTTCCAAGTTTGGTAGAAATCCAGGATAGTTTAAGAAAGTTATTAAAATTTTAAAAACTTTAACCACAGAGTGAATGTAATGTTTCCTGGCAGAAAAACTAAGTCCATTTATAAGTAAAATACGGAAAAAATGGAATTTTTTTTTTACAAAATTTACTTTTGAATATTATCTTATGATCATAAACAAGCTTCTGTCCAAGTTTGGTAGAAATCCAGGATAGTTTAAGAAAGTTATTAAAATTTCAAAAACTTTAACCACAGAGTGAATATTTGTGGACGCCGCCGACGACAACGACGACGACGACGGAATGTAGGATCGCTATGTCTCGCTTTTTCGACAAAAGTCGAAGGCTCGACAAAAATGTAATTTTTTTTTTACAAAATTTACTTCTGGATACTATCTTATGATCATAAACAAGCTTCTTTCCAAGTTTGGTAAAAATCCAGGATAGTTTAAGAAAGTTATTAAAATTTCAAAAACTTTAACCACAGAGTGAATGTAATGTTTCCTGGCACAAAAACTAAGTCCATTTATAAGTAAAATACGGAAAAAATGGAATTTTTTTTTACAAAATTTACTTTTGAATATTATCTTATGATCATAAACAAGCTTCTGTCCAAGTTTGGTAGAAATCCAGGATAGTTTAAGAAAGTATTTAAAATTTCAAAAACTTTAACCACAGAATGAATATTTGTGGACGCCGCCGCCGGAATGTAGGATTGTTATGTCTCACTTTTTCGACAAAAGTCGAAGGCTCGACAAAAAGGGTAATGAAATCTCCTGGATGGAGAAGTCACTTCTCTCTCTCACCAAAATCCGATATATATATCATGTATACAAGGCCCTGCAAATATTTCATGCTCATTCAGGACAATGACAAGTCAAGTTATCATTTAAACTCTGTAACATACTAGACTGACACAAATGAAACAAAATATTATAAATTCACATAGAAATGAATGGAAGGTTGTGGAAGCTAGTATTCCTGTGTTTTGAACAAACTGTCCATAGATATTTGTTTCTTTTTGGGGAATAATGTAAAACAATTACCATATGCATCAATAGATACTTCATTACTGGGTGTGCCTTAATAATATTTATTATAACTAACCTTGTAGTGATTTCTTTTGTGGTTCAGTTTAGATGGAGAACTTTCAGACAAACATGTTTGGCATGAGTCTAACCTGTCATTGGAACCACATACACTATCACCTCCTGTAAAAAAAAAATCTTATGTTAATTCATTTTATTTTAGCACATCTTGTAAACAATAAAAGAACAGAGTTCCAATGTACCCCGTGTTGCACATATTTTATCTATCCAAGGTGCAAGGGCAATAACTAAAAAAAGCACTTTTTTTGTTCTTTAAAACTATTTATTAATATCTTAGAGAAATGAAGGCTTCAGAGCAAATGCAATGTGATTTTCATTATAATTAATATTTCCAAGGGGAATAACTCTTTAAAAATATTTGATCAGCACTTAGTTTTCGAAGTGTCAAAGACATTGCTGATATAAACCTATGATATGAGTTTCATAAAATTCTGGTAATAATTGTACACATGAGAAAGCTGACAATGTAACTTTCCATAAAATCAATATTTCCAAGGGGGCTAACTTTTTTAAAAATAATTGATCGGCACTGATTTTTGAACTCGTAAAAGACATTGATGATATAAACCTATAATATAAATTTCATAAAAATCTGGCAAGAATTGTACACATTAGAGCTCTCATAAGGCAATTATCCATATAATTAATATTTCCAAGGGGCATAATTCTTTTAGAAATTATTGATCGTCACTGATTTTCGAACTTGTCAACTACATTGCTAATATTAACCTATGATTTAAGTTTCATAAAATTCTGGCAAGAATTGTACACATGAGAGCGCTAACAATGCAATTTTATATTTATTTAATGTTTTCAAGGGACATAACTCTTAAAAATAATTGAATGGCACTGATTTTCGAACTTGTCAAAGACATTGTTGATATAAACCTATGATATAAGTTTCATAAAAATCTGGCAAGAATTGAACACATGAGAGCGCTAACTATGCAATTTTCCATATAATTAATGTTTCCAAGGGCCATTACTCTTTTAAAAATAATTGATCTGCACTGATTTTCGAACTTGTCCAAGACATTCAGGACGGACGGAAGGTATTTCTATGTCCCCTGCAACGTGTTGCGAGGGGGACAATAATATCCATCATTTACCCAATATTTGTAAATCCAAACTGCTATTTCATTAGCCCTTAAATGATGATTTTCACCATATTTTAGCATTTTGCCTTTTATCTTGAAAACTATATTAGAACCAACTGGTCATGCATATGTTATATCTGACAAAATTATTTTTCTGATTCTGTGAGTACTTAAAGAGTTTTATCAAAATTCTCCCAACGTACTGCACTTGTATATTTTATAATCAAATTCAAATCATTTAAATTGTAAAGGCATCTAATCCACATAACAAAAGAAGGCAATGAATAAAGACAACAATTAATTAAGAAATAGTTTCTTTTATTAAGTAAAAAAACTAAATGTTCTTGTCTGCAAGATTGTAATTGAGTAACTTCCTGGACTATTTCCTGTCAAAAAAGCATTGAAAATATCCGAATGTGCATGGTTTTGACAAAAGTTTCCGGAATATTCATATCCTATATTGCTAATATATTCTTATATCTTGTATCCGATATTCTATTACACGATAAAATTTACATTAAATATTTAGGAAAAAGTTTGGTGTTTTGAAATAATATTACAATAACGATATATTCCTTTTGCCGACATCCCATTTAGTGGGGTCTACTGTATATTTATTTTAATATATATTAACACACATACAAGTATCTGTGGTAGCCTTATTGAACGATTATTGCTTACCATCTTGACTACCACATATGTTATCCAGACAGGAGATGTCTGAATCATTAGAACTTGGCACACTACAGTTGTCACAACCATCAGCACCTGATGAATAACCACAATCACTTCCTCCTTTCTTTTCTCCTGATTGATTACTCCGACAACTTTCCATTGAAGCCAAGGTAGTATTGGAATTGTGGTCACCATAGATACTACATTTGTCTTTACAAGACTTGTGAGAAGACTTATCTTTACTTCTCTCCTTATCACACTGTGCAAAATAATATAAAAAGTAATAAAATAAACATTAACAGTACAGCAGAGAACATTATCAACTTCTATCTCAAATGTTGCATTAAATAAGTGTATCAAGCTTTGAGTCAGGCAAAATTTCATTAGCAACTTGTCTGCTCTAGTGTAAAATGGGTGTCATGGTTATGATTTTGAAGGACAGGCCACAAATCTTCATATTATATATTATAAGATATTACTGTTTCAATGTTAAACATCAATAACAAGATTGCTAGAGTAGCCACTTTACTGGAATTGTCCTTATCACTTACTGTGGATTCATTTATATTGATTTGGTAGAATGAAGAAAAGTTGTAGTTTCGTGGATATTTCATTTCGTGGTTTTGCCAAAAATCTGATAACAAATTTGTATTTTGTCAAACATTTAAATTTGTGGTTTACATATACCCACAAAATCCACAAAAATTGATATCCCACGAATAAAAATGAACTCACATATATTATTCTTTGAAAATAAATTGTTAAGTTGTTTATTACTGCATAAATCTTTAATGATAATGATGTTGATGTGAACACAAGCTGCATCTCTGGACATAACAATCCAATTGTACTTGTTCTGCTTTTTATTTATGTCATATTATATTATTATTGTGCAATGTTTCATGTTTGTTGTTTATATTGTGTATTTATCTGATTATAATTGTTGCTTGTAAATGTCTCTTGTGGGACCTGGATTGGAATAATAAAATATTTGAATATTTGAATTTGTATATTTCCAAGGTGAGAATAATAAATGAACACTGATTTTCCAATTCATCAAAGGTATTACTGATCATGCTGATATATTAACATAAATTTGTTTTTACTTGAAGGAGAATGTAGATGTGAGAGGGGTGACAATATAGATGTTCCAAAAAAATATACATTTCCAAGGAGCATAACTCCCCCAAAAATTTTCAAACCTCACCAACTTTCCAACTTATCTTGAGATATTGCTGATGTTAACTTTTGACATAAACTTTATCAAACTTCAATAAGAAATAAAGGCATTAGAGCATTTACAAAATTTATTTTTCCAAAGTCTCATAAAAACAGTCAGTTTTCAAATTCTTTGCAGATTGCAGATATTACTTATGAAAACCTTGGACATCCAACTTCCATTAATAAAATTTAATGAGAAATGTTGGCAGGAGAGCCCTAACAATATTGATTTTCCATAGATAATTAAATTTCCTACAAAAGTTCAATCAGCACTGATTTTGGATCTCATTAGTGTTATTATAGATGTAGACCTTTAGACATAGATTTCACCAAGCTAAAATGATGAGTAAAGGCCTGAGAGCCCCTGCAACATTAAATTCTTCGTATTACTAACATTTTTAAAGGTCAAATATCCGGCAAAATGATTGACCAGCCCAGATTTTCATCAGAGATATTTCTGATGTTAAACTTTGAAATAAAATTCAAGAACTGTAGTTATTAGAGAACTTACAATGTTTGACAAACAGATGGACAGAGGGATTGACAATATAGTTTCTAAATCCTTGCTCCATTTAATGGTGGGGGGAATACAAATGTTCTTATAAAATGAACTGTATATAGGAACACTATGAATGATGGCAATACCTTATTCACTATCTACATAATCATATTTAAACACTATGAATGATGGCAATACCTTATTCACTATCTACATAATCATATTTAAACACTATGAATGATGGTCATACCTTATTCACTATCTACATAATCATATTTAAACACTATGAATGATGGCAATACCTTATTCACTATCTACTTAATCATATTTAAACACTAGGAATGATGGCAATACCTTATTCACTATCTACATAATCATATTTAAACACTATGAATGATGGCAATACCTTATTCACTATCTACTTAATCATATTTAAACACTATGAATGATGGCAATACCTTATTCACTATCTACTTAATCATATTTAAACACTATGAATGATGGCAATACCTTATTCACTATCTACTTAATCATATTTAAACACTATGAATGATGGCAATACCTTATTCACTATCTACTTAATCATATTTAAACACTATGAATGATGGCAATACCTTATTCACTATCTACTTAATCATATTTAAACACTATGAATGATGGCAATACCTTATTCACTATCTACATAATCATATTTAAACACTATGAATGATGGCAATACCTTATTCACTATCTACATAATCATATTTAAACACTATGAATGATGGCAATACCTTATTCACTATCTACATAATCATATTTAAACACTATGAATGATGGCAATACCTTATTCACTATCTACTTAATCATATTTAAACACTATGAATGATGGCAATACCTTATTCAGTATCTACATAATCATATTTAAACACTATGAATGATGGCAATACCTTATTCAGTATCTACTTAATCATATTTAAACACTAGGAATGATTACCATACCTATTTCACTATCAACTTAATCATATTTAAACACAAGGAATGACGACCATACCTTATTCAGTATCTACTTAAATCATATTTAAACACAAGGAATGACGACCATACCTTATGAAGTATCTACTTAATTTATATTTAAATACAAGGACTTATGCTGTATCTACTTACTTCACATTTAGAGTTATCATTGTCAATCTCAACTGCAATGTTTTCCTTTTCAGCAATCTGAGATGACTTGGCTTTCTTCTTTTTTCTCTTTTGTCTTTTCTGTTCCCGTCTTTGTTCCTTAGCTCTTTCCTCTTCCAACAATTCCTCATACATCAATTCTAAGTTTGACACACCTTGCTTTTTCTCTAATGCCACCTGTTCAATAATAATTGATAAATTGAACTTATCACAAACTTTAACATGTAAACTAAGCAAAAGTTTTTAAGTTGATCATGACTGAGGGGCAGGGCCAAATAATAATATGGAAATGAGATGTGCCAGTTCTCAACTGCATACCAAATATCACTGACCTACCACTAGTGGATCCTTTTAAACTGAGACATTGTTGACACTGCTGCGGCTGGATACATTACGCCCGAGTTACATTTTTTTCAATTTCATTTAGGCGAAACAAAAACATGTTAATTTGACCCATGTATATTTCCCTGCATTTGTCAGAGTTTTGTCTGTTTAAAATGTTTCAGTCAGTATATGTGTAAGCAACAAGTAAACATTTAGTATGTGAACACTTTTCACCCTAAAGGTTAAATAAAATAAAACATAATCAGTCTGATGATAAACCAACATTTTAGCTGCCAATCATGGTGACCAGAATGAGCAGAACAAGTGAAACTGCGAGCTACTGCTCACTGATGATACCCCAGGCCAAATATTTCGGTAAACAGAAAGTTGTTGAGTGATGAATCTGAAAACACATCAGACGGTATAGCTGACTAATATAAACCCTGAAACCAAATTTCAGAAATCCTTATGATGTAGTTCCTGAGAAAGATGTGACAAAAAATATTTATGGGACGGATGGACGGACTGACGGATGGACAGACAGACAAAGGTAAAACAGTATACCCCCACTTTTTTAAAGCGGGGGTATAATGATTACAATCATAATTCTAAAACATAATATACAAAATGAAATGAAAATAAATTAAACAAAATATACATGGTTTATATTTAATAGATTTATATTTAATATTAAAATAAATAAAACAAGTGAAACTGTGACCTACTGCTCACTGATCATGCTAATGATACCCCGCCCAAATATTTCTGTAAACAGGAAGTTGTTGAGTGATGAATCTGAAAACGCATCAGACGGTATAGCTGACTTATATAAACCCTGGAACCAAATTTCAGAAATCCTAATGATGTAGTTCCTGAGAAAGATGTGACAAAAAATATTCATGGGACGGATGGACGGACTGACGGATGGACGGACAGACAAAGGTAAAACAGTATACCCCCACTTTTTTAAAGCGGGGGTATAATGATTACAATCATAATTCTAAAACATAATATACAAAATGAAATGAAAATAAATTAAACAAAATATACATGGTTTATATTTAATAGATTTATATTTAATATTAAAATAAATAAAACAAGTGAAACTGTGACCTACTGCTCACTGATCATGCTAATGATACCCCGCCCAAATATTTCTGTAAACAGGAAGTTGTTGAGTGATGAAAATGAAAACGCATCAGACGGTATAGCTGACTTATATAAACCCTGGAACCAAATTTCAGGAATCATTGTATTGTAGTTCATGAGAAAAATGTGACGAAAATTTTCAACTTGGCTACTTGTGTGTAAAATGATGTAAGTGTTTGGTAAATAGGAAGTTGTTGAGTGATGAATCTGAAAACGCATCACATGGTATAGCTGACTTATATAAACCCTGTACCAAATTTCAGAAATCCTTGTATTGAAGTTCCTGAGAAAGATGTGACGAAAATTATTCATGGGACGGATGGACGTACTGATGGATGGACAGACAGAGGTAAAACAGTATACCCCCACTTTTTAAAAGCGGGGGTATAATAAGTACTTGGCAATTATAAATCAAAGTGATCTGAAATCACTGATGGAAAGATTGGAAGAATTGTATGTATAATTTCAATCATATTCTATTTTTCCATAGCAGTGGTGGTGGACAAGAAAAAGTTTCTATAGCACTATTGCATATTTGTAAGTTACATTACTGCAGATTTTTTTAGAAAGATAAGCAACTTGACAGTGCATAAAATAGCTTAATAGAGGTCAATGTCGGTTGGTCACTAATTTGCCTAATAACTTCTTTTAAATTGCAACTTAATATTTATATTTTTTGAAACAGACGAAATTAACTATTAAATTATTGTAGTTTCTCAGTAAACCTGGGACCATTGGATAAAGAGACTTAAAACCAAGTCCTTTTTTTATCTCCTAAAATTTACATTTATCTTATTTTTTGTTTAATGCAGTGTAAATATAAGTTATATATAGGTAAATGATTAAAATCTTTCATCTATATTCAATTTTATTAAAGAAATGCACATTTAATATGTATGTTAACCATCGATTACACATGAAGACAGAGACCACCCAATGACACTGACCTATATATATCAAACATCTATCTGATACTAATGAGGTCAAGTTATTGTGTATTGAGTGGTCTCTCATGTTATGTATAAACTCAATAGTTATGTAATTTGGTCAATTATGATTGGCATTAAAGAGGAGGGGGTCTATCTAAAATTCCAATTATTCCCCCACCCTTTATGTCTTATTGTTCTTTGATCATAACAGTTGTCAATCAATACTCTTACTTAATTAAAAAGACAAAACTGGACAGTAAATTGAACTAGAGGCTCTCAAGAGCCTGTGTCGCTCACCTGTATTTACTGATGCTTTGGAAATCATGTAAAATAAGGTTAAAATCATAATTAATAGTATTAGATATTAGATATTATAATGATATCTAAGATAATAACAAACTAGAACTAGAGAGCCTGTGTCACTCACCTGATTCTACTTTGGTTTTGGAAATCATGTAAAAATAGATTAAAATCATAACAGATACCCTAATAATGAGTGAGGCCAAATTTGGTTTAATATTGGTCCTGTAATTTAATAAAAAATCCTGGTGGCCATCTTGAACAGTAAATCGGCAAAAAAGTAGCAACACTTCATCAGCACCTCATAAGAAACATTTATGCCATGTTTTGGTTTCATTCCATTCAGTGCACCTCTAGAAGAAGCATTTGTATGTATTTCCCATAGGGTCTTATGTTAAAGGAAGTCCCCCTATTGGCGGCCATCATGGATGAAGGATCAGCTTCAAAGTAACAAAACTTAGTCAGCACCTCATAAAGAACATTCATGCCATGTTTGGTTTCAATCCATTCAGTATGTGGTTCTCTAAAAGAAGATATTTGTATGTATTGTCCATAGGGTCCTTTGTTAAACATTGTCCCCATCTGGCGGCCATCATGGATGAAGGATCAGCTTCAAAGTAACAACACTTGGTCAGCACCTCAAAAGGAACATGCATGCCATGTTTGGTTTCATTCCATTCAATGGTTCTCTAAAAGAAAACATTTGTATGTATTTCTCATAGGGTCCTATGTTAAACTAAGTCCTCCGCTGGCGGCCATCTTAGATTATGGATCAGCTTCAAAGTAACAACACTTGGTCAGCACCTCATAAGGAACATTCATGCCATGTTTGGTTTCATTCCATTCAGTGGTTCTCTAAAAGAAGACGTTTGTATGTATTTCCCATAGGGTCCCATGTTAAACTAAGTCCCCCGCTGGCGGCCATCTTGGATTATGGATCGGCTTCAAAGTAACAACACTCGGTCAGCACCTCATAAGGAACATTCATGCCATGTTTGGTTTCATTCCGTTCGGTGGTTCTCTAAAAGAAAACATTTGTATGTATTTCTCATAGGGTCCCATGTTAAACTAAGTCCCCTGCTGGCAGCCATCTTGGATTATGGATTAGCTTCAAAGTAACAACACTCGGTCAGCACCTCATAAGAAACATTCATGCCATGTTTGGTTTCATTCCATTCAGTGGTTCTCTAAAAGAAGACATTTGTATGTATTTCCCATAGGGTCCAATGTTAAACTAAGTCCCCTGCTGGCGGCCATCTTGGATTATGGATCGGCTTCATAGTAACAACACTTGGTCAGCACCTCATAAGGAACATTCATGCCATGTTTGGTTTCATTCCATTCAGTGGTTCTCTAAAAAAAGACATTTGTATGTATTTTCCATAGGGTCCTATGTTAAACTAAGTCCCCCACTGGCGGCCATCTTGGATAATGGAGCAGCTTCAAATTACCAACACTCGGTCAGCACCTCATAAGGAACATTCATGCCATGTTTGGTTTCATTCCATTCAGTGGTTCTCTAAAAGAAGACATTTGTATGTATGCCAAGTGATGAGAAAAGCTGACTTGGCCCTTCGGGCCAGGTGAGCTAAAAAATGCAAAATTTCTGTAATATTACTAACTCAGGGCAGCAACCCAACAACGGGTTGTCGGATTCGTCTGAAAATTTCAAGGCAGATAAATCTCAATCTGATGAACATTTATGTCACCTGTAAGATTTGCTCTAAATGCTTTAGTTTCAGAGATATAAACCAAAAACTGCATTTTACCCCTATGTTCTATTTTTAACCAAGTCTGCCATGATGGTTGGAAGGCGGGGTCATCGGACAAATTTTTTAAACTAGATACCCTAATAATGATTATGGCCAAGTATGGTTAAATTTGTCTCAGTAGTTTCGGAGAAGAAGATTTTTGTAAAAGATAACAAAAATTTACGAAAAATTGTTAAATAAACTGCTTCGCTGAGCGCAGCTAGATACGCCCGCAGAGGTCCAACCCTGAACAGTTGGGACAAAAATGGACACAATATTCAAGCTTGATTCAGGTCCGAATTTGGATTGTAATTAAATATTTGACATATTATAGGTTTCTGAATAAATGCGGTCAAAGATCTTGAAATTGGTTATATGAATTGAATTTATATTCAATTAAAGATTTCTTGCTGTTGTGCAATACTTAGTAAATCTGTTGTCAGATTATAAACAAATAAAGTTCAATTAATTCTCAATGTCATATAAGAAATTTATGAAAATAACTAGAGGCTCTAAAGAGCCTGTGTTGCTCACCTTGGTCTATGTGAATATTAAACAAAGGACGCAGATGGATTCATGACAAAATTGTGTTTTGGTGATGGTGATGTGTTTGTACATCTTAATTTACTGAACATTTTTCCTGCTTACAATTATCTCTATCTATAATTAACTTGGCCCAGTAGTTTCAGAGGAGAAGATTTTTGTAAAAGATTACTAAGATTTACGAAAAAATGGTTAAAAATTGACTATAAAGGGCAATAACTCCTAAAGGGGTCAACTGACAATTTCGGTCATGTTGACTTATTTGTAGATCTTACTTTGACGACATTTATTGTTTTTTACAGTTTATCTCTATCTATAACAAGAAATGATTGTAACAGGATGCTGTTACGAAGTCTCCCAAACGAAGCTCCCATAATTCGTAATTCCCATGGTCGCCTGACATTGAGCAAAGTCCAGTGAAAATTGGTTTGGTCCAGTAAAGTTATATGCATTAGCGATGCCTGGGGACTAACCCTGTATATCATTCAAATCATCTTGGCATGACAAACCAGAATATATATGGTTTAGGGGTGGGGATCTCGACCATTTACAAGATATTAGAACTTTCTCAAATGGCAGGGGGTCGGGATGACCCCTGGGGACTAACCCTGTATATCATTCAAACCATCTTAGCATGACAAACCATAATATATATGGTTTAGGGGTGGGGATCTCGACCATTTACAAGATATTATAACTTTCTCAAATAGCAGGGGGTCGGGATGACCCCTGGGGACTAACCCTGTATATCATTCAAACCATATTAGCATGACAAACAAGAATATATATGGTTTAGGGGTGGGGATCTTGACCACTTACAAGATATTAGAACTTTCTTGAATGGCATGGGGTGGGGGTGACCCCTGGGGACTAACCCTGTATTTCATTTCATGTGCTTTATCATGACAAACCAGAATATATATGGTTTAGGGGTGGGGATCTTGACCACTTACAAGATATTAGAACTTTTTCAAATGGCAGGGGGTCGGGATGACCCCTAGGGACTAACCCTGTATATCATTCAAACCATCTTAGCATGACAAACCAGAATATATATGGTTTAGGGGTGGGGATCTCGACCATTTACAAGATATTAGAACTTTTTCAAATGGCAGGGGGTGGGGATGACCCCTGGGGACTAATCCTTATATCATTCAAACCATCTTAGCATGACAAACCAGAATATATATGGTTTAGGGGTGGGGATCTTGACCACTTACAAGGTATTAGAACATTCTTAAATGGCAGGGGGTGGGGGTGACCCCTGGGGACTAACCCTGTATTTCATTTAATGGGTTTTATCATTTAGAACATTTTCAATTAAAAAGATTGTGTCTATCACAAACGGTTTTCAATTTATAATCATTTGAAAATTTAAAAAAATAAAATCCCATAGGGTTCTATAGTAAAACCCTCTTTTGTTTTTGCCCCTCAAAGTACCCCTTTATAAACCCCATTGCACAAACAAAATCCTGATTGCACCACTAGACATGTTAGTCTAACATATTGTGAAACCCTAAGTTAATCTGACAAGCGGTTTTGGAGAACGGGTGCGGACAAGTTCAAATTTAAAAGCGGCGGAAGAGGAAGAGGAAGAGGAAGAGGAAGAAGAATAATAATAATAATAAGAACTGAGCAAAAACAATAAGTCTTCCCAAACTTCGTTTGGGAGACTTAATAATATTCAAGATAATAACCAAAAACAGCAAAATTACCTTAAAATTACCAATTCAGGGGCAGCAACCCAACAACGGGTTGTCCGATTCATCTGAAATTTTAAGGCAGATAGATCTTGACATGATGAACAATTTTACTTCATGTCAGATTTGCTTTAAATGCTTTGGTTTTTGAGTTAAAAGCCAAAAACTGAATTTTACCCCCATGTTCTATTTTTAGCCGTGGCGGCCATCTTGGTTGGTTGACCAGGTCACGCCACACATTTTTAAAACTAGATAACCAAATGATGATTGTGGCCAAGTTTGGTTTAATTTGGCCACGTAGTTTCAGAGGAGAAGATTTTTGTAAAAGATTACTAAGATTTACGAAAAATTGTTAAAAATTGACTATAAAGGGCAATAACTCCTAAAGGGGTCAACTGACCATTTCAGTCATGTTGACTTATTTGTTAATCTTACTTTGCTGAACATTATTGCTGTTTACAGTTTATCTCTATCTATAATAATATTCAAGATAATAACCAAAAACAGCAAAATTTCCTTAAAATTACCAATTCAGGGGCAGCAACCCAACAACAGGTTGTTCGATTCATCTGAAAATTTCAGGGCAGATAGATCTTGACCTGATAAACAATTTTACTTCATGTCAGATTTGCTCTAAATGCTTTGGTTTTTGAGTTATAAGCCAAAAACTGCATTTTACCCCTATGTTTTATTTTTAGCTGTGGCGGCCATCTTGGTTGGTTAGGCCGGGTCACGCCACACATTTTTTAAACTAGATACCCCAATGATGATTGTGGCCAAGTTTGGTTTAATTTGGCCCAGTTGTTTCAGAGGAGAAGATTTTTGTAAAAGATTACTAAGATTTACGAAAAATGGTTAAAAATTGACTATAAAGGGCAATTACTCCTAAAGGGGTCAACTGACCATTTCGGTTATATTGACTTATTTGTAAATCTTACTTTGCTGAACATTATTGCTGTTTACAGTTTATCTCTATCTATAATAATATTCAAGATAATAACCAAAAACAGCAAAATTTCCTTAAAATTACCAATTCAGGGGCAGCAACCCAATAACAGGTTGTTCGATTCATCTGAAAATTTCAGGGCAGATAGATCTTGACCTGGTGAACAATTTTACCCCACGTCAGATTTGCTCTTAATGCTTTGGTTATGAGTTATAAGCCAAAAACTGCATTTTACCCCTATGTTCTATTTTTAGCAATGGCGACCATCTTGGCAGGTTGGCGGGGTCATCGGACACATTTTTTAAACTAGATACTTGAATGATGATTGTGTTTAAGTTTGGGTGCATTTGGCCCAGTAGTTTCAGAGGAGAAGATTTTTGTAAAAGTTTACGGACGACGGACGCAAAGTGATGAGAAAAGCTCACTTGACCTTTCAGGTCAGGTGAGCTAAAAAGGGAGCTTACATGAATAGATATAAACAATTCACCAAAGTTTCATGAGAATTGGTGACAGCATTTTTGAGTTATTGTTCGAAAACTGGAAAATCCCCCCTTTTTAATGAATAAAACCCCATAACTCAGAAATGTAAAATTTATAAAATTCTAAAGGGAGCTTACATCAATACATACAAACAATTCACCAAAGTTTCATTAGAATTGCTGAAAGAATTTTTGAGTTTTTGTCCGAAAACTGGAAAATCCCCCCTTTTTTTATGGATAAAACCCTGTAACTCGGAAACGTAAAATCTAAAATTTATAAAAAACGAAAGGGAGCTCACGTCAATAGATATATACAATTCACCAAAGTTTTATGCAAATTGGTTAAAGCATTTTTGAGTTAATGTTCGACATGTTGACGACGGACAGACGGACAGACAGACGGACGGACGGACGGACAGAGGTATACCATAATACGTCCCGTAAACGGGCGTATAAAAATGACTATAAAGGGCAATAACTCCTAAAGGGGTCGACTGACAATTTTGGTCATGACGACTTATTTGTCAGGCCTCTACAATAACTTTTTTTTCAACTTGTCCAGTAGGACAAGTACATACCAAAACTTACTTGTTCGAATGAAATTGTAACTTGTCCAAAAAAATCTTAATAATAACCTTTTTTGCATTTTAAGTTGATCCAAGGAACAAAATGAATTAAAACAATAGAACAGAGTTTGATTTATATCTTTTGAAATACTATTCAAAAATATGAGTCGAATACAACTGAATCTAGTCATGTCACAGGACTTAGGTTCTACATGTAGTTCATCAATGCCAATGTCTCATCAGATTCTGCACATGAGGCACCGTCTGATAGGGCTGTCAATGTATACTCACTGGATTTGTATCCTGGTTTTTTTAAAGTTGAAAAAAGTTTATTCAAATGCAATCAATAAAAAAAAAGATGAGGTATAATTGCCAATGAGACAACTCTCTGCAAGAGACCAAATGACACATAAATTAACAACTATAGGTCACCGTATTGCAAATATTGTTTTTTTCTACATATGATCAAATATGATTTTGTGAATTTAAAGGTAAATAATTTTTCATTTTTATCTAAAAAATATTTTTGTTAAAAAAATTACCGGTATGTTATTTATTATAAAGCAACAGAATAAGGTAGGAAAACGAGGTACTGATTTGTCTTGGTCCCGAAATGTCTCCTGCGTTGCCAAACTGTCTACTAATCATGTCTATTAAATATGTCTCCTATGGTGCCAAACTGTCTATTAAACATGTTAAACTTGGAGCCGAATCGTTTCTGAGCTTGTGACGAACTGTCTTGTAAAGTTACCTTATCTACAAAGCGCATCGCTGATTCGGATCAATAAGACTGGTTTCCGAGAATAGTATGCATTTTACCTGTTAATAAAATGCTCCGCAGGGCGCAGCTTGATACGACCGCAGAGGTCGAACCCTGAACAGTTGGGGCAAGTATGGACACAACATTCAAGCTTGATACAGCTCTGAATTTGGATTGTGATTAAATATTTGACACAGCATAGGTTTCTGACACAGAATGAATGTGGTCTAAGAACTTAAAAATTTTAAATTGGACATTCACCTATTATGGTCCAATATCCAAAATCTAAATACATGGTTAGATTCAGCATATCAAAGAACCCCAAGAATTCAATTTTTGATGAAATCAAACAAAGTTTAATTTTGGACCCCAATTTGGACCAACTTGAAAACTGGGCCCATAATCAAAAATCTAAATACATGTTTAGATTCAGCATATCAAAGAACCCTAAAAATTCAATTTTTGTTAAAATCAAACTAAGTTTAATTTTGGACCCTTTGGACCTTAATGTAGACCAATTTGAAAACGGAACCAAAAATTAAGAATCTATATACACGGTTAGATTCGGCATATCAAAGAACCCCAATAATTCAATTTTTGATGAAATCAAACAAAGTTAAATTTTGGACCCTTTTGACCTCAATGTGGACAAAGTTTATAACGGGGCCCAAAAATCAAAAATCTAAATACATGGTTAGATTCAGCATATCAAAGAACCCCAAGAATTCAATTTTTGATGAAATCAAACAAAGTTTAATTTTGGACCCTTTTGATCTCAATGTGGACAAAAATGATAACAGGGCCCAAAAATCAAAAATCTAAATACATGGTTAGATTCAGCATATCAAAGAACCCCATATATTCAATTTTTGTTGAAATCAAACAAAGTTTAATTTTGGACCCCGATTTGGACCAACTTGAAAACTGGGCCCATAATCAAAAATCTAAATACATGTTTAGATTCAGCATATCAAAGAACCCTAAAAATTCAATTTTTGTTAAAATCAAACTAAGTTTAATTTTGGACCCTTTGGACCTTTATGAAGACCAATTTGAAAACAGAACCAAAAATTAAGAATCTAAATACACGGTTAGATTCGGCATATCAAAGAACCCCAATAATTCAATTTTTGATGAAATCAAACAAAGTTAAATTTTGGACCCTTTGGACTTCAATGTGGACCAATTTAAAAACGGGGCCCAAAATCCAAAAACTTAATACACGGTTAGATTCAGCATATTACAGAACCCCATATATTCAATTTTTGTTGAAATCAAACAAAGTTTAATTTTGGACCCCGATTTGGACCAACTTGAAAACTGGGCCCATAATCAAAAATCTAAATACATGGTTAGATTCAGCATATCAAAGAACCCCATATATTCAATTTTTGTTGAAATCAAACAAAGTTTAATTTTGGACCCCGATTTGGACCAACTTGAAAACTGGGCCCATAATCAAAAATCTAAATACATGGTTAGATTCAGCATATCAAAGAACCCCATATATTCAATTTTTGATGAAATCAAACAAAGTTTAATTTTGGACCCTTTTGATCTCAATGTGGACAAAGTTGATAACGGGGCCCAACAATCAAAAATCTAAATACATGGTTAGATTCAGCATATCAAAGAACCCCATATATTCAATTTTTGTTGAAATCAAACAAAGTTTAATTTTGGACCCCGATTTGGACCAACTTGAAAACTGGGCCCATAATCAAAAATCTAAATACATGGTTAGATTCAGCATATCAAAGAACCCCATATATTCAATTTTTGTTGAAATCAAACAAAGTTTAATTTTGGACCCCGATTTGGACCAACTCGAAGACTGGGCCCATAATCAAAAATCTAAATACATGGTTAGATTCAGCATATCAAAGAACCCCATATATTCAATTTTTGTTGAAATCAAACTAAGTTTAATTTTGGACCCTTTGGACCTTTATGTAGACCAATTTGAAAACAGAACCAAAAATTAAGAATCTAAATACACGGTTAGATTCGGCATATCAAAGAACCCCAATAATTCAATTTTTGATGAAATCAAACAAAGTAAAATTTTGGACCCTTTGGACCTCAATGTGGACCAATTTAAAAACGGGGCCCAAAATCCAAAAACTTAATACACGGTTAGATTCAGCATATTAAAGAACCCCAAGAATTCAAGAATAAAACCCTATTGAAATTGATCAAGAAATAAGCAATTTATAGGAAGTATCTTCTTTTGCACAATACTGTGCAATTGATTATTTCTTGCTATTGCGCAATACTGTACAATTGACAATTTCTTGCTATTGCGCAATATTGTGCTATTGGATATTTCTTGCTATTGCGCAATACTGTGCAATTGAAGATTTCTTGCTATTGCGCAATACTGTGCAATTGAAGATTTCTTGCTATTGTGCAATACTGTGCAATTGAAAATTTCTTGCTATTGCACAATACTTATAATATAATAATTTACACATCCTGTTTGGTGTGTATCTCCTACCATATCATTATTATTTGCTTTTAAATATAAATCAGAAATAACCAACTTAAAATGGAAAATTTTAAAAGAAAAAAAAAAAGGAAAAAAAGAAAAAAAGAAATCCCCCCCCAAAATTTTTTGAACCCCCTTATGATTCATCACCCCAAACTCAATCTCAGCCTTCCCTTTGTGGTATGGTACCTTGCAGTACAATTTCAGAGAGATCCATACACTTGAACACAAGTTATTGTCTGGAAACTAGAAAAATGCTTATTTTTGGCCCCTTTTTGGCCCCCAATTCCTAAACGTTTCGGGCAATTACCCCCAAACTCAATTCCAGCTTTCCCTTTGTGATATGGAACCTTGTAGTACAATTTCAGAAATATCCAAGCACTTACACACAAGTTATTGTCATGAAACTAGAAAAATGCTTGTTTTTTGCCCCTTTTTTGGCCCCTAATTCCTAAAATTTTGAGGCAATTACCCCCAAAATCAATTACAGCCTTCCCTTTGTGATATGGAACCTTGTGGTACAATGTCAGAGAGATCCATACACATACACACAAGTTATTGTCTGGAAGTTACAAAAATGCTTATTTTTGGCCCCTTTTTGGCCCCTAATTCCTTAACTGTTGGTACCATAACCCCCAAAATCAATCCCAACCTTCCTTTCATGGTATTGAACCTTATGGTAAAATTTCATGGAGATCCATTCACTTAAACTAAAGTTAGAGTGCGAAAACCAATGTGTCTTCGGACGACGCCAGACGACGCCGGACGACGACGACGACGACGACGACGACGCCAACGTCATACCAATATACGACCAAAAAATTTTCAATTTTTGCGGTCGTATAAAAAGTACCTGACAAAGAACCAGTTTTAAATTATCGATTGCAAGTAAACATGTCTTGTTTTCATCCTCTTTTCTTGTTTTTTGTTTATAATTACTTTGTTCATCAAAGTTGGATTAAATTTACTTTCTGCAGAATAATTTTACTTGTCCCGTCGGACAAGCTTGATATAGTTTTTACTTGTCCGACCCTTTTTCCCTCTGGTACCGGACAATCGGACAAGCGTTATTGTCGAGCCCTGTTTGTAGATCTTACTTTGCTGAACGTTATTGCTGTTTACAGTTTATCTCTATCTATACTAATATTCAAGATAATAACCAAAAACTGCAAAATTTCCTTAAAATCACCAATTCAGGGGCAGCAACCCAACAACAGGTTGTCAGATTTGTCTGAAAATTTCAGGGCAGATAGATCTTGACCTGATAATCAGTTTTACCCCCATGTCAGATTTACTCTAAATGCTTTGGTTTCAGAGATATAAGCCAAAATCTACATTTTACCCCTATGTTCTATTTTTAGCCATGGCGGCCATCTTGGTAGGTTGGCGGGTTAATCGGACACATTTTTTAAACTAGATACCTTTAATAAGATTTTTGTAAAAAGCTAACGACGACGGACGACGAGGACGACGGACGACGGACGCCAAGTGATGAGAAAAGATCACTTGGCCCTTCGGGCCAGGTGAGCTAAAAAAGTAATGACTATTATTCTTGAAAAAATGCTCTACATTAAGATGTTACCAAATTTTTTACAGTTCATTTGTGCATATGTACACAGACATTAGAACAATTGGGAACTATATGTCAGTGTCTATAGGTTTAGTTACTTAATTAGTAGCAAATCTGTCTACTTTCTGTTTGGGAGGCCAGTGCCTTAGGAAAGAATTGGAACAAGTTCCAATCTTTCCAAAAATATATGTTATGACCATTGTTTTTTACTCTGGTTCTTTACTAAACATATAGATTTACTGGACAGGGCCTATATTTATTGTTATCATAAGTTAATTGTTAATACAGGTAATAAGTCATGTTCATAAATGTTATTCACTTACAAGCTTTTGAATGTTGTCAAAGCACGAACAACAAGTGAAACTGCGAGCTTCTGCTCACTGATAATACCCCCGCCCAAATATTTCGGTAAACAGGAAGTTGTTGAGTGATGAATCTGAAAACGCATCACACTGTAGAGCTGACTCATATAAACCCTGAAACCAAATTTCAGAAATCCTTGTAATGTAGTTCCTGAGATAAATGTGACGAAAATTTTCAACTAATTGGATGTCATGTGTAAAATGATGTAAGTGTTCGGTAAACAGTAAGTTGTTGAGGGATGAATCTGAAAACGCATCACACGGTATAGCTGACTTATTTAAACCCTGAAACCAAATTTCAGAAATCCTTATGATGTAGGTCCTGAGAAAAAAGCAATGAAAAATATTCATGGGACGGACGGATGGATGGATGGATGGATGGACGGAAGGGTGGACAGACAGAGGTAAAACAATATACCCCCACTTTTTTAAAGCAGGGGTATAAAAAGCACAAAATATAAATAAATAATAAAAATTACAGAAGCACTATGGGTGCATAAGCAGAGTTGCTATCTTAATGGATTTGAAGTAGAAGAAACAGATTTTTGTGTCAAGGACACTGAAGACTGTTAAGTCTGCTGACAATCAACATCTAATTTGTAGAAACAAACAAAAAATGCTCAAATTTCAGTCTATTACTTGCAGTTGTAAACTTAACCTTTGACCTAGAAACTTAAAAACCAATTGAGGACGTTTTTGTTCCCAACGACCATTACCCACAAAAGATACGCAAAGACCAGATTTAAGGCTATAAAAATCTTGTCCAAAAACAAACTTTTCCTAAAAATTTCAGTCTATTTATAGGTATTGTGGCCTTGACCTTTGACTACAGTGAAAGTACTTTTATTCGTGGGGTACTAATTTTCATGGTTTTTGTGAATGGCTTTATCCACGAATTTAAGTGTCCAACGAAATATAACAACTGCTGTCTAAATCTAAAAAAAAAATTGTCATTTAAGGGCAATAACTCCTATAAGAAGTTGTCTGACAGTTCTGACAGTTTTGACGTATATGGACAATTGGTAGAGCTCAACATTCTGAACATTTTTGCCCCTGTCAGATTTTCCCTATTTCATGTATTTATAACGGTTTTCAAAATAATAGACAAAACTTGTATTTTACCCCTATGTTCTTTTTTTAGCCATGTAGGCCATCTTGGTTGGCAGGCAGGGTCATCAGACACATTTTTAAAACAAGATACCCCAATGATGATTGTGGCCAAGTTTGGTGAAATTTGATCCAGTAGTTTCAGAGAAGAATTTTGTAAAAGTTAACAGACGACAACGGAAGAGGGAGGACGACGACAGAAGACAGACGCCAACTGATGAGAAAAGCTCACTTGGCCCTATGGGCTTGATACAGCTCTGAATTTGGATTGTGATTAAATATTTGACACAGCATAGGTTTCTGACACAGAATGAGTGTGGTCTAAGAACTTAAATTTTTTTTGATTTACCTATTATGGTCCAATATCCAAAATCTGAATACATGGTTAGATTCAGCATATCAAAGAATCCAAAGAATCCAATTTTTGATGAAATAAAACAAAAGTTTAATTTTGGACCCTTTTGACCTCAATATGAACCAATTTGATAGCAGGGCCCACAAATAAAAAATCTAAATACATGGTTAGATTCAGCATATCAAAGAACCCCATATATTCAATTTTTGTTGAAATCAAACAAAGTTTAATTTTGGACCCCAATTTGGACCAACTTGAAAACTGGGCCCGAAATCAAAAATCTAAATACATGTTTAGATTCAGCATATCAAAGAACCCCATATATTCATTTTTGTTAAAATCAAACTAAGTTTAATTTTGGACCCTTTGGACCTTAATGTAGACCAATTTGAAAACTGGACCCAAATTAAAAATCTAAATACACGGTTAGATTTTGCATATCAAAGAACCCCAATAATTAAATTTTTGATGAAATAAAACAAAGTTTAATTTTGGACCCTTTTGACCTCAATATGAACCAATTTGATAACGGGGCCCACAAATAAAAAATCTAAATACATGTTTAGATTCAGCATATCAAAGAACCCCATATATTCAATTTTTGTTAAAATCAAACTAAGTTTAATTTAATACCCTTTGGACCTTAATGTAGACTAATTTGAAAACTGGACCCAAAATTATTAAAATGCTCCACTGGGCACAGCTTGATACGACCGCAGAGGTCGAACCCTGAACAGTTGGGGCAAGTATGGACACAACATTCAAGCTTGATACAGCTCTGAATTTGGATTGTGATTAAATATTTGACACAGCATAGGTTTCTGACACAGAATGAATGTGGTCTAAGAACTTAAAATTTTTTAACTTACCTATTCAAACCATATCATTATTATTTGCTTTAATAAATAAATCAGAAATAACCCATTTATAAAATGGAAAATTTTAAAGAAAAAAAAAATCCCTCCCCTAAATTTTTTGAACCCCCTTAAAATTCATCACCCCCAAACTCAATCCCAGCCTTCCCTATGTGGTATGGTACCATGCAGTACAATTTCAGAGAGATCCATACACTTGAACACAAGTTATTGTCTGGAAACTAGAAAAATGCTTGTTTTTAGGCCCCTTTTTGGCCCCAAATTCCTAAACGTTTAGGGCAATTACCCCAAAACTCAAACCCAGCTTTCCTCTTGTGATATGGAACCTTGTAGTAAAATTTCATAAAGATACACACAAGTTATTGTCCTGAAACTAGAAAAATGCTTGCTTTTTTTCCCTTTTCGACCCCTAATTCCTAAAATTTTGAGGCAATTACCCCCAAAATCAATCCAAGCCTTCCCTTTGTGGTATGGTAATTTGCAGTACAATTTCAGAGAGATCCATACACTTGAACACAAGTAATTGTCTGGAAACTAGAAAAATGCTATTTTTGGCCCCTTATTCCTTATCGTTTTGGGCAATTACCCCCAAACTCAATTCCAGCTTTCCCTTTGTGATATGGAACCTTGTAGTTCAATTTCAGAAAGATCCATACACTTACACACAAGTTATTATCATGAAACTAGAAAAATGCTTGTTTTTTGCCCCTTTTTTGGCCCCTAATTTCTAAAATTTTGAGGCAATTACCCCCAAAATCAATCCCAGCATTTTCTTTGTGATATGGAACCTTGTGGTACAATGTCAGAGAGATCCATACACTAACACACAAGTTATGTCTGGAAGTTACAAAAATTCTTATTTTTGGCCCCTAATTCCTTAACTAATGGTACCATAACCCCCAAAATCAATCCAAACCTTCCTTTTGTGGTATTGAACCTTATGGTAAAATTTCATGGAGATCCATTCCCTTAAACTAAAGTTAGAGTGCGAAAACCAATGTGTCTTCGGACGACGACGACGACGCTGGACGAGGATGACAACGACGAAGCCAACGTCATACCAATATACGACCAATAAATTGTTAATTTTTGCGGTCGTATAAAAATCTAAATACACGGTCAGATTTGGCATAACAAATAAATAAATGTGGTCAAAGATTTTACAAATCTAATGCGCCATACTGTGCAATTAAAGATTACTTCTTGAAATTTTTCAATATTTGAAATTTGAAAAAAAAAAAAATATTTGAAGAATAATTCTTTTTAATTTCTAAAATCTGAAATGAGAAAAAATTGACCCCTCACAATTTTTTACCCCCCCCCCCCCCCCCCCCCCCCCACCACCACCACCCCCCTATTTCCCCCCAAAAATTCTTTCCCTCAAGATATGGTCATAATCTCAATTCAAATTTCCAATGGAATTTGCAACAATTATTACCCATTTAAATTTACCATAGTGCTAACTTTATCTATTTTATAATAGAATTTAAAATATGGTGTCAAATCTTTCATATGGATTTTTTTGTAAAAAAAAAAAAAAGTTGCAACATTTGCAGATATTTTTCTGGTCTTCCTTTATAAATATGCATTTCTTTAAACATAATTTAAAAGCAGTGTAAGGGAAGAAATCAAAACGTTATATGTGGATTACCTCCCTTACACTGTTTTAAATTGTCTTAATTGTTCATTAACCATTACTTTATACATAATTTAAAAGCAGTGTAAGGGAGGTAATTCAAATGATGTATTTGATTTATCTCCCTTACACTGCTTTAAATTATGTTTTGTACTACAGTATTTGTCCATGTAAAAATGCTTGTTTTTTGCCCCTTTTTTGGCCCTTAATTCCTAAAATTTTGAGGCAATTACCCCCAAAATCAATCCCAGCATTCCCTTTGAGATATGGAATCTCGTGGTACAATGTCAGAGAGATCCATACATTAACACACAAGTTATGTCTGGAAGTTACAATAAAATGCTCCGCAGGGCGCAGCTTGATACGACCGCAGAGGTCGAACCCTGAACAGTTGGGGCAAGTATGGACACAACATTCAAGCTTGATACAGCTCTGAATTTGGATTGTGATTAAATATTTGACACAGCATAGGTTTCTGACACAGAATGAATGTGGTCTAAGAACTTAAAAATTTTAAATTGGACATTCACCTATTATGGTCCAATATCCAAAATCTAAATACATGGTTAGATTCAGCATATCAAAGAACCCCAAGAATTCAATTTTTGATGAAATCAAACAAAGTTTAATTTTGGACCCCAATTTGGACCAACTTGAAAACTGGGCCCATAATCAAAAATCTAAATACATGTTTAGATTCAGCATATCAAAGAACCCTAAAAATTCAATTTTTGTTAAAATCAAACTAAGTTTAATTTTGGACCCTTTGGACCTTAATGTAGACCAATTTGAAAACGGAACCAAAAATTAAGAATCTATATACACGGTTAGATTCGGCATATCAAAGAACCCCAATAATTCAATTTTTGATGAAATCAAACAAAGTTAAATTTTGGACCCTTTTGACCTCAATGTGGACAAAGTTTATAACGGGGCCCAAAAATCAAAAATCTAAATACATGGTTAGATTCAGCATATCAAAGAACCCCATATATTCAATTTTTGTTGAAATCAAACAAAGTTTAATTTTGGACCCCGATTTGGACCAACTTGAAAACTGGGCCCATAATCAAAAATCTAAATACATGTTTAGATTCAGCATATCAAAGAACCCTAAAAATTCAATTTTTGTTAAAATCAAACTAAGTTTAATTTTGGACCCTTTGGACCTTAATGTAGACCAATTTGAAAACAGAACCAAAAATTAAGAATCTAAATACACGGTTAGATTCAGCATATCAAAGAACCCCAATAATTCAATTTTTGATGAAATCAAACAAAGTTAAATTTTGGACCCTTTGGACCTCAATGTGGACCAATTCAAAAACGGGGCCCAAAATCCAAAAACTTAATACACGGTTAGATTCAGCATATTAAAGAACCCCAAGAATTCAAGAATAAAACCCCATTGAAATTGATCAAGAAATAAGCAATTTATATGAAGTATCTTCTTTTGCACAATACTGTGCAATTGAATATTTCTTGCTATTGCGCAATACTGTGCAATTGACAATTTCTTGCTATTGCGCAATATTGTGCTATTGGATATTTCTTGCTATTGCGCAATACTGTGCAATTGAAGATTTCTTGCTATTGCGCAATACTGTGCAATTGAAGATTTCTTGCTATTGTGCAATACTGTGCAATTGAAAATTTCTTGCTATTGCACAATACTTATTAGATAATAATTTACACATCCTGTTTGGTGTGTATCTCCTACCATATCATTATTATTTGCTTTTAAATATTAATCAGAAATAACCAACTTAAAATGGAAAATTTTAAAAGAAAAAAAAAAGGAAAAAAAGAAAAAAAAAGAAAAAAAAAAATCCCCCCCCAAATTTTTTGAACCCCCTTATGATTCATCACCCCCAAACTCAATCCCAGCCTTCCCTTTGTGGTATGGTACCTTGCAGTACAATTTCAGAGAGATCCATACACTTGAACACAAGTTATTGTCTGGAAACTAGAAAAATGCTTATTTTTGGCCCCTTTTTGGCCCCCAATTCCTAAACGTTTCGGGCAATTACCCCCAAACTCAATTCCAGCTTTCCCATTGTGATATGGAACCTTGTAGTACAATTTCAGAAATATCCAAACACTTACACACAAGTTATTGTCATGAAACTAGAAAAATGCTTGTTTTTTGCCCCTTTTTTGGCCCCTAATTCCTAAAATTTTGAGGCAATTACCCCCAAAATCAATTACAGCCTTTCCTTTGTGATATGGAACCTTGTGGTACAATGTCAGAGAGATCCATACACTTACACACAAGTTATTGTCTGGAAGTTACAAAAATGCTTATTTTTGGCCCCTTTTTGGCCCCTAATTCCTTAACTGTTGGTACCATAACCCCCAAAATCAATCCCAACCTTCCTTTCGTGGTATTGAACCTTATGGTAAAATTTCATGGAGATCCATTTACTTAAACTAAAGTTAGAGTGCGAAAACCAATGTGTCTTCGGACGACGACGCCGGACGATGACGACGACGACGCCAACGTCATACCAATATACAACCAAAAATTTTTTAATTTTTGCGGTCGTATAAAAATGCTTATTATTGGCCCCTTTTTGGCCCCTAATTCCTTAACTGTTGGTACCATAACCCCCAAAATCTATCCCAACCTTCCTTTTGTGGTATTGAACCTTATGGTAAAATTTCATAGAGATCCATTTACATAAACTAAAGTTAGTGTGCGTAAACCAATGTGTCTTCGGATGATGACGACGCCAACGTCATACCAATATACGATCGCAAAATTTTTTTGCGGTCGTATAAAAATGATAGAAATGGTAAAATTTGTCATTTAAAGGCAATTACTCCTAGAAGATGTCGTCTGACAGTTTTGTCGTATATGAACAATTGGTAGAGCTCATCTTTCTGAACATTTTTACTTCAGACAGATTTTCTCTATTTATAACAGTTTTCAAAATGATAGACAAAACTTGAATTTTACCCCTATGTTCTATTTTTAGCCATGTTGGCCATCTTGGTTGGAAGGCGGGGTCATTGGACACATTTTTTAAACTACATACCCAAATGATGATTGTGGCCAAGTTTGGTTAAATTTGGCCCAGTAGTTTCAGAGGAGAAGATTTTTGTAAAAGTTAACAGACAGACGACGAAGGACGACAACAGACGACTGACTCCAAGTGATATGAAAAATGGTATAGAAATTCATGAATTTCATATTATCAACAAAGTGGAATTAAAGTCTTATAGGATTGTAAGTATGCTTTATTTTATCACCTTGCACTTTCACGAATGAACTGTACAGCAGTTTGTTTAAATTTCTGACCTGTTGAACAGTTTGGTTTGATGAAAATTGCAATTTGGTCAGAGTATTGAATAAACTGCAATAGGTGGACAGCAACGCTTAAAGTCAAGTCATAGTAAGTTATTTTCAACATTTTAAGCTTAACAACTTTTGTTTAGAGCAAGACTAAAAATGTTCAAGCAAATTTAACACATATAGACCTCAAAGCTTTTCTTTAGAGCATCCACTCCAAGGAAGAATAGAATCTGCCAAGTCTGTTCCTCTTCCTTCAATTTTTGAGCTATTCTATGCAGCCTCTCATACACATGTATACCAAGGCAGGTCAGCACTTCTTCCTGGGCAATGTCTAAAGTTTTGGCATGTCTATCTCTGCGAGTTCTACAATACAGTGACAAATTACAAAAGTGTGTTGATGTCAAAATCTTTATTCGTATGTCAAAAAATCTGCAAATCATAACAATTCCCTTATCTATTTTGTTTTACATAGATTTATCAGACATGTCAGTGTGTATTTTTTAAAACAAGAGTGCACACGCTAAAATGTCTTGCCTGTTTTACTGACCATTGATTTTATGTTGAAAGTCTGAAAGAGAAAGGTTTTACTAAAAGCATTACAGAAACTTAACATTTTAAATAAACTGCTTCGCTGAGCGCAGCTAGATACGCCCGCAGAGGTCCGACCCTGAACAGTTGGGGCAGAAATGGACACAATATTCAAGCTTGATTCAGGTCTGAATTTGGATTGTAATTAAATATTTGACATATTATAGGTTTCTGAATAAATGTATTCAAAGAACTTAAATTGGTTATATGAATTGAATTTATATTGAATTAAAAATTTCTTGCTGTTGTGCAACACTTAGTAAATCTGTTGTCAAGACTATAAACAAATAAAGTTCAATTAATTCTCAATGCCATATTAGAAATTTATGAAAATAAAAAGGGAGCTTACATCAATAGATATAAACAATTCACCAAAGTTTCATAAGAATTGGTGACAGCATTTTTGAGTTATTGTCTGAAAACTGGAAAATCACCCTTTTTTTAATGAATAAAACCCCATAACTCAGAAATGTTAAATGTAAAATTTATAAAATTCTAAAGAGAGTTTACATCAATACATACAAACAATTCACCAAAGTTTCATAAGAATTGCTGAAAGCATTTTTTTCAGTTTTTGTCCGAAAACTGAAAAATCCCCCCTTTTTTTATGGATAAAACCCTGTAACTCGGAAACGTAAAATCTAAAATTTATAAAAATCAAAAGAGAGCTCATGTTAATAGATATAAACAATTCACCACAATTTCTTGCAAGTTGGTGAAAGCATTCTTGACTTATTGTCCGAAAACTGGAAAATCCCCCTTTTTTTAATGAATAAAACCCCATAACTCGGAAACGTAAAATCTAAATTTTATAAAAAACGAAAGGGAGCTCACGTCAATAGATATAAACAATTCACCAAAGTTTTATGCAAATTGGTTAAAGCATTCTTGAGTTAATGTCCGACATGTTGACGACGGACAGACGGACGGACAGACGGACAGACGGACGGACGGACAGACGGACAACGGTATACCATAATACGTCCCGTAAACGGGCGTATAAAAATCTATCACAATGAGGTCAAGGTCAGATAAATTGTGTCAGACAGACGTATACACCTTACAATTTTTTTATAAACCTAATATAGTTGACCTATTGCAAATGCTAATTGAAAAACAGACCAAAACACAAAAATTTAACATTGAAATGAACCATGAATATGGGGTCAGGGTCAGATGATATCTGCCAGACAGACATGTGCACCTTAATACAATTATTCCATACACCAAATATAGCTGACCTATTGCTATAAGTATTTGAAAAACAGACCAAAACACAAAAACTTAACATTGACCATTGAACCATAAAAATGAGGTCAAGGTCAGATGATACCTTACAGACAAACATGTACACCTTACAATCATTCCAAACACCAAATATAGTTGACCTATTGCTTATAGTACTTGAAAAACAGACCAAAAGTCAATAAAATGCTCCGCAGGGCGCAGCTTGATACGACCGCAGAGGTCGAACCCTGAACAGTTGGGGCAAGTATGGACACAACATTCAAGCTTGATACAGCTCTGAATTTGGATTGTGATTAAATATTTGACACAGCATAGGTTTCTGACACAGAATGAATGTGGTCTAAGAACTTAAAAATTTTAAATTGGACATTCACCTATTATGGTCCAATATCCAAAATCTAAATACATGGTTAGATTCAGCATGTCAAAGAACCCCAAGAATTCAATTTTTGATGAAATCAAACAAAGTTTAATTTTGGACCCTTTTGACCTCAATGTGGACAAAGTTGATAACGGGGCCCAAAAATCAAAAATCTAAATACATGGTTAGATTCAGCATATCAAAGAACCCCATATATTCAATTTTTGTTGAAATCAAACAAAGTTTAATTTTGGACCCCGATTTGGACCAACTTGAAAACTGGGCCCATAATCAAAAATCTAAATACATGTTTAGATTCAGCATATCAAAGAACCCTAAAAATTCAATTTTTGTTAAAATCAAACTAAGTTTAATTTTGGACCCTTTGGACCTTAATGTAGACCAATTTGAAAACGGAACCAAAAATTAAGAATCTAAATACACGGTTAGATTCGGCATATCAAAGAACCCCAATAATTCAATTTTTGATGAAATCAAACAAAGTTAAATTTTGGACCCTTTGGACCTCAATGTGGACCAATTTAAAAACGGGGCCCAAAATCCAAAAACTTAATACACGGTTAGATTCAGCATATTAAAGAACCCCAAGAATTCAAGAATAAAACCCCATTGAAATTGATCAAGAAATAAGCAATTTATACGAAGTATCTTCTTTTGCACAATACTGTGCAATTGGATATTTCTTGCTATTGCACAATACAGTGCAATTGAAGATTTCTTGCTATTGCGCAATACTGTGCCATTGAAGATTTCTTGCTATTGCGCAATACTGTGCAATTGAAAATTTCTTGCTATTGCACAATACTTATTATATAATAATTTACACATCCTGTTTGGTGTGTATCTCCTACCATATCATTATTATTTGCTTTTAAATATAAAACAGAAATAACCAACTTAAAATGGAAAATTTTAAAAGAAAAAAAAAAGGAAAAAAAGAAAAAAAAGGGAAAAAAAATCCCCCCCCCCAAATTTTTTGAACCCCCTTATGATTCATCACCCCCAAACTCAATTCCAGCTTTCCCTTTGTGATATGGAACCTTGTAGTACAATTTCAGAAAGATCCATACACTTACACACAAGTTATTATCATGAAACTAGAAAAATGCTTGTTTTTTGCCCCTTTTTTGGCCCCTAATTCCTAATATTTTGAGGCAATTACCCCCAAAATCAATCCCAGCATTCCCTGTGTGATATGGAACCTTGTGGTACAATTTCAGAGAGATCCATACACTTGAACACAAGTTATTGTCTGGAAACTAGAAAAATGCTTATTTTTGGCCCCTTTTTGGCCCCTTATTCCTAAGCGTTTTGGGCAATTACCCCCAAACTCAATTCCAGCTTTCCCTTTGTGATATGGAACCTTGTAGTACAATTTCAGAAAGATCCATACACTTACACACAAGTTATTGTCATGAAACTAGAAAAATGCTTGTTTTTTGCCCCTTTTTTGGCCCCTAATTCCTAATGTTTTGAGGCAATTACCCCCAAAATCAATCCCAGCATTCCCTGTGTGATATGGAACCTTGTGGTACAATGTCAGAGAGATCCATACACTAACACAAAAGTTATGTCTGGAAGTTACAAAAATGCTTATTTTTGGCCCCTTTTTGGTCCCTAATTCCTTAACTGTTGGTACCATAACCCTCAAAAACCTTCCTTTTGTGGTATTGAACCTTCTGGTAAAATTTCATAGAGATCCATTCACTTTAACTAAAGTTAGAGTGTGAAAACCAATGTGTCTTCGGACGACGCTGACGACGATGACGCCAACGTCAAACCAATATACGACCGGTCGTATAAAAACTGCAAAATTTCCTTAAAATTACCAATTCAGGGGCAGCAACCCAACAACAGGTTGTCAGATTTGTCTGAAAATTTCAGGGCAGATAGATCTTGACCTGATAATCAGTTTTACCCTATGTCAGATTTCCTCTAAATGCTTTGGTTTCAGAGATATAAGCCAAAATCTACATTTTACCCCTATGTTCTATTTTTAGCCATGGCGGCCATCTTGGTTGGTTGGCGGGGTCATCGGACACATTTTTTAAACTAGATACCCTAATGATGATTGTGGCCAAGTTTGGTTAAAATTGGCCCAGTGGTTTCAGAGGAGAAGATTTTTGTAAAAAGCTAACGACGACGACAACGACGACGACAGACCACGGAAGCCAAGTGATGAGAAAAAAATGAACAAATTGATACCCGATTTATATAATTCCAAGGCCGTCCGTTGGCACCAGAAGCGACAAAGCAGCGCATCTATTTTGGACGGGCAAATATCCACTTTTTGATATGGGACGAGCTCTGACGTCCCACGGCCCCAGCTTGTCTGGCAAAACAGCCGTTGGACGTCAGAGTAATCTCGGACTATGACCAATGAACCATGAAAATGAAGTCAAGGTTGGATGAAACCTGCCAGACTGACATGTACCCATTACAATCATTCCATACACCAAATATAGTTGACCTACTGCTTATAGTATTTGAGAAACGGACCTAATCACGTAACTTTAACCTTGATCACTGATCCATTAAATGAGGTCCAGGTCAGGTGAACTCTATCTGACGGACATGTAGACGTTGCAAGGAACCCATATACCAAATATAGTTATCCTATTACTCATAATAAGTGAGAAATTCACATGACAAAAAAACTCAAATTCTTTTTTCAAGCAGTTGCTGAACCATGAAAACGAGGTCAAGGACAATGGACATATGATTGACGGAAACTTTGTAACCTATGGTATCTGCATACAAGATATGAAGCATCCAGGTCTTCTACCTTCTGAAATATAAAGCTTTATACAAATAGTTTACGCCGCCGCTGCCGCCATATAGTAATTCCTATGTCTCGCATACTGCGACGAAAGATGAGACAATAAAACTGTGTTAGCAAAAAATGATTGTATAGCATCAGTTGGAATGCCACAGGGACATGGACACTGAACACTCTTAGGTGCAACATGAAAACTAAATAGAATTTTTAGGGGCAAATGTTCATCTTTGCTTGATAATATTACCAGTAAGCAAATAGTTACAGAGAAAGAGAATTCTATATTGTACACAAGATTTGTATTGAATTGAGAGATGACTTTGTGAATCATTTTCATTTATTGCATTGTAAATTCTATCAGAATGTGTCTTACATTAATTACCACCCTTTACTTACTTATCTACCAAAGCACTTCAATTTATCATGATTATTTTTATCAAAAAATATTGCAACAATTCTATAATTTGACAGTATTACCCTCCAGCTAGCTCTGGCTCTGCCCTGCCTATCAAATGAGCTATGAAATCTGTATCACAGAGCATATGGATGTGGCGTTCCTGAGGACAACATCGTAAACCTTCATACAAGGCAGCACAATAACCCTTCTCTTTAGTACAGTCCAAATCTCCAACCAAAATACTGTAAGCTCTCAGCACTTTTGACTTACATTCTGAACAAAACCTACAAAAAATATTGATGTTTAAATTTGTCATTACAAATATTTCCTGTCATCAACCTGCCTGTCACACATTCAAAGTTAAGGTAAATAAATGTGATATGTGATTTACAAATTATTTTCTATAAGTCTATTTAATAAGTCTTTAAAAACAAGACCAATTTTGTTATGGACCTACTTTTCTGCATGCAATTGATTGAGGTAAACATGGTAAAGGAGAGGTGAAAGATACCAAAGGGACATTCAACAAAAGTCAACATGTACATGTATACTGGAACATAACTTATTATATAATAATTTACACATCCTGTTTGGTGTGTATCTCCTACCATATCATTATTATTTGCTTTTAAATATAAATCAGAAATAACGAACTTAAAATGAAATGGAAATTTTTAAAAGAAAAAAAAAAAGGAAAAAAAGAAAAAAGGAAAAATAAAAAAAATCCCCCCCCCTAATTTTTTGAACCCCCTTATGATTCATCACCCCCAAACTCAATCCCAGCCTTCCCTTTGTGGTATGGTACCTTGCAGTACAATTTCAGAGAGATCCATACACTTGAACACAAGTTATTGTCTGGAAACTAGAAAAATGTGTTTTTTGGCCCCTTTTTGGCCCCCAATTCCTAAACGTTTTGGGCAATTACCCCCAAACTCAATTCCAGCTGTCCCTTTGTGATATGGAACCTTGTAGTACAATTTCAGAAATATCCATACACTTACACACAAGTTATTGTCATGAAACTAGAAAAATGCTTGCTTTTTTGCCCCTTTTTTTGCCCCTAATTCCTAAAATTTTGAGGCAAATGCTTATTTTTGGCCCCTAATTCCTTAACTGTTGGTACCATAACCCCCAAAATCAATCCAAGCATTCCCTGTGTAATATTGAACCTTGTGGTACAATTTCAGAGAGATCCATACACTTGAACACAAGTTATTGTCTGGAAACTAGAAAAATGCTTATTTTTGGCCCCTAATTCCTTAACTGTTAGTATCATAACCCCCAAAATCAATCCCAACCTTCCTTTTGTGGTATTGAACCTTATGGTAAATTTTCATAGAGATCCATTCACTTAAACTAAAGTTAGAGTGCGAAAACCAATGTGTCTTCGGACGATGACGACGACGACGCCAACGTCATACCAATATACGACTGCAAAAATTTTTGCGGTCGTATAAAAATTACGCATTCCACACGCATTAACAGACTTATGGTTAGATCTAATTGATTAATGTATATAATTCCATATAATTTATATGGATTGTTTCAAAATATTGATTTAAGTTGCTTAACTACTAATATCAATATATTATGGCCCAGCTAAACTTTGTATATCTTTTGATGAGAAACACTGAATTTCATAAACATGATAAACAAGATAGTTTTTAATTGAATTGTAATTCATATATTATAATTTCTTTACCTTTTTGACATAAACAAAAATTCTTTTTAGTGCTAGATATTTAGTTGGTAGTTTCTCACAAGAATCTAAACTTAAACAACTTTAAATTTGAACTGTTAATTTAATTGTATACTCAGATATGAATTGAACAATATAAAAAGAACATTATTTACATATGACCCTTTATACTTTAGTAAAATCAAAACATTGTAGCACATTGCGCTAAGTAGCACTTCTCTTTCAAATCTCACCACTTCTCCCTATGATTCTGAAGTAGTGTGAGCCCTGTGAAGTTGAAGTCCAATCAACTTGAAACTTAGTACACATGTTCCCTATGCTATGATCTTTCTAATTTTAATGCCAAATTAGAGTTTTTACCCCAATTTCACAGTCCACTGAACATAGAAAATGATAGTGCGAGTGGGGCATCCGTGTACTATGGACACATTCTTGTTCAACATGTTCTAGATCTGAAAATCTCGTGTCATAGATTAATAAAAAATAAATGGAGAATGTGTCCATGGGACACAGATGATGCCCCTGCTTGCATATAGTGTTATAAAGGGACATAACTCAAGAATGGTAAAAGTGACGCCACCCATATTCAAACTTGATCTGAGTTTTGTGATAATAAGCAGTGTGTATAAGTTTCATAACATTTGGTTGAGGCAAACTTAAGTTAGAGAACGGAATGAAAAATTCTTCAATTTTTCCATTTGTAAAGGGGCATAACTCTAGAACAGTAAATGTGACACCTCCCATAGTCAATCTTGATTTGTGTTGTGCAAGACAATAATATATCAGCAGTGTTTTTGTGCTTATTTTTACGAAAGTTGAAACAAAACCATATTTTAATTTTTTTTATCTAATTTGTAGCCTTTAACATCATGAACATGTTTAACCAATTGCAAATGACCTAAAATCAATAGGGATTTTTTTTTTCCACTCATCATAAGAGTGATAAAGATCTGATTGATTGATTGATAGGTGTTTAACGCCATTTTTCACTTGTTTCAGCACCATTAGCTATTTAGTGGCAGTCAGTTTCTATTGCCATAATTGGTGGAGAAAACTGAATACAGTAGTTCAACTACCTAGACCACTTGGCCACCAAGCCCCATGAAACTTTTAACAAATTGTCTGTCCTTTTTATAGCATGTATATCTTAGGTACTTTTAAATTGACCTATGACCTACCTACAAAATAAATGGAGAATGTGTACATGGGACACAAATGATGCCCCTGTTTACATATAACGTGATAAAGGGACATAACTAGAGAACTGTAAAAGTGACGCTATCCAATAGTATAATGACATTTTTCAACATGTTCTAGATCTCAAAATCTCATGTCATAGATTAATAATAAACTGTTAACACAGAGATATGTCTCGCCTATTTGTTATTTTGATAATGCAAATGTTGAAATTAAAATAGCAATACTTTAACATGTAAGTTATGCAAATATTCAAGGTCAATGAACCATGACTGAAGGTACAGGGCTAAACAATCTGCATGGAAATGAGATGTGCCAATGCTAATACAACTGTAAACCAAATACCATTGACTTTTCATAAGTCGTTCCCTTTAAACAAACCTAAACACAAACACTAACTTGTAAACTATGTAAAAGTTTCAAAGTCAATGAACCATAATTAGGGGGTGGGGTTATATAATCTCCATGGAAATGAAACTTGCAAATGCCAATACGTTTGCATACAAATATCATTGACTTAACATAAGTGGTTCATCTTAAACTGACCTAATCACAAACTAATACATGTAAACTAAGTAAAAGTTTCAAAGTCAATAGACCATGACTGAGGGGTAACGACCAAATATTCTCCATGGAAATGAGATGTGTTAATGCTTATACAACTGCATACCAATTATCATTGACCTACCACTAACAGTTCCCCTTACACTGACCTAATCACAAACTAATACATGAAAACTAAGCAAAAGTTTCAAAGTCAATAGACCATGAATGAGGGGGCAGGACCAAATAATCTCTATGGAAATGAGATATGCCAATGCTTATACAACTGCATACCAAATATCATTGACCTACCACTAGTGGTTCCCCATAAACAGACCTAATCACAAACTAATACATGAAAACTAAGCAAAGTTTCAAAGTCAATAGACCTTGACTGAGGGGGCGGGGCCAAATAATCTCCATGGTAATGAGATGTGCCAATGCCAATACAACTGCATACCAAATATCATTGACCTACCACTAGTGGTTCCCAATAAACTGACCTAATCACAAACTAATACATGTAAACTAAGCAAAGTTTCAAAGTCAATAGACCTTGACTGATGGGGCGGGGCCAAACAATCTCCATGGTAATGAGATGTGCCAATGCAAATACAACTGCAGACCAAATATCACTGACCTACCACTAGTGGTTCACCATGAACTAGACCTAATCACAAACTAATACATTGTTGACGCCACCACCACCTTCGCTGGCACCGGAAACAGCATACCTATGTCTCGCATTTTGACTCCGTCAAGGCGGACAAAAAATAAATGGAGAATGTGTCCATGGGACACAGATGATGCCCCCGCTTGCATATAGCTTTATAAAGGGACATAACTCAAGAATGGTAAAAGTGACGCCATCCAAATTCAAAACTTGATCTGTGTTATATCGTAATTAGCATTATGTATAAGTTTCATAACATTTGGTTGAGGCAAACTAAAGTTAGAGATCCATACACTTAAACACAAGTTATTGTCTGGAAACTAGAATAAACAGCTGCGCCATGAGCGCATAATACGCCCGTCGTCTTGTGTGTGAATTTTTATGCAATAAGCATAAATAGTTTCTGACATACGGCGTGACATGCGAAAACCCCGTTCTTTTTTTTTTACAAAAAACTCAATATCTATAAAATAAAATTTTGAATCAAAACCAAAAAGTATACAGATCTTTAGATTAATATAACTAAGAAGTGTGTAAAATTTTAAGCAATAATCATAAATCGTTTTTGAGATACGGCGCGACATGTGAAAACACCCCTTTTAAAAAAAAAAAAATCAATATCTCAAAATAAAATTTTGAATCAAAACCAAAAAGTATACAGATCTTTAGATTAATATAACTAAGAAGTGTGTAAAATTTTAAGCAATAATCATAAATCATTTTTGAGATATGGCGCGACATGTGAAAAACCCCTCCCCCTTTTTTTACAAAATACTCAATAACTCAAAAATAAAATTTTGAATCATCACCAAAAAGTATACAGATCTTAAGGTTAATATAACTAAGAAGTGTGTAAAGTTTTAAGCAATAATCATTAACTGTTTTTGAGATACGGCGCGACATGTGAAAAACCCCTCCCCCTTTTTAACAAAATACTCAATAACTCAAAAATAAAATTTTGAATCATCACCAAAAAGTATAGAGATCTTAAGATTAATATAACTAAGAAGTGTGTAAAGTTTTAAGCAATAATCATAAATTGTTTTTGAGATACGGCGCGACATGTGAAAAAAAACACACACCTGTTTTAGTTACTAAGTCCCGTAACTCAAAAAGTTTTAATCTTATTTTCACCAAAAAGTATACAGATCGTTTGACCATCATAAGAAACAACTATTTTAAGTTTCATGAAATTTGGATAAGTCATTCTAGAGTTACGGTGCGACATGTTTACGCCAGACAGACAGACGTACAGACGGACAGACAGACAGACAGACGGACGGACGCCAGACATTTGTATAACATAATACGTCCCGTCAAAAATTTGACGGGCGTATAAAAATGCTTGTTTTTGGCCCCTTTTTTGCCCCTAATTCCTGAACGTTTGGGGCAATTACCCCCAAACTCAATCCCAGCCTTTCCTTTGTGATATGGAACCTTGTGGTACAATTTCAGAGAGATCCATACACTTACACAAGTTATTGTCTGGAAACTACAATAAACAGCTGCGCCATGAGCGCATGATACGCCCTTCGTCTTGTGTTTGAATTTTTATGCAATAAGCATAAATAGTTTCTGACATACGGCGTGACATGCGAAAACCCCCTTTTTTTTTAAAAAAACTCAATATCTCTAAAATAAAATTTTGAATCAAAACCAAAAAGTATACAGATCTTTAGATTAATATAACTAAGAATTGTGTAAAATTTTAAGCAATAATCATAAATCGTTTCAATATCTCTAAAATAAAATTTTGAATCAAAACCAAAAAGTATACAGATCTTTAGATTAATATAACTAAGAAGTGTGTAAAATTTTAAGCAATAATCATAAATCCTTTTTGAGATACGGCGCGACATGTGAAAACCCCCCTTTTAAAAAAAAAAATCAATATCTCAAAAATAAAATTTGAATCAAAACCAAAAAGTATACAGATCTTTAGATTAATATAACTAAGAAGTGTGTAAAATTTTAAGCAATAATCATAAATCGTTTTTGAGATACCGCACGATATGTGAAAAACTCCTCCCCCTTTTTTTACAAAATACTCAATAACTCAAAAATAAAAGTTTGAATCATCACCAAAAAGTATATAGATCTTGAGGTTAATATAACTAAGAAGTGTGTAAAGTTTTAAGCAATAATCATAAACTGTTTTTGAGATACGGCACGACATGTGAAAAACCCCTCCCCCTTTTTTAACAAAATACTCAATATCTCTAAAATAAAATGTTGAATCATCACTGAAAAGTATACAGATCTTAAGATTAATATAACTAAGAAGTGTGTAAAGTTTTAAGCAATAATCATAAATTGTTTTTGAGATACGGCGCGACATGTGAAAAAAAACACACACCTGTTTTAGTTACTAAGTCCCGTAACTCAAAAAGTTTTAATCTTATTTTCACCAAAAAGTATACAGATCGTTTGACCATCATAAGAAACTACTATGTTAAGTTTCATGAAATTTGGATAAGTCATTCTCAAGTTACGGTGCGACATGTTTACGCGGGACAGACAGATGGACAGACGGACAGACAGACGGACACCGGACATTTGTATACCATAATACGTCCCGTCAAAAATTGACGGGTGTATAAAAATGCTTCTTTTTGGCCCCTTTTTGGCCCCTAATTCCTTAACTGTTGTTACCATAACCCCCAAAATCAATCCCAACCTTCCTTTTGTGGTATTGAACCTTCTGGTAAAATTTCATAGAGATCCATTCACTTAAACTAAAGTTATTGTCCGGAAACCAAATGTGTGTTCGGATGAGGACCATGACAAGGACGACATGATAGCACTATACGAACGCAAATTTTTTGCGGTCATTTAAAAACTTATATGCCACTGGACCTAAAGTTAATGTTATCAATTAATCAAAACACAATAGGGGCCAATTTTGCAAAAAATACCTCCTCTACAAAACATAAAATAAGTAAAAATTTCAACTTTAGGTCAGTTTTTTGTTTACACCTTTATACTTTGTTTCTTAAAAAAACAATCCTTCCTTCCTTCAAATTTCTTCATGCAACACATATTCTTGTTATGATAAACACTCATACCATATATTATCATCTATAAACACAGAATTATTTGAATCTGGAATAATTTTGAATTCTTGAAAATTGAAAAGAAATGTATGATGAAAACTAACCCAATTAAATAGGGTTAGCTATGCACACATGGCTAAGGCATGCATGTCTTAGGTTAATTTTACATTCACTGATATTTCAGTATGAAATAATAAACCCCCTTATTTGAATCTGGAACAAATGTATGATGAACACTAACCTAATTTAGGAGGGTTAGCCATGCATTAGTACAGATGTATAAACAAGGAATTATTTAACCCTCCTAAATTAGGTTAGTTTTCATCATACATTTCTTATCAATTTTCCACAATTTAAAATTATTCCAGATTCAAATAATTCCTTGTTTATACATCTATACTAGAATACACCTGCTGATTATAAGGTGCACAGTTTTCTCTGCTTTAAAAATCTTTGTTTGAACCCATCGACCTGGAACTCGTTAATTATTGGTAATATTAATTATGTGGAAAACAAAAGGGCGTGGAATGGTGTAATTTTTAATCAGCACCATTTTCCTATATAAAGTTGAACTCTTTGATTCGTCCTTTTTTACGTCATGCCAGCTAACAAATTATACCTCGTTATTTTAGTAGTATAGATAACAATTACCTGTGTTTTCTAAGATAATTTTCAAGTGTATCCAAGAGACCATCTGCATCTACTAGCACTACTTCTTCTCTGCAATCTTGAGCTAATAAATCCCATATATCTATCCAGCTTCTGAAACAGACATGTTTTTCTTTTTTCCATTATTGTAATTAATATCATTTGAGAAGATGAGGTCACCAATGACTTATTTGAAAATGTATTTACCAACAGCATGAAAATAAAAGGGCACATTATGTTTACATGTATACTACATTTTCATAAATGTTTTACACTGAAATTATGTAAAATAGTTTGCTTTTAGTAATATTTCCAAAGAATTTAAGTACTTACCATGATGTCATATTTTCCCTCTCAAAATTATATAAATTATATATGATAAAGATTTTTTATGTAATATTTGTGTACATTTTGTACATTATTATGTTCAATGATCTATCAATTTACTCAAGAAGTTATCCCATACACACTTACAATGTGCCTACCAAGGATATTGAAATGTGTTCACACACTTTAGTTCATTTTGAGATGACTTGAAAGTTATGGTCCTTTTTTCAATTCATAAACCAATCTAGAGTTGTTTTTCATGAATGAGTTACACCGGTTGAGAATTGGTGTAAATGACATCATGAACATTATTGCTGTTTACAGTTTATCTCTATCTATAATAATATTAAAGATAATAACCAATAAAATGCTCTGCAGGGCGCAGCTTGATACGACCACAGAGGTCGAACCCTGAACAGTTGGGGCAAGTATGGACACAACATTAAAGCTTGATACAGCTTTGCATTTGGATTGTGATTAAATATTTGACACATCATAGGTTTCTGACACAGAATGAATGTGGTCTTAGAACTTAAAAATTTTAAATTGGACATTCACCTATTATGGTCCAATATCCAAAATCTAAATACATGGTTAGATTCAGCATATCAAAGAACCCCAAGAATTCAATTTTTGATGAAATCAAACAAAGTTTAATTTTGGACCCTTTTGACCTCAATGTGGACAAAGTTGATAAGGGGCCCAAAAATCAAAAATCTAAATACATGGTTAGATTCAGTATATCAAAGAACCCCAAGAATTAAATTTTTGATGAAATCAAACAAAGTTTAATTTTGGACCCTTTTGACCTCAATGTGGACAAAGTTGATAACGGGGCCCAAAAATCAAAAGTCTAAATACATGTTTAGATTCAGCATATCAAAGAACCCTAAGAATTCAATTTTTGTTAAAATCAAACTAAGTTTAATTTTGGACCCTTTGGACCTTAATGTAGACCAATTTGAAAACGGAACCAAAAATTAAGAATCTAAATACATGGTTAGATTCGGCATATCAAAGAACCCCAATAATTCAATTTTTGATGAAATCAAACAAAGTTTAATTTTGGACCCTTTAGACCTCAATGTGGACCTATTTAAAAACGGGGCCCAAAATCCAAAAACTAAATACACGGTTAGATTCAGCATATTAAAGAACCCCAAGAATTCAAGAATAAAATCCCATTGAAATTGATCAAGAAATAAGCAATTTATACGAAGTATCTTCTTTTGCACAATACTGTGCAATTGAATATTTCTTGCTATTGCGCAATACTGTACAATTGACAATTTCTTGCTATTGCGCAATATTGTGCTATTGAATATTTCTTGCTATTGCGCAATACTGTGCAATTGAAGATTTCTTGCTATTGCACAATGCTGTGCAATTGAAGATTTCTTGCTATTGTGCAATACTGTGCAATTGAAAATTTCTTGCTATTGCACAATACTTATTTATAATAATTTACACATCCTGTTTGGTGTGTATCTCCTACCATATCATTATTACTTGCTTTTAAATATAAATCAGAAATAACCAACTTAAAATGGAAAACTTTATAAGAAAAAAAAAAGGAAAAAAAAAAAAATCCCCCCCCCCCCACATTTTTTTAACCCCCTTATGATTCATCACCCCCAAACTCAATCCCAGCCTTCCCTTTGTGGTATGGTACCTTGCAGTACAATTTCAGAGAGATCCATACACTTGAACACAAGTTATTGTCTGGAAACTAGAAAAATGTGTTTTTTGGCCCCTTTTTGGCCCCTTATTCCTAAACGTTTCAGGCAATTACCCCCAAACTCAATTCCAGCTTTCCCTTTGTGATATGGAACCTTGTAGTACAATTTCAGAAAGATCCATACACTTTAACACAAGTTATTGTCATGAAATTAGAAAAATGCTTGTTTTTTGCCCCTTTTTTGGCCCCTAATTCCTAATATTTTGAGGCAATTACCCCCAAAATTAATCCCAGCATTCCCTTTGTGATATGGAACCTTGTGGTACAATGTCAGAGAGATCCATACACTAACACACAAGTTATGTCTGGAAGTTACAAAAATGCTTATTTTTGGCCCCTTTTTGGCCCCTAATTCCTTAACTGTTGGTACCATAACCCCCAAAATCAATCCCCACCTTTCTTTTGTGGTATTGAACCTTATGGTAAAATTTCATAGAGATCCATTCACTTAACTAAAGTTAGAGTGCGAAAACCAATGTGTCTTCGGACGACGACGACGACGTCATACCAATATACGACCGCAAAAATTTTTGCGGTCGTATAAAAATTGAAATGATTTGAATAAGGCCACTCTTAAAAAATTCTTTGTTTGATGTTGCCTACCCATGCCTTGTAGGGTTGGGTAGGTAGTTAGGAATTTTTTTTTTTTGGCCAACAACATAAATTACATGTTCCAGACAAGAAAACGACATTGGAGCAGGAAAAAATCTTTAAAAAAAAAATGGAACCCATTTGTGTTATAAAAGTTTCTCAGGAATCCGACCACCCTACTTTCAATTTTGAGAAACAAAATAACAACTGGAAGTTTGAAGTTAATCATAAATTACGAGTGATTCCAAATTTATTTACAGTGTTCATTCTATCAAATGGCAGGAATCATCATATTTTCTAATTTATTATGTGCAGAAGTGTTTAACTGATAATAACACTCATTTAATTTAGCATGAAATCATTTTGCATCTAACAATTAGGTGTCGAATCTGGTGGTCTCGCCAGGTTAAACCAAAGACTTTAAAATTGGTATTTGCTGCTTCTCCACTAAGCACACGGCATTAAGGAGTAAGAGCAAAGACTGGTCGGCTCAGAGTCAGAATAATGTGCTCGGGTAAGGTGACATAACTTCCTGCAGACTGTTACCTTGTGAACTACCACGTTAAAAATCCGGCTCAGTGTGTCGGTCTAGTACAAAGCAGGGTTAATATTCATATTACATTAACATGTTTTCGTCCTGAATATGCATATTAATTTGCCACTGGACATTAAGCAGCCATCCATCATCATCATCAAATCTGGTTAAGACACTTGCACGCATGGGTATCATCTAGTTAATAAGGTACTGTGTTATATAGTTAATAAAGCACATGTTTATTGTTTATTTTTTCTACTTTTTATTGATAAATATTTTGATGAATAATTTGCTTAAGGTCTTTGTAAAAGCAATCACTTCACATTTTGAACCTATGATCTTTTTGTCTGTTACTAATCACAATAAAATCCCAAACAGTTTTTTGTTAATTATCAAACATACATGACGTACCCTGGTGTTCTTGTCTTATGGGTCTCTAAGGAATGAAGATTACACCTTTTGTTCTTCTTACTTTTAGGAATAGATTCCATCACAGATGTCAGCTTTGATCTGAAAAAAAAGCAGAATGTAGGTACAGCCAAAAAAATGCTCATTTTCCCCACATTCAATTCTGAATAAAAGAACAGAGTTCCAATGTCCACCGCGTTGCACATATTTTATCTATCCAAGGTACAAGGGCAATAACTAAAATAAGCACTTTTTTTTTTCTATAAAACTTTTTATTAATATCTTTTAGAAATGAAGGCTTCAGAGCAAATGCAATGTGATTTCCATAATAATTAATATTTCCAAGGGGCATAACTCTTTAAAAAATAATTGATCAGGACTGATTTTCAAACTTGTCAAAGACATTGCTGATATAAACCTATGATATAAGTTTCATAAAAATCTGGCAAGAATTGAACAAATGAGAGCGCTAACAATGCATTTTTCAATATCATTAATGTTTCCAAGGGGCATAACTCTTTTAAAAATAATTGATTGGCACTGATTTTCGAACTCGTCAAAGACATTGATGATATAAACCTATAATATAAATTTCATAAAAATCTGACAAGAATTGTACACATTAGAGCGCTCATAAGGCAATTATCCATATAATTAATATTTCCAAGGGACATAACTTTTTAAAATTTTTGATCGGCACTGATTTTTCAAACTTGTCAAAGACATTGCTAATATTAACCTATGATTTAAGTTTCATAAAGATCTGGCAAGAATTGTACACATGAGGGCGCTAACAATGCAATTTTACATTTATTTAATGTTTCCAAGGGACATAACTCATTTAAAAATAATTGAATGGCACTCACTTTCAAAATTTGTCAAAGACATTGCTGATATAAACCTATGATATAAGTTTCATAAAAATCAGGCAAGAATTGTACACTTTAGAGCACTTACAAGATACTCTTTTGATTTGCTGAGAAGCAATATTGATAGTGCTTCATAAAAAATGTTTGACAATGTTACTACTGTCAACAGATTGTGATAAACTTCTTTGCATTGATCATGTCCCACTATTATGCTAAGTTTTTTATAAATAAATGAGGGACAGGGATCTCACCAAGAATTCTTTTAACAAGAATAAAAACTTGAAGGAGACCCGGAGTACTCAAAAACATGATCTTACATACTCAAATGGATGTGAACAACACTACTTTATTTAGCTTAACTTTCTAGTTGGGTGAGACAGTGTTTTGAGTCATTAGTATGAAAAGTATGAGCAGGGTTTGACACTAACGCTAGTCCGCTAGCCCGAGCTAGTAAAAATTAGGGAGGGCTAGTAAAGTTTTCATCACAGTAGTTTGACAGGCTAGTCAAAATTTTGTTTTAAACTAGAAATTTCACAAAATTTTAATTGTCAACAAATCCCAGATTTATTGCTGGCCTTTGCTGTCTTTATTGTACAGTTTATTCACGTATATTTTGATTGTCAGACATTTTTAACATGAAAGGTACTTTTTGGGGAGGGGAAAGAAACGGTAACAATGATGGTACTTAATACATTGAATTAACCGAGTGTGTTACAAACGCCGTGATGATTCTAATCAGAAACCTGGATCTTAAAAGTGCTTTCATAATATCAAAATAATAACATGAATACGAAATTTACATACATTACTACCGATACCATCACTGTTTGGGAAAAATGTGCAACTTATTGGGAGGAATTTTAAGCCAGTTTTTTAGTAATTGGGAATTTTCTCTAGGGGAAAAAGCTGTATTTCGAATGTAATTTGAGGCAAACAATATCACTGAATTATTGTCATAAAAACAAAATTATAGGTCTCTGCAAGGATTTGTATACTATACAATTCCTTGGTCTCTGGTAAAAATATAGATTTTTAGGAATAAAATCTTGTCCTGCAAAAAAAAAATAAACTGAAACAACAAGGGAAAAGAAGGAGTCCATGAAGAATTATGACAAAAAACAGCAAGGGCAAAGCTTTCCTCTTTTGTGGGTATATTTTTAAATCCCTAACTTATCCATCTTTATTAAAGACACTAGTAATAATGATAAGTAAAATGAGGATAATGATAAGTAAAATGAGGATAATGATAGGTAAAATGAGGATAATGATGAAGTAATGATCTAAAGGGGTCTTCAAAGTAAGTCGAACACATTCTTAATATAGATGATTAAAATATGATTTTTTTTTTTTTGGGGTATTTTTTATAAGCAAACCAGTGAAATTTCATGAAACAAAACATGTTCAAAACCCTCTGGAAATGCTCCAGAACACAGGATTTAGCTTCATTTGCCCCAGAACCCTCCTAGATAGGGTCGTGCCGGTGGCACGACCGTCCAAGTGCCTTCTGCACTTGGAGGGCTAGTGAATTGACAACAGGACTAGTAAAAATAATAATTTCACTAGCCCTGCAGGCTAGTACACACATTTAGTTAGTGTCAAACCCTAATGAGCCTCAACAACAACCTGAATTTTGAATTTCGAATCTAAAAGCAAACAGACCATATATGCAGACTGAGAGTGAAAATGATGATGTAACTGGTGTTTACACCCTTTTAAGATTCTGAAATAAAGAAAACACTGCATGATAGTAGATAGCATTAACTATGTCATAACTGGTTCTATTTCAATGCTGCTACACATGCTACAGGGGGATATTGTTGCAAGCACTATGAACTGTGTGACTTCTAACCCAAAAAGTAGTGATGATACTGTTTCATCTTTTTTTCAAAGATACTCAAATCTGATACAACAGAGTTTATATGATGTCAATATCAATGGAAGGACATGCCAAAGGAGACAATGAGTCTTGCTAAATTCAATATACTCAAACCAACATTGCAAAGCTGTATTTAAATGAATCACATTATTCTGTTATTTGTATTGCAATATTTGAAGCCCCTTTGAGTCACAAGGATTATGGTTTGTCTATAAAATTTCCTAGTTATGTTCATATGGCAATTCCCAAAAGAACCAGAAAAAGCACTGATTATACAATTATTGACTTTTAATGAGGTTGATACAATGATTTATCTTGGATATCAAAAGTCAACAATTGTTTTGATAAATGACTTTTTTATCCATCTCCAATTTTCTAGTATTTACTCTAGATACTTAACTGCTCCTTGTTTTTATACTAAATATATTACCTGTTTTGGTAGTTGCTAGCTATTGTAAGTTGAAGTATTCAATAAAGTTTACTTTAAAAAAAAAAAAAAAAGAACACGAACACAAAAAATTTGTAAGGGTTCCGCGGAACCCAGTGTCTCGCCTACTTTTGCTGTTAATTGCAGGCTCAACAAAAATGAGGGAAAAAATTAATAAAAATATTCCTCTCTATACTATCTTTTGATTGTAAGTAGCTTCTGTCCAAGTTTGGTAAAAATCCAGGATAGTTTATGTATCTTATAAATGTTTTAAAAACTTAAACTGCAGACTATATGTAATGTTAACTGGAAGAAAAACTAAGTCCATTTATAAGTAAAATACGGAAAAAAATGGAACAAAATTTGAACAAAATTTCCTTCTAAATACTAGCTTTTAATTATAAACAAGCTACTGTCCAAGTTTGGTACAAATCCAGGATAGTTTAAGAAAGTTATTAAAAATTCAAAAACTTTAACCACAGAGTCAATGTAATGTTTCTTGGCAGAAAAACTAAGTCCATTTATACGTAAAAAATTTACTTTTGAATATTATCTTATGATCATAAATAAGCTTCTGTCCAAGTATGGTACAAATCCAGGATAGTTTAAGAAAGTTATTAAAAATTCAAAAACTTTAACCACAGAGTGAATATTTGTGGACGCCGCCGCCGATGACGACGGAATGTAGGATCGCTATGTCTCGCTTTTTCGACAAAAGTCGAAGGCTCAACAAAAATGATAATTTGCATGACATCATAACTCTACATCATTGATGTTGCCCAGGAAAATAACTATTTAGGTACACGTTGGGTGTTCCAAATCTTAACAAACTGATTATTTCAGCTGTGAATAAAATGTTTTATCAAAGTAGATTCTGCATGCTTTAAGACAATGAGAAAAGAGAAATTTTATAGTCATATAATAAAACTTGTTATTCGTAAATTAGTAAAATGACTACTTACCCATGAATGTAGAATAGAGCATACAATGCTTTCGGATCAAAAAGACTGTCACGATTAACTGATAACACACCACGTCGTGTGATGATAAGGGGTTCTAATGCTGTGTGCTGAGATTCCACCAAATCGTTGAACAGTCTTTCAACACTGCAATAAAATATCATAAAATATATAACAGCACATGTATAACAATATTAACCATATCAACATTGCTTAATTAAACCCTATAACAGTCTTATTTCATATTCCCACATAGTTGCACTGTCTCATTGCATAGTAATTTTTTGAAATTTTTTTTATTTCATGTTATATTTATAAACGACAATTGCCATCTGTCATGTGACCAAATATTTAGTCAAAGGTATTGAAGTTAAAATAATCAAAATAACTTTCTTTTATCACATTAGGGTTGTTCCAGAAATAAATGTATGAGGGGGTCGGAAGGCACTTTTTTTTGCACCCACCACGCATTAATTTTAATTACCTACTACCTCCACCATGCACAAAATAAAAGTGGAAAATATAACCACCATGCATAAAATTAAATAAAAAAATGTTTAATTCTTAAATGTTGCAATTACTGTGAGTTTCATTTAATCTGACGGATTGTATACAAAGGTAAAACTTATTATTGATATCCAATAAAAGTTTCCTGCATGCAGGATAAGATATGCTAACCAACAGGAGCAAAATATAGTTTTTCACGGGAGTCCTGCTTGCATAAACTGCAGTCTATCTGGGTTTTTTGTTTGTTTAAATGTTTGCAATGTTTGGTCTCTCTGTGTTAGTAAAGAATTCTTGTTCAGAGCATACATGTATATTGAAAAATTCTAGTTTGATTAGTTCATTTTTTTATTTTTGAGTAATCATATTGTGAATTTTTATGGCCATAAAGCAAGCAGTCCTGATCTTTTAAATCTGTAACTACTCCAGCATTGAAATGAAGCATGGAAATATAGAATGGCAGTATTATAATTTTATTTTTTTTTCTCCTCTAAAATTTAGGAGGGAGGGAGCAGGATGAAAAAAGTAAAGTAAATTTGGTCTGGCCAACATACAAAATAAAATGCTCCGCTGGGGCGCAGCTTGATACGACCGCAGAGGTCAAACCCTGAACAGTTGGGGCAAGTATGGACACAACATTCAAGCTTGATACAGCACTAAATTGGATTGTAATTAAATATTTGACACAGCATAGGTTTCTGACACAGAATGAATGTGGTCTAAGAACTTAAAAAATTTTAATTTACCTATTCAAACCATTTCATTATTATTTGCTTTTATATATAAATCAGAAATAACCAATTTAAAATGGAGAATTTTAAAGAAAAAAAAAGAAAAAAAAATCCCCCCCACATTTTTTGAACCCCCTTATGATTCATCACCCCCAAACTCAATCCCAGCCTTCCCTTTGTGGTATGGTACCTTGCAGTACAATTTCAGAGAGATCCATACACTTGAACACAAGTTATTGTCTGGAAACTAGAATAAACTGCTTCGCTGAGCGCAGCTGGATACGCCCGCAGAGGACCAACCCTGAACAGTTGGGGCAAAAATGGACACTATATTCAAGCTTGATACAGGTCTGAATTTGGATTGTAATTAAATATTTGACATATTATAGGTTTCTGAATAAATGTAGTCAAAAAACTTGAAATTGGTTATATGAATTGAATTTATATTCAATTAAAGATTTCTTGCTGTTGTGCAATACACTGTGCTGTTGCGCAATACTTAGTAAATCTGTTGTCAGACTATAAACAAATAAAGTTCAATTTATTCTCAATGTCATATTAGAAATTTATGAAAATGTAAAGGGAGCTTACATCAATAGATATAAACAATTCACCAAAGTTTCATGAGAATTGCTGACAGTATTTTTGAGTTATTGTCCGAAAACTGGAAAATCCCCCCTTTTTTAATGAATAAAACCCCATAACTCAGAAATGTAAAATGTAAAATTTATAAAATTCTAAACGGAGCTTACATCAATAGATATAAACAATTCACCAAAGTTTCATAAGAACTGCTGAAAGCATTTTTGATTTTTTGTCCGAAAACTGGAAAATCCCCCTTTTTTTATGAATAAAACCCTGTAACTCGGAAACGTAAAACCTAAAATAAAAAAAAATCGAAAGGGAGCTCATGTCAATAGATATAAACAATTCACCACAATTTCTTGCAAGTTGGTGAAAGCATTCTTGAGTTGTTGTCCGAAAACTGGAAAATCCCCCTTTTTTTAATGAATAAAACCCCATAACTCGGAAACGTAAAATCTAAAATTTATAAAAACGAAAGGGAGCTCACGTCAATAGATATAAACAATTCACCAAAGTTTTATGCAAATTGGTTAAAGCGTTTTTGAGTTAATGTCCGACATGTTGACGATGGACGGACAGACGGACGGACGGACAGAGGTATACCATAATACGTCCCGTAAACGGGCGTATAAAAATGCTTGTTTTTTGGCCCCTTTTTGGCCCCAAATTCCTAAACGTTTTGGGCAATTACCCCCAAACTCAAACCCAGCTTTCCCCTTTGTGATATGGAACCTTGTAGTACAATTTCATAAAGATTAATACACTTACACACAAGTTTCTGGAAACTAGAAAAATGCTTATTTTTGGCCCCTTTTTGACCCCTTATTCCTAAACGTTTTGGGCAATTACCCCCAAACTCAAACCCAGCTTTCCCCTTTGTGATATGGAACCTTGTAGTACAATTTCATAAAGATCCATACACTTACACACAAGTTATTGTTCTGAAACTAGAAAAATGCTTGTTTTTTTGCCCCTTTATGGCCCCTAATTCCAAAAACTTTGAGGCTATTACCCCCAAAATCAATCCCAGCCTTCTCTTTGTGGTATGGTACCATGCAGTACAATTTCAGAGAGATCCATACACTTGAACACAAGTAATTGTCTGGAAACTAGAATAAAATGTTCCGCTGGGCGCAGCTTGATATGACCGCAGAGGTCAAACCCTGAACAGTTTGGGCAAGTATGGACACAACATTCAAGCTGGATACAGCACTGAATTTGGATTGTAATTAAATATTTAACACAGCATAGGTTTCTGACACAGAATGAATGTGGTCTAAGAACTTAAAAAATTTTAATTTACCTATTCAAACCATATCATTATTATTTGCTTTTATATATAAATCAGAAATAACCAATTTAAAATGGAAAATTTTAAAGAAAAAAAAAGGAAAAAAAAATCCCCCCCCAAAATTGTTGAACCCCCTTATGATTCATCACTCCCCAACTCAACCCAGCCTTCCCTTTGTGGTATGGTACCTTGCAGTACAATTCCAGAGAGATCCACACACTTAATGAACACAAGTTATTGTCATGAAACTAGAAAAAAATGCTTGTTTTTTTTGCCCCTTTTTGGCCCCTTATTCCTAACATTTTGAGGCAATTACCCCCAAACTCAATCCCAGCCTTCCCTTTGAGGTATGGTACCTTGCAGTACAATTTCAGAGAGATCCATACACTTGAACACAAGTTATTCTCTGGAAACTAGAAAAATGCTTATTTTTGGCCCCTTTTTGACCCCTTATTCCTTAACGTTTAGGGCAATTACCCCAAAACTCAAACCCAGCTTTCCCTTTGTGATATAGAACCTTGCAGTACAATTTCATAAAGATCCATACACTTACACACAAGTTATTGTCCTGAATCTAGAAAAATGCTTGTTTTTTTGCCCCTTTATGGCCCCTTAATTTCTCAAATTTTGAGGGAATTACCCCAAAATCAATCCCACCCTTCCCTTTGTGGTATGGTACCTTGCAGTACAATTTCAGAGAGATCCATACACTTGAACACAAGTTATTGTCTGGAAACTAGAAAAATGCTTATTTTTGGCCCCTTATTCATAAATGTTTAGGGCAATTACCCCCAAACGCAATTCCAGCTTTCCCTTTGTGATATGGAAGCTCGTAGTACAATTTCAGAAAGATCCATACGTGTACACACAAGTTATGGTCATGAAACTAGAAAAATGCTTGTTTTTGGCCCCTAATTCCTAAAATGTGGAGGCAATTACCCCCAAAATCAATCCCAGCTTTCCCTTTGTGATATGGAACCTTGTGGTACAATGTCAGAGAGATCCATACACTTACACACAAGTTATTGTCATGAATCTAGAAAAATGCTTGTTTTTTTGCACCTTTATGGCCCCTTAATTTCTCAAATTTTGAGGGAATTACCCCAAAATCAATCCCAGCCTTCCCTTTGTGGTATGGTACCTTGCAGTACAATTTCAGAGAGATCCATACACTTGAACACAAGTTATTTTCTGGAAACTAGAAAAATGCTTATTTTTGGCCCCTTTTTGACCCCTTATTCCTCAACGTTTAGGGCAATTACCCCAAAACTCAGTTCCAGCTTTCCCTTTGTGATATGGAACCTTGTAGTACAATTTCATAAAGATCCATACACTTGCACACAAGTTATTGTCATGAAACTAGAAAAATGCTTGTTTTTTGCCTCTTTTTTGCCCCTAATTTCAAAAATTTGGAGGAAATTATCCCCAAAATCAATCCAAGCATTCCCTTTGAAATATGGAACCTTGTGATACAATGTCAGAGAGATCCATACACTTACACACAAAATATTGTCATGAAACTAGAAAAATGCTTGTTTTTTGCCCCTTTTTGGCCCCTAATTCCTAAAATTTGGAGGCAATTACCCCCAAAATCAATCCCAGCATTCCCTTTGTGATATGGAACCTTGTGGTACAATGTCAGAGAGATACATACACTTACACACAAGCTAAGTTATGTCTGGAAGTTACAAAAATGCTTATTTTTGGCCCCTAATTCCTTAACTGTGGGTACCATAACCCCCAAAATCAATCCCCACCTTCTTTTTGTGGTATTGAACCTTATGGTAAAATTTCATTGAGATCCATTCACTTAAACTAAAGTTAGAGTGCGAAAACTAATGTGTCTTCAACGACAACGACGACGCCAACGTAATACCAATATACGACCACAAAAATTTGTTTGCGGTCGTATAAAAATGCTTATTTTTGGCCCCCTATTCCTAAATGTTAAGGGCAATTACCCCCAAACTCAATTCCAGCTTTCCCTATTTGATATGAAACCTTGTGGTACAATGTCAGAGAGATCCATACACTTACACAAAAGTTATTGTCATGAAACTAGAAAAATGCTTGTTTTTTGCCCCTTTTTGGCCCCTAATTCCTAAATTTTGGAGGCAATTACCCCCATAATCAATCCCAGCATTACCTTTGTGATATGGAACCTTGTGGTACAATGTCAGAGAGATCCATACACTAACACACAAGTTACAAAATGTATGTCTGGAAGTTACAAAAATTCTTTTTTTTGGCCCCTAATTCCTTAACTGTTGGTACCATAACCCCCCTTTTGTGGTATTGAACCTTATGGTAAAATTTCATAGAGATCCATTCACTTTGACTAAAGTTAGAATGCGAAAACCAATGTGTCTTCTCGCGAGTGGGAGAGTCGATCACGGGGAGGGACTGAATTATTCGGGTTAAATTCTACTTGGCAACATCAGGGGACATAAGGAAGGGGGAGGGCAACGTCCATGCTGGCAGAAGTGGGCCAAGGGAGATAACTCGAAGACGATAACACTTCCGGTAGTCAGAAAAATCTCTGAAAATCATCATTCAAAATGATTAAGGTTCATCATAACAAATGGACAAACATGGCTGTATTTACACCTCAAAAACTACTCTGTGTAAAGACTTACCTGTACAGTTTTGAAACTTTTAAGGCCTGGCATCCACTAGATGTATAAAAGTTAAATGCATTTTGTGTTTCAAAAAGATAAAATCTTTTTTGGATTTTGATGGGCATTTTTTTTCGTTCCTGCAGAAGGTGTAAAAATAAACTAAGTTGGGTAAATCTTTGAGATGCTCCCTCTCGGGTAACAACTGTATTGCATTGAATTGATTGTCCTTGATTGGCATGGACAATAGAAGGACAATAGATATCTACACAGCAATAGGTGAGTTAAAGGGTGTAACTGAGTGGACAGTATCAAATGTAATTTAGGTGTTTGTTTATTTTTACACCAACAGTGCTCAGGAAGGGAAAAAAATGCCCATTAAATCCAAAAGAGATTTTATCTTTCTGAAACACAAAATGCATTTAAATTTTACATATCTAGTGGATGCCAGGCCTTAAAACTTTCCAAACTGCACAGGTTAGTCTGTACACAGAGTAGTTTTTGAGGTGTAAATACAGCCACTTTTGTCCATTTGTTATGATGAACCTCAAGTCTGGCATGCAAACATTGCAACAACAGCTTCTAATTTTATAACACCATCATAAAACATTATTTGAAATGTTTTGATAAATACTAATGAAGGAGAAACCCCAACATGCACAAAATTGAATTCAATTTATGACCCACCATGGATAATGCAAATTTAATAACACTGCCGTCCGACCTGCCCATACATTTAATTCTGGAACAGCCCTTCCATAAATCGAAAATACTTTGATAATATATTTATTGATTTGATACAAACTGCTTGACAGAAACATTATCAACAAGCCGAAAAGTGAAAGTCTGTAGGGTGTAGCTTATTACTGACAGAAAAGTCTGAACTAAAATGGTAAAACTCAGGTTATTTTTTTTAAATATAAAGTTATAAACCAAATAAATTATTCATGAATTGATTGATTGATTAATTGATGTTTAACTCCACTTTCAGCACTATTTTGCTAGTTTGTGGAGGTCAGTTTATATTGGTGGAGGAAGCCAGTGTGCCCTGAGAGAACCACCAACCTTCGGTAAGAAAACGGGTACGTCTAAACACTGCTCAGGACCTCCCGAGTGCACTCAGGACCCTTTATAGGCATCGTATTTGCACACAGGATGGCTGTATATATTCGTTATACTCTACTTATTTAAGAGTTAAATTTTGGTAGAATTTGAAATCGAACTTAGATAGATATGTCAATTCTTATAAAATAATGAGGGCACGTGTCACTGATTACACAACTACTGAGCTGTGAATTATTCAATCAACAAAATTGATTGGATTATCTGTATTGTTGTTTATGAATTGTGATGTTAGTACAGTGTTACGTTAAAAATTAATAACACGATGTTTTAAGTTTTTAGGGATTGTTTAATGTAGTTAAATTTAAATTATGCATAGTAAATTTTACATTTATGGGAGAAAAAAATAAAATTAAAAAAAACATTTCTACTATGGATACCTATGGATTTTCAGAACGCTGGCACTGTTGTACCATTAATTTATATTCTGCTCTACTTCATCATTGTTGTATTTAATTGTATTTATATTATCATATTTGGGTATTATTCGATGTACTTTTTCAGTTTATTTTTCATGATGACGGCTAAATCAATTTAAGAAAATAAAAATATCGTGTTATTTTATAGTTGCCGGTTTTCTGTAACAAGTTCGATTTTTGTTTTTCTTTGGGATTTTTTTCCCTCTCTCCAAATCAAATTAATAAACAAAAACAATATTTACTGAATATCAAATTTTATTGAATTTGTATATCTTTATTCTCAATAAACCATATACATAGGTATAGAGAAGACAATTATGTACAATATTTACAATGACAATATTTAGATGAATTTATTTATATGATTTGCTAAGTCTAATATCTTGGCTGCGTACATGCTGTCCTTGGGTCTTTTTCTTTGGTTTGGCTTACGAGCAAGTTTCTGGGGTTTTGGCACTTCAAAATATGTGCACGAAGATTTAGTCATGGTTTGAACGGATTTCGTGTCAATCAACAGTCTCCGAAATAGTCTTTCTCGCTGTTCTTTTGTTTTCGAAAACCAACATTGAAATGATACATCATGTTTTTTGTACGGACCGAAAAGTTCATAATTTTTTTTTACAATAAAATACCAAAATATGATAAATGGCGAGAGTTCAATATATGGTAGCACTTATTTAGGACAGTAAACTGACAAAAATAAACATGGGAAGAACTGAGAAACAAAATTAAATATTTTTTTCATTTGTTTTACAATAAAAAAATAATTTTTTTAATTTAGTTTAGAATCATACTACAATCTTACTTACAAAATGTTTAGAAATAAAACCCAAATATGATAATTTTCAGAAAACGGAGACAAATTCATTTTTTTTTCAGAATTTATTTACACATTGAAATTCTAGGCATGTATTACTGCACGGACTAGAACGATTTAAATGAGAAATAAAATCTTACTAAATGCTGATTTGTTAAAACATTCGTATTACTCAGAAATAAAATTTAGACATTTTCTTTTCACTGTTTTACAACAAATCATTCTTCAGAATTTACTTTTACATTAAAACTGCTCAAGGAATCTTAATACTGGACAAGAACGAGCTCAATGTAAAACCAAATCTTACTACATGAAATTGTTTAGAAATAATCGCCACATTTTGCAATAATTTATATCGATATTTTTGAACGTTTTCAAATGAAATGAATTGAATTAAAATTTCCCAACTATATGTAGATTTCTCATATTTCTCAAATGGCTTCAATTATTACAAACAAAACCAAAAGTTTATTTAACATTTTTTTCTAAAACAATATATCTTCATTGTTCTTTATTTTTCAAAAGACATCTTGGTTTTGTTTGTTTGCCAAGCTTACTTGTATGAGGTTAGTACCATTACTAATCACTCCTAATTATTAAAGATCAAACGACCTAATCAACATGATAATTGATATTCAATATAATCATCGGTCATGCCTGACATATTTCATAAAATCAGCGCGTGCCAATGAAAACTTCAATAATTTCTTAAATATTAAATTGATTTTATCAAAACAAAAATTATAAGATGGAGAATTAAATTATCTATCGAATGCATACCTTCACTACTCACTGAAACAACTATTTCATGTCCTGAGTGCACTCAGGAGGTCCTGAGCGGTGTTTAGACGTACCGTAAGAAAACTGACAATCCTAGTTAATTAAGATTGGAGTCGAGTGAACCTGCCACGTGAGGGATTTAAACTCACCTGAGTGTTGACAGGCTAGTGATATAGTAGTTCTGACAACTTAGACCACTCAGCCATCGAAACCACCTTATTCAGGAATACAAAGGCTGAGATACATTTTATGTAAAAGAAACTCAGTGTTCCAGCTAGGTCGTTTTCACAGGGCGGTCCGCCCGCCCTTTCCCGAGTGCCGCCCTGTGCCCTTTTTACAGTTTGCAGGGCGCCCTACCTTTTTTGAAGATCGATTGGTATATTATTTTGTTCGTATTGATATGATCAGCCAATTATGAAAATTTACCTGGCGAGAAGTATATGACTTTGTTTACGACCCCAAGCTAATCAACGGTTACAACAGGTGTCATAATCTGTTGTTATAGGTAATCCGTTTATCGGATGGGTCATTTAACGATCATCAACATTAACTCATTCAAATAGAATCGGTCAGTCGGCATTTGTCTTTGAATTTGAAGAAATGTTCATACAACTTGGGCACAATTAGCAATGTTTACCGTAGTTTCATGGAGAAAACCTAATTGACAGAAAGTCGAAAACCATAATCAACTCGTTAAAAACATTGCTCTTATTGTTTTCCGTGAAATAAATAGCAAATTAAGACGTATTTTTCATTGACTGCCTTCATTTTTTATACGAAAATAACAAAATTGGCCACCATATTGTTGATCATATTTACATCTTCTACGTACTGTTTATTATCCTCCAAAGAAGGAGCACACCCAAATAAAGAAAGATAACTCAATCTTATTTTTTCCTAGCATTGAGTAACCTACTAAGATATTATAAAATATGTCTTCATACTTCTGGCTTTAGAATTTATATGTTTAGGTGTTTTGAGTTATGGGAAAAGTTAAAGAGGGTCTTAGTAGCAGGGTTGGTAGGGTGCCTTGGTCATCTTTTTCTGTATTTTTTATTTTCAATCCAAATTTTCACTGTTCACTATAATATCCTAACATTGTGCATTTACAGCTGTTTTGTGCTGTATTGCCATTAAGCACAGAAAAGGTAGAAATAAGAAACTTGTAAAGTTTGTCAGACCATAGAAACAGAATGAAGCAGGACATTTTTCAAAAAATACTGCATATAAAGCTTAACTGTGCTAAGCAATGATTTAAAACTTGTGTCACAATCTGCTTGATAAGTTTTCAGCCTAAAAAGTAGAAAGATAGTTTTTCTCTGGGCTAATGATGTTGTTCTTGTATATTTATAACCAGTGATTCAATGAACAAACAATGTTTGATTATAATCTTTATTAAAACATACCCTTTTCATATTATCATATCACGTGTTAAATGCCCTTTTTCAGGATTGGCACCCTGCCCTTTTGAAATCCTAGCTGGAACACTAAAACTTATGTACAATATGGACAAGGTAAGTATTGTAATTGCAGTATCCCCCCTCTATAGGGGTTTAACATAACTAGAGGCTGTAGAGAGCCTGTGCCACTCACCTAGGTCAATGTGCACCTTCAAAAATGGTTAGACTCTGACATTGTAAACTAGAATAGAATTTATGAAAACTGTCTTTTTGTTGATCTTGTATTGCTGATAATTTTTTCATTTTCATTTTCTATCTATCTCCTTTAGGTAGATTCCAAATAAGAAAGTTGAAAAATTCCCAAAACTATGTTTGACAAAATCAACACCAATGAAGTTCTGTTTTGGAATACATGTTATACTTATATGAGTAAAAACTTTTTGACAAAAAATAGATCTATTCACATTATATTTTTTAAATAAAGGACACCTTAAAACTAGAGGCTCTCAAGAGCCTGTGTCGCTCACCTGACTCTACTTTGGTTTTAGAAATCATGTAAAGATAGATAAAAATCATAACAGATACCCAAATAATGATTGAGGCCAAATTTTGATTAATATTGGTCCCGTTATTTAATAAAATATCCTGGTGGCCATCTTGAACAGTAAATCGGCAACAAAGTAGCAACACTTGGTCAGCACTTCATAAGGAACATTCATGCCATGTTTGGTTTCGTTCCATTCAGTGGTACTCTAAAAGAAGACATTTGTATGTATTTCCCATAGGGTCCTATGTTAAACTAAGTCCCCCGCTGGCAGCCATCTTGGATGATGGATCGGCTACAAAGTAACAACACTTGGTCAGCACCTCATAAGGAACATTCATGCCATGTTTGGTTTCATTCCATTCAGTGGTTCTCTAAAAGAAGACATTTGTATGTATTTCCCATAGGGTCCTATGTTAAACTAAGTTCCCCGATGGCAGCCATCTTAGATGATGGATCGGCTACAAAGTAACAACACATGGTCAACACCTCATAAGGAACATTCATGCCATGTTTGGTTTTATTCCATTCAGTGGTTCTCTAAAAGAAGTCATTTGTATGCATTTCCCATAGGGTCCTATGTTAAACTAAGTCCCCCGCTGGCGGCCATCTTGGATGATGGATCGGCTACAAAGTAACAACACTTGGTGAGCACCTCATAAGGAACATTCATGCCATGTTATGTTTTATTCCATTCAGTGGTTCTCTAAAAGAAGTCATTTGTATGCATTTCCCATAGGGTCCTATGTTAAACTTAGTCCCCCGCTGGCGGCCATCTTGGATGATGGATCGGCTACAAAGTAACAACACTTGGTCAGCACCTCATAAGGAACATTCATGCCATGTTTGGTTTCATTCCATTCAGTGGTTCTCTAGAAGAAGTTCAAAATGTAAAAAGTTAACGCCGACGACGGACGACGCCGGACGACGACGGACGACGGACGACGGACGCCAAGTGATGAGAAAAGCTCACTTGGCCCTTCGGCCCAGGTGAGCTAAAAAGTTGCTATCATAAGAAAATTGACAGACATTTTGACGGAAATTCTTATGTTAGCAACACAAACAATCCTGATATCTTCAGTATTTTCAAGGTTTGGATGTATATCTTGCTTAAATATGTATTTCAGAGGAGAAGATTTTTAAATGTTAGCAAACTTGATGAACAAATTGTGTAAAATTGTCTTTAAAGGGCAATAACTCCTTAAGGGGTCAATTGACAATTATGGTCAATGAACTTTTTTGTAGATCTTACTTAGCTGAACATTATTGCTGCTTACAGTTTATATATATCTATAATAATATTCAAAATAATAACAAAAAAAACTGCAAAATTTTGTTAAAACTACCAATTCGGTGACAGCAACCAAACAATGGGTTGTTCGATTCGTCTGAAAATTTCAGAGCTGATAGATCTTGACCAATTGACCAATTTTTACCCCATGTCAGATTTGCTCTAAAAGCTTTAGTTTTTGAGATATAGGCCAAAACCTGCATTTGACCCCTATGTTCTATTTTTAGCCATGGCAGCCATGTTTGTCGATGGATCAAAACTTCGGATACAATTTATAAACTAGATACCCTAAGCAGTCAGGGGACTTATTGAAATAAGTGATTTTTAAATCACTAATTTAAGTAGCAAATTCAAAGTTTTGTCACAAATTGTGATTTTGTAGTTTTACCAAAATTTTAAACACATAGGTTTAGATAATATCTTTTCATTAGTAAAATTGAAAAAAATGAACTTTTTGCTTCTTTTAAGCAGCAAGGTTTATGCCTTTGATGCAATCATTTAGCTGCAAATTCTATTTTAGTTGAAAAAATGCTATAAAAATGGCTTAACATGATGAACTGATACTTTCTAAACAGATTTTTCTGAGTAGTGGGAGTATTTTTCCTGTAAATTTCAAGGTTTCATCTTATAGATTATGTAATAAAATTCTACTGTTCGCAATCAAAATTTCACTGTTCAGGGGTGTTGAAATTAGTGGGGGGGGTTATTAAAATAATGATACTTAAAGAAGTGATTTTTTGGAAGGAAATTAAGGTATGATACTTAAACAAGTGATTTTTATGTCATTATCCTAGATTTAGTACAAGGTCATCACCTGACATGACACGGTCATCCTAGCAACACAGATGTTGGTTCTGATAATTTTAGCAACATAATTAGTCCCTGGATCATTAGTATTCTATATTTAAAGCTACAATAAAATTAAATCACTTAGTCTAGTGATTAATTTGTACTACTTAAATAGATGATTATTTAAGAAAGACAACTCTTACTTCTAACCTTTATGGACATAATGTTACTTGAATCAGTGATTTAGAAAATCACTCATTTAAGTAAGTCCCCTGTAGTTTCAGAGGAGAAGATTTTTTAAATAGTTTACGACGACAGACGACGATGGACGCCAAGTGATGGCATAAGCTCACATGGGGCTTCGCGGCCCCGGTGAGCTAAAAAGGAATTGTAATAACTTTAATAAAAAATGTGTATAGTGTCCACATGTGAACACAGATGATGCCCCCGCTTGCATATCTTATAGTTATAAAGGGACATAACTGAAGAACAGTAAAAGTGGCGCTAACGAAATTTGAACTTGATCTGAGTTTTGTGGTAATAAGCATTGTGTGTAAGTCTCATAACATTTGGTTGAGGCTAACTTAAGTAGAGAACAGAATCTAAAAATTCAGCAATTTTTCTATTTGTAAACACGCATAACTCTAGCAGTCAGGGGTACTACTTGTACAAGTAGTCTTTATTTACTTGAAGAAGTAAATAAAATATACTTATACAAGTTAATTATATTGTCTGAATAATCTCCCCTTAATTTTCTAAAAAATTTACTTGTATTAAAAAATTTTTTTTACAATCCCATAAAAATTCTCAAGTTTTGAGATGTAAAATCATGCCTTTAACAATTTTTCTCAGGTTAGCTCATAATTTTTGATAAGAGTTCAATGTTTCATCTCATTAATTCAACAAAGAAACTGATTGAGCAAAGATCTTAAGTATTTGCGCAAGGCCTTCAAAAATTGCTCCTTGGGGGCTTGTAAATGAGCAGTGTTCTAAAGCTTAAGATAACAGACAAATGAGATTTTCATTGTCCATGAAATTACACTTAAATGATCATGAATAGTAAAGACATCTGCAAAGGACAAACAATTCAAAATTCTGTTAGAGCAAAGAAGTTCTAAGAATTCAAGAAAAGAAGATAGGATGACTTCTTTACTTGTATAAGTAAAAAAATCTGAATGTCTAAGGGACATAACTAGGCCAAAAAATTATTTACTTATACAAGTAAATAAAATACACTTGTATAAGTATCCTACAAATTTACTTATATAAGTATATTATAATTACTTCTTCAAGTAAATAAAAATTACTTGTACAAGTAGTACCCCTGATTGTCTAGAACGGTTGTGTATAAGATTTAAAACATTTGGTTGAGACAAACTAAAGGTAGAGAACAGAAACGAAAAATTCAGCTATTTTTATGTTTATAAAGGGAAATAACTCAAGAATGGTAAAAGTGTTGCCATCAAATTTCGTACTTAATCTGTATTATGTAGTAATAAGCATTGTGTATAAGTTTCATAACATTTGGTTGAGGCAAACTAAAGTTAGAAAATGGAAACAAAAAATTTGTACTTTATCTTAGTTTTGTGGTAATGAATATTGTGTATAGGTTTCATAATGTTTAGTCTTTCGATTTATAAAGGGGCATTCAACTATAATCATGAACAAAGGAAGATAACTCCAATTTTAAAAAATACTTTAGAAGAAAAAAAATGTTTGCAATTTTTCCATTTATAAAGGAGCATCACTCTAGAACGGATAAAGTGACACCACCAAAATTCAAACTTGATCTGTATTTTGTGGTAATAAGCATTGTGTATACATTTCATAACATTTGGTTGAGGCAAACTAAAGTTAAAGAACGGAAACGAAAAATTCAGCAATTTTTCCATTTGTAAAATGGCATAACTCTAGAACGGTTAAAAGTGATGCCACCAAAATTCAAACCTGATCTTTTTTTTTTTGTGATAATAAGCATTGTGTATAAGTTTCATAACATTTGGTTGAGGCAGACTAAAGTTAGAGAACGGAAACCAACTTTGGGACGTACGTACTTACAGACAGACAAGGGTAAAACTTAATGCCACCTCCACTACAGCAGGGGCGTAATAAGAACATTGCCTTCCCTGGGGGGGGGGGGGACATAGTATTTTCTGGAACAGCCCTTAGTAGTCATCTGATGATTTTCAACCTTGTTGACTAAATTGTAGATCTTGTCTCTTGATCATTTTTGCTTGTAACATGTGTAAAGTTTCTCTTTATCTATCATGTCTATCATAATTTTCAAGATAATATACAATAAAATGCTCCTCTGGGGCGCAGCTTGATACGACCGCAGAGGTCGAACCCTGAACAGTTGGGGCAAGTATGGACACAACATTCAAGCTTGATACAGCTCTGAATTTTGATTGTAATTAAATATTTGACACAGCATAGGTTTCTCACACAGAATGAATGTGGTCAAAGAACTTAAAAAATTTTAATTTACCTATTCAAACCATATCATTATTATTTGCTTTTATATATAAATCAGAAATAACCAATTTAAAATGGAAAATTTTAAAGAAAAAAAAGGAAAAAAAAATCCCCCTCCCAAATTTTTTGAACCCCTTATGATTCATCACCCCCAAACTCAATCCCAGCCTTCTCTTTGTGGTATGGTACCTTGCAGTAAAATTTCAGAGATCCATACACTTGAACACAAGTTATTGTCTGGAAACTAGAAAAATGCTTGTTTTTTGGCCCCTTTTTGGCCCCAAATTCCTAAACGTTTAGGGCAATTACCCCCAAACTCAAACCCAGCTTTCCCTTTGTGATATAGAACCTTGCAGTACAATTTCATAAAGATCCATACACTTACACACAAGTTATTGTCCTGAATCTAGAAAAATGCTTGTTTTTTTGCCCCTTTATGGCCCCTTAATTTCTCAAATTTTGAGGGAATTACCCCAAAATCAATCCCAGCCTTCCCTTTGTGGTATGGTACCTTGCAGTACAATTTCAGAGAGATCCATACACTTGAACACAAGTTATTGTCTGGAAACTAGAAAAATGCTTATTTTTGGCCCCTTATTCATAAATGTTTAGGGCAATTACCCCCAAACGCAATTCCAGCTTTCCCTTTGTGATATGGAAGCTTGTAGTACAATTTCAGAAAGATCCATAAGTGTACACACAAGTTATGGTCATGAAACTAGAAAAATGCTTGTTTTTGGCCCCTAATTCCTAAAATTTGGAGGCAATTACCCCCAAAATCAATCCCAGCTTTCCCTTTGTGATATGGAACCTTGTGGTACAATGTCAGAGAGATCCATACACTTACACACAAGTTATTGTCATGAAACTAGAAAAATGCTTGTTTTTTGCCCCTTTTTGGCCCCTAATTCCTAAAATTTGGAGGTCATCACCCCCAAACTCAATCCCAGCCTTCTCTTTGTGGTATGGTACCTTGCAGTAAAATTTCAGAGATCCATACACTTGAACACAAGTTATTGTCTGGAAACTAGAAAAATGCTTGTTTTTTGGCCCCTTTTTGGCCCCAAATTCCTAAACGTTTAGGGCAATTACCCCCAAACTCAAACCCAGCTTTCCCTTTGTGATATAGAACCTTGCAGTACAATTTCATAAAGATCCATACACTTACACACAAGTTATTGTCCTGAATCTAGAAAAATGCTTGTTTTTTTGCCCCTTTATGGCCCCTTAATTTCTCAAATTTTGAGGGAATTACCCCAAAATCAATCCCAGCCTTCCCTTTGTGGTATGGTACCTTGCAGTACAATTTCAGAGAGATCCATACACTTGAACACAAGTTATTGTCTGGAAACTAGAAAAATGCTTATTTTTGGCCCCTTATTCATAAATGTTTAGGGCAATTACCCCCAAACGCAATTCCAGCTTTCCCTTTGTGATATGGAAGCTTGTAGTACAATTTCAGAAAGATCCATACGTGTACACACAAGTTATGGTCATGAAACTAGAAAAATGCTTGTTTTTGGCCCCTAATTCCTAAAATTTGGAGGCAATTACCCCCAAAATCAATCCCAGCTTTCCCTTTGTGATATGGAACCTTGTGGTACAATGTCAGAGAGATCCATACACTTACACACAAGTTATTGTCATGAAACTAGAAAAATGCTTGTTTTTTGCCCCTTTTTGGCCCCTAATTCCTAAAATTTGGAGGCAATTACCCCCAAAATCAATCCCAGCATTCCCTTTGTGATATGGAACCTTATGGTACAATGTCAGAGAGATCCATACACTAACACACAAGTTATGTCTGGAAGTTACAATAAAATGCTCCGCTGGGGCGCAGCTTGATACGACCGCAGAGGTCGAACCCTGAACAGTTGGGGCAAGTATGGACACAACATTCAAGCTTGATACAGCTCTGAATTTGGATTGTAATTAAATATTTGACACAGCATAGGTTTCTCACACAGAATGAAAGTGGTCTAAGAACTTAAAAATTTTTAATTTACCTATTCAAACCATATCATTATTATTTGCTTTTATATATAAATCAGAAATAACCAATTTAAAATGGAAAATTTTAAAGAAAAAAAAGGAAAAAAAAATCCCCCCCCCCAATTTTTTGAACCCCCTTATGATTCATCACCCCCAAACTCAATCCCAGCTTTCCCTTTGTGGTATGGTACCTTGCAGTACAATTTCAGAGAGATCCATACTCTGTGACCTATAATGGTTTACTTTTATAAATTTTTACTTGGATGGAGAGTTGTCTCATTGGCACTCATACCACATCTTCTTATATCTACTTGAACACAAGTTATTGTGTTATTGTCTGGAAACTAGAAAAATGCTTGTTTTTTGGCCCCAAATTCCTAAACGTTTAGGGCAATTACCCCCAAACTCAAACCCAGCTTTCCCTTTGTGATATGGAACCTTGCAGTACAATTTCATAAAGATCCATACACTTACACACAAGTTATTGTCCTGAAACTAGAAAAATGCTTGTTTTTTTGCCCTTTTATGGCCCCTAATTACTAAAATTTTGAGGGAATTACCCCCAAAATCAATCCCAGCCTTCCCTTTGTGGTATGGTACCTTGCAGTAAAATTTCAGAGAGATCCATACATTTGAACACAAGTTATTGTCTGGAAACGTAGAAAAATGCTTATTTTTGGCCCCTTATTCCTAAACTTTTTGGGCAATTACCCCCAAACTCTATTCCAGCTTTCCCTTTGTGATATGGAACCGTGTAGTACAATTTCATAAAGATCCATACACTTACACACAAGTTATTGTCATGAAACTAGAAAAATGATTATTTTTTGCCCCTTTTTTGCCCCTAATTCCTAAAATTTGGAGGCAATTATCCCCAAAATCAATCCCAGCATTCCCTTTGAAATATGGAACCTTGTGATACAATGTCAGAGAGATCCATACACTTACACACATGTAATTGTCATGAAACTACAAAAATGCCTGTTTTTTTGCCCCTTTTTGGCCCCTAATTCCTTAAATTTGGAGGCAATTACCCCCAAAATCAATCCCAGCATTCCCTTTCTGATATGGAACCTTGTGGTACAATGTCAGAGAGATCCATACACTTACACACAAGTTATGTCTGGAAGTTACAAAAATGCTTATTTTTGGCCCCTAATTCCTTAACTGTGGGTACCATAACCCCCAAAATCAATCCCCACCTTCCTTTTGTGGTATTGAACCTTATGGTAAAATTTCATTGAGATCCATTCACTTAAACTAAAGTTAGAGTGAGAAAACTAATGTGTCTTTGGACTACGACGACAACGCCAACGTCATACCAATATACGACCACAAAAATTTTTTTGCGGCCCTATAAAAATGCTTATTTTTTGCCCCTTTTGGCCCCTAATTCCTTAACTGTTGGTACCATAACCCCCAAAATCAATCCCCACCTTCCTTTTGTGGTATTGAACCTTATGGTAAAATTTTATAGAGATCCATTCACTTAAACTTAAGTTGGAGTGCGAAAACCAATGTGTCTTCGGACGACACCGACGACGCCGACGTCATTCCAATATACGACCGCAAAATTATAAAAATGATAAAAATTGGTAAAATTTGTCATTAAAGGGCAATAACTCCTATACAAAGTGTAATTAAAAGTCTTCAACATATTTATTATTTTTTGCTTGTCAGATTTTCTCTATTTAAAGCCGTTTTCAAAATAATAGACAAAACTCGCATTGCACCCCTATGTTCTATTTACAGCCATGTCGGTTCGGAGGCCAGGTCATCAGACAATTTTTTTAACAAGATACCCCAATGATTGTGGTCAAGTTTGTTCAAATCTGGCTCGGTATTTTCAGAGAGGATTTTTGTAAAAGTTAACAGACAACAGATGCCAAGCGATGACAAAAGCTCACATGGCGGAGCTTATAAAATTCATGTATTAGCTTCAATACCTTCTCCTACAACCAACACAGGGAACCATATGTGTTAGAAGATTCATAATGTCTTTACTAGTGACCATCATCTCAACAGCCACTTCATCTTTTGTGAGTCGACTAAATCTCTGAACAAAATGTTCCAGTTCCTTTTGTTTGATTCCTCTTACATGTTCACAATCAACACAGTTGTCACTAAACTGGACAACCATCTGAAAAAAAAACAAGCAATATGAACATAAGACAATGAACTGGGACTGGGAGAAGTGACTTCTCTTTTTGAAACTGATAGGGAGCAGCAGTGAGACTTAAAAGAGAAGAGTTTCAGCACTACTATAAATGTTTGATTTTTACCATAATTTAATGAGCCATATGTATCCTATTTATTTAATTAGTTTTTTATATTGTTCAATTCATACCTGAGAATAATACAATTAAAGTAACTGCTAAATAATCATTTATAATTACACAATTATATTTTTTCCTCTTGCATGTCTTGTCAGAAACAACCAGCTAAATATCTCGCACTAAAAGAACTTGTTTATAGCAAAAAGGAAAAGAAAGTATCCTATATATCAATTAAAATTCAATAAAAAAAACCATTTTGTTAATCATGTTTATGAAATTCATTGTATCTCATTTAAAAGATATATATAAATTAAAAAAAGTTAAGCAACTTTAATCAATAAATTGAAACAATGCATTTACAATGTACATGGAAATATATACATTTAGCATGGAGATCTAACCAAAAGTCTGTTAAAACCAGGTTTAATCCACCATTTTCTATTATGAGGAAATGCCTGTACCAAGTCACAAATATGACAGTTGTTTTCCATTCGTTTGATGTGTCTGAGCTTTTGATTTTTCCAATTGATAAGGGACTTTCCGATTTGAATTTTCCTTGGAGTTCGGTATTTTTGTTATTTTACTTTTCAATGCATGTGGAATGCGTAATTTTCAATTTTGGGGTCATTTTTCTTCTGTCAGCTGTTCCATTTATGTGTCTGTAGTAATTATCGCAAGAATATGGCTAATCCGCTTCCGATGAATCCAGCCTCCAATCCGTGGTTCTTATTTCAACAGTGGAAAAAGAAGAATTTATGTAAATAAACAATAATTGACAAGCGATTTGGAAAGGAAAATGATGCTTTTAATACAATAAATGCATGAAGTCAGGAGCCTGTAATTCAGTGGTTGTCATTTGTTGCTGTGTATCATATTTGTTTTTCGTTCTGACATTATATTGTACATAGATTAGGCCGTTAGTTTTTCTCATTTGAAATGTTTTACATTTGTCATTTCAGGGCCTTTCATAACTGACTATGCGGTATGAGTTTTTCTCATTGTTGAAGGCCGTACGGTGACCTATAGTTGTTTATTTCTGTGTCATTTGGTCTCTTGTGGAGAGTTGTCTCATTGACCACATCTTCTTAATTTTATATGAAACATTAACTAAAGGCAATTTTCATCTCATTCTAATGAAGTTACAAACTTATTTTGCCGAAAATCAGAATGTTTTGATATACGCTCTCCAGTAACAAGTACAGGAAGTGAAAGAAAATACTTCATAAAACATAAAAGTTGTTTCTTTGAAAAAAGGTATGACCAATCTGTAAAGTCAATACTGTCACATCTTTTCTTCAAAAATAAATCGTATATGTCTTTGAATTTCTTTACTAATACAGTAAAACCTGTATAAACCGGCCGGCTATGGGACTATGAAAAAGGGCCGGTTTGGAAAGTGAGCCGGTTTATTCAGGTTTCCATTTTGACCGGAAATTAATGACTTGTGACATCAGATATTTTTCATGTAAAAGTTTTGTCTGATTGTAAATTGTAAACTGAATACCGTAATACATGTAACTAAGCACAATCGTTGTTTTGAGTCTTCGTATTCATTGCCTTTAGAAATTTTAGAAATTGGTTGTTCTCCGAATTCAAAAAATTATGTTTTAACCTTTTTTACATATCCTCCTATGTCAAATCGACCTCGGTAGCATCAGTCTCCGACTTGTCAGTTTCACTTTTACTTTGAGTTCATTGTTTTCATTTGCATCAGAATCCTTGCGTTGTTTGAATTGTTACACAAGAGTTTCCTTTTACTTCCATCGTTCATTTCCTATGTTGGTATAGCCGATTAAAAAGCCAGAATTTTATCAAATGAAATTTCATCACGATCTTAACATTGTCGTACAGTGCACGATAACAATGGATTGTCGTCATCCGGGTCTTCTTCATTATCAAGGCTATTGGTTTCAGGGTTCACAAGAAGGAACCCAGCATTTCGAAAACACGATGTAAATTTCTTACTCCGCAATTTTAAAAAATCATCAAAGTTACAACGTAAGTTCTATCGGAGATATATTCGGGGTTTTTTTAAATTAAAACTTTTATAGTGTTTCAATATTACAGCTCACTACTGTAAGTTCACGGTTTAACACCTTGCTCATTGATTATCCTAAAAAAACATCTTGCATAAACAATTATGTTTTGATTGCATATCGATCAATACAGTTATCATTTTAAATTAGTTAAACAAACCGGTTTTGACAGGTAATGATTGATGTAATTAAGAATATTGGGATTGCATAATTAGACCGGAATTCGGAATACACAGGGTCCGGTTTACAAAGGGTATTTTTACAAAGACTTTGAAGGGAAAAAAATGGGACTTCAATTTTCGGCCAGAATGGACAGGAAACCGGTTTATTCAGGGTCTGGTTTACTCAGGTTTGACTGTAAATGAAAACTTGCTGTTTCATCACCTTGGTAAAAATTGTAAATTGCAGATGAAGAAAGTGACTGCAAGTGACTATTTGAAACCAGGGCAACTAGATATCGCTTTTCACAGTCGCGGACAGGAAAGAGACTTCTTTACCCCAGTTACCTGTTGTGTGAGCCCTACACAAGGTATTTATTACAATAAATTAAAATACATTGTGATTAAGCATGATAGATGTCTGAGCAAAGGCTTTGATGTAGAGTAGCTGTAATAACACCCTTTAGTTATAACAGGTATATTTATTTGTAATAACACAGATTAAATATGTATGATTAGCAAACTATATCTTTCTAAAGTTTAGTATGCATATAGACAATAATAATATCAATAGAACTTGTTTACATTTTAACAAAACAAAGGATGTATACTGCCATTTTCGAACATGTAACATACATACTGTAAGTTATCCCAGTTTTGGGATTTTTTTAGTCAATAATAACAATTGTATGTTATTTTTCTCTAATAACTTATTTAAGTTATACCTTTGACTGCTTAACATTGGAGTTGTTACAAATCATAATTAACGAAAATATTTGTTATTCTATAATGAAATTAATATAATAAACAATATATATCAGTCTATTCACTATTCCTTCCAATGAAATATATGAAGGAGTGAAATAATTTCAATCACAATGTACATGTATGTACAGGGTTTTGTCCTAGTTACAATATAACGTTCCTCCATGGTTAATTTTTCTTCAATGGAAATCCCTGAATCTGATACTGTCACAGCTTTTCATAATTTCATAATTTACAGTTTATAAAATGACAATATTTCTGATACGAGTTAATTGTTAAAGGTATAGGGTCTGTTCGCTCCCAATACACGTTCGCCCCCTTGGTTTGTTCACACCCTATTTTTATTCAAATACTAGTTGAATTATTAGATATTTTTTAGATGTATTTATCAAAATATTTAAATTTTCATTTATAAAAATTCAGGAATTTTTAAATGAAATTTTTTTTTTGTGATTTGATGATCAATTATTAAGTGTTAATTACATGTAGGTATGATTACTGTTAATTGGTTTTTACAAAGCCAAATTTGGTATTATTGTTCTGTGTTTGAAAATCTGATTGTTGTTATAATTAGCTTTGATGTAAATACAACATGTAGTTAGCTTGGTATGAATAAAATCAAAGAAGATTTGGTACATGTATCTTCCGCCTTTCTTTTTAATACAAGTCTTAGATGAATGAACTTTGCCTTAGTCTTCATGACAATCTTTTATTCATCATGTTCATGATTCATTTCATATACTATACAAATCCTTGGTCAAAATAATTAATAAAACACTAAAGGAAACAATACATTTTAAGAATATTACTTTATTTTGAAGAAACAATATAAAAAACTTATTTATAGCAATACATTTACTTAAACACGATTAAAAATGTATTCAACACAAAACCTATAAAAAGGATACGAACAGACCCAGGGCGCGAACGTGTGGGGTGCGAATGTGAAAGGGGCGAACAAGATTTTGGGTGAACGGACCCGGTTCTCTTGAAAAGGTCAATATTCTACTTTCATATCCTAAACTGTACTCATGAAAAAATAAGCAGTGTTGTTTACATTGAGCATTATCATAAATATTGATCTGGATATGATATCGCATTTTGTTACCTTTTTTTATTTTCAATGCTAATCAGTAGTGTTCCTCATTAATATATTTTCACAATAATTATACATTAATAGTGAAAAGAACTTAGATAGGTAGAAGTTTGACCTACTTTTCAAAATGTCAAACAGGTTGGGCTCAAGTCAGGAAAAGTGGGGTATTCCCTGTTTTCAGGGACCGTCCCAGTTTTCTGGTGTTCAAAAACCCCAGTTTATAGGGACTTTCTTTTCTATTTCAATTCATGGCATGAAATTTACAAAAGCGCATGTTTTAACTGTATCAGTAGTATTTGTAAATACTTTAAGTATCTCAGGAACAACAAAACATGAATAAGTGAAGCCTTGTTTTTTCTAGAACTCAAAAACATACAAATCTTTTGTTTAGGAATCAGTTCATCAAGCTGCATGCTCCAGGTGTAACTGATCATAACTGAATTATGTTCACTTCTATTGAAATTTTCTATTCATTGAATTTAAATGCCTAAGTGATTAACTTATCTTTTTGTCTTCTCATAATTGATGATCAAGGTATGAATTGGTGAACAAAGGAATTGTTTTGTTGTGAGTTGAGCATCAAATAAGACTTGAAATTAGCTTGATTTTTGAACTTATAAAAACACTTGCTATCATATAACATTGTTATCACATGTAGAAGGTGCGCTTTTGTAGATTTCATACCATAAATTGACAAGGAAAAAAGAAGTCCCTGTTCACTGGGGTTTTTTAACACCAGAAAACTGGGGTGTTCCCTGAAAACAGTGAATACCCCAGTTTTCCTGACTTGAGCCCAACCTGTCAAATATGTGTCTCCCATTTTCCCTTTTTTCAAAATCACCTCTTTGAATGTACGAAGCAATTCAATTAATTTTCGTGACCTTCGTTAATGATTTGCACGATTTTATCATTTCCATGGGACTGGTTTCTTTTCAGTTTGACAAACCTCACCTTCAAATTGTCATCGACTGTCAATGGGAGCTGTCTCCGTTCAAATTGATAGTCGTCCGTTCGACATACGGCAACCAGTTTAGCCATGTATATCCTGTGCCAAATGTGATATATACGTAACTTTAACTTATATAGTCATCAAATATAACTGTTTGTAAATATTATCTTCTAAATAACGTATGTTAAGTACAAATTTGCTAACCGGGCACCTGAGTTTGTCAAATTTTGACCGAACAACATAGCCACAATGCTGAAATTAATACGACTTCCGGATTGCGTATGAAATAGTCCTATATCAATTCTCATGTTTTTGGATGGAAACGAAATGTTCTTGCACGAACAATACACTTTTGAATATGGTATTCACTTAGTTACCTTTCTGTTATTTTAAAATGGATTGAAAAGAAAATTGTACTCATGTTTCCAAGTACACAGATAACAACGGTACAGTCTACGTCAGTTGAAAGTGACAGTAACACTTGTAACTGTGTAAATCGGTGTTACAGTCATGTGCAAGAATCGTGTTACAGTCGTGACAGTATATTTGGATTAACACTACGTCTTATATATACGGTGAATTTGATTTTCCACCCGTTCAATGTGGGAGTGGGCACAGAGTGCTTATCCTTTAGTTTGGACATGTAATTTCCTATGAAAACTAATATACGAGGGTCTTGATGGGGTTTACTGTGACCAGAGACATATAATACAATTGTATTATATGTCTCTGCTGTGACAGAATGTCACGGAATAGAAGTTCCTTCATAATATAAGTTCCAAATGGAAACAATATTCTGGAATATTATTTCCACTGGAATAAATATTACAGTAAATGTTCCTAACAGAATAAATGGTATAGAATATTTGTTCCAACAGGAACAGATATTATGACATTGTTTATAACAAAGTTTCCAGTGGAACTTCTGTCAGGCGGAACAAATATACGTTGACAAGAAGAGAGAATAATTATCTAACGTGAAGGTACCCAAATTGCACATATTTTGACAGTTTTTTTCACCTACGTTTATTTATGATTCAGACAGAAGTTTCCATTCTGTGTTTATTTTGTAGATGTATCCTTATTTACTAAATAGTTCCACCAATTTAATTTTGAATCCATAATGAATCATATAAAAAAATGGGTTTCAGAACCGACCTCCAAACGACCCTTGATTCTGTGATGAGGAGTACCCAAATTGCATCCATGCTTAAATTCACATCCTTAAAGATCGAATAACAGATGTTTTGCTTTATTTTTTCAAATATTTAGAACAATTTGACATTTGTCCATGCTTACTATTCATTTCTTAAGAAATGGATGCTCGTAACATATTTTATTTGCTCATTTTTAAAAGAAGACTTTTTGTGGACGTCGCATGGCGACGTTTCCGTAGATTTTACTTTTTCCAGTGAATACTTTATCTGTTTATATATACCGCAAATGTTTTGTGAATATTTAAATATATTTACCTATTTGACAGACGTGCATGATGTCAAATAATAAAAACTTGATACAAATTGTTTAGTCCCTATGAAAACTTGTAAGATTTTCGCTGCTATTTTTCCTAAATAGGTGCAATTTCGGTACTCAGTGCAATTTGGGTACTGTGACGTTATAGGCCAGGCAAATTTATTTACTGAATAGAGTAAAATTAGCAAAAAAAGTAAATAAAAGAGAATAACTGGGTTCAAAAGAATAAAGAATAACTGTGGGGAAAAAACATAATTTGGTAATAAAATGATTTTCACAGCATACATTGATAATGGAAAATCGAAAAAAATATCCATACCATTGTAGAGTATATAAAACGACACCGAACATTCCTTTTGTCTAGACATTCCAAGAAATTGCCTCTACTGAAATTATGAAAACCCACTCGAAGCCAATTAATATATATATGTATTGACCTGTTGATACTATTTGTAATGCTTTTTTGTTATTTAATGTTTACTTATTCAGGGTTATATCTGGTCTATATTACAACTTTGATAAGTGTTTGGTATTACTATAAATTTTCACTTCTTTGAACTATGAACATCAAAATTATTTATTTTGTAAAAATATTTCCTTTCTCCTTTTAAACTGTATACCTAACAATAAAAATTATTTTCATTTACCTGTGTATAATATTATTGTAAATGGCGGATTTTTGTTTAAGGTTATTGTTGTTTTTCTGAAATTGTTAAACATTTCACAGCGGTATAATACTGTTACTTTAATTATTCATCCCTTATTCTATTGATTTTGTATTTACATTGTATCATAGATCAAATGTATTCGTTCAGTGTATGTTCACTTGTGTTAATATGTCTTTTGATTGAGTTAAGCCATTTCAATTGATATTTTATAGTGTGTCCTTCTATGTTGTGATGTTACACTATTGTTTCAGATAAGGATGAAGGTTTGGTACCATTAAAATGCTTAAACCCGCTGCAATTGTTTGCACCTGTCCTAAGTCAGGAATCTGATGTTCAGTAGTAGTTGTTTGTTGATGTGGTTCATAAGTGTTTCTCGTTTTTTATATAGATTAGACCGTTGGTTTTCCCGTTTGAATGGTTTTGCACTAGTAATTTTTGGGGCCCTTTATAGCTTGCTGTGCGGTGTGAGCCAAGGCTCCGTGTTGAAGACCGTACTTTGACCTATACTGGTTTACTTTTATAAATTTTGACTTGGATGGAGAGTTGTCTCATTGGCACTCATACCACATCTTCTTATATCTATGATTTATACTACCATCATAGTTTTAATTGGATTAAAGTCATGTAATACTTCAAATTAAAAAAAAGTTAAATATGTTTTATCAAGAGACATATAATACATTATTTAGCCCAGATTATAATACTCTAATTTTAACTTGGAGTCACTTCAACCAATCATGAGAATCCCAGCAACTAAATATCCTTGAACGTTTAGGCACCGTTTTGAACAAAATGAGTAAATTAACCATTTTCAATCATTCATTTTGAGTAATTTCAACTTTTGCCATTTTCCCCAAAAACAGAAACAGTACAAGAAAGAGCACTCCTTCTTATATATGAGAACTTTTCTAGCTCCTATGAGAATTTAGTAGAAAAAAGCGAAGATGCCTTTTTCGCAAGTCAAAAGAATGAGAACAAAGGCAATTGAAAATTTTAGAATAATTTATAACATAGAGCTAGCAAGACTTATCAAAGGTAAAACAATCGTGCGTAGTCTGCCGAACCGGGCATTTCAGGACGGAGAACACTGAGTTTTTCTCAGTCCAAGAGTCTTATACATTCATGGAAAGGCTCAGAATGTCGCTGTGCTGCATGTAGATAAGCTTTCATTTTATTTCAGCTGGGTTTATTTTACATTACTCTTTTATATACTAGACGTATAGTAATGCTAGCATGTATAATTTGCTTCGTCATACTTGTGCTGTGCTTTCTCTATTTTTAGTTTAATTGCATTATTGTGTTTTTATGTTGTTGTTGTAAATGTTTGTATGTATTCGATATATATATGTAAACCGTCTAGATGTTAGTCAACGAATTTCGTACGAGGGCACTGGATTGTTATGAAAATGGAATCCTTGAATCCTCTTCCACCTGAAACGACCATTATCTCGCTTGATGTTACTTCTCTATATACTAACAACCCCCATGAAGATGGTATTGAAGCCTGAAGGGAAACCTGGAACTCTTGCAGCACCTTACACCCACCAACTGAATGTTGAGTCCAGCTTCAAACTTTGTTATTGAAATGCAATACCTTCACATTCCATGGTGAACACTATCTCCAGGTTAATGGAATAGCAATGGGATCAAAGATGGCCCCGTCCTATGCCAATATATTTATGGACAAATTAGAACAGCAAATTCTCAATACTTCTCTTTATCAACTGTTTCTTAAACTCTCTCTACATGTCTACTAACAATTGGATCAACATGATAAAAATAATCACCTATAGCAATATGTTTATTTTTTCGTAAGACAGTAGCTCTGTGAAGTAAAAGTCTGTGAAGTTAAAGTACTCATTGATATCTGCAAAAAACTTGTTTCGTAATGAGGTATATTCAGAACATCCGAGTAAGAAGTGTTCCATGGACTTCTCCTATTTAAATGAACAAATTTGACAAATGGGAGTCTCGCTCACATTCATTATATATGTTCCGGACCATATGAGTATTTGGACCATACGCGTATGGTCATGAACATCTTCGTATATACTCATATATGGTCCGACCATACGTGTATGGTCCGGGCAATTAACACGATGAACGTTGAAAAGGTGTCACATTAATTAAGAGTTTCTAAAAATGAAATTTTGACTTATTCAATCATATTGTAGTCATTTTTACATGATTAATTTAATAGAGTGAATATTGTACTTACAAGCAAGAAATATAGTAAAATAATTTTAACATGGTCATTATCGATTTGTCCATACGAAACGCAATATGTCGACTTTGGGAAATTATTTCAAGAAATATATAAATGAACTGTTAAAGAATAAGTACGCCTAAATTGCTGAACTCACAGGCATTTTGGTCATTGAATCCTCTTTCTTTTCATTTTATAATTTCTTTTGGTGTTCAAATTTGTTTTTATTGAATTATAATTTCTTAAAAATTTCTTATTGTTTTTAGTAAATTTGTTCATGTGTTCTTTCTCCGATTCATACAATCTTACAATGACAGTAAGATCGTATGAATAGAAGCAAGATTACATCAATTTAATGAAAATAAGTAGAAATAAGAAGAAATTGTGTTTCTGAAATAATAATTTAAACAATAAAAAAACAGAAAAAAAAATCCATGCCCCAAACGCATTTGTTTTCACTTACGGACGAATATCGGAAGTTTAAAGGCGATTTGAATTGACTCTTAGCGAATGCAAGATAACAGATACACACAGATTTGAAAATATGTAAAAGATAAAAGAATTCAGATAGTAACCTGTGCCGTTTTTTTGTTCAGAGAATGAGCTGTGTGTTCCTGAAAGAAATATAAAATTATTCGAAAAATACCTATATGGTCTAAATACTCGTATGGTCTGGCCCGTTAATAACCAAACGAGTATAATATTCATATGGTCTGACCATACGCGTATGGTCCGACCATATGAGTATACGCATATGGTCATGACCATACGCGTATGGTCGAAATACTCATATAGTCCGGAACATATACATAACTTGAATCACGGGTAAACAGTTTGTATCGGGTTTTTTTTTCGTCGGAATATTTTTTATATGAAAACATAAAATCACGAAAGAAGCAAAGTTTTTTTTTTCTTTTTTTTTTGCAAATTTTATTTTTTCTCCAGGAAATTAGTGAGACTATCGTAGAAAGTGCATTGACGACACTTTTGTATGTATTTTAATTCTTTTCTATTTCGCTGGACACCCAGAAACACAGTTGAAGCACATGCGTGTGTGCGTTTCTCAAAAATTCTCTCATGACATATTTACCATTGGACGTTAAGCAGAAAACAATAAATTAAATCAGCTATAGTCGATACAAAGCAAAACTTGCAGTGCTATCTGATTTATATGATTATATTTTTTAGCCATCAGTCCACACGATAAATTCTGATCTGCGAGGTTCACAACTTCAAAAAAAAGGAGAAAAATGCCAAAAAACCTTCAAACGTATATAATACGTATATAACGATCCAGATTTTAGCCAATACCTTCTCCGAGGAAATTTCGCAAATTGTGTACTATATAAGGTTTTCAAACCCTTTGCATCGTATGCTAACCTCTGAAAGAAGTTGCTTGTTTTGCTTTCTTTTATGTATGGGACAAGAGTTTTTTTTTTTACTTTTGCTTTTGTAATGTTTTGGTTTTATTTATTTTTTTAAGAAAAAAAAGGGGGTGCCATGAAATAGATTTTTAAGGGTAAACATCAGCTATAAAATGCGATAGTATTTAAAAGTTTAGTAAATAGGTAACAACTTGCTGACACGCATACAACATTAATATGCATAAAAGAAGATGCAAGGTATACATCAATAGAACAGCTACCAAACAACACAAAACTGCACGGTATGGCATTCGCTGTTTTTACCGTTATTAGATTTTCAGTTCAAATATACACGACCATGCACTTTTCACGCGCAAGGAGTGGAGTTTTAATTATAGCGTCATTATAGTGAAGTATTATAGCAAAAATTAAAAAATTTAGCGCGGGACTTTCTTCAACGCAGGCATACGTTAAATGGGCGATTTACAGTGTCGTGCAATGCCGTCGATCACAATAGATGCATATGTTATATCACACAGTATGGTATTGGCAATAGACGAAGAAAAAGCATAATTTCATCATAAACGATTAAAACTGCTATTGTTTACTTTCAGTCGAAGTCAGAGTCACAGTGACATAACCATCTCGTCAGGGGAAAAACCAAATCGCAAATCGAAGTTGACATCAATATGGAACGGGACTGTTGAGAAACAACCCACTTACTTGCTTGACCATGCAGAGAGGTAGTCAATTCAATCAATCGTCTTATACAAAAAAAAGGAGAGGATCTGATAAATCGATCTACACTGCAGTTGATTCAAATATTGATACTGCCGAGGAAGCCGTTAAAGTGTTTACACACAAAAAGACTATTACAGAACAAAGACAATTGCATATTGAAAACGGCTCTTTTTAGAGTCATAAAATACTTTCGAAAAGAGTCTGAATATTGTTGATATAAAAACATATAATTTCGAAAGAAAAAGAGTTTTTTTTTTCTTCATTTTCGTCTTCTTTAATTTTTGCTTATTTTTATTTTTCTCCAGGAAATTAGCAAGACTTACGTCGAACTGGTAAGGACGTCTACGCTACTTTGCCAACATTAAGTGTGTGTTAGTTCTTTTATTTTTCGCTTGACACTCAGAAACACATTTTAAGCACGTGCGTGTGTGCGTTTCTAGAAAATTCTTTCTTTCTCCACTCAAAAAATACCAAAAAGCAAGTGTTAAAGTAGACACATCATCACGGTGCAATATCTTTACGATTTGATTTTCTGACTTTGATATGCATGACATATTTCCCATTGGACGTTAAGCAGAAAACAAGTAAATCAATCCGCTATATTTGACACAAAGCAAAACTGGCAGTGCTGCCTATCAGATTTATATGATTATATTTTTTTTAGCAATCAGTGCACTGGAAAAATTAAGTGCTGCATGAATTAAAGGAGATGTGGGGTAAACGTCAACGAGACAGCAGCCCAACGACAGAAATGACCAAAAGACATCTAGAGGGAGACGTGTAGTCTTCAACAATAGACAGGTGTCCTAACAATATGTTATATAAGTGCTATCAGATTTATATATTATTTGTCTTCAGCCAGCAGTGTACACGGAAAATTAAGTGTGAAATAGAAGGAGAATCAGATATAGGCTATACTTCAATAGAACTGTAGCCCAACGGCAGAAACAAGAAAGATAAAACATCTAGATTAAGACATACCGGGGTATAGTCTTCGACAAATAGACAGGTGACCACACAATATTCCTCGCTCTAAATTGTCTCGACTCCATGGAAGATATATATATAAATGCATCAGAAACAATTGCAGATCTACTATTAACATTCAATTCTCAAAAACAAAAAGAAGAATGAAAACCATAGTCACGTGGGACAGATTTCTGACAATGTAACGGGGTTAAAGCTAATTTTTTGTAAGATCTCAACCCTCCCCCTTTTTTCAACGAGTGATAAGGAAAAAGTAGCATCTAAGAATTGATCCCGTTGCCTCAAACGTACATACGGGTTTCACTCAGTGCCGTGGAGGGCTGAGTTCCCAGCAGTGCTAGACTGTGGTAAGTGTGCAAATCTTGCAATGAAAACTTATATGTAAATATTATTTTATGAAAAAGGTATACTATGGAAAAAATATTCAAAGTTTTGCAAAATTTGAATTTGGTATCATGAAAAAACCACGACAAAGACTAATTTTAAGATTGACTTGTTTAAAATTTTTTGGACGATTAAATTTTAATCTACGCAGTTCACAACTTCAAAAAAAAGACGAAAAATCCCTAAAATCCTTCAAACGTATATAATACGTATATAACGATCCAGATTTTATCCAATATCTTCTCTGAGGAAATTTCGCCAATTGTGTACTATATAAGGTTTTCAAACCCTTTGCATCGTATGCTAACTTCTGAAAGAAGTTGCTTGTTTTGCTTCCTATTATGTATGGGACAAGATTTTTTTTGTTTTATTTTTGCTTTTGTAATGTTTTGGTTTTATTTATTTTGTTAAGAAAAAAAGAGGGTGCCGTGAAATAGATTTTTAAGGGTAAACATCAGCTATAAAATGCGATAATATTTAAAAGTGTAGTAAATAGGTTAAAACTTGTTGTCAGATACAACGTTAATATGCATAAAAGAAGATGCAAGATATGTATATTTCAATAAAACAGCAACCAAATAACACAAAACTGCACGGTATGGCATTCGCTGTTTTTACCGTTATTAGTTTTTCGGTTCAAATATATATATATAACCGGGGTTTTTCCGGTTATAGTAATTCAAAGACGGAATACCAATACTTTAAACTTTATTAGCAAGGTCCGGATAGTACCAGACCTAAGACCTAAACTGACTACAAAATAACATACAAAAACATATATAGAAAACAGTTACTATAGCAAAGGATTAGTGTCCAAAGGATTAACTTGTCATCGTCAGAGTGATTTCCATTACGACAAACATATATTTAACAATAGAATTAATTAAACACAAAGAAATGTAAAAGGTTTGATAAACGGATTAATAAATTGTCACTATAGCACTTAAAATATATTGTCGGAATTAGCTTTATTTCTATTTCACATTTGTCCAAATCTTCCTGGTTATATTCGCCACTACTCCACCTAAACTCGGTCTCCGAGTTTGCCGAATGAATTTTGTTATCGTCGTGGGTATCCTCCTCCTCGCCGATGACGTTGCTGCGAATTGCAAGGGTCGAACGCACATCTCGGTTTGAATGTTTTATATCTAGATGTTGAATCTCGTGTCTACTGTTTACGTTCTCTTCCTTAAGTCTCTGAATTTCGTCTTCCATATCATTTAAGATGCGATTGTACTGCATGTCAGAATTTTTGAACTCCATTGTTTAATAAGCGTTGTCTGGTGTTCGTTAAATTTAGGTTTTCCTCTTTCAGTTGAACTATTACTCTTTCCAAATGTTCATTTCTATCTGTATAACCACTTATTTCTTTTTCAAAATTTTTAGTTCGACTTGTATGTTCGGCTAATTCATGTTCGATCTTTTGAATTATCCGGCCATGTTCTAAACGTTCCAAATTTAATTTGTCCAAACTGTCACTCAACATTACATTATCTTTCACTACGGTATCCAATTTAGAATTTTCACACTTCAGCACAGCGATTTCTTTGATGAAGTTTCGGTTAGACACTTTCAACTTGTTAATGTGTAGTTTCGCGGATTCGTCCTGTATGGAGCACGTAAAAGCGGAGAGTTCCTTGTCCTCGAGTTCTTGAAACGGAAATTGAGACATTTGTTTCTTCTCAATAAACGTTTTCATTCGGTCGCTGTCTCTTTGAATTTTTGACTTTGATTTCTTCTTCGGTTTTGGGTTTTCACACGACTTAACGTGAAAACTACACATACGGGCAAAATGTCCATGATGTCTGCAAGTAGATAAACTTTACCCTGTAGATAATTCAGATTTGTTAGGTGTACGTGGTGTAAATGACAATTTTATCAGAGTGCTAGGCAAAGTTACACTGCCCGTTGAAATAGGAAAGCTCACTTTATTCCACGATTTTTATATTTTGGATGATGTCAATATGCCACTTATTTTAGGCCGAGACTTCATGCATGATCAAAAAGCTGAGATAAGTTTCCCCAAACAAGTTATATCATTACAAAATGGAATGACAGAAGTTTCTTTAAGTCAGGGCCAAGAACGGGATCGCACCCACAATTTTGTTCGTGTGCTATCCGATGTTACCATTCATCCTAGACAAAGAGTTATTTTTCCTGTAAAAAATAATTTTAGCGAAAACACATCAGGAGTTATTGAACCAAATGTTTCACTTGCTGGCAGACACAATATTATGGGAGCACGGTGCTTAATACAAACACATAACAACAATTCTGTATTTGAAATTTTAAATCCCACCAATGCTGTAATAACACTGAAACAAAATACTATAGTTGGAAATTTTATTAAAATTCAAGATGATAAAATGTTTGGAGAATTAAAAGAAAATTTTGAGTTTATAGATAGTATCAAACTGGCGAAGCTTTAAATCCAAGTAATAATTATATCAAAATTGCTACCGAGATGGGTATTGATCTTTCAAATTCCGATTTAAGCGAAACACAAAAATATCAGTTATTGACTCTGTTAGGGCAATATAGGCAAGCTTTTGCTAAAGACATAACCGAATTGGGCTGTACCAAAATAGGCAAACACATCATTGATACAGGCGATGCAAATCCAGTCAGACAATTTCCGTACCGGACTACCCCAAAGACAAAGGAAGAAATAAACACACATTTGGACGAAATGGAGGAGCAAGGCATTATTCGGAAGAGCATGTCACCATGGAGCAGCCCCATCTTGTTAGTAGCAAAGCCCAGCGGCGAGAAGAGAGTATGTGTGGACTATAGAAAACTTAACCGTCTGACAAAAATCTATACGCAATCGCTCCCGAATCTTTCAGATGTCCTAGATACACTTGGGGAAAAGCAGGCCCAGACATATAGCGTCTGTGATATGAGACAGGGCTTCTGGCAGCTGGAATTTGATGAACAATCCAAAGAAAAGACTGCTTTTATGACGCATCAAGGTCAGTACGAGTTCAACCGACTTCCATATGGCCTAGCAAATTCGCCGGCAACCTTCAACATGATCATGAATGAAGTTATCCGGGATCTCAACTGGAAAAGCGCATTAGTTTATGTAGACGACATTCTAATTTACAGTAAGAACTTTGAAGAACACCTTTGTCACTTAGCAGCTCTATTTGATAAACTAATCGAAGCCAACCTGAAATTGAAGCCGTCGAAGTGTCAGTTCGCATGTAAAGAAGTCCAATATTTAGGCCATATTATCACCAAAGAAGGCATAGCAGTAGATCCAGAGAAAACGGCGTCTGTACATTCCTTTGCAGCACCGAAAAATGTTAAAGAAGTACGTATGTTCCTTGGACTATGCAATTATTACCGGAAGTTCATACACAACTATTCCAAAATAACGTCTCCCCTGAATCAGCTTTTACATAAAGATCAGCAATTTAAATTGACAGACGAATGTCAGCGCTCGCTCAAAATCCTCAAGACAAAACTCACATCAGCTCCTATTCTCGTATTTCCGGACTTCAATAAAGAGTTTATTCTACATACCGACGCAAGTGGTACTGCAATAGGATATGTTCTAGGTCAACACGACAAGGACAAGAAACTCCGAGTTATTGCGTATGGCGGACGTATGCTACGAAAACCAGAACAAAGATGGGACGTTAAAGACAGAGAATGCCTCGCACTAGTAGTAGCTATAAAACAGTTCCATGTTTATTTGGCCAATAACAAATTCCACGTATATACAGATCATATAGCGTTACAATACCTTCATCGTATTAAAGAGAGTACCGGACGTTTAGCTAGATGGTCCATGTATCTTCAGACATACAATTTTGAGGTTCACTACCAATCCGGAAACGACAACGTATGCGCAGATTTCCTATCCAGAATTCAGCACCCTGAAAACCAGCGTCAGCGTCGACTCAGTATAGACGAAATCGAGGCTACATATACAGCAACCGATCAATACAGAAAAGAAACCAATCAACAAATTTCAGTCGTTCAGCCAGTCCAGTTAAAAGACTCAGACAAATTAGAAAGCGATTCAGTATCAGCAATTAAGGCAGTCACTGAAGCAGATAATCGTTATCGTGATGTTGATCCAGTACTCATGATGATCGAAACCACAAAGCTCACACAGGATAGAATCCAAGCAGCTCAAAATGAAGATGAAGAAGCAGGACAAATGCTACAATACATCGAGCAGAACACGCTACCTCAAGATAAAAAGAAGGCTGACGTTATAGTCCGAGAGTCAGATCACTACGTTGTTTCTAACGGTATACTGTTTCACCATTATTATCCTAGAGGGAAAGGACACTTATCACAGAGGGTCATCAAACAACTAGTTGTACCAAAGTCATTACAAAACGATGTACTTTTATCGTACCATGATGCAATTATTGCAGCTCACCCAGGGATTGACAGAACCTATAACAACATCCGAATGAAGTATTACTGGAAGAGAATGTACTCAGACATTGAAGATTATGTGAAAACCTGTATTGAATGTCAACAAGGCAAGACTAATCCACACTCTAAGAGAGCACCCTTACAGCCTCTTCCGGCAACTGGAGTATTTGAAAGAATACACATGGACATTCTTTGCAATTTACCACAGTCATCAGGAGGTTTCAATCAGATTTTGCTAGTAGTACGTCCGTTCTCCAAATGGTGTGAAGCTTTTCCAATGAAAACTGGAGGAGCCGTAGAAACTGCTAGAGTTCTTTTCAACGAAATTATATGTCGATACGGACCTTGTAGAGAAATTCTTACAGATTTAGGGAAAAACTTCACTTCAAATCTCGTAAAAGAAATCTGCAAAATTTTCCAGATCACTAAGCTCAATACGTCATCATATCACCCAGAATGCAATGCAGCAACAGAACGACAGAATCGTACATTAGCAACATCTCTGCGAATGTATTGCCATGACAACCAGTCAACATGGCCCGACTATTTACAAGGCGTTATGATGGCTTTCAGAAACACAATTCAAACCGAGTCAACACAATATAATCCATATTATTTGGTCTTTGGAAGAGAACCTCGAAATCCCTTAGACATTGCACCAATTCCAGAATCTACTAAAGGATTGAGCAAAGATGCAGAATCAGCCCTAAAACTGATCGTGGATAATCTCACCGTTGCCAGAAAAATAGCTAAGACGAATATTGAAGCTGCACAACAAAAGTACAAACCACAACACGACAAAAACGTAGAAGAACCAAGTTTCTATATATTAGACAAAGTATGGCTTTATTGTACACGGACACCAGTTGGCTTGTCGCCAAAACTTCAAAGAAAATGGACTGGACCATATTATATTGCGGAACACATAGGAGAATATACTTACCGTTTGCGGAAATCTTCTGACGATAAAATATTGAAAGCTCCAGTGCATGCTAATCGATTGAAGAAGTATCTCGACCCCAAGAATCGCCCCACAAACCCACCCGATGAAGTAAATGAAGATCACGACCTAAACCCAGAAGAACTCATGGACATGCCTGAAATCCTTGACAGAGTCAATGACACAATTAATAATCATACACAAAATCAAGTAGGGAAAAATATTCAAAATGGCCAACAACAATTACACTAGGATAATCAACCGTCACAAAATACAAACAATCAACAGGACATGTATGACGTCGAAAGAATACTAAAGTGTAGAAAACGAGGCAACATTAAACAATATCCTATAAAATGGCGAGGTTATAGTAGTTCACAAAATACATGGGAACCATCAAACCACATACCCAATCATTTAATCCAACACTTTCATGCTCAGAACCAAAGTAGAAATAAGCGAAAACGACATGGATAACTTTAAAAAATAAACAAGGCCAAGTTTTCTTCAGTTCATGGTATGTATCAAGTCTAGAAAATCAACTCAATGAGAAAAGTATTTTTTTTTTTCATTTTCACATTTGGAATCTTTTTTTATTAGGAAAACTTCATTATTCTAAGATGAATATTCATATTTTTCTGAGATATTTGTCACTGGCAGTAAAGAAACCACCAAGAAATCGAGCTAAAGTCGGTGTATCCTTGTTGTACCATAGAACCTAGTGTATTACACAAGTGAAGGTTGTAACTTTGAACAAAGATCACTGACTATAGTATACCAAATAACCACAATTGTTATTTTTATTGTCGTTATTGTATCATTTCACGCAACATGCTATAAGTAGACGAATTTACAAGTGTAAGCTTGCATATACAGAGATTATCAGTGGTGTAACAAAATCATTTTATAATACAATTTTGGTCCGAAACAAGAATGCAAGATGGACTCGTCAACTGTCTTGTGGTCTTGTTTCCATTGGGTGTACAGGAGTGACGACCTGTTTACTGCATGTCAGAAAATTTCATTATTATGTTTGGTCAAAACCTGTTTACAAGGTACAAATATAGCCACTGATAATCTGATAATCGGTTAAAATTCTGGATAGTGTTTTCGAAAACCTTCAAGTATAGTGTAGTTTTTGTTAGAATCATAAACGGGCCAATGATCATTATTGCCCCCCCCCCCCTCCCCACCTTTTCAATCAATTCCTTGAATACTTAGTCCTACTTTTATGATTATGATAAAAGCACCCAATTTGTTGTTTATATATCTATACATATAATGGAGTCATGTACCTTTTGAATTGTGAAGGTGAAATAGATATTTTAGTATATTTATGTCAGGAGTCCCCCTCCTCACAATGTTTTAGTATATTTATGTTAGTCCCCCTCCTCAGAATATTTCAGTATATTTAAGTTAGTCACACTACTCAGAATGTTTTAGTATATTTATGTCAGGAGTCCCCCTCCTCGGAATATTTTAGTATATATTTGTGTTAGTCCCCCTCCTCATACCCCTTCATATATTTATTAAAAGGTCCAATATGTGCATTTTCTATGTTCGTGATGTTTTCAGTATGTACACACTTTCAGCAACCAGAAAGATTAATTACCCAAAGACAAATTACCCACAGATGGAATAACATTACCAACACTAAAACGAAATGTAGTAATTTGTGCTCGGGACGAGCACTTCGGGGAAGTAGTGGAGAATATAACCGGAAGGAAAGTGACCTTGGGAACTTTTACCATAATTCGAAAAGTGCTTTATATGAACTCTCGTTTAAGATTGAATATTTATATGAACTCTCGTTTTAGATTGAATATTTCTATGAACTCTCGTTTTAGTTTTAAATTGAACATTTCTTGTTTTAAAATGTTTTTTTATTAAGTCTCCCAAACGAAGTTTGGGAAGACTTATTGTTTTTGCTCAGTTCTTATTATTATTATTCTTCTTCTTCTTCTTCTTCTTCTTCTTCTTCTTCTTCTTCTTCTTCTTCTTCTTCTTCTTCTTCTTCTTCTTCCGCCGCTTTTAAATTTGAACTTGTCCGCACCCGTTCTCCAAAACCGCTTGTCAGATTAACTTAGGGTTTCACAATATGTTAGACTAACATGTCTAGTGGTGCAATCAGGGTTTTGTTTGTGTAATGGGGTTTATAAAGGGGTACTTTGAGGGGCAAAAAGAAAAGAGGGTTTTACTATAGAACCCTATGGGATTTTATTTTTTTAAATTTTCAAATGATTATAAATTGAAAACCGTTTGTGATAGACACAATCTTTTTAATTGAAAATGTTCTAAATGATAAAGCCCATTAAATGAAATACAGGGTTAGTCCCCTGGGGTCACCCCACCCCCTGCCATTTAAGAAAGTTCTAATACCTTCTAAGTGGTCAAGATCCCCACCCCTAAACCATATATATTCTGGTTTGTCATGCGAAGATGGTTTGAATGAAATACAGGGTTAGTCCCCAGGGGTCATCCCGACCCCCTGCCATTTGAGAAAGTTCTAATATCTTGTAAATGGTCGAGATCCCCACCCCTAAACCATCTATATTCTGATTTGTCATGATAAAGCATATCAAATGAAATACAGGGTTAGTCCCCAGGGGTCATCCCCACCCCCTGCTATTTAAGAAAGTTCTAATATCTTGTAAGTGGTCAAGATCCCCACCCCTAAACCATATATATTCTGGTTTGTCATGCTAAGATGGTTTGAATGCTATACAGGGTTAGTCCCCAGGGGTCATCCCGACCCCCTGCCATTTGAGAAAGTTCTAATATCTTGTAAATGGTTGAGATCCCCACCCCTAAACCATATATATTCTGGTTTGTCATAATAAAGCACATCAAATGTAATACAGGGTTATTCCCCAGTGGTCACCCCCACCCCCTGCCATTTAAGAAAGTTCTAATATCTTTTAAGTGGTCAAGATCCCCACCCCTAAACCATATATATTCTGGTTTGTCATGCTAAGATGGTTTGAATGATATACAGGGTTAGTCCCCAGGGGTCATCCCGACCCCTTGCCATTTGAGAAAGTTCTAATATCTTGTAAATGGTTGAGATCCCCACCCCTAAACCATATATATTCTGATTTGTCATGATAAAGCACATCAAATGAAATACAGGGTTAGTCTCCAGGGGTCATCCCCACCCCCTGCCATTTAAGAAAGTTCTAATATCTTGTAAGTGGTCAAGATCCCCACCCCTAAACCATATATATTATGGTTTGTCATGCTAAGATGGTTTGAATGATATACAGGGTTAGTCCCCAGGGGTCATCCCGACCCCCTGCCATTTGAGAAAGTTCTAATATCTTGTAAATGGTCGAGATCCCCACCCCTAAACCATATATATTCTGTATTGTCATGATAAAGCATATCAAATGAAATACAGGGTTAGTCCCCAGGGATCATCCCCACCCCCTGCCATTTAAGAAAGTTCTAATATCTTGTAAATGGTCGAGATTCCCACCCCTAAACCATATATATTCTGGTTTGTCATGCGAAGATGGTTTGAATGATATACAGGGTTAGTCCCCAGGGGTCATCCCGACCCCCTGCCATTTGAGAAAGTTCTTATATCTTGTAAATGGTTGAGATCCCCACCCCTAAACCATATTTATTCCTATTTGTCATGTCTCGAACATTTAAATGACGTATAAGGTCAGTCCCAAGGGGTTCCCCCCACCCCCAATGTTCTAATATCTTGTAAATGGTTGATATCCCCACCCTTAAACCATATATATTCCTGTTCGTCATGTAATGAACATTTGAATGACGTATAGGGCCAGTCCCCAGTGGTTCCTCCCCACCTCCAATGTTCTAGTATCTTGTAAATGGTCGAGATCCCCACCCCTAAACCATATATATTCTGGTTTGTCATGCCAAGATGATTTGAATGATATACAAGGTTAGTCCCCAGGCATCACTAATGCATATAACTTTACTGGACCAAACCAATTTTCACTGGACTTTGCCCAATGTCAGGCGACCCTGGGAATTACGAATTATGGGAGCTTCGTTTGGGAGACTTCGTAACAGCATCCTGTTACAATCATTTCTTGTTCTTAAATATAATGTTTCTTTATTTCAAATACCCAAAGAGATTATAGATTTACTATTTTACAACTTAATCCGATGGCTGTCAAAAGTGCGAAAGATAAAACATGTATCTAACACTCGAACTACAAAAGAATCAATTATCGCTATTTTACTAAGTTCAGCCGGAGGACAGTAATACGATTATTAATACATAAGATTGGGCAATAATATATATTTTATGAGAACCTTTTATAATGTTCTAATACCCTTATCTTTGAATTAATTTATGTTTTGTAAACTGTTGCTTGGGCAGTCTTACCCTAGCTCTCAAGCTGTACACTTGTGTTAATAAATTTGTATATAGTGTATACGGTCTTGCGTTTAAAGCAGCCACAGTGTCGATTATAGACCTACAGACTTTAATGTAACCCGTGCCGAAATTCAAGGAGTTATACCGAAATTCACGGGGTTATATATACACCACCACTTTTCACGCCCAAGGAGTGGAGTTTTAATTATAGCGTCATTATAGTGAAGTATGTTAGCAAAAAATTAAACATTTTAGCGCGGGACTTTCTTCAACGCAGGCCTACGTTAAATGGGCCATTTACAGTGTCGTGCAATGCCGTCGATCACAATAGATGCATATGTTATATCACACAGTATGGTATCGGAAACAGACGAAGAAAAAGCATAATTTCATCATAAACGATTAAAACTGCTATTGTTTACTTTCAGTCGAAGTCAGAGTCACACTGACATAACCATCTCGTCAGGGGAAAAACCAAATCGCAAATCGAAGTTGACATCAGTATGGAACGGTACTGTTAAGAAACAACCCACTTACTTGCTTGACCATACAGAGAGGTAGTCAATTCAATCAATCGTCTTATACAAAAAAAAAACAAGGAGAGGATCTGAGAATCGATCTATACACTGCAGTTGATTCAAATATTGATACTGCTGAGGAAGCCGTTAAAGTGTTTACACCCAAACAGACTATTACAGAACAAAGACAATTGCATATTGAAAAAGGCTCTTTTTAGAGTCACAAAATACTTTCGAAAAGAGTCTGAATATTGTTGATATAAAAACATATAATTTCGAAAGAAAGAGAGTTTTTTTTCTTCATTTTCGTCTTCTTTAATTTTTGCTTATTATTATTTTTCTCCAGGAAATTAGAAAGACTTACGTCGAGCTGGTAAGGACGTCTACGCTACTTTGCCAATATTGTGTGTGTGTTAGTTCTTTTATTTTTCGCTTGACACTCAGAAACACATTTGAAGCACGTGCGTGTATGCGTTTCTGGAAAATTCTTTCTTTCTCCACTAAAAAAATACCAAAAAGCAAGTGTTAAAGTAGACACATCATCACGGTGCAATATCTTTACGATTTGATTTTCTGACTTTGATATGCATGACATATTTCCCATTGGACGTTAAGCAGAAAACAAGTAAATCAATCCGCTATATTTGACACAAAGCAAAACTGGCAGTGCTATCAGATTTATATGATTATATTTTTTTTAAGCCATCAGTGCACTGGGAAAATTAAGTGCTGCATGAATTAAAGGAGATGTGGGGTATACGTCAATGAGACAGCAGCCCAACGACAGAAATAACCAAAAGACATCTAGAGGGAGACGTGTAGTCTTCAACAATAGATAGGTGTCCTAACAATATGTTATATAAGTGCTATCAGATATATATATTATTTGTCTTCAGCCAGCATTGTACACGGAAAATTAAGTGTGAAATAGAAGGAGAATCAGATGTAGGCTATACTTCAATAGAACTGTAGCCCAACGGCAGAAACAAGAAAGGTAAAACATCTAGATTAAGACATACCGGGGTATAGTCTTCGACAAATAGACAGGTGACCACACAATATTCCTCGCTCTAAATTGTCTCGTCTCCACGGAAGATATATATATATATAAATTCCTCAGAAACAATCGAAGATCTACTAGTAACATTCAATTCTCCAAAACAAAAAGAAGAATGAAAACCATAGTCACGTGGGACAGATTTCTGACAATGTAACGGGGTTAAACCTAATTTTTTGTATGATCTCAACCCTCCCCCTTTTTTCAACGAGTGATATAGAAAAAGTAGCATCTAAGAATTGATCCCGTTGCCTCAAACGTACATACGGGTTTCACTCAGTGCCGTGGAGGGCTGAGCTCCCAGCAGTGCTAGACTGTGGTAAGTGTACAAATCTTGCAATGAAAACTTATATGTAAATATTATTTTATGAAAAAGGTATACTATGGAAAAAAATATTCAAAGTTTTGCAAAATTTGTGTTTGTTATCATGAAAAAACCACCACAAAGACTAATTTTAAGATTGACTTGTTGTTTAAAATTTTTTGGACGATTTAATTTTAATCTGCGCAGTTCACAACTTCAAAAAAAAAAAGACGAAAAATCCCTAAAACCCTTCAAACGTATATAATACGTATAAAACGATCCAGATTTTACCCAATACCTTCTCTGAAGAAATTTCGCAAATTGTGTACTATATAAGGTTTTCAAACCCTTTGCATCGTATGATAACCTCTGAAAGAAGTTGCTTGTTTTGCTTCCTATTATGTATGGGACAAGATTTTTTTTGTTTTACTTTTGCTTTTGTAATGTTTTGGTTTTATTTATTTTGTTAAGAAAAAAGGGGGTGCCGTGAAACATCAGCTATAAAATGCGATAATATTTAAAAGTGTAGTAAATAGGTTACAACTTGTTGACACATACAACGTAAATATGCATAAAAGAAGATGCAAGATATGTATACATCAATAAAACAGCAACCAAACAACACAAAACTGCACGGTATGGCATTCGCTGTTTTTACGGTTATTAGTTTTTCGGTTCAAATATACACCACCACTTTTCACGCGCAAGGAGTGGAGTTTTAATTATAGCGTCATTATAGTGAAGTATGTTAGCAAAAAAATTAAACATTTTTTCGCGGGACTTTCTTCAACGCAGGCCTACGTTAAATGGGCCATTTACAGTGTAGTCCAATGCCGTCGATCACAATAGATGCATATGTTATATCACACAGTATGGTATCGGCAACAGACGAAGAATAAGCATAATTTCATCATAAACGATTAAAACTGCTATTGTTTACTTTCAGTCGAAGTCAGAGTCACACTGACATAACCATCTCGTCAGGGGAAAAACCAAATCGCAAATCGAAGTTGACATCAGTATGGAACGGGACTGTTGAGAAACAACCCACTTACTTGCTTGACCATACAGAGAGGTAGTCAATTCAATCAATCGTCTTATACAAAAAAAAACAAGGAGAGGATCTGAGAATCGATCTACACTGCAGTTAATTCAAATATTGATACTGCTGAGGAAGCCGTTAAAGTGTTTACACCCAAACAGACCATTACAGAACAAAGACAATTGCATATTGAAAACGGCTCTTTTTAGAGTCACAAAATACTTTCGAAAAGAGTCTGAATATTGTTGATATAAAAACATATAATTTCGAAAGAAAGAGAGTTTTTTTTCTTCATTTTCGTCTTCTTTAATTTTTGCTTATTTTTATTTCCCCCCAGGAAATTAGAAAGACTTACGTCGAGCTGGTAAGGACGTCTACGCTACTTTGTCAATATTGTGTGTGTGTTAGTTCTTTTATTTTTCGCTTGACACTCAGAAACACATTTGAAGCACGTGCGTGTGTGCGTTTCTGGAAAATTCTTTCTTTCTCCACTAAAAAAATACCAAAAAGCAAGTGTTAAAGTAGACACATCATCACGGTGCAATATCTTTACGATTTGATTTTCTGACTTTGATATGCATGACATATTTCCCATTGGACGTTAAGCAGAAAACAAGTAAATCAATCCGCTATATTTGACACAAAGCAAAACTGGCAGTGCTATCAGATTTATATGATTATATTTTTTTAGCCATCAGTGCACTGGGAAAATTAAGTGCTGCATGAATTAAAGGAGATGTGGGGTATACGTCAACGAGACAGCAGCCCAACGACAGAAATAACCAAAAGACATCTAGAGGGAGACGTGTAGTCTTCAACAATAGATAGGTGTCCTAACAATATGTTATATAAGTGCTATCAGATATATATATTATTTGTCTTCAGCCAGCAGTGTACACGGAAAATTAAGTGTGAAATAGAAGGAGAATCAGATGTAGGCTATACTTCAATAGAACTGCAGCCCAACGGCAGAAACAAGAAAGGTAAAACATCTAGATTAAGACATACCGGGGTATAGTCTTCGACAAATAGACAGGTGACCACACAATATTCCTCGCTCTAAATTGTCTCGACTCCACGGAAGATATATATATATAAATTCCTCAGAAACAATCGAAGATCTACTAGTAACATTCAATTCTCCAAAACAAAAAGAAGAATGAAAACCATAGTCACGTGGGACAGATTTCTGACAATGTAACGGGGTTAAACCTAATTTTTTGTATGATCTCAACCCTCCCCCTTTTTTCAACGAGTGATATAGAAAAAGTAGCATCTAAGAATTGAACCCGTTGCCTCAAACGTACATACGGGTTTCACTCAGTGCCGTGGAGGGCTGAGCTCCCAGCAGTGCTAGACTGTGGTAAGTGTACAAATCTTGCAATGAAAACTTATATGTAAATATTATTTTATGAAAAAGGTATACTATGGAAAAAAATATTCAAAGTTTTGCAAAATTTGTGTTTGTTATCATGAAAAAACCACCACAAAGACTAATTTTAAGATTGACTTGTTGTTTAAAATTTTTTGGACGATTTAATTTTAATCTGCGCAGTTCACAACTTCAAAAAAAAAAAGACGAAAAATCCCTAAAACCCTTCAAACGTATATAATACGTATAAAACGATCCAGATTTTACCCAATACCTTCTCTGAGGAAATTTCGCAAATTGTGTACTATATAAGGTTTTCAAACCCTTTGCATCGTATGATAACCTCTGAAAGAAGTTGCTTGTTTTGCTTCCTATTATGTATGGGACAAGATTTTTTTTGTTTTACTTTTGCTTTTGTAATGTTTTGGTTTTATTTATTTTGTTAAGAAAAAAGGGGGTGCCGTGAAACATCAGCTATAAAATGCGATAATATTTAAAAGTGTAGTAAATAGGTTACAACTTGTTGACACATACAACGTAAATATGCATAAAAGAAGATGCATGATATGTATACATCAATAAAACAGCAACCAAACAACACAAAACTGCACGATATGGCATTCGCTGTTTTTACGGTTATTAGTTTTTCGGTTCAAATATACACCACCACTTTTCACGCGCAAGGAGTGGAGTTTTAATTATAGCGTCATTATAGTGAAGTATGTTAGCAAAAAAATTAAACATTTTTTCGCGGGACTTTCTTCAACGCAGGCCTACGTTAAATGGGCCATTTACAGTGTAGTCCAATGCCGTCGATCACAATAGATGCATATGTTATATCACACAGTATGGTATCGGCAACAGACGAAGAATAAGCATAATTTCATCATAAACGATTAAAACTGCTATTGTTTACTTTCAGTCGAAGTCAGAGTCACACTGACATAACCATCTCGTCAGGGGAAAAACCAAATCGCAAATCGAAGTTGACATCAGTATGGAACGGGACTCTTGAGAAACAACCCACTTACTTGCTTGACCATACAGAGAGGTAGTCAATTCAATCAATCGTCTTATACAAAAAAAAACAAGGAGAGGATCTGAGAATCGATCTACACTGCAGTTAATTCAAATATTGATACTGCTGAGGAAGCCGTTAAAGTGTTTACACCCAAACAGACCATTACAGAACAAAGACAATTGCATATTGAAAACGGCTCTTTTTAGAGTCACAAAATACTTTCGAAAAGAGTCTGAATATTGTTGATATAAAAACATATAATTTCGAAAGAAAGAGAGTTTTTTTTCTTCATTTTCGTCTTCTTTAATTTTTGCTTATTTTTATTTTTCTCCAGGAAATTAGAAAGACTTACGTCGAGCTGGTAAGGACGTCTACGCTACTTTGCCAACATTATGTGTGTGTTAGTTCTTTTATTTTTCGCTTGACACTCAGAAACACATTTAAAGCACGTGCGTGTGTGCGTTTCTGGAAAATTCTTTCTTTCTCCACTAAAAAAATACCAAAAAGCAAGTGTTAAAGTAGACACATCATCACGGTGCAATATCTTTACGATTTGATTTTCTGACTTTGATATGCATGACATATTTCCCATTGGACGTTAAGCAGAAAACAAGTAAATCAATCCGCTATATTTGACACAAAGCAAAACTGGCAGTGCTATCAGATTTATATGATTATATTTTTTTAGCCATCAGTGCACTGGGAAAATTAAGTGCTGCATGAATTAAAGGAGATGTGGGGTATACGTCAATGAGACAGCAGCCCAACGACAGAAATAACCAAAAGACATCTAGAGGGAGACGTGTAGTCTTCAACAATAGATAGGTGTCCTAACAATATGTTATATAAGTGCTATCAGATATATATATTATTTGTCTTCAGCCAGCAGTGTACACGGAAAATTAAGTGTGAAATAGAAGGAGAATCAGATGTAGGCTATACTTCAATAGAACTGCAGCCCAACGGCAGAAACAAGAAAGGTAAAACATCTAGATTAAGACATACCGGGGTATAGTCTTCGACAAATAGACAGGTGACCACACAATATTCCTCGCTCTAAATTGTCTCGACTCCACGGAAGATATATATATATAAATTCCTCAGAAACAATCGAAGATCTACTAGTAACATTCAATTCTCCAAAACAAAAAGAAGAATGAAAACCATAGTCACGTGGGACAGATTTCTGACAATGTAACGGGGTTAAACCTAATTTTTTGTATGATCTCAACCCTCCCCCTTTTTTCAACGAGTGATATAGAAAAAGTAGCATCTAAGAATTGATCCCGTTGCCTCAAACGTACATACGGGTTTCACTCAGTGCCGTGGAGGGCTGAGCTCCCAGCAGTGCTAGACTGTGGTAAGTGTACAAATCTTGCAATGAAAACTTATATGTAAATATTATTTTATGAAAAAGGTATACTATGGAAAAAAATATTCAAAGTTTTGCAAAATTTGTGTTTGTTATCATGAAAAAACCACCACAAAGACTAATTTTAAGATTGACTTGTTGTTTAAAATTTTTTGGACGATTTAATTTTAATCTGCGCAGTTCACAACTTCAAAAAAAAAAGACGAAAAATCCCTAAAACCCTTCAAACGTATATAATACGTATAAAACGATCCAGATTTTACCCAATACCTTCTCTGAGGAAATTTCGCAAATTGTGTACTATATAAGGTTTTCAAACCCTTTGCATCGTATGATAACCTCTGAAAGAAGTTGCTTGTTTTGCTTCCTATTATGTATGGGACAAGATTTTTTTTGTTTTACTTTTGCTTTTGTAATGTTTTGGTTTTATTTATTTTGTTAAGAAAAAAGGGGGTGCCGTGAAACATCAGCTATAAAATGCGATAATATTTAAAAGTGTAGTAAATAGGTTACAACTTGTTGACACATACAACGTTAATATGCATAAAAGAAGATGCAAGATATGTATACATCAATAAAACAGCAACCAAACAACACAAAACTGCACGGTATGGCATTCGCTGTTTTTACGGTTATTAGTTTTTCGGTTCAAATATACACCAACACTTTTCACGCGCAAGGAGTGGAGTTTTAATTATAGCGTCATTATAGTGATGTATGTTAGCAAAAAAATTAAACATTTTTTCGCGGGACTTTCTTCAACGCAGGCCTACGTTAAATGGGCCATTTACAGTGTAGTGCAATGCCGTCGATCACAATAGATGCATATGTTATATCACACAGTATGGTATCGGCAACAGACGAAGAATAAGCATAATTTCATCATAAACGATTAAAACTGCTATTGTTTACTTTCAGTCGAAGTCAGAGTCACACTGACATAACCATCTCGTCAGGGGAAAAACCAAATCGCAAATCGAAGTTGACATCAGTATGGAACGGGACTGTTGAGAAACAACCCACTTACTTGCTTGACCATACAGAGAGGTAGTCAATTCAATCAATCGTCTTATACAAAAAAAACAAGGAGAGGATCTGAGAATCGATCTACACTGCAGTTAATTCAAATATTGATACTGCTGAGGAAGCCGTTAAAGTGTTTACACCCAAACAGACCATTACAGAACAAAGACAATTGCATATTGAAAACGGCTCTTTTTAGAGTCACAAAATACTTTCGAAAAGAGTCTGAATATTGTTGATATAAAAACATATAATTTCGAAAGAAAGAGAGTTTTTTTTCTTCATTTTCGTCTTCTTTAATTTTTGCTTATTTTTATTTTTCTCCAGGAAATTAGAAAGACTTACGTCGAGCTGGTAAGGACGTCTACGCTACTTTGCCAACATTATGTGTGTGTTAGTTCTTTTATTTTTCGCTTGACACTCAGAAACACATTTAAAGCACGTGCGTGTGTGCGTTTCTGGAAAATTCTTTCTTTCTCCACTAAAAAAATACCAAAAAGCAAGTGTTAAAGTAGACACATCATCACGGTGCAATATCTTTACGATTTGATTTTCTGACTTTGATATGCATGACATATTTCCCATTGGACGTTAAGCAGAAAACAAGTAAATCAATCCGCTATATTTGACACAAAGCAAAACTGGCAGTGCTATCAGATTTATATGATTATATTTTTTTAGCCATCAGTGCACTGGGAAAATTAAGTGCTGCATGAATTAAAGGAGATGTGGGGTATACGTCAACGAGACAGCAGCCCAACGACAGAAATAACCAAAAGACATCTAGAGGGAGACGTGTAGTCTTCAACAATAGATAGGTGTCCTAACAATATGTTATATAAGTGCTATCAGATATATATATTATTTGTCTTCAGCCAGCAGTGTACACGGAAAATTAAGTGTGAAATAGAAGGAGAATCAGATGTAGGCTATACTTCAATAGAACTGCAGCCCAACGGCAGAAACAAGAAAGGTAAAACATCTAGATTAAGACATACCGGGGTATAGTCTTCGACAAATAGACAGGTGACCACACAATATTCCTCGCTCTAAATTGTCTCGACTCCACGGAAGATATATATATATAAATTCCTCAGAAACAATCGAAGATCTACTAGTAACATTCAATTCTCCAAAACAAAAAGAAGAATGAAAACCATAGTCACGTGGGACAGATTTCTGACAATGTAACGGGGTTAAACCTAATTTTTTGTATGATCTCAACCCTCCCCCTTTTTTCAACGAGTGATATAGAAAAAGTAGCATCTAAGAATTGATCCCGTTGCCTCAAACGTACATACGGGTTTCACTCAGTGCCGTGGAGGGCTGAGCTCCCAGCAGTGCTAGACTGTGGTAAGTGTACAAATCTTGCAATGAAAACTTATATGTAAATATTATTTTATGAAAAAGGTATACTATGGAAAAAAATATTCAAAGTTTTGCAAAATTTGTGTTTGTTATCATGAAAAAACCACCACAAAGACTAATTTTAAGATTGACTTGTTGTTTAAAATTTTTTGGACGATTTAATTTTAATCTGCGCAGTTCACAACTTCAAAAAAAAAAGACGAAAAATCCCTAAAACCCTTCAAACGTATATAATACGTATAAAACGATCCAGATTTTACCCAATACCTTCTCTGAAGAAATTTCGCAAATTGTGTACTATATAAGGTTTTCAAACCCTTTGCATCGTATGATAACCTCTGAAAGAAGTTGCTTGTTTTGCTTCCTATTATGTACGGGACAAGATTTTTTTTGTTTTACTTTTGCTTTTGTAATGTTTTGGTTTTATTTATTTTGTTAAGAAAAAAGGGGGTGCCGTGAAACATCAGCTATAAAATGCGATAATATTTAAAAGTGTAGTAATAGGTTACAACTTGTTGACACATACAACGTAAATATGCATAAAAGAAGATGCAAGATATGTATACATCAATAAAACAGCAACCAAACAACACAAAACTGCACGGTATGGCATTCGCTGTTTTTACGGTTATTAGTTTTTCGGTTCAAATATACACCACCACTTTTCACGCGCAAGGAGTGGAGTTTTAATTATAGCGTCATTATAGTGAAGTATGTTAGCAAAAAAATTAAACATTTTTTCGCGGGACTTTCTTCAACGCAGGCCTACGTTAAATGGGCCATTTACAGTGTCGTGCAATGCCGTCGATCACAATAGATGCATATGTTATATCACACAGTATGGTTTCGGCAACAGACGAAGAATAAGCATAATTTCATCATAAACGATTAAAACTGCTATTGTTTACTTTCAGTCGAAGTCAGAGTCACACTGACATAACCATCTCGTCAGGGGAAAAACCAAATCGCAAATCGAAGTTGACATCAGTATGGAACGGGACTGTTGAGAAACAACCCACTTACTTGCTTGACCATACAGAGAGGTAGTCAATTCAATCAATCGTATTATACAAAAAAAACAAGGAGAGGATCTGAGAAATCGATCTACACTGCAGTTGATTCAAATGTTGATACTGCTGAGGAAGCCGTTAAAGTGTTTACACCCAAACAGACTATTACAGAACAAAGACAATTGCATATTGAAAACAGCTCTTTTTAGAGTCACAAAATACTTTCGAAAAGAGTCTGAATATTGTTGACATAAAATATATATAATTTCGAAAGAAAGAGAGGTTTTTTTTCGTCATTTTCGTCTTCTTTAATTTTTGCTTATTTTTATTTTTCTCCAGGAAATTAGCAAGACTTACGTCGAACTGGTAAGGACGTCTACGCTACTTTGCCAACATTGTGTGTGTGTTAGTTCTTTTATTTTTCGCTTGACACTATAAACGATTCGGAAAACTTCAACAATAGAAGGCCCGAGAACACAGTTATTTCACAGTGCATTTCTTTTAGACAATAAATGCAAATTAAAAAAAATCGTATCTGCGCTTTCTCAATAACATTTTACAGTGTAGTGTACTACTTACTGGAAAAATTATATCAAAATTAGAGAAAAATGCATCATCGTTAACTCAAAATAAGGACAATGTTATGTTAAGGGGTCTTGAGTTCAGTTTGACATACTGATTTTGACCTTTTTTAACTAGACCAAATCACTACTTTATATAAAATTTAATGACACAATTTTTACAGTATAATTTCACCCCTACTTGTTATTTGAGGCATCAAACATGAAGAAATAAATTTGGAAGGTGAATGAAAAAAATTTACAAGTAATACACTATCCACACTAGGGACAACGAAAACCATAGGTGTGTCCCCGGACCTAACACGAAAGTTTATTAGCAGTAACAGTTTACAGACCAACAATCCCCGATTGAAAATTTTTTGTCCATTATACATTATGGATTCGAAGTTAATGTAAAATAAAGTGCATACAGGAATTAATCTAGTATATATAAATGTATTGGTTCAAAAATTTCCTTCATTCATCTTTCTCTAATATTTTAAAGGGCTTATATAAATCAAATATGAAATACTATTCATTCATCAGTTATTACAATTCAATCTGTTTTTTGGTCAGATTATACATCTAAAGTGTCCGTTGGTAATTCTAGGTTACTACAACTGCTTAGCAACAAACCCACTGTCCTAGGTTAAGGGAGGGTTGAAATCAGCCCGTTTGGTTTTTTTTTACATTTAAATTGTTTTATATTTTGTCCTGTCGGGGCCTTTACTAGCTGACTATACGGTATTGGTTTTTGTTCATTGTTAAAAGCCGTACGGAGACCTATAACTGCTTATATCTTCGACATTTGATCTATGGTGTAAAGTTGTCTTATTGGCAATCATACCACATTTCCAATTGTATCTTGGCGTAAAAATTCCGCCTTCGCTGCAAACGCCAAATATTGGAATCAACTTCGAAATATTCGAAGTTATTACTCCCCATTTACATTTGGTATCTATGTGCATTAGTTGCCATTCATCCTTTTGTTTAGTTAAATGTGAGGCTCAGGTGATTCAGCTAAGCTATAGTGCCGCCAGAGTTAAAATGAAGTTAAAATGAAGTGGTCAACAATGAGCCTTGGTGGCCGAGTGGTCTAAACACGAAAATTACTCGTATAAAAATACCTTACACAAATATTTATTCAACTATTTTCAGCATGCAGATGACACAACCTATTCCTTAGCAAATAAGAAGTCATTTTTATGCCCCATTTATGGGCATTATGTTTTTCGGTCTGTGCGTCCGTTCGTTCGTTCGTCCGTTCATCCGTTTGTCCGTTCGTCCGTTCGTCCGTCTGTCCCGCTTCCGGTTAAAGTTTTTCAGGTTAAAGTTTTTGGTCAAGGTAGTTTTTGATGAAGTCCAATCAACTTGAAACTTAGTAAACATATTCCCTATGATATGATCTTTCTAATTTTAATGCCAAATTAGAGTTTTGACCCCAATTTTACAGTCCACTGAACATAGAAAATGATAGTGCAAGTGGGGCATCCGTGTACTATGGACACATTCTTGTTTTTATACGACCGCAAAAAAATTTGCGGTCGTATATTGGTATCACGTAGTCGTCGTCGTCGTCGTCGTCAGCGTCGTCCGAAGACATTTTGTTTCCGGACAATAACTTTAGTATAAGTAAATAGAAATCATCTATGAAATTTTAACACAAGGTTTATAACCACAAAAGGAAGGTTGGGATGGATTTTGGGGGTTATGGTCCTAACAGTTTAGGAATTAGGGGCCAAAAAGGGGCCCAAATAAGCATTTTTCTAGTTTCCAGACAATAACTTGTGGAACGGTGTATGGACCTCTCTGAAATTATACATCAAGTTTCCATACCACAAAGGGATGGTTATGATTGGCTTTGGGGGGTAATGGCTAAAGCCGTTTAGGAATAAGGGGCAAAAAAGGGGGAAAACAAGGGGTTTCCTTGTTAATGGACAATTACTTTTAAGTACAATGTTTTGTGTTTGGATTACCTCCCTTACACTGCTTTTAAATTATGTATAAAGAAATGTTGTATTGTCTTGAGATGATTAGCTGTCAATTTATATTTAGAAGTTACTATTACTAATGTTGATTAAAGGGAAACTTCGCAAAAAAATGAAAAATTGATATTATGTTCATTCTGTATAAAAAAGCACAAACTCATAAATATTAAAGTTTTATTCTGCTATATAAGAGATCACCATCGATTTTAAATTTAGAGTATCAATTCTCTGCATGCGGCCATTTTGACATCTTCTCGGTTTAGAAACCACGATATATCTATAAACCACAATGGACCAAAACCAGCAGTAACCTAACGTAGTCGTAATTGCGTGTCGATATCTTGTCAAGCGTACAGTTGTTTTATCCGACAAGAAAAGCATAAACAGTTTCCCGGGTAACAAAAATGATTATAATAGACATGGTTGTGCAACCTTTCCTAACTAACATGATACGGAAAATGTAATTATTTTTTTTAAATAACTATGGTCTGTCGTATTTAAACTTGTTTTTTTACCAAGGATTTGTATTTGTTACTATACAAATCCTTGTTTTTACTAAGTTTTGAAACAAGAAATTTATATGGGAATTAGTTAAAAAGTCAAAGTTCAAAGTCATAAATAAGTGTCCCGTGTATAATTGTTTTCGAAAATCTAATTTGTTCATAATTCTTTTATGTAATAAACTTTTATGTAATAAACCAAGTGTTGAAGACCGTACTTTGACCTATAATGGTTTACTTTTATAAATTGACAATTTGTGACTTGGATGGAGAGTTGTCTCATTAGTACTCATACCACATTTTCTTATATCTAATTATTTAAATAAATTCAGACCTTCTCTTATCTGATCACCAGCATGGCTAAAGGAATTATTCCCAGAGGTATTGTGAGGTGACACATCCAGGTATTCATGCGATTTCCTGTCAGGCTTAAAAACTCTTATTACACAATTACATAAAGCAAGTTCATGCATCCCTTCATTTCTAAGGGTATTGATCAGTGTACACTGCCGATAACTTGTAACTTTCCATTTTGAAACTATCAGGTGTAATATACATCTTTTTCTTGCGTGTCCGATAGTGACATACTAGTCATTACTAAACACATACGCTTGTTTATAAATAACATTTCTGGTGTAAAGAATGATATTTATGAAAATCTAAATAATTCCAAAAAAAAAGATTTGATAAAATTTTTCCAAGGGTAAATTGTGGAAATGTAAGTATATACTCGTTGTCAATAATGATGGACATTTTGAAACATACAAATATTGATTTAACAAAAATGTACGCACTTGTCGATCATTGGTTAATACGCCTAGATAGAAAGTTACGGAACTATAGATAGTCGCAATTAAAAATATATACATGTTTTTGAATATAACAGAGAAACATCCAGAACCAATTTGATTTAAATACAGGTTGATATCTTACTTGCTTTGGTTCATCGAAGTTATGGACATAGTAAAATCACAGATTTATATTTCATTTAGATTGTTCTCGAACAGTTAAAGAAATTCGTCATCACCACAATTGATGAGTATAATGTATAATGATGTGAACATGGTTCTAAAAGTACATGATGCTAACTTTCCTGTTCCGACATGCATGTAATATATGAATGTAGGACAGAAAGTCACAGGACAAAAAGTCACAGACAAAAAGTCACGGACAAAAAGTCACAGGACAAAAAGTCACAATTCAGTTTTGAGATTATTTTTCTTTAAACAAGAAAACACTTATTTGAAAAATAAAATTTTTATTTTTTCTTGAACTATTATATACGAAGCAACTTTGTAATTAACATGTATTCAATAAATATCAATAATGATCAAATAATTGTTATGAAAACAAAATGTCAAAGTGGCTTGGTACTTAAATGGCTTCATTGTGCCAAGAAATATATTCTTTGCATGATTAAAATTTAATAAATTTTCATTTATCAAGGCTTATGAACAATTTCCTAAACTTAAAAATGAATATATGTAATAAAAAGAATATATTTCAAGATCTTTCTCTTATATATTCAAACAATTGTCAACAAATTATTTGTGACTTTTTGTCCTGTGACTTTTTGTCCTATCAAATTTGTGACTTTATGTCCTGTGACTTTTTGTCCTGTGACTTTCTGTCCGTTTACCGTATATATATGCCACTTGACGTACACTAATGATCCCCAAAAAAATCTATTTGAAGAAATAAAGAAACTTCACTGCGGATAGACTGATAGTATTTGTATTAACGTCTGATTAGCTAGATGGTTGATTAATTTATTTAGTTGGCTTGTGGGGGGGGGGGGGGGGAATAAACTATTCCCAAATATTGCACTTATGCATAAAATATTAAATGAGAGTTATATGAGAGAAAATATAAATACGAAAAGTCGCATATCTGGTAAAAGAAAGTCTCACTGGCAACTATAGAATTTCACGTACAATTGTCATTCTTAATCGAAATAACGGACAGTCATTAAAATACATGCATGTACACTTTGACAAAAAGAGGTGCCTCAGTTGCATATTATTCATCATAAATCTATTTCAAGTATATACTTTCCTGTCATTCTTATAAGTTAACGCAGAGACATGTATTTATACATCTCTAGTTAACGACAATCAACCATATAAATATTTGAATCTGATGTGACTTACCGTTCATCTCTTTATTTTTTCTTCTTCTTTTTTTTTTTTATTTGGGCAGGTACACAAACATTGTAATGTTAGATATACTGTTCCCAGGTTGGGAGGGGGGCGGTGGTTGGAGGTAAAGTATATTGAAAGTTACAAAATAAGAACGTTGTATTTATGAATTTACGTGAATAATTCTGATCTTGGACGTAGGTTTCTTTTTTTTTTAGTTCAGTGATTTAAATTGAGAGAAAAAAATCTAGTCAGAATTTAAATCGTACCGGCAATTTCCACCTAAGACTCCTCTAAAATCATGAATGGTCACGCTTCACAATCATCAGAATTTTCTTTGCATTGGTACATTCTGTATCGGTAGTGATTTACCTTGACATTTCCGGGTATAACAGAGCTACTTGTATATTACCTGTATGTGGTTAGGTGACGTCCCATGAGGTCTTACGTATACAGGTTCACATTGGTTTCTGATAACAAGGTTTTATGACATTCACACATCTGCATGTTCTGTATACCAAATTCTTATCTTATTTTCAGACCAAACGAGGATGTGACTATTTTCCAGGAAAAATATGGAGTATCAAAGTATCAAATTAATTTCGGGATTTTTTTCTTTCTTCGTATCAAATCACAGAAATTTAAAGAATATACTGCTTGTCCGCTTGAGGTGTATTCTTGTCAGTTAAGACTGACATATATATATCTGGTATAGAGTGGGTTTATGAATGAATGATAAGTCTTTCAAAGGTACAAGATATAAAGCACATTGAAAATTGATTCCGCCGGTCTGTCTCCATTCAAAAAAGGAAAGTTGACGTTATATTGATTCTGTTATTTTTTTTAAACATCGTTGGTCAAATAGCTAAAGTATGTATACGTTGTGAGATTTTAAATATTTTAATAAGGGCATTCCCGATTAGGTAAATGTAGATCGCTGTGGACGGACCACGATAATTTCGCTAAACATTGAAATAGTCAAGCTTAATACCCATGATAATTTGAAAAAAGTAAGTACAGTGTTTGGTTTATACGCTCGTTTTCGTGGGCCATTTTTATTTATAAAATTATTTAATTGAAAGTAATACAGAATTTCGATGTTACAACAAAATACTCACCTATCTATTATAAAATTAAGCTTACGCAAAATATAAAAGATATATATAACGGCGATTCAGGTATTTTTTCACCATATTACTCCCCAAATAATTAATGTTTTTATCATTCATACGAAATGTTGTTCACACCTGTAATGGTGAACCGTGTTGGCTAAAATTCACTGAGTGAAGATCGAAAGAATAGAATTACAGAATGCTAATCTTTTAATTACCTTGAATTTAACCACGCATTCAACAGGTAGTCACTAAGTGTCACAGTACAATACACATTGTATTTACACAGTACTAGTGTGAAATGTTTGATAGACTGAAGTAAAAGCCTTCAGGTGAGAATACAAACATGCATTTGTAAAACAATATCAGTTATATATGTTTGTTCAAAATATCCGTCGGAAAAAAATTCATAAAAAAATATATTTTATTGTATGATTTACTTTTATTACTATAATCATATCAGAAATCCTTTAAATATAAATCGTACATTTTAATTTTGAAAGTTGCACGGCTGATCACTTTACTTTCTCAATTATTAGTTGGTTAATAGCTACACCAAAAGTCGTCGATGCGCTTTAAATCGCGTTATAAGATGATTAACGAACAAGACTTACAATGAGATTTATTCACTCCCGGCATGCAAAAAGACTTAAACTACGTCACATAAGTCAGGAAGTTCGAATAAATTAAATTATTAATTCCCAATTTTCTTCTTTATTAGTGTTCATATCCAGATAAAACTTGGCGAATATGTTTTTTATTGTATTATGAACATAATAAGATGAAAAGTAAAAAATCGCGAATTTTCCCTTTAAGGAATATTAATTTTAGACATGATTATGTATGTCATTTTCTATTTTAAGACTTTTATGATGTATTTAAATGGGTAATTATGGTTGCAAACTCCATTGGAAATTTGAATTCAGATAATGACCATATCTTGAGGGAAAGAAAATATTTTTTTGGGAAAGGGGGGGGGGGGGGGGGGGGGAAGTAAAAAAGAAATTGTGGGGGGGCATTTTTTTTTCTAATTTCAGATTTCAGATATTAAAAAAGAAAATTTCTTCAAATATTATTTTTTTTGCCAAAAAAAAGGAGGGGGGGGGGAAATTATTTTTTTTTTGGGGGGGGGGTCAATTCGCAACAGCAAAGTGTATTGCACAAAGCAAAAAAAGGGGGGGGGGTAAACAAATTCTTATTTTTTTTGGGGGGAGGGGTATAATTCGCAACAGCATAGTGTATTGCACAAAAGCAAAAAATTGAATATATAACCAATTCTAAGTTCTTTGACTACAGTTATTCTGTGTCAGAAACCTATTATGTGTCAAATATTTAATTACAATCCAAATTCAGACCTGTATCAAGCGCGAATATTGTGTCCATTTTTGGTTTTATTGTTTTTGATATTCTTCAAATTTATAGTGGTGCTTTAGGTGCAAATATCAACAAAGAAAAATCTGAAATTCTAATTTTAGGAAAAGGTAATTTGCTACAAAATGACATTGAGCAATTAGATATTAAGATATGTGAGAATGTAAAAGAAGTTTTAGGAGTTTGGGTCGCACAAAATTTCAAGCTGGGAGAACAAAATAAACTCCGTAACTAACGTTTTAAATCTATGGAAATAGAGACATCTTTCATTTCATGGTCGATTTGCTGTTATATCTTCTCTGCTGGTGTCAAAATTATGGTACACACTAACAGTTCAGACAATTCCTTCTTAGTACTATTTACAAATTAAGAAAATATGTGTTGATTTTTTATGGCATTATAAAACTCACCATGTGGCTAATGAAACATTCATTTCAGAAAATTCTAAAGGTGGTTTACATTTCCCAGATATAATGCTAAAATTTCTTAGTATAGACTATTAAATTCGGATTTTTCTGCTCTGTGGAAAAATATTTGGACATATTTCTTTTAGAAAATAGAAAAGATGAATCATGGAAAAGAAATTTTATTTTGCGATTTGAAACAATCTTCTTATTCAAAACTTCCTTTTTTCGTTCGAGAAATGTTGCTTGCATCGGCCAAATAAAAACCTATGTTGCCTTTGAAGCTAACGAAAACAATATTCACGAGATACCATTATTTTAAAACTCAGTATAAAAAGAGAAGGAAAATAATTAAATAGCAAATCTTTCATTTGTGCAAGAATAACAAAAGCTGAACAATTAACATATGAAGTAATTCCTGATTCTCCGCTGAAATTTATTGCAATCCATCCTGATCTAAATTACGATGATGTCTTGTCAAATTGCCTTCTAAATGGGTACATTGCATCAATGAAAGAGTTGCAAAGATTAGCTGCAGATTGTTGTTTTTTTTCTTCTGTTGAAGATAAACAAGTTCCTATGCCACAAAGTATTCGAACTTTTTATGATCTCTTAATAAAACCAGAAAAATCTCCTGTATCAGAATCTTATTGAATTGAAAAGTATCCAGATTTAGAACTTTCAAACTGTTATATTTTTTTCAAATTTACATATCCTGCCTGGTCGGAATACAAAGAACTAAATTTTCAAGTACTTCATAGAACTTTGTTTTTACTATAACTTTTGAAATGTAACATGTTTGATAATGACACTTGTCCGGTGTGTAGACTATCTAGAGAAGATTAAGAACATATGTTTTTGGGGCGCAAGGCGTTTGCGCCTTTTTACCTGCAACACGAAAGGACGCTTTAAACGATGATACACCTGAACTGATTTGGCCGGACATTTGCACATTTTACCGATGATAGTTTACCTGTAATTTTAACCAAATTAATCAAACTCATGGAAAGATGTTCACATATTCTTTGAAAGTTCTTCTGAACAAACGACAAAATCAGAAAAGAATTATTCGGGTAAACGATAGAGAAAACGAAGTTTTCATAGATGGAACATTTAAATTTTGCCCTAAATTTCTTACGCAGTTTCATGCAATTCGTGGATTGAAAATTGGAATCTACTTCCATTCGCCCTCTTGAAGTGTTGTCGTTTTCATCTGAGACAAGCATGATGACGAAAAATGAAGTATCTTAGCTTAGCTGTATATAAATATATGAATGAATTGTGTTTTTGATGTTAAATGATTTTTTAAAAATTTTGTGTTGATAAAGCGCAAATCGCCTATTGAAAAAGCACAAATTGAGTGTAAATATATATTCAACAAGAAAGTTTGTATTGTTCGATCCTGCTAAACTCAATTTAGTAGACTATTTTTAAACATTGTTAGAAAAATACATCTCTCTTTTTTGTTTATCTTTTAAATCTGAGAAAGGAACATTTATTATTAGAAAAATATCATATAATAGTCAATCATACAGTGGCAATCATACCACATCTTCTTATTTGTATATGCTATAAAAGAGAGGCGAAGGATACCAAAGTGACATTCAAACTCATAAGTCGAAAAATAAACTGACGACGCCATGGCTAAAAAGGAAAAAAACAAACAAACAGATAAACAACAGTACACAAAACACAACATAGAAAACTAAAGACTGCGCAACACCAACCATACCAAAAACCGGGGGTGATCTCAGGTGCTCCGGAAGGGTAAGCAGATCATGCTCCACATGTGGCACCCGTCGTGTTGTTCATCTTAGTACACACCCGGGGATAATTCTAATTCAGTAGGTCACATTTGAGGAAAAGGGGACTGGATTGTAGTTACGACAATTGGAACATATCCGTTTTCATCTGTGAAACGGATATTCCATAACGGTCAACCAAATCGTGATGGCATCAGTAAAATTTACGAAGGGACGATTTCAACTTCACCGCTTGGAACTCTTGGTTTAATAGCCTCTTTGTGAGCAGCAACCCTCTATCAAGAAAATCGTGATAGGATATACAAGCCCTGGAATATCGTATCAACTGGAAGACATATATAAGGTAACAGATAACCATGCAGAAATATTGTATTAATTCTAAACTATACAGTTGTAATAGAATTATCGTATTTAAACTTTTGTTGAATTGCTTTTAATATTGTTTTAATTGACTACATGTAACTGTTTGTTTGCGACATCAGGTACTGTCTGGTTAATTTTTATTGTACCTATTTGAATAAAATGTTATCAAAAGAAAAGTAGTCCAACTACTGTATCACTAGCCTGTAAACACTGAGATTGTGAGTTCGAATCCCGCACGTGACAGGTGCGCTCGACTCCAATCTTATTTGAATAGGATGGTAAGTTTTTCTCTGTCGGTGGTTCTCTCTGGGCACCCTGGCTTCCTTCACAAATATAAACTGACTGCCACGAAATATCACAATAGTGAAAGTGGCGTTAAACACAAATCAATCAATCAATCAATAAAGTGGTCCCCAGGTCACTTTAAGGAAGGCAACCTATAGATTCCTAAGGGAGCTATCATTTGATTTTTAGGGGGGGGGGGGGGGGGGGGGGGCTAGGATGAAAAATTTAGTCCTGCATTTTTATTTTTCACTCTATTCTTTTTTTTATTAGTTTATCCTGACTTTTTTTACATAAATTGTCATCTTGCCTTTTTTTTTGCAAAGTTGCTCATCCTGCTTTTTTTTTACTCAAAATTCCTGTCCTGCCTTTTTTTTCAAATTTCATCCTAGCCCCCCTACATCCTCCCCCCACCCCCTAAAAATCAAATGGTAGCTCCCTAAACTGATCTGATTCTCGGTTTTGATAATTTTTTTAAGTTACAGGTATAATGAGACGTCCGGTCGCAAGGTTGCCCACCAAACCCGAAGGTCACAGGTCAGATGCATGATAGACCCATATGCATTGGTTGGAACCCCCCTTTTTGACGATCAATGCTTTTGAATGGGGACATATGGTTGGACCCCCCTTTTTAAAATGGCTGGATCCGCCCCTGCGGGACCTTCAGCACTGTAGCCATCGGTTTTAAACACTACCCACGAACCCACATATATAGAGTGAACGTCAATGAGGCAGCAACTCCCCAAACACTGCATCCATGCAATAATTAAGGACCATTCGGACCCTACTCTCTACTTCATAAACGATCACAACTTGATGGCACTTACTAGAAACCATCAACAATTTTAAATCAAAGAGCTTAAGAGCTCTGAGGGAAAAGACGGCCATTGTTTCTAATTTTTTTGGGGTATCTTTTGATAGTCTTCATACAAATAATGAGCAATAGAACAGCTAGAACATGTAGAAAGGTTGACAATATTGAAATTAATTGTTGTTTAATGTAATTTCATTTCCTTAGTCAAGAATTCACCATGAAGTCAATTTGGGCCAATGGAAGAGAATGGCACATTCTAAATAAAAAAAAAAACATTTGATTAAAGTTGAAAGTTAATTATTTAAAATTCAATTGAGTTCTATCATTTAATAACTACTACAATATATTTCATTTTTTTTATTGTGTACCACTGAACTGCAGGCTAGGGCCATTTTCCATTTTTTGTGACAGTGCTCTAAGATTTTTAATTTTTCTCAAGACTGAAGTGAGGACTGAGAAGTCAATTCAGTTTTAAATTTCCATTGATACCCAGTTACAACTCACATCACAGGGATACATGTACTTACAAAAACCAATCAGATTGATATAAGCTGTGTGCAGCTTGTTTTCAGATCCTACATATTGATATATTTGTAAATTCCATGAATAAATATGTTTAAACTACAAAAAGCAACATTTTAAAATTTTATAATTTTTTTTTACCATTACAATGATTATTTTGGTACAAAAAAAAATGTTTTTATGGAAGACTACATATCATATTATAAATGTCACATTTTAAGTGTTAAGATACATTAACTTTTATTTAGGTGGATAATTACTCATCAATTGAGGTGCTCCTGTATTGGAGGATGATTCTCAATACAGTTACAGAAAAAATGAAAAACTGTCGTTTCTCTCCCCAACCTCTTGTATCCCCATTGTTTACCGTGAAAGTTGACCTTAATCCTAGTCCAGCCCTGGCCTCAGTGACTTATTTTTTTTTTTTTTGTTGTCACTGAAAAAAAAATAATAAGTCACTGAGGCCAGGGCTGGACTAACCTTAATCCCTACAAATTAAAGCATTGATGTTCGAATCATCTACAGCAAACATATATTAGGTTTAAATAAACAAATACCGATTTTAAAATCTTACACGATTTCTGTGAATGATTTTAATCATGAGTAAAGGATATCCCTGCTTCTACGTAGTGTGGAATTCCAACCATGATGACGTCACTAAGTTGGATATATTTAGAATATTTCGTAATACTGATTTTTCCAGATTGTAAAAGAAACTTAAATAGTGTAAGGGAGAGCTCAAGATACGATAATTTCACGAGAAATAAATGGGAAATGTGTAAAAAAAAGTGTTTAAAGTCAATCTGTTCATTTGTTTATCTCCTAAATTCATCATTTCAGTATGAAATTTTGAGGTGTTTTCCAATTATAAACACAAAATGATTGACGTGAGAGGCTTGGAAGTCTGGCCAACCAAATAGGAAATTGACGGCTTGAAGCTGTCTTTCCCAAAAAAGAATTGGTATATGTACTGCGTTCTATCTAGCTTTACAATCAGTGAAATAAACGGCTCATTATGTATTATTTGTCGTCCGGTATCAACCGTTATCGTGCATGTATTTAAGCACACATTCTCAGCTTAGTGACTTGATTCCAAATCTGGGGACTAGATAAAATCTTTTATAAATGTTACAGTGGCGGATCCATGCAGTCTATTCATTTTTAACTTTTAAGTCAATCGGATTTCTCGTCAGAAAGGTTTTGTACGACTCGTTCCTTAAAATACAGATTTTGTTTCTTTTTTTTTTATTCCAATACATATTTCGTTTCGTCAGGTGCCGTTGGACGTTAAACAACCAGCAATCGATCAAATCAGGCAAGCACGTAGTCAGGTTTCGTTACGTCTGAGACTACTATAACATGTGTTATAGTAGTCTCAGGTTTCGTTTATAAATTATAAACCTTAATTAAGTGTGTTACCTTTTATTTCCAAAATTTATGAAAAAGATATATATGATCAATATATGGAATTTTCAAATAAGCATTTTTATCCTCTTTCGGCATTTAGGTCGGTTTTGGTTGCCAAACAGCGCTTTTAAAGATAAATAGTAGAAGATTCTGGTGGATCTATCTAAAGCATTTGATTGTTTACTATACAATTTACTTTTATTAAAATTGGAAGCATATGGTCTGTAAAAAAATTCTCTAAAATTATTACAAATTTATTCAGAAACATTAAAAAACGTTTTAAAATCGGAACTTCTTACAGTGATAATCAGACGGGATCAGATGTTTAAAGGTGTACACAAGGGTCAATTCTTTTCCAGTTTTTTCCAATGTCTTAATAAATGACATGTTTCTTTTTGTATACAAAAGCACCATTTATAATTATACTGATGATAGCACTGTATCATATACTGAGTGGTTATAACTTAGATATAATGTTGTTAATATTTTATAAACTGAAAGTATAAATCTAATAAATTGTGTTTAAAACAAATAAACATAATTTGACATTAAACATAGATGGAAACAAAATGACTTGTGAAGAAAATGTTAAACCTATTGGAGTAACTATATATATATATATATATATATTTCCGTTGTTCGACCTGCTAGTCAAATGCGTTTTGTTAAAATATACTTTTTCACTTTTTTGGTCTTTTGGAAAATGTTGTTTGTGCTGTATTTAGACCACTCTACCAAGAAATTTGTTTTGCATGCACACGTATAAAAATTGCGGTTTTTATCCAACGCAATCATAGGTTTGAACGTTGTTTTCAATTTAGACTTGTATAGATTAGGACTTAAACTTTTAACTGTCCTATACCGGTAATTCTGAAATATGTAAAAAGGCATCAATGCAATTAAATATTCTAAAATGAATGATAAATTATTTAAACAGGCTAGGTAGATTAACAGCATACTATTACTATTCATTTAAACTATTTTCCAGTAATTTGGCAGTACTATTGCGAAACAATCTTTAAAGTGGAAAGATTATGATAGTTCCTGGGACTATTTTACTAATACATTATGTCCCAGGATATTTCATCCGAAAAACTGCTAGAAAAATCAAAATCGCCTTCTTTAAAAATGAGAAGAACGCCGAATTAAAACTATTGCAACAGAAACATTTAAATAGTTCATAAAGAAAAGTGCAAGTTATCTATATGATTTAATTTATATCAAAATTCATAACTATAAGTTATTGTTACATTGGAGACTAATTACCGCAATGCAGGGTTGGGTAAGGAACCGATTTATTACGAATGTAACAATAATATTTGTGGTTACGGTGGTACTCGATAAAAGTGGTAACCCGAACCCGAACCGGTAATCTATTTTACATATATTATGCTCTTCGTTTTTTTTTCTACAAACATTTATGCATTTGATGTATAATTAAATTTTATCTCATGTATGCAAAGGTTTTTGTCCAAACAATGATAAATGTAAGGTTTATTAATTTCCACCTCGGTATAAGAGGTAACCCGAACCTAAAAGTTTTTCTTAAACCAAACCTTAATCTGCATAAGTGTTTAAATTCGTTTTTCCTGAATGTAATAATCTTTCATATTTTAATTAAAATTGTTGTTACAACTTTTCCAAAAACTTGTAATCGTGGAAATTCCAAAAAAAAATGGTCGCCCGAACCCGAAAGGGAGACATGCAACTCCATTTTGTATTTGTATTTTGGGTCGATTATGACGCTACTGGTTAACTCGGTCTATACCAAATTCGGACCATAACTTCGGCATATCATTGATGATTGTGTTTTCTGAATTATGACTTTTGGTTTGATACGATATTTTCATTTTCGTTCGTTTTAATTTACCATTTTCTTTTTGGCCATTTTACGCCAATACTTAGTATAGCGGTTAGGACATCCCAGCTAATATAATCATAAGATAGCTTCGATGTGCTTGCTAAGACATGCCGTCAGTCGGATCTAACTTTATCCTAATCTCTGTCCTTAGGAATTCTTAGGACCGATCTTAGGACAGTTTCGATATTATGTTGATAAAATGTCAAAAGTTATGTCCATAATTCTGCAATATACCATCTTCATTATATTTGACATTTATCATTCAGAATCAATTGCACGACGGCAATTTACTTATATTTTCCGTTCCGCAATAACTTACCAGTAATGATTTGGACTGTCAAAAATAATAGAAAAAAAAACACGATACGGTGATGTGTTATGGAATTATGTTGGCTTTCTATGAAATTCTTTAAACTATTTTTATTATATTTTGATTTCCATTAATTCATAACCATAAACAATAAACAATTCGGCGGACAAAGGAATGAATATTTATTTATTTATTTATTTTTTATTATTTACTTTTTTTTTTTTTATTTATTTAATAATTATTATTGTTATTATTTATATTATTTATTTATTTATTTATTTATTTATATATTCGTTTGTTTGTTTATGAATTTAAAAGTTTAGTTGTTTTTCCTCTTTTTATTTATTATACTGTTTTTTTCCTGACAATAATCTTAAACATGTTAAAAGCATTGAAGTGGTTAAAATCTTTCCAGAGCCCGGGTTCATACCAAAGTCCATCCGGAATCCAGTATGGTTTTATTGCGTAATTCATTTACCTGTGTATCCTATATACTAGTTCAAAAACGTGTTGTCTCCCTTTCGGGTTCGGTTTCCCACTTATTCCTATAGAAATGAAATAAATGGTTGTGTTTTATACAGTTTGAAAAAAATATTTGTTTTTATGATATGAAAGATGATATTCATCACACGAAGTCAGAGTGTTCCTTCAAGAAATCAGATAAAACAGAGAAAATAAAGAAAAATAGGTTCCCGAGTTCGGGTTACCACTTTTACCAAGGCGGAAATATAGAAAACTTATTTTTCAATCTTAAGTCAGTTAAGAACAAAGGCGTATTCATACATAACATAAAACTTTATATTGTACACCATATCCATTAATGTTTGTAACAAAAATCTCTAAAGAATGATAACAAAACATATTTAAAGATTTCCGGTTAGGCGAATTTCCGGCAAATTCCGGTTCGGGTTCGGGTTACCACTTTTACCGACCACCGTCTACGGTTACTTTGTGTAATTTTACATTAATGCACTTCAATGTAAACAGTATGCTGTGACTAGTAATATGTATTAAAATAAAGCTTGAAAACTTTTATTTGAATTTTACAATATTACATGCAATTTTTTAAAAATTTTTATTTACAATGGCAGTTTTGGTAATAGGTATCACTTCATCCATTGTTCAAAGTATAATGACAGTAATAAGGGTACACTTTTTTTCTTTACATAGAACCATCCCCTTGAACTATATTTTTCGCCTTTGGCACTGCTTTCAAACTGTAGTAATATCTTGAAGATCATTAAAACAATTAATACTCAAAACTATTTAAACACTATTCCGGTTGAACATGTTGAATAATAATAATAAAAAAATAATAATATTATTATTATTATTATTATTATTATTATTATTATTATTATTATTATTATTATTATTATTATTATTATTATAAGTATACAGATTTTAAGATTAATATAACTAAGAAGTGTGTAAAGTTTTAAGCAATAATCATAAATTGTTTTTGAGATACAGCGCGACATGTGAAAAAAAAACACACACCTGTTTTAGTTACTAAGTCCCGTAACTCAAAAATTTTTAATCTTATTTTCACCAAAAAGTATACAGATCGTCTGATCATCATAAGAAACAACTATGTTAAGTTTAATGAAATTTGGATAAGTCGTTCTCAAGTTACGGTGCGACATGTTTACGCCGGACAGACAGACGGACAGACGACATTTGTATACCATAATACGTCCCGTCAAAATTTTGACGGGCGTATAAAAAGTTCAACACTCTGCCGATAAATTGATATATAACATGATAACTACGTAATTAATTCATTCATAATAATGACAATTATATATAAGATGGGTCTGGCAACTCAAATCCATGACATAGTAACATGGCGTATGATCAGTCACTTGAAAGAACTTTCTTTAACATTTCAATCAGCTTTTCACGCTTTCGAACTCTTGTATTTATTCCACCGTCCTTCAATTTCTGTTTTATTTCAATGTCGGTCATTTTGTGCAAGTCTGGAAAGTTCTGTTTATTGTGAATAGTGCTTGCCTTCTCCATTTCTTGTAGAATTTGCCTCCTTTTGCGAACCTGAATCTCTTGTTTTTCATTTTCCCAAAACTGATCGTCTGTTTTGCGGTACTTTCTTTTGGATCTTCCGGAATTAACAGTTAATTCAAGACGCTTCTGCACTTTCATGGCATCAACAGCACAATCGTGGTGATTTGTCTTCAAATGGTACACCGCTTTTATGTTGTCATTTTTCTCCGTAGGTTGGCCACTGAATTTTCTTAGAGAACCAAATTGTGAAATGAAGAAAGGTACATGATATAATAAACAATGCATGTAAGGGGTTAAATTCAAACTCAAATATCCTTTTCGCTCCGTTAAACCCAGTTCGAGAAATGCTTCGATAAATGATTTACATTCAGAAAAGATTTGCTCGGCTGTCCTCCTTTCGACTTCATCGGAACATACAAATGTATATACTTTCCAAAACATCTTCCACAGTTTTACAGTATCATCGTGTGTATCATTGTGTACAACGAACATTAATTTATCTGGCAATTTTTGCGTCACCCTTTTCATATCGTTGCCAGTTAATGATGTCCACTCTAAATCGCCTCGGCCTTGACTCGACCACAAACTAAAAGTTACACCACAGTCCCGTATACTTTTAACAAGGGAATCTAGGTAACCCCCCTTCTCTCCTCTCAGTTTCGCTTCATCATCTTTTTCAATTACGTCGTCGATTAAATTTCTCATTAGAACGTCAAATATTCTCATGAAAAGGTGAAGCTCGTCTGGAATTATATGAACAGGTTCTATTATCATCAAAGGCAGATGTTTCACTCCGTATAATTGGGTTTTAATGTGCCCTTGTAAATTTCTTTTATTTCAGATGTAGTTCTTACATTTTCGTTCAAATGGTAAAAGTTCCAGGGCTTAGACACGTCCCCTCTGTCCTGCTTATGTACTTTACACCAAGGACATGCGTATTGGCCGGTCGACGACCCAAGACCTAAGCAAATTTGAATAAATTTCATGTCGCCGCCAAAGAAAATTTCTAGCTTATATAATTTACTGTCAACCTGTATGTGTTTACATGAATACAGTTCATTTATCTCAGAAAAAACTGGGGAAAGGCATTCTTCAAGATTTTCATACTTTTCGGAAGTTCTAACGATGGCAAGTACTACAAGTTCTTCAGCAGACAATTTTTCCGCTGACAAAATTGCAAACGAAATGACAATAAAGTTTGATATGCGTGTAACTTTTGTACCATCTCCCGAAATTTTTATTTGTATTTTGTCTTGTTGATCAAATGCCCTGGTCTTGATGATATTGATCAGTTCGGACTTCAGACTAACATAAGCACCGGGAGTGTTACCGGGAGTGCGATGGATTGCAAACGTGTTATTTGTTTTTTCCCTAATGCTAACAATAGAGTGTAGCTTCGGTAGATCTCCTGTTTTCATAACTATTTCATGATAAGCGTTGTCACTTATTTTAAACTTGTCAAGAATAAATAAGATTTCGTTCATTCTTTCTATATCATCAGAAGGTACAGAATTGCCAAGTGGGACGCTTACTGGATCACCGTTGGAATTTAATAGTTTGACAGCCGTCGGGCGCAAACCGTAAGAATCTGCAAACCACAGTGCTTTTTCCATTTTACTTTTAAGTGTTCTGGTAATTCGGTACTTCTGAGTTCTTGACATAGCGTCAACGTTTTTACCTGTATGCACATAGGAGACTGGTTCCGCTGTTTGAACCCCTGAAAATAGTTAAAACATAAATGTATATGTAACAACAAAGTATATTTGACTCGTGTAAAACATAAAAATATTTTATATATGTTTGAAACATTTTCACTCTTTTGCCGCAGTGTACTATAGACGACGATTTTCTGCGCGACTAAATAGTACATTGAGTAAAAGGCAATATTATACTTAAATTTAATACAACAATAATCTTCATGATTCACTTTTAAATATGACATACACTTATCATTGAAATAGATTTTTTTTTGTAGATATATCCTTGTTTAATGTATATCGTCGTTTTTGCTTATTAATGTCTGTTATTTCATTTTGTAGAATAAAGTGGTAAAATAGGGACATAATTTAGTATAGTAAATCTCGAGCGCAGCAACTTTAAAATCCAGAAGCTTTGTGTACAAGTTGAAATTTACCTAAACAATCAAGCAATGCTTCTTTATCTTTGGTTACATCAGCTAGAGCAGTCATATTCTCAGACAATTCTTTTTCAACTTCTGCAAACTTTTTATTTGTTTCAATTAATTCTTTCAGCAGTAAGCGATATTTTTCTGTCAACTTTACATTGTCTTTTTCAAACTTGGATACATCTGCATATAGTTTTGATGCGATTTCAATTTCGGTATCGTAAACGGCTAGCTTTTTCAATTTCTCGTCCAGTTTTTCTTTTTGACGACCTCCAACTTGTCTTTTGTATATTGATGATACTTCACTACAGATTCGTCGCAGTCTTTCATCAAGTCGATCGCACGGTTTCAGATATACTGGTTTTAACTGGGAGTTTAATATACAAATGTAGCTAAGTTCTGGAAAATCACACTTTGCTTTGTGAAGTTCACGCACAAAGGAATACTTAATGTCAATTGTAAGAGAAATTTTATCTTCGGATTGGAAATCTCTTTTTAAAACGGAAATTGCGATCCTAGGCTTATAGTGCTTAGGAATTTAAATTTCTGGTATGGTGATAAGTGTTTTGACATGTTCACTTTTTTTATCAAGAAACTTTAAAGCTGCTAAAGTATATACAATAAATAGTTTACAAAACACAAATAAACACACGGTTGAACAATTGGCTTACAAAAAGTTACAAGTTGCAGAAGTTACACATAATGTTTCAATTGGCTTGGTTTCCAATACGACTTTGTCGTCAATTTTAACGTATATCTTTCTCATACGCAGTTTTGGTGTGAGCAAAATTGGGAATTTGATTTTCTGACCAGTTCCGTTTTGAGCAATCTTATAGTACCAACTGTTACTTAAAGGAAGTCTTGAAAAATCTTGTGTAGAGTTCAGTAATACAGCTTTGTCGCTATGAAAGCAATATCTAAAAATGTCAAGATCAAATTTGACCACGGATCTGTTATTTCTGTTGCCTCGTCTTAGTCGATCATGAATAGCGTCCTCGAGCGCGTTTGCTGCTGACAGTAAGCGCTGGTGTTCGATTTTCTTTGGAAAATATTCAGACAGAGAATCTTGATCGATGTGCGATTGTGGTTCCCAGGTTGTCTCAGTATATGGATAACCTTCCCATTTTACTAGATATAAATTGCCCTGAAAAGAACATATTAAAGTCCGTATAATAATTGTAAATGATTATAGTTCTTAATGTAGTTTATATAATCCCGGCGAGGGAAGAACAAAAAATTTGCGAAAGCAAATTTACAGATCTAACATTGTTGGGCTGATGTTTAGACGAGTTGTATATATATATATAAATATATATATGTGAGGGTCTGAATGGGGGTTTACAGAATAGAGATTAATTGACAAAAAGTGCAGAATAAAGGGGGAAAAATATAAAGAATAGAGAATAATGTAGTGCTGAAATATAAAGAACTGAGAATAAGGGTCAAAGTAAAGAATAGAGAAAAATAGTCTAAAATGCCAAGTTTAAGAATAAAGAAATGAAGGACCCCGAATCCAAACCCTCACACATATATATATATATACTTTTACTGCTATATAGAGCAGTAAAAGTACACTATTCATAGAATGTTCTTAGTGTCGATTAAGCGGTAGGGCCAATTTCCCCCCGCATTTATTTCAAACAAGCTAGACCAAAATTTCTTTCAAAAGTCTTACTAATCTAACTCAAATTCACAATAGGTTTGATTGAAGTCAATGGAGTTTTTTTTTACTGAATATATCCCTATTCGATAAGACAGCATCCCCCTTTTTATTTGAGAACAGTAAAATAATGATGATTGTGTTTGCTAAAGAACTCCGGCGAGATCATATATTAATCCGTTACATTGCTAATCGATTTCTGTTGAGATTGTGTCAGAGATAATTTACACTTGACTAGAAAAGTCACATTAAGATTAATCTTATATACAATTAGTTAGATTACTTGCTATTAGCCTTTCAAATATATATTAATATATACATTGACATCTCTGGTATAGTAAGTTTTTTTTTTTTTTTTTTTTTAAGTATTTCAAAATATTAACCTGCTTAAAAACAACAATGCAACAGTAGTCTGCATTTGCATGTCGGGTCGGTAAAGATATTACAATATTGAATGAAATAAAACTTTGGTAACATAACATCGCCAATTTAAAAATTGAAATAAAAAAATCCAAGTTTTATAACCACCAAGAGTTTTCATCCCGTATAAGAATTAATTTTCAAAATCGTCAGCATACTAAAGCGGCTGTTTCAAGTTTGAAATTTAGATAATATATACATAATTTTTTAATTTATTACCTCTTTGGGTGTAAATTTCTTCACAATAAGTCTCTCAACTTTGAAAGTTTCCTCTAAAACGACCCTGGATGCTGCTGGTTCTTTCTTCAAACGAGGCAATGAGTCTCCAAAGCACAACTTTTTCCAATCTTTGTGAATACGACTTCGCAAATTATGTCCACTCGTCATTGCGATGTTAGACTGAATTCTTATTGATTATGAATTGTATTTTAATTCGTTTTTTTCTATTAGATAACAGGAAATAACTTATGACAACTAAAATGTATACCATATGCCAGTATTTGATCAAGGACAGTCGTGTTTGTTGTCATCCGTGTCGTGTAAATCGTAAAAGTAGCTATGCAGGATGTAGGTAGCAGTGATCACAGTTGGATATTTCCTACTTTTAAGTTATTCAAATTTTATTAATATGACATTTTATGGTACAATGTTTGGTGAAATGGCATTCTCGCATCCCTTCAAACTAAACCATGCTTAGTATTTGTGTATAACTCTATATTATATTGTGTTCTTCTCACTGTAGAGTTTTTGTTATTTTCTTTTAATTAAAGACTTTTTAAAAAATTTTAAATTGTAAAAATAGATATTAACATCCTTGGAAAAAATAAACAGAGATTATAGTTTAAAAGCAGCTGATATTTCATATTCATATGCACCAATAACTATCGGTTTGCATCAGCCTTTTATGTCGTTTACTTGTTGTAAACAAATTTCAGTCAACTTGTCGAAAACTGTTGTTTTCAACTAAAAAATGACCGGACTAAATTAAAATTATTTTTTGTGAAAAAAATATATGTCAAATATTTGAAGTCTGAACTTGCATGTGATATCACGGCAGAAAAAATATTCCTTTAAGAAATTGCTTTAAAAAAATAATAAAATCCAGCAAAAATGAATCAAACAAAAATAACTAATGGGTTCTGTATACGTGTCAGGACTAATCTTTATTATACAAATGACCGGCTAAAAAATCAGATAATTTCGATTTGAAAAATATCAATTCAAAGATCCTGCTTTGAGTTTTCCAAATATATCACGGCAAAAAGTTAAACTTCAATGCAAATGGATAAAATCTCAATTCTTAAAATTTTGTTCTATATATTTCTTTATAACGATAATTACTAAATAACTGTGATAACTGGCGCATGCGCAGTAATGGATGAAACAAATTCTGTCATATGTACTATTATTATCAAGTACATATCGAAGAATTAAGCAACAGAACTGTAGAAGTTATTAAAGTTTAATAAATCTAACGTAACAATAACACAACGTAACCGTAAACACGAATATTATTGTTACATTCGTAATTAATAAAATCAGTTCCTTACCCAACCCTACATTCCGGCAATTAGCCTCCAATGTAACAATAACTTTATTTGCGTGAACCCCTAAGGGTTCATTTGCGTGAACCCCTAAGGGTTCACGCATATTAATTAGTTAGAAATATAGTCTATGGAGGAATATTCGGAACCCTAATTATTGTTCATTCGGAACATTTATATTTCTTATCTGTATTAGCTTCCTGCAATTAAGAGCACCTCCATACGGATCATTTAAGATATCTAAAACTTGGCAATAAAGAACTTTATACACAGATCGCTTAACCTCGCTTATCAATATGCCATATGGTAATAGAAGATATAGTTGATAATCTATACAGAAAAAAAATAGAAATAGATTTCCATACGTATAATTCTTAAAGAATACTAATGATTCAAAACATGGACACATGTACCTCAGTCTTTCAAAAATTCAATAAATTAATCTAGAAATAATTAATGAGGCATTGAGTAATGGTCAACTAGTAGGAGAAATTAATTAATGTTCCTTACAACTGATCATCAATAAGTGTAACTCTACCACGAGACGCATTGAGAGATTAAATGATCTAATTTAAAACCATTTTTGTAGAGGCATAACTTTTAAGTTAAAGATACAAAAGATTTCATTAATAAAACACACGAGGTAAAAAGGGAATGCATTCTTATTGCCTATGATGAAACGTAAATGTAAACAAATATGATCATTGATAATTTAAAAGAAACAGTTATCAATGCAGAAGAATTAATTGACACAAAAGAATATCCTTTAAAGATTCTCAACAAAAAAGATTAAACTGCATTTGTTTAATTAATTCTAAGAAACAATAAATTTGAGTTTAATGGAAATTAAGTTATACAAACAAGTTATAGGAGCGCCCCCTCCATAGGTGGTATATTTTCACCATCATGCACATATCTGCATCTGTCTGTCCTATTAATAAATGTCTGAGATAAGTCCAAATGGAAAGAAAACATCAAATTACACTGTCAATATAGAGATGACGGTTTTATGGTCTTCACATGCAAAATAGAGCAAGTAGAAGATTTCTTTAACATAGCGAACACAATTTCCCCTATACTTAAGTTCACATATGAGGTAGTAGTTGGGAGACTTTTGAAAAGGGACCCATGCTTAAAAAGTTAACTTTAAGCAAAAAATCCCAAAGCACTGTTAAATTTCTGAATTATAGGCAACAAACATAAGTTAGCAAAAAACAGTGTAAAGTTTTGAGATTTATTACGTATGTTGATTTAAGGAACCGCATTTCATAATAATCGAATTATCCTGCGACTGATATGATTATATAATATTTGGTAAACTATGCTTGCCAATGAGAGAACTTTTCAATAAACATGGCGTTGAATGTTGAGTCTTAGCAAAGCGAGCTAAATGACATCAAATTGACCAGTGTTGTACAAGATATAAATCAATGGCAATATCTTTATACAAAAAAAAACCCCGAAAAACAGACACGATAATAAGCAAACAAAAAACAGGCTCAGGATTTAGACAGGTATATTAAGTATACATGTATAAGCAGCAAAATGAATGTATTAGCTGGATCCAAACCCATTTCTAAGGTGGAACGGGATTTTACGGCACAAATTGAAATGGTAAGCAAGTAGATTTTGTCTTATTTGGTAGGAATAAAACTTTCACATTTTATGAAACAAAATATCGTACTTGCTCTGAAATATGTATTTTAAAAAGAAAAACATATAAAATTACTGAGGGATTCTAGTTGAAATATTACCTCTACCAATAAACATCCATTGGTAGTAGTTTGACCTTTCACACTGGTAAAAATGAAAGCTAATATCATCCAGAAATGAACTATTGAAATCAAAACATTCCTTATCTCCCTACTTTATATTTAACACCACCACTGAACCCCCGGCACTCTCAACATGCCATAATTGTCCTGATTTACAATAAAACACACATGGTAATGAAAATACTGAGATATAATTTAAAATTCAGTTGAAATAATATTAATAATATAATTAGCATAAAAAAAGTTCTAAGGTTCACGTATTGACTTTTTTTTTTAAAAAAGCAAACTTGTTATTATTGTTACATAGATTCAATGTAACCGTAGCCAGTGCCTAGTTTAACTTGAATCACAGGAAACAGAAGTACTCCAGAGAGTCAGAACGACCAGAAATGGTTTGAAATTGTTTCGCTATAATGCTGCACAAATCTGGAATGAGTTGCCTAGCCATTGTACGGTCGCATAAACTTTCAAAGAGGGGCGTAGGGTATCTGCACGGAAGAACGCGAAATAAAATTGCCATCTCACGATGAACGAACAATTAAAACTTTCTTGCACGTTGATCTTTTTACCGATTTCACGAAACACGGTGAATAACGAACCTTTTTCACAGCTGCACGTGAAATAAAAATGGCAAAACACGTTGCACGAAAATAACCCATTACCACCCTCTTCTAACTTTAAATGACCATCCAAAACAAAATAATAAGTCCCGTTTCTTTCCCCTTACCCTTAAGACTCAAGGTATGTCTTCATCATTGAAGAAAATTCGTATTGGTATCGTAGGATATGGTCATTTGGGTAAAACTATCACTAAAATATTTCACCTATGTAACCATGTGGCCACTTACGTTTGTTCATAATCATAATATGAGGCAGGTGTTACTTGAGAAGGGGAACGTAGTCAGCAAACCTTTGGAATACGTTACCAACGGTTACGGTATCCGTTTACAACATTGAGACTTGACTACAGGTCAGATATATAGCCTGTTAATCGTCTACCTGCATTTAAAAAAAACTTATATCCACGGGGGGACGGGGGGGGGGGGGGGGGGGGGGGGGGGTCTCTACATGGGATTTTGGGTACAGTTGTGCAGCTGGGATTTAAAAAACACCCCCATTCATATATTGAATACACCTTATCCCTATTTGTCCACCATTACTGGACATCACACAAGTTCCCGTAAAATGTTGACGTCATAATAGAAAATGTCTGACGCCACAATGGAAAAGTGATTGTTGTATGACGTCAAAAGTTCGGGCCGGACAGATTCTCGGGTCAAACGGGAATAGCGATAAGGTGTATAATTGTGAAATCCCTACCTATACATATATTTCACAGCGAAATCATAACCCATTCATATATTTATCAGCTCAAATAGTACCTATATGCATATACAATCTTATTATATATTAAAAACACAATGAGAATAAACGCAACAAAATTAGTGCAAATAGATCGATGTGTTACGCAATAAGTTCAAAAGGTTCGATATGTGACCTTTTTTTTACTATACTCCAGTGGGTAAAGATTATTAATTGTGACAGTGTAATAAAATTTGATCACAAACAAAACTTGTGTCAATAAGTTTCAGCAGATGTGGAAATTTTAATGACAAAGAGTTTGGGAAATTCAGTAAAGATTGTTGCACAACAAACTGAAAAATTATGGCCCATTGATATATCACAATTGGTCAATTACTACCTATTGATGTATTTCCTCGGTAAAATTGTACCCCATTGATATATTTGACGTATCAAAAAAGGGACCCATTCCAGCGGCACATATGTATAATATACCTTCATATAGGAAGAGACCCCCCGTGCTTATATCCCTGCTATCCAAAGGTATTGGGTCCGTTCGCGCCCAATACACGTTCATACCCTACACATTCGCACCCCACACGTTCGCACCCTACACGTTCGCACCCTACACGTTCGCACCCTTTTTTTTTTTTAGGTGTTTTGTAGATGTTTTTCTCTAATTCTTCGCCAATTTATCCCTTTCTGCACCCATTGTATAACAAAAATTTAATCAACGTGTGGTTTGTTTGATCTCAGCTCTTCATTGGTTAAAATCTGATTATGACGTCGAATTTTCTTGCTTTCCTCTGAATTTCCTATTGTGACGGCATGAAAAAAGGCGACCATGCCTGATGACGTCACATAGAAAGAACACATCTTTTTGCAGATCATTCGAAAAGATCATTGCCTGCGTATTGTTTGAAAATCATTAGAGAAACAGATTCCACCACCAAATCTCGTGTAATACGATATTTATCCACTCTCGACAGTTAAATTTTAAATATTTAAAACGCTCGGCGAGCCTCGCGTTTTAAATTTGAAAATTTAACTGTCTCGAGTGGATAAATATCGTATCACACTCGATGCAGTGGTAGAATCTATATATATCATGTATATCAAAATATTTTTATTTTCATAAATAAAAATTTGGGAATTTTTAAATGAAATATTGTTTTAAATTGATTTGATGATTAATTATTAAATGTTAATTATGTATGATTACTGCTAATTGGTATTTATACACAGCCTAATTTGGTGTTATTGTTGAGTGTTTAAAAATCATGATTGTTGTCATGGTTGTTTTAACTTGCTTCAAATGTAAATACTGCATGTATTTAGCTTGGTATGGGTAAAACTTTGAAGATTTTAAATAAAAAACATGAAAGATAATTGTTTTTAACAGCTTGGCTCCTTTGATCTCATGAGTGTCAGAATCTCACTTTATTCATAAACAATGAAAAAAAATATTTATAGCAATACACTATCCAAAACATGATTACGAATTATTCAACACATAAAAAAAAACGTCAGAATCCCAATTCCTTTTGAAACAATAAAAAAGAAATATTTATAGCAATACACTAACCAAAACATGATTAAGATTTTATCAACACCTAAAATAACGTTGTCAGAATCTCACTTTATTTAGAAACAATGAAAAAAAATAATTTATATATATATAGAGTGCCTAACAATGTAATTTTTGACATCTTCGCTCAACGAAACATCCTTTTGATAATGTTACTTTCCAAATCATAGAAGTCAACACTGAGTGGGACACCACGGCGAGAAGGAGAAGAGAAAACTTTTGGATTCACCAGCTCCACACTTCAGAACCAGATGGTCTTAACGAAAAAGACGAGAAGAGATACAGGAAAGATAAAGAATAATTTAATACACAGCATCGTCTTTTTTATCCTGTAATATTGGCCAATGGACGTTGCAAACTTCAACCACAAATTTTGTATATAATCTTGAACTTTATCCACATTATGTATTATTTACAAGGCAGCTAAATTCATGAGCAACATGTACATTGAGCTGCAAAAGTTTCTTATCATCTACATCCGATTTCACCTGGATAGATGCACGCTTGATAAAGCTAGTTTGTCTAGCGAAATATTGCGTTTATGTTTATTTTTATTGTTTTGTAAATATTTTAAACATTCTAATATTTACATACTAAATAGTGTGTTAAAATTACATTGTTAGGCAATCTATAATTTTATTTGTGTAATTGTATTAATCTCTGTACTGATTAATCCACACTCCCATAGGTTTGTATGTCATGTGTTGCTATTTATAGGCACTTATATATATATAGAGCAATACACTTACCTAAACACGATTAGAAATTATTCAACATATTCAACACAAAAATAAAATACTGGTCGTCAGACATGTCAGAATCTCACTTTATTTAAAAACAATGAAATTTTTTTTTTATATAGCAATACATTTACCATGACACAAAAAAAACCTTGTAAGAATCTCACTTTATTTAGAAACAATGAAAAAATATATATTTAAAGCAATACAATTACCAAAACTCGTTTACAAATTATTAAACACAAAACCAATAAAAATTGGGCGCGAACGTGTAGGGTGCGAACGGACTTTGGGTGCGAACGTGTAGGGTGCGAAAATGAAAAGGAGGCGAACGTGCATGGTGGCGAACGTGATTGGGCGCGAACGGACCTGGATTCCTATTCAAAACCCATTAACGGGCTATATATCTGACCTGTTGTCAAGTCCCTATTGTTTACAGCAGATTTATATATTCAAACATTTATCATTGTCAATTGATCTTAATTGTAAAAAAATTCCCAGCATAATTTCTGGTGAAAAAATAATTAAATTACGGAAACCTGTCCGATATTGGTCCTATTGTTAGGAATTGTTTATTTGACGTCATTTTCAGTGTAAACAAAGAAACGCTATCTTCAGGTAGCATTTTTATTCTCTTTTGCCTAAAGTTTTAAAGTAAACTGGTCATGCTGGTCCAGTACCAGTTATCGTCAGAAATTCGTAGTATTTCTCAAATATTGTTTTACAGTATCAGTCCTGTTGAAAATATTTTTTACCATAAAAAGGGTTACCAAAAGTTAGGTTAAACATGTTAAACACCACACACTCAACCTTTAAATCATCTTATAAATGACGTAAATCGATAAACTAGTGTGCCGATTTTGCTGTGAAATTTTATGGTTGCGAGGACCAGTTACAGTCATTTAAGAATCTACTCACTAAATAGATATTTCCACTTTTTATGTGTATTTATGTCATATAATGCTTTTCTGTAGTAAGATGAGAAGGTTATTTCCTTTATTAGCTAAGCACATAGTCATTATGTACGTATATATTCTAAATATTTTCTTCTTCGCAATGTCTATACTGGTCATAAATATGTCACTTGAGATCAACAAAATATATAGTGTATTAAACATGTTGAAGGAGAGCAAAAAATATGATTTTCAAATTAATAAATCTGTCTCTCTACTTATGAAAGAAATTTTGCTTCTTAAGCAAGCTTTTATATATTATGTATTTGAAAACAGTAATTTTTCTAAAATCGAGGACGCCATAAAGTAATAATGTCATGTCCCTGCATGCTTATCTTCCTACAGCGTGTTATGAAAACGAAAAACTGAGAACTTCAATATCTTAATCGGATAAAAAAAAACCTAAGTTTTAAATATGAAGCAAAGATATGTGTCTAAAGATAATAGCAGTATGCTGAATTCATGCAACACATCCTTTATTACAAAAGATGCCTAGTGACGGTAACTGGTAACTGAGGGTAACTCTGGTCCTCGACCAGTACTTTAATTAAAAACGTAATAATGTATACCTAAAATCAACGAATACACAAAATTGTCTTATTACTAATCTTTGTACAGATACAAAAATCTGCCTGAATGATCTGAGGTGAGTTTCCCCAGAGATATCATTTTGTTTTCTGATAAAGTTTAACGTTGCATAAGCATTAAAGTTATTTTATAACGTACACAAACAGAATAAATTCAAAATGTTTGTCATCATAGTATTATTCTCTTTGGTAATATAAATTTGCGCAGATCTGAGTCTGGAGCAATTTTCTGATTTGGGCGCCTCAATCAAATAGTGTGTTTAATTGAGAAATAATTATTTTATTCCATGAGCTGTGTTCATTTTAACATGGGTAGACATTATAGTTGTCAATATCTTTATACTGAGCATTAGCAATGTTGACAAATATAAGGGATCAACCATTTAACTTCAAGGGGGGGGGGGGTTATGGTTTTTTGTCTGAGTCAGAAATTAATTTTCGCGCATAGCGCAACCAATTTTATGTAGTTTTTCAACGCTATCTATCAAATTAATTTTTTTCAATATTTAACACTATAATGTATGGGGAAATTCTGGATTCAGAATATTTTTTTTTTGTCATCTGCTTGACCACAATATTTTTTTTCATCAAATTGGAGATCATAATATTTTTTTAGAAAAAACCATGATCCCCCCCCCCCCCTTTGAAGTTAAATGGTCGTTCCCTAATGCCTACCCATGTTAAAATGAGCATAGCATGATAGAATTATTACAATTTTAATAGGAAAATGTAGAACTTTTGTACTTCGAAGCAGACCTATAATACACTTTCCATTAGCATGATTAGGAAGCAATTTTGATTTGGTAAAGCCATTACAATTTGGAAAATCAACCGTTTCACAATAGAAAATGAACAGATACATGTACACGTAAACTTACTATTAGCATGATTTTATTTAATTTCCTAGAGAGCAACACCAACACAATTGTCCATTTTGATCTCCAGCGTTGTTCAAAAAACAACTGATGTTGCAATTTCAATTGTGACGTCAATCATGTTCTATTGGAATCAGAACATGGCTTTGTTTGTTGTTGCCAAAGCGAAAGAAGAACGTCATATTAGAATTGCATGTCTATGATAGATGTCTTTACTTATATATATAATTCATAAAAGTTTAATTAATTATATTGTGGAGTTTTTAGATTTTCCTTTATAAAAATACCCTTGGGCTTTTTTCAGAATACAGTAGATTACATTTGTATATATATATATATATCAATTTTTATCAGATCTAACAAAATATAGTGGTTTGTTTGTTCCTATCTTTTAAAACCTTCATGTGACCTTTAAAATGCAAAATTATTACAAGTTAATGTTAAAAAAGGATTTTTCATAGTATCTGCTTCAAAAGGCTTTATTAAAGGGTGAAAAAATCAAATTATTGAATTTCTGCTTTTGACATAGATATGTCTTTGTGTACACGAAGCTACAAATGTATACAAAATTTATCCGTTACATATATGTGTTTGAAAAACCAAAACAGTTTTCAATCACCCAAATAGGCTTTGTTGCAGTTAATCTGTATAAAAATAAGGAGATGTGGTGTGATTGCCAATGAGACAACTTTCCACTTAAGTTCAAATAAAATAGATGGAAGCAATTATAGGCAACTGTATGGCCTTCAAAAATGAGAAAAACCCATAATGTATAGTCCATTATGTTTGACATTAAGATGCAACAGCAAAAAAGTCAAACATGTCCAAAGAACACAAACATATACATTTGAAAAGATTATATATAAAGTAATTTTTAAAATGAGTTTTAATAAAAAGCCAATTTTTTAAATAAAAATAGTATTAATGTAAAAAAGTTGAATCTTTCAATCTTAAATTAAACTTTGTTGAAAACTTTGTTGAAAAAACAATAAAATGATAAACACTGAGTGAATTAGAGTAAACAATAAAGACTGAGTGAATTAGAGTAACAATAAAGACTGACAAAGTTTGAAATTAGCAGGGGCCCACTCGCCAATGGCCCCTAAAATTTGGTGTGGGCTACTTAAATTTCTGCTTTTCTTGTATAGGACTATATATGTGGGCTACAAAATTTAAGCTTTGGGCTACCATGCCAAAATTTTAACTTCAATCCCTGACTGAGTGAATTAGAGTAAACAATAAAAACTGAGTGAATTGGAGTAAACAATAAAGACTCAGTGAATTGGAGTAAACAATAAAGACTCAGTGAATTGGAGTAAACAATAAAGACTGAGTGAATTGGAGTAAACAATAAAGACTGAGTGAATTAGAGTAAACAATAAATACTGAGTGAATTAGAGTAAACAATAAAGACTGAGTGAATTGGAGTAAACAATAAAGACTCAGTGAATTGGAGTAAACAATAAAGACTGAATGAATTGGAGTAAACAATAAAGACTGAGTGATTTTGAGTAAACAATAAAGACTGAATGAATTGGAGTAAACAATAAAGACTGAATGAATTGGAGTAAACAATAAAGACTGAGTGAATTGGTGTAAACAATAAAGACTGAGTGAATTGGAGTAAACAATAAAGACTGAGTGAATTGGTGTAAACAATAAAGACTGAGTGAATTGGAGTAAACAATAAAGACTGAGTGAATTGGTGTAAACAATAAAGACTGAGTGAATTGGAGTAAACAATAAAGACTGAGTGAATTGGTGTAAACAATAAAGACTGAGTGAATTGGAGTAAACAATAAAGATTGAGTGAATTGGTGTAAACAATAAAGACTGCGTGAATTGGTGTAAACAATAAAGACTGAGTGAATTGGTGTAAACAATAAAGACTGAATGAATTGGAGTAAACAATAAAGACTGAGTGAATTGGTGTAAACAATAAAGACTGAGTGAATTGGAGTAAACAATAAAGATTGAGTGAATTGGTGTAAACAATAAAGACTGAGTGAATTGGAGTAAACAATAAAGACTGAGTGAATTGGAGTAAACAATAAAGACTGAGTGAATTAGCGTATGTACACAATTTCTAGCACTATAAAAAACTAAAAAAAGATAAAAAAAAGAATTTATCTATTATTTTGTCTTTTTACTTTTCAGCTTCTTGAATGTCAAACATTTATATTAGATTCTCTATTATGGTTGTGGCCTGTTATCTATTTCTTGCATGAAGAGATATATAATTTAGTAGTTTGAATAGCTATGACAATTTTAAAATGATGTCTATAGAGGGGGATTCATTTTTCCATGGCGGAGTAAGATCTAAATCATAATAACATCAAAAAAATTGATACAAATGATTTGAATGACCATTTTATCAAAATTATAAACCCAAATTCTGAAAAAAGAATTAAAATCTGTTTGTATGTATACAAGAAGCTCTTGATTTTAGGGACCACCATACTGTTTCACCAGATACCAATCCTATATAGATACTAATGCATACATGTATTTATACATTGTATACATAAAATTGAGAATGGAAATGGGGAATATGTCAAAGAGACAACAACCTGACCAAAGAGCAGAAAACAGCTGAAGGCCACCAATGGGTCTTCAACACAGCGAGAAATCCCGCACCCGGAGGCGGGCTTCAGCTGGCCCCTAAATAAAAATGTGTACTAGTTCAGTGAAAATCGACGTCATACTATTAAAACTCCAAAACATAAAATGAACTAAAATTAAAAAACATACAAGACTAACAAAGGCCATGGCTCCTGACTTAGGACAGTCACAAAAATGCAGCGGGGTTAAACATGTTTTGTGAGATCTTAACCCTCCCCCTATACCTCTAGCCAATGTAGAATAAACAAACACACAGCAATATGCACAGTAAAACTCAGTTTAAAAGAAGTCAGAGTCCGATGTCAGAATAGGTAACAAAAGAAACTAAGCAAAATGACAATGATACATAAATTAACAAGGGACTACTAGCCGTTATTTGGATCACGCCTCTATTGTGCTCTTTCCAATAAAATATTGAATTGAATTGAATGGAATTGTAAAAATGTTAAAAAATATTTTCTAACATGTTTCATTCTAACCTAGTACTTATTACTATATAACATTGCTAGAATAGCTATGCCAATTTGAAAATTTGAGGTCTATAGAGGGGTTGGGTTCAGTTTTCCATGGTTAAGGGGTTCAATTTTCCATGACTGAGTAAAATATTTAAAAAATATTTTCTAACATGTTTTATCCCTACCTAGTACTTATTAAGTTCTTTATAACATAGCTGGAATAGCTAATAGATATCAGAAGATGTGGTATGAGTGCCAATGAGACAACTCTCCATCCAAGTCAAAATTTATAAAAGTAAACCATTATAACTAGGTCACAGTACTGTCTTCAACACGGAGCCTTGGCTCACACTGAATTTGAAAATCTGAGGTCTATAGGGGGAGGGGTTCAGTTTTCTATGGTAGGGGGTTCAATTTACCATCGCTAGTAAAAATGTTTAAAAATATTTTCTAACATGTTTTATTCTTACCAAGTATTTATTAATGCATAATAACTTTATAATATAGCTGAAAGACATTCAGCTGGATTAGCTATGACAATTTGAAAATCTGAGGTCTATAAGGGGGTTCAGTTTTCCATGGTAGGGGTTTCAATTTTCCATGGCATGGTAAAAATATTTTCTAACATGTTTTATCCATACTAAATACTTATTAATGCATTTTAACTAGATGACATAGCTGGAATAGCTATGACATCTGGAAAATCTGAGGTCTATAGAGGGGGGGGGGGGGTTCAATTTCCTGTTGTGGAAAATTGACCCTGGGGTCAATTTTCCATATGACACAGGAACAGGACATATGACGTCATACTGGTTAGTGCAAAAGGATAGATCAACGATTCACATAATTTTTTTGTTTCACACAATGAGCGACCAATTTGTATTAAGGTCTAGGGTCCGACAAACATGTTTGTGCTTCAAACTTCACCATGTTCACCAGGAACTGGCTAAAACTTCAGTTATACATCGTACTGTACGAAAACATGGTAAAGCACTGTAGACAAGACTGGTCTTTGAACGGAAACTAGATTATCAATTCACTGGTTGATTGGTCAAAAGTATGTCTGAGTAACTGGTTGATTAAAAATGTTTAATATGATGATGATGATAATGACGATGATGATGATGATGATGACGATGACGATGACGATGACGATGACGATGACGATGACGATGACGATGACGATGATGATGATGACGATGACGATGACGATGATGATGATGATGATGACGATGATGATGATGATGATGATGATGATGATGACGACGATGATGATGATGATGATGATGATGATGATGATGATGACGACGACGACGACGCCGACGCCGACGACGACGACGATGATGATGATGATGATGACGACGATGATGACGATGACGACGATGATGATGACGACGATGATGATGACGACGATGATGATGACGACGATGACGACGATGATGACGACAATGATGACGATGATGATGACAATGATGACGATGATGATGATGGATGATGATGATGATGATGATGATGATGATGATGACGATGACGATGACGATGACGATGACGATGATGATGATGATGATGACGATGATGATGATGACGATGACGATGACGATGACGATGACGATGACGACGACGACGATGATGATGATGTAACCCTGCTTTGTACTTGACCAATGTGCTGAGCCGTATTATTAATGTGGTAATTATTAACAAGGTAAACAGTCTGCAGGAAGACATATCACCCTTCCCATACACATTATTTTGACTTCAAGTCAACCAGTCTGCTCTTACTCCTTTATGCCTTTCAATTTGACAACACTAATAATAAGCATTGTATTCAATATATTGCATTTAATTATGAAAATCATATATAGGGTTTACAGCTAAATTCTTATATGCAAGAACAAGAAGAATGATATTACCAAGAAGGAGATAACTTTTGCAAAGTGTACATAATTTTTTACTTTTTTGTTGGCAGGTAAATACCTTGTACAAACAATTCAAGATGATGATAGATTAGAACTGGCATTTATTTGGAACAGAACACAGGAAGCATTAGAAGACTTCGGAAACAAAGAGTTAATCCTAGAAGAGCTTAATGATTTCCCACAGAGGTTGAATTACTTTAGCAGTAGCTTTACAGTATGAAAAGTGTCAGGCTCCATGATTAACCACATGTTTATCCCGTAGAAATTTGGAAGAGCCAGTAAAGAATTACATATTAATTCTTTTAAAACTATTCAAAATAGCAAAGAAATTTTACTCTTAAACAGTATATTTAGCTGTACTATTTGCACAGTCAAATTGCATTGACCCTATAATCATTTGTGATATACAGTCACTGACCGTATATAGCCTTGTTTATGACATTGACAATGTGTTCCCGTAAAGTTTTATTTATGACGTCATTAAAAGTACAGGGTCATGGAATTTTTACGTTGTTCACTCCAAATTAAAAAATGATGGTTTTTACCCTAAATATTTCATTTGGAACAACTGAAAAAATGATGGTTTTTACGAACAGTTGTAGGAGTTGCAGTATATAAAGAATAACCATACATAGTCTCGAACTATAAATTTTATTTGTACTCTACTCAAAACAGGATAGAAATGCTCGGCAAAGCAACCTGTTTCTAAGACTTGTACAAATAAAATTTATATTTCTAGCAATGTATGGTTATTCTATATCTAGATGTTTTTATACGACCGCAAACAAATTTTGCAGTCGTATATTGGTATGACGTTGGTGTCGTCGTCGTCCGAAGACACATTGGTTTTCGCACTCTAACTTTAGTTTAAGTGAATGGATCTCTATGAAATTTTACCATAAGGTTCAATACCACAAAAAGAAGGTTGGGATTGATTTTGGGGGTTATGGTACCAATAGTTAAGGAATTAGGGGCCAAAAAGGGGCCAAAAATAAGCATTTTTGTAACTTCCAGACAATAACTTGTGTGTTAGTGTATGAATTTCTCTGACATTGTACCACAAGGTTCCATATCACAAAGGGAATGCTGGGATTGATTTTGGGGGTAATTGCCTTAAATGTTTTAGGAATTAGGGGCAAAAAAAGGGGCAAAAAACAAGCATTTTTCTAGTTTCATGACAATAACTTGTGTGTAAGTGCATGGATCTTTCTAAAATTGTACTACAAGGTTCCATATCACAAAGGAAAAGCTGGAATTGAGTTTGGGGGTAATTGCCCAAAACGCTTAGGTATAAGGGGCCAAAAAGGGGCCAAAAAGAAGCATTCCCCATTTCCATTCTCAATTTTATTTTCTAGTTTCCAGACAATAACTTGTGTTCAAGTGTATGGATGTCTCTGAAATTGTACTGCAAGGTACCATATCACAAAGGGAATGCTGGGATTGATTTTGGGGGTAATTGCCTTAAATGTTTTAGGAATTAGGGGCCAAAAAAAGGGGCAAAAAACAAGCATTTTTCTAGTTTCATGACAATAACTTGTGTGTAAGTGTATGGATCTTTCTAAAATTGTACTACAAGGTTCCATATCACAAAGGAAAAGCTGGAATTGAGTTTGGGGGTAATTGCCCAAAACGCTTAGGAATAAGGGGCCAAAAAGGGGCCAAAAAGAAGCATTCCCCATTTCCATTCTCAATTTTATTTTCTAGTTTCCAGACAATAACTTGTGTTCAAGTGTATGGATCTCTCTGAAATTGTACTGCAAGGTACCATACCACAAAGGGAAGGCTGGGATTGAGTTTGGGGGTGATGAATCATAAAGGGGTTCAAAAAATTTGGGGGGGGGGGGGTTTCCTTTTTTTTTCTTAAAATTTTCCATTTTAAATTGGTTATTTCTGATTTATATATAAAAGCAAATAATAATGATATGGTTTGAATAGGTAAATTAAAATTTTTTAAGTTCTTAAACCACATTCATTCTGTGTCAGAAACCTATGCTGTGTCAAATATTTAATCACAATCCAAATTCAGTGCTGTATCAAGCTTGAATGTTGTGTCAATACTTGCCCCAACTGTTCAGGGTTGAGCATTTTATTCAAGAATACTGAAATGGAATTTTTCCTCATTAGTGTGGGGCATCTATGCTCCCAACCAATACTATGGTAAGCACTTTTGCACTACTCACATTGGATAAGGATTATATGGCTCAGTTATTGTGTGAGTAGAATAGGTATGAAGTATGTATAGTATCAAGATAAAGCTGGATCAGTAAATATTTCTGAATAATAGATGTCTCTTCATTGCTAAAAATCACAATGGGACATTAATTTCATGTTTTAAGTCATGATGGGGAGAGACAGGTAGGGTGCATATTGAACACTGATTATTCATGTTTGAACTTATATACACATAGTACATGCATGCTTTTACATGTTTAAAAAAGTCACCAGAAATTGTATCATAGGGCTAGCTAGATATGAAAATGTTTACATGAAATTATATATACATGTATAAGTTAGTAGATATTAAAAGGGCAATAAAAATCACAGTAAACGAAGGACAAATAGCATCATGACCAATAGAAAAGAAAAATAACGAAAAAACCAAGACAATATTAACTGTCCACACATGAAACACTGCCATGAAAAATAAAAATAGAACAAAGCAAATTCCTAGAGAAAACTGGGCTGAACACAAGTCTAATTCTGTGACATTCATAAATAAGAAAACGAGAAAAGGATTGTGTTTACTACATATGGTACATGTGTGGTTATCTGCGACATGTGGGATCATCAGTGAAATGTGTGGTCATCTGTCATATGTGAAATCATCTGTCTCATATATGGTCATCTATGACGTGTGTTTATCAGTGACATGTTTGGTCATTTGTGACAGGTTTGTTCATCTGTGACATGTGTGGTGATCTGAGACAGGTTTGGTCATCTGTGACATGTTTGGTCATCTGTTACATGTGTGGTTGTCTGTCAGATGTTCGGTCATCTGTGATATGTGTTGTAATATGTGACTTGTGTAGTCCTTTGTGGTCATCTGTGACATATGTGGTCATCTGTGACATGTGTGGTCATCTGCGACATGTCTGGTCATCTGTGACATGTTTGGTCATTTATGACTTGTGTAGTCATCTGTGACATGTGTGGTCATCTGTGACGTGTGGTCATCTGCGACATGTCTGGTCATCTGTGACATGTTTGGTCATTTATGACTTGTGTAGTCATCTGTGACATGTGTGGTCATCTGTGACGTGTGGTCATCTGTCGCATGCCTTTTCTGTATCCAAGCCATAGAAATTAAATTAACTTTTTAAGAGAGGATTATGGGAACACTTTTGTTTTAGAAACTTAATTTTATAACAGCTATTAAGAACATTTTTAAAGGAAATGGAAAATCTGGAAAACCTCATTAACTATGGTAAATGGAATATATACACCATATGCAGGTCATGCTTGAATCTTGCTGTATAAAATATAAAATATCAAAGTTGAAATAATCTTTTGTAACAAACTTAAAATAAGTTCACAGCCACTGTCAATTTGTCTGTTTAATTTCATTGTATAGTATAACACAGACATAATTATATCTATTGTACAATCATGACAATCGGGTAGATGCAATCAACAACCATGAAGTTACCAAACATTGAATTAAAAGTGAAAAGGCATTATCTCAATAGTTCAACCTCAATTGATTATTTTAGAGTTAAGAAGACAAATTTCATTACTGCTTTTTAGATTCCTATGTCATGTTTAAGAGTGGATTTTATAATGTAATCATGGTAATGAATAGAACTTTGTTTAAAGGGACATTTTTTTATGCCCCCGATGTAGCGGAGGGGGCATTAAGTTTTACCCTTGTCCATCTGTACGTCTGTCAGTACGTCCCAAAATTATTTATTTTCTTTTTTCACCTATTTATTTACTTTCTTCCAGAAAGGAATTTTAATCAGCAACAAAGTACTTCATTAATGACTCAGCTGACAGGTTATAAGTTTCATACTTATTATTTAGATATTTTTTTTTTATCTTCATATCACTATATATTTTCAGGCAGGCAGATTTAATTGTGGAGGTAGCCCATCCTAAAATTACACATGAATGGGGACCTAAATTTCTTCAAAATGCTGATTATATGGTGAGCAAACTTTTTTTAAGATAAGTTTATCAATAAGCAGGATACAGTTATTTTATGTTAAGTTTTGGGACAATAATTTCCTGATACCCTCTTGATTATTGACATATTGTTTTCCCCAGTTCATCTGTTTATTATGTCTGTCTGTGTATTCCTTTGTCTGTTAGTAATATGTTCAACTCTATAGCTCACCTGGCCTTTTGAGAGCTTCAGTGGATATTAGTTATTGTAACTTACTATGTTTACTCTCTTTAGATAAAGAAATTATTGTAATTATCATGATTATTATTATAATTATGTTAATTTTTCATCACTTGGAGATGGGTGTCTGCTATAAAATTTGAATTTTCCAATAATCTTTTCATGTTAAACCACTCAGCTGGTTTGAATCAAAATCGACCGTAGAAATCTTAAGGGGGTCAAGTTTAAAAATTATGTTTCTGTATTATGTTCCTACTTTTCAACCTGTGACTTTTGTTACTTAGGTAGATTATAGGTTAAAATAAATGTATTATTAATCCAGAATAACCTTGTAAAAGTCAACAAAAGCTTCCAAACTTTAGAAAATGATGCCCTTTAGTAATTAAGCTACTGATACAAACATGATCTATAAGAGGTCTGATAGATGTTTCCTGAAGTCAGTAATCCTTTCTGCCACTGTTTCAATAGGATAAGGAGGGCATGCTAAGCCTTAAAGGTGATCTTTTTGTAAAGATAATTGATATGTTGCTGCAATATTTAAACCAGAAGGAATTGAGATACCAGAGATTTTGTGGTCAAACTATAGATCAAAAATTTGATTTTCAACATAAAATGACAAAAATTGCATTTCTCATGCATATTTGTGACTTGGAATATTGAGCACATGCAAGAACCTGATAAATATAAACAAACAACATGGTAAGTTATTTAGTTGTTACTTGCATGTGCTCTTTATTTGTGTAGTCCAAAAACTAGTTGAAAATTGTGCATAGCATTTTTCACAAAAACATGTAGAAATACCTTTTCCATTACATTACAACTATATTTATAATTTTGGTAATAAAACTGAATAAAATGTCCTATGTTTCAATCCTTGTGTTGTCTGTGATTAAATTTATTATTAGACGAAAAGGCATTATGAGCATTTGCCATCACTTAATGTCCATTGTCCACGTAAGTCAGTTTGTCTGTCATTGTAAACTTTAAAATCCTCCCCTGAAACTACTCAGCCAAATGTTAACAAACTTTGCCTGAATGTATTAGGGGATTTGATCCAATAGTAAACATGGCTGCTGTTGCTGAAAATAGAACATAGGAGTAAAAAGCAGTTTTTGGCCTATCTCCTAAAAATTAAAGTAGAAAGAGCTAATCTGACGAAAAATTAAGTTAAAATGATCAACAGGTCAAGGTCTATCTCCTGTAGAATTTTAGAAAAAATCATAAATACAAGATCTATAAAAATGTTACTTAATAAAATAGGATCTACAAATAAGCTAAATAACATAAACTAAAAGAACTAGCCAAGGAATTTGTTTTTGTCCCGGCCGATAAAGCTGCTAATAATATTATTATTGTTTGACGTAAATTTTACATTGAGGTTCTGAAAAAAGAAATCACCAATTCACCAACATTCCAACTGACTCCATTTTCAGAAAACGACATCTGTAACAAACATAAACTTTAAGCTACGGCTCTACAAGCAGAACCAAATACAATGAAAGTCCCAACTATGTATTGGCTTCCTAAGCTACACAAAACACCTTACAAATATAGATTCATTTCATCTTCAAGCCATTGTTCCACTACTAAATTGTCTATTCTTCTTACCAGTACACTTGGTACAATCAAAAACCTGATAATAAATTGTTCAAATAAGGCCTTCGAAAATAGTGGAATTAATTACTTTTGGAGTGTCAAGAACTCGTTGGAAGTACTTGATAAATTGCATGCATATATTGGTGATTTTGAATCTGTTCAAAGTTTTGATTTTTCTACCCTATATACCACATTGCCTCACATTCTCATTAAGAAAAAATTCACACACCTAATTAAATGGGCATTTAAAAAGTCAGAATGTGAATATATATGTTCAAACTCTTTTAGGTCATTTTTTAGTAGCAATAAACAAAAAAACTATGTCAATTGGACATGCTTTGATACTATATATGCCCTTGTATTTTTACTAGATAACATTTTTGTTCGCTTTGGAGATTCCGTATATCGTCAGGTTATCGGAATTCCAATGGGGACTAACTGTGCACCACTTATTGCGGACCTTTTTTTTGTATTGCTATGAGTTACAATTTATGACAAAAATCAGCAAAGACCCATAGAAACAACATCTGATACACAAATTTAATAATACTTTTAGATATTTGGATGATATTTTGTCTCTCAATAATGACGACTTCAGTATGCATACTAAAGAAATTTATCCTGTTGAACTTACTTTAAATAAAGCTAATACTAACAATGACCACTGCCCTTTCCTCGATCTTGATATCTATATCATTAACGGAAAGCTTAATACTAAAATATATGATAAAAGAGATGATTTTTCATTTCCTATCGTTAATTATCCATTTTTAGATGGTGACGTTCACTTGTCACCATCTTACGGTGTTTATATATCTCAACTTGTACGATTCGCTCGTGTATGTAACAATGTTTTAGATTTTAACGAGAGAAATTTATGTATTACTGAAAAATTATTACACCAGGGTTTTCGATATCACAAACTAGTCAAAACATTTACTAAATTTTATCATCGGTATAAGGACATCATTCGTAAATATAGCTCAACATGCAGACTTCTTATACGTTCAGGTACTTCACATCCAATTTTTTATGGAAATATTCTTTATAAAGCACAAAAATGTCAGTATTCACCTCTGAAGCTAACAAAACCTTTAAATAGACTTATTAAGAAGGGATATAGTTACGATACTGTTGTCAGGTCATTAAAGATTGCATATTTTGGCGTTAATATTGATTCACTTATAGGGTCTTTGCATCAGCACTAAACACATTTATTTAAAAACCAGTTGTTGGCATGACACGGGTTATGTTCTTCTCATATATGTTATGATGGTATGATACTAAACCCCTAACGGGAAGGATTGTGCCTGATATTCATATGATGAAGACATAATCTTTCAATCAGTTTAATTGAAGTCTGGAGCTGGCATGTCAGTTAACTGCTAGTAGTCTGTTGTTATTTATGTATTATTGTCATTTTGTTTATTTTCTTTGGTTACATCTTCTGACATCAGACTCGGACTTCTCTTGAACTGAATTTTAATGTGCGTATTGTTATGCGTTTACTTTTCTACATTGGCTAGAGGTATAGGGGGAGGGTTGAGATCTCATAAACATGTTTAACCCCGCCGCATTTTTGCGCCTGTCCCTAGTCAGGAGCCTCTAGCCTTTGTTAGTCTTGTATTATTTTTAATTTTAGTTTCTTGTGTACAATTTGGAGTTTAGTATGGCGTTCATTATCACTGAACTAGTATATTTATTTGTTTAGGGGCCAGCTGAAGGACGCCTCCGGGTGCGGGAATTTCTCGCTGCATTGAAGACCTGTTGGTGACCTTCTGCTGTTGTCTGTTCTATGGTCGGGTTGTTGTCTCTTTGACACATTCCCCATTTCCATTCTCAATTTTAAACATTACTGATAGCAAAAAAGGAAAAAAATAAATATCAAAATGGCATATATTTTACTAGATGAGGCATTCAGGCTCTAAGGAGCCTCTTGTTTTAAGTACAAATTGTGTCTCACAGAACCCAAATTTAAATTTTGGACCAAAATCACTTATCTCAAGTGAAGGTTGGTATAAAGAAAAAATATTGAAAATGAGATAAGAAAAATGTTTGACTAGCTAAATAATTGGCTGGATAACAACACCAAGGATGCTTTGTTTTTTATTAGCAAAAATGACCAACAGGATTGTGCGTCTTTTGATAAAAGAAACTGTCATAATAACAGTTAACATGATCAGAAGAACATGATCAACCAAAAATAGATTTTAGTTCTGAATTATTTTCTCTTCTGCAATGTTTTCGAAGATGCACAAAGGTCTAGGTGAGCAACACAGGATCTGTTAGAGCCTCTAGTTTCTTTCAGTCAAAAAACAGATCTCGGTTATATTTTAGGCAGCAGTGGCTCTGAAAAGACTTCTTGTTACCATTATTTGCAATAGGATTTAAATCATTTACATGTTAATTGCATTTTTTTGGTGATAAAATTTAAATCATCCAGATTGAAAGTTGCAACAAAATATTTTTGACTTTTATCACTGTTTATAGAGAGCATTTATTCTGTTTCAGATAGGATCACCTACAGTTCATAGAGATAGCTTTTATTCTGTTTTAGATATGATCACCTACAGTTCATAGAAAGCCTTTTTTCTGTTTCAGATAGGATCACCTACAGCTTTAAGTGACCAGACATTAGAAACTTCATTGAGGAATGCTTCAGATAAGCATGGACTGTATATTCCAAGTGGTGCATTCTGGGGTGGAGAGGACATTAAAAAGATGGCTGATAGAGGTACCTTACAAGTAAGTCTCTTCTACTACAAAACACTTGCATACTCAGATAAACTGTTACTAAGCATTTTCATGCCCCCGCCATAGCGGAGGAGGCATTAAGTTTTACCCTTGTCCATACGTACGTCTCAAAGTTGGTTTCCATTCTCTATCTTTAGTTTGCCTCAACCAAATGTTATGAAACTTATACAGAATACTTATTACCACAAAACACAGATCAAGTTTGAATTTTGGTGGCGTCACTTTAACCGTTCTAGAGTTATGCCCCTTTACAAATGGAAAAATTGCTGAATATTTTGTTTCTGTTCTCTAACTTTAGTTTGCCTCAATAAAATGTTATGAAACTTATACAAAATGCTTATTACCACAAAATACAGATCAAGTTTGAATTTTGGTGTTGTCACTTTTACTGTTCTAGAGTTATGCCCCTTTACAAACGGAAAAATTACTAAATTTTTCGTTTCCGTTCTCTAAAGTTTGCCTCAACCAAATGTTATGAAACTTATACACAATACTTATTACCACAAAACTCAGATCAAGTACAAATTTGGGTCACTTTTACCGTTCTTCAGTTATGTCCCTTTATAACTTTATATGATATGCAAGCAGGGGCATCATCTGTGTCCCATGGACACATTCCCTATTTATTTTTTATTAACATCTGATCTTCACCCTTGCCAGGTCGGTTATTACTAGTCACCTATTTATTTATGTGGTGAACAATGCTTGGTAAACTTTTTAAAACCTAAGGGAAAAAATTAGGGATTTCAACGAGTACTCGAATAGAGTATATCACTGGGTAGTACAAAGTATCAAATACCAAAATGAGACTTGACTAATCGGACTAAATGTTGTTGTTGTTGTTGCCTTCTTTAAATAAAATTGGTTTTTGCTGAGAATGCCTCTCGGGAAATTGAATAGCAATCTTTGATTAGTGAAATCCTAAAATATGTTTTTGCTTAATTGTTATTTGAAATTCCTCTAAAAAGTGGTGGGCTATGCACCAAGGCAGCTTTCTTAGGCTTACACTTTCAGCTAAACATGTTTAGCCATTCCACCACTTTTACAGTCAGATCAAATATTTTTGTCAGCAGGATTTTCTTCAACAATTTGCAACAAAAATATTGTTATATGCAACTTATTAACCATTTATGTTTTCTCCTTGCTCAAATTGCCTTCCTAAAAGATGCTTCATCAATGACCAGTTATGCAACCTAACGCAAATCAGATTTAGTTAAGGAATATGAGCAGGTTTATTATATCTCCCCATTATTTCCCTAGCCATTGTTGACATTCCTACAGGTTAATATATCTCCACCCAACAACCCATACAACATGATTTTTCTTTATATTAAACAATATGTGTGTATAATTCTAGATGCTTTAAAAAGAATCTCTCATTGCAAGCAGCTATAATAAAGCTGAAAGATATGTATAAATTAGAGAGTATGATAGCTGTAAAAAATAAAAAGATAACTGAATTTGACAATGTATGGAATGTTTTTGAAAAACTTTTATTGAATACCAGCTAATGTCTATTTTTGTTACAATAACTTATGACTATTTAATTATAATCTATTTTAAAGAAAATATTATTGTCATGTTATGTACTTGATCTGTGTTGATGGCTGTTACGAAAGAAATATGTCTAGTTAATTTTGCAAATATTTTTCATCATAGATATTTGATATTTAAAATATAGATAGGGATGTAACTGGATAATCCTTTTGTTTTTTTTATTTTTTTTTATTTTATTTTTTTTTCCTTCTTCTTTTCTCTTAACTCCAATCTGTTAATTATCATTATTTATTTATTTATTTATTAATTTTTATATATTTATTTTTTTTTATTTTCAATAGAAAATGTAAAATATTTCCATTAAGATGTATTTATAATAATGACATTGTATATATCTTATATGTATTATATTGTATGTATGTCATGTATATGTTGTAATTGTTGGAAATAAAAAAATCAAAAGTTAAAAAAAAATATATATCTCCACCCTTAATTTTCCCCTAGCCGTTGTTGACATTCCTACAGGTTAATTATATCTCCCCATTATTTTCCCCTAGCCTTTGTTGACATTCCTACAGGTGAATTATATCTCCCCATTATTTTTCCCCTAGCCGTTGTTGACATTCCTACAGGCTAATATATCTCCACCCTTAATTTTCCCCTAGCCGTTGATTACATTCCTACAGGTTAATTATATCTCTCCCATTATTTTCCCTTAGCCATTGTTGACATTCCTACAGGTTAATTATATCTCCCCCATTATTTTCCCTTAGCCATTGTTGACATTCCTACAGGTTAATTATATCTCCCCCATTATTTTCCCTTAGCCATTGTTGACATTCCTACAGGTTAATTATATCTCTCTCATTATTTTCCCGTAGCCGTTGTTGACATTCCTACGGGTTTATAGTTGTAGGGATATTTCTATTTTGAAGGCACTATGTTAGATGTAAAATTTTCTTTATAGAAAAGCACTTATCACCCTGGTTCCTCAAATCCATAATAAGGTTCTTAAAAGTCAAATAATTGTATTTTTTTTGGTGTTTTTTCTTTTAAGAATTTGGTGTTATATGTAGATGTCTAGGTTTAAGCTATTTAAGACTTGTTGAAGGCCTCACTGTGACTTTGAAATGAAGAACAGCAATAAAAGTGCTGTTCCTTTGCTTTTTGTGTGTTTTTTTGCTGTGCATGTACTGATTTTGTGTCATGGATGGATACTGCATATCCTTTGTTTTTCTATTGTAGACTAGTCTAAGGCTGATTTAGACCTTGACAACAATATTTTTTTATATAGTCTCTATTGATGTATACATATATCTTTATTAATACCAAAGTCTATATAAGTTATAGATGCACATTTGAATTACATCCACATCAATAATACATATATAAACACAAAATATGTGACAGAACAACAGAAAATGTTGTAATTATAAATAAATACTATTTTAACATATCGATTCTAAGGTTAAAAGATCTAAAGATAAGTTTATCTAAATTACACAGCTGCTTTACATTGTTTGTACTCATTAGTTTAATAAATTTGTACATCAATGGTTTTTATAGACTGTAAATTGACCGCAAATTTGCTTGCTTTCGTATTATGTTATGATGTTGTCTGCGTCTGCGTCTGAAGACATTTTGGTTCGCAGACAATAACTTGAGTATAAGTTCATGGATCTCTATGAAATTTTAGCACAAGGTTCCATACCACTAAGGGATGGTTGGGATTGTTTTTGGGGTTATTGTCCTAGCGGTTTTGTAATTAGGGGCCAAAAAAGGTCAGTTTTACTGGTTCATGGAAAATAAATTGGTTAGCAGACAGTAACTTTTGTATAAGTGTATGGATGTGTTAGAAATTTTAGCACAAGGCCCATACCACAATGGGAGGGTTGGGATTGATTTTGGGGGTTATTGTCTTAGCTGTTTTGTAATAAGGGACCAGAAAGGGGCCAAAAACAATTATTTGTCTTGTTTTAAGACAATAACTTGAGTGAAAGAGATATTTCTCTGGTCAAAATTTTAGCACAAGGTTCCGCACCACAATAGGAAGGTTTGGATTAATTTTGGGGGTTATTGTCATAGCTGTTTAGGAATTAGGGGCCAAAAAGGGGGAAAAAACAAGCATTTTTCATGTTTCAGGACAATAATAGGTGTATAAGAGTATAGGTTTCTATGAAATTTTACCACAAGGTTCCATACTTTAAAAGGAAAGTTTTGAATGATTTTTGAATGATTTTTGGAGGGTCATGGCCCATACCGTTCAATAATTAGGGGTCAAAAAGGGGCCGAAAACAACTAATTTTCTGGTTTGCAGACAATAACTAGAGTATAACTGTATAGATCTCTATTAAATTTAAGCACAAGGTTCCATACCACAATAGGAGGGTTGGGATTTATTTTGGGGGTTATTGTTGATGCTGTTTAGTAATTTTAAAGGGGCCAAAAAGGGGTCAAAACAAGCATTTTTCATGTTTCAGGACACTTATTTGTGTATTAGAGTATGGATTTCTATGAAATTTTACTTCAAGGTTCCATACTTAAAAAGGAAAGGTGGGATTGATTTTAGGGGTCATGGTCCAAAGCTTTTAATAATAAGGGGCTGAAAAGGGGCCAAAAAAACTAGGATTTTCTGATTTCTGGACAATAACTTAGGTATAAGTCTATTTATTGCTATTTAATTGTGCTACAAGGTGTTATACCATAAAATAAAGTTTGGGATTGAATTAAGGGGTTATGACCCTATTGATTTAGTTAAAAGGGGCCAAAACCAATACTTTGTATACCTTGCTTTTTTCTTTATCAATTTCAATGGGGTTTAATTCAAAAGTCTTGAATTCTTGGGAGTCTTTAATATATATGCTGAATCTAATTGGGTATTGAATTTGGATTTTAGTGTCTGTTTTTGAAATGATCCATATTAAGGTCCAAAGGGTCCAAAATTAAACTTTGTTTGATTTCGTTAAAAATTAAATTATTGGTATTCCTTGATATGCTGAATCAAATTGTGTATTTTTTTTTTTTTAATTTTGAGGCCTGTCTTCCAATTGGTCCACATTAAGGTCAAAAGGGTCCAAAATACAACTTTATTTATTTAAAAAAAAAATTGAATTCTTGGGGTTCTTTGATATGCTGAATCTAAGCCTGTATTTAGATTTTTGATTTGGGGCATGGTTGGTCCACATTAAGGTCAAAAGGGTCCAAAATACAACTTTTTTTATTTAAAAAAAAAATTGAATTCTTGGGGTTCTTTGATATGCTGAATCTAAGCCTGTATTTAGATTTTTGATTTGGGGCATGGTTGGTCCACATTAAGGTCAAAAGGGTCCAAAATACAACTTTTTTTATTTAAAAAAAAAATTGAATTCTTGGGGTTCTTTGATATGCTGAATCTAAGCGTGTATTTAGATTTTTGATTTTGGGCACAGTTTTCAAGATGGTCCAAATTGAACATTGTTTGATTTCATCAAAAATTAAATTGTTTGTGTTATTTGATATGGTCAATCCAACAGTGTTTTAGATTTTTATATGCCCGTTTACGGGACATATTATGGTATACCGCTGTCCGCCTGTCCGTCCGTCCGTCTGTCCGTCCGTCTGTCCGTCCGTCTGTCCATCGTCAACATGTCGGACAATAACTCAAAAACGCTTCTTCCAATTTGCATGAAACTTTGGTGAATTGTTTATATCTATTGACGTGAGCTCCCTTTTGATTTTTATAAATTTTGGATTTTACGTTTCCGAGTTATGGGGTTTTATTCATGAAAAAAGGGGGATTTTCCAGTTTTCGGAAACAATAACTCAATAATGCTTTGAACAGTTTTCATGAAAATTTGGTGAATTGTTTATATCTATTGATGTGAGCTCCCTTTAAATTTTTATAAATTTTAGATTTTACGTTTCCGAATTATGGGGTTTTATTCATTAAAAAAGGGTGATTTTCCAGTTTTCGGACAATTACTCAAAAATGCTTTGAGCAGTTTTTATAAAACTTTGGTGACTGGTTTATATCTATTGAAAAAGCGATGGGCGTATCATGCGCTTTTGGCGCAGCTGTTTATTTGATTTTGTGCTTAGTTTTCAAAGTTGTTCCAAATTTGGGTTCAAAATTAAACTTCGTTTGATTTCTTTAAAAATTAAATTGTTGGTGTTCTTTAATGTGTGCAATCTAACAGTGTTTTAAATTTTTGATTTTGGGCCCATTTTTATACGCCCGTTTACGGGACGTATTATGGTATACCGTTGACCGTCTGTCCGTCCGTCCGTCCGTCGTCAACATGTCGGACATTAACTCAAAAACGCTTTAACCAATATGCATGAAACTTTATTGAATTGTTTATATCTATTGACGTGAGCTCTCTTTCATTTTTTATAAATTTCAGATTTACAGTTTCCGAGTTTTGGGGTTTTATTCATTAAAAAAAGGGGGGGGGGGGATTTTCCAGTTTTCCAACAATAACTCAAGAATGCTTTCACCAACTTGCAAGAAATTTTGGTGAATTGTTCATATCTATTGACATGAGCTCCCTTTTGATTTTTATGAATTTTAGATTTTACATTTCCAAGTTACAGGGTATTATTAAAAAAAAAGGGGGATTTTCCAGTTTTCAGACAATAACTAAAGAATACTTTCATCAGTTCTCATGAAACTTTCGTGAATTATTTATAGCTATTGATGTTATCTCCCTATTGATTTTCTTAAATTTCAAATATGACATTGAGAAGAAATTGAACTTTATTTGTTTATAGTCTGACAACAGATTTACTTAGTATTGTGCAACAGCACAGTGTATTGCATAACAGCAAGAAATCTTTAATTGAATATAAATTCAATTCATATAACCAATTTCAAGTTCTTTGACTACATTTATTCAGAAACCTTTAATATGTCAAATATTTGATTACAATCCAAATTCAGACCTGTATCAAGCTTGAATATTGTGTCCATTTTTGCCCCAACTGTTCAGGGTTGGACCTCTGTGGGCGTATCCAGCTGCGCTTAGCGAAGCAGTTTATTTCAAACTGGACCCCATAAAGGTCCAAAGTATCCAAAATAAAACTTAGTTTGATTTTAACAAAAAATGAAACAATGTGGTTATTTGATATGCTGAATCCAACCATGTATTTAGAATTTGAATATTGGACCATAATTGGTAAACGTCCAATTTTAGAATTATTTAAGAACTTATATCACATTCATTCTGTGTAAGAAACTATGCTAAACTATGCCAAGGCTCTATGTTGAAGGCCGTACTTTGACCTATAATTGTTTACTTTTTACACATTGTGACTTGGATGGATAGTTGTCTCATTGGCACTCATACCACATCTTCTTATTTATATTATTACATATTTGCTCAGAATCTAATTTCAGAGATGACTTATTGCACAATTAACAGAAATTTTAAGTTGGGTCATAGTTGAAAATAGATATAACATCATATCTTATTTTAGAGAACTATTTTTGTGGTTTACATCACTGGTTCATGGAAAATAAATTGGTTCACAGACAATAACTTTAGTATAAGTGTATGGATGTGTAAGAAATTTTAGCACAAGGTTCCATACCACAATAGGAGGGTTGGGATATTAAATAGTCAATCAAGCTCTACATTTATAGATTTAATGCATAACTAATAGAAATTTTAAATTGAGTCATAGTTTAAAATAGATTTGCTGATTCAGATATATTAATTGTGGTGATAATTGTGTGTGCATTGTGTTCTATTTAAAGATTGTTAACATGTTTGAATATTTTCTTATGGTTGAAATTTCCCTTGGAAATTAAAATAGACCTTTGTCCATCTGTTGAAGGAGAAGTGTAGGTAAGTGAAGTTTTTAAATACAATTGTGCCATACATTATGTTATGTTACATCTTAATAAAAAAAAATGTTATTTTTATACGACCGCAAAAATTAAAAATTTTTTGGTCGTATATTGGTATCATGTTGTCGTCGTTGTCGTCAGCGTCGTCCAAAGACAGATGGTTTCCGGATAATAACTTTAGTATAAGTAAATAGAAATCAATAAAATTTTAACACAAGGTTTATAACCACAAAAGGAAGGTAGGGATTGATTTTGGGGGTTATGGTCCAAAAGGTTTAGGAATAAGGGGCCAAAAAAGGGGCCCAAATAAGCATTTTTGCAGTTTCCAGACAATAACTTGTGTTTAAGTGTATGAATCTCTCTGAAATTATACCACAAGTTTCCATACAACAAAGGGATGGTTATGGGGGTTATGGATCAAACCATTTTGCAATTAGGGGCAAAAAAGGGGAAAAACAAGGGTTTTTATGGTTAAAGGACAGTTTAGACAATTTAAAAGCAGTATAAGGGAGGTAATCCAATCCATTTAAAGAATACTGTTGTATATATGTTTGATTACCTCCATTACACTGCTTGTAAATTATGTATTAAGAATTGATGATTGTCTTGAGATGATTAGCCAGCCCTCAATTTAGTCTACTGAAATGGTCGCCTGGGCGACTTTTAAAGCTGATTGGCGACCAAAAATTCATAACTGGTCGTCATTTAGGCTATTAGAATATTGAAAATCTGGCGACCGTAAATTTTTCGGAAAGTTTGCCCTGATCAGAGTCGGGTTTTAAAAAATAGTCTGAGCACTTGGCAGTAACACAAATATTTACTGTATTTCAAGCGCCTTTTAGATTTAAGCTTGATTTTGTCAATGCTTTATTGCATCAGGTACTTGTAGTTCATTTGTAAGCAATTTGTTGTCGTTGACTTAGGGACTACATCAAAAGATCCATGTAGGATAAAAAACTTAAATCAAATAGATTGGGGGGTGGGGGGTTAAAACTGCTGCAAGTTTTGTTTATCCAAAATTGATTTTACATATATCCATATTGGTCAATCAATTTTTCCCAAACTAAGTTAAGATGGGGGGGTGGCGGGTCAGTGAAAAAAACTATGTGAATAAGTTTTTTATCCTACATTGAACTTTTGATGTCGTCCCTTACTGACAGGATTTATATATATCTATCTTCGAATTTCCGCACTCAGTCACAACTTGGACTATTACGTGCCGTTTAAAAGAAAACCATTGTCATTTATAGATTGTGTTTATTGAAAGCACATGGTTGTGCCTCGTTCTTGATTTCGTCAGTAAACGGATGGAAACAAGGTCGGGATGATTTTGTAACTTGTGTTCATAGATTCAATAAAAATACTGGCTACAATTTAGCAAACAATTTCAGATGTTCACTTGACCGATCGGGCAATCACCAGTGCTTCTGACCAAATCCAATGAGATTTTTACTATACTTGGGCTTTGGGCTACCTCTTAACGTCGCAGACTGTTTTAAAACATGTACAATGTCAATGAATATAATATCAAATAAATCATGAGGTTTTTAACAGTTGATTTACACAAACTATTTTCTACACTCGTCAGCATAAAAACACAACAAAAATTTAATACCGGTACTTTTATTTCACAAGGGTTGTTTAGCAATAAAAAAAAAAATGTAGGCGACCTGAAATTATTTCCTGGCCACTGAAATTTTGAGTTGGCCACTAAATTTTCATGTCTGGTGGCCAATTGGCAAACCTCATTTCAGAAGCTACTTTGAGGGCTGTTAGCTGTAAATAAGAATTTGCGGGGGACTACAATTTTCTCATTTCAGATTTCAGAAATCAATAAAAAGAAAATTTCTTCAAATATTTTTTTTGGGCGGAGGGGGGGGGGGGGGGTGGTTAATATTCAACAGCATAGCGTATTGCACAAAAGCAAAAAATTGAATATAAATTCAAATCATATAACCAATTTTAAGTTCTTTGACTACACTTATTCTGTGTCAGAAACCTATTATGTGTCAAATATTTAATTACAATCCAAATTCAGACCTGTATCATGCGCGAATAATGTGTCCATTTTGGCCGCAACTTTTCAGGGTTCGACATCTGCTTAGCGAAGCAATTTATTTAGATAATAATCTATTTTTATTAAAGGATATATTTCATTACAATACATTGTGTAGATAAATTGTAGACATTGATAGATAAGTTGCAGATATTAGTTTGTGACAAATGAAAGAAAAAATATTGGGAACTATTAATTATATATATAAAGTTTGATTACACTAAGTGTTTTTATACAAAACACACATGACTTATAAAGAAACTTGACAACTCCTGACTAAAATCAATAAAACAGATAAAATCATTGATACACTATCTATCCATATACTTATTAATTACACCATTTCTGTTCAAAGGGAAATAACTCAAAATACAATAAAATCATAATTCTTTCGAGTCGCTGGACTGTTCCACGGACAATGTCGTGTACGGAATTGAATGTACTTTGTGTGGACTACTTTATGTTGGTGAAACTCAACAAACTTTGCGTAAAAGGATGAATCAACACCGGTCTGATAATAAAGATATTCAGGGTTCTTTATAACCATTTTAATCAACCGGACCATGATCCTTCTTTATCTATGAAAGTACGCATCATCAAGAAAATTTATCACCACACAAATAGCCCTATACTGAGTACTCCTTTCCCAAAAGATACAGAAAATTTCTGGATAAGGGAACTAGGTACTGCAATGATAATGTCAAAGGAGTAGGAAATTTGTCAAGTCCAGCCTGCAGTGATGTTAATGTAATGAGTTTATTTAATACTATCTTACGAAACCAACGTAGTCATGGGCAAAAACATCACCATTGGCCTAATGTAAAAAAGTCTTCCAAATCTAGATTTCCCTCTGGGAGCTTTGATGACTTTCTTTCTCATCTTCATCATCCGCTAGGGTTACATTACATTAGAACTATCCTTTTTTCACTGCCTGTTAATTTTCTAAAATGTTTGAGAGATTATGCACTTGACAAAGGATGCATAAATACATTTTCTCCAATATACAGACTTGTCAGTATAATTTGTGATGTAGCTCTTTTCCGTCTTTTTAAACCAGTAAGATCAGAACCTTTACATGAGGAAAAAGAGGAAATTCCTTCCTGTTTACTTTACTAATAGAGGAATTGATGCAATCAACATCAGCAACGTTCTACATCACAAGGAGGTAACATCTAAAATTCCTATTTATTTTCAAAATCAGTCTGTTCCTATTGTATCCTACAGTTACACCAAAACCATTGCACCCAAAACATTTAACTATAAACAAGCATTACAGGACCTTGATTTAGAACAATACCTAAAAAACCCTCTGACATGTGACTGTTTCCACTCGCCTTACAATTATAGCCCCTCTGGCCATGTTATTACTGGGGATCTAAACATAATTCAACATGAAAATCTCCGAAAGGTGATTTCTCATGGTCCTAAGTTTAGAGAACCCCAACTACGCCAGAGCATGGGCTAAACGAGAAGAAGTTCAACTGGACACTTCATCAGAATGGGTCAAAACAATCAGGTCTCTGATAAAACGTCGCATTCATAAGTTGAAAAACTGTGTGAATGATCGACCAAAGTCCGTTTTCAGAGACAAAGAGGCTGTGAAATGTCTATCATCTCTTCATGATAAGTATGTTGTTGTTCCTGCGGACTAAGCTTCAAATAATATTGTCTTTGTATGTAAATCGTATTACTAAGAGTGTCTTGTAAAAGAATTAGGAATAAATGAGCACTCAGGTAATCCCACATACAAAAACATATCATTTGACAAGGATGAGATTTTGGCGAATCATAAGTCCTTCATGGCTTCAATGAACATTGCATTGAACAACAAATCAGAGGACTTACCTTGTGTATTGGATACCTAAACTTCACAAAATTCCGTACAAACAACGGTACATTGCCGGCTCATCTGCATGTTCCACTAAAGAATTGTCCATTAGATTGACTAAAATTCTGTCCGCAGTGAAAGAGGGTCTTCAGAAATACTGTGAAACTGTTTACTCGCGTAGTGGTATTAACCATATGTGGATTCTTAAAAACTCTAAAGAACTTCTGGATAATTTTAAATCTTGATCTTTTTCTGAAATAAGTTCTATCAAAACTTTTGATTTTTCAACCTTGTATACTACCATTCTCCATGTGAAATTGAAAAACCGTCTAATAGAAATAATCCACAATGCTTTTCAACATAAAAATGGTAGCATACGCTATAAATTTATCACTTTGGGATACCATAAGGCATATTTTGTTAATAATGAACAAAAGGGTAAAACATGCTACACGGAGGAACAAGTGATCAGTATGCTGGAGTTTCTTATTGACAACATATTTGTTGAATTTGGAGGTAGACTTTTTCAACAAATTGTTGGCATTCCTATGGGAACTAACTGTGCGCCTCTCCTTGCCGACCTCTTCTTATTTTCATATGAATCGGAGTTTCTTCAGACACTTGTCAAAAACAAGAAGATCAAAGAAGCCAGGTTATTTAATTTCACTTTCAGATATATTGATGATGTTCTTTCCATTAACAATCCGAACTTTTCTGATTGGGTTCCATTAATATATCCACCAGAACTAGAAATTAAAGAAACAACAGACACGGCTTCCTCTGCCTCATTTTTAGCTCACCTGACCTAAAAGGTCAAGAGAGCTTTTCTCATCACTTTGCGTCCGTCGTCCTGCGTCCGTCGTCCGTCGTCCGTAAACTTTTACAAAAATCTTCTCCTCTGAAACTACTGGGCCAAATTTGACCAAACTTGGCCACAATCATCATTGGGGTATCTAGTTTAAAAAATGTGTCCGGTGACCCGGCCAACCAACCAAGATGGCCGCCATGGCTAAAAATAGAACATAGGGGTAAAATGTAGATTTTGGCTTATATCTCTGAAACCAAAGCATTTAGAGCAAATCTGATATGGGGTAAAATTGTTTATTAGGTCAAGATCTATCTGCCCTGAAATTTTCAGATGAATCGGACAACCTGTTGTTGGGTTGCTGCCCCTGAATTGGTAATTTTAAGGAAATTTTGCCGTTTTTGGTTATCATCTTGAATATTATTATAGATAGAGATAAACTGTAAACAGCAATAATGTTCAGCAAAGTAAGATTTACAAATAAGTCAACTTGACCAAAATGGTCAGTTGACCCCTTAAGGAGTTATTGCCCTTTATAGTCAATTTTTAACCATTTTTCGTAAATTTTTGTAATCTTTTACAAAAATCTTCTCCTCTGAAACTACTAAGACAAATTTAACCAAACTTGTCCACAATCATCATTAGGGTATCTTGTTTAAAAGATGTGTCCGATGACCCCGCCCATGAACCAAGATGGCCGACATGGCTAAAAAATAGTACATAGGGTAAAATGCAGTTTTTGGCTCATATCTCTGAAACCAAAGCATTTAGAGCAAATCTGATGAGTATAAAATTGTTCATTAGGTCAAGATCTATCTGCCCTGAAATTTTCTTACCAATCAGGCAACCCGTTGTTGGGTTGCTGCCCCTGAATTGGTAATTTTAAGGAAATTTTGCCGTTTTTGGTTATTATCTTGAATATTATTATAGATAGAGATAAACTGTAAACAGCAATAATGTACAGCAAAGTTAGATCTACAAATAAGGCAACATGACCAAAATTGTCAATTGACCCCTTAAGGAGTTATTGCCCTATATAGTCAATTTTTTACAATTTTCATAAATTTTGTAAATTTTTGTAAATTTTTACAAAGTATTTTCCTATGTATCTACCGGGCCAAGTTCATTATAGATAGAGATAATAGTAAGGAGCAAGAATGTTCAGTAAAGTAAGATCTACAAACACATCACCATCACCAAAACACATCACCATCACCAAAACACAATTTTGTCATGAATCCATCTGTGTCCTTTGTTTAATATGCACATAGACCAAGGTGAGCGACACAGGCTCTTTAGAGCCTCTAGTTAGATTTATACCTCGAATTTGACATACACTGTCATCTCAGTACCAGAATCTATGACAAACGAGACGATTTTAGTTTTGAAATTATCAATTTGCCCCACCTTAGTAGCAATATACCAACTTCACCTGCATATGGGATATACATCTCCCAACTTATTCGCTATTCAAGAGCTTGCAGCTCCTACTCAGACTTTGTAAAACGTCACCAGTGTCTGAGCAGAAAGTTGATGAACCAGGGGTATGCCAAAGAACGTCTTGTCCTTTTTCTAAAAAAGTTCATCGGAAGGTACCAAGACCTTGTTGATAAATATTCCGTATCAACTTCACAAATAATACAGGATGGTCTTGAAGTATAGATTCTGTGTACTGACGTTGTTTATCATCTTAATAACGTGTTATAGTACTCTTTTATTTGTCTTTATTAATCTTACTTTTACTGTTAGGTCTGTTTTTTTAGATATCCATTTGACAGGACTCTGTACTTATGTATCCCGTCATACTTTGAACGACAAAATTATTTTATTTATTAATATTACTTTTACTGTCAAGTCTGTTTTTTGTGATATCCATTTTACGTGATTCTGTACTTATGTATCCCATCATACTTTGAACGACAAAATTATTTTATGTCTACCTCTGCGAATTTCAAACGCGCGATTTTACGCCAGTACTTAAAACCTTCCATCCTTTATGGGTGGATTTTACATAGATAAATAAAATTGTATAATAAAAAAGCAAAATGAGGATGTTAAATTTGATGTACCGGTATGCCTTTTTGTGCTTCTTCATTACATTTGTTTGTTTTTATAGTGATTAAGATGATAACACAATGTTGACTGCTGTACCCCTATTTTTGACATTTTTACCTTTTGTGTCTGTTTGTTTTGTTCACACATCGTTGTCAATATAATGGAATTTGATGCAACTGTCATACAAGTGAGAGGTTTAGCTAGCTATAAAACCAATTTCAATCCACCATTTTCTACATAAGAAAATGCCTGTACCAAATCAGGAATATGACAGTTGTTATCCATTCGTTTGATGTGTTTGAGCTTTTGATTTTGCCATTTGATTAGGGACTTTCCTTTTTGAATTTTCCTAGGAGTTCAGTATTTTTGTGATTTTACTTTTTATACGACCGCAAAAAAATTTTGTGGTCGTATATTGGTATGACGTTGGCGTCGTCGTCGTCCGAAGACACATTGGTTTTCGCACTCTAACTTTAGTTTAAGTGAATGGATCTCTATGAAATTTTACCATAAGGTTCAATACCACAAAAGGAAAGTGGGGATTGATTTTGGGGGTTATGGTACCAACAGTTAAGGAATTAGGGGCCAAAAAGGGGCCAAAAATAAGCATTTTTGTAACTTCCAGACATAACTTGTGTGTTAGTGTATGGATCTCTCTGACATTGTACCACAAGGTTCCATATCACAAAGGGAATGCTGGGATTGATTTTGGGGGTAATTGCCTCCAAATTTTTGGAATTAGGGGCCAAAAAGGGGCAAAAAACAAGCATTTTTCTAGTTTCATGACAATAACTTGTGTGTAAGTGTATGGATCTCTCTGACATTGTACCATAAGGTTCCATATCACAAAGGGAATGCTGGGATTGATTTTGGGGGTAATTGCCTCCAAATTTTAGGAATTAGGGGCCAAAAAGGGGCAAAAAACAAGCATTTTTCTACTTTCATGACAATAACTTGTGTGTAAGTGTATGGATCTTTATGGAATTGTACTACAAGGTACCAAACCACAAAGGGAAGGCTGGGATTGATTTTGGGGATAATTCCCTAGAAATTTGAGGAATTAGGGGCCATAAAGGGGCAAAAAAACAAGCATTTTTCTAGTTTCAGGACAATAACTTGTGTGTAAGTGTATGGATCTTTATGAAATTGTACTGCAAGGTTCCATATCACAAAGGGAAAGCTGGGTTTGAGTTTGGGGGTAATTGCCCTAAATGTTTAGGAATTTGGGGCCAAAAAACAAGCATTTTTCTTGTTTCCAGACAATAACTTGTGTTCAAGTGTATGGATCTCTCTGAAATTGTACAGTTCATGCATGTGAACCTCCCGATCGGAGTACAATAATCCCGTTTTCAGGGGTCTCCTCCCGACCTCCCGTTGAAGACAAAAAAATCCCGTGTATGAAATATTTCATGAATGAAATTTCAGCCCAACATATCTGGTGTAACCTGAGACTACTATAACACATTATATATATGTGTTATAGTAGTCTCAGGTGTAACTGACATTACTGAAGTTATATTTTACCTGTAAATCAATTAACATGCATAATTATATGGCCTCACTTGTCACCTTGGGTGTCAAACATACTGGTAATAAACGATTTTTACCTCAGGCTAACTGCCGTTGTGTAATAAAACTTTGTTTATTTAAAATGAATGTTGGGTTACTTCCCTTGATTTATCCTGTTTTAAGTTACTTTCCTTTAAATAATGTAAATTTTTAAAAGAATATAAATAAAATATAAATTGAACAAATAATCATAAAAGGATGGTAATTAAATGATTTTAAATGTTTTAGGACACATAAAAAAAAAATAATAATTTGAAAACTATTTGAGGGTTCTATACTTCCTTTCTAGACTTAAATTGAAATTTATATAATAACTATGACCCATGATTACAGTGTGAATGTGTTACTTATCATGCATTAAATATCTACTTGCATATTATAAAGATAAAATAAAAAAAAATCTACTTGCATAAAGATAAAAATAAAAGATCTACTTGCAGATAGATAAGCAAATGTTCTGATTGCAATGAATAATGGTAAAAAAGATATGACCTAAAAAATTTAAAGAACATACTGAAAAAGAAGAATGTTAGATTGAACAAGTTGAAAGTTTAAAAAGATAGAGAAAATTTATAAGTACAAAGGTACTATATACATAATACATTCGGATGGAAAGTTGAAGAAAACACACTTTAACAGACAATTTCTACAGCACACGGTTACATTTACAACAGAATTTATGTCGATTAAAAACATCCTGATCTGAGTCCTAATCTCCAAAATTCCTGATCTTAGTTTCACAGTCCATCACATGTATGTGTACTGCAAGGTACCATACCACAAAGGGAAGGCTGGGATTGAGTTTGGGGGTGATGAATCATAAGGGGGTTCAAAAAATTTGGGGGGGGGGGAATTTTTTTTCCTTTTTTTCTTTAAAATTTTCCATTTTAAATCGGTTATTTCTGATTTATATATAAAAGCAAATAATAATGATATGGTTTGAATAGATAAATTAAAAATTTTTAAGTTCTTAGACCACATTTATTCTGTGTCAGAAACTGTGTCAAATATTTAATTACAATCCAAATTCAGTGCTGTATCAAGCTTGAATGATGTGTCCATACTTGCCCCAACTGTTCAGGGTTCGACCTCTGCGGTCGTATCAAGCTGCGCCCCAGCGGAGCATTTTATTATTCACTATTAAACACATAACATTTTCTCCCTTTGAAAACAAATTTCCAAACATTTCTAGGTGGCACAATAGTACAATGTATTTACATTCCAGTATTAAGGTTGCTCATTGTGTACCCTACTTAAGTCAATTAATGTATCTGAAGAGTGTGATTGGACAGACTTACAGTTTCTTCTAAACAGACTTTCCTAAACTGAGGAATGAATCACGTGTAGAAAATTATAAAATAATTTTACATACAGTGAAAAAGAATTTTTGAGAATTTTATATTCTCTGCATGATAAAAAACATAAAAAAAAAAAGTATCCTCAGATTCAAAAAGATAGCATAAAAAGAAACCGGTCATTCATTTCTAAATATTATATTGAAAGTACTTCAGATTGTGTATGTAGAATTTTGGGCAGTGTTAGAAAGTGGAGAACATTCTAAAAAGGCTATCATTATCCCTATGGGCCAGGAAATACTACCGTGCCACCTTAATTAGTATATATATATGATGTACACTAAATTAATTGTATTTTTTTTTACCTATTCAGTTTGTCATTTACAAATAAATAGTTGATAAAAGGCAACTAGAAAAAGAACAAAACTTAAATTCCCCCCCCTGGGAGTGAAAATTGAATATTCAGAAAATTTTGCCTAATCTTTGGGTAGTAGTGCCCAAATTTACCCCGACAGTAGCACTTTATAATTTCAATGTAACTTGCAATACATTTTTAATTATAAATACTCGCTTTAACTTTTCGAAGTGTTTGACACATGCAAAACCACTGGAATTTAAGACATGACATATTTTAGCTGCCTCAGTACATCCTATAACTTTCACCACCTTTGGCCGCAACCTTGGATAAAAAATGTTCAGTAGCCAAAGTTGCCAATCATGATATTCAATCCCTAGACACAAAACATTCTGGATCAGGGATGGCGTCCAAAGTAAATTATGTAAAAAACTGTTTGAAATATTGAAAATTTTACCAAAAACTGACGTTTCCACACAAATAATGCATACTTGAGGGATAATTTATTCGTCATTTTCAATGTGATGTGTCAAAAAGAAGTTGCCTTGTATAAATAGTTACATCGCAACTATTTCTTTTTGAAATTTGTAGTATTTTGGCCTGATTTAAAAAAAATATCAAATTGTTAGGGCCAGTTTGAACCATTTGTGATCTTACTCCTATATTGATTTCTTGGTATACTTGAATATACTGAATCTGTCCAAATATAAGTCCAAAAATTAACTATATGATGTTCTTTAATGTGCTAAATCTAACCTTGTATTTAGATTTTGGATTTTCACGGCCCTGTTATCAAATTGGACCACAGTGATGTCCAAAATTAAAGTTTGTTTTATTTCATCAAAAATCAAATTCTGAGGGTTCTATGATAACCTGAATCAAACCATATATTTAGATTACGGAAATTGGGCCATGATAGGTAAAAGTCCAATTTCAATTTTTCCAGTTCTTTGACCAAATTCATTCTGTGTCAGAACCCTATGCTATGTCAAATATTTAATCACAATCCAAAACCAAAGCTGTATCAAACTTGAATGTAATGTCCATACTTGCCCCAACTGTTCTAGGTTCGACCTCTGAGGTAGTATCAAGCTGCGCCCAGCAGAGCATTTTATTTCTAATAATATGGTTTTTACCCACATCTCTTTATACTTATATTTGATTATCCTTTTGTTTGTGTATTTTACCTTATCAGACATTATATCTTAAATTCTTCATTTATGTATGTAGAAATTATTAAGAAACTAAAGTTCCAACTTTCTCAAGGAAAGTTGACCTTAGATGGATATGGCTATTCCCTTTTGGTCCCTCTAAGATATGGCTATTCCCTTTTGGTCCCTCTAAGATATGGCTATTCCCTTTTGGTCCCTCTAAGATATTGCTATTCTCTTTTGGTCCCTCTAAGATATGGCTATTCTCTTTTGGTCACTCTAAGATATGGCTATTCTCTTTCAATGGTCCCTCTAAGATATGGCTATTCTCTTTTGGTCCCTCTAAGTCATACAGCTTCTCGCATGTTCAAGAAATTATACAGCCTTGGCTTTCATTTTGTTTTTGGTTTGAGTGTTCCAGATGAGGGTAAATCCAAAAAATCTAGAGCTCTTTGGAAACCCCAAATTATTGAATTATTGTGTTATTTTTATATATGGGACCTCTAAATCCTCCAAAAGCCCCACCAAAATTGCATTACCCCCACCCTACACACACACCTTTACATTGATGCATTGCTGTTGTTTCATATATTTGTGTGTCAGTGCAAGATCAGATGGAAAGTAATGTGACTTTTAACCCTTGCCTTCTTTTATTCTTATTCTGTAATCATATAAGAATAATTTATATTTGCATAGAAAATTGTAAAAATAGTTTTACAAAAAAATTGCATACAAGCATGTACTATCTATTTCAGGCATTAAAAGTAACAATGACCAAGCATCCCAGTAGTTTTAAGTTGGAAGGTGATTTGAAGAAAAAGATTGAAGAAGTATCTGAAGAGCCATTAGTCCTTTATGATGGTAAAAAACATGTTATTATTATACACAAACATCAAGAGTAAAACAGTGGCCTGTTATTATTTACATTTTAGAAAAAAAGAAACATAAAAAGGTGTTTATGCTGAACTTCTAAATGAAGGAAGAGCTGCAATAAAAAAAACATGGTTTGTTCAATTGCATATCATTTTATGTTGTGTTTTGTACATCTATTAGCCAAAATTATGAGACATTTTATTTACTCTATATATTGTCTGTATTAGAGCTTACATGGCTTTCCAGGTATAATATAGAACAACAAACTAAACTGATGATAACAAAAAAAACATAAAATGATAGAAAATAACACAAAGGCTAGATAGCTTGACTTATGTATAAGAACAAAGTAGTGTGAGGTTGAAAAGTTTGTATACAGAAACTTACCTTCTAACTATTAAAACTATGTCATAAAGATAAACAATAAAAATCCTTGACAGAACACTTTCTCAAAACTATTCACTAATTTCTAACATTTATAGAACTTAGAAAAAGCAATAATTTAGTCAAAATGTACAAATATCCTTGATATTTCTAGAAGGGTTGCTAATGTTATAGGTAGAATATTTGCATCTTTATATATACAGGTGTAATGAAATCTCATCATAGTATTTAAGTGTTACTTTTTATTAAGTCTACTGATTTAAGTGAAAGGTCAGTCAGTATGAACAATGGTCAGATTGTCATTGGAAGGAATGAATTGGTTAAAACATGATAACTTCACACTTATTCTTTTTTAATTCTAACATTACATTATTTTAAAATGTCTCATAGAAATATTTAGGAATAAACTTTAAAATAAATTAAAAACAAATTGTTCAGAGAACAATTGAAGGTCTTTCCACCAGAAAGGAACTATTTTGATATGAAAATATTAAAATTTGGTTTTGAATGTCTATTCTAGCGTCAAAATACAGCTTATTGTACGGTGATTCCAAAAATATATGGTTTCTACACAAAAATATATAAATTAGGGTGAAATTTTTTTACTTCTGGTTTGAAAAATGTCACTTCCGGTATTTTTTGATAATTTACTTGACACAGATTCCAAAAATCATTGGTTCTATATACTTTTACATTAATTTAGTACAAAAAATAGCTACTTCCGGTTTACAAAAAGTCACTTCCGGTTTACAAAAGGTCACTTCCGGTTGGCTTTTTCAAGGTCACATTGCTTGCAACCTAATGCAAAAAGTCCCATGTCTTTATCATGTATACATATGAGGTAAAAGCATAGGTCAAAATCTAGAACGTTAAATTTACCTATGACCTTGAGTTCAATTTCAAGGTCATCAACCAAGGACCTCAAATCAAAAGACTCTAGGCCTCTACTTTATATTGTTAATGAGTTATATTACCATACAACTTATATTATATATAAAAGGGAGGAAAACTCGCATCAAATGTCTATGTACCCTTTCAACTAAAATTTACATGTTACGACATGTCGCAACTAACAATTGTGTGAAAATATTTTGTCGATATCTTATATGATTTCTGAAAATAAGAGATAACAAGCCAAAATCAAAATTTTGAACATGACCTTGACCTTTGACCTTGACCTCATTTTCATTTTTTTGGACCAAGGACCTCAAATCAAAAGACCCTAGGCCTCTAACACTTATGGTTTTTGAGTTAAAAATACATTTCACTTATATCAAATACAAAAGGGGAAATAACTCTCATATGGAATCTCTATACTGCTTCGGTCATAATAAAACAGAACATCCTGAGGATATAACAAGCAATTTGGAAAAATAAATTTGTCGGTTTCTTATACGGTTCCGAAGCCTTAGAAATAACAAGAAAAACAGTGATCGGGGAGATAACTCTTATATGGGAAAGTATTCAGTTAAGCGGTGTCAGTTTCAAAAGCGTATAAACTGTTCGATATCATATTCCAAATATCTAAGCGACATCTTGCGAAACCAAAAAATAGCGAAGGAAAAAAATTAGGCGGAAAAGTGGAAAGACCTAATTACTGTAAATTCTGACATTATTGTGAGGTTTTTATAAATGTGAATAATGTGGCTGGGTGAGTATCGGAAGAATAAGAACTTCATTTATCTGATACATCTATCTTATGCATATTCCTGAAATGGCAATAATTAATCTCACATTTTTGTCCATTCTTCAAAAAGCACAATAATGTAATAATTTCTGAATTTACATGCATCAAACATATCAATATTTCAGAACATAAGTCTATTTTCCTCTTATATTTAAAATACACTTTACATCAAAGCAAATAGTGTGTTTTAGGGTCTGATATACTGATGCTTTTTTTTCTTTTTATCACTTCTTGCTCACTCATATAAACCCTCATTTCTTCTTCATTTTTTTATGTCACTTTTTTTCAGTCATTTGATAACATTTATGTCATGTATGCGGTAATCTTTAAAAAATCTTAAACTTGCCATCAAAAATATTTATTCTTGTTTATAGTGTTCCAAGATATATCAGTGGCTTAGCTTGTCTTAAGTCATTACCAAGGCAGGGTATTTGGGAGGCTGCGCTCCCCAGACGCTTTCAAGATTTTGGATTCCAACAAAGTCGAATCTATTCAAAATAATAGCGTTTTGTTTTCTTTTATTTTGAATAGTTGTTTTAAATATGCCTCATAATATGTTATACTCCTGAGCCTCATACTATGTTATACTCCTGAGCCTCATACTATGTTATACTCCTGAGCCTCATACTATGTTATACACATGTACTCCTGAGCCTCATACTATGTTATACTCCTGAGTATGAAATAGAGTAATGCATAGATGATCATCACAAATATGCCTCAGTGATTCAACAACATGAGGTCTTGATAAGCTAGGAAAAACCACAACATAAAGTATGCCACAGCTCTTTTATTGGTTGTGTTTTGGCCAGATATTTGTTGGAAAAACAAATTGTAAAAGTGACCATAGGAGAAGTTCTAACAGAAACATTAACCTGATAGCTGTGCAATGTTTAATTCTGGAGTCTTCTTAATAAATGACAACAGTATTTGGTTGAAAAAAATAAGTTTATAAATTATATGAATTAATGACTCTTTTACATTAACAAAATCCTGACCAAGTGAAAAGCTGTAAATTTGAAATATAGTTTATAAAACTGGATTACAACAACAACTACTACAGGGGTGTTTAACAACCTTGACTACCTCTGAGGGTCTTGCATGGTCACCTGCCAGGGGTTACAACATAATTATTGTTGAGTCATTATAGTGGCTGCATCTGTGGTACATCTATGAATGTTTTTTAAAGAATTATAGTTTTCACTTTTCAACAAATTTGCATTTGAATTTTTTGTTACAAAATTGTCGGACATGTCAATGAAACTGTGTGTAATTGCAGTGCTACATGTAGTGAAAAATGTCAACACACAAGTTGTAGATGTTTCTTCTTTAGAAGTAAATGTTCTTATATGAGGGTTTAGATGGGATCTTTATTTATTTATTCTCTATTGTTTTTGCCAGTTTTCTCTATTCTTTATTTTTTCTGCCAATAAATTTTATTCTTTAACATTTTAGCACCCCTTTAATTTAATATCTTCAGTTTTGACCTTTTCTCTATTTATGATGTACTATGCATTCATTTATTTTTGTGGGTACCAATTTTCCTGATTGAGGTAAACTTGCATTTTCCTGGATATGTTTGATATTATGCTAAGATACAGGTATCGACAGATTATAGATCCGTGAATGTGCATATGTATATAACAATAATATTTAGTTTGGTTTTTAAAATTTACTTATAACAAAAAGACATCCCAAGCCAATATTTATACCAATAAAAACAATATTCAAAGATATAATTACAGTGTTGAATTGGTAACTTTTTAGAATAAGATTATTTAAAGGGCCGATAAGTTTAATGCCCCTCTAAAATTACAACTGCATTTTTTTGTAAAACAATGTTGAAAGTGTAACAATGAACAGAGAATCAGCCCTCACTGTGAAAAGATTATATTGACATTTCCTCAATTTAAAAGATAGTTCAGTCCCAAGTTAAAAAAAGAAAAAAAAAACGTGAATATCTGTCCTTAGGACACCATGCCCTACTGGCAATATCAAATTTCCATGTTTAGATTACTGTCAAATCTTGGAACAAACCCTAATTTAGATATATATAAAAAAGTTCACATCATAAAAACATGTTTATTAAGTTTTACGTATGAAGAAACAATAATCAAATAAGGCTTAGTGGTTATTAATCTGTCACCATAGATTCCACCAAATAAAATGTTCATGGATCAAGATATAAATGGAAAGATGGAACAATATACCAGTATGTACATTGTCGAAAAAATATAAGATTTATTTGCCCTTGCTCTAAATCCCTTATGTTGTTAGCTTGATATTTTTCAATTTTCCAGACTTCATCACTTCTTTTGAGATGGTCAAAACATAGTGAATTGGGAACAACATTCTATACATCCTGTCCATGAACATTCAACAAATTTATCAATGAAACATATACTCAGATATTCAATTTACAAAATGATGTGTATGTGTATAACTATACTTGTCAGGAAAATTACAAAAATTGTGCATTGTGCATGAATCTAGTATCTGTTAAAAAATATCAATGGTGTCATTGTTAAGGTAATATTTAGAATTGGAGTTATCTTCTTTTGTCCATAATTGTAGTTGAACAAATTCATAGTATTGCCAATGTAATGATAAATTTTATGTCCCCACTGCGAAATGAATGCAATCTTTATCCTTTAGTGCTCACAGGCACTTAGATTTTTTAAACCATGTACATAAATTGTATATTTGCCTTTTGGCCAGGAGAGCTATAACAGAGGAACTTGAAAATCTATATTTCAAAATTCAATGAAAAGATGATAAATGGGAATGTATTATTATTTGTTTCCACCCTAAAACTCTGCTCTGAAGTAAAGATGTGAAAGCATTTTTGAAAATGTTGTTGTTGATTTATGTCTTATGGTAACATAGTTTAACACAGTTTAATAGATAATGTATAATATCATTTCAAGGCTTTTGTAACACTTTATAACTTCTCCTTCATCATTTATAATTGTAGGGCCAGTCCGTAACCTTTGTGCTTTAGCACCTAACAATGTGAACACAATGGCAGCAGCAGCATTAGCAGCACATAACCTTGGTTTCGACAAAGTTAAGGGATCAATAATTGCTGATCCAAAGTAAGTATATTAGTATTATATTTACTGCTGTAATGTTTTCAAACATGATGCTTACCTGATATTGTGGGGACTCCTAAAGGGAGACAACAGTCTCTCCTAAAACCTTTTTCTCTCCTATAACCTTCCCCAAATAAAATAAATCATTTCATGTACAAAAATAGCTTTTAATAGTTGAGGCAAATTGAAAGAACAGTATCATTTAAAATTTGAATATTTACCGGATGTAGATATAAAACATAAAATAAGGTTTCTCGTGTAATATAGGACGCAAATACATTGTTAGAACCATATAGTGTTCAGTAGCATCTGTCAGTTTAGTTATTGTTGAAGAATGATCATTGATGACTTTATTTTCAGCATGTAAAAGTTGTAGGTATGAACATACTAGAATTGGTTCATCAATTTAATAATAATGTTTAAGCCTTTTGGTTCTTATCAAATAATATAAATGTTCTGCTTAAAGAGTTCTATGAAAGTATTCAACTGTCAAAATTTTATATGATTGGCCAAGTGAAGTCATGAAAAATAATGGAAAGATAAACAAAAATTCTCAAATAATTATATTTGCTAACTTATTCCAAAAATTTCTGGGAAGAAAAGATTTGCACCATTATTTCTGAGGGTAATATTCAGGTTTACTAATCCATTCCAACATTATTTCTACATTTAATTTTGAGATTTGTTTATTAATGACAGGTTAGAAAACTGGCATATTGTGGAAGTAGAGACTTGGGGACCTGGATCAATAGAAAATAAAACAGCATTTCATGTTAAAACTGTACGAAATAATCCAGCAAATGTTGGAGCAGTCACGGGCAGTGCTACATATGCTTCTTTCTTTAGTAGCATACTTGGTAAGAAACTGGTATAGATCTGAAATTTATAATATGTACACAGAAAAATCTTCAGTATTTAAACATGCTCGTAACTCAATTTCTCTGTTTTAGGGATTATTGGGAAAATTTGGCTCTTTCTACATGGTTAGTTGTTTGTTTTAAATGTGCTTCAGAGAGATACATTTTTATGCTTTTTATATAAAATAAGGAGATGTGGTGTGATTTCAAATGAGAAAACTATCCACTGTAGACAAAATGACATAGCTGTTAACAATTATATGTGAAAAATGAGCAAAACCCATACTGACTTATGTACAAAGCAACAAACAGAAAACAAACATGATATACAGCAATAATTGACAACCACTGAATTATAGCCTCCTGACTTGAGACAGACACATACAGAATAGGATAGGGTTAAACATGTGTGAGGTTACCCAACCCTCCTATAACCTGTGAAAATGATGTAACAGCAGAGCACAAGAACAAACATAAAAAAATCAGTTGAAAAAGGCTTGCAGGAACTACAAATCAGAGAATTTTCTGAAATTTGGTATCGAGCTTAATGTGAGCATTCTTTACCCTTTGATGCCTTTTCATATCCATCAATCTTCAAGATCCTATTTAGTAAATACTTAAAGCAAGTCACATTATATCTTGTTATTTGAACAATTTCTCATGATAATTAATTAAATAAACCGCAAGTCATGAGATGAATACTTCTGTCAATTTCAACATTGCCACTACACAATTTGGTCTTCAAAGATATTATTGTATGTTACATATTGTTTGAAAAAAATACTTTTAATTTAATGTAGATAAAATTAATTGTAAATTAGATTCAAGTAGACTTATTTTATTTTGGTTGCAGGAGCTCATGGCAAAGGACCTGGTCTTCATCTTTGTTGACAACACCTAGAAAAGTTCATACACATTTTCATTGGTATTTTCAAGAGTTGAACTTGGCGTCTGACATTACCGTATTCTCAAACAGTCCAGATGGACACGATTTCACTTATTACTAGAAATGTGGAATTGAAATAAGAATTAAATACTGAAAGCTTATACAAAATTGTGCTGTTGTAATATTTTTGCATTAATGAATACTGAATTAGTTTACCAAAAATTTCACAAAAAACTAAAGAATCCCACTATAACAAGAATGTGTCCATAGTACACGGATGCCCCACTCTCACACTATCATTTTCTATGTTCAGTGGACCTTGAAATTGGGGTCAAAACTCTAATTTGGCATTAAAATTAGAAAGATCATATCATAGGGAACATGTGTACTAAGTTTCAAGTTGATTGGACTTCAACTTCATCAAAAACTACCTCGACCAAAAACTTTAACCTGAAGCGGTACAGACGGACGAATGGACGGACGAATGAACGGACGTACGGACGCACAGACGGAAAAACATAATAATAACCTCAAGGTACAACGTGGAGCTGTGATACTGTGAATTTAAGTAAAGTTTAACAGATATTTTGAAAATGATCCAGGTTTGAAATAATTTCAGTGGAAATAGTTCCAACCTTTTTGATTCTGATTTTTTACCCTGTTTTTTGTGACGCCTGCGATGAAAGGGACATCGGGATTACAATTTGGCAGGAGTGTAAACTGTTTGTATTAAGCTTTATATTTCTGAGGGTAGTTGACCTGGAGGCTTCATACTTTGTATACGGATGCCTCAAGTTACGAAGTTTCTGTCTGTCATATGTTTGTTGTCTTTGACCTCATTTTCATGGTTCAGCGACTGCATGAATTTTTTTTTTAAGGTTTTTTCTTATGTGAATTTTTCACTTATTTTGAGTAATAGGAACAATATTAGGTATATAGATATAGATTCCTTGCAAGGTCTACATGTCCGTCAGACAAGGCTCACCTGACCTCGACATAATTTCATGGATCGGTGATCAAGATTTAAGTTATGTGATTAGGTTTGTTTCTCAGATACTATAAGCAGTAGGTCAACTATATTTGGTGTATGGAATGATAGTAAGGTGTACATGTCAGTCTGGCAGGTTTCATCTGACCTTGACCTCATTTTCATGGTTCATTAGTAGTAAAACGTTTTAATGGTTTTGGTCTGTTTATTGTATACTACAAGCAATAGATCTATAATTGGTGTATGGAAAGATTGTAAGATGTACATGTCTGTCAATTTAGTTTATTTGACCTGGACCTCATTTCATGGATCATTCATGTTTATGTGAAACTTGTAGTAAAACGTTATCCTTATGACTATCAATATAAAAGCATAGTAAGTAAAGCAGGAGAGTCATTTCAGCGTGTGCACTCTTGTTTCCTTATATATTTTTCGTGTTTTATTCCTTTGATTTATATTTTCGGATTTACATTTTCGGACAAGTTCTATATCTTGAATGTTTGATCACTTTTTAATGATTGCTTGGAATTTGATAAATTCAATTTTGCAGACTGACTTCAGGGTTTCTGTGAACTGGAGAAAACCAATGATGGTACATCTAATCAGACATATAATACTGACAATAAATTTTGTTTTATATGTCTCTGATCTAATCTTTTGATACTCTTCTCAATATTGTCCTTTTGGTATTTTGTGGTCTTAGCTGTATTTTGTTCAGTTTTCGAATGTGCTGACAAAATTTCTTTAATTGAATGATGTTTCAAATTCATATTTTGCTGCTGATCATTTGAATGCAGGACAGAAAGTCACAGGACAAAAAGTCACAGTTCAGTTTTGAGATTATTTTTAATTGAACAAGAAAAACTCTAATTTAAAAAATTTTGTTTTTGTTTTTTTCTTGAACAATATATGAAACAACTTTGTTATTAAAATTTATTCAATAAATATCAATAATGATCAAATAATTGTTATGAAAACAAAATGTCAAAGTGGCTTGGTACTTAAATGGCTTCATGGTGCCAAGAAATATATTCTTGGCATGATTGAAATTTAATAAATTTCCATTATCAAGGCTTATGAACAATTTCCTAAACTGAAAAATGAATATATGTAATAAAAAGAAAATATTTCAAGTTCTTTCTCTTATATATTCGAACAATTTTCAATAAATTATTTGTGACTTTTTGTCCTGTGACTTTTTGTCCCATCAAATTTGTGACTTTATGTCCTGTGACTTTTTGTCCTGTGACTTTTTGTCCGTTTACCGATCATATAACCATTTTTCGTTATCAGATGAAAATCTTCTTTTTGTTTCATTTGGATTTTTTGACAGATTGAGTGCAAACCCCTTTTCTTGTCTTTTGGAGTGCGTAGGTTTACTAATAAAAACGATTTTCAAAGGACTGCTGTAATTGAAAGTTGTTTTTTTTTTGCCTGTATGATCAATATCAAATTCCTCCCATGTAGCAGAAACCCAGAGATGCTACTACCAACGGTACTGGTTGTTCTTAGGCAACCATTTTCCTAACCCGTAAGTATGATAATTTGCAATGTCCTGACTCCGGATTTAAATTGTTACTGTCGTGACATACACGATTTTTAGTTGTACTAAGTGCAGTATTGTTTTCAGTGCAATTATTTCTGAGAAGCAAAACGCCAGTTTCAGTATCTGCAATTTGTCGAAAACCACGTGATGTGTTATCATGTTTATCATCGCGCAATTCGTCCACACTCCGTTTCTGTTCCAGAATCCACTGTAAAACAAATGTATATATACACTAATAAAAAACGCAATATTGCATTGTTTGTATATCTGTGAATACACGTTTTATTCTAACCTAAAATACTGTCCATCGGCATGCAAATATGACATACATATTCAGAACGATATAACCAGAGACATATATACACAGAGATTGGCAACTGTAACAGTGGTCAGCGAAATCCAATTAAAAACACGCATCACACGAGACTTTAACGAGATCGCCATTTTGCATCTGATCATGACAAGTTCACCACCGCTTCGATTTTTATTTTGCATCAAGCTTTTCAAAACAGCATAATGTAAGTACATATTTCAATTTCGTAAATTATTTACCTTGTTTTATTCAGTTTGTAGTAATTGTTAGTTAAAATATTGTGACGATTAACGTTTTATTGTGGTCAATAATAAGGGGAAAGCTTGGCCGACATAGACGTTATGAAAATTTTTTACACGGACGTATTTTTTATTAAAACCTTTTCATTCGAAAAGGAATAAAACCATTTATGAGATGAATCACCTTTCCCAAGACATACTGGTTTTGTGTAAATATGTTGAATTTTTCATTAAATCACCCACTTTGATGCAATTTACAATTAAAATTCAGTATTCTCGCGGTCGGCCACGTTCAATTTTTAAAATATAAAGACAGGCCCCTGTCCATGTCTACAGTCAATAAACTTTTCCATCTTTAGAGAATAATTATTCCCAGCACATGAATTACTTTCTTATGACATACTGGATTTGTGTATAACAGTTGTTTTTTCCATATTTTCACCCACTTTGATGCAATTTACAATTAAAAACGACCATTCAAGCTGTCGGCCATTTTCATTCTCTTCAATATAAAGACAGGCCCCTGTCCATGTCTACAGTCAATAAACTTTTCCATCTTTAGAGAATAATTATTCCCAGAACATGAATTACTTTCTAATGACATACTGGATTTGTGTATAACAGTTGTTTTTTCCATATTTTCACCAGCTTTGATGCAATTTACAATTAAAAATGACCATTCAAGCTGTCGGCCATTTTCATTCTCTTCAATATAAAGACAGGCCCCTGTCCATGTCTACAGTCAATAAACTTTTCCATCTTTAGAGAATAATTATTCCCAGCACATGAATTACTTTCTTATGATATACTGGATTTGTGTATAACAGTTGTTTTTTACATATTTTCACCCACTTTGATGCAATTTACAATTAAAAATGACCATTCAAGCTGTCGGCCATTTTCATTCTCTTCAATATAAAGACAGGCCCCTGTCCATGTCTACAGTCAATAAACTTTTCCATCTTTAGAGAATAATTATTCCCAGCACATGAATTACTTTCTTATGACATACTGGATTTGTGTATAACAGTTGTTTTTTCCATATTTTCACCAGCTTTGATGCAATTTACAATTAAAAATGACCATTCAAGCTGTCGGCCATTTTCATTCTCTTCAATATAAAGACAGGCACCTGTCCATGGCTACACTTTATAAAATTGTCCATCTTTAAAGAACAAATGTACCCATCACCATTGATCACAGAATTACTTTCCCAAGACATACCGGTTTTGTGTATATAAATTGTTTTTTTCATTATTTCCACCACTTTGATGACATTTACAAGTTTATATTCATGTATATTTACATTCAGTATCTGACAGCATTTTTTTTTTAACAGGATCCTGCATGTTATAAAAGAACAAAGATGTTGATCAAATTTACCTAACAGTGCAGCATACAAGAGATGTAATATCATACATGTGCTGAATGTAGGACTCCCTAGCCTTTCTGATTGAAAAAAAGATTCCCTGGCAGACAGGAACAACTATTAGTGATGACTTTTTTCAAATGTTACTGCACAGTCATGTAGTGGACCGATTACATGTACTACTATCAATGTGATACTAAAAAATGGTTTTGTAAGAGAGAAAATGACATGTGCTTATCCTGACTGTGAAAACACCACATTATTGTAGTTCAAATATCATAGTTCATATGCCAAACTTGATGTACATGTGTATGCGATTTTTGTGCAAGTGATGGTGACATCATTGAACTAAGAATAAATACAAGACTCCGCATTCAATCTATTGAATTTGAAACAGAAGTGGCAGTTGTGCAGAGACTATACAGATAAAAATGCAAATAAATATCTTGTGTTCAACTTCATTTGTCTTCTTTACGTTTACAAAGTATACATGTACATAATTTTTACATACATGTATAACAATATGATGATGTAGTATGATTGCCAATGAGACAATGATTTACATGTATGACTATCATTGGAAGGCCACTCTATAATATCTTTGTATATCATGAGAATGGAAATGCTACCTTTGTAGCATAAAGGTAGCATAATGTAAAAAAAGGGAAAATGTTCATTTATTCAACAACACTCCTGTGAATATATAACTTGACAGTACTGAAGGCAAAATATTTCGTTTCACAAATTCCTTCCTCTCCTCGGAAAATATCATATTTAATTGTTTACATGAAATGACAAAATGTGTAGAATAAGAAGCAAGAAATGTTCACTCTACTTGTACACTACTAGTCGCTCATATTAGTCATCATCTATGTTTGTTTCAGTCCTTTAGCAATGGTGCTTGTTTATATTTATCTGTTGTGTTGTGTTGTTTCAGTTTTACGTGTCCTCATTCTGTGATCACTGTTTCACCTCGCCTATTTTGAAAAATGTTAATGCAAATATTTTCTGCAATAAATTGAAAAGGCACAGCTGCTATGACTATTCAGAAATGTGAGGTATATGTCAATGAGACAACAACCACAACGACAAAAATATTCTTTGCACATCTATGAATGTTTAAGAATTCTTGTGGAGGTCAAAAGCACATAACGTGTACTTATATATTGGTGACCTGGTACATGTATGTACCTATTGATGCATTCCGTCCTAAACATAAATTGTGTGAAGAGACCAAGCAGTTTATATGCTTATAAAAAAACTGATATTAAAATGAATTCCTGTATAACAAATTCCGGGAATGAGACTATTTTATTTAAACCAGATGAGATATTAGTGGTAAAGGTTTAAACAGAAGCAGGAGATATCAAGGGGCAATACAAAAAGTACAAGGTCATGTAACACAGATAAAAAAATGACAAATGAAAAAATAACAGCCCACATAGCACTGCACCGAAACATAAACCCACAAAAGATCAGATAAAACTTGTCTTCAATTTTAAATCTTTCTAATTTCAAACTCGAGTTTCACTACCCGATAGGAAAGAATAAAGATAAGGATGTTGCAGTACTTCTGTGGTCTATGAAACAGAACATTAAAATTCTACAGTTTAGCAGAGCATTTTACTGTACTTATGATACACGTTGTTTTTAATCAGGGTCTGTGATATTAAGTCTATAAAAAACTACAAATAATGACAGATTCATATTCAATCTTTCATGACAGCAAAAATAGTGATTTCGACAACACTGTACATAATGTACGTTCATTTAGGAAATTCATGCAAAGGTTCCACAAATAATGAAATTGTAGGTCAATCAAAAATTAATCCTTTAAATCCGTTTTCCACGAGACAAAATTCTACTGGCTACATATTTTTTTTATATAAAAAAGTTGCTTTCTGATTTCTTTTTTTGACATGTTAAATGACTATTTTTGATCCTGATTGAATACTATAGTAGAATGTAGGACAGTAAGTCATAGGACAAAAAGTCACGGACGAAAAGTCACAATTCAGTTTTGAGATTATTTTTCTCTGAACAAGAAAACACTAATTTTAAAAATAATTTTTTGATTTTTTATTGAACTATAATATATGAAGCAACTTTGTAATTAAAATTTATTCAATAAATATCAATGATGATCAAATAATTGTTATGATAACAAAATGTCAAAGTGGTTTGGCACTTAAATGGCTTCATGGTGCCAAGAAATATATTACCTGCATGATTAAAATTTAATAATTTTTCATTTATCAAGGCTTATGAACAATTTCCTGAACTTAAAAATGAATAAATGTAAAAAAAGATATTATTTGAAGATCTTTCTCTTATATATTCAAACAATTGTCAATAAATTATTTGTGACTTTTTGTCCTATCCAATTTGTGACTTTATGTCCTGTGACTTTTTGTACTGTGACTTTCTGTCCGTTTACCCTATTCATAGTATAGCCCAGTGTTTCTGTTAAAATAAAGTTCTGGTCATGGTTAAAATAATGTCAGAATTTGTTTAGTTGTAAAAACAATTACCAAGTAATAATCCACTTAGAACTTCACCTCCGGCAAAATTCAGGTGATCGGAGGGCAATAAATTGCGTAATCGCACACCTGTGAATCCACAGTCACAACTCTAAGGAAATAATGGCCGGAAAATCATAATTTCACTGTGTAATTTAGAAGCAAACTTTAGCAAAGAAATGTTTCTTGTAATATCATGATCATTACCAGATTTTACTTTTTAAATTGAAAGAAATGCCGAAAAAAAGAAAAAAATATTTTCTCAATCAAATACATTAAAAAAAATACAACTATTTCAAGTAGTTTTTTAGAAAAAGAATTTATTTGATCTGAAATAAGTTTTCCTATTACTTTTCTTGATAAGCTATCGAGGTTATTCATCCCTGACTTGTCTATATGTTGTAGAATAATTATCGACGAGAATCTCATTCCGGGCCGCGTTTTTTAACGGGATTTCACGGAGTTGCCAATCTCTGTGTATATATGTCTCTGATATAACATATGCATATTTATGTAATAGGCTTTATCGATGCTGTAACATACAATATGTTTAACTAAATGATTTTTTAATATTAATAAATAGGGAATAAATTCCACAACGGCTTGCCATAGATCCTATTTATATGGCAAGCCGTTGTGGAATTTATTCCCTATTTATTAATATTAAAAAATCATTTATTAACATTAAATATTATTTTTTAATATTAATAAATCGATTTTTTAATATTAATAAATATTTTTTAATATTAATAAATAGGTAATTTTTAATATTAATAAATGGGTTTTATTTATTAATATTAAATATTCAATTTTTTAAAATTAAATATTCGATTTACTAATATTAAAAAATAATTTGTAATATTAAAAAATAGATCTTTATGGCAAGCCGTTGTGGAATTTATTCCCTATTTATTAATATTAAAAAATCATTTATTAATATTAAATATTATTTTTTAATATTAATAAATCGATTTTTTAATATTAATAAATATTTTTTAATATTAATAAATATTTTTTAATATTAATAAATAGGTAATTTTTAATATTAATAAATGGGTTTTATTTATTAATATTAAATATTCAATTTTTAATATTAAATATTCGATTTATTAATATTAAAAAATAATTTGTAATATTAAAAAATAGATCCTATTTATTAATATTAAAAAATCATTTTTTAATATTAATAAATCATTTTTTAATATTAAAAATTCATTTTCTAATATTAATAAATGGTCTTATTTTTTAATATTAAAAAATGAATATTTAATATTAAATATTCAGCTTGATTTTTTAATATTAAAAAATCATTTTCTAATATTAATAAATACGCCACCTATATATAAGAGTTGTTTGAGCGCTTTTATATACGATGACCATACGTTACTGCAAGCATGTAGCTGAACTAGATCAGTGGAAAATATGAATAACAAAAATATCTACGAAACACCGGCTTTTATCCTGCTATCAACAAATTGTTGCATAAATAACAAGTTCAAAAATAAAGTTTTGTTTATTTTTACTTGTACAAATAAAGCCTCTTGTACTCCACCTCCATATTGAGCAAACGGTAATGAGAATATTTCTGTTTCTGCCGTGACAGTTCAATTTCGATCAACTTCGCGGTCAGCGGTTAAAACTATGTAGATATCTTTAAAAAATGTAAAAATTCAGACTTGGATTTAAAAACTAACCATTAGAGCGTCAGTTATAAATTGTAGGATATAAACAATAAATGTACATTGTCGGAAATACTAAATGTATGTGTACTCGCCGGTACGTCTAAACACTGCTAAGGAGTCCTTAGTGCACTAAGGACGTATACTATGCCACTAAGGACTAGATGGGGTGCTGTTACATGTATTATTTTTCCATATTAAGTTAGAGATTGATATTTAATGCATAAATTAAAAATATTATAGAAAAATAATCACAAATAAACGAGTTATTAAGCATTGTTTAAGCACTTGCCCATTTTTCTTTGATATGCCGAAAATCAGTGAACCGATTGACACGTGCCATATAACATAACAACTGAATGAACAATCATAATCTTTTTATTTTAAGTAATTAACAATTGTATCGAAAAGATTAATGCTTAATAATTTATAATTAAATATGTTGTTCTTATTTGCAATGATTAAAAGGACAAATAATTTTATTTATTTTTTTTTTCTTTCTCGACAAAGTTATATTTGCCATTTGTGCACGACTTAATTCCGACAATGTGATGTGAAAATATGCTTTTTCATGATGTGAAAATAATCATTTTTTGTAATACAAGATAATTTGAATACTTTATACCTAAATCTATCACGTGTAAAAATGAAAAAAAAAACAAGGATTTGTATAGTATATTACTATACAAATCCTTGAAAAAACCAACAGAAATATTTTCAAATATAATTTCTTTAAATCTATTTTTTCTTTAAGAAGAACAAGTATGTCAGAATATTTCTTTATTCTCACAAACCAAATTACAAAGGTATAGAGATAATTATACATATTTCAATACAATTACATAAATAAATAATGTACGAAAGTAGATAGAGGCATTCACAATTCTTCACCCAGAAAAGTGCAATTTGTTATTGATCTCCTTAATAAGTTTACATAGTTCGTTCAGTTCTGTACGTTTTTTAGAATTCATTAAGTCATAAAACTTCAATGTGTTTGGTCTATTTCTATAGTAAAATGCAATACATTGTTTTCTACAATTATCAAAAGCTGAACAATTAAAAATGTAATCGTATTCATCACCAATGGCATCTGAATTACACAATACACATTTTCTGTTTTCTCTTTCTATGTTTTGCCATCTTCCAGTTTCTATTGGAAATTTCATGTTCAAAGTTCGAAATTTAAGAAATAAGGATATCTGCCTGTCATCCAAAATATTTAAATATTTCTCAAACTCCAAAGTATCTTTAAATAAACGATAATTTAATGCTTTTGGTGATTCCTGTAGGCTTGCTTGCCATTTTGTTTGAATTGATCTATTAAATTCTGTTTGATGGTTACATGTAGCCATGTTTTATTTACAAAATAGATATTGTTCCATACATATGACAAGCCACACGTGTCTTAAATTGATTTGACTTGTTTTAACCATAAAATATTTGTACCATATTTGACAGTTGCTAAGTTATACAAAATATAAGGCAATTTGTCATGTTTTCCAGTTACCAATAATTTATCATTCGTAACTTGATTGAAATATCTAATGGATATCTTCCCAATTCACCATCAATCATAAAATCAGGAGTAGACTTTTTTACTCCAAGTAATATTTTACAAAATTTAATATGAACCCTCTCGATTATTGAATTATTTCCAAAACCCCAAACTTCACACCCATACAGAAGTATTGGTTTCACAATTTTATCAAATAGATCAAGTTGGCATTCAATTGACAGATTATGTACTCTACCTTTTCGAATAATATCGTACATAGCATGTGTTGCTTTTTCACATTGCTTTTTTTTAGCTCTTGAAAAATTTCCTGACCTAGACAGTAATACACCAAGATAAGTAAATTCACTCACAATATCTAGTATTATATTATCATACTTAAAAACAATATTCTGCGGTAGTCTACCTTGTGAAAAAATTACAATCTTACTTTTTTGCACATTTACTTTAAGTTTCCATAACTCACAATATTCATATAAGGAGTCCAGTTGTCTTTGTAAATCTATCTGAGATTCTGCCATTAAGACAGTATCGTCAGCATATAAAATGACAAACAATTTTAAATAAACATTTAACTCTATTTCTAACTCATCAGAGATAGTGCACAAACCTTCTATATTATTATTCTGTAAAAACAATTCCAGATCGTTTAGATAAATGGAAAAAAGCAAAGGAGAGAGATTCTCTCCCTGCCTAACACCAATGGAACAAGGGAAAAATTCAGAAAAATCTGATCCAAAGTGAATACGTGATTTGATATTATTGTACATGTTGACAATAACGTTATACATCTTTCCGTTAATCGAGTGTTTTATAAGTTTTGACCAGAGACCAGACCGCCAAACAGTATCAAAAGCTTTCGCAAAGTCCACGAATGCACAATATAGTTTCTTCTTTTTCCTCTTTAGCAACTCAAATAATATGTGAATAACAAATATATTGTCTACTGTGGAATAACCTTTTCTGAAGCCAGCCTAGTTTTCACTTAATAATAAATAATCCTCTAAGAAAGAACTCAATCTAAAATTTAAGACAGATGTGAAAAGTTTTCCCAGGCAGCTGAGTATAGTAATTGGTCTATAATTTTGGGGATCAGATTGGTCACCCTTGTTTTTATAAAAAGGTATAATATTTCCCATAAGCCATATTTCAGGTAAAGTACCAGAATCAAAAATCATATTAAAAAGTTTCACATAAACGGGTATAAAAATGTGTGATGTGCTTTTAATAAATTCATTGATTATTAAATCATCGCCACTGGCCTTTCCGTTTTTCAATTCTCGTATAGTTTATTACACTTGCTAATCTCTTCTGCGGTAATTTCTGAATTCAAAACTTCATTTACACCTTGAAGGAAATCCGATTTGTATTTTTTTAACCAAATTGTCTGTTTAAGATATTGTATGAAATAATGACTATGTTGTATGTGCTTTACTCATTGTTGAAGGCCGTACGGTGACTTATAGTTATTAACTCCTGTGTCATTTTGTCTCTTGTGAAGAGTTGTCTCATCGCCAATCATACCACATCTTCTTTCTTTTATTGGTTGCATGTAGTAAACATTTATTATCATATTGAAATCGTTTTTGTCCAGTAACACATTGCTTAACGTCTTCATATATGAAAATAAATTTAGATATATTGCTCTGGAAACAAATCTATTATTTACAAGAAATAATTACAAAATACTCTTGAGAATCTGAAAAAAACATGAATAAAATTTTAACGACTTATTCAGTGCCAAGTTAAATCAAAATTGATCACTGAAATATAATCTTAAAAACTATTCATTTATTAGTATCCAACTTTTCCAATATTGTCGATTAAACACAACAGATAGCAGGATTCCCGTGTAATCAGTTATGTAATTTGACACGTGTCTAACGGTTCATTGATTTTCGGCATATCAAAGAAAAACAGGCACGTGTCTAAACAATGTTGAATAACTAATTTATTTGTGATTATTTTTCTATAAAATTTGAAATTTATGCATTAAATATCAATATCTACAATAATATGAAAAGACATTACATGTAATAGCACCCCATCTAGTCCTTAGTGGCATATCATAAGTCCTTAGTGCACTAAGGACTCCTTAGCAGTGTTTAGACGCACCCGTACTCGCTACTAAGAAAGAAGAGAAAACCTGGAAAAGAGTTGCTTTTCGTTCTGTTTCTAAATCTTGAACAAAATAAGTTTGATTTTAACAGGTAAATGTAATTACAGGTGACCAGATTATCAAAGCTATACCTGTTATATTCATGATATTGTTAATATTTGACATACGTTTAATTTCAATAACAACTACCCCCAATAAATGGCAAGCTGACATAACAGGAAAAAAGTAATAAAAGTTATTTTTATGACTATTCAAAACAATAAATTAATTCATACACGAAAACGAAATTTTGAAAGATTTATATTCTTACGGTTGCTGTTACCGGCTTTTATCCTGCTATCAACTAATTGTTGCATAAATAACAAGTTCAAAAATAAAGTTTTGTTTATTTTTACTTGTACAAATAAAGCCTCTTGTACTCCACCTCCATATTGAGCAAACGGTAATGAGAATATTTCTGTTTCTGCCGTGACAGTTCAATTTCGATCAACTTCGCGGTCAGCGGTTAAAACTATGTAGATATCTTTAAAAAATGTAAAAATTCAGACTTGGATTTAAAAACTAACCATTAGAGCGTCAGTTATAAATTGTAGGATATAAACAATAAATGTACATTGTCGGAAATACTAAATGTATGTGTACTCGCTACTAAGAAAGAAGAGAAAACCTGGAAAAGAGTTGCTTTTCGTTCTGTTTCTAAATCTTGAACAAAATAAGTTTGATTTTAACAGGTAAATGTAATTACAGGTGACCAGATTATCAAAGCTATACCTGTTATATTCATGATATTGTTAATATTTGACATACGTTTAATTTCAATAACAACTACCCCCAATAAATGGCAAGCTGACATAACAGGAAAAAAGTAATAAAAGTTATTTTTATGACTATTCAAAACAATAAATTAATTCATACACGAAAACGAAATTTTGAAAGATTTATATTCTTACGGTTGCTGTTACCGGCTTTTATCCTGCTATCAACTAATTGTTGCATAAATAACAAGTTCAAAAATAAAGTTTTGTTTATTTTTACTTGTACAAATAAAGCCTCTTGTACTCCACCTCCATATTGAGCAAACGGTAATGAGAATATTTCTGTTTCTGCCGTGACAGTTCAATTTCAATCAACTTCGCGGTCAGCGGTTAAAACTATGTAGATTTCTTTACAAAATGTAAAAATTCAGACTTGGATTTAAAAACTAACCATTAGAGCGTCAGTTATAAATTGTAGGATATAAACAATAAATGTACATTGTCGGAAATACTAAATGTATGTGTACTCGCTACTAAGAAAGAAGAGAAAACCTGGAAAAGAGTTGCTTTCCGTTGTTTCTAAATCTTGAACAAAATAAGTTTGATTTTAACAGGTAAATGTAATTACAGGTGACCAGATTATCAAAGCTTTACCTGTTATATTCATGATATTGTTAATATTTGACATACGTTTAATTTCAATAACAACTACCCCCAATAAATGGCAAGCTGACATAACCGGAAAAAAGTAATAAAAGTTATTTTTATGACTATTCATAACAATAAATTAATTCATACACGAAAAAGAAATTTTGAAAGATTATATATTCTTACGGTTGCTGTTTTTTTTTATCTTTTTCTCTAATCTTTTATTCTAATAATCACTTTTTACATTGACTTGCATATTTTAACACACGACAAACTCATAATCCAGTGATAAGAAAACTGTTTTTTTGATTAAATTTAAGAAAGGACTTATCTTTTTATACGACCGCAAAAAAATTTTTGTGGTCGTATATTGGTATGACGTTGGCGTCGTCGTCGTCGTCGTCGTCGTCGTCGTCGTCCGGCGTCGTCCGGCGTCGTCCGAAGACACATTGGTTTTCGCACTCTAACTTTAGTTTAAGTGAATGGATCTTTATGAAATTTTACCACAAGGTTCAATACCACAAAAGGAAGGTTGGGATTGATTTTGGGGGTTATGGTAATAACAGTAAAGGAATTAGGGGCCAAAAAGGGGCCAAAAATAAGCATTTTTGTAACTTCCAGACATAACTTGTGTGTTAGTGTATGGATCTCTCTGACATTGTACCACAAGGTTCCATATCACTAAAGGAATGCTGGGATTGATTTTGGGGGTAATTGCCTCCAAATTTTAGGAATTAGGGGCCAAAAAAGGGGCAAAAAACAAGCATTTTTCTAGTTTCATGCCAATAACTTGTGTGTAAGAGTATGGATCTTTCTGAAATTGTACTACAAGGTTCCATATCACAAAGGGAAAGCTGGGTTTGAGTTTGGGGGTAATTGCCCTAAACGTTTAGGAATTTGGGGCCAAAAAGGGGCCAAAAAACACATTTTTTTCTAGTTTCCAGACAATAACTTGTGTTCAAGTGTATGGATCTCTCTGAAATTGTACTGCAAGGTACCATACCACAAAGGGAAGGCTGGGATTGAGTTTGGGGGTGATGAATCATAATGGGGGTTCAAAAAATTTTGGGGGGGGATTTATTTTTTTTTCCTTTTTTTTCTTTTTTTCCTTTTTTGTTTCTTTTAAAATTTTCCATTTTAAGTTGGTTATTTCTGATTTATATTTAAAATCAAATAATAATGATATGGTAGGAGATACACACCAAACAGGATGTGTAAATTATTATATAATAAGTATTGTGCAATAGCAAGAAATTTTCAATTGCACAGTATTGCACAATAGCAAGAAATCTTCAATTGCACAGTATTGCGCAATAGCAAGAAATCTTCAATTGCACAGTATTGCGCAATAGCAAGAAATATCCAATAGCACAATATTGCGCAATAGCAAGAAATTGTCAATTGTACAGTATTGCGCAATAGCAAGAAATATTTAATAGCACAGGATTGTGCAAAAGAAGATACTTCCTATAAATTGCTTATTTCTTGACCAATTTCAATGGGGTTTTATTCTTGATTTCATGGGGTTCTTTAATATGCTGAATCTAACCGTGTATTTAGTTTTTGGATTTTGGGCCCCGTTTTTAAATTGGTCCACATTGAGGGTCCAAAGGGTCCAAAATTAAACTTTGTTTGATTTCATCAAAAATTGAATTATTGGGGTTCTTTGATATGCCGAATCTAACTGTGTATTTAGATTCTTAAATTTTGGTTCCGTTTTCAAATTGGTCTACATTAAGGTCCAAAGGGTCCAAAATTAAAGTTAGTTTGATTTTAACAAAAATTGAATTCTTAGGGTTCTTTGATATGCTGAATCTAAACATGTATTTAGATTTTTGATTATGGGCCCAGTTTTCAAGTTGGTCCAAATCGGGGTCCAAAATTAAACTTTGTTTGATTTCAACAAAAATTGAATATATGGGGTTCTTTGATATGCTGAATCTAACCATGTATTTAGATTTTTGATTTTTGGGCCCCGTTATCAACTTTGTCCACATTGAGGTCAAAAGGGTCCAAAATTAAACTTTGTTTGATTTCATCAAAAATTGAATTATTGGGGTTCTTTGATATGCCGAATCTAACCGTGTATTTAGATTCTTAATTTTTGGTTCCGTTTTCAAATTGGTCTACATTAAGGTCCAAAGGGTCCAAAATTAAACTTAGTTTGATTTTAACAAAAATTGAATTCTTAGGGTTCTTTGATATGCTGAATCTAAACATGTATTTAGATTTTTGATTATTGGCCCAGTTTTCAAGTTGGTCCAAATCGGGGTCCAAAATTAAACTTTGTTTGATTTCAACAAAAATTGAATATATGGGGTTCTTTGATATGCTGAATCTAACCATGTATTTAGATTTTTGATTTTTGGGCCCCGTTATCAACTTTGTCCACATTGAGGTCAAAAGGGTCCAAAATTAAACTTTGTTTGATTTCATCAAAAATTGAATTCTTGGGGTTCTTTGATATGCTGAATCTAACCATGTATTTAGATTTTGGATATTGGACCATAATAGGTGAATGTCCAATTTAAAATTTTTAAGTTCTTAGACCACATTCAATCTGTGTTAGAAACCTATGCTGTGTCAAATATTTAATCACAATCCAAATCCAAAGCTGTATCAAGCTTGAATGTTGTGTCCATACTTCCCCCAACTGTTCAGGGTTCGACCTCTGCGGTCGTATCAAGCTGCGCCCTGCGGAGCATTTTATTAGACAATCAGTTGGGTTTTTTTATTACTGAAATCTATAAAACATTTTTTTTTATAATATTTTATGAAAATACAAGTTAAAAACATTACTAAACATAAACATATTAATAAAAAGCTGCCCATTTAATAGAAAAACATGGTAATAAAAAAAAGGTCCCAGAAAATACTAGTATCTATTTTCTCAAATTTATGTTTATATAATTTTTCATAATGATTAAGTAGTTTAACTTTTAATTCAGTTTTAAGTGTTTTTATTTGGTTTAGATTCTTACACTCCTCAATATGTTTAAAATCTACATTTGCTTCCTTTGCAATGTTTTTTATATACGTAAACCATGTGTAACATCCTGCTGAGTCTAGATTCTTTGATAGAGTGAAAGCCTCATACAATAAGGGATTTAAACAATTATTTAGAAGTCTTGTTAAATATAGTAAACTTTGGACCTTTATTTTTAATTCTAATGGATAGCGACTTAATTTTTTTCTAACTGCTAAATTTGATCCATTTTTTCGTGTTATCACTAGCTATGACCTTATGGCAAACACATCTGCATTAAATTTGATCATTATAGAATGCCTATATACTAGTATCCGTTAAACATTTCAAAAGCATTTGTATCGGTTATCTGCCATCCAATTAGCATCAAATTATAAAATTATAACCATTAGGAGTATTTGCGCAATCAAAGTTAATTTGATACATTTTTGAAGTAAAATGAAATTTATATTGGCATTCAAACTTTGTATATCATTTTCTGAAAAGTGACACATTTTCAGTTACGAGGTTGTGGCATTAACTCATCGATGCATTCATATATAGATATTAAACAGTTCACTTTAAAATATACATGTGCATTAAGTGTGAAGTTGTTATAACCAAAAGTACTGAAGACCAAAACATTACCCAACTTTTAACCAAAACTTTAACCAGATACGAGACGAACAGAAGGACGAACGGGCGGACACCCATACCTAAACATTGTGCCCCCTCTACTGTCGTAGGCTGGGAATGCAGAGTTTTGTTATAGACTCTCCACAGGACTCTACTTCACAAAAAAAAAAACTGTCAATAGTAAAACGAGGAGAAGGATCTGGATACTTGATTTATTCATCGCTCATTTACAGGTCGGAAACAGAACATATTGGATTAAGGCTATCTCAATATGGCGGTATAGGATGCCCCAGGTACCACATCTCTCATGAACAATTGGAATTTTTGGTTGAGATTGGATTTTCTAGAAAATGTATGGAAAGTCTTCTACATGTATCAGTATCTAGCATAAAGCGTCGATTGAGGTAAATATCAAATTCAATTCTAACAATTTATGATACAGCAAGCAATCTTATATCTTAGATTATATAACTAAATAATAAGGGGGGAATAAAACAAATCTTAAGAAAAAAGACAACACCATCTCCAAAGTAAATAAGGACAAACATGCAAACAGCAATAACAAAACATTTGAAAGAAAACTAAATATTGTACAACACTAACCGAACGAAAAAACCGGTTCTATCCCATTTGCATCAGAAGGGTTAGCTGTTTTTGATACTCTAGTGCAAGTGGTATCTATGGAGTTACCCATTGCATGTAAAATACTCTGATATATATATTCGATAATTGAATAGACTTATAAAAAGAATTGATATGTTCGGTGAAACCTAAGTAAACTATCCCGAACATACTCTAAATAACATAGAAAATAATTATTTTCAGGGACTATACAGAATACTCCTCAGGAGACGTTATGCAGTCATTAGTGACACCGATTTAGATAATCATGTAAGGAGGATAACCCAGTTTAACAGATCGTTAGGTCAACGAATGGTCCAAGGAATTTTGAAAACAGAAGGAATCGTTTTGCAAAGACGAAGAGTAGCAGAATCCCTCATCAGAGTTGACGAAGCCGGAGTAGCAATACGATGGTGCCGAACGATACGAAGAAGATCGTACCAAGTTTCTGGTCCAAACGCTTTATGGCATGTAGATGGTAATCACAAGTTGATAAGGTCACGAAATATTTGTAAATTTGAAATATATACATATTTTATAATTTTTATTTAATGATATGATCGAACGTGGTAAAATTCATACATGTTATTAATAAACTCAGTGTTATTGCCTTGCCTCTGCGGGCTTTTTGTTTTCGTCGGCGTCGATGGTGGCGCCGTCAACAGTTAATTAGTATAATTTTGTGATTTGATCAATCTAAGGGAACCACTAATGGTACGTCAATGGTGTTTGATATGCACTTGTGTTGACATTGACGTTTTTTCCAACACATATGTTTTGGCACTGCAACTTACCAGAATGTTTTTCATAGTTTAAATGTTGAAATTTGTAGATAATATAAATATAAGGAGATTAGGCATTATTGCCAATTAGACAACTTTCCATCAAAGTTCAAATAAAGTGAATGTAAGCAATTATAGGCAACCATACGTCCTTCAACAATGAAAAAAAAACATACCGTATAGTCGGCTTTTGATAAGTCAATTGTATTAGCACTTTCATTAGCATCTCATTTTCAAGGAGATTGCATAACCCACTCTCACAATCATGGTTTTTTACTTTACAACTGTTATATAGTTTGCATGAATATGTTTGTGTTTTTGACAGTTTTTAAAGACTAAATAAAAAATAAAAATAAAGACAAGTGGTATGAATGCCAAGGAGACAACTATCCAACAAAGTTCAAATTAAGTGGATTTGAGCAATTATAGGCAACCGCACGGCCATCAACAACGAGAAAAAACCTTATCCCCGGCTTAGTATATTTCTAGGATTTTGATTGGTTAACGCACGTCGTTACAAAACCCATAGCCCCTGGGTGTTAACTCATATACCCGGACGTTGCTATCCATTACTCCGGGAGGACGTCACGCGCGTCTTCCTTAGTTCCATGGTTGTTCCTTGTGAAATATAGAATTCTGCAGATTATCAATGAAGTCTGTAATTAAACATTTAATCCACTAACAATTTTAACTTATAACATGTACTTATCATTTGCACTCATTTAAGTAATGCATCACTTAGCTGCCACATTGTCAATGAATGGGACTACTGACCTAGCTTTGCAATCTACCCACACGTTGACGTCACACCGTCTATGATGTAACTCTCACAACATTGCAGTTGGAAAGCAAGTCCTTGGAAACGTCCGTTGTCGTCAAGCTCTATCAGCAACAATAGCAGGGGGAATTAATTAGGTGGCGCTTTAGTCGTCCGTGACGTCAAAAAGTCCGCCAAATCAATCGGCTAAAAGATGGACGTTTAAAGTATTTATTTCAACTTGTCATGCTTTCATTATAATTGAATTTTAAAATTTGTAGGTTTTGCGACCAATGTAGATTCAATACGTCATACAAACATTATCAAAATAGCTTGTTATTGCTATTTCTTTATCCTGTCCGTTCTGAAAAATTTCAGCCATCTTTTTTGTTCGCCAAAAACATCGATTTTTCATAACTTGACGTTTGCGTATCCAAATACGGAAGAGAACGGTAATAATCTTAAATGAAACCGGGTAAACTATTTCAAATTTCTGCACAATTTTGAAGCCATCATTTTTTACTATTATACATCAATTTTGGTGACCACCAGTCATGTCAATTTGTACCTGGTTTTGGCTGCGTTTCTACTTCAAAACAGTAAAGTTCAACTTCTTTTCATTGTACCTGTTTCCAAAGTACTCTAAAATACTGATTTAATTATAAATATGAATGAAATTGTGATTAAAAATTGTTGTTTTTCACAATTCCATACGATACCTCCATATTAAAGTAATTAAACCCTTTTTGATCCCCTACACAAATTGACGGTGACATTGTTTTCTTTTTCAACATACGTCATATAACGTTTACAAAATATGTGTCAGGGTCATGTGCATAGTGAAAATTTACACATTGGACAAGTGAAACAACAATCAAAGTTCTTCTTTATGGCGTTTGAAACTATAGGTCTAAGAAAATTTCATTTATACTGGAAGCAAATATGACAAATTAATGATGGCCTATGGATAAACAAAAGCACAAAAATAGCAATAGAAAATGCATTGCAAAGAAAATTTCTGGAGGAACAAAAATATAAATAAAGGAAATAAAGGTCAGTTAATATTATATTTATATTTCATAAGTTAAAAACCTTGCTTATTAATTATCTCTTTACTAAGTAAGCTACATTAATAAGAGCAAACACTAGCTTTTCAAGTCAAACAAGAAATTAATTCATAGAGATGTGTTCTTACAAAATTGAATTTATTCAAATGGCAAATTCTTGTTAAATTTCATCATCATTGATCATTATTAAAGTAAAATGCACAAGAGTTGTCATACCAACTTTCATTTCTGAGATTAATATTCAATTATTCAGGTAAAATATACAATACTTTGTTTATAAATATGTAAAGCAGCAGATACAGCAACCTGAAGAGAAGAAGCCCCATTCTTTTTTCAAAAAGTTTACTTTCATAATCTATAAAATACCCTGAGAAAATGGACGAAGGCTTCTGTGCTAGCTAATCTAATAGTTGAATTTTACAATAATAATGATTTTAAAATTCAAAATTATGTCACTTTCACTTATAATTTTAAGCATTATTTTTTTACAGAATTTTGTCATTTTTTTGGTAAACTTTTCCTTTTTCTGTAGGATATTTTCTAGGCAGTACTGTACTGTTCAACTAAGAAACATAGGCTTGAGTTAAAAGGCTTTTTTACTTTGAAGAAACTAAATTTTGACTCTTGGTCCCACTTTATTAAAATATCATTGAAATGGTCGGTACTATTTTTTTTCAGAAATATTATTTAAATTGTATACAGTATGTTTTATTGCATTAACATTGTTAGAAGTAGTTAATAAATCCATTAGGGATGATCCCATATCCCGTTATAAAAATTGCAAACTGAAAGTAAATGTCATGATAGCCAGTGCTAATTTATATCAATTCAGCTAGGTTTCTAGATCTAATTTTTACCAATTTTTTGTCTTTTATTTTTAATTCTTATCTGTAATCCTTCTCTGAAAAGTAGGGAAGTATCTCTTCTTAATATTATAATAACATAGTTGTTAATCGACTTTCTTTTATTTTCTTCTTGATTTTGGTAAAATAAACTCCTTTTTATTCATTTTGGTGGGTTTTTATTTTTGACTGGTGATATCAAGGGGAGATAACCACTTGCACAAATCGGCAAAAAAACCACCGCTTCGTGTTGAACATAACTTGACGTTTGCGTATCCAAAACTGTATTGCCTAGATATTCATATCGAGTGTTTGTCTTAATGAGATGCTTTATTAAATTCAAATTCAGCCCATCATTTTTAGTTTCCTCGAAAATATTTAGATTTTTCGATCAGGAGCCTTGACAATTTTCACACAAACTTCAAGTTTGAAGATAAAATAAAGAATAAAGGACTTTGAGTTGATGTGTAAGTTTTGACGAGTTAAAAATATGTATATTCAAGATTATTTTGATCAATAAGTTTTTATCATGACAGTGGTATTTTAGTGAGTAAAAGTGAGGTTTGTCTCATCCTTAGTTTTACTGAATTTTCTCGGTCACGTGACTCTATTGTTGCTGATAGACTTGGGGTCAAACCGTGACCTGCTTTCCAACTGATTGAGCGTCAAATTCGACCCATCTCAGTTTCTCTGTGTCTGGATTAAAAACGTCTTATATTTGACTACCTGTAGGGTCCTACACCCCGTAAACAATATGTAAAATTCACTTTCAATAAAAGATTTTTTTAAAAATGAAAAAAAACGTTGCTTTCACGTTACACTTAGTGGTCGAATTTCTCTAATGATCGCCAGATTTGGACTAAGACCGTGGATAAATTCGTTATCTACGTCCATATCCGTAGATATGGATATTTTAACGTCCTTCAGTATCCAAGTTAATTTATAACAAGCGACAAGGAATTTTAATTTTGCACTCAATAATATCTGCGTAATTATACTTAGTACAATCGGTTATCAGTCAAAAACGCAAGTCGCGTGGGTAGAAATGACTGCGGCAACATAACACCGGAATGCCCTCACGGTCATCTACTGTGAAAATCAGTTGAAAAGGCTTAACTCTTCAGATCGATACAAAGAAAAAGATCAAACAAAAACACAGACCGGTCGAGGAATAAAAAAAAGGATGTGGTGTGATTGCCAATGAGATAACTCTCGACCAGAGACAAAATTGCGTAGAACTATATGTCACTATACGGTCTTTAACAATGAGCAAAAACAATACCGCATAGTAAGCTATAAAAGTCACCGAAATGTCATTGACAAATTCAAAACATTTAAGGTAGATTCATGGTATACCGCCATCTTGGACTGTATAATCTCAGTACAAAAATGGTCTAGTTATTTGCCCAAATGTGCAAATTTGGAGACAGATTTGCAATTTAATAGTTAGATTGTTTATTTATATAAAGAAAACTTGGTGATTTATTGTATTATTAAAAATATTTAAACAAATATCAAATTTTGTGTTTTTAGAATCATTTTTTTTCCCAAATAAGCCATTTAAGGGGATATAACTCTTTTAGTAAAAAATATATACTGGACTGATAGGAAATTTTTTTATTTTTACTTGTAGCAAGAAAACAAGTTCTGTGACACCATTTTTTCTTTTTATTTTCTTAAAACATATTATAAAACCTATTTTCCTACAATTTATTTCAAAATTCTATCTCATAGAAATTTTTTTATGCACACAAATGTGTTTTTTCATGTACAATCTAACCAAATTTGGGCAAATTTCAACGACTCATAGCTTGGAAAATAGCACGGTGACCCATACTTTTTATTATATTTTTGAAAAAAGCATAGTAAAATCTTCCTTTTGGCAATGTATAAGAAAATTCTATCTCAAAAAGTATATACTTATGATCTACCTTAAAGCAAGAAAACTAACGAGCTGATTTATATATATATATATATAATTTTTTCCTTATCTGCATAGTATCGTCTATTCTAGACGATCCGGTACATAGTAAATTTGCTGGTTGGTCCTTTTTATAGACTTCTATATATATATATATAAAACAATGAACGAACAATAAATATGATAAACAGCAACAAACGACAACCACTGAATTACAGGCTCCTGACTTGGGACATGCATTTGGACTAGTAGACATTATTTTATTTCCACAGAGGTATTTTTTATTTTTATTTTGAATGTACCATTCAAATATCAAGTTCCGATAACAACACAATAAAATCAATAAAAGATGATGTATCGTCGAATACAGATCGGGAACCGTCAACTTCGTCAATAGCTACAAATACAGATACTCCAGATGATATACAAGCAAAAATTAAAGATATAAATCCGACTAATTCAAATGATAAAAGCACATGTTCAGATGAAATTGGTGACAAATTACCACAGTTGAATATGCAAGACTTCATTACAACTCTAAACAAATTAACTACTGTTGTAACACATTTAAAAGACAAAGTTGACGAATTAGAAATATCTATACAAGAAAGCAATTTGTCAAATGCGAGTAGTATGCAAACTTTAAATGATCGCATAACAGCTTTGGCAAAGGTGCGCATGCAACATGATCAATAGTCAATGGATAAAATGCAGGATATTGAAGTAGAAATTCAAAATGTTAATAAAAATTTGGATAAAAAAGTTAACATGTTACAATTCCAAAAATAACATTTGAAAATTTATTACAAGAACCTATACATGAACAAGAACAGCTTATCTTTGAAACAGAACAGCCAAGAAATGCTGATTTAATTAAAGAACCACAAAATCCTGTGTATGACACACAACTGAAACTGCCTTTATCAGGAAGTAGAGTTTTAATTGCGGGAAGTTCAGTTCTAAAAGGAATAAACCCATCTAGATCAAAAGAGTATATAGATGTTCATGTTCACAGAGGAGCAAATGTTATAGATTTGTACGATGACATAAGAAGTATGGATCTGAGTTCATACAATACAATGATAATTCATGTCGGGGGCAATGATGCAAGCAGCAAAATGAATGTACAACAATTTGTGGACATTTACCAAGAAATTATTAACTATGTAAGAAGTCAAAACTGTCGAGCAATTGTGTCTGGAATATTGCCAAGGATACAATGTGATGTCACTGAATATGACACAATCCTAAAACAAATGTGTCATCATAATGATGTCAAATTTATATCAAATTATGAATCTTTTGTCTACAAGGATGATCATATAGCTAAATCATTTTACACTATAGATGGCATTCATCTAAATAGATATGGAACAATAAAGCTGTTGACAAATGTAAATAAAATATTTAAAGTATTCAAGGGAAAACCACAACAGTATCATTTGAACCAACAAAACAGAAATAGATTCCAAAGTTCCGGTTACCAATATTACACAAACAACTTCAGAAGGAGCCCCATAAAACCAAGATATCAATCACGGAGTAACATGAACACAACAGAAAGCAGAAGAAAATTCAACCATGCAGGAGTCAACACTAAAAACGTAAAGGACAGGAATTATCTCACTATGAACTCTCGTAACTCGTGGGGAAACAATAATGCGCTAAATTGAAAAAATGAAGATAGAGCACCATTTTTTGACTTCCATTTACCAAATTCTGATCGTAAGTCAGATTATATTCAGAGGTAGCATTTAGCTTGTTCTAATTTTTCAAACAGATATAATATTTTAAATCTGTTATGTGATCAATGTAGTAGTATACAATGTACATGTAATATGTTTTAAACAACATTAATAATATTAATTGGGGAAAATCTCAAAAGAGAAATAGAAGTCAAAATAAAACACATAGTTCTGTAAATAGAAGTAGAAATAATGAAGCAAGTTGGTTACTTAAAAAAGGGTTTAAACTAGGTTGTTTAAATATTCAACATTTACAACCCAAAATTGAAGAAATAAAATTCCTATTAAAATATGAACAATTATTTGATATATTTGGTATGGTAGAAACAGTTTTAAATGATGAAATTGGTACCGTAACATTACAAATTGAAGGTTACAAAATAGAAAGAAAAGATAGAAACGCTATTAATGATGGCGGAGGTGTGATTGCGTACATACGAAATAGTGTATGCCACCAGAGAAGAATCGATTTAGAAATAGGTAGTATTGAATCTTCATGGATTGAAATTATTTTTCCAAACACAAATAAAATTGAGAATGGAAATGGGGAATGTGTCAAAGAGACAACAACCCGACCATAGAACAGACAACAGCAGAAGGTCACCAACAGGTCTTCAATGCAGCGAGAAATTCCCGCACCCGGAGGCGTCCTTCAGCTGGCCCCTAAACAAATATATATACTAGTTCAGTGATAATGAACGCCATACTAAACTCCAAATTGTACACAAGAAACTAAAATTAAAAATAATACAAGACTAACAAAGGCTAGAGGCTCCTGACTTGGGACAGGCGCAAAAATGCGGCGGGGTTAAACATGTTTATGAGATCTCAACCCTCCCCCTATACCTCTAGCCAATGTAGAAAAGTAAACGCATAACAATACGCACATTAAAATTCAGTTCAAGAGAAGTCCGAGTCTGATGTCAGAAGATGTAACCAAAGAAAATAAACAAAATGACAATAATACATAAATAACAACAGACTACTAGCAGTTAACTGACATGCCAGCTCCAGACTTCAATTAAACTGATTGAAAGATTATGTCTTCATCATATGAATATCAGGCACAATCCTTCCCGTTAGGGGTTTAGTATCATACCATCATAACATATATGAGAAGAACATAACCCGTGTCATGCCAACAACTGGTTTTTAAATAAATGTGTTTAGTGCCGATGCAAAGACCCTATAAGTGAATCAATATTAACGCCAAAATATGCAATCTTTAATGACCTGACAACAGTATCGTAACTATATCCCTTCTTGATAAGTCTATTTAAAGGTTTTGTTAGTTTCAGAGGTGAATACTGACATTTTTGTGCTTTATAAAGAATATTTCCATAAAAAATTGGATGTGATATACCTGAACGTATAAGAAGTCTGCATGTTGAGCTATATTTACGAATGATGTCCTTATACCGATGATAAAATTTAGTAAATGTTTTGACTAGTTTGTGATATCGAAAACCCTGGTGTAATAATTTTTCAGTAATACATAAATTTCTCTCGTTAAAATCTAAAACATTGTTACATACACGAGCGAATCGTACAAGTTGAGATATATAAACACCGTAAGATGGTGACAAGGGAACGTCACCATCTAAAAATGGATAATTAACGATAGGAAATGAAAAATCATCTCTTTTATCATATATTTTAGTATTAAGCTTTCCGTTAATGATATAGATATCAAGATCGAGGAAAGGGCAGTGGTCATTGTTAGTATTAGCTTTATTTAAAGTAAGTTCAACAGGATAAATTTCTTTAGTATACATACTGAAGTCGTCATTATTGAGAGCCAAAATATCATCCAAATATCTAAAAGTATTATTAAATTTGTGTATCAGATGTTGTTTCGATGGGTCTTTACTGATTTTTGTCATAAATTGTAACTCATAGCAATACAAAAAAAGGTCCGCAATAAGTGGTGCACAGTTAGTCCCCATTGGAATTCCGATAACCTGACGATATACGGAATCTCCAAAGCGAACAAAAATGTTATCTAGTAAAAATTCAAGGGCATATATAGTATCAAAGCATGTCCAATTGACATAGTTTTTTTGTTTATTGCTACTAAAAAATGACCTAAAAGAGTTTGAACATATATATTCACATTCTGACTTTTTAAATGCCCATTTAATTAGGTGTGTGAATTTTTTCTTAATGAGAATGTGAGGCAATGTGGTATATAGGGTAGAAAAATCAAAACTTTGAACAGATTCAAAATCACCAATATATGCATGCAATTTATCAAGTACTTCCAACGAGTTCTTGACACTCCAAAAGTAATTAATTCCACTATTTTCGAAGGCCTTATTTGAACAATTTATTATCAGGTTTTTGATTGTACCAAGTGTACTGGTAAGAAGAATAGACAATTTAGTAGTGGAACAATGGCTTGAAGACGAAATGAATCTATATTTGTAAGGTATTTTGTGTAGCTTCGGAAGCCAATACATAGTTGGGACTTTCATTGTATTTGGTTCTGCTTGTAAAGCGGTAGCTAAAAGTTTATGTTTGTTACAGATGTCGTTTTCTGAAAATGGAGTCAGTTGGAATGTTGGTGAATTGGTGATTTCTTTTTTCAGAACCTCAATGTAAAATTTACGTCAAACAATAATAATATTATTAGCAGCTTTATCGGCCGGGACAAAAACAAATTCCTTGGCTAGTTCTTTTAGTTTATGTTTGATACGAGAAATAGGTTTATTGTGGTTATTGTTAAGAGTAAAATGTTCTTTAAAATGTTGAATACGTATATCAACTATGTTCATTACTGATTTAAAAAAAGAGTCCAAAGATTTTTTGTCAGCTTTTTCCCGTTTTATCCATTTCAAACAGTAAGTATGGAGTGAGTCGTGGATGATATTACGACACTCATTCCAATTAATAATTGACGGGGGACGATATTTAGGTCCTTTACTGAGGAATGATTTTAACTCTCGGTCTTGAACGATGTTAAGATCTCCTGTTATAACATGGGAAATGGGTCCATAAATGTATTCGGAATTACTGCAATTACATGAAGTAGGTGTATTTTCACTGATATTAACATCTTTACACAATGGCTACAAACTCTATTTTAATAGGCATTTTTTATCGTCCACCGAGTTCATTGCAATCTTGGATTGATTCAGTTGAAAAAGAAATAGAAAAAGCGTCAGCAGAAAATAAAGAAATTATACTTTTAGGAGATTTCAATATAAACTATTCACATATAGATCATACAGTTGTCGGAAATCAAAAATGGAAGGACTGTATTAATTTGTATGGTTTACAACAAATTGTACATAAACCCACAAGAGTAACAGATAAATGTGTAACTACTATAGACGATATTTATACTACCGATGTAGACCATATTACAGAAGTAAATGTGCCTAGTTATGCTGTCAGTGATCATTATCCTGTTTGCGTAACAAGAAAACTTAACCCAAAAATATCAAAAATGGAGCATTTGTCCATAGAATATAGATCATTCAAACAATTTGATAAAAATAAATTTATTGAAAATTTAACAAATACTCCTTTTCATCTCATTGAATCGATTGGAGATGTTGATGAAGCAGCTAATTATTGGTATAATCTATTTTTGAGTACCCTAGACAAGCATGCTCCTAAGAAAATTAAAAGGGTGAAAAATACTCAACAACCAGAGTGTTGGACTTCTGATATAAATAGCGCTAGACACCAAAGAGATTATTTTCATAGAATTGGGGATATATATAATTATAAAATTTGGCGTAATAAGGTTACATTTTTAGTAGAACAGGCAAAGAAAAATTATTTCCAAAATGCTATCTCAAATTGTAAAGATAGTAAAACTATCTGGAAGTATGTCAAAAGTCTAAATCCCAAAAAATTACATAATAATATCACGCATTTGGAATATAAAAATAGTGTAATTCAAAATGATGTTGATATAGCAAAAACATTTAATGTGCATTTCACAAATATTGCTGAAGGTATAATAGTTGATAACAAATTATGTAATAATGATGAAGGTCCAAGTTTCGATGTACTCAACAAATTTGTGAAATCAGAGTTACAAAGGGGTAGTGAAAAAATCATTATACCAGAAATGAGTATTTTAGATGTAAAAATGTATTTAAAAAAACTTGACAAGTCTAAAGCAACTGGTTTAGATGATGTTGGACCAAATATTTTGAGTATGTGCAGCGATGTCATTGCACCAGCTTTTACATATTTATTTAATCTAAGCATCAAATGTGGTAAATTTCCAAGTATTTTTAAAACTGCAAGAGTTTGCCCAATTTTTAAAAGTGGCGATGCTTGTAATCCTGATAATTATAGACCAATAGTAGTTTTGCCTTGTCTCTCCAAAATCATAGAACGACATATAGCTGATAGTTTGTATATATATTTAAATAGTAATGACCTTCTTAATACTACACAGTCAGGTTTCAGACCTAAACATTCGTGCACAACTGCACTTACTAAATTAGTAGATGAATGGTTAGCAAATATAGATAATGAAGAAATAAACGGAGTTATATTTTTAGATTTAAAGAAAGCTTTTGATCTGGTTAATCATATTATTTTGTTAAAAAAAGCTTGAATATTATAATGTTTCAAACTGTACACTAGACTGGTTTAAGTCATACTTGTTTGAACGAAGTCAACAAGTTAAGGTCAATAACGTCATGTCTAATACTAAATGCATAAAAACGGGTGTACCACAAGGGTCTATCCTTGGCCCTCTGTTATTTATTTTATATATCAATGATTTACCACTGAACATAGAAAATTCATTAATAAATTTATATGCAGATGATTCTTCATTACATAGTAAATGTTATAAAGTACTTCGGTTAACTGCTAACCTTCAAAATGATATTCATGTAATTGAAAACTGGTGTTCGCAAAATTGTATGAAACTAAATGCCAAAAAGTGTAAATCAATGATTATTGGTTCAAAACAGAGGCTTTATTCAACTGGGAACAGTTTAGATATCAAAATTTCAGATGAACAAATAGAGAATGTAGATTGTGAAAAACTTCTCGGTTTATATATCGACAAAAACCTAAATTGGAATGAGCAAATAGATAAAATGTCATGTACAATATCAAATAGAATCAATTTATTACAAAAGATAAGAAAATATTTACCTATGCATATACGTATTATTTATTTTAATGCTTATATTCTGCCATTGTTTGATTATTGTTGCAATATATGGGGAAGTTGCTATGAAAGTGGAATAAATAAATTTAATAAGTTATTAAAGAAATCTGCTAGGGTTATAGTAGAAGCTGACATAATGACATCATCCAGTTTGTTGTTTAATAGTTTAAACTGGTTAAATGTGGAAAAACGCATTCAATATCAAAAGGCAATACTTGTATTTAAATCATTAAATGATATGGTTCCTAACTATTTACAAGAAAACTTTCATTTTATTGGTAATCAGAATTATAATTTACGTTCGGCTGATGAAAAACTATTAAATCTTCCGAAACCAAAAACAAACTTTTTAAAGAAAACATTTACATATTCAGGTTCTCAAATATGGAACAGTTTACCAAATGAAATAAAAATGAGTAATACACTTGTGTCTTTTAAAACAAAATGTTACAAGTTTTTCATCAATTGTGCAAATTAATATGCTTTTTCATTATTATCTAGATACAATTGTATATTGTGTATAATATATCATTATAATATTGTATGTACTTATAAATATGTTATTATTATTTTGAGGACTCTCAGGAAGATTAGTTTTAACTAATGGGATTATCCTCTTGAAATAAAGATTATTTATTCATTTATCTATTTATTTATTTTTAGAGTTGGTTCCAGTGGTGCTTGCCATGTATTTATGGGCAGAAAACCTAAAAAACAAAAAGATCCTTTTTAATATTGACAATCTTGCATTGGTTAGTATTGTTAACAAAAGGTCATCAAAAGATAAGCAAATAATGAAACTGGTTCGTCCATTTGTGTTACTGACAATGATGAATAATATTCAATTTAAAGCTGTGCATATTGAAGGATAAAAATCAAGGTAGCTGATGCCATCTCTCGATTTCAGATGTCACGCTTCAGAGCTCTGGTTCCAACAGCCAGAACTACCCCAGCAGGGATACCAGAAGATTTCTTGACATTAATTTCAAACATATAATTGGGTCCCTTATAGAAAGTTCAGTTGCCCCAAGTACCTTAACAACATATCAAAGAGGTCTATTTAAGGCCTTTAATGAGTTCAGAAAATTGTTTGGTTTATCAAATGTATGACCCATACCATTGTATGAATTGTGCAATTTTATAGCATATTTGTTTCAAGCAAGTTACTCCCATTCCTCTATTAAGTGTTATTTAGCAGGGATAAGTTTTTCAGTAGAATGAATGACTTTGAAGATTTTACTCGAAAATTTATTATTAAAAAAATGCTGGAGGGAATTAACCGGTCAAGGCCAAAAATTAGGGATTCAAGATTGCCTATTACCAAAGAATTACTACTATTAATAGTTAAAATTCTGCCCTTTTTTTGTTCCTCCAGTTATGAAGTTAAGTTGTTTAAGGCTGCCTTCTCGTTGGCCTATCATGGTCTTTTGAGAATAGGAGAATTAGCAGTAAGTAATGGAAAGTCAGCTCATATTATCTCTATATCTGATGTGTCATGGTCATCTTTTGGGGTCTTGAATATACGTGTACCTTCATAAAAAACTGACCAGTTGGCTACAGGTGCCTTAATTACATTTCAATCACAACCTAATTCAGAGACCTGCCCATGCAAGTTGATAAAGTCTTTTCTCGTGGATAGACCTCTTTTACCAGGAGCACTTTTTTGTCACTTCAATGGCGCAGCAGTTACTCGCTATCAGTTCATAACGGTAACTGTAACGTTTTTATGTACATGACGCCATAGTTATTTACTTTCAATTTTAAAATTTAAAAATCGTTTAACACATAGCTGAAAAGTGATAGTGCAGATTAATATTGTTACCCCTCGAAAGAAACATTGTCAACCTTGGCTTCGCCGGTATTAACAATCTTGGCACTCATACCACATCTTCTTAAATCTATTTTCTTGGGATAACAATATGCTCTATCACCCTCTCAGCTACCTGCATGTGTTATTTATAAAATATCCCCCAGTCGTTACGATAAAGCTTGCATTTCCTAATATGATTGCCTTGAGTTGCTGTTAAATTGGATTGATTGATTGTTGTTTGCTTTTTTTCACTTCTCAAAATTTCTGTTGTAATCAGATGAAGTGCACGCCATGGCGTGTTAGCGTATATGAAGCTACGCCCTGTGTAACATGTCTGTCTAACAGGTATCATCTGTTTCTGACCTTATTTCATTGTTCGTTCGTCAATGTTAAGTTTCCGTAGTTTGGTCCTAATCTCAGATACTATAAGCCATTAATCAATTATATTTGGTATATTGATCGATTGTAAGGTGTACGTGTTTGTCTGGCAGGGTTTATCTCACCTCGTCCGCATTTTCATGGTCCACTTGTAAATGTTAAGTTTTTCTGGTTAAGTCTCTTTCTTGGATATTTTAAGCAAAATATTAGCTATATTTGGCGCAAGGAATGATTGTAAGGTGTACATGTATCATATGACATTGACCTCATTTTCATGGTTCATTGGTCAACGTTACGTTTTCCTGGTTTGGTCGGTTTCTTGGATACTATAAGCAATAGGTCAACTATTTTTGGTGAATGTAATGATTGTAAGGTGTCTGTCTGGAAGGGTTTATCTGACCTTGACCTGATTTTGATATTTGGAGCATTGATAATGTTTAACTTGTGTGATACTTGTAGTAAGAATTTCCCTTAAAGACTTTCAACATAAAAACAATCATGGTCTGTAATGGCGAGACAGTTCAGCGTGTGCATTCTAGTTTATTAACTTTATCAAATCATTTTCTATGGTAACTTGACCGATAGATAGGTATTAAGCACAAAGGTTCATAAAAGTGTCACCATTTACCTGTTTAACGACTTTTAACTAAAATATCTGAATTCTGTTTTCGTATTAAATTCTTAATGAAAGTCAATAATGCATGTTCCGGTCCATATGAGTATTTGGACTGTACGAGTATGGTCATGATCATATGCGTATACTCTTATGGTCCGACCATACGCGAATGGGCGGACCATACGAGTCTATACTCGGATGGTTATTAATGGGCCGGACCAAATAAGTGTTTAGACCATATAGGTATTTTTCGAATAAATTCGAACTTCCTTCCCATGGAGCTCGTTCTACGAACCGAAATAGACGCAAGTTACTAACAAAAATCCTTCATCTTCGACTTATTGTCTGAATTTTTGTATATCTGTTATCTTGACTGCCTTCGCTAGAGTCAATTTAAAAGCACCTTTATTAAGTCGACCTTTCGTCTGTACATGAATCCACAGGTTTTTGGGGCATGCAGTTTTATTTTATATTTCTAATTCTTTTAATTTCAACTTATTATAACTTAATTGTTGTGTTGTTGTTCCTATGTTTACTATCGTACAATAACAGGAAGAAATACATGCTGTCCCGCAAATCTCATTTTCCACATAAGAATAAAAGAAAAGCGGGTTTCGTCTACTGGTATTGTACTAAGATCGTATGAATAGAAGCAAAAACACATTATTTCATTAAAAATAATTTGAAAATTTAAGAAAATTAAATTTACTATATTTAAACACCAAAATGAATTGAAAAAAAAGGCTCAATGCCCCAAGTGCCTACTAGCAAAACAATTGGCGAATTGAATTGCTAGAAAGCATTCGGAACACTTTACCGTAACTTGCATAAGTATGACTCTTAGCTACGAGATCTAAACAAAATTAAAATATGATTTTTTTTTTGTTCAATCATTAATGAAAGTGAAAGTGAATTAGTGGAACAATAATTCGCTTTTAGCAGCCAGTTTGGTTCAATTTGGTCAAACAAAGCTAAGAAACATCGCTGATGAATTATTCACTTGCAAGTGAATAATTCGATCTCAATGAATCCGTATTTATGTGACCTTTAATTAAACCCCTTAGCTAGAGATGTGTTACGTCTTTTTGGTCTGATAGCTCTTTAACTATTTCGATTCTTATACATCCTTGGCTTTCAAATATTCGGCTTTGAGCGTTTCTGATGAAGGTAAATCCAGAAAAAACGGTTCGGACGCATGAAATTTATAACGTGTTGTATTCATTTTTTATTGAAATTAAGTGATTTTTAGTAAATTTCTCCACTTAAACCACACTTTACAATAAGGATAAAAAAACACCATCTTTAGTTACCTAGCAACACCATTTCCAATTTATTTTTGGTAGTGGCGATATTTTCATCCTTAATTCCAGATAGTGTATAACCTCTCTGTCTTGAAGGATATTAAGATCCCCTTTTATAACATGGTCATGATGATCATATCTAAACTTTAATGTCAACAGTTGGAGAAATATTGTTGTCTAAACTGACGTACGTCTGGTGCAACAAATAAATTGTAATACGAATAACTTTAGTTTGTGTGTATATATAGATAAGACTTTCAGAACTTGGAGTGTTTATGTTTTACATATTGCCCACTGAAAAATGGGTTATATATTTTACATTAGAAATAGTAATTTTTAATTCATGAATGTACAACAGCGTTTTAGGGCTATTTTAATTAATTTTATTTCTATATATTTATGCCGATATAATGCCAAAAAGACTTAAATAATAGACATTTGTGGCATTTTTTTTCAATATAAAAATAAGGAGATGAGGTATGATTGCCAATGAGACAACTATCCACCAAAGTTCAAATAAAGGGGATGTAAGTAATTATAGGCAACCGTACGGCCTTCAACAATGAAAAAATCCCATACCGTATAGTCGGCTATAAAAGACCCCGATATGAAAAATATGAAACAATTCAATTGAGAAAACTAACGGCCTAGTTTATAACAAAACAATCAACAAAAATCCAATTATGACAGACATGAACCAACGACAACCACTGAACTACAGGCTCCTGACTTGGGACAGACACATAAAGAATGTGGCAGGGTTAAACATGTTTGTCAGCGCTCAACCCTCCCCATAACCTGGGACAGTGGTGTAACAGCACAACATAAGAACAAACTATAAAAATCAGTTGACAAAGGCTTAACTCATCAGATTAATACAAAGTAGAAAGACATATAACATAAACACAGACCGGACGTGGCAGGGTATTTGTCCATCCCTCATCCATAACAACAAAAGGACACTAAGTACTGAGAGTACTCGCAGTTATTGACAGCTAGTTCATTAGACAAAGCCAATAACAACCTATAAAAAAAATCGTGTATCTAAGACTAAAATATCAATCAGTACACATCCAATATCCAATGGATTTAGTGTAAAGACGTCATTAACAGTCAAAGAAAAACATGACATTGTACAATGCCAAAATAAAGGATCGACAAAAGTGCATATGTCTATAAAAATCTATTAGTATGATTTTAATTTACTGATAACAAAATCAATATTTATACCAATAAAAACAATATTCAAAGGTCTAATTACAGTGTTGAATTGGTAACATTTTAGAATAAGTTTATTTAACGGATTGATAAGTTTACGCGGATCGTATATAAATTTCCGGGCTCGATATACAACATCACCGTAAACTTTATGATGTGCAATTCCGTCCGAAATAAGTTTTTTCCAGGTACAGCCAAATTTGCAAACCAAATCTTTGTATCTATGGAAGAATTTAGTACATTTTATTTAATTTTTAAAAATTTGGGCGACATTCTGACAACTACAATTTGAACAAAGTGTATATAGTTGAGTGGATATAGGTCAAAAGCATTATATCCTCTGCATCTTCGATGAGTGGATATAGGTCAAAAGCATAATATCATCTGCAGCTTCGATGAGTGGATATAGGTCAAAAGCATTATATCATCTGCAGATTCGATGAGTGGATATAGGTCAAAAGCATTATATCATCTGCAGCTTCGATGAGTGGATATAGGTCAAAAGCATTATATCATCTGCAGATTCGATGAGTGAATATAGGTCAAAAGCATTATATCATCTGCAGCTTCGATGAGTGGAGTATGATTAGGATATTTGACTTTTGTAAAGTTCATTTAGTCCACGATAGTTTAAAAATCTTTTAAAATAAAATGGAAAATTTTCTTGTCAAATCTGTCAACTTCATATACGCTTTCGGAACGCTTTCAATGTATTAAAATTGATTTTTTTTTAACTTAGGAGAGTATTACTAGATCAAATATATCTAAATTTCTGAAAATGCATGTAACCTGTTAGTCTTAAGGTTCCAGACTCCGTCATAGATTTATCGCTGGGCTCAAGGCTTAACAAATATGAGCTCGGGGTTTCAATGTTTTTTATGTTCCAGTCTTCACTGATAAAGCTCCTATATATAGCTGGTTCTATTGATATGGAAACGGGCTCCACTGAAAGGACTCCTTGTTCCGGATGTAGGAGTCTGTCTCAAGGAACTCAACGTAAGGAACTGTGAAGCCCGAGTTAATACCCCATTATTCTGGTACTTGCGCTAAATGTTACGTCAAGAAAGGGAGCAATTTTTCAAATTCATTGAAAACCGTGATTACCGTACACTTAAAAGTAGAAATTATTGTTCGAGCTAATTCAATTAAGTTGCCATAAATTTCTTTTCATTCTCACAGTAGCGATTTTAGGACCAAAACTCTAAAACTAATGATATGTCAACTGTGTTGTTAATGATAATGAAATTGTAATAATTCGTGACACCATACCCAACTATTTCAGTCCTATTCAGGACCGATAACTCTGTCGATAAATATTGTCGGGTATACAATGTTGTTTAAAAATAGAGCAGTTGTATTATATGACTCTGTTGAAATGTATACAAAAACAAATTTTTTTACACAAGTTTAACTTTATATCGATTTATCGAATGCCAGGATTTTGCTTAAAATATTGAATTAAAAAAATAAATAATAAAATCATATTCAATGAAATCTCGTTTAATTTTTTACGAAATAATACAAAATCCATTTAAATTAAAATTTGAATCAAAATATTTCTTTAAAATAATTATAGAAACATAAATATTAGTTTGATTATCTTTTAAGGCAAAAATTATTTTTTTAAAGATTTTTTTTTATAATATTCAGATTTTCTTAAAGTTTATTATGATACATACTTCTTCTTGTTTGACACGGGGAAGAGAAGATATTTATTTGTACAGTTATGAAAACTTTTGTATATCACAAAATTTAAACTCTGGTAATACATGTATACACAGGATGTTTAATGTCACCTGGTTGCTTTTGGTTTGCACGTCTACCTGACAATATATTGTTATGTAACATTACATCCAAAGTCAGAGTTCACCTGTTCGTCAAGTGATGGGATTTTGAAGGTATGGAATATTTATCTATAATAATTGCTGGGATTTTTTCTCTCTTGGGACGTAAATATTTTTTTGTTCTAAAAGGAATGTATAAATATATTTCTAAAGAAAGATAAATTATACAGAAAACAGGAAAAAAACCTTTTAAAAAAAGAAGAGAAAAAATGTTATTATAAATTTTGTTGTTAACTATTTTCTGGTAACAGTATATCCTGGATATCTGTCAAAATAAAATGTTCCCGTGTCACACTTAAAATAATATTTTGTTAATCAATAAATTTTGAAACAATCATATCGAAATATCACCAAAGAAAATAACAGAAACATCAGAGATTCTACATGAAAATTAAATTAAATCAAGGAAAGTCTTACTATACAAATCCTCGATCTGATGCAACATTTCCATATACATCATCCGCCATTTTGAAAAATCCCGAAATATTCACTTTTTTAAATCGATTTTTGACCGAAATTGCCCAGAAATTAAACTGTTTTAAATAGTATTTTTCGCCAGATATATGTTTGAATATACTTAATCGATTTGCAAAGTTTTATTTTTATTAACGGAATTTGTTTATTTGTTATACAAGTAGACATGGGTATCGGTACATTTAGCATTGAGTCAACGGAGAAATAACGAGAAAAAGTACATGTTATTACGATTCTCCAGTGACAGAATTTAATCAAAAATTAAACTGTTGGGACCAACATTGTTTGTTAGAAATATGTTTGAATATCAAGGATTGATTTGCAAAAGTTAGAAAACTGGTCAGGTTCATGAGAAAACTAAACTTTATTGAAGCACCTATGCATTTTATATGGGGCAATACAATACAAAATGGCGGCTAGTATACGTCACAAAAGTCACGTGATGTCTGACTTAGTTGGATATGAATAATGGCAACTTCCAAGCAAGGACTGAAGCTCATATACTCGGCAATCAACTCAGGACTTCGGGAAAGTCCGGAGAGCCGACAACCTTGCTTCGGAAGTTGAATAGATGGCACAAAATTCCGAATTTGATAAACAATACAACGTAACATCGCGTTTATTGCTGCTCTTTACCTAACAGGGAATACGTATATATGATTGGTCGTGGGGGCTTCCGGTACTTGCTCTTGAAGTGATTTATTTTTCAATAGACTTCATTGACGGAATTACTTTTTGTAACCAATGTAAACAAGATGGCGGCGATGATAACACAAACCAGCTCGACGTTATAAATATTTATTTTCACTTCGCGTTCGTCGTTAAATTACATAATATACACAAAACATTCATTTGAATGAAAATAAGACATTTTTGTAGTTTATTTTTTTATCAAAAAGCAAATTTCATGAAATACATTTTTGTGCGTTAACCAACACTTTTTTGTCCAACCTAAAACTCGGAGATGTCTTGCGAACATTGGGGTGGGGGGTAAACATTGATAAAGCTGTATCATAACGTGCATGCCCATGTGCAGATGTGCATTTAGGGTTTATAATGTGAAAAATCGAAGTGTTCCAAATTGAATGAAATTTTCAGGAATATAACTCGTCATTCGAAGTGGTGCCATCTATCTTTAGAACTTTCAAAATGGCCACCGTTGCCATGGAAATAGTCCAAATGTAAAAAAAATGAAAATTAATCTTTAATTAATTCATAGTTAATTAACCTTTTACAGATACGACCTCAAAACCTACACCCCTGAAATGAGAGTATGAACCGTAGAAATGATTGCCGTTGGAATTTATAAGATTGCTGTTGTTATCATTGAGATAAGGTAAAAAGTGTAATATTGACTCATATGGGATAAAACGTCAAAGTAACATTTTCTTACAAATGTTAAGGTCAAACCCGAGTAAATTTGAGTAAATGTTCTGTAATCAAGTGTATGTGCATACAATCAAACATAAATCTGTACTGCTAACACCTTCTAGAATATGCTAGAAGAAAAAAAATATCATTAAAAGTGATAAAAATCGTACTTTTAAAAAGCGAATCGTCGCAAATCTACTTTAAATGGATGAAAACTGAATCGAGTACCAATTACTAACACGTGCGTCCCGCTTGATGTTCTGACCTAGAAAGAGAGAAATACTAAGAGAACATATTAGTGACATTTCTGCACTTGCATTAACGTACACATCCGGGATTCAAACACCTGCTAAGATATGTACACATTAGCTGAAATCAATCGATAAACGTGTAATTAAATTGTACAGGATAAAATACAACCATATGTCCCCATTCAAAAGCATTGATCGTCAAAAAGAGGGGGTTCCAGCCCCATGACCCCCCTGGATCAGCCACTAGATAGATCTCAAACTTTACGAGATAATTGCATTTTTTCTACGGGAACATAAAAAAAGGGTGGGAGATTCAAAGGCATGGAAGTTCTGGCATGTTTAGATGTGCCATTTGACTTTGGTAAGTTCAAAATGGTTGCTGCTACTGTGGCAATGTCCAGTACGGGGTGATAATAGCAATTCTAGTTTTACTTTCGGTTACCAGATACATAAAAAGAGGATGTCGTATGATTGCCAATGAGACAACTCTCCACATGTTTTGTGGGAATCGTATGCTCCTTTTTTGTGTAATCAGGCACAAATTTTCTGGAAATCTAATATACTCCTTTTTCATGTTTCATTATCATTGTTTTATTATACATGAGGCCGTTAGTTTTATCAATTGAATTGTTTCAAATTTTTCATGTCGGGGCCTTTTAAAGCCGACTATACAGTATGAGTTTTTCTCATTTTGAAGGCCGCACGGTTGCCTATAATTGCTAACATCCACTTCATTTGAACTTTGGTGGATAGTTGTCTAATTGGCAATCATAACACATTTCCTTATTTATATTTTGATGTTTTACGAAAATTTCTGAGAAAAAAAAACGGATATAAAATTTATCCCCGGCATGTTGTTGAAGGTTTTTCAGGCCTACAGTATATAGACCCAATCGACCTTATTGCCATTTATACTCCATTCGGAAGCATATTGATATAGATGAACCCCTTCATTTACCCCTGAATATTAAAATAGATGAAGTTGAAGTTAAGGAAAGTTTTTCTACTGTGATAAATATATCAAGTTATAATCCTTCCTTGAGTTTAAATCATTGTAAAGGTGTCAATAATAAAGGGCATATATTATTCTGCAATTCTGTGGCATGTGGCACTTTGTATAAAGCTTGAACAAAAATGCTCCGTGTGCAAAACAGAGTTTCATAAGGCGATCGAAGTATTTATGACGGTCAAGTTAAAACAAAAATGTTTACATCCGTAGATTATAATTTTCATTCTAAATCAATGCAGTTTACATCAAATCTAACGTACGTATTCTGCTTCCATATATAAGATTAATTACAATCTAATATCAAACTTTATGTATTTGTAATTTTTTCAAGAAGAGCAGCATAACAATACAACACAATCTCAGAAATTAGGTCAAGATACATTTTGTTATAAGGAATTATAATCAAATACAGAAATTTTATATAAAACCTACGTTTAAGAAATAAATAAATAATGTTCAGGAGTACCCCGTTTGGTGAGTAGATAGTCACCTTGGTCTTGGTCTTAATATTCTGCCCCCCCTTCCCCCCTCCCCGGTTGTTAAGTGAAACATGAGAAAAATTAAAGGAAAACAATGACAGAATCAAATAAAATAATAAACGATTGAAGGCTTTGAAAAACAAATCAATATTTAACGTGTATTTTAAGTTCGTTAAAGTTCTGATGTCTGTTCACTCCTGACAAAAATAAGGGATGTCGGCCCTATACTGACCTCCGCTATATTATTTTAATACAATGGAAGCTTCTCATGTAACTTTTCAAATGTTTGTCTTTCGCTGTTCTTATTTCTTTTTTATTGTCCCCTCTTACTAGTGGTAATAATGGAAGGGAAATACCTGTATCATACATGACAATTGATCTTTAAAAAACACACCTCAGTTTCAAGGAACTTTTTGAAATGGTCAAATATTTGTTTAAACGTAAGATGTGTAAATATGCTTTTGATAAACAGAAAAATATTTAGATTAAGAATAAGTATTTTAAATGTATGTATAATGTAGATGTACTTGTATACAATAGATCAGAATCGTGTTTATACAATAAATCACAAACAATCCAAAACCGATTCTGATCATTCTCTTTTGAAAAAGTTCCATCTGTTCTGTTGAAACCTGTTCAAAATAGTTTGCAAAACAGATTAGTTGAGAACAAAACATTTGTTATATTCCTTCAAAACCGGTCAAGTTTGAAATTTTATTAGGGAAGCATACACGTAAAAGGTATTCATTCTCATGATTAAAGGTATTTTTATAATTAATGTATTTAAAATATTTTGCGGTTTTGAATATATTTCAATGAACTGAATGATTTTATTTTCTCATTAATCATAACAAATCAATTAATTTCAGTTTTAAGTGGGGTTCGTGTTGCTCAGTCTTCAGTTTTCTATGTTGTGTTTTGTGTACATGTACATGCACTGATGTATGTCTTTTTCTTTTTTAGCCATGGCGTTGTCAGTTTGTTTTTGACTTATGAGTTTGAATGTTCCTTTGGTATCTTTCACCTCTCTTTTATAATAATCATCATAATAGTTAATGAAATGGTAAATCGGAAATTTAAAAAAAATAAAAAAATAAACAATCAAAAAGCTAAAAGTTAAGAAGACATAAATGACAAATCGGTTGACCAACAGACAAAAGGTCAAAAAGACAAACAAATACTACGGTTTATCTACCCCAGGAATAGATTACCTTAGCTGTATTAGACTTGACTGGTTCCCTGTCATTTATCTGTTTGGCTCTGACAGATATAAGTGACAACAAAGGTATCTGAGATACCCGTATGTTGTTAGGGAGAGGACCAGCCTAGTATTAGACAAAACCTTTCGGAATTTTGGGTTCTCAATGCTCTTCAACTTCGTACTTTATTTGACATTTTAATTTTTGATTCGAGCGTCATTGATGAGTCTTTTGTAGACGTCTGACGTACACAATTATAAGCTTGGTATCTTTGATGAGTTATATTTATAGTTAGAAAGACAAACAAAAACTGCACAAAAAACAGGAACCATATGATTTGAGCGATCGAAAAGAATGAGATGACCAGAAAAGGTAAGTAGTACCAGCTCCATTAGTCCCATTGTTAAGTGATTTGGCGTCACGTGATATCGTCACAGGTACTTGTCTCTGAAATAAAGTATCTATATATTTAAATATATATTAACATTATAGATATAAAAAAAAAATCATAGACAATTGCCTGTGGACATCGTAAATAAACTTATTTTATATATCTCAACTTGTTCGATTCGCTTGTTTATGTAACAATGTATTTGATTTTAACGAAAGAAATCTCTGTATTACTGAAAAGTTATTACACCAGGGTTTTCGATATCACCAAAAAGGGGGGGGGGGGGGGGTCGGTGCCCGAGTGGTCTAAGTAGTGGAACCTCAAACTGAGGTTGTGAGTTTGAATCCCGCACGGGGCAGATGCGCTCGACTACAATCTTAATAGACCAGGATTGTCAGTTTTCCTACCGAAGGTCGGTAACTCTCTCCGGGCACTCCGAATTCCTCCACCAATAAAAACTAACCGCCACGAAATAGCACAATAGTACTGAATATGGCGTTAAACACCAATCAATCAATAACTCAATCGATATCGCCAAATAGTTAAACAGACTTATCCATAAGGTATATATATAGTTACAATACTGTTGTCAAGTCATCAATTTGAAAGATTGTATTTTTTGGAACTAATATTGATTCACTCATAGTATCTTTGCATAGGAAATACTTAGTAAACACATTTGTTCTAAAACCAGTTGTTGGCATGGTACGGGTTATGTTCTTCTCATATATTTTATGTGGCATGATACTAAACCCCTAACGGGAGGGATTGTGCTTGATTTTCATATGATGAAGCCGACATAATCTTTCAATCAGTTTAATTGAGGTCTGGAGCTGGCATGTCAGTAACTGCTGGTAGTCCTTTGTTAATTTATGTTGATCACGGTGGGACATTTTGCTTAGTTTCTTCTGTTACCTATTCTAACATCGGACTCGGACTTCTTTTAAACTTGAGTTTTATTGTGCGTATAACTGCGTATTTGTTTATTTCACATTGACAAGAGGTATAGGGAAGGGTTGTAATCTAACAATACATGTTTAACCCCGTCGCATTTATGCAAGTCAGGAACATCTAGCTGCCTAAGCCTTTGTTAGTCTTATATGTGTTTATAATTTTCGTTCATTTATATGTTTTGGAGTTTAGTGTGGCGTCCATTTCGCTGAACTAGTATACATTTTTGTTTAGGGGCCAGCTGAAGCACTCATCCAGATGCGTGATTTTCTCATTGCGTTGAAAACCCATTGGTGGCCTTGGGCTGTTTTCTGCTCTTTGGTCGGGTTGTTGTCTCTTTGACACATTCCCGTTTCCATTCTCAATTCTAATCCTAATACATTACTGAACAGGGAACTTTAAAATGGAAACACATAAATTTTTGCATTATAAATGGTAGAGGAGATCGCTTCTGACAAAAATAAAAACGAAATTGAATATATATAGTACCACAGAATACAAAGTTATATGTAAGTTAAAGCAACAAGAAACAACTAAATCCATTGGAAGAGGCATTAGAGAGTTAAGCATGATTGAGGACGAGGCTAGTTGTCAAGTACTACTAGGTAAGCACCATCCCCAGTGCTTCATAATTGGCATGATTATAATTTAAAAAAAAACATTTTGTCTTCAAATTGTCAGCTCATAAATAGAATATTTGCATTAAAATAGATTTTCTTTTCCCTCAGCCAAAGTTAACGCGAAACACTTTATTTCTGTTTATATCCTTTCGGATTGTATGCTCAAACACGCATCATCTTTTAACTAAAGTGTACCCAGTGGAAAATTTCCATAACCTCGTGGTGCATTCCAAAATCTTTGTCATATTTTTACATTACTAAAGATGTACAACCTCTAATGGACTCTTCAAAGGGTACGATCCATCCATGAGATAGGGTTTATTTTATACATTTTTACTATACATTTTCATCTTTTGATTAACGAACTTGTACTAAAACTAACTTACACATGACAAAGTAAAGTTGATTTCAGGCTTTTCTTTATAAGATGCTCAAATAAATTTTATTTAAGTGTCTTTCTGACCTTGCAACAACTGTAGGAGGGTTCTTAAAGTAGCTTAGTACAAGTAACTTCTGTCCTTAACACACATAATTACCCTTCTTTCTAGTCATGCATGTAGTCCAACAATTATCAGCTTTTATTCAAGTTGGCTCGTTTTTTATAACACATCTAATTGTTTGTTTTCGTCCTGAATATGTTTAAAACAAGTGCCACTTGACGTAAAGTTAGCAATTCAGATAAGATAAATATTTGAATGTGGAGCCATTTATAGGGAAACGGCTTAATTTGACATTGAAAAGATAACGCAGTCTAAGCTTAGCTCCTTTGATTCTTTTTTAATGGTGTTTAATGAAAGACAAATAGACATTTGCGGAAACTGTCATGCACCTACGACTAGAGATTTACAATAAGTGTATGACTCCGACCCGAGTCCAAACACGAGTCAGAGTAAGATAGTTTAAATGATGGGAACGATGTCAAAATAATAAAATTATGGTAAACATTGTACTTAAATCATTATAGTATTAATTGAAAAGTTGTTTTCGGCGATTGAAAAAACAACTACTACCACAAACTTTTACTATGGCGTTTAGTGTGTGACGGGGAAAAAGTACCAATGACTTTATAGCATCTCAATTCGCCAATAACATGTTCAACGGAGATTCGGCATTCTGCAATGAGTCTGTTGAGCCTTCTAGACTTTCTCTGTTTGTGTTCCGGCTTTCTGGTTATCTGCTGTCTGGTGTATGTTGTGTATGGCTGATGAAATAATTAAACCTCTTTCTCTTGACGAGGATCGTGAGCAACCCACTCCTGTATGAACAGTAGACGAACCTGAACTTCAAACAATGGATAATGGGCCTGACAATGGAGGCATAAATGCAGGCGTGATGCTACAGCAAAAGCTGAAGAAATAACCACGGATGATAATGCTAAAGCTAGAACATGCCGATACTATTTGCGATGCTCTTATAAATCTTGAAGCTACAAGAAAAAAAAAAACCCGAACAAAAAGAAACAAAGAATCTTGAATGCAATTGGTTCGCAGTTATTATGAAAGATATGAAACTTTTATTACAAAACAGGTTCCAAAATTGTTTAAAACCTCTTTGAGTTGATTTATATTATTCTGAAGGTCATTAATTAGACTATTTTGATTCAAAATTATGAAAACAACAAGTCTTATTTATTTATTTTATTTACCAAAAAGGACAAACAAGAAATAACTTTAACATATAAACCATAAACATTTAACCAAATCGCTTTGCTCCTTTACACCATGAGTTTTGTATTGTACATCGTGTATCTGTGTTAAGTGGGTCTTGTTTTCTGGAAAAACAAATTGAGAAAAGCCAAATAGAGGCGAAAGATACTAAAGGGACATTCATAATCATAAGTCGAAAATAAACTGACAACGCCATTGCAAAAAACGAAAAAGACCAAAAGACAAACAACGGTATGCAAAACACAACATAGAAAACTAAAGACTGAGCAACACGAACCCCATCAAAAAACGGGTATGATCTCACGTTCTCCGGAAAGGAAAGCAGATCCTGCTTCACATGTGTCACCCGTCCAACAATCATACAGAAAACTTAATGTCTGCCAAAAATAAAATAACATTTTCTTTGCCTGTATGAATAATTCTTGTCAGATTTTTATGAAATTTATATCAAATCTTTGTATTAGGAATGTCTCGGACACTTCGAAAATCAGTGTTGATCAACTATTTTTAAGAGAAATGTCTCTTGAAAATAAAGATTCTTTAGCAGGTATTTATAAAATTTGGTGTTGCCCTTGGACAGATAAAATATGTGCAACGCGGAGGACATCGAATCTCTATTCTTTTATTCACATCAAACTCAATGCTAACAGGAGAATGCATTACAATTCACTCGCAGCTAAAAAAAATATAAATATTCCTAACCCAAAAATGTTTGATACAATTAGCAATCATTCAATTGAAAATGTTTAACATATTCTTCAGGACTATATACACATTGGAAACAAATAGCCCCATAACGAAAAAATAAATAAAATAAACTGAACAACAGAATTTACTACATATATCGTTAACGTTAAAAAAAGTAAAAACATACCGTTTACATTATTTTGCAAGATTTAAACGTAATTGTTAAAAATAATCACACACTATTTAAGTCGGTTATGGAACAGTTGCGGATACAAAAGTGTAATCGTATTAAAGATGTACGACCCCCAATTACTATATACCGCCCCCTTTTGTAAAGTGGATGGAACTATTAATACGCACGGCAAAAATGAATAAATGATAAGTGTATTTCGTGCATTTATTTTATTTTCCCCCGTTATGGATGAAGAACAAAGATTAACCATGCCAACATTACCTGCCCTGATGCAGACTCTACCAGATGTTATGGTACACATTTCATTCGTCATCTGATTCTAACACTGGTAGTCCTAGCTTGACCACCAACAAACCAATCTTTTACAATCACTGAATCAGGTTACTTCAAATTGTAGCCAATGTTAATGGTCTCTTCAGACAGAGAACTGGTCGGGATCATAAGCTTTCTCCGGGAAACAGAATTCTTCCTTTATGTTATGGTTACAATCGTACCCGTCTTATCATATGATTTCTGAAATATTTGACGTTAGTGTTTCGACAACCAAATATGAAACATATACATGTATACCTATTACAAGAAACATATAACCGTCTTATTTATTGGCCTTCTTTGGATGATTAGCAGAGCTTACAAGGTGGTTGGCCAAAAATTCCGTTTGTAGTAGGGCTATCGACGGAAAGTTTGTGGCCGATAACGGAACCACAGGAACAGTATTTCTCAGGCCACAGACATTGTCACTGCATTCACACTCAAGTTGTTATATTGAGTGCGGATTTCTTAGGCATCAGCAATATATGTTGATGAGAAATGTAGGACAAGAATTACCTTGAGCTGTTTTTGATAGGCGACAAAATATATCCGAACAGATATCCAGTATTGACACCTTACATAAGACAAACCTCGAATGTGCAGAGAAAGTGTAGAAAATTAAATAGGCATATTACACACTATAGCGTAGAGGTTGAACATGCCATCGGAGAATTAAAAAAAACACAGTTATAGGGACTTTGTGGCGGTTCACATCTGTTGTGATCATTGGTTTCTGCATTTGTGTGTCGTCGAAAAGACTTATTTACATGATAAAAAAAATTCATTTCATTTTAATATGTATGTCAACTGGGTTGTCTTAATTTTTTTTGAGAGGATTCTTTGTTTTTCGTCAACTGTAATCGTATGTCTAAGTGTAATCCTAGGTATAGACCTAGTTTCCGCAAATGTCTAATATGATTGAGAGAAATCATTGAAATGTACATTTTATGGCAGAAATGTATAAATCAATAAATGGATATGAATAAACTCATCATGGATACCAGGAGTAAAATTTTGTACATCAGACGAGCGTTTCGTCTACAAAAGACTCATCAGTGACGCTCGAACAAAAAAGTTCAATAAGTTATATGAATGTAGACTAAATAGAATAAGCCTGTAGCATTTAGATGTCAAACTACATGTAATAAGTCTGTTACTTGTAGCTTTAAGTGCCGGTAGCATTTGTATGTTAGACTAACCAAAATAAGTATGTGACCTCTAGCTGTCCGTAGCCTTTAGATCTTAGACTACATAGAATAAGTCTATGACCTATAAGTGCAGCCTTTTGATGATTGAGGCACCCGGAGATTGGCTAGACGACTGAGATTTTGTAATATCTCGAAAAGTTCATTTGATAGCTTAGCAGCTAAAATAATGAAGAAGATATCAAAGGCCGGTATGGAATTTCTCTTGTTGAAATCGTGTCATTTCAAAGTGAAATTTCTATTATTTCCAAGATGACATTTTTCAGGTTCACGCACTTCGACAATAAACGTCTGGTCAGGGGTGCTCGAGGCTAAAATATTGGAAAATCCAAAACTTATTAAAAAGACGAAGAGCTTATAAACCAAAAAGGATGTGTATATCATGCTTCAAGATTTTAAATTGTATTTATTAATATTATGCTCCTATATTACTTTAAATTGTATGAATTACTAAATTGTACTACGTAATACATGCTATTATATTTATTGTACTTGATACATATCAGCTGTATTGCTTTGGAATAATGGATATATCTTGTACATGTATATAATGTAAATCAAGACTGCAACAAACTCTTTTTTTAAATGATTGAAATCCCGTCATCAAATTAGACAAAGAGTAAAACATTCGTCAGTTAGATATCTAAGGTCAATATGAAAATAAAAAGATGTGGTATGATTGCCAATGAGACAACTCTCCATCAGAGACAAAATGACGTAGAAGTTAACGACTATAGGTCACCGTAAGGCACAAATACACTTTTAATAACTTTATAAGAAGTCAAGGAAATATAATTGTCTGGTTCTACTACTTCGAGATCTATTTATGGTAAAACCTAGAAATAAGTCAAAGTAAGGGATAAAAAAGACCTAAGAAAACAAAATTAATGAACATTTTAAAGGTTATTCGATCATTATTGCAAGTTGGTTGACTATTTGGACTTTTTATGTGGTGTATTAAAATATCTTTCATCGGTATAGGTGTATTACAACCAAATCATTGTACGTCACATCCGGTTGCATACGAAAAAGGGTCGGAAAAAAATATTCCCTTGAATTTGATAGTTGCAGGAAATTAATCCTACATTTCATTGCAGTAACAAATTTCTGAGTCATAAACATATATCTTGGGTGTTTCAAAGCACCATTGTTTTTTTTATTTGGCGTTTCTATAGAATAATTTGAAAACTTGAGGTTACATGGTTACTAATGCTTGTACACAGGAAAAAAAAGTGGTGAAGATTTGATTGGTTAACTTCCAGTGATGGTTATTATCTTATATGCAATGAAATGTTACGTGAAACTTTTACTGTAGTACTGGACAGGATAAAACGTTAAAGTATTTCTTTATTTGAATCAAAGATAAATTCTGCACAGTTTTTTAAAAAGTGAAAATTTAACAAAGACTAATAGGCGAAAAACAATGGTAGTATTACACCTATAAACAGAGACATATAATACAATGTATTTATATTTCTCTGGTATAAACGAGGAATGATATTTAAAGTAGTCATATAAGAAGGGCAGATAACCGAAGCGATAGACAAGAGGAAGTGAAACCCATGGACAAAGACCTATCCGTGGCAAGAAAGGCACACACCGACAAACAATAGACACTCTTCATTTCTGTCGTATCATCGTTTTTGTCATATATGTTGAACTTGATGATACAATTACATTTTTAGTTAATATAGAAAATTACCAGGAATTTACTATTTTCAGTGAATTTTCGTAAAAAAAATTCTCTCACCAATTATTTTGTCGAGTTTATCATTATTTGATCTCCCTCAATATCAAAGTATATTCCAATTTCCCGCACTTTGAAGTTCATCATATTTTTATAAATTTATTGTTGTAATAAGATCTATTGACTTGATTAAAAATTAAGGACGTTGCTATTTTCGTTTTTTAGTCATGGGAAATTTCAATTCTCCTCAAAATCCAAGGTTTTCACCCAATATTAACAATTTCCCTTCTTCCAATTTTTCTCGATTTTTTATATGTTCAACAAAACACAAAAATCAGCTGGAAAAACTTGAAGTACATTCTGTTGCAAATAGTTTGAGGTTTGGTCATAATTTGGCTAGAATGACTGTATTATATGGCAGTATTTGTTATTTGATTGCTTAAGATTTAGGGGTTTGAAATCTGTTCTGTTAAAAGTGATAATGTTGTTGCTAAAGAAAATTCCAAAAGCAGATAATTGTTCAAATTAATGAACAATGGTACTCTTTAATTGTTCAAAATGTTTGCTTTCGTTATTTGCATTTTTAAGCAATAAATAGCCACATTTGTCATTGTTTGTATACATGGGCTGCCATTGATGCATGTAATTCACATAATTACTCTCTCGAAATTTCGTCAAAAGTTATTGGCAAAACATCAGCTGGTACATGTATGTACTGTTTTGTCGACGCCAAGGACCCTCTACGTTTTTCCTTAAAAGTTTAAGTCGTTGAAAACCACCCACAACTATCAAGATTAAGAACAACGATAAGAGTGCAGTTATCTTATGTTCATAGTATTCACTCAATCAATATCCCTATCTGTCAATAAATTTGGTTTATTCTTTATTTTTTTTCCTGTATTATTGCTGTCTAATCAAGATTATTTTACTTGAATTCCTGTTCCTATAAAGTATGTACACAATAATAGCAAAAATGAGTAAAGACATTGTTTTCATTAGGACTCCGCGCTTGAACCATACAATATATATAATTTTACCGTCCCAGCTGTGCCATGATGACGCTCGGTGATGTACAATATATTCATTATTATAAGGTAAGGCTGATATTCCACATTTGTTTTCGAAACTTTTGAAACGTATATTGAAATAAGCTGTCCCAGTAGTATGCATATTATTCAAATATGGAAGCAAGTACTTTCATTTTGCATGAGGCAAACCAGCTATGACATGTGCTAGAAGCGGGTGATTGGTGGTTGCGGCAAAGAAGTTAATTGCGAACAAATCGAAATTATCGCCACTTTTTAATATAGCTTGGTGTTCTTTGATTAAATCATCAACCATAGAATGGTTCCAGAGAGTATATTTAAAGTCAGGACATAATTTAAACCAGGTCTGTTGAGCAAATTGGTATTTCTGTAGATGTGTATGACCGTTTTTGTTAATGTCAAAATAAATTTAATAAATATGACGTGGAATCTGTGAAACATCATCTCCCTTTCGTAAGTCTGTTTCGCGACATTTTTCTTTTAATTGTGATTCGTTATTATTTCGTAATGAAGGAATCACATGTATGGTGCATAGGATAATTAAGACTGTCCCACATGCACAAAGTGCTGTCTTCTCTTTTGTCGTCACTATCATTTCTGCAACAACTAAAATAAAGATTATCAGTGTTTTATATATCAATATTTATTTTTAGAAGTTTTTTTATTTTGTCATTCCCTATCTGTACACAGACCGAAGACCTCGGAAAGCGTAATATGTTTGAAATGTATCGAAATATGTTGGAATATTATGTCCCAGAATAATCCTACTCATAACAAGTTACATGAAAATGTTACTAATATTGGTAAATTTTGAATATTAACTATGAATTTCGGTAATGTCTTTCAAGAAACTAGGATGACGCATGAATATATATTGTTTAAATAAGCAGCTTGAATTTATACAAACAGATTATAAATATTCGTTATAGATGCTGCACTTTATAACATCATTGAGTTATTTTAATACCCTAAACTGTTGTTAAGTTTTTAGGTGAAGTTGTAATTTATCATAAGAATAATGATTTGATGCAATACTAAAAAAAACTTTCTTACATTGCAACATGGACTCCAGTACCGGCGTGGAAAGTTGTCTTACTGGCAATCATGCCTCATTTCCTTATTTTTTTTATACCATATCGAATGAAATTCTGTGGATGATTATGACATAGATGAAGAGAGCTGTTTCGATTAATTCTTAATGGTTCTTTATTGATTGTTTTGAACCTAGCTGAACTGTAATATACTATAGAACTAATGAAAATCATGTTTGATTTAGAGAAATAAAGTGTATTCATTTTAACCTTATTCGTCTTATTTTCATTTAAATATCATTCATAAAATAGTATATCATATGTAATAGATATATGGTCGAATAATTGTATATAGTATTTCCCTTTCACGCCAGACATGTGTATTTGTACACTTCAATAAATAATTATTAAATACATTCAGATTGATCTACAAATGTTTTTCAGATCGAATGTTTATTCGTCTTAATGTGTGTGTTACTATGGAGAGATTTAATGTTCATCAACTGCTCCTTCATACATGGTTGACAACCATTTAAACCATGCATGGGCCATTCACCCTTCTGAACTCAATGAATAAACTACACAGCAGATGTATTTTTAGAATTATTTAAATATTTAGAAAATCACCAATTGATTTTTTTTCTTCGGAAGGTGTGGTCTTAAATAAGATAATTTCACGGCATCCAACAGAGTGTCTTAATTTTGCGGTTTTGTTTTTACATCTGAAAAGGAAAAGAAATATGTCGCCAACTCTTATTAAATCTGTTGAATAACAAAATATCTTACAAAACTAAATGTTCTTATTGATTTTATCTTCCGCTTCGTTTAAGCTTCTTTTTTTCAGAAAAAAAACATTAACTTTCGCTTGTTCGCACTTTTGGAATAGTACAAATTAAATTAGTGTTACTTTACATGGGTATTGGCATTACAAACTGACCTGTTTGGAGAATTTCCATTTTATTTCATTGGCTGGACTTAAATTTTTAAACAGAAATCTATCACATATTCTATTTTTTTTACAGAGTTATTTCATTCACGTTCAAATCAGAATTAAATTCAATATACAATACGAACTTTTATATGCCTCTCCAGTGAGAGATATGATGTATTTAACCTTGATCTTTCAACTTATTCTTGCTTCGATTATATTTAAGCAGGTCTGATTTTTTCCGACTCTCGAGAATGTTCGACAGTTACACTGGTAGTGTTACAATTGCGGTTATATAAGTAAGAAGACGACTAACCGTTAACTGGTAATTACGCTCTTTTAAATACATTTTTGGAATAATCAAATACATTTTAGTTTATGTAATTTATTATGTATGCAGAAGAATATATATATTTTAAGTAGTGTTTATATGCTTTCCCAAAAAAGGAAAAGTAAACCTTATATAGCTAATTACATATTGACTGTAGCAATAGGAACAGTTAAAACTGGCCCATTAACGATGGAACTCTTCAAGCTCGACATCTGCGGAAGTCACACTAGGAAAATGAATTTACATTCTCAAAAACATTATAGATCTCATTGAAAATTATTCTTGAAAATAAAAGTGGCCAAGCACATAACATTATTCAGTGTAATTTCGCCACAATATCTATTGCCTGATTAATTATAGATTTCCTACAATGCTTCGTATATTATTTCAGGAAGCAAAAACTTATATAATTTTATCATAATGAAAGTATGTCTAACTACTTTACTTGGGTGCTTGAGAACATGACCCTTTATTGAGACCCCGTAGTTCCTCTACGTTGACAGTAAATATGTATATTTAAAGTAAACATATGGTATATTGATATACATACATGGTACAAATAAATGATATACAAGTATATTAGAAAATCGGGGGTTTATGATAATAAAGGGGAGGGACTCCGGGGGCTCAACATAAGGTCCTGTCCTCAAGCACCTATGACTACGTCTAGTTCGATTTTACTACAATGTTTGGAAAATGTATAACATTTAATAGTACTAACCTTTGTCCTGGTATTTATGAATCGATTTAGAAATCGATTTATGAATCGATTATATCATCAGCTTTAAAATGAATTGAATAACATGAAATACAAGTAGCAATCTATATCAGATGTGAAAAAGTCGACGGTCAAAATGTAGGTCGCTGGATTAAGTATGTGAAAGAATGGATTTTGAAGTCATGAAATAGAAGTTCCTTCATCAGTTCCAAATAGAAGAATGATTTATAATATTATTTTCACTGGAGCAAATATTACAGAATTTGTTCCTTACGGAATATTTGGTATAGAATATATGTTCCAATAGGAACAGATATTATGGCATTGTTTATAACAAAGTTTCAAGGGAACCTCTGTTGGTCAGAACAAATATACGTTGACAATTAAAAACCAATTGTTCAGAGAACAATTGAAGGTCTTTCCACCCATAAAGATCTATTTTGATATAGAACTATTAAAATTCGGTTTAAAATATCATATCCAGCGTCAAATGATAGCTTATTGTACACTGATTCCAAAAATATATGGTTTCTATATATTTTTTTCTAAATAAGGGAGATAAATTGTTACTTCCGGTTTGAAAAATGTCACTTCCAGGTTTTTTTTATAGTTTACTTGATACTGATTCCAAAAATATATGGTTTAATATACTTTACATTAAATAAGTACAAAAAAAAAGCTACTTCCGGTTTACACATGGTCACTTCCGGTTGGCTTTTCCATGGTCAAGTGGCTTGCAACGTAATGCAAAACGTCCCATGGCTTTATCATGTATACATATGAGGTAAAAGCAAAGGTCAATATCTAGAACGTCAAATTTACCTATGACCTTGAGCTCAATTTCAAGGTCATAAACCAAGGGCTTCAAATCAAAAGACCATAGGTCTAAATTATATATGGTTAATGAGTTATATCACTATATGCCTAATTTTTAATATAAGAGGGGAGAAAACTCCAATTAAATGTTAGTGTACCCTTTCAACCAAAAATCATGTGTTACGACATGTCGCAACTTACAATTTAGTAAAAATATGTTGTTGATATCTTATACGGTTTTTGAAAAGAATTGAAAATAAGCCAAAATCAAAATTTAAAATATGACCTTGACCTCTGACCTTGACCTTATTTTCTTTTTTTTTGACCAAGGACCTCAAATCAAAAGATCCTAGGTCTCTATCACTTATGGTTTACAAGATAGAAATGCATATCACTTATATCAAATGCATAAGGGGAAATAACTCTCATATGGAGTGTTCGTATGGCTTCGGTCAAAATTGGACAAATCATGCGAAGGATATAGCGAGCAATTTTATAAAATAAATGTGTCGCTTTCTTATACGGTTACGGAGGAGATGCAGTCACAAGGAAAACAGTGTTCGGGGAGATAACTCCTACAAAGAAAAGTATTCGGTTACGCAGGGTGAATTTCAAAGGCGCATACACTGTTCGATATCATATACCAAACATCTAAGCGACATCTTGCAAAACAAAATTTATACGCAAGAAATAAAAGTGGCGGAAGAAGAAAAAAAAAAAATTAAAAACCAATTGTTCAGAGAACAATTGAAGGTCTTTCCACCAGTAAGGATCTATTTTGATATGAAATATTAAAATTTGGTTTTAAATGTCAATTCCAGAGTCAAATGACAGCTTATTGTACTTTTACATTAAATGAGTACAAAAAATGGCTACTTCCGGTTTACAAAAGATCATTTCCAGTTGATTTCTTCAAGGTCATATGACTTGCAACTTAATGCACAAAGTCCCATAAGTTTATTATGTATAAATTAAAAGTTAAAGCAAAGGTCAAAATCTAGAACGTCAAATCAAACTTTGACTTTGACCCCAATTTCAAGGTCATGAAGCAAGGGTCTCAAATCAAAAGACTCTAGGCCTATACTATATATTATTAAAGAGTTATATTACTATACTACTAATATTAGATATAAAAGGGGCGTAAACTCCCATTAAATGTCAACGTACCCTTTCAACTAAAATTTATGTGTTACGACATGTCGCAACTAACAATTCTGTAAAACTATTTTGTCGATATCTTACAAGATTTCTGAAAATTGGTGATAACAAACCAAAATCAAAATTTTGAACATGACCTTTGACCTTGACCTCATTTTCATTTTTATGGACCAAGGACCTCAAATCAAAAGACCCTAGGCTTCTATCACTTATGGTTTTCCAGTTACATATACATTTCACTTATATCAAATACAAAAGGGGAAATAACTCTCATATGGAATCTCTATACGGCTTCGGTCAAAATTAAACGAAACATCCTGAGGATATAACGAGCAATTCGGAAAAATAAATTTGTCGGTTTCTTGTACGGTTGCGAAGTTTTAGATTTAACAAGAAAAACAGTGTTCGGGGAGATAACTCTTATATGGAAAAGTATTCGGTTACGCAGTGTCAGTTTCAAAAGCGTAATAACTGTTTGATATCATATTCAAAATATCTAAGCAACATCTTGCGAAACAACAAAACAGCGAAGGAAAAAAATTAGGCGGAAGAAAAAAAAAAATAATAATCAGAACAAAAGCAATAGGTCTTTCCACGGAAAATTGGAAAGACCTAATGAGATCTTGGACCCCGTATTAAACACAGGAGACGGAAACATGCATGCAATGATGATTTATTGATTGATTGGTTGGTTGGTTGGTTGGTTGGTTGGTTGATTGATTGATTGATTGATTGATTGATTGATTAATTAAACACGTTGGATAGGGTCACTTGACACAAGCGAAAAAGAAAAAAGGAGATCTTGGACCCCGTATTAAACACATGAGACGGAAACATGCATGCAATGATTGATTGATTGATTGATTGGTTGGTTTAAATATTGACTAATTGATTGATTGATTGGTTGGTTGGTTGGTTGATTGATTAATAAATCACGTGGGATAAGGTCTCTTGAAACAAGCGAAAAAGAAACAAATGAGATCTTGGACCCCGTATTAAACAGACAAGACGGAAACATGCATGAAATGATTGATTGGTTGGTTGATCGATCGATCGATTAAACACGTTGGATAGGGTCTCTTGGCACAAGCTAAAAAGAAACAAATGAGACCTTCGATCCCGTATTGAACACATGAGACGAAAACATGCATGCAATGATTGATTGATTGATTGGCTGGTTGATTGATTGGTTGGTTGGTTGATTTGTTAGTTGATTGATTGATTGATTAATTAAACACGTGAGATAGGGTCTCTTGAAACAAGCGAAACAAGCGAAAAAAGAAACAAATGAGATATTGGACCCCATATTAAACACATGAGACGGAAACATGCATGCAATGATTGATTGATTGATTGGCTGGTTGACTGATTTGTTGGTTGGTTGGTTGGTTGGTTGGTTGGTTTGTTTAGTAAACACATAGAAACGAGCCACTAGGATCATGCAAAAACGGAATTTAAAGCCTAGATACTATATCTTAACACATGGGATCTAGCTTTTGAGAGATCCCTCAACAAGTAGAAAGGTCAACACACATAAAAATCTTTAAATAGTGCCAAAAAACACATAATTTGCCTCTTTGTCCATGACCTTGACCTTTGACCTTGTGACCTTGGTCAGGGTCATTGGTCGTCAATGCCATTGCAAAAGACCCTATGGGTGTAGGACCTTTTGTTTAAGAGTTTTGCCTAATAATGTCTTTTTATAAACCATCAATGGGGGTTATGTCCCTTACACAATGGTAAAACCAATAGAGTCATAATGTAACAAAGTTGCCCCTTGAAGGAACAAACATTTTTCACTATTTAAATTTTCTGTATCTATAACCATTCGAGAATTATATCTTGACTTACATCTAGAAATTGACAATGAGGGTCGGTTGAAAACAAAACTTTACGACAAAAGAGATGATTTCAGCTTCCCAATTGTGAACTTTCCATTTCTATGTAGCAACATTCCAGCAGCGCCTGCATACGGAGTATATATCTCCCAATTGATACGATATTCCCGGGCTTGTGTTTCCTATCATGATTTCCTTGATAGAGGATTGCTGCTCACAAGGAAGCTATGAAACCAAGAGTTTCAAATGGTGAAGTTGAAGTCATCCCTTCGTAAATTTTACGGACGCCATCACGAGTTGGTTGACCGTTATGGAATAACCGTTTCACAGATGATATCGGATATGTTCCTTATGTCGTAACTACAATACCCTTCCCTTTTCACGAATGTGACTTACCGAATTAGACTATTTACCGGATGTGTAATAACATAAGCAACACGGCGGGTGCCACATGTGGAGCAGGATCTGCTTACCCTTCCGGAGCACCTGAGATCATTCCCAGTTTTTGGTGGGGTTCGTGTTGCTTAGTCTTTAGCTTTCTATGTTGTGTCATCTGTACTATTATTTGTCTGTTTGTCTTTTTATTTTTGGCCATGACGTTGTCAGTTTGTTTTCGATCTATGAGTTTGACTGTCCCTCTGGTATCTTTCGTCCCTCTTTTTATAGGGAAATCAAAGACATATAAAAATCTAAAATATGACCTTGACCTCATTTTCATTTTTATGGACTAAGGACCTCAAATCAAAAGGCCCTAGGCCTCTATCACTTATGGTTTTCCAGTTAGTAATCCATTTTACTTATATTAAATACAATAGGGGAATTAACTCTCATATGGAATCTCTATACGGCTTCGGTCAAAATTAAACGAAACATCCTGAGAATATAACGAGCAATTCGGAAAAATAAATTTGTCGGTTTCTTGTACGGTTGCGAAGTTTTAGATTTAACAAGAAAAACAGTGTTCGGGGAGATAACTCTTATATGGAAAAGTATTCGGTTACGCAGTGTCAGTTTCAAAAGCGTAATAACTGTTTGATATCATATTCAAAATATCTAAGCAACATCTTGCGAAACAACAAAACAGCGAAGGAAAAAAATTAGGCGGAAGAAAAAAAAAAATAATAATCAGAACAAAAGCAATAGGTCTTTCCACGGAAAATTGGAAAGACCTAATGAGATCTTGGACCCCGTATTAAACACAGGAGACGGAAACATGCATGCAATGATGATTTATTGATTGATTGGTTGGTTGGTTGGTTGGTTGGTTGGTTGATTGATTGATTGATTGATTGATTGATTGATTAATTAAACACGTTGGATAGGGTCACTTGACACAAGCGAAAAAGAAAAAAGGAGATCTTGGACCCCGTATTAAACACATGAGACGGAAACATGCATGCAATGATTGATTGATTGATTGATTGGTTGGTTTAAATATTGACTAATTGATTGATTGATTGGTTGGTTGGTTGGTTGATTGATTAATAAATCACGTGGGATAAGGTCTCTTGAAACAAGCGAAAAAGAAACAAATGAGATCTTGGACCCCGTATTAAACAGACAAGACGGAAACATGCATGAAATGATTGATTGGTTGGTTGATCGATCGATCGATTAAACACGTTGGATAGGGTCTCTTGGCACAAGCTAAAAAGAAACAAATGAGACCTTCGATCCCGTATTGAACACATGAGACGAAAACATGCATGCAATGATTGATTGATTGATTGGCTGGTTGATTGATTGGTTGGTTGGTTGATTTGTTAGTTGATTGATTGATTGATTAATTAAACACGTGAGATAGGGTCTCTTGAAACAAGCGAAACAAGCGAAAAAAGAAACAAATGAGATATTGGACCCCATATTAAACACATGAGACGGAAACATGCATGCAATGATTGATTGATTGATTGGCTGGTTGACTGATTTGTTGGTTGGTTGGTTGGTTGGTTGGTTGGTTTGTTTAGTAAACACATAGAAACGAGCCACTAGGATCATGCAAAAACGGAATTTAAAGCCTAGATACTATATCTTAACACATGGGATCTAGCTTTTGAGAGATCCCTCAACAAGTAGAAAGGTCAACACACATAAAAATCTTTAAATAGTGCCAAAAAACACATAATTTGCCTCTTTGTCCATGACCTTGACCTTTGACCTTGTGACCTTGGTCAGGGTCATTGGTCGACAATGCCATTGCAAAAGACCCTATGGGTGTAGGACCTTTTGTTTAAGAGTTTTGCCTAATAATGTCTTTTTATAAACCATCAATGGGGGTTATGTCCCTTACACAATGGTAAAACCAATAGAGTCATAATGTAACAAAGTTGCCCCTTGAAGGAACAAACATTTTTCACTATTTAAATTTTCTGTATCTATAACCATTCGAGAATTATATCTTGACTTACATCTAGAAATTGACAATGAGGGTCGGTTGAAAACAAAACTTTACGACAAAAGAGATGATTTCAGCTTCCCAATTGTGAACTTTCCATTTCTATGTAGCAACATTCCAGCAGCGCCTGCATACGGAGTATATATCTCCCAATTGATACGATATTCCCGGGCTTGTGTTTCCTATCATGATTTCCTTGATAGAGGATTGCTGCTCACAAGGAAGCTATGAAACCAAGAGTTTCAAATGGTGAAGTTGAAGTCATCCCTTCGTAAATTTTACGGACGCCATCACGAGTTGGTTGACCGTTATGGAATAACCGTTTCACAGATGATATCGGATATGTTCCTTATGTCGTAACTACAATACCCTTCCCTTTTCACGAATGTGACTTACCGAATTAGACTATTTACCGGATGTGTAATAACATAAGCAACACGGCGGGTGCCACATGTGGAGCAGGATCTGCTTACCCTTCCGGAGCACCTGAGATCATTCCCAGTTTTTGGTGGGGTTCGTGTTGCTTAGTCTTTAGTTTTCTATGTTGTGTCATCTGTACTATTATTTGTCTGTTTGTCTTTTTATTTTTGGCCATGACGTTGTCAGTTTGTTTTCGATCTATGAGTTTGACTGTCCCTCTGGTATCTTTCGTCCCTCTTTTTATAGGGAAATCAAAGACATATAAAAATCTAAAATATGACCTTGACCTCATTTTCATTTTTATGGACTAAGGACCTCAAATCAAAAGGCCCTAGGCCTCTATCACTTATGGTTTTCCAGTTAGTAATCCATTTTACTTATATTAAATACAATAGGGGAATTAACTCTCATATGGAATCTCTATACGGCTTCGGTCAAAATTAAACGAAACATCCTGAGAATATAACGAGCAATTCGGAAAAATAAATTTGTCGGTTTCTTGTACGGTTGCGAAGTTTTAGATTTAACAAGAAAAACAGTGTTCGGGGAGATAACTCTTATATGGAAAAGTATTCGGTTACGCAGTGTCAGTTTCAAAAGCGTAATAACTGTTTGATATCATATTCAAAATATCTAAGCAACATCTTGCGAAACAACAAAACAGCGAAGGAAAAAAATTAGGCGGAAGAAAAAAAAAAATAATAATCAGAACAAAAGCAATAGGTCTTTCCACGGAAAATTGGAAAGACCTAATGAGATCTTGGACCCCGTATTAAACACAGGAGACGGAAACATGCATGCAATGATGATTTATTGATTGATTGGTTGGTTGGTTGGTTGGTTGGTTGGTTGATTGATTGATTGATTGATTGATTGATTGATTGATTAATTAAACACGTTGGATAGGGTCACTTGACACAAGCGAAAAAGAAAAAAGGAGATCTTGGACCCCGTATTAAACACATGAGACGGAAACATGCATGCAATGATTGATTGATTGATTGATTGGTTGGTTTAAATATTGACTAATTGATTGATTGATTGGTTGGTTGGTTGGTTGATTGATTAATAAATCACGTGGGATAAGGTCTCTTGAAACAAGCGAAAAAGAAACAAATGAGATCTTGGACCCCGTATTAAACAGACAAGACGGAAACATGCATGAAATGATTGATTGGTTGGTTGATCGATCGATCGATTAAACACGTTGGATAGGGTCTCTTGGCACAAGCTAAAAAGAAACAAATGAGACCTTCGATCCCGTATTGAACACATGAGACGAAAACATGCATGCAATGATTGATTGATTGATTGGCTGGTTGATTGATTGGTTGGTTGGTTGATTTGTTAGTTGATTGATTGATTGATTAATTAAACACGTGAGATAGGGTCTCTTGAAACAAGCGAAACAAGCGAAAAAAGAAACAAATGAGATATTGGACCCCATATTAAACACATGAGACGGAAACATGCATGCAATGATTGATTGATTGATTGGCTGGTTGACTGATTTGTTGGTTGGTTGGTTGGTTGGTTGGTTGGTTGGTTGGTTTGTTTAGTAAACACATAGAAACGAGCCACTAGGATCATGCAAAAACGGAATTTAAAGCCTAGATACTATATCTTAACACATGGGATCTAGCTTTTGAGAGATCCCTCAACAAGTAGAAAGGTCAACACACATAAAAATCTTTAAATAGTGCCAAAAAACACATAATTTGCCTCTTTGTCCATGACCTTGACCTTTGACCTTGTGACCTTGGTCAGGGTCATTGGTCGACAATGCCATTGCAAAAGACCCTATGGGTGTAGGACCTTTTGTTTAAGAGTTTTGCCTAATAATGTCTTTTTATAAACCATCAATGGGGGTTATGTCCCTTACACAATGGTAAAACCAATAGAGTCATAATGTAACAAAGTTGCCCCTTGAAGGAACAAACATTTTTCACTATTTAAATTTTCTGTATCTATAACCATTCGAGAATTATATCTTGACTTACATCTAGAAATTGACAATGAGGGTCGGTTGAAAACAAAACTTTACGACAAAAGAGATGATTTCAGCTTCCCAATTGTGAACTTTCCATTTCTATGTAGCAACATTCCAGCAGCGCCTGCATACGGAGTATATATCTCCCAATTGATACGATATTCCCGGGCTTGTGTTTCCTATCATGATTTCCTTGATAGAGGATTGCTGCTCACAAGGAAGCTATGAAACCAAGAGTTTCAAATGGTGAAGTTGAAGTCATCCCTTCGTAAATTTTACGGACGCCATCACGAGTTGGTTGACCGTTATGGAATAACCGTTTCACAGATGATATCGGATATGTTCCTTATGTCGTAACTACAATACCCTTCCCTTTTCACGAATGTGACTTACCGAATTAGACTATTTACCGGATGTGTAATAACATAAGCAACACGGCGGGTGCCACATGTGGAGCAGGATCTGCTTACCCTTCCGGAGCACCTGAGATCATCCCCAGTTTTTGGTGGGGTTCGTGTTGCTTAGTCTTTAGTTTTCTATGTTGTGTCATCTGTACTATTATTTGTCTGTTTGTCTTTTTATTTTTGGCCATGACGTTGTCAGTTTGTTTTCGATCTATGAGTTTGACTGTCCCTCTGGTATCTTTCGTCCCTCTTTTTATAGGGAAATCAAAGACATATAAAAATCTAAAATATGACCTTGACCTCATTTTCATTTTTATGGACTAAGGACCTCAAATCAAAAGGCCCTAGGCCTCTATCACTTATGGTTTTCCAGTTAGTAATCCATTTTACTTATATTAAATACAATAGGGGAATTAACTCTCATATGGAATCTCTATACGGCTTCGGTCAAAATAAAACAGAACATCCTGAGGATATAACGAGCAGTTTTGAAAAATAAATTTGTCGGTTTCTTATACGGTTACGAAGCCTTAGAAATAACAAGAAAAACAGTGATCGGGGAGATAACTCTTATATGGGAAAGTATTCGGTTAAGCGGTGTCAGTTTCAAAAGTGTATAAACTGTTCGATATCATATTCCAAATATCTAAGCGACATCTTGCGAAACAAAAAACAGCGAAGGAAAAAAATTAAGCAGAAGAAATTTTTTTTATTAAAAACCAATTGTTCAGAGAACAATTGAAGGTCTTTCCACCCATGCAGATCAATTTTGATATATAACTATGAAAATTCAGTTTGAAATATCATATCCAGCGTCAAATGATAGCTTATTGTACACTGATTCCAAAAATATATGGTTTCTATACATTTTTTTCTAAATAAGGGAGAAAAATTGATACTTCCGGTTTGGAATATGTCACTTCCGGTTTTATTTGATAGTTTACTTGATACTGATTCCAAAAATATATTGTTCAATATACTTTTACATTAAAGAAGTACAAAAAATAGCTACTTCCGGTTTACACAAGGTCACTTCCGGTTGGCTTTTCCATGGTCAAGTGTCTTGCAACGTAATGCAAAAAGTCCCATGGCTTTATAATGTAAACATATGAGGTAAAAGCAAAGGTCAAAATCTAGAACGTCAATTTTACCTATGACCTTGAGCTCAATTTCAAGGTCATAAACAAAGGGCTTCAAATCAAAAGACTATAGGTCTTAATTATATATGGTTAATGACTTATATCACTATATGCCTTATTTTTAATATAAGAGGGGAGAAAACTCCAATTTAATGTTAGCGTACCCTTTCAACTAAAATTCATGTGTTACGACATGTCTCAACTTACAATTTAGTAAAAATATGTTGTCGATATCTTATACGGTTTTTGAAAAGAATTGAAAATAAGCCAAAATCAAAATTTAGAATATGACCTTGACCTCTGACCTTGACCTTATTTTCTTTTTTTTTGGACCAAGAACCTCAAATCAAAAGATCCTAGGTCTCTATCACTTATGGTTTACAAGATAGAAATGCATATCACTTATATCACATGCATAAGGGGAAATAACTCTCATATGGAGTGTTCATATCGCTTTGGTCAAATAGGACAAATTATGCGAAGGATATAACGAGCAATTTTATAAAATAAATTTGTAGCTTTCTTTTGCGGTTACGGAGGAGATGCAGTCACAAGGAAAACAGTGTTCGGGGAGATAACTCTTACAAAGAAAATTGTTCGGCTTACAATGGGTGAAAATAAAAAGCGCATAAACTGTATGATACTATATAAGAAATATCTTAGCGACATATTGCGAAACAAAAATTTTACGCGAGAACAAAATTTGACGGAAGAAAATAATAATAATAATCAGAACAAATACAATAGGTCTTTCCACAGAAAAGTGGAAAGACCTAATAATAATCAGAACAAATACAATAGGTCTTTCCACTGAAAAGTGGAAAGACCTAATAAAAGGATTTTAACATTTAATTTCTTTCATAAAATACATAAATATTGTTTTATTAACTTGACATTTTGAAAGATAATGCTTTGATTTCGATTTAAAGCTAGGTTGGTCCAATGGCACTCTTTGTCTTATTCAAATAGTAATTTCTTCCTAAGCGTAAAATACGCAACATTCTAATGTTAAGTAATCGATTTAAATAATGAAGTACTACACGTAGGGGGAAATGTCAACACACAACGATGTTTCAATTTTAGACGTTACCGGTTATATGTATGAGATTTTGAATAGGAGTCTTCAAATATTTATTTTTAATTCTTTTCGCCCATAGTTTCCTTTGTTTTGTATTACACCCATTTAAATATATCTATTCCTTTTACGTTTAAATTAATTTCAGAGCATTTTTCTGTTTTCTGTAATCCGCACCCAGACCCTCATGTACAAGAAATTATTTTCACACAAAAATAATAATTTACCTGACTGGACAAGATATTCGATTGGAGAAGGCTCGTGCGTTGGATCATCATCTATTTTACTGATTTTGCTTGGGGTAGGATTAAATAAATCTGTTCGCTTCAATTTTATCAATTTCTTTGAATCCGACATATTTTTATTACTTTAAACTACCGCAAGAGGGATTTCCAATTAGGGAAGGGAAATGTTCCATAAGTCTTGAATTCGCAAAGGGTATGAATTAATAACAGCAATATGACGCCAATGCAGTGTGTATACTTTCATTTAGTCATAGAACCCCAAATCTAGATTGAGACCAACGTGCGTGTCCTCAATATCCCAGTTCTGAAATATAGTCCCATTTATATTATTTATCTCAGGTGTACCGCCCCTTTTTTTTCTTTCTAGGGTAATATTTTACCGTAAAAACTTTTATCATTCAAAACGACGTGTGAAACAGTAAGCACCGGTATATACGACCCCCCCCCCCCCCCCCCTGAAAATAAACGTTCGCCCCTCTGCCGGTTTCATTTAGTTTGTTCCAACTAAAACAATGAAATTCAGTAATTTTCATCCTCCGAATTATAATAGATGTTTGTTTAAATGCTGTTTTATCGTTTTTATTCAAATTATTAATAAGATATCCTTTGTAAGATATCAAAACTTGTACTTGGAAAGAGAGTTGTCTCGTTGGCACTCATACCACATCCTCTTATTTATATTGTATATATGTGATTACTGAGAAAACTATGAATGGGTCATGATTTTGCCATCGGAAACATATTAAGTGTCGTGATTTTTTTCAAGGTTTTAATTTATGAAATTTGGGTGTTTTCCCAGCTGCACTACTGTACCCAAAATCCTATGTTTCGATCGACCCCAACTCCCGTGATCGAGAAATAACCTTCATTAAATGAGAGTGTCTTGAAAGATTTTGAAGCAAACTATTTCAATCCTAATATTATTGAAAATTAATAGTTTTGGGCTAAACGTTGCGAATTTTTTTTTTATCATTTGCGGATTTACCTGGGACATAAATAGATATTATCGTGCCACTTATAATCCCCCCTCCTTTTTGCCCTTCCACCCAGGAATTTACCTTCACGTACTGTTGCATCCAAATTAAACACAGAATGAAAATAAATAATTGAATTTGACCTTATAAAAAAATCTATGATTGCATCTCCAAAAGGGTTCGACGACTTACAGAAAAGAGCGACGATTTACAGAAAAGAACAGAAAAGGACCGAAAAGGACCAAAAAGAATAGAAAAGAACCGAAAAGGAAATCTATTTTTTTTTTGCAATCGAAGGAGACTAGCAAATTGCAAAATCATTTAAGTCTATAAATGAAAAGATACTTTCCAAAAAAACTTTCTTATTAGGTTTTGAAACCTTATATTGCGACAGGACTAACCTACAATTGAAAAATTACCCTCTTATTATTACAGGTAGGGTCGGATGTCTATCTTATATACTACAAATAGGGGCTATTCAAATGAATTTTGAAAAAGCTCATACATTAATTTATATGTTATATCTATTTAAGTATTTAACAATATCGACTGCATCTTTCATCCGCTTTCTCTTCCCTTTCCCAATCTGGTAGATTTTTTGCCTCTCCAATCTGTATAGACTTAATCAATTTTCTATCTCCATGTGCATTTCCTCACTTTTTTCATTCTCCTTAGATCTCTTGTTTAATTTCTCTTTCTACTTCATGCGTCTTACTATCTCTCTGGCACCCTTTCTCATTTAACTTATAAATATATAGACGAACTATTTACATATATATACATACATTAAATTGCGCACAGGTTTTTTTATTTGTTAATAATCTCCATGCACAAGTTATTGCTATTTAAAAAAAATATAATATGCATATGAACAAATATTTTAATAATAAGATTAAAATCCTTGATAAAAAATATAAATGATAATTCATCATACTGGTCCAATTTTGATTTTTTAACTTCGACCAGGCCTTGGAGAAGACATTTTTGAAGAAAGAACTAAAATAACACAGAAGTGTACTTTCTAGCTCATCTAGCCTTAAGCGTCATGCCAAGTATTGTCATTACTTAAAACCATTGGATATAAAAAAAAACCCATTAGATATCTTCTAAGAAACAATTTCGACATTTAAACGAAATCTTTTACTAATGATACTGGGAAGATCCATAACTAATTTACAGTTTTTGTAATCAAACCCAAGTAAGAAATGACCACCACAAAGGAACATAAATAGAACCATACACATAGTACATGCATGCAGGTTGTCAGATACCATCTCGCATATTAAAATCACATCAGGAAGAAATGACCTAATGTGTTCCTCTCCTAGTTATGAGTTTTGCTACAATATCCAAAATCAAAGTTGTGGAACATATTTTATTAGAATCGTTGGTAATCCATGCAATTAGTGTCTCCTCCATGAGAGTCTTGAACATTAAAACTAAATATTAAATAAACGACACTGCTAATTTTTAGTGTTTGGTACAGGTTGGCTATCACTGTACAACACAGTTTAACCATGGAAGTATTATATGTCAATATTATACTTCCATGGTTTAACATAGAACCCTATGGGAAAAACAGAGAACTATTTTTGTCAAAAAACACTGTCAAACATCCAAATATACTATCCACATTGATCTGTGTCCACACTTTTATAGTTTTAAGATAAAACGAAAAACGCAGAAAGGGAGAAAAATCAATATTTAAGGACAATTAATATTAAGGAGTTGATTTCCAATTAAGTTATCTTAACATATTTGTTGGTCGTATATGGCTGATCTATTTCCGCTAACATTTTCTTCAAATCTATAATACTTTTCAATAGTCAAAAATCAAGTTTACAGTTTATTTATTTAATGACAATTAGTCGCATCTGGGACTTACATGAATAATACAGTCTCTTGGTCACAGGTTGTTAATTCCTTCATTTTTTTTTTAAATTCAAAGACTAATTGGTAGTTTTATTTACAAACAACAACATTAGTTTATTAAAATGCTTATTGTATTTCGATACTATGCGAATAAAAGTCTTTGATGTGTTCATCAAAAGGCACATTTTGTTTTATGGTGTATAACAGGAGTGATTTATATTGTACAGTGTGCAAATGATTACTTGTACATATATACATTTTTTTTTTTTACTGAAAACCAAGTTATAATACTGTCTTTTTTTTTTGTCCACATATCCCTATATAAAATGTACAATCTAAGTTACAGTTATGCGTTCATTTATTACGAGGAATTGTTAACAATATCAAAATTTCGTGTGTATATAAATATGAAATAAATATATGTATGCTCTTTTCGGTTCCTTTCTGTTCTTTTTGGTCCTTTTCGGTCCTTTTCTGTTCTTTTCTGTAAATCGTCGCTCTTTTCTGTAAATCGTTGGACCGTCTCCAAAATATTGAGAAATAAAGTATAGGACATGCATATTAGATTGCACATTGCTAGAACACAATGAAATATCCGTACCAATGTTAAAATCGTAATACAAATAGACAGGAAATACGAAAAAAGTCCAAAAAGCTTTGCATAACAAATATATGCTCGAAACGTATACATATTTATAAAGGTGCATATCACGTATGTTTACATCATTGTTATTTTCTGACCTGAAGAATTCTCATAAAACTTATCTGGTGCATATATCTCCTCTACAAAGTTATATTCGTATTTAGCAGTCTGTGCCAAAAAAAAAAAGAACAACCACTTATAAAGTTACTATCTTACTTATACTCCGAGTTTGTATCAACTATGAAATATGTATAGATGACCTGCTCGTTATTGCCTTATTGAAAAATATCACTGAAAAGTATGTTAGTGTGGTCGACACGTTGCTAAATGCTGTATATCATATATGACAGAAAAGCAACATGAAATTTCATGAAAAGTATGCAGTTAAATGGTTACAAAATGTTGATTATAGCTACTCAAATGTTCCTAAACCGCATTTTTCTTCACCAGCAGACTTTACTATATAGATATAAGAAGATGTGGTAAGAGTGCCAATGAGACAACTCTCCATCCAAGTCAAAATATATAAAAGTAAAATATTATAGGTCAAAGTACGGACTTCAACACGGAGCCTTGGCTCACACCGAACAGCAAGCTATAAAGAGCCCCAAAAATTACTAGTGTAAAACAATTCAAACGGGAAAACCAACGGTCTAATCTATATAAAAAACGAGGTACGAGAAACACTTATGAACCACATCAACAAACGACAACTACTGAACATCAGATTCCTGACTTAGGACAGGTGCAAACAATTGCAGCGGGTTTAAACGTTTTAATGGTACCAAACATTCACCCTTATCTGAAATAACAGTGTAACATCACAACATAGAAAGACACACTATAAAATATCAATTGAAATGGCTTTATTCAATCAAAAGACATATTAACACCAGTGAACATACACTGAACAAATAAATTTGATCTATGATACAATGTAAATACAAAATAAATAAACTAAGGGAAGAATAATTAAAGTAACATGTTATACCGCTGTGAAATGTTAAACAATTTAAGAAAAACAATATGCTTGAACAAAAATATCAGCCATTTGCAATTACTTTAAACACAGGTAAATGAAAATAATTTTGTTGTTAGGTATACGTGTATAGTTCAAATGGAGAAAGGAAATATTTTTACAAAATAAATAACTTTGATGTTCATAGTACGAAGAAGCGAAAATTTAAAGTTATACCAAACACTTATCAAAGCTGGTATATAGACCAGATATAACCCTGAATAAGTAAACATTCAATAACAAAAAAGCATAACAATTAGTATCAACAGGTCAAATAAACAAGAAAGTACGATTTGAGAGTACTCGCAGTTACTGACAGCTAGTTAAAAGCCAAACACAATTAATAATAAAAAATCATAGCTATATACAGTAAGATTACTAAGTGTACGCACACTCGGTGGAGGAAAGGAGATTTTAACCCAAGATAAATTCCACTTCAATGGGCTTTATTTTTCGGAATTTTAGCAATTTCTGCTTATTATCGCGTGCATAGCGGAGAATTTGATCTCGCTGAGGATAGCATCCATGGCGTACTCAAATCCGTAATTGATTGAAATTATAAAACCCAACCCGAAATAATCCGATTGAGTTCACTAAAAAGATCAGAAATCATCCAGCATTTGCATATTTAGTTTAAGAGACCCTTAAGTATCAAGAAAATAAACAGATCATACCCTAAATTATCCGAATTTAACTTAGCATAAATCGAATAAAATTTACTTAGACGAACATGTGACAAAAGGGAATTTGCATAGAATTACAATACACGTACCCAAAATCTGACATTCTGACAAAAAGGCTACCCAAAATCTGCTTTCAAGACCATTGCAGACCCGAAAGACCAATGCCAACCCAAATTTCTTGAAACTCAAAAAAATGCCCAGAATTTGCCTCACATAAACTGAAGTTATCCCCCAACCCTCCCAGTTCACCCGAGAAGACAGCCATCACTCGTAACCAACCTAGGTTTACACATACATACCTAGACCTGACAGCAAAATAAAGCGTAATTAAACAATGATCTATTATTAATGCTTTCGTTCGATATAGGTGACTCGCGGCTTAACGTCAGCCCGAGAGCAAATATTTCATGTTTACGACAACAAATAAACCATATAAAAGCAAATCATTTCATAAGTGTAAACCTCATATAATCTACAGAAAATGGTTTAAATACAAGAAATTCTTACCTTGTTTATTTTATTTGTCCTTTCTCTCCGCTTCAGTGGTACCCCATTCCCGGTAGCGATGATACACAGTGTTCAATCAGCTGTGGTGAGGCATTCTTTAAAAAACAGCTATAACCTGTCAGCAACGGATTTTGTTGTTCAAAATACAATTATGTCTTAAAATTTAACCATCTTATTGGTTTTATGTATTATTATATAATAACTTATAGAACGGAATACAAAAGGACATGGGAGAGTGACAACGATCTAATGTGTACATTGTATTTGTTGTGAATTTAGAATTTGTCTAGTCGATGAGGTCCAGCAGGAAACACTTTATTGTGTAAGTAGTGTAGATGTAGAATATTATGTATGACGCTTCACTGATAGTAATACTAGTATAATATTCACGTTTACAATATCCGCTTTATGAAGCTTGACTGCCTTGAATAAACCATGATCCTTTCAAAATTCTAAAAGAGGAGTGCACAGGTAAGAGAAGAAATTTAAAAAAAAATCCTTATAAATACTGGATACACATACATATTTTGTTTAAATCTCGTCTCGTACCAGTGAGTTAGTGCACAAGACAACCATTGCTATTTAGACACAAATACGTAAGTTTTCATTAATATTGGTTGTTTGTTTGTGATTGTTTATTGTTTTATCCTGCATTCAGCGAACAATTGTACCTATAACAGGTATACAAATAAATTATTGCTTTATTTGTACGTTTAAAGTCTTCTGGTACTCCGCTTCCATATTGAGCAAACAGTAATGCTAATATTTCTTTTGCGTGTCAGTTCATTTTGGGGTCCTCTTCGCGGTCTGCGTTTAAACTATGTCGATTTCTTTGAAAAATCAGAGACAACTATTTGGATTGAAATAACTAAACCTTTAAGTACCGGGTGTAAAATAAAAGATAAAAACAATATATTCACATTGTCAGACATATATAATGTATTTGTACGCGCTTTTCTTCCTGTTTCTAAAGCTCGTACAAATAAATTTTATATTTCCGACAATGTACATAGATATTAAAATATAAATTTTTATTTCAATTTTATTTAATTTGTTGGAAAACGCAATCTGAGTTTAATTCAGATCTATCGTTAATAGACCAGTTTCACATAAGCGACTCATCAACCCTGATCTCGAAATCATATGCGCGTTTTAGTTTAAATCCCGCGATAATTATAACTCGAATAATTCAAGCCCTTTCCGTGTCCGATTATCTCCCACACGAGGGCTTGAACTCCTTATGATCATTGGCCGCGTCGCCTGCTCTCTGTGAGAGAGAGCCAATCGGTGGCGATCAGGATAATGAGTCTGCGCAACTGTCTTGTAATTGTCTTACCAATCACGTGTGTTCAATTAACACAAATCCGATAATAATTAATTAACCTCAATTAACATCAGTTTACATCATTTAACATCAATTAACATCCGGAACTCCTCCTTCTTTAGCTGCCAACTTAAATAAAAATTCCCGTATTGCATAGCGGTGTGAATTTTCCGGTTGACGGTCTTTATCGAGGAAGACGTTCAGGCGTTAATGTAGCCTTCGTAGATCAGCGGAATATAACGACTGAATTATTCGGGTTACGATAATTAACGATATCATACGTGACAGGGGGCTATCCAATTTACCCTTATATTTGACAACACAATTATAACAAGTTGCTTTTTTTTTTTAAAAAGACAATACGTGAACCGTAGAACTTTTTTATCCTAATTATTAATTAACTAAATCAAAAATTAATATCTCAGTGTTTTCATGGCCATGTATGTGCAGGATGATATTTTCTTTTTATTGTAAATCACGACAATTTGAAAGTGGTGTTAAATATAAATTGAGGAGAAAATAAATAGGGAAGGTGTCCATGGGACACAGATGATGCACCCGCTTGCATATCATATAAAGTTATAAAGGGACATAACTAAAGAACGGTAAAAGTGACACTACTCAAATTTGTAGTTGATCTGACTTTTGTGGTATTATGTATTATGTATAAGTCTTTCAACATTTGGTTGAGGCAAACTTCAGTTATAGAACGGAATCTTTTACGTTTGTATAGGGGCATAACTCTAGAACAGTAAACGTGACACCACCAAAATTTCAACTTGATCTGTGATTTGGAGGTAATAAACATTGTGTATAAGTCTCATAATATTTTGTTGAGGAAAACTAAAGTTATAGAACGGAAACGAAAAATTCAGCAATTTTTCATTTGAAAAGGGGCATAACTCTAGAACAGATAAAGTGACGCCACCAAAATTCAAACGTAATCTGTATTTTGTGGTAATAAGCATTATTTATAAGTTTCATAACATTTGGTAGAGGCAAATTATAGTAAGAGCAATTCAAAAATTCATAAAATTAATCTAAGACATAATTAATAAGGCATTGCGAACTGGTCAGAAAGGAGAAATTAATGTTCTTTACCGACCAATCATCAATAAGTGTAACTCTCTAACGAGACGCATTGAGAGATTGCTTGGTTTAATTATAAAACCATTATTGAAGAGGTTTAACTTTTACATTCGAATAGTTTTATAAAAAGACCATAAACCCACTTATTCATGGTATGGTATCAATATTTCTGACCTGACACTACGTACTTTTTTTTGCTTAATTCTTTAGAATTTAATATGCAATGTTTCGGGTTCTTTCGGGAGTATTCCCAGGTAAACCCTCATCAGAGGCCGACCTTTATGTATTTATTTCATATCTAATATCATAGATAGATGTTTGTCTGTTTCATAACAGTTTTTTTTTAAATTTATTAACTACACGTGCATATAGGTCTACGTTGTAGCTAGTCTTTTTACAGACTGAAGAAACTGACCAAGTTGATCAGCACTTTTGTTTAATTAATGAATAGACTTATTGTCTTTATTTTTATCACTAATTACTTCAACATAAGTCTACACGGGATATAGTAAAGATAGTATTTATCAATGTCATATTGTTGAATTCAGGGTATACTGGCGTGTTTGTTTTATCATCTATATGATAATATACAAAAGTCTCCATGTTTAGCATTTGAAGAAATATGTGTAGGTACCCTGCCGGGTAGAAACATGGACATATAAGAATTCGTCGGTTATCTCAGATACGTGATCTATTGAAATAAATCGGTGTCATGTCTTTATTACAACTGTTTCACAGTATACACTATATTATAAAGCCTCCTGTGGAGGGGTTCTTCGACTTAATGATTAATTATCATGTCGCTAATATTCTTATTGTTTTTGAAACCCATATCTGGTTTAGATTTAAATATTTGTTTGGCAATCGGATCTTTCCGAATTATATACCAGAACTTTTTTATAATCTTTTTAAGATATTCAGCATTCTAATGATACGTTGTAATGAACATATTTCTGCCTGTTATTTTATTTTATTCTTATATTGTTTCTTCCGAAGTTTTAACTGTCTATCTTCGTGACGAAATTTTTGTGCAAAATTTGACTGACAATTTATTTCGTGTATCCCCGTCTAGATAATTTATCTATAAACAGTTTAATACGTTTATTAAATTCGTCCTTATTGCGGTGAACCGTTTTCCTTTAAACAATACAACATATAAGAATTTCATAGTATGAGTATTTATTTCAAACGTGAATTTCAGCAGGTTATGTTTCTGATTTGCTATTTCAAATAGTTGTTTAATTTGCTCACTGCTTCCATTAAATATAATAAAGCCCTCATCTCTCATTCGTTTATGAAATTTAATATTATCTTTGTATGGATATTGTTCTATAATATTATTTATATGGTCAAATATAGCAATATCAGATATTTCCGGGGAAGCAACTCCGCCCATTGAAACGCCAACAATTTGTTTATATGCATTTTCATTAAAAGTAAACTCATTTTTTGTCAGTAAAATACTGAGAATATCAAGTAGACTTTCTGTAGATGGTCTTTTAATATCATATTCTTGATTTACATGGTCTGTAAGCGTATTTTCTATAGCCGTTTTAATTTCATTGAAATTAAGATTAGTATATAACGATGTTATATCATAGGAAACAAGTAAATCACTCTGTTCCGTGTGAGTATTTTCTATGTATCTGATAAAATCGCTAGTATCTGATAGATATGTATCTTGTGTCTTCACCAGTGGAAGAAGAAAATAATCTAGGTATTTTCCAATATTTAGTAGTGGTCCCGAGCATTGGCTAATAATCGGTCGACCTGGTACATGTACTTTTTCTTTATTCATACATTTATTTTGGTACATTTCTAATGTTTCCGTACTAAGTTTGTGAATCTTAGGAAGGAAGTAGGCTTTTGGAGTTTTAAATGTTTTACCTTCTTCTCGTAAGAATTTGAAAGACATTTCGTCTATTTCATCATTTTCTTCCATACGGTATACCATTTTATTGACTATTTTTCTGGTGTTTTCTATGTCAATATTTATTATTTTAGTATAGTGAATGCCGTCATTTAATTGGGATTCGCCTTCAATAAGATAACACGTTTATTCTGTATTACAGTTGTGTTATTTTTATCGGCTTTATGAATACATATAGTATTGTCGATTTTTAATTTCTGTATGCATTCACGTTCCGATTTAGACATATTGTATTTAATCTTCGGCATATATTTTGATAGTTCGTGTTTTGTGTAGAAAATGTATTTTTCTATTGAATTATCGCCAATGATTGGAACTTGAAAGTTAGACTTAATTTTGAAAGGGTGGTTTTTAGTTGCTATGCGTACATTAGTACCGAAATAATATTCCAGTCGCAACGACCTCTCAAATGATTGAAAATCTTTTATCAATTGTCTGTGGTTACATTTGTTTGTAGGAACAAATTTTAAACCTTTTGCTATAACTTTAAATTCAGTTTCAGTTATATCTCTTTTAGATAAGTTAAGGACGAACTCTTTATGAAAGTTTAGGTCCCGTTTCTTATTTTCAATAGCAAGATTGTGTTTAAATCTTATATGCTTATTCTTTGTTTTATTTCTTTTCTTGTTTTTATAATATCTTCTAGTATGACCCATGATTATCAATGGTGTCAGTGATCAATGGCAGAATTGCGCTTTGTTGAAATAAAGGTCATTATTAGAGCCTTATGTAAATTGAATAATAGATGATAATTATTACGGCAACCAATCGAATTCTTCGATTTGGGAATATAGGCGTAGCCACTGGTAGATAGGCATACACTTCTTATTTCTGTATTGGTGTTATTATTTATATTCCCTTAGGAATATTAACTAGTGACTTCTTTTAATTTTCACTGCCATGTATTTCATTTGTATTTATTAAAACACTAATTGTAAGCTTTCTCAATGAGATACACTGATGAATGATTTATTGTTTGTTTCTTGATGTCCAGTGGCACATATTTCATGTATCTTTAGGACGATGATAATGAGATGACATAATTTCGTCTGCTAGTATAATAGCATAACTTCCGTTGATATCATGATGTATGATTGATTGTTGTTTGTATAACGTCCAGTGGCACATATTTCATGTATGTTTAGGACGATGATAATGTGATGACATAAGTTCGTCTACTAGTATAATAGTATAACTTCCGTTGATATAATGATGTATGATTGATTGTTGTTAGTTTAATGTCCAGTAGCATATATTACATGTTGGTTTAGGACACTGCTATTGTGATCACTTGAGGGTGTTTGCTAGTATTATAGTACATACTTTCCTTTTATGTTAACTTGTTATCAATTTCGATGTTACCTTCTAAGGTTTGACATGATATAGCGATGAAAGATGGTTGTTTGCTAATATAATAGTATAACTTCCATACTCCATTGACAAACATATTCATTTAATATGTGTTTGATTCAAGGGTTTGACATGATATAACGATGAAGCATGGTTGTTTGCTAGTATAATAGTATAACTTCCATAATTCATTGACAATCATAGTTGTAGTTTTTTGTTTGTTTTTTGGTTAGTTGTTCATGTTCCTTCTAGGGTTTTACATGATATAACGATGAAACATGGTTGCTTGCTAGTTTAATAGTATAACTTCCATATTTCATTGATAATCAATATTTAAGTACTTGATCAGATGACTCTCATTAATCAATGATAAACAAAATTGAGTTGTGAAAACATATAATTATGAACTGTATAGTATTAATACATGTATATACATAGTTTAGAAGTTCACAACAAGGTATGTTTATTCACTAGTGTTAGCGCCTTTTTATAAGGTCCTTGAACATACTCAGCAGGTCATTGTTTTTAGATTCATTGTCTCTTTGTTTTCTAGATCTGTTTTTGGGAGTCTTATCCCGTCTTTCGTTCCTGGAGTATGGGGTTCTTCTTTCGTCCCTTTCTCTGGTTGGCCCTCTAGGGCTCTCTTTGTCAGAACGGGATTTGTGTCTCATGTCCGTAATGAACTTTCTCAACTTTAATGTGTACTCTTCATTAATATTGTTGGCCTCTTTGGCTAGTTTAGTCCTAGCCTCTCCACTTGGTGGGCTGTTGATAACAAAGAACGATATTCCTGTGTTTAACACGGTACTGATGGTGGAATTTAGTTCTTGCACGCGGGTACCTAGTATATTAAGCACCGACTGATATGCCTGTTCTTTGGCCTCTATCAGACATTTATCCATTGGCTCTTTCAGAGCTTCAAAGTTTTCTTTGTTGCCATAGTTAGGCCTAAATGAAATGTTCAGACACAAAAAAATTGTCACTCTCTCTGTTAAATTTCATTCTGTGAATCAGTGTCAGGAGCGGAAATCTGGTATCATTCAGTTTCCTGACTTCTGAAATAGTGTCATCAATAATTTCCAAATCACTTCTGGCATTTTGACCACATGGAGGCATTTCATCATCCATCAAGTCTAGGCTATCAGTATCAATATCGATGTCTACTTTAATGTCCATAATTATTGCATATGTAACAGATAAATACCATGCATCCCTATTTATGGGGGCATATCACCTGATTAGTGGTGACAGGATCATAAATTAAATATCACACTATTCATTTGTGTTTTATATTGTCCTGTATTGTGTGACAATATTATTGTCATTATTGTCACCTCCCAATTCGATGAAACGGGATTATTATCATTTAATTAATTATTTAATAAAAAATATGATTCAACATCATTTTTAGATGTACATATTATTTTCCTGTATGTTCTATACATAGGTTTTATTTTTGTATTATATTATTTTATTTTATATATTTTATATTTATGTCACTTCATTGTGTATACATAGATATTAGTTATTCACTTAACTTATATATCAGATTTCTGTTATTTACATAACATGGTATATGTATATTGTATAGGATGTACAATATTATAAACATATAGAAGGATGCATACTATTGCATTGTGCATATAGTATAGTGTCGTACGTAGTTTCTCGATCAGAAATACGTCGTACCATAGCATAAATAAGGATAAAAAATTCTATAATTAAATAGAACCTGATTCAACGGGTGAGATCACAACTAGTGAAATATTCACCGTATCAAATAGTTTTATAAAAAGACCATAAACCCACTTATTCATGGTATGGTATCAATATTTCTGACCTGACACTACGTACTTTTTATTGCTTAATTCTTTAGAATTTAATATGCAATGTTTCGGGTTCTTTCGGGAGTATTCCCAGGTAATTTTCCCGCTTTTCTTCCTGTTTCTAAAGCTCGTACAAATAAATTTTATATTTCCGACAATGTACATAGATATTAAAATATAAATTTTTATTTCAATTTTATTTAATTTGTTGGAAAACACAATCTGAGTTTAATTCAGATCTATCGTTAATAGACCAGTTTCACATAAGCGACTCATCAACCCTGATCTCGAAATCATATGCGCGTTTTAGTTTAAATCCCGCGATAATTATAACTCGAATAATTCAAGCCCTTTCCGTGTCCGATTATCTCCCACACGAGGGCTTGAACTCCTTATGATCATTGGCCGCGTCGCCTGCTCTCTGTGAGAGAGAGCCAATCGGTGGCGATCAGGATAATGAGTCTGCGCAACTGTCTTGTAATTGTCTTACCAATCACGTGTGTTCAATTAACACAAATCCGATAATAATTAATTAACCTCAATTAACATCAGTTTACATCATTTAACATCAATTAACATCCGGAACTCCTCCTTCCTTACCTGCCAACTTAAATAAAAATTCCCGTATTGCATAGCGGTGTGAATTTTCCGGTTGACGGTCTTTATCGAGGAAGACGTTCAGGCGTTAATGTAGCCTTCGTAGATCAGCGGAATATAACGACTGAATTATTCGGGTTACGATAATTAACGATATCATACGTGACAGGGGGCTATCCAATTTACCCTTATATTTGACAACACAATTATAACAAGTTGCTTTTTTTTTTTTAAAAGACAATACGTGAACCGTAGAACTTTTTTATCCTAATTATTAATTAACTAAATCAAAAATTAATATCTCAGTGTTTTCATGGCCATGTATGTGCAGGATGATATTTTCTTTTTATTGTAAATCACGACAATTTGAAAGTGGTGTTAAATATAAATTGAGGAGAAAATAAATAGGGAAGGTGTCCATGGGACACAGATGATGCACCCGCTTGCATATCATATAAAGTTATAAAGGGACATAACTAAAGAACGGTAAAAGTGACACTACTCAAATTTGTAGTTGATCTGACTTTTGTGGTATTATGTATTATGTATAAGTCTCACAACATTTGGTTGAGGCAAACTTCAGTTATAGAACGGAATATTTTACGTTTGTATAGGGGCATAACTCTAGAACAGTAAACGTGACACCACCAAAATTCCAACTTGATCTGTGATTTGGGGGTAATAAACATTGTGTATAAGTCTCATAATATTTTGTTGAGGAAAACTAAAGTTATAGAACGGAAACGAAAAATTCAGCAATTTTTCATTTGAAAAGGGGCATAACTCTAGAACAGATAAAGTGACGCCACCAAAATTCAAACGTAATCTGTATTTTGTGGTAATAAGCATTATTTATAAGTTTCATAACATTTGGTAGAGGCAAATTATAGTAAGAGCAATTCAAAAATTCATAAAATTAATCTAAGACATAATTAATAAGGCATTGCGAACTGGTCAGAAAGGAGAAATTAATGTTCTTTACCGACCAATCATCAATAAGTGTAACTCTCTAACGAGACGCATTGAGAAATTGCTTGGTTTAATTATAAAACCATTATTGAAGAGGTTTAACTTTTACATTCGAGATACAAAAGATTTCATTAATAAAATTGAGTCACACGAGGTCAAAAAAGCATGTAAACGCAACAAAAATATTAAAGATTACATTGCGAGGTAGTAGTTGTGAGACTTTTGAACAGGGACCCATGCTTAAACAAGTTTAAGCAATAAAACCTGAAACACTGTTAATATTCTGAATTATAGGCAACAACCATTAGTTAGCAAAAAACGGTTTAAAGTCTTGAGATTTATTACGTATGTTGGTTGAAGGAACCGCATACATAATTATTTTTAATTTTAAAACACTTAAATTATTTAAATCATAATTTCATCAATTAAGATATATTTATTAAAAGAATGTTGGTCTCAGTATATATGTATTTTCAATCTTAATTCTTATATTGATATATAATTGCTTAAACAAATACCCGAATGTAGGATAAAATTCGCCCTTTTTCTAACTTTACCATGTTTACAGAATGCATTGAGTACTTACATGTATGCTTATTCAGTGTAAAAATCTAGAGTTAATTGTTTTGTGTATTTGATTTTTTTTCTTTTGCATAACATATTTTTGAAGACCTCGTGGAAGATTAACATGCAATTGTTAAATCTATTTCCTTAATTAAAAAATTATATAATATATTTTTATCATCAAGACTAAGATTATTTCCGTGAATTATTAACGAACAGTCTTTATTTTATTTGTTTTATTTATAATTTTCATTTTTTGAAACGGACATTTTTGTATATCTGATTTCTCAAAATGACAAGTGAGCATAAAATGTATTGTTACAAATCAACAAATTCCAAAAGCCCACTATAATTCATTAGATAGAAACCGCTGCATCATTAATATCTCTCTTTTAATATCTAGACGCAGATGTTCGATACCATTGGTCGTTAAATCTTGACCATTTAACTTTCACGTGTTTATCAAACGGTGCAACTGCTCGTGCAACTGTAACCTTTGCTCAAGTAAACACTTACGATGCATAAATGTAGCTTTAACATACATGTTTGAAAGTGATCTATAGATACATTTAGTTTATTTCAAATATAAGACAAATGAATAAGCGATTTGTGAAATGTTCTTTATTGTCACGTTTTAAATATCTTAGATACCCCCGTATGGTGGTGCTCTTAATTGTAGGAGGCTAATACAGATAAGATGAATAAGTGTTCCGAATGAAGAATAATTTAGCTTCCGAATATTCCTCAATAGACTATATTTCTAACTAATTGATATGCGTGAACACTCAGGGGTTCACCCTGAGGGTTCACGCAATAAATACCGATAATACACATCTCTCTCTCTTAACATGCTCTTGGTGTGTGCTGGAGGCAGGTAAACAGATGATACCAGTACACAGTATGTTTGTCACGGCGAACGTAGCTATTATGCATTGTACATGTACAGGGATTTTAAACGTGTAGAAAAATATGCGCATTAGATTTTTGTAACAAATGTTGTAGTTTTTTTCAATATTAATTTTGTTTATACAGCTGTCATTACTTATATTGATTAATCAGCATGCGTTCATGTATACATTTACTTCCTCATAACATATTGTATTTCAACGCTCTAACATTTTGAGTGTTTTTAAGAACAGGTAATGCAATTATATATTCTTTAGACTTCAAGCCATTGTTCCACAACTAAATTGTCTATTCTTCTTACCAGTACACTTGGTACAATCAAAAACCTGATAATAAAATGTTCAAATAAGGCCTTCGAAAATAGTGGAATTAATTACTTTTGGAGTGTCAAGAACTCGTTGGAAGTACTTGATAAATTGCATGCATATATTGGTGATTTTGAATCTGTTCAAAGTTTTGATTTTTCTACCCTATATACCACATTGCCTCACATTCTCATTAAGAAAAAATTCACACACCTAATTAAATGGGCATTTAAAAAGTCAGAATGTGAATATATATGTTCAAACTCTTTTAGGTCATTTTTTAGTAGCAATAAACAAAAAAACTATGTCAATTGGACATGCTTTGATACTATATATGCCCTTGAATTTTTACTAGATAACATTTTTGTTCGCTTTGGAGATTCCGTATATCGTCAGGTTATCGGAATTCCAATGGGGACTAACTGTGCACCACTTATTGCGGACCTTTTTTTGTATTGCTATGAGTTACAATTTATGACAAAAATCAGTAAAGACCCATCGAAAAAACATCTGATACACAAATTTAATAATACTTTTAGATATTTGGATGATATTTTGGCTCTCAATAATGACGACTTCAGTATGTATACTAAAGAAATTTATCCTGTTGAACTTACTTTAAATAAATCTAATACTAACAATGACCACTGCCCTTTCCTCGATCTTGATATCTATATCATTAACGGAAAGCTTAATACTAAAATATATGATAAAAGAGATGATTTTTCATTTCCTATCGTTAATTATCCATTTTTAGATGGTGACGTTCCCTTGTCACCATCTAACGGTGTTTATATATCTCAACTTGTACGATTCGCTCGTGTATGTAACAATGTTTTAGATTTTAACGAGAGAAATTTATGTATTACTGCAAAATTATTACACCAGGGTTTTCGATATCACAAACTAGTCAAAACATTTACTAAATTTTATCATCGGTATAAGGACATCATTCGTAAATATAGCTCAACATGCAGACTTCTTATACGTACAGGTATTTCACATCCAATTTTTTATGGAAATATTCTTTATAAAGCACAAAAATGTCAGTATTCACCTCTGAAACTAACAAAACCTTTAAATAGACTTATTAAGAAGGGATATAGTTACGATACTGTTGTCAGGTCATTAAAGATTGCATATTTTGGCGTTAATATTGATTCACTTATAGGGTCTTTGCATCGGCACTAAACACATTTATTTAAAAACCAGTTGTTGGCATGACACGGGTTATGTTCTTCTCTTATATGTTATGATGGTATGATACTAAACCCCTAACGGGAAGGATTGTGCCTGATATTCATATGATGAAGACATAATCTTTCAATCAGTTTAATTGAAGTCTGGAGCTGGCATGTCAGTTAACTGCTAGTAGTCTGTTGTTATTTATGTATTATTGTCATTTTGTTTATTTTCTTTGGACACATCTTCTGACATCAGACTCGGACTTCTCTTGAACTGAATTTTAATGTGCGTATTGTTATGCGTTTACTTTTCTACATTGGCTAGAGGTATAGGGGGAGGGTTGAGATCTCATAAACATGTTTAACCCCGCCGCATTTTTGCGCCTGTCCCAAGTCAGGAGCCTCTAGCCTTTGTTAGTCTTGTATTATTTTTAATTTTAGTTTCGTGTGTACAATTTGGAGTTTAGTATGGCGTTCATTATCACTGAACTAGTATATATATTTGTTTAGGGGCCAGCTGAAGGACGCCTCCGGGTGCGGGAATTTCTCGCTGCATTGAAGACCTGTTGGTGACCTTCTGCTGTTGTCTGTTCTATGGTCGGGTTGTTGTCTCTTTGACACATTCCCCATTTCCATTCTCAATTTTATTTAGAACATGTATTTGGTTTCATAATTAGAAAATGTGGACATATCCTTCTGACGAAGTACTAGTAAAATCCTTGTTATGTAACAATTGTCTGTTTACTTTAATATTCTGATTAATAATGAATGAATTTACAATAAGATATCATTATCAGTAATTGAATATCCTGCTTTACCATAAAATAAGATCAAATTGGTGAATGACCCCCTCCTAAATTATTAAAATATATCTTGTTGCATTAACCGTAATATCTCAGGGTAAATTAGGTACATGTATCTTATAAAGAAACCGGTTTTAAACTTTTAACATCTGTATTAGGGGATGACCATTTGATTTTCGGAGGGGGGGGGGGGGGGGGGGTATTTTTAGAAAATGAATATCCTGTCCTAGTAAGAGCTGATAATTTAGCTGATAATTTTGCCGACGGCAAGATGAAAAAGAAAAATCTGCATCACAAAATGCAGGAAATAATTGTGTACAAAAGTTAAATAAATTTTCGCGCAGCAGAAAAAAAAAGAAATAGAATGCGTAGCAACTTAAATCGTGATTGACAGTATAATATTCCCAGGTAGCAACAGATGACGATGAATATTCAATCCGAAAAAATCCTTCTGGCTTCCGTCAGAATATCAAATGGTCGTCTCCTTTTCAGCAACTGTATGTAGAAAAGGGTACGTTTTTATCAATTGTCACCTGGTGAGATTGTACAAGGTACAACTAGGATTACACATGGCTAAGGTGTTAATTGACTTCTTAATTTATCAGTGACCTAATATGAAGTGACCCCAGCTTATTTTTCTAATTTATTCTTCCCGCTAAGTAAACGACCTCAGCGGGAATCCAAGCATTTCTTCGTGACAATTAAAGGTACAAAGTCAGGCGGCATATTAGATCGTCTATTACTAAAATCTACAACACAACAGTAGTCCTTTTAAAAATCTTTTAATGTGTCATTGTTAATAAAGTTGTGTCGTCAATATATATTTTGATTCAAATGATGCTCGTGTACATATAAACGCAAACACTTAATCAGGTGATTGTTTTTCCAGGTCTGCATGGTCACTGCTTACATCAACCGTAAGCCCCCAGTCGATGAATTCTCGGGAATTATCGCGTGATTTCACAGTTTGGCTAATTAGGTTAGACATGCGCAGTTAAATGTGAAACTGGTGTATTATGTTTTGAGAAACGCCTTTACGATAAATGGCATCCAAGATAAGGGAAACATGATTTCAAAGCTATTTTTACTATGAATGCTGTAGTGTATCAACATTCTTTATATAAATAAGTCTAAATCGAAAACAAACGTTCAAACCTATGATTGCGTTGGATAAAAACCGCAATTTTTATACGTGTGCATGCAAAACAAATTTCTTGGTAGAGGGGTCTAAATACAGCACAAACAACATTTTCCAAAAGACCAAAAAAAGTGAAAAGTATATTTAAACAAAACGCACTTGACTAACAGGTCGAACAACGGATGTTCTTTTAAAACCCTGCTGACTGCCGTTGGCGATTGCCAAATAAACGGATCACAAGATGTAACAAAATGAATCTTTATTATTAATTAAATACCAAACAGAAAACAATAAACTTGCGGAAAAGATGGTATACCACAAACATGAGGTGCAAAAATTTGTACACCATATCCGGATTTCGACAATTAATGTCTCTTCAGTGATGTTAGGGATCGAAACGGTATTTGGAAGGCCATATAATTAATCTCAATTTAGGATGGACTCTTGAATTTTGAAGAGTCGAAATAGGATGAACGGATCATATAAACCCGAAGGCAAATATAATACAAGCCCAAACGAAAAAATATAAATAAATATATATATATATCCTTCCCCCACTTACTATATAGCTGCATTTTGTAACATTTTATAACCAAAATATTGACTATTTCTTTCATTTTATTTTTAATGTCAAAATTCATAACATGATGTGTGTAATAACAATGAAAGTAAAACCCAAAGTTTTATTTTTTTCTTTAATTTTTTTTTTTAGAATAGCTTATCAAAGAGAGTGAAAATTCCTAATGATTGAAATATTGCAGTTAACTCCATATTAAGAACTCAAAATATAATTCATTATATTTTATAAAAGGTAGAGCAATTTAACAAAGTTAATTTATAACTGTTAAAACAACAACACTGGTATTACCTTCTTTTGTTTATTTAATCATTTCAGATAAATTCGTACTTCGCCCTAGTACAATTTCTTCTCGCCTCTATACGTTTTTACTTATCGTTTTATATGAACTATGTATTATTGTAATGTTGTCATGGGCCGCGTGCAAGGGTGCTGCTATTTAATTGGAAATAAAACATAGCTTTAAAATACAACCTAGCATAATCGTTATCTGCCTGCAATCAAAATACTGGAATCGCTATGACAAATTCATGTCATATAATACTTTATTGAAAACATTTTACGCCCATACGGGCCAATGGTTTACAAACATACATGTATATATAACAAACAATGAACATAAACAATACATATAAATCTTACAATTATGATGTTTTGTGTGTGTGTGTGTTTTTGTATCTCTATATATATATGTAATTACACAGTTTGAAATATTTTTAAGGACTCCCTGTCCTTAGTGTCATTTTTTAAAACGGAGCCTAATTTGTTGGTATCCTGTTTTGTTTCAGGATTAAGAATTTGTTTTAATTTATCCATATTGTTTGAGCTTATATTAGATTGATTTTCAATAAAAAGTTCTTTTTTTAATTGTTCATTAATTTTACATTTAAAAAAAATGGAATTCGTCATCTAAACACCATAATGTGTACAAATTCTTAAATATCTAGGATATTTTCTGTATCTACCAGTTTCTATTAATAAACTGTGGTCGCTAATTCGAAATTTACAAATTAATTGTCTATGTTCAAAGTTTTGGGAAAGTAGGTATGTTTCAAAGCGATAACCTTTTTTATTTTTTTTTTAAGTTGGAGTTTACCTTTTTCTTGTAAATGTGATATTGTATTAAGAGTTTTCCAAATTTCGTTTGTATATTAACTTATTATTTTTCTTTTATTATTATTATCCGTCTTTTGATTATCAATTACTAAATCAGTTTGATTTCTTACATAATCAACATAAGAATACCATGAATAAATGCCAGAGTTATGTAGAGATTTGTCTAAATCAAGTGTTACACTTAGTAGGGGCTACACTGTTTCTTCCCTTAAAAGTATATCATGAAAAAGAAGAGTTTGTCTTTTATGAAGCAATCAATGGGATAGCTGCCCAATTCTGATCGAACAGCGATATTACATGAGCATTTTTTTACTCCTAAAGTTAGCTTATCAAACTTATTTAATACTTTATCAGGGGGACTTTTGTCAATGAAATTAAGAGCGTCCACTTTTTTATTGTTTTTATCTCCTCTAATTGAAGCTTTATAAAAGGATAAGTATGTTATCCATATACCATATTTCACTGTTGTAAGTTAATATTGGTCTAACTAGTGAATTAAATAAATGATTTGATAAAGTCAAAGGTGTTTGATAAATTGAATTACAATATGTTTTTATAGAATTCATGACTTTCATAGATTTTTTGGCTGATTCTTGTGCAGAATGAATAAGATTTCCATTCTGACTAATGATATTACCAAGAAATTTAAACTTTTGCATTTACTCTAATTTCTCACCATTATAATCAAAAGAATGGTTAAGATGTTTCCTATTATTACTTGTACTTAAAATCATAGTTTTAGTTTTTTACAATTTACTGTTATCTGCCATCTATCACAGTATTGGGATAAAGGGTTTAAACTTGACTGAAGACCCTCTTTAGTGTCAGACATTATCAATATATCATCTGCAAACAAGAGGCTTCCAGTATTTGTGTGCACTATTTTCAAGGGAACACATTCATTTTGTTTTAAAAATTTCAGGAAGATCATTAAGAAAAATATCGAACAAGGGGACTTAAAAAGGTGGGACTTAAAGAGTCCCCTTGTTTTACCCCTCTAGTTACTTCAAACCAGTTAATGAGTTTATCGTTCATTTTAATTGAAGATTTTGTAGTGGAATATATATTTTTAATTACTCGATACATTTTACTGCCAATACCTTGAGATACTATTTTATATAATAAAGCAGTTCTCCAAATAGAGTCAAATGCTTTGCGTAAGTCAACAAAGCATAGTGTTTTCTTTTTTGCATTTAAATATTTATCAATTAAAGTCTTAAATATAAATAGACTATATGTTCTTCTTATGTTAGGAAGAAATCCAAATTGTTCCTTACTAAATTTGTTTTCCATATATGTTGTGTTGGCTAGAAACTTAGGGTGTGGAAATATACTAAGGCAAATGCGTATTCCAGAGAAAGTTTATTAATCTTTATTATATCCAGTGAACACAGTAAACACAGTGATATATTCTAATAAAGTTCAATACATCATAACGTTCCATATTTAATTCCTCGATACGAATACGTTCCATACAAATACGTCATACTCTAAATACGGTAAATACGATTTACTGAAAAGAAAACAGAAAAATACTGTCATTCGCTTGATTAATAAAAGTTCAAAACATGCAAAATACATGTTATCCAGAGAACAATAAACAAATGTATAAATACCAAAAATTGTAAACATCTTGTTTTACCCAGTGAAAATACATAAAAACAATATTAACCACAAATCAATGAAACATCATTGACACAAAAATCTAATTATCGATTCGCACTTTACAACCCGTGAAATATCTATTTATAGAAATACAACATGCGTCTGAGAGGACTTTGACAATTATATTCACTGAATAAAGTTCTTAAATTATACAATACAACTCAGACAAGTTACGGAAGGTTTATACAATAATTTCAATACAAAAAACTCACCAAATTAGAAATATTTCCACAAAATTTCGACACAGATTTTGTCAAGTTATTGGCGTCATTTTCATTCGGAACTCTCTAATAATCACTGTACATGAATAGTGAATCGACAAAAAATATGTTTATGAAATTGACATTACATATGTAATTATTCTGTTATTCAAAACTGAACTAAATATTTTTGGCAATTCCATTTATAAGAGATATTCATATAAACGATGTTGCTAAAATCGTTTAATATAACGAAAGGAGTGGGTTCGGTGAGGCCCCAATATTGGCCTTGATTGTAGATACACTGTCAAGTAAAGTATTAACTTTTCGAGCTGCAATCGACGAGGACAGTCTACACTGTCGCTTTCTTTGCTAACGCTGGTGAGACTTGAATTTCAACCTATATATAGTTTTATTATGTGTAGTAAGCCGGATGTTACTTTTGAATAGTTTTTTTTGTATTTGGAGGTTTTAGCCAGAGATAATTTGTGCCATGAGGTCCTAAGCTGGAGGCACGTGTTGTTGAAATTTATTATATGTCATAGTTGTGTGTTTGCCTTTGCCTTTGACTCTTGATTGTTATTTTCAATTTTAATTAGAAATTTAGGGCCGAGGTATTCTCGATTTCTTTTTTTTTCTATAAAATGTGGGCAAGTGGCTGCCAAATCAAAACAAATCAAATCAAAAGCTTTATTTAAAGTCGGCATGTCACAAAACAATAACATAAGCTCTGAGCTTTTATAACCGACAAATACATACATTTACACAATAAACATACACAATACTGATATTGAAACATAAATGACATAAAACATATATTTCATGCACAGTTAGGCAAGGCTGAACTAATTTAAATACTACACATTATATGCATGCATGAGCACTAAAGCTAAACGTAGCATTAAAGCCTGATCGAAGTTAATTTTATCTGAAATTACTACATGTATGACGAAGGGTTTTTGTCATTTGTGCAATTAATCGAATTTTGTGTAACATAATAATGTTTTTTTTCTCAGGTGTTCAGAGTTTCCAATATGGGATTGTCGGCAAAAGTAAGTATGAATACAATTAAATAGTCTACAGAATATTGAATTTCTAATGATCTTATTGTAGACTGCTAAAACGTTTTTCACGGAGACAGGGATCTCCATGACCTGTTTTATGATAGCGCACCGCCATTGTTAAATAACTGCATGCGCTATAATTGAAAGGTGGTGTCAAAATTTAATTTCGTTTCGCTAGCCGCCGCCATTTTTGTTAGCAGTTATAATCAAACCAGGTTTAATCCACCATTTTCTACATAAGGAAATGCCTGTACCAAGTCAGGAATATGACAGTTGTTTTCCATTCGTTTGATGTCTTTTTGAGCTTTTGATTTTGCCATTTGATAAGGGACTTTCCGTTTTGAATTTTCCTTGGAGTTTGGTATTTTTCGTTATTTTACTTTTTGCATGTAATTGCGCAACCCTTATTGTATTATAATCCAAAGGGTCCTCCTGATTACAATTTCAAAGCCCTGAGGGATATCCGGCTAATTATCGCTAATCACTTGTACAGGTAGATCGACACACTTGACATTAGAATATTGCAAAGTGCTCTCGTCCAATGAAAGTGTAGAATTTGGTGTTCCTTAATTGTGAATAATGAATGTAAATCATGTTCTTAGTAAGGGATTATCCTTTTGTTTAGGCCTATTTACAGTTCAAAACAAAGAATTTCTTTTAAATGAGTTACAACTGCCTGAAGCACATTTTTAAGGATTATTGATCGAAAGTTGAATTTTGAAACAAACAAAAATGATCAGAATCAGTTTGAAGTTTACTTGTGCAGTACAATTGATACCGTTTGTGTTATTATGTGAATATTTAGAACTTTCAAAGTACCAAAAAAAAAATAATATCAAAAACAAAAACAAAAACAAAAACAAAAACAAAAACTTTTAAAAATAAAACTTAAAAATATAAACTAAATCTTTAGCTACATGTATTACGCTTATCAAAACTCAGATTACTGTATTCGCAGTTAGTAAGAATAGTCATTTCCGAAATACCGGTACATACGTTTGGATTTCATATAAAAAGCAATTTCTTTCAACATTTAAATTTTAATTAAGTAGTATTTAATGTAAAGAGCTGGAATGAAATTGGCTGTGGAATACAATTTAGTCGTAACTCTGATTTTGAATTTATTAAATTGAACTGTAAATAAACAAAAAGATAATTTCTCACTAAAATATTACATATTTTACACTCATACTCACAATTAGGAAACTTATGCAATTTCTACAATTTCATTGTAACGTTGTGTCATCTAATGTCTAAACACAATTTATTAAAATTTCCCAAATCAAAAGTAAGTCCTTACATCACTAAGACCAATACATGAATGAAATGCCTAAAAGGGAAGTCATCCATTAATTATAACCTAAACATTGCACTGACAATGAAACAAATTCTTGAATAAAACCAATTTAGAGTTGAGCCTTGAGCACTTTACAATATTCTAAGTTTGTAAGAGAATGATAATCCCTTTCATCATGATAAGTACTCGCTAACGCTCGTACTTAATCACGAAGAAAGGGATTATCATTCTCTTACATATACGGAGAACACTTGGTCATGATAGACGTTTCATTGCTTTATTTAATTGTAAACGTTTCAGCAAATGATAATGAAAATTTAGGTAAAAAAAAATGAATTTGAAATCCAATTACGAAGAAAAAAGTTGAAGTCGAACACGTGCTTTTATTGACTTCGGCAATCAGCTCCCCCATTTTTTTAACGATTTCAAAATAAGACGTAAAAACAGAACATAATTTCATGCCTATAATAACACGAGTACAACAGTTATCCATAATATTGAATCTCCGGGAGAACTTGTGAACAAGACAACCTGACAAATGAAAAACATAACAAAAAACATCTATCATAAACTTCTGTAAAATTTGTCAGTTAAAACATTTTCCCGATGTTTAACAGAGTATAATTGGTTGTACATTATTATGTTTAATGTATCATAATATAATAAAACTTTATTCAAAAGTAATATAGCTCTTGGAATATACATTTTTACATTAAATTTTAAATGCATCAGTGTAATATTAATAGCAATAATTATACAAAATACACATATGGCGGAGAATGACAAATTCATATGATAAATGAGGAATACAACTACATATTACGGATTTTTTTAGATATTGAACAACAATTTACCTAAATTATAAAGTTCTTTCACATTGTGAACTGTTACCAACTGAACAAGTTTAAAAGTGGATGGTTTTTGCCAATAATATATCTTAATATAATTGTTTTCTTTCATCACTATACCAATTACATTCTAAAATAATATGGTATTCATCTTCAACAATATTGTTATTGCACATAGTACATAACCTATTTTCTCTATCTACATTGTAATATCTGCCTGTCTCTATATTGACAGAGTTACGATATTTACATATAAAAGGTTTATATATTTGATTAACAGGTCTATCTAAATAAAATTGCAATGTATCTGTGTCATATATATATATAATATACTTTTCACTTTTTTGGTCTTTTGGAAAATGTTGTTTGTGCTGTATTTAGACCCCTCTACCAAGAAATTTGTTTTACATGTACACGTATAAAAATTGCGGTTTTTATCCAACGCAATCAAAGGTTTGAACGTTGTTTTCAATTTAGACTTGTTTATATTTTTTCGTTTGGGCTTGTATTATATTTTCCTTCGGGTTTATATGATCCGTTCATCCTATTTCGACTCTTTAAAATTCAAGAGTCTATCCTAAATTGAGGTAAATTATATGGCCTTCCAAATACCGTTTCGATCCCTAACATCACTGAAGAGACATTAATTGTCGAAATCCGGATATGGTGTACAAATATTTGCACCTCATGTTTGCGGTATACCATCTTCTCCGAAAGTTTATTGTTTTCTCTATGGTATTAAATTAATAATTAAGATCCATGTTACATTTCGTGATCAATTTATTTGGCAATCGTCGATGGCAGTCAGCAGGGTTAAAGAACATCAGTTGTTCGACCTGTTAGTCAAATGCGATTTGTTATAATATACTTTTCACTTTTTTGGTATTTTGGAAAATGTTGTTTGTGCTGTATTAAGACCTCTCTACCAAGAAATTTGTTTTACATGCACACGTATAAAAATTGCGGTTTTTATCCAACGCAATCATAGGTTTGAACGTTGTTTTCAATTTAGACTTGTTTATATTTTTTCGTCTGGGCTTGTATTATATTTTCCTTCGGGTTTATATGATCCGTTCATCCTATTTCGACTCTTTAAAATTCAAGAGTCTATCCTTTAATGAGGTAAATTATATGGCCTTCCAAATACAGTTTCGATCCCTAACATCACTGAAGAGACATTAATTGTCAAAATCCGGATATGGTGTACAAATTTTTGCATCTCATGTTTGCGGTTTACTATCTTCTCCGAAAGTTTATTGTTTTCTGTTTGGTATTAAATTAATAATTAAGATCCATGTTACATCTCGTGATCAATTTAATTGGCAATCGTCGATGGCAGTCAACAGGGTTTAAGAACATCAGTTGTTCGACCTGTTAGTCAAATGCGATTTGTTAAAATATACTTTTCACTTTTTTGGTCTTTTGGAAAATGTTGTTTGTGCTGTATTTAGACCCCTCTACCAAGAAATTAGTTTTACATGCACACGTATAAAAACTGCGGTTTTTATCCAACGCAATCATAGGTTTGAACGTTGTTTTCAATTTAGACTTGTTTATATTTTTTCGTTTGGGCTTGTATTATATTTTCCTTCGGGTTTATATGATCCGTTCATCCTATTTCGACTCTTTAAAATTCAAGAGTCTATTCTAAATTGAGGTAAATTATATGGCCTTCCAAATACCGTTTCGATCCCTAACATCACTGAAGAGACATTAATTGTCGAAATCCGGATATGGTGTACAAATGTTTGAACCTCATGTTTGCGGTATACCATCTTCTCCGAAAGTTTATTGTTTTCTGTATGGTATTAAATTAATAATTAAGATCCATGTTACATCTCGTGATCAATTTATTTGGCAATCGTCGATGGCAGTCAGCAGGGTTTAAGAACATCAGTTGTTCGAGATGTTAGTCAAATACGATTTGTTAAAATATTTTTAAAACTGACGAGGAAAGGTAACACCCGGCCACCGAAAGCTTTATTATTGTGAAGCCTAGGTGGTCGTGTGGTCTAGCGCGTCGGATACAGTGCAGGCGATTTGGTGTCACGATATCTCAGTAGCATGAGTTCGAATCCCGGCGAGGGAAGAACAAAAAATTTGCGAAAGCAAATTTACAGATCTAACATTGTTGGGCTGATGTTTAGACGAGTTGTATATACAGAATGTACACAGCCATGTATCACCATCACTGCTGGTGATCCGATGGATAAATCTGTTGTAGAGTTGTCACTGGTTCAGACGTACTTATAAATATAGTTATTTCTGTGACTGTATCTTGCATTAATTTGTAGGATCCTTTACAATAGATATTTCAGCTGATCTGTAACAATTCCATCTTCATGCCTTATATATCATGTACCGTATTACGACGCTAGATTAAAACTGACGAGGAAAGGTAACACCCGGCCACCGAAAGCTTTATTATTGTGAAGCCTAGGTGGTCGTGTGGTCTAGCGCGTCGGATACAGTGCAGGCGGTTTGGTGTCACGATATCTCATAGCAAGAGTTCGAATCCCGGCGAGGGAAGAACAAAAAATTTGCGAAAGCAGATTTACAGATCTAACATTGTTGGGCTGATGTTTAGACGAGTTGTATATATATATCGTGTAAGGAAATATGGGACTCTAGAAATTGACTATGAGGGTCGGTTGAAAACAAAAAAATTACGACAAAAGAGATGATTTCAGCTTCCCAACTGTGATCTTTTCATTTTTCAACCAAGAGTTCCAAATGGTGCAGTTGAAATCATCACTTCGTAAATTTTACGGACGCCATCACGAGTTGGTTGACCGTAATGGAACATCCGTTCCACAGATGAGATCGGATATGTTCCTTATGTCGTAACTACAATCCCGTTCCCTTTTCACGAATGTGACCTACCGAATTAGACTATTTACCGGCTTTGTAATAACATGAGCACGACGGGTGCCACATGTGGAGCAGGATCTGCTTACCCTTCCGGAGCACATGAGATCACCCCCAGTTTTTGGTGCATGGGGTTCATGTTGCTGTTGTACCCCTATTTGTGACATTTTTACCTATTGTGTCTGTTTGTTTTGTTCACACATCGTTGTCAATATAATGGAATTTGATGCGACTGTCATACAAGTGAGAGGTTTAGCTAGCTTTAAAACCAGGTTTAATCCACCATTTTCTGCATAAAAAAATGCCTGTACCAAGTCAGGAATATGACAGTTATTATCCATTCGTTTGATGTGTTTGAGCTTTTGATTTTGCCATTTGAATAGGGACTTTCCTTTTTGAATTTTCCTCGAAGTTCAGTATTTTTGTGATTTTACTTTCTTCTTCAAATTTGCAGAAAAGTTTCATCAAACCTTAGATGAGCTCGATAATTTGGAGTTTTGAAATGGGAACCATTTTTCTGTAAGGGAACTTATTAGGGTCCCATATCAATTCTAGACGCCGGGATATTGTACTCATTCTTATGAGATCCTCTTCAAATTTGTATGACGGTTATCACTCAATGTTTTAGATAAGTTAGATGATCAGATAAATGTAAAATGGGGAGACATTTTTTTCACATAAGGTGGACTTTTAAAAACATTATATATTAATTATTGTCCCAGAGATAGAACGTTAATTCTATCATATCCTTTACAAATGTGTATAAAGGTTTTCACTCATAAATACCTAGAATAAATTCGAGAATCAGAATAATCTAAAATGGGGGGATTTTTTTTTTCGAAGTAGGACTTTTAAAAAAATATTCTGACAGATCCTCTTTGAAGGGGGACATTAGCTGTATCAGCATTTCTTGCGTATTTTAGACTAGACACCAACTTATTAAATCTCGTGATGATCTCATTTATTGTTTTGTACATAAATCAGGCCGTTAGTTTTCTCGTTTGAATTTTTTTACATTTGTCATTTCGCGGCCTTTTATAGATTACTGTGCGGTATGGGTTTTGCTCATTGTTGAAGGCTGTACGGTGACCTATAGTTGTTAACTTCTACGTCATTTGGTATCTGGTTAAGAGTTGACTTATTGATAATCATACCACATCTTCTAATTTTAATAATGCCTATAAAATGTGGGTGGTATTGGATTCGGGTTAACGTGGAAATTGAAGTACTTGATGATTTTCCGTAAAGCACGTTACATCATAGAGTAAGAGCAGAGACGGGTCGGATCGTTGTCAAAATAATGTGTAAGGGTTGGTTAACTTGTCTTCCTGCGGACTGTTAAAGTGTGAACTAGCGCGTAAAAAAATCTAGCAAAACCTTGTCGGACTTGTATAAAGTAAAGTGCATATTCATATCATATTAACATGTTTGAAAATGACAGTCAATTATTTTGTCTAATATATATGTAAATTCTAATTGTAGAAGATTGCTGGCAGTTGTGAAGGTACTTACAATGCTTGTATCATCGGACTTTTGGTCTCTGCGACTCTTGTTTATGCACTTAATCTTAAGTTTTATCATTCAATTTCAAAAATACATGGGAATATGAAGAATCTGTCAGATATAATACAACAAACATTCAGTCAGACAGTTTCAAAAAGACTTATATGGACTCAACTATTTCATGACAGAAATTTCACCAACACATTAGAACGATGTTCCTGGCCACCAAAATATTTACGTAAGTTTATAATACATATAGTTCTGTAAAAGAAAAAAAATCTATTGTTCTTATAAACATACTATATGGAAGACTTTTTTTAATATCTTGAAGCATGAAAGAGCATCTTGGTATAATCACTGCATGCAGGACGTCACATTAGTCGACTGTGGGCCAATTGTCAGGCGTTTATTTTGTGCGCTTCCCTCGTTATTAATTCCAGTTTGTCTGAAACGATTTGTTTTGTCTGTATTAAAAAAAACATTTGCGAGCGATCATTATATTCTCATTAATTATTTACGTCATAAGAATGTAAGTTGGATATTTGGCGGCGAGCTTCTCTGTATGGTAACAGCTTTTAATATGAATTGTCAAACAGTTATGATGAGAACAACGAATGACTCATTCTATCGATATCAATGGGTTTTTTTTTTCAACGCAGTCTATTATAGTTTCGATTTCGTTTACTTTGACCTTAATATTAAAGTAAACGTTTTATGAACAGGAAATTTTTAGAAAATGATCTTCTCAATATTTCATGTCAACACAAAAGTGAAACTACTGAGCTGGTGATATCCAAAGGTACGAAACATTCACCAGCAGTGGCATACCTTATTAATAATGAAAATATTGTAGCTGCGAGTCTTATTGAATCTAAAGAATTGTACTTGTTGCTTCCACCTCATAACGAAACTTTCTGTCAAAGCTGATTTATATTTCAGATGGACGAGAAACGTTAAATAGAACTGTTTTTGATTTAGAAGACCTAAATGAAGTTTTCACATTTATGAAAGATGGACATTATAAACCGACAAACTGCACACCCAAGCAGAGAGTTGCAATTATTGTACCTTATAGAGACAGAGAACCGCAGATGAAAATTTTCTTAAATAATGTGATACCTAGGATATACAGACAACAGTTAGAATTTGGTATTTACATTGTAGAGCAAGTAAGTATTGGCATATTGAACAAACTGATGTAACTATATAGTTTGTAGCTGTTAATGACAAAAAATATAATAAAGAAATAGACGCGTCAGTAAAGAATAAAAACATACTGATCATGTTTGATACAAAAGTTTCATATAAAACAATACACAATGTCTGAAATCGTTATAAAGTACCAACATTTCGCTTGTATTCTTGACTAGACGCCATCTGATCAACTATCGACATGACCAACGAAAACTGTCGATGCGGCATGTGACCCCGTTATAACTATAACCAAATGGATAAACAAAAAAATACAAATACACAGGTAAGCAAGTGTAACTGTATAAGGTCAATTATTTTAGTTCTGTTTGCTCTCATTTCTTAAATAAAAAAACAAATTAATTAAATGTAAATAATTTACTCACAACCTGTATAAGACTGATTGTTTTCCTGGTAAAATCAATCAACGAAAGTGGTCTTCCAGCTGCTACCTTTTTTGATTTCGCTTTTTCAACTGACATTCATTTCGATCACTGCTTGGATATGCTTGGATCATGCGCACCACATCTCCAACAAAGGTTAAATCATAAGTCTCATAAATACTGATTCAAATGATGTTAAATTATTGACTTCAGCGATGTTTATTTTGACAAAACTGAACCGAATTGACAGCTAGTAACGATATATTATTTCAGTGTTTTGTTTTTGTAAATGTTTGAAACAAATCAAATAATATTTAAATCGTACCTAGTGCCAGATACATTTTTGTTTCTACTTTATGGTATGGGTAAGATAACGTAATGCATGACATACATGTTTGCATGAGAAAGAGCGAGTAATTGGTTATATTTTATTATAGACATCTGGTGTTCCCTTTAACAGAGGTATGCTGTCAAATATTGGATTTAAAGAAGCCATATTAGATATGAAGTATGACTGTATAGTTATACACGACCTAGACATTTTACCAGAAGACGATAGAAATTTTTATACGTGTGCCGACAATCCTATACATATGGCAGTCAAAGTTCAGCAATTCAAATATAAGTAAGTAAAACATATTATAGCAGATTACCATCTAGTGAAGTCATCTTTTAAAAACTCTTCTTCCTTCTTGAACATCGCCGTATGAGACTTAGTATCGTTTTGTTTCCATAATCGTTGAAAAATAATACCAACTAACGACTAAAAAGTTTGAAATTCCTTCCCAAGGTTATGATACAAGCTAGCCGAGTATATGGGTTTCTGAAATGACCAGATTATCTGATCAAAGGAACACTGACATTCTTCCCAAACTGATGGTAAAAAGTTATTCCTAATTGTACTTAATCATTTTGAATTTTATTTATCTAGGCTAAACTTAATATTTTAAATTGGTACAGTTGTTTCCAAATAAAATGTTAGTACCTTATAATACCAACTGATTGTCGTTAGCAATTTTTACATATTCAAAGAATAAACTGTCAAATCAATCATACAACAATCTATAAATGTAATGGTAATTTTACAGAAAAGAATGGTTTGTTATAAAGATTGTGTATTCTAGGGATTCAGGCGATATAATGAAAAATACTTAAAGTTTAAAAAACAGAGCCTCAAATCTACTCGAATATTATATACAATATTGTTTTACAGTTTGCCATACAAAGGTTTTGCTGGAGGCGTGACTACATTTTCAAAACTTCAATATGAGAAAATAAACGGATTTTCTAACCAGTATTTTGGATGGGGAGGCGAGGACGACGATTTGTTTACAAGGTAAGATAATTGAGAAGAGAAATGCTGATATTTTTTATGATTCTAAAGTGCGTTATATACATACCGGAAATGTTCTAGAGCAAATGAAACAACATGTGAAACATGTATGGTTATTTCCTGTAATTTTGTAGTTAGTTTATCGCATTAATAACATTTAGAAAAAAAATCTGTTTAATTCTATAAAAACCTCTCTATAACGTTTTCGACGGAAGAAACATCAAAGGTAAACCGAGTTGAAAATGTCTGATGAAGTATTCAGTAGAAAAAAATATGGTGCTATAGACCGCTTGTGTCGAGAATGTTACTGAATGAAAAAATCAATACCAATGATTTTCAGATGGTTTAGTCAGTAAATATCCCCAAAAAATTATTTCACTCAACCATGGACTTGCCCTTTCTAATATTGGTTTTTGTCAATCTAAGTTTTGTATTATATAGCCTCATTCAACAAGAACGATGAAAAATAAGTAAGAAAAGATGTATCCCAGTTAACAGCATGCAATTGCAAAAGGTAAGTGTTATTTCTTACTCCTTTTTCTTCTGTTTTGCAGAATGAAGAAAAATAATTACAGTTTGATTCGTCCATTCGAAGAATTTGGACACTGTGGAAGTATCAAACACCAGCAAGCTAATAAAAAGAATGATAGGTTTGTAGACGTTTTACAGTTCACGTACATTGATTGACAAAAGATAAGAAATACAAAAAATATGATACATGTATCAGTATCGGAGAAAATATCTTTATTGATTTAAACTGTTTCGTAATTTACGTTTCATTAACCAGAACTAGTTTTTGCTTTGATGACTATTCATGCGTTGTTAGTGCCATAACTTTTGTGTGAAAAAAGAAAAAGGGAATACATCACGGGGAAATAAAACACATACGTTAAATCCAAAAGGACAACACCATAACAGACATAAAAGACGAATAGACAAATAACTATCCACAAAATATTTCAAAGAAAATTAGAATTTAGCAAAACGAATCCTAGCATAAATCAGATGTTAACTACAGATTTTAACTCGGTTGCTTCGTAAGTGTATAAGTTCTTGTCTCACCGGTGAAACTTTACGTGATAGTCTTGTTTTTAACCGCTAATAAAACGGTCACAAAGCATTACATTATAGCGTATTGGTCAATGTTTATAAATGTAAGTTCTCAAACCCATATACATAACTGAATATGAAGGCTATCATTAACACAGTTTTATTGACAATGTAGTAATGTGGCGTTGAGATAAGACATTTGGTTATATTTTTAGGTTGAAAATACTGAAGTATGCCCATAAAATATGGCAGAGAGATGGACTGAACAATTTAAAGTACAACTTACTGATTAAAAGATTGAAACAGTTATATGTATGGATATACGTAAATATAGATATGCTGAACGTCCGAAAGGTTAAACTTAAATTACTTTTAAAGTAAATCTTTTCATGTACATTTTCAAAAACTCATGCAATTCAAAGATTTATTGGGCTTAAGAATTGCACTGAGACACAGGTCTCTTTTTAATTACTGGGAAAGGTATTTCATATACAGGTAAACAATAAATTAGATTAAAAATGTGTCAACTTTGCATAATTGGTCATATATTAAATATTAGGTTTTTGGTAAATTGATAAAATTGCCATAATTGCATTGTATTGATATAGTAGAATTTATTATGCAATTAGCCAATTGATTTTTGAATAAAGATTTACACATACACTAATGAGATATTTGGTTAATATCTAAGTACATCGTTCAATGTTTACTGCTGCTGTAATGAGAGTACGGCAATATTTCAATTACTGTAAAAAGTCACAGTTCTTTTTGGTGTCCACGTACAAACAATTTGAATTCAAAAACTATTTTGCAAATGAATTCAATACAACAACGTACTGAATGATAAAAACATTATACTAGCATTGCTTAAATAAAAAATAAATGTCCTTTTTACTGGCACGGAGAAATAGAAAGTTCTGCAAGTGTTTTCCTGCTATTTGAGCTTATGTAAATATTTAAATTGTACATATATTGCATATGCATATTCGTAATCGGTTTTGTGCTGCTAGTTTTTTAGTTTTAAAGTTTGCATTCCTTTCACTTTGCCTTTGCTTATCAATTAGATTTTTCTTTATTTATTGTCACAATCATTGGTTTTGCCCTAACGTCCCAATTTATGAGTGTATACTGAGTTATCTTACATTTACTTGATTATGACCTGTAGTTTTTAAAAGTTTACATTGTCAGTATTGTTGTATATGACAGGCTGCTAGGCTTTTCACAACAGTTTTTTTTACAGTTTTCTTTGTCCCATTTATGATACGATTACTTTTTTTCTGATTTGTGATACTTATTTGACGGTGATTATCTCTCGTCTGCGTAAACAATATTCGGATTCATACTTACTGCACGTAACGATACGGGTATTACGAAAAGGAGACGATATCTTGGAATATAACTTCACCATCGCAGATTATCGGTGTACACTACCAGTATTACATTTTGTAATCATATCTCAAACAAAATTTCCAGTAACCCACCTAAATATGTTCCAAAATATTCATTTCGAATAATTGACAGTTCAGAAGGGACTAACTGTGTATCTCTAATGGCAGATCTATCCCATTACTGTTATGAAACAGAATGTATGACAAAACTTTACAAAGACATAAACGAAACACCATTTAATAGATATTTCAATCATATCTGGATATGTTTAGACAATATGTTCACTGTAAACAATTCAGATAAAAAATTATATACCCATGAAATTTAAGAACCTCGACTCATTCCTACTAAATCAAACATTCATATTGAACGAAGCTCTTTTTACCTCCGTCAAAATGGCAACAGCAGGTCTATAGTAACAGTTTGTCTCCGTCCATCCAAAAAGACCGATGGTATAAAAATGTCCGTCCTTGTTTCCTTGGCTGCTATACTATATCTTTACATATTAAGGTACTTAAAACCTTTTCATAGAAATAATAATTGTTATGCTAAATAGTTTGATCTATTCAAACATTATCATCCCTTTGCATTATCAATAAAAAGACTTTATTCAAGTCAAATTGAACGTAGTTTTGAAATCATCTAATATTGTTTAAAGCAGGGATATATGTATTCATAATTCATTTGTAAAAACTTGACTTAATTATATCACAATGATAGAGATTTATTTAAAAGAATTCCACCAGGAATTTAATAAATTGTTTAATTCGTCTCAATCTTTTTATGTTGATAATATTTATGAAGCTAACAAGTTTCGGAATCGTCATTCAATTATTTTTCATTTGCGTTTTACACTTTTTGATTGAGGTTATAATGAAACTTTTGTTATTAAATCAATGAGTCTGATATTTTTATTTAAAAATCCTTTTGCTTAATATATTCAAAAGTCAATTTGCTAAATTGAATTTATATTTTAAAGTTATGATAAAATGTTATTGTTTTTCTGCACTGTTCTCTGGGCATTGCTCAAGATTATGTCTTCCTGTACTATTGATGTATGTGTGTATTTTCTATGAAATACAACAACCGTTACTAGAGTGTAGTTTGTCCATGATTTCCTATCAACGGGTAAAGTATTGTGTTTGATACGGTATAATGTTCTTTGAAATGTCTTCCCTGTTTCAATTGCACGTTCTTTTTATGGATCGTCTGTTAGTTCACTGGTTGAAGTTAAAAAGTTTGATATCTAACTAAATAGTTCAACCTCGCAACATATTCCTTTGCATGTCATAAGTCCAGAACCTGGTCAGGGGCTGCTTGTCTCGCATGATACTGTTTTTGTTGTTGTTTAGTTACACTGTCCAATGTTATTGGATAACTCAGCGCTCGCAAACATGTTTAACCCCGCTTCTCCCTGTATATGACTGTCCCCAATAAAAATAACACGAACAATTTATACAGATAGCAGCTATAGGCCAGTTTGTTTTGTAAATGAACATCTGTAATACTTTGATCTTTTAGTGTTATTAGCTTTAATAAATCCGTTTATTATTCTGGTTTTAATTGTTCCACATTTGGTATAAGAATTCCATATCCCCTCCGAATCTATAAAATGTTTAGGTATCTAGTGTAAAGTCAGCACCAATTATAAACTTTAAAACTCCTACTAGAGGTTTCCCGATTTGCTACGTATCAGATACAGGTGGTACGTAACTCAACCGTTTGTGTTGTTTTGAGGGTATCATTTAATGCATGAGATTATTTTATTCATCATGATAAGATTAAAGAAATCAAGTTGCATATCAGCAAAATCTAGCTTAACTTTTTTAACTTTTTATTTGATAGCGATTTCACCGTTAATAGAATACTTTGTTTGTGATTTTATATAAAATTATCTAGTTAGTGCACAAGTGCGTGAATCAAACAGACCTGACACGAACTGAGTTGAGATGGCCTTTAAATTCTAAATATAGATCTACGTTTTTTATTGTTTAATGTATTGTTTTTGTTTTGTTTACATATAAAAAATATTAGAAGTATATTTTCCTATATTGAACAGAATTATGAATAATAAAAATATTTTCTATGATCGATCGAATTTCTTAAAAACGTGTTACTGATGGTGGTTATATGTCAAAACTGTGTTAATTTTTCAATATAGTTCTTGCATGATTTTGAAATAAGTTAATATTATTTAAGTAATAGATTTTGACAATGACAAGTTTTTTTCTTGAAAAGATAAGAATGCTGGGATTTCATATTGAGTGAGAAAAGGGCACCCTGCTAATGTTTTTTTTTATCAACAACTGAAAATATTTTTTTTTAGAAATGCATTCTAAAAAGTAAACTAAAAATATTGAAAATAAATATTAACGACTCTATTGCCGATGAAAAAACCCCTCCAATATATAGAATTGTTGAAATGAAAATGAACGAGAAAAATTGTCATATAATTATAGTAAATTACACTGACACTCTTCTTGAAAGAGTTTACAGGCGAATCTTTTAACTAAATTATTTATTATAATTTGACCATTTCTTCGTACTTTTATTATTGGTGAAATCTCTAATACATTGTAATATAAAAATAAGGAGATGTAGTATTTTTTTCCCAATGAGACAACTATCCACCAAAGTTCAAATGAAGTGGATGTTAGCAATCATAGGCAACCGTACGTCCTTCAACAATAAGAAAATCCCTATACCATATAGTAAAAAGCCCTAACATGAAAACTATGAAACTTTTCAATTGAGGAAACTAACGGCCTAATTTATAACAAAACAGTTTACGAAAAACAAATATGACAGAAATGAACCAACTACAACCGCTAAACTACAGTCTCCCTGACTTTGCAAAGACAGGCACATAAAGAATGTGGCGGGGTTAAAAACATTTGAAGATGCCAACCTTCCCCTAACCTGTGACAGTGGTGTAAAAGTACAACATAAGAACAAGCTATAAAAATCAGTTGAAAAGAGCTTAACACATCAGATTAATGCAAAGGAGAAAAACCTCTAACGCAAACACAAACCGAAAGTGGTGGACGATAAATACGACGATTTTGTCTTTAAATGCCGAAAAACATATGAAGGTAAAGAGAATAAATATTGTAAAATGTGAACTACGAAAATGTGAAGATTTAATACTGATTATTAATAAACATTGTTGATCACCTATATGGAAATGTATTAATTTGTATACATTTTAAATATATTTTTTGAGTAATTTGGAGAAATCTGTACTGCGAAGTTTTATTTCATCATTAATACATTATTACTGAGGTTAAATTTGTTTGTTGAAGTGGCTCCTATGTTTTTATGTTTTCTAAAAGCCTAACCAAAAAAATTCACACAATTTATTCTATATTGTATCAATCATATAACGGGCGAAAATCAGATAGATTAAAATGAGCTTTATATTTTAGCTTCTTTTTGCCTCTGCAATTTCAGGGGAAATACATTTAAATTATAATCCGTACGTGCAACGATTACTTGTAACGGTTGCTTGAATGCATAATCGAATACACACAATAGTGTTTGCTATAAATACGACAATTATCCAAGCTAAATTAATACCTAGTTGCAGCTAAAAATCCTCAAAATACTTTTGATTATTATTCATAAAACATACGTTGACATTAAGTATATTCGTCAAGTATTTCCGAAAGGTCAAAGACGGCTCCCAGTTCGTACTACGCTTGGTACGGTAGCAAATCGGGAACTTCTACTTTGATTGTCTCTTTGTGTCATTTAACTTTTCATAAAAAATATTAAAAAATTATATATGATGATGTTGTTTTCGACTGCTTGTAATAGAACATTACGGGGTTATTACTTCAAGAGGGCAGAGCTCCATAAAATATATTACTGTTATTTGTTTGTTTTATAGAAAGGTAAACAAAAAGGAGTTATAAATGAAGTTGACTGACTTCAGAAAAAACAATGTGGCAACATAAACAATTAAATTTCTTTAACAGCATTACATATATACCAGTTATTAGTTTTTATACGCCCGTCAATTTTTGACTGGACGTATTATGGTATACAAATGTCCGGTGTCCGTCCGTCCGTCCGTCCGTCCGTCCGTCTGTCCGTCTGTCCGGCGTAAACATGTCGCACCGTAACATCAGAACGACTTATCCAAATTTCATGAAACTTTAAATAGTTGTTTCTCATGATGATCAAACAATCTGTATACTTTTTGAAGAAAATGAAATTACAACTTTTTCAGTTACGGGACTTTGTAACTAAAACAGGGGTGTGTTTTTTTTTTTTACATGTCGCGCCGTATCTCAAAAATAATTTATGATTATTGCTTAAAACTTTACACACTTCTTAGTTATATTAATCTTAAGATCTGTATACTTTTTGGCGATGATTCAAAATTTTATTTTAGAGATATAGAGTATTTTGTTAAAAAAGGGGGAGGGGTTTTTCACATGTCACGCCATATCTCAAAAACAGTTTATGATTATTGCTTAAAACTTTACACAATTCTTAGTTATATTAATCTTAAGATCTGTATACTTTTTGGTGATGATTCAAAATTTTATTTTTGAGTTATTGAGTATTTTGTAAAAAAAGGGGGAGGGGTTTTTCACATGTCGCGCCGTATCTCAAAAACGATTTATGATTATTGCTTAAAATTTTACACACTTCTTAGTTATATTAATCTTAAGATCTGTACACTTTTTGGTTTTGATTCAAAATTTTATTTTAGAGATATTGAGTATTTTGTAAAAAAAAAAGGGGGCTTTTCGCATGTCAGACCGTATGTCAGAAACTATTTATGATTATTGCATAAAAATTCACACATAAGACGACAGGCGTATCATGCGCTCATGGCGCAGCTGTTTATTATAATAGAAAAACAAAGGATATGGGATGTCCATCCATGACACAAAATCTGTACATGCACAGCAAAAAAACACACAAATGTTGTTTATATTTATGTTTGATTGTATTTCAGAGCCTTGATATCAAGTTAAACATATGATTCTTCAGATTCCAAGGAATTAACGTTTTCACTTTGGATGGCAACACTAGCAAATAAAGAGAAAGACACAGAAACAGACTTGTGACATGAATGCTAATTATAAAAGAACCTACTTTTGTTATATTTAAATATGATCAAAGGAGATATTTGCAATAAAGTAGTACACGTTTTTAACTACACTTGTGTGTCTAGCATTTAAGCAGCATATTCAATTTGAAAATATAAATGTTTTTCTACAATTTTAACTGTATCTTATTCGCTTTGATATCTTTCAATTTCTTTATCGTTTATTAGATCTGATATGTTTAGTGAATAATAATGTATTAGTGAAAGGGTAATGTGGACTGGAGATACATTCCAGTAAATCGCAATAGAGATGATACAGGAACTAGAATTCTTTCATGTTATTTATAAGACATTCTTTGAAAAAATGGAGTATGCTGGAAAATGGACAACAGAGCCTCGTTCCTTAATGGCATAATGTTCAGGTAAAAACACTGTGCATATATTAGAGTTCATTTTGTCTTGAAATAAGGATGAGTTCTTGTAAACTTACAAATACCAAATTTATTTAGCTGGATGTTGTGTATATCAAAAATTAAAAACCAATGAGGCGTAAAAAAACCAGACATAAAAAGAGCAGGTATATTCGTAACCATATTAGTTTGATTACCTCAATTAACTTTGTCAGAAGGACCAGCATGTCTCGTTTGTGACACTTTTGTGGATTTTGTCATGTTTCTAGTTTTTGCACCTGCTACTGGCAGATACTTCTAAATTTTATCAATGTTGTTTGTGCTGTATTTAGACCCCTCTACCAAGAAATTTGTTTTGCATGCACACGTATAAAAATTTCGGTTTTTATCCAACGCAATCGTAGGATTGAACGTTGTGTTCAATTTAGACTTGTCTTTACTATCTATATATATATATATGTAACCAAGTCTAAATTGAAAACAAGGTTCAAACCTATGATTGCGTTGGATAAAAACCGTAATTTTTATACGTGTGCATGCAAAACAAATTTCTTGGTAGAAGGGTCTAAATACAGCAAAAACAACATTTTTCAAAAGACCAAAAAAAGTGAAAAAAGTATATTTTTACAAAATGCATTTGACAAGCAGGTCAAACAACGGATGTTCTTAAACCCTACTGACTGCCATGGCGATTGCCAAATAAATTGATCACCAGATGTAACAAAATGAATCTTAATTATTAATTTAATACCAAACAGAAAACAATAAACTTCCGGAAAAGATGGTATATCGCAAACATGAGGTGGAAAAATTGGTACACGGATTTCGACAATTAATGTCCCTTCAGTGATGTTAGGAATCGAGACTGTATTTGGAAGGCCATATAATTTACCTCAATTTAGGATAGACTCTTGAACTTTGAAGAGTCGAAATAGGATGAACGGATTACATAAACCCGAAGGCAAATATAATACAAGCCCAAACGAAAAAATATAAACAAGTCTAAATTGAAAACAACGTTCAAACCCATGATTGCGTTGAATAAAAACCGCAATTTTTATACGTGTACATGCAAAACCAATATCTTGGTACAGAGGTCTAAATACAACACAAACAACATTTTCCAAAAAAAAAAAAAAGTGAAAAAGTATATATATATATATAAAAGTCTAAATTGAAAACAACGTTCAAACATATGATTGCGTTGGATAAAAACCGCAATTTTTATACGTGTGCATGTAAAACAAATTTCTGGGTAGAGGGGTCTAAATACAGCACAAACATCAATTTTCAAAAGACCAAAACAGTGAAAAAGTCTATTTTAACAAAACGCATTTGACTAACAGGTCGAACAACTGATGTTCTTAAACCCTGCTGACTGCCATTGGCGATTGCCAAATAAATTGATCACCAGATCTAACGAAATGGATCTTAATATTAATTCTATACCAAACAGAAAACAATAAACTTGTGGAAAAGATGGTATACCACAAACATGAGGTGCAAACATTTGTCCACCATATCCGGATTTCGACAATTAATGTCTCTTCAGTGATGTTAGGGATCGAAACGGTATTTGGAAAGCCATATAATTAACCTCAATTTAGGATAGACTCTTGAATTTTAAAGAGTCGAAATAGGATGAACGGATCATATAAACACGAAGGAAAATATAATACAAGCCAAAACGAAAAGATATATAAAAGTCTAAATTGAAAACAACGTTCAAACCTATGATTGCGTTAGATAAAAACCGCAATTTTTATACGTGTGCATGTAAAACAAATTTCTGGGTAGAGGGGTCTAAATACAGCACAAACAACAATTTTCAAAAGACCAAAAAAGTGAAAAAGTCGATTTTAACAAAACGCATTTGACTAACAGGTCGAACAACTGATGTTGTTAAACCCTGCTGACTGCCATTGGCGATTGCCAAATAAATTGATCACCAGATCTAACGAAATGGATCATAATATTAATTCTATACCAAACAGAAAACAATAAACTTGTGGAAAAGATGGTATACCACAAACATGAGGTGCAAACATTTGTACACCATATCCGGATTTCGACAATTAATGTCTCTTCAGTGATGTTAGGGATCGAAACGGTATTTGGAAAGCCATATAATTTGCCTCAATTTAGGATAGACTCTTGAATTTTAAAGAGTCGAAATAGGATGAACGGATCATATAAACCCGAAGGAAAATATAATACAAGCCAAAACGAAAAAGATATATAAAAGTCTAAATTGAAAACAAAGTTCAAACCTATGATTGCGTTGGATAATAACCGCAATTTTTATACGTGTGCATGTAAAACAAATTTCTTGGTAGAGGGGTCTAAATACAGCACAAACAACAATTTCCAAAAGACCAAAAAAAGTGAAAAAGTCGATTTTAACAAAACGCATTTGACTAACAGGTCGAACAACTGATGTTCTTAAACCCTGCTGACTGCCATTGGCGATTGCCAAATAAATTGATCACCAGATCTAACGAAATGGATCTTAATATTAATTCAATACCAAACAGAAAACAATAAACTTGTGGAAAAGATGGTATACCACAAACATGAGGTGCAAAAATTTGTACACCATATCCGGATTTCGACAATTAATGTCTCTTCAGTGATGTTAAGGATCGAAACAGTATTTGGAAAGCCATATAATTTACCTCAATTTAGGATAGACTCTTGAATTTTAAAGAGTCGAAATAGGATGAATGGATCATATAAACCCGAAGGAAAATATAATACAAGCCCAAACGAAAAAATATATAAAATTCTAAATTGAAAACAACGTTCAAACCTATGATTGCGTTGGATAAAAACCGCAATTTTCTTTACATGTGCATGTAAAACAAATTTCTTGGTAGAGGGGTCTAAATACAGCACACACAACAATTTCCAAAAGACCAAAAAAAGTGAAAAAGTCTATTTTAACAAAACGCATTTGACTAACAGGTCGAACAACTGATGTTCTTAAACCCTGCTGACTGCCATTGGCGATTGCCAAATAAATTGATCACCAGATCTAACGAAATGGATCTTAATATTAATTCAATACCAAACAGAAAACAATAAACTTGTGGAAAAGATGGTATACCACAAACATGAGGTGCAAAAATTTGTACAACATATCCGGATTTCGACAATTAATGTCTCTTCAGTGATGTTAGGGATCGAAACGGTATTTGGAAAGCCATATAATTTACCTCAATTTAGGATAGACTCTTGAATTTTAAAGAGTCGAAATAGGATGAACGGATCATATAAACCCGAAGGAAAATCTAATACAAGCCCAAACGAAAAAATATATAAAAGTCTAAATTGAAAACAACGTTCAAACCTATGATTGCGTTGGATAAAAACGCAATTTTTATACGTGTGCATGTAAAACAAATTTCTTGGTAGAGGGGTCTAAATACAGCACAAACAACAATTTCCAAAAGACCAAAAAAAGTGAAAAAGTCTATTTTAACAAAACGCATTTGACTAACAGGTCGAACAACTGATGTTCTTAAACCCGGCTGACTGCCATTGGCGATTGCCAAATAAATTGATCACCAGATCTAACGAAATGGATCTTAATATTACTTCAATACCAAACAGAAAACAATAAACTTGTGGAAAAGATGGCATACCACAAACATGAGGTGCAAAAATTTGTACACCATATCCGGATTTCGACAGTTAATGTCTCTTCAGTGATGTTAGGGATCGAAACAGTATTTGGAAAGCCATATAATTTACCTCAATTCAGGATAGACTCTTGAATATTAAAGAGTCGAAATAGGATGAACGGATCATGTAAACCCGAAGAAAAAAATATAATACAAGCCCAAACGAAAAAAATATATCAAAGTCTAAATTGAAAATAACGTTCAAACCTATGATTGCGTTAGATAAAAACCGCAACTTTTATACGTGTGCATGTAAAACAAATTTCTTGGTAGAGGGGTCTAAATACAGCACAAACATCAATTTCCAAAAGACCAAAAAAAGTGAAAAAGTCTATTTTGACAAAACGCATTTGACTAACAGGTCGAACAACTGATGTTCTTAAACCCTGCTGACTGCCATTGGTGATTGCCAAATAAATTGATCATCAGATCTAACGAAATGGATCTTAATATTAATTCAATACCAAACAGAAAACAATAAACTTGTGGAAAAGATGGTATACCACAAACATGAGGTGCAAAAATTTGTACACCATATCCGGATTTCGACAATTAATGTCTCTTCAGTGATGTTAGGGATCGAAAAGGTATTTGGAAAGCCATATAATTTACCTCAATTTAGGTAGACTTTTGAATTTTAAAGAGTCGAAATAGGATGAACGGATCATATAAACACGAAGGAAAATATAATACAAGCCCAAACGAAAAAATATATAAAAGTCTAAATTGAAAACAACGTTCAAACCTATGATTGCGTTGGATAAAAACCGCAATTTTCATACGTGTGCATGTAAAACAAATTTCTTGGTAGAGGGGTCTAAATACAGCACAAACAACAATTTCCAAAAGACCAAAAAAAGTGAAAAAGTCTATTTTGACAAAACGCATTTGACTAACAGGTCGAACAACTGATGTTCTTAAACCCTGCTGACTGCCATTGGCGATTGCCAAATAAATTGATCACCAGATCTAACGAAATGGATCTTAATATTAATGCAATACCAAACAGAAAACAATACACTTGTAAAAAGGATGGTATACCACAAACATGAGGTGCAAAAATTTGTATACCATATCCGGATTTCGACAATTAATGTCTCTTCAGTGATGTTAGGGATCGAAACGGTATTTGGAAAGCCATATAATTTACCTCAATTCAGGATAGACTCTTGAATTTTAAAGAGTCGAAATAGGATGAACGGATCATATAAACCCGAAGGAAAATCTAATACAAGCCCAAACGAAAAAATATATAAAATTCTAAATTGAAAACAACGTTCAAACCTATGATTGCGTTGGATAAAAACCGCAATTTTCTTTACATGTGCATGTAAAACAAATTTCTTGGTAGAGGGGTCTAAATACAGCACACACAACAATTTCCAAAAGACCAAAAAAAGTGAAAAAGTCTATTTTAACAAAACGCATTTGACTAACAGGTCGAACAACTGATGTTCTTAAACCCTGCTGACTGCCATTGGCGATTGCCAAATAAATTGATCACCAGATCTAACGAAATGGATCTTAATATTAATTCAATACCAAACAGAAAACAATAAACTTGTGGAAAAGATGGTATACCACAAACATGAGGTGCAAAAATTTGTACAACATATCCGGATTTCGACAATTAATGTCTCTTCAGTGATGTTAGGGATCGAAACGGTATTTGGAAAGCCATATAATTTACCTCAATTTAGGATAGACTCTTGAATTTTAAAGAGTCGAAATAGGATGAACGGATCATATAAACCCGAAGGAAAATCTAATACAAGCCCAAACGAAAAAATATATAAAAGTCTAAATTGAAAACAACGTTCAAACCTATGATTGCGTTGGATAAAAACGCAATTTTTATACGTGTGCATGTAAAACAAATTTCTTGGTAGAGGGGTCTAAATACAGCACAAACAACAATTTCCAAAAGACCAAAAAAAGTGAAAAAGTCTATTTTAACAAAACGCATTTGACTAACAGGTCGAACAACTGATGTTCTTAAACCCGGCTGACTGCCATTGGCGATTGCCAAATAAATTGATCACCAGATCTAACGAAATGGATCTTAATATTACTTCAATACCAAACAGAAAACAATAAACTTGTGGAAAAGATGGCATACCACAAACATGAGGTGCAAAAATTTGTACACCATATCCGGATTTCGACAGTTAATGTCTCTTCAGTGATGTTAGGGATCGAAACAGTATTTGGAAAGCCATATAATTTACCTCAATTCAGGATAGACTCTTGAATATTAAAGAGTCGAAATAGGATGAACGGATCATATAAACCCGAAGAAAAAAATATAATACAAGCCCAAACGAAAAAAATATATCAAAGTCTAAATTGAAAATAACGTTCAAACCTATGATTGCGTTAGATAAAAACCGCAACTTTTATACGTGTGCATGTAAAACAAATTTCTTGGTAGAGGGGTCTAAATACAGCACAAACATCAATTTCCAAAAGACCAAAAAAAGTGAAAAAGTCTATTTTCACAAAACGCATTTGACTAACAGGTCGAACAACTGATGTTCTTAAACCCTGCTGACTGCCATTGGTGATTGCCAAATAAATTGATCATCAGATCTAACGAAATGGATCTTAATATTAATTCAATACCAAACAGAAAACAATAAACTTGTGGAAAAGATGGTATACCACAAACATGAGGTGCAAAAATTTGTACACCATATCCGGATTTCGACAATTAATGTCTCTTCAGTGATGTTAGGGATCGAAAAGGTATTTGGAAAGCCATATAATTTACCTCAATTTAGGTAGACTTTTGAATTTTAAAGAGTCGAAATAGGATGAACGGATCATATAAACACGAAGGAAAATATAATACAAGCCCAAACGAAAAAATATATAAAAGTCTAAATTGAAAACAACGTTCAAACCTATGATTGCGTTGGATAAAAACCGCAATTTTCATACGTGTGCATGTAAAACAAATTTCTTGGTAGAGGGGTCTAAATACAGCACAAACAACAATTTCCAAAAGACCAAAAAAAGTGAAAAAGTCTATTTTGACAAAACGCATTTGACTAACAGGTCGAACAACTGATGTTCTTAAACCCTGCTGACTGCCATTGGCGATTGCCAAATAAATTGATCACCAGATCTAACGAAATGGATCTTAATATTAATGCAATACCAAACAGAAAACAATACACTTGTGGAAAGGATGGTATACCACAAACATGAGGTGCAAAAATTTGTATACCATATCCGGATTTCGACAATTAATGTCTCTTCAGTGATGTTAGGGATCGAAACGGTATTTGGAAAGCCATATAATTTACCTCAATTCAGGATAGACTCTTGAATTTTAAAGAGTCGAAATAGGATGAACGGATCATATAAACCCGAAGGAAAATATAATACAAGCCCAAACGAAAAAATATATAAAAGTCTAAATTGAAAACAACGTTCAAACCTATGATTGCGTTGGATAAAAACCGCAATTTTTATACGTGTACATGTGAAACAAATTTCTTGGTAAATGGGGGCCTAAATACAGCACAAACAACAATTTCCAAAAGACCAAAAAAAGTGAAAAAGTCTATTTTAACAAAACGCATTTGACTAACAGGTCGAACTACTGATGTTCTTAAACCCTGCTGACTGCCATTGGCGATTGCCAAATAAATTGATCACCAGATCTAACGAAATGGATCTTAATATTAATTCAATGCCAAACAGAAAACAATATATATAAAATGTCTAAATAATAGCCAACGATATATGTTACGGGGCGATGGATTATATAATTTTGATACAGTACACTACAAAATATAAAATATAATAAGCAAGTGTAAAGGGTACAACATCACAAAAAAAAAGTAAAATCATGAACATATATTAAATATTTCGGATAACTATTATCCTTCATCAGTAAAATGTCAAATGATTCTTATCTTGACATGTGGTAGTCAAACTGAAATAATAATATTGATCGTTATACAAATTATCAAGAATCAATATGCTGGTAAATGCTTTCAACATTGATGTTTGGGAGGAGGAATAAATTCCTGAAAACTGTAAGAGTCCTGTACTGAAACGTGTGTTACAGGAAACAAGTGATGGTAGGGACTCATTCTATGTTATTTCATTAATTCCTTTTGGGGAAACTGTCCTTAACTTTCTTATCCAAAAACTTTCCCGAGCAAGTCCGTCGTCCCTTGACCAACCCTCGTTGTGGTCTATGATAGTGATGGTAAGGTTTTTGAGATCAGCTTTGGCGTGCCAAGGTGATCTCAAATGACGACTTACGGGGAGGTCGGGTTTGCAGGTGTAGTCACTTCGATGATCATTCATGCGTTTGTTGAATGACTGTTCTGTCTCGCCAACATACTGCATGCCACATCGACACTGAAGAAGGTATACAACATTCTGGGTTTTGCAAGTTAAATTGCAATATATAGTGTATACGGACCCAGTGGAGTGGCAAGTAAATGTTTGAGTATTCAGTATTTGTTGGCAAGTCAGACATCGTCTGTTACCACACGACTTGCATCATCCTGCAGTTGGAGAGCTTTTATAAGAGGAGACATCAGCTCTCACAAATAAGTCTCTCAGACTTTTTGGTCTCCCAAAAGCTAAAACAGGAGGTGTGGGAAAGATCTTGGATAATTTTGGGTGTTTGGGAATAATCTGCCAATTGGCACGGATCAAACGGGAAAGATTAGTAAAGGCGGGATTGTATGTAAAACCAAACAGAACTACTTCGCTTCGCCTCTTGCGTTTGTACTGTAATAGGTCATTGCGGCTGTTATTAATAGCACGCGCAAACCTCTTATATATCTCCCATTTCTTATAACCTCGTTTGGTAAAAAAATCCGCAAAGTTCCTGTAACCGTTTAGCGACAGCCTCCTCAGAGGAGCAAATCCTCTTTACTCTGAGAGCTTGACTGTACGGGATACTTTTTGTACAGTTTTTGGGGTGACAGCTTTGGGGAGAAAGGTACTGATGTTTATTTGTAGGGTTACAGTAGAGGTATGTTGATATGACACTGTCCTTTATAGATGTAGTTGTGTCCAAAAAAGAAAGTTTACATTCGGAAATTTCATATGTGAATTTAATTGACTGGTGGGCGTTGTTTGCGTGTTTGATAAAATCATCCAGTTCTTACTGGGATTCCATCCATTTCATGTCAATATCATCGATGAAACGGAACCAAGACAGAGGTTTAGATGAAGATGTTGAAATGATTTTTTTCTCTAATTTGCCCATGAAAATATTGGCGTAAGACGGTGCCATTTTCGTCCCCATCGCTGTCCCGTTTATCTGAAGGTAGTGTTCACCATTGAAGGTGAAATTGTTGCATTTCAGACCCAGAGTAAGCAGCTGGACTAATCATTCGATGGGTGGTTCAAAAATGATGCACGAGTCCATATTTCCTTGCACGATTGTATTCCGTCATCATGAGGTATGTTGGTATACAATGAGGTGACATCCAAAGTGACCAGGAGAGTTTCCGGGGGAAGAGGGTTCATGGATTCCATTTTACGAAGGTAATCTGTGGTGTCTTGAATGTGAGAAGAAAGATTTTCTACATGAGATCTTAAATGGAAGTCTACGAATTCCGAGATTTTCCCAGTCGGGTGGCCGTTTGCGGATACAATGGGTCTACAAAGGTTGTTAATCTTGTGTATTGTGGGACGAAGATACAATCGACCAGGCTTGGCGTTCTCTGGTTTTAAATATATGTAGGGTCATGGTCATGGACAAAATCAAATCGGATGTTGTTCATCTTGCTAACAAGTACTCGTCGTTTTATAACATCTCTTCTGACAAGAAAACAGCAATACGATCGCTGAGAAACCGAGATGATATTGTGATAAAACAAGCAGACAAAGGAAGTGTCGTTGTGATAATGGACAAAGCTAACTACATCGCGGAAGCAGAGCGTCAGCTCTCTGATGAGAGATTTTATAAGAAGCTTGACAATGACCCTACTTCCGAGTTGAGTTCACAAATTATTACGGCGTTACAAACCTTGTACAATGACGGTCACATAGATGAGGATACAATCGGATACTAGTATTTAAAACCAGAGAACGCCAAGCCTGGTCGATTGTATCTTCTGCTCTATAATCTGGTTCTGAAATGCAACAATTTCACCTTAAATGGTGAACATTACCTTCAGATAAACGGGACAGCGATGGGGACGAAAATGGCACCGTCTTACGCCAGTATTTTCATGGGCAAATTAGAGAAACAAATCATTTCAACATCTTTATCTAAACCTCTGTCTCGGTTCCGTTTCATCGATGATGTTGACATGAAATGGATGGAATCCCAACAAAAACTGGATGATTTTATCAAACATGCAAACAACGCCAACCAGTCAATTAAATCACATATAAACATTCCGATTTTAAAATATCTTTCTTGGACACAACTACTTCTATAAAGGACGGTGTCATATCAACATACCTCTACTGTAAACATACAGATAAACATCAGTACCTTTCTCCTCATAGATAAAGGGTTTGTGCGTGCTAACAATATCAATAATGTCTTAGCTTTTGGAAGACCAAAAAGTCTGAGAGACTTATTTGTGAGAGCTAGTGTCTCCTCTAATAAAAGCTCTTCAACTGCAGGATGGTGGAAGTCGTGTGGTAACAGACGATGTCTGACTTGCCAACAAATACTGAATACTCAAACAATTACTTGCCACTCCACTGGGTCCGTATACACTATATATTGCAATTTAACTTGCAAAACCCAGAATGTTGTATACCTTCTTCAGTGTCGATGTGGCATGCAGTATGTTGGCGAGACAGAACAGCCTTTCAACAAACGCTTGAATGGTCATCGAAGTGACTACACCTGCAAACCCGACCTCCCCGTAAGTCGTCATTTGAGATCACCTGGGCACGCCAAAGCTGATCTCAAAAACCTTACCATCACTATCATAGACCACAACAAGGGTTGGTCAAGGGCCGACGGACTTGCTCGACAAAGTTTTTTGATAAGAAAGTTAAGAACAGTTTCCCCAAAGAGCATTAATGAAAACAAATAGAATGAGTCCCTACCATCACTTGTTTCCTGTAACTCAGGCTTCAGTACAGGACTCTTACAGTTTTAAGGAATTTAATCCTCCTCCCAAACATCAATATTGAAAAAAATTACCAGCATATTGATTCTTGATTTAATTTGTATAACGATCAAGATTATTATTTCAGTTTGACTACCACATGTCAAGATAAGAATCATTTGACATTTTACTGATGAAGGATATTAGTTATCCGAAACATTTAACATTTGTTCATGATTTTACTTGTTGTTGGTGATTTTGTATCCTTTTAGACTTCCTTATTATATATATATATAATATTATATTTGCCTTCGGGTTTATATGATCCGTTCATCCTTTTTCGACTCTTCAAAATTCAAGAGTCTATCCTAAATTGAGGTAAATTATATGGCCTTCCAAATACCGTTTCGATTCCTAACATCACTGAAGAGACATTAATTGTCGAAATCCGGATATGGTATACTAATTTTTGCACCTTTTGTTTGCGATATACCATCTTTTCCGCAAGTTTATTGTTTTCTGTTTAGTATTAAATTAATAGTTAAGATCCATTTTGTTACATCTGGGGAACCGTTTATTTGGCAATCGCCAATGGCAGTCAGCAGGGTTTAAGAACATCCGTTGTTCGACCTGCTAGTCAAAGGCGTTTTGTTTAAATATACTTTTTCCTTTTTTTGGGTTTTTGGAAAATGTTGTTTTTGCTGTATTTAGACCCCTCTAACAAGAAATTTGTTTTGCATGCACACGTATAAAAATTGCGGTTTTTATCCAACGCAATCATACGTTTGAACGTTGTTTTCAATTTAGACTTGTTTATATATAGACCCCTCTAACAAGAAATTTGTTTTGCATGCACACGTATAAAAATTGCGGTTTTTATCCAACACAATCATAGGTTTAAACGTTGTTTTCAATTTAGACTTGTTTATATTTTTTCGTTTGGGCTTGTATTATATTTGCCTTCGGGTTTATATGATCCGTTCATCCTATTTTGACTCCTCAAAATTCAAGAGTCTATCCTAAATTGAGGTAAATTATGTGGCCTTCCAATAACCGTTTCGATTCCTAACATCACTGAAGAGACATTAATTGTTGAAATCCGGATATGGTGTACAAAAAATATTTGCACCTTTGTTTGCGGTATACCATCTTCGCCGCAAGTTTATTGTTTTCTGTTTGGTATTAAATTTAAAGTTAAGATCCATTTATTACACCTTGTGATCCGTTTATTTGGCAATCGCCAATGGCAGTCAGCAGGATTTAAGAACATTTGTTGTTCGACCTGTTAGTCAAATGCGTTTTGTTAAAATATACTTTTTCACTTTTTTGGTCTTTTGGAAAATGTTGTTTGTGCTGTATTTAGACCCCTCTAACAAGAAATTTGTTTTGCATGCACACGTATAAAAATTGCGGTTTTTATCCAACGCAATCATAGGTTTGAACGTTGTTTTCAATTTAGACTTGTATATATATTTATATAGAAGTCTATAAAAAGGACCAACCAGCAAATTTACTATGTACCGGATCGTAAAGAATAGATGATACTGTGCAGATAAGGAAAAAATTATATAAGTCTAGAGATTTGCACAACGATACTAATATAAGATGGTATTATACGAAGATGTTGTTAATAAAAATATATATATAGTGTGCATGCCAATAAAACGATATTCTTGACCACTTGACTAACTTCGTCTGGTACACGATGTCTTAAGTATCTGGACTTTTAGAAAACGCTGGTGATGCTACCCCGTTTATGAACCCCCTTCCCGCCAAAAATAAATCATTAATTGTCGTTTGTTGATGTGGTTCATAAGTGTTTCTCGTTTCTCGTTTTTTTAAAGGAGTAGGCTCAGTAAGAGCCCTTTTTGGCCCCAATATATAGCAGTTTTTCAAAATTGTTAAAATGTAAATTTATTAGCTATTTATTGGAAAGAAGAATACTTCTGCTACATAAATATGGGCTGTTTTTGACAATACAATGCACATGTATCGGGTACTAGCATCATTAAGTAATGCTAAATTACTGAAATCTTCGAAATTTTAGCATTTTGGTTAATTTTTAGACGGTTTCCGTCTGAAATGGAAGTGGCCGCATTTGTGTTCATTCTCAATATTTAAATGTAAGTTGTATTTGATGATAATACATAACATATATAAAGGTTGAGAATGAACACGGATGCGGCCACTTTCATTTTTGACAAAAACCATCTGAAAAGTGACATATTATGGCATACTTGATAGATTTTTCATATTTAAGCTGGAATTTGAGCGTCTTTAATGACTAAATCAGTTCAAATCTTTCACTTAAACGAATTGAATCGACTGAAGTAGACACTTAAGTGTTTAAAAAGTGTCCAAAATCTTTCATCAGATGAACCTGAATTTTGAGGCCAAAATCAGCCCTTACTGGACCTACTCCTTTAGAATAGACCGTTGGTTTTCCCGTTTGAATGGTTTTACACTAGTAAGTTTTTGGGGCCCTTTATAGCATGTTGTTCGGTGTGAGCCAAGGCTCCGTGTTGAAGACCGTACCTTAACCTATAATGGTTTACTTTTATAAATTGTGACTTGGATGGAGAGTTGTCTCATTGGCACTCATACCACATCTTCCTATATCTATGTATTAGTAAAAGAATATCAAAAGACAACACAACAAAAAACAAGTAAAGTTAAATTAAATTTCAACTTAAGAAATATATAAATTAGTTGGTAAAAGTACATTTCAAATAGATTTTTAATGTGTAAAAGTTGATACTCAATTGTGTCTGCTTATTCCTCGGGAGCACCTGAGATCAACCCCGGTTTATAGTTGAGTTCGTTTGTGTTGCTCATTCTTTCATTTTCTATGCAATGTTTTTTATACTGTTGTTTGTCTGTTCTTTGTTAATGATTTTTGCCATCGCTTTGTGAGTTTTCGTCGACTTGTTAAATGTCCCTTAAGTAGTTTACACCCCCTTTTTAAAGGATGTGATGCGACAATCAATTGTATTCCAGGTTGTGGTGACATGCCACTTCCTTTTTCGTTTACAAAAAGACTGATATACAGAGTAAACAAAAACTTTCAACATTGAGAAAATAAGGCTCAATTATTCTCTTTCAATTTCAATCATCTTGAAATTATATAGAGCTTACTTATCAAAATAAACTTTCCAGCCAATATTTTTCGCAAGTTTTTTAACGTATTATAAAAAGATAACAACACATTAAGAAATTTGCTTGCTGTGTAACTAATATCTTGGTATATCAATCGGAAAAATTGAAGTCTGTCGGAGAAATATGATTGTGAAAAGTAAAATAACAAAAATACCGAACTCCGAGGAAAATTCTAAACGGAAAGTCCCTAAGCAAATTGCAAAATCAAAAGCTCAAACACATCAAACGAATGGATAACAACTGTCATATTCCTGACTTGATACAGGCATTTCCTTATGTAGAAAATGGTGGATTAAACCTGGTTTTATAGCTAGCTAAACCTCTCACTTGTATGACAGTCTAATAAAATTCCATTATATTGACAACGATGTGTGAACAAAACAAATAAACATAATAGGTAAACATGTCAAAAATAGGGGTACAGGAGTCAACATTGCGTTATAATCTTAATCACTACAAAAACAAGCAAATATGTCAACAAAGACGAACAAAAAGACATATAGACAAAGCACATTAGCAAAAACGAAAGACAAGAGTACAAAAATTTACCCTAGCACAACAACACAACGACAGGATGTACAAGTACCGAGACACGTCAAATGAATAACTACAAAAACAAGCAAATATGTCAACAAAGACAAACAAAAAGGTATATAGACAAAGCACATTAGCAAAAACGAATGACAAGAATACAAAAATTTACCATAGCACAACAACACAATGACGGGATGTACAAGTACCGACTTTTATTTTAGATATTAGCAAACTTAGGATAGAAAAAACAGTTTATATTATCAATTATCTATGATGAAACACTCTCTGGGACCTCGTTTACACCTGTAAGAAATTAAATCGATCTCAAAACGATCAGTTTGCATTAACATTTTAACACGCAAAATTGATATAGATGTATCTTTTAAGATCCAGCGTTTTTACACAATATGCTAACCGGTCTGACCTTTTTACTTTAACGTTCGCAAACAAATAATCAAAAATGGAATATGGTAACGTGAGCATTTATATCTTGGTACGACAGTCCTGTGCATTTATTTCGAAATCGTAGATTGTGTCTTTTATCTCTATGTCTCTTCGTTTGAAAATAACCAGAATTTTCTAGGAGATTACGATTTGATATTCTGGTGGCAAAGGGGATCAGGAGGATTTTTTTGCGAATTGAATATCTTTTTTCAACTGTTGCTACACATGCTTTTTTCCCCGCGACACTGCCGCACTAAAATTTTATTTACTTTTGAAAACAATCACTCCCTGCTTTTGTTTACATCAGACTAAAGATCGCTCTTTATTCAATCGATCTCAGGAAAGATGGATCTTTTTTACTAGTGTAACCCACAATAGAATAGCATACCGATTGTTTACCAGGCTTGGTTGAATGAGACGACATTTCACAATCGTGTGCAAGAGCATTTCAGTACCTCCTGAGATAAAATTTTGGAGGTTGAAAAAAATAACTGAGGCCCTCTTTAAAAGCAAGTTGGTCAGCTCTGTGACTCGTGCTTATTTTCCCTTACATCTTATTACCACTAAGAAGATCTTGATTTCAACCCCTCAGTCAGACATTTCAAATTTCAAGTTTCATTTCCTAACCCAAAAAGCGCAACAATGGCGTAAACAAACACTTCTAGAGGAATAAACAATTTATCTTGAACTTTCAAGTACTATACTATATTTGTTTCAGATAATTTGTTTTTTGGTTAATACATGCTGCACAATAAGTTAATCAATAACCCTTTCATATGTATTGTAATTAAAAAAAATGACATTGCCGCACTAAAATTTGATTTCCTTTGTTATCAATCATTCCCTGATTTTGTTAACTAAAGATCTATCTCTATTGAATCGAACTCAGGAATGATAGATCTTTCTTACAAGTGTTATCCACAATACGGATTGTTTATCAGGCTTGGTTGAATGAGACGACATTTCACAATCGTTTGCAAGAGCATTTCAGTACCTCCTGAGATAGTATTTTTGAGGTTGAAAAATATCTGACACCCTCCTATAAGCAAGTTGGTCAGATCTTTTACTAGTGCTTATTTCCACTTACATCTTATTACCTCTAAGAAGATCTTGATTTCAACCCTTCAGTCAGACGTACGAAGTTCATTTCTTAACTCAAAAAGAGCAATAATGGCGTAACCAAACACTACTTAAGAAATAAACAATTTTATCTTTCAAGTATTATTTTTGTTTCAGATAATGGTTTTTGTTTAATAAATACATGTTGCACAGCAAGTTAAAGGGGCACTAGCTACGAGATACATAAAAAATTTAAATTCTGTTTTTTTTGGTTCAATCATTAATGAAAGTGAAATAATGAAATAATAATTCGCTTTTAGCAGTCAGTATGGTTCAATTTTGTCAAAATAAGCTAAGAAACATCGATGATGAATTATTCACTTGCAAGTGAATAATTCGACCTCATTGAATCCGTATTCATGTAAACTTCAATTTAACCCCTTAGCTAGAGATGGATTATGCATGATTGATGCGTGTTAGGTTATTAAAAGAAAAAAAATGTCAACATTGAAAGTGAAACAAAGGTAAATCATTTGATTGACTGATTCGATCCACAAAATATCATTCTTATACATGTAAAATTGAAAATTAACTTATTTTTTTAAATCAAACAGACATAGAAAAATCCATTTGCACGAGGTTCATATATCTATTTATATTTATGTTTATGTTCATATCAGGCATGGGGTAATGCAAATTTGTAATTGTAATGCATGGTAATGCATTACATTTTTCCAAGTAATTGCATGTAATGTGTAATGCATCAATTTGTGCATTACATGTAATTGTAATATAATGCATTACTTTAGCAAAAATTTGTGTAATTTCATACATTACATGGCATTACATGTCATTACTTTTTTCACATACTACATCTTTAACATGTTGTTGGAGTTTTAACTAAACCAAATTTAAGATTTCTTGATTAACTAAGAATATGTTAATCATTAGAATACATTCTTTGTTTCATCTTATTTCATACATTTTCCTGCATAAAGAGATTGATATTTGAAAAGCATAACTGTATTGTTGTCATAAGATCAAAGAATATCTTGTCTTGCTTAAATTAAAGATAATTAAACTTTGTTATAAAACACTAATTAGTTTGTTTTACAATCAATATTTTCACCATCTAAACAATTGTTCATTAATTAAGGTCTATGTTTATTTTATAATTAGGGGAGTAATTCACAGTAATTAAATATTTCGTTTAAAATTAAAAAAAAAAAACAACAAAAAGTATATTTATAAAAGTTAAGTCAACATTAAGTTAAAATAATTAAAATTGTAAAAGTCGAATTAAATAGACTTTTTACATGTATACTTATATTCAATTCATGGAACAGTTTCTGCATATGCTAGAATCTTTTGTGACTTCTAGCTGTTTTTCAAAATGTTTAACTTTTCTATTCACTTAATAAAATTATCAAATGTAATGTGTAATTCAAGGCATTACTTTGCAAAAGTAATTGTAATATAATGCATTACTTTGATAAATGCATGTAATTGTAATTGTAATATAATGCATGGTTTGGTCAAAGTAATTGTAATATAATGCATTACATTGCAATGTAATTCGCCCCATGCCTGGTTCATATCGTGTTATGTGACCGTCGGTTGTTTTTTGTGTCGTCTCGATAGTTAATTAGATGGCGTCTAGACTAAACTACACACGTAACGAAGCTACATATTATCGAGCCCATGCCCTGTAAATTATTTATTTTAGACTTTTTATAATATGGATAAATGTTTTACATTGTTATAAATCTAATATGAGAATTTGAGTCAAATCGGTGAACATGAATTTGACAGCTAGTACCCCTTTAATCATTAACTCTTTCATATGAATTGAAATCAAAATAATGAATAAATAAACTGTACACGACATTAACACAGAAAGTACGAAATTGTTATACATGTGTGAATTTTCAATTAAAGCTCTATTGAAAATGATATCACGTAAAATGAATTTGTTGTGTCAATACATGTAAATATTAAAACAGTGCAATCTGTTTATTATGATGTTTTGCTATACAAAGTATCACACTGTTATATGTTTCCACAGATTTCTAACAACAAAGGAAATTGTTACATAAAACATATCAATATGTGCTTCCTGTATTATTCCTACAAATCTTTTAAAACAGATTCATCTGACTTTATATATTTAACAATATGTTACAGACCTATAATTTCATTTAAGGTAATAATAAATAATTTTAGCACTGAACTTGCTCGTGCACTTTTAAAACATCTGTCATTCAGCCAACTAGTACAATGATTTAGAATTGTAATTTAAACAAACAGAAATGTACTTGGATATTACAAATATATTTCAAAAATTTATAAAGACAAAACGAATGCGAAATTTCATTAAAATCCGTGAGATCAGCCATTTACGTACCTGTAACCTTAACTCTTAAAAGTGCATCAAAATTAAATTTGAAACACACCTTAAGTTGCACATAGCTTTAAAAGAATGTTTTAGAAAGCATAAGTTGATAAAGTGCTACGTTGTATGGATTTCGCTGTCCTGATCTGGCGGTTCTGGCTAAATCTGGAACAAAACAATAACTAAATTATTGTCAGTATGCGTTGTCAGTAGTTCTTAGATACAGTCTGTATACATTGCTTGTTGTTTTTAGGTACAGTCTGTAAAAAATGTCTGGTTCTTAAATACAGTATATATACAGGGTATGTGGTTCTTAGATACAGTCTGTATGCATGGTCTCTGGTTCTTAGATACAGTCTGTATGCATTGTCTGTGGTTCTTAGATACAGTCTGTATACATTGTCTTTGGTTCTTAGATATACTCTATATGCATTGTCTATGGTTCTTGAAACAATCTGTATACATAATATAAATCATTTTCGAGTAATACAAGTATCTTCAATTTCTTTTAAAATCATTAAAACCAGACGTCAAAAGGTTGTCGCATAGCTATTTCTAATAAAAAATCTTTGAAACAGTGGTGTACAGGTTGACATATGGTTATTTCTTATAAAAAAAAAACGTTCAAACGGAAATACAGACGGACACGGTACTATTAATCAAAACCATTGAAACAGGTTGACACAAGGTCATCATTGCTACAAGCGGACACAACGCGTTTTAATGAAAATTGTTGAAACAGAGGGATATAGGCGGATTTCATGTAGTGTTATTTCTTTTTACTTAAACAGGGTATACATGTTGACACATAACTTATTCTTATAAAAATCATTGAAACAGGAGGATGGCCAGCGCCATTTCTTACTAAATCATTTAAACAGGATATACTGGTTGGCACACGACTATTTCAAACAAAATCATTGAAACGGGAGAATAAAGGTAGACACAATCATGGTTGTTATTTATAAAAATAATTGAATCAACCGGATACAGGTTGACACAAGGCTACATGTTAAAACCAAATAATTGAAACAAGGGGCACAGAGTGCTGTTTCTTTGGGAAAATATGGAAACAAAGGGATACAAGCGTGTACAGGAACAAAGGGACGCAGCGCTATTTGTTATACATATCAGTGAAGCAGGGGTATAGGTACACACGCGCACATATGGCTATTGCCATATAAGGATATTGAAACGGAGATACAGGCAGACAGAGCAATTTCTTATAAATATCTTTGAAGAAGGCAGACACACTGTTATTTCTTATAAGAATCATCGTAGCAGAGGTATACATATTGATACAACACGGCTATTCCCTATTGTAATAAATAAACAAGGGGTTGAAATACGACTATTTCTTATAATAATCTCTGAAACAGACGTATACAGGTTGACATATGGCTATTTCTTATAAAAATCTTAAAATCACAGGTATGCAGGTTGGGTTTCTATGTTGTTTTGTGTACTGTTGTTTGTCTGTTTGCCTTTTTCTTTTTTAGCCATGGCGTTTTCAGTTTATTTTTGACTTATGGGTTTGAATGTTTCTTAGGTATCCTTCGCCTCTCTTTTGATAGAGTCTATTTTTATTAAAATCTTTGAATATCTAGAGGTATGCAGATTGATACACAACTATTTCTTATAAAAAACTATAAAACAAAATCACTGAAATAGGGATATACAGGTTGAAACATTGCTATTTCTGAAAGCAATTGAAATAGAGGGATACAGGCGAACACCAATTTTTGTTCTTAATGAAATCATTGAAACAGGGGAATAGGTTGACATTTAGGTAATTCTTATAAAAAAAAATTTAAACAGAGGTATAGGTTGAAATGCGGCTATTTCTTATAAAAATCTTTGAAACAGACGTATACAGGTTAACATATGGCTATTTCTTATAACAAAATTATAACACGGGAATGCAGGTTTGACACATGGCTATTTCTTGTCAAAATCATTGAAAAAGGGATATACAGGTTGACACATTGCTATTTCTAATCAAAGCAAATAAAATAGAGGGATACAGACGGACAACATATTTTTTCCTTTTGCAGTCATTGAATCAACAGAATAGATTGGCATACAGCTATTTCTTTGAAACAAAGGCACATAGGTTGACATAATGGCCATTTCTTATTAAAAAATCGAGCAAAAAGGGTTATACAGGTTGACACATGGCTATTCTTATAAATCTTCGACACAGAGGTAAACAGATCAATAAACTTCAGACCTGCCAACTTTCCCATTTATAGGAAGACATTCCACATGAGAGATGTGGACCTGATCTTTATAAAACTCAATCATTTAGACAAATTGCTTTAAAAAGGGCATTCAGATGAGTAAAAAATACATTTAAACACACGTTTACTAATTCAAAACCATAGATGTTCTTATTAAGTACACTTATGACATGTATGGGTATGTATTAGGTCCTCTTAAGCTTAAAATCCCCCATGGAGATTTTGAAAAGTTGGCAGGTATGTCTACACATCTGTTTTTATTGAAATAATTTTAACCAGTGGTGTATAGGTTGATATAAATGTCTATGATGATTTTTTTTATAAAAAAATGTTTTAAACGTTGGTATACAGGTTGAGACATGGCTAATGTGTTTTCCATAAAAATCATTGAAACAGGGGTTAACATGCTAAAATCTAGCTACTTTTTGACACATCGTTATTCCTTATGCCTATTTGATATTAAGATCATTAAATCGGCCGGGGACATAGCGCTAGGTTTTATATAAAATTAAGAAAGCCAATGAGACAACTCTCCACAAGAGAACAAATAGCATGGAAGTTAACAACTGTAGGTCACCGTACGGCCTTCAATAAAGAGCAAAACCCATACCGCATACAATTCTTTCAAACAGTCGTAAACAGTTTGACACATTTCTATTTCCATATGAATTTATTGAAACAGGATACAGGCGGACACAACTATTTCATCTTTAATCATTGAAACAGGTAGACCGGCTAACACTAAGTTTTTTCCATATTTATTGTTTTGAAACAAATCGATACAGTTTGACCCAACACCAGTTTTTAATCAAAATCATTGAAAAAGAGGGATACAGGAGGACACATGGCTATTTCTTATTAAAAATATATACAAAGAAACAGCGATGGGTACAGACGGACACAGTGCTATTTCTTATAGTAAAAAAATATTTGAAACATGGTGATACCGATACAGTGCTAACAAATATAGGGGTATACAAGCGGACAATGAAGTGGCCGCACAGTGAATGTAAAACCTTACTGGCTACAACATTACCAAGCTGCAGACCAGAAACAAAAGCATTCCGTCTCATAGAAGGCGAGAATATAAGTTTTCTGTCTAGTCTTTTAGACGGACGGAGTCTAGCGGTTACATGACCTACATATTGTATTTATTGTTAATATGTTCTCGTCCTGAACGTGCATAAAATATTTGCGACCTGACTACAGCAAACAGCAATCAATCAATCTAGCGATTACTAGACTGGTGGCATCGCAGGTAAATAGATACATTAAAAGACAAGTTAAATTGAAATGCCCAAGTTACTTTTTCTTTCTTCACAAAGATAATACATTGATTGCTGTAATTTTGAATCGATCACAACTGTAATGAACATCCATTTATGCAGGATGATTGGGTGTCAGTTTCAGTAAGGGGCGTTTATGTTTATGTATAAACTTCTCAAATGTGTACATATATATTTCTGTTGTTTCCAAACAATACGATTACTTCAAATTTAAAAAAAAAATATCCACAGGGCGCAGCTTGAACAGTTGGGTCAAAAATGGATACAATATTTAAGCTTGATACAGCTCTGAATTTAAAATGTGATTAAATATTTGACACAGGATAGGTTTCTGACACAGAATGAATGTGGTCTAAGAACTTAACAATTTGAAATTGGACATTTACCTATAAATATAAATAAGAAGATGTGGAATGAGTGCCAATGAGACAACACTCCGATCAAGTCACAATGTATAAAAAGTACATGGTTAGATTCAGCATATCAAAAAACCCCATGAAATCAATTATCGACCCTTTGGACCTCAATGTGGACCAATTTGATAACGGGTAGAAAAATCAAAATCTTAATACACGATTAGATTCAGCATATCAAAGAACGTCACATATTCAATTTTTGTTGAAATCAAACAATGTTTAATTTTGGACCAACTTAAAAACTGGGTCCAAAATCATCAATCTAAAAACATTTTTATATTCAGCATTTCAAAGAATACCAGGAATTCAATTTTTGTTAAAATCAAACTAAGTTAATTTTGGACCCTTTGGACCTTAATGTAGACGAATTTAAAACGGAGCCCAAAATCTTATACGATGTAAGATTCAGCATATTACAAAACCCAAAGAATTCAAGACTTTGATTTAAACCCCATTTAAATCGCTATACCATTATAACGCAAATGTTTGCAGTCATATAATAACAGTAGGTGCTGTTTACTAATTTTCATTTAAACTCTAGCACACAAATATGTTTCTCAATGATTTTTCAACAAACACAAAGTTTTTTATAATTTTTGTGCAAATAAAACAAAAAGAAAAGGAAACTTCTTTTTATAAGTTTTAACACTGAGCATAAAACTTTTGAGAATCAATTGAGGCAATCTAGATCTAATGTACCATAAGAAGTACTGACGGACGAGCAGAGTGATAACTATAGGTAACTGTTGACTGGTGGGTTGGGCCCGAATAATTGTCCTTATCCAATTTTGCCTTTAGAACCTGTAGAACCAAAGAACATTTAGTCCTTAACAATGCAGGATGTCCTGTCCGCAACTGTGAAATGTAAGTCATATTGTTTAATATGTTGCCGTACTATGTTATACTATATTACAGAGATGTAGTTGAATTTTTAAATTACCATAGGTTTGTTAAAAAATAATTATAAATGCACCATACCAACAGATGGAAATGTACATATGAACATACAAGTAAAAGATATTTATTATTTCAAAATTCTTCACTGAAGCATAAAAACCGACAGTGATAAGTATTGATTAACAAAAACAACTGAAAAAGATATTGTACTCAAAATTCCATAATAAAAACATTTTTTTTTATTTGAACAGATTACTTTCCAAGGTAGCTACTAAATTTAGAGTGAATAAAAGCATATCAAATACGTCTAGTATTTAGGACTTTGATTTCATAATAGAAAAATAAATGTCAAAGTAAAAATAACTAACCTTAATATTAATGTTAGATTTTGAAATGAAAGAACAATTTGCTTAATACAAAAACAACTAGATACTTAGCTCTACTACATATTTTGAATAAGAAAACAGATACAGGTATAAGTATAATATGAAATAAATTAAGAATCACCGAAAACAACCTATAGACAGTAAAAGGTTGAGAGTATGTAATTAATAGTTATACAATGATTTTACAATTAAACATTTTATTTTACAAGAAAAGTTTATTCTTTTTCTAGAATATATTTTGTCCAAGGGCAATAAGTTAAAACAAAAGTTGCGGTTGTTGTAACCTTTTTTCTTACAAATATTCTAAAAGAAATGTAGGTATTAGATCGATAATAATTTTATTTTCCATATGATTTCTAATTCCAAAGGGTATACCTCCTTTAAAAAATAGTTGATCAACACTGATTTTCAAACTCAGATGAGACATTGCTGATATAAACTTTTGATATAAATTTCATAAAAATGTGGAAATAATTGTACATATGAGAGTCCTTACAAGACCTGTCGGACGTTTTCTTTGGTATTGCCAAAAACATAAAGCCTCTCTTAGTACTTGCAGGATTAAATTTAAATATTCTGATTAAATATTTTCAGAAAATAAAGTATGAAGTTGTTTTTAAACTAAGAATGTAAGTTCAGATTAAATAAATGTTTGGTTTTGAGTATACCTGATTGCTACTCTATTTACCAAACATGTGACATTCACACTGAAATAAGGAAGATTTATTTTATCTAACTGTACATTTATATCAAAGTTTACAAAAAACAATTTCCCAACAAAATAGTTAGAATATACAATAAATAGTTAAATGTTTGCCATAAATAATTAATGTTTTACAATAGTTTAATAGTTTACAATAGATGAAAAGTTTACAATAGGTTAAAAGTTTACAATAGGTTAAAAGTTTACAATAGGTTAAACGTTTATAATAGGTTAAAAGTTCAAAAAAATAATAATTAAGAGTTAAAGATGAACATGATGAACTAGTACAAAAATACAAAAAGAAAGACTTGACAATGAACTAGTTACAAACAAACATATTTTGAGAAAAAAGAATTTACAATGAACTTTTAGTTAAAAGATTTGACATTAACATAATTAAATGAGCCTCTCCAATAAAATGGATGTCGATCGATAGGAAAACTTTAATGAGCTACTCCAATAAAATGGATGTCGATCGATAGGAAGGATTAAATGAGCTTCTCCAATAAAATGGATGTCGATCGATAAGAAAGATTTAATGAGCTTCTCCAAGAAAATGAATGTCGATCGATAGGAAGGATTTAATGAGCTTCTCCAATAAAATGGATGTCGATCAATAGGAAGGATTCAATGAGCTATTCCAATAAAATGGATGTCGATCGATAGGAAGGATTTAATGAGCTTCTCTAAAAAACAGTTTTTGATTGACACTTTGTATCATCTTCTCTTTTTCATTTGTATATATGACTCTTTGTTTCCCTATAACTTCACCTCAGTTAACAGCCAGTGCATATCCTTCTTTCAAAAAGACTAATGTGTAGCCTCCAAAAACGACAAATGTCATCATTATGATAAAAAAAAATTACATTGGAAGCATTAACTTTGCTAGACAAAAAGGTTAACGAATCGTTAACGAGAACTTTACTGCTGTGCTGTATGAATCATCATCGGTCATCACACTATCTGTATCACTCTGCTCAGCTGTTGATACAATTGCATATAACGGCATTGTGACGTCAAATACGTTGATCCGACCTTCATAACTTTGACCCGGACATATCATCGACGTCATAATGAATGAGCTGACGTTGATAAGTTTGACCCGAACTTATCAAGACATCTTCCGGTTTGCTGGTTAAACAAAGAAAACACATGTTTCTATCATGCAAAATACGCAAATACAACCTGATAATCGGTCCATACATTTAAATGCAACATAATGCGCATAAATATTTAAAAAAAAAATTGTTCACAATTAAAATTCCGTAAACCCGGAATTTTTTTTTTATAGATGATCTATTTCAAGAGTAAGGACAGTCTATATGGCAAAAATAAAAGATCGAAAGAAACAAACATGACACGAAAAAAAAAACATATTTTGAATCATGATTGGAAACTGTATCTGGTTGAGATTTGTGCTATTTGTATAAGTCTGGAAAGTCCATCTTGTAAATACATAATTTTTATGCAACTGCAAAAATTGACTCTTATTGAGTATTTAATATTTCGGAAAAAAAAATGAATAAAAGTCATTACAAAAAAAATAATTCTATAGGAAGTAAAGTGGTAAATTGGTTTTTTTTTCAAACACAGTTGAATTTGGGTTGCTGTCTTATTGAACTTAATCCAACTCTCATTTAATTCATACTGATAATACAAAGCGTTACATGCAATTGTCCTCATCGATAAAACTGACCGATGTGAATTGAAGGAATAAATCATTTTGGGACCCTACATTGTATTGCAGGTGGAAAATTCCGTAAATTTAAACAAATTTCAAATAGTTGAACAACCTCTGTGATTACGGACTTAATGTACATATACATGTACAGTGATTTTAGACGTACAGAAAGACATCCTCATTTAATTTTTGTAACAAATAATGTACTTATTTTCAATGTCCAATTTTTGTATACAGCTGTCATAACTTAAATCGATTAAACAGCATGAGTCCATGTATACATTTAACTCCTCATAACAATATTGTATTTCAACGTTCTAACATTTTGAGTGTCTTTGAGAAGAAATTTCTTCCAACTTACTAACTGCCACAAGCATTTTATTTTATGTCTATGTCTGATAGAAGAAATGTTTTCCGACTTATTAAAAAAAATAAAAAAAACACGTTATAAATTTCATGCGTCCGAAGCGCTAACTGCCACAAATATTACATTTTAGGTCAGGTTTGATAAAGAAATTTCTTCTAACGAACTAACAGTTACATGTGTTTCATTTTAGTTAACCAGGGTTATGTCAAAGAACGTATCGTCCTTTTTCTAAAAAAAATCATCGACAGATACCAAGACCTTGTTTATAAATATTCCTTATCAACTTCACAAATAATACATGATGGTCTTGAAGTATAGATTCTAGGTACTGACGTTGTTAATAATCTTAATTACGTGTTATAGTGTCCTTTTATATGTCTTTGTATATTTTTAACCTTTACTGCCTAGTCCATTTTTGGTAATATACTTCGGTGTGGCTCGGTATTTATGCATCCCGACATGGTGTTATTGTGCTACGGTCTTTTTTGTATTCTTGTCTTTCATTTTTGCTGATGTAATTTGTCTATAGAGTGTCTATTTGCCATTTTTTTTACTTGTTTTTAAAGTGATTAAGATTATAACAATAATGTATACTAGTTCAGCGAAAATTGACGTCACACTAAACTCCGAAACATATAAATGAACCAAAATTAAAAAAAAAAACATACAATACTAACAAAGGCCAGAGGTTCCTGACTTGGGACAGGCGCAAAAATGCGGCGGGGTTACACATGTTTTGAGAGATCTCAACCCTCCCCTATACCTCTAGCCAATGTGGAATAAACAAACACACAGCAATACGCACAGTAAAATTCAGTTCAAAAGAAGTCCGAGTCCGATGTAAGAATAGCTAACAGACAAAACTAAGCAAAATGACAATAATCAAAATAAATTAACAAAAGACTACTAGCAGTTACTGACATGCCAGATCCAGACCTCAATTAAACTGATTGAAAGAATATGTCTTCATCATATGATAATGAAGCACAATCCCTCCCGTTAGGGGTTTAGTATCATGCCATCATAAAATATACAAGAAGAACATAACCCGGATCATGCCAACAACTGGTTTCAGATTAAATGTGTTTATTTCCTATGCAAAGACCCTATGAGTGAAACAATATAAATTCCAAAAATGCCATTTTTGATGACCTGGCAACAGTATCGTAACTATATCCCTTCTGAATAAGTCTGTTCAAAGGTTTGGTAAGCTTTTGAGGGGAATGACGACATTTTTGTGCTTTGTATAAAATATTACCATAAAAGATGGGATGTGAAAACCCTGAACGTATAATATGTCTGCACGTTGCAATATGCAGTCATCTACTACGGAGTCAATGATTCATCTACCAGCAACACATCGTCGTGGTTAGTGGGCTGCCCAGCTGATGAACTTGGCCCTGAAAGCAGCCGTTGTGTAGTCCATACTGCAAAGAAACAGGGGGGGGGGGGTAAGATGATTTCAGTTTTTTTTCGTGGGGATGGCAATACATGTATAACAATGGTAAGCAATTATGTCATGTAAATGAAAAAAATAAATAAAGATATTTGAATGAAGTATTGCAAATAGACATAGAATAGCGCATTTGAACGTAAAAAATACGATTTAAATTTGAAAAAAAGGATTTCATTTAAATAGAAAATTATACTAATGGAATAAAATATTGCAAATAAATGCAAAATTATACGTCAAACAGGATTAAAAAAAATACATTGAAATTAAAGGTGATATCAATGAAATAAGAAGTCATTGAAATTGGATAAAAAAAATATTACAATTACATTTGGATTCAAATGAAAAAATATAGAATGTTGCAATCAATTTCATGTCATAAATTGAGATTTCATGCCTAGATGTATTTTTCTTATTTTTGTTGTTGGGTTTCTGTATACCCCTCGTCTCACTTTATTCGTAACGGGTTAATATAAAATTGAGAATGGAAATGGGGAGTATGTCAAAGAGACAACAACCCGGCCAAAGAGCAGATAACAGCCGAAGGCCACCAATGGGTCTTCAACGCAGCGAGAAAATCCCGCACCCGGAGGTGGTCCTCAGCTGGCCCCTAAATAAAAATGTGTACTAGTTCAGTGAAAATGGACGTCATACTTAACTCCAAAACATAGCTTTTATCGTTGTTGAGTTGTAGACCTTTAAGTAGCGAAAAGTGATACTTCGAGCGTTGTCCGTGCAATTACTTGAAAATTCTTTGACGAAATCTTTTCAAATTTTGTATGTTGTGTCCTGTGACAAAATGAAGGTCAAGTTTGATTCTCACGATTTTAGCTTTTATCGTTGCTGAGGTGTAGACCTTTAAGTAGAGAAAGGTGATACTTAGAGCGTTTCCTGTGCAATAACTTGTAAACGCTTTGACGAAATCTCATTAAATTCAAATATGTTGTTTCCTCTGACTAAAAAAAGGTCAAGGTCGAATTTCACTATCAATTTTCCATCCACCATGCATATATTAAAAGACAACAACCGTTTGAAAGTGAATTCTGGTAAGTTATTGGAGTGACCACAAGATTCTATGGTTTCATATTAGATAAGATTGTAATATCATTAACATATTTCTTTCATTATTGACTTCGTGATTTCTACCTACCCACCCCTGCTGAACAAATGGGTGTGTACTTGTTACTATCTTAAATTCCAATATTATGTCACTTATGATAAATACGAGGTCAAGATTGATTTTGGCCTTTCCATTTCTGAAACCTACAAAAATTCATTGTTTTTTTTTACTTATCCTGTTTGGGGGTCCAGATTCGCAAATATAATTTTCATGCAGGAAAATCCGTTTTGCTGTCAATCTGACAGCCTCTTATAACATTCTTTTTTTCAGATGGAAAATTTTATTAATATTTGTCGAAAAAAATTAGCATTTTTGAATATTTCTTTTTTAATATTTGTCAAATTCAATACATTTCCTTGTAAATTTATCAAAAAGTTTTGCAGAGTTTCCTTGATTTAATTGTGGAATTATGTATTTTTTATTAAATTTTACAGGTAAAATAAAGGTGAAAAATGTGATTATAATTCAAAAATAAACTATAATTGTTAAAACAACGAAACATTCTATGTTTTTATAAATCATCAATTAAATGTGGGCAAACCAGGATGACACCATTTCTTTATCTTCCCATTTCAACTTCTAGGTTATGATAATTTATTTACCCGACATTTAGAGATTAACTGTCTGGTTTTAAAATTAGATTCTTTTAATAAGTAGTTCTCTATCTTCACATCAGATTTTATTTCGATATAAAGCAATTAATTTTGAACTGTAAGTAAAAGAAGAAAGTTAATTTAAGAACTTTTTTGTGTAGACGTCATGTGATATCTGTTTAAACTTCATCTTAAAGGAATACTTTAAGTTATTTTTGCCTTATGGTTTATCATAAGTTTTAAAACATCCAGCATATAATCCTGTCCCTTTAAATATTTTTAGAGCAAAACTATACCAACTATCCAATACCATTATTATGCAATTTAGTTCATAGGTTCTCGTTTAACAGTTCAACAGAGGGTTCATATTATGTGTATGAAATCCCCAGAAATATAACTTGTGGTTTAATAAATGAAGCCATAGAAAATCTGCTTAGTTCTGTTTTGGCTCAAATATAAGATGCATTTTTGTTAGTCGTATGACAGAATTAAAGTATTTATTATGAATTATTTCATAGTAAAATTTATCTTCTAAAGGCAAAGCATCACAAACAGAGCTAAATTATTCTTGGAGTTTCAAAGATTTAAAATTGAAAAATAATCTTAAATAAATCAGACCTCACTATAATATTAGTAATAAAACATCAAATACTTTAAGAGTGATAGATTGAAAATGTAAAAACCTACCACTTTTCAACGCAAAAGGGACCTTCAATTATTTTTTTGATAGTTCCTGAAAAGCTCTTTTGAAATTTCCTTCATAGTTAATAACGTTTCCCAAAAAGATTGTATTCTTTAGTCTCATTTAATTTGATATTTTTTATAAAATACCACCAAGGCGGGTGAAAAGTAATTCTAAAAAATCAAAAGTTTTTTTTTGTGTTAATCGTTATTGCAGTTACTCAACTACCGGTACCGACGTGTTATCTACTTTGAAAAAACTTCAATTTGCTCCAATGAATATACGTTAATGACAAAACTACGTTACACATATATACCTTGAATGAAAAAGATGGCCTTTTAGTCATGCTTTCTCATTAACAAGAGAAATTTCAATGAATTACCTTTAAAATGTTAAACTAACTATTTAACACGTAGTAAACCAATAATTATGCTGGTTGTTGGTAAAAGTATGATATTTTATTGATCAGCGACTGGTTCTCGTGCAGCTCGGATCACTCCATCACGTGAGGAATCTTTGGAAAATTTTCATTACAATTTTAATTAATTTGTTGGAAACGAAATCTGATTAAAATTCAGATCTTTTGTAAATTACGTTTTGAGAAACGCCTTTACGATTAGTGATATCCCAGATAAGGGAAACATTTATTTTTATTGCGCTTGTACACAATGTAAAATCCATATAAATGACGACGATATTTCACATGCTATCTCAAAAATGTATTTCTCGGTGGTGCCTGACTTGTAACCCAAATATATATGTACTAAACACTTTTTTAGCTTGCGACCCCTCGGGCATCTTCGCTAGCCAAGGGTTACGATCCACTTCCCTCCTCTCCACCCTTGGCAGATTGAGATAGAATTTCGGAGACACAAGGTAATGATTTTCATTGGTTGCAGTCGAAACTCGCTGCATCCAATCAAAAAGCGCCTATAACAAGATCACGTGTAAATGTAGAAAGTGTATGTAAACAATTGCCACGTGCTTATTGTGCAACAAGTCTTTACATCCCTAAACATACGACTATATTTAGTGACAATTTGAATGTTTTTAATCAACTAATAGAAGTTCCTGTGTATGTTTCTTGCACAAATACATGAATGTCAACGTATATTTTCGTTTCCTGCTTTATCAAGTGTGTAGAATCTAGACGCTTCCGTGTTTTTACCTCCAAATTGAAGAGTTCAAGTGCTACCATTGGTCAAGAATAATGAATTCGGAATGGGCATGACTTTAATCTACTACAAAGTTGGCCATTAATGTTTTAGCTGTATCAATTCTCCAGGTACTCATCACTTTTTTGTTTTACGATATATATCCCTAAGTGTGAGGAACAAACATCAATCCTCAAATAAAAACTTATCATGTGAAATTTCTTAATTTGATTTTATATCTGAAGGAGAGAACGATGAACAATTATTGTTTTCTGTTCTCTAGCAATATTTCTACATTAAAGACATTATGAAAACGTGCTTTATTATCCATGAACTGTTAATTTTACGTTTCAGGTTGAAAATTTGGCGTTTGCTTTCTCAATCAGCTTTAAATTAATTTCCAGTAATTCCTAAAAATGATAATTTAAGACATAAAAATGAAACAATTGGGTGCAAAGAGGTACATGGCTGTTAAGTAGATAATCGAAATATGCACAATAATTGCAAAGTTTTAACATGATTTCAAAGCACTTTTTACTATGAATGTTGTATCAACATTCTGTATATATATTCTTCCCCCACTTACTAGCTGTATTTTGCAACATTTTATAACCAAGTATTGAGAATTTCTTTTATATTTTGTACCAAAACTAATTAACGTTACTGGTATAGTTGGGGAATTAAAATGTTTTTTTTGGGGGTATGTAATATTGATATAGAATGTTACTGCTATAATTTTAAAGTCAAAATCTATAACCATGATATGTGTAATGACAATGAAAGTAAAAAGAAACCTAAAATGTTATTATTTTCTTTAATCTTTTTTGCAGAATCGCTTATCGAAGAGAGTAAAAATTCCTGTTAGTTGAAATATTGCAGTAAACTCCATATAAAGAACTCAAAATATAATAGTTTCGTTATATTTTATAAAAGATAGAGCAATTTAACCAAGTTAAAGTCATATGAAACTTCAAATTTGAAAAAAGAAGTTCAATATGTTTTATATACTTGAATGGCTAAGTTGTATTATAAAACAAGTGTACATGGACTCTCTTGTGAAAGAACATCCATTATCTTATCAAAATAATCAGAAATGTACTGCTATTGAATTATTGTCTTCCCGTATACTAATTCGTCGATATTTTTCCATATGCAGTGACCTTAACTACGAGACCTCTCGTTAGAACTTCGGCCACCGCACTACGCAAGTGCAAGGAAAAACCGTGATGACAAAATGTTAACAAACGTGCACTTGAAGGTAAATAGTAATAATTGATTCTTAAAGAACATATTAAGTACACAAAATCATATAACACCAATTATTGAAAAGTGTATTAAACACATGGGAACGAATAGAAAAATATAAAAGAAAATCAACATCGCTCTTTCAATTAACTTTTTTTACATGCTCTACGTGCTTCTGTGTTGATTGTTTATCAATGTCACGATCCGGTAAACCTCGGCAATAAACTCGAAAGTTAGTGAGCTTGCGATCACAAATCACCGAATGAAATATTATGTGTCGATTATACGTTATAGATTCGTAATAAATGTAAATAAACGTACATATAAGACTTAGTTTAGTATATATATATGCATGCATTAGTTCAATAATTTCCTGAAAATTAAAATTTTTTGAAACTCGTTTTATATGACTCTAATTCATAATGCTTAAAAAAACAACACACTAATTACCTGCTTTTGTTTATTTAATCATTTCAGATAAATTCCTATTTCGCAAAATACAATTTCTTCTCGCCTCTATACTTTTGTTTATATATCTTTTAACATGAACTATGTACTATTGTAATGTTGGCATGGAGACCACGTGCATGGGTGCTGCATCAAATGCCATAGTATCAAAGTCTAATTGGTTTATAAATTATTATTTTCATCGTGATTGACATCAAACGAAAAGTAACGAGAACACCTGTATTCACGTTTTTCGAGCTGCAATTGACGAGGTCAGACGCCACTGTCCTATCTCTTTATTTGCTAACGTTGTGAGACTTGAATTTCAACCTTTAGTAAGTTTTGATTTTATTCTGTGTAGTAAGTCGGAGGTTATTTTTGTTTTTGTGTCAGGAGGTTTTAGCCGGAGACACATTTACAGAAGAGAGGCGAAATATACCAAAGTCGAAAGTAAACTAACAACGCCATGGCTAAAAAAGAAAATGACCAACAGACAAACAATAGTAAACAAAACACAACATAGAAAACTAAAGATTGAGCAACACGAAATTGGGGTGATCTTAGGTGCACTGGGAAGGTAAGCAGATCTTGCTCTACACATAGGCACCAGTCGTGGTGGTCATTTAAGTACAAACCCGGTGTTAATATAAATAAGAAGATGTGGTATGAGTGCCAATGAGACAACTCTCCATCCAAGTCACAATGTATAAAAAGTTAACAATTATAGGTCAAAGTACGGCCTTTAACACGGAGCCTTGGCTCACACCGAACAGCAAGCTATAAAGGGCCCCAAAATGACTAGTGTACAACAATTCAAACAGGAAAACCAACGGTCTAATCTATATAAAAAACGAGAAACGAGAAACACCTATGAACCACACCAACAAACGACAACCACTGAACAACAGGCCTAATTTTAAGTCTAATTCGGTAGGTCATATTCGGGGAAAAGGGATGGGCATGTATTTACGACAATTGGAACGTATCCATGGTCATCTGTGAAAACAGATATTCCATAACGGTCAACCAACTCGTGATAGTGTCCGTAAAATTTACGAAGGGATGATTTCAACTTCGCCACTTGGAACTCTTAGTTTAATAGCTTCCTTGTGAGCAGGAAAACTCTTTTAAGGAAATCAAAATAGGAAATACAACCCTGGAATATCGTATCAACTGGGAGATATATACTCCGTATGCAGTCGCTGCTGGAATGTTGCTTCATAGAAATGGGAAGTTTACAATTAGGAAGCTGAAATCATATTATATAGATGGTTGATTATTGTTTTTGCCCGAAAATATTCTTAGCTGGAAGCACGTGTTGTTGAAATTTAATCTATGGCATAGTTGTGTGCTTGCTTTTCACTCTTTTATGTTAATTTTAATTTTGATTAGAAATTTACGGGCTGAGGTGTGCTCTATTTCTTTTATCTGTAAAGAGTGCACAAGTGGCCGCCTAATCGAAGTTAATTTTATCAGAGATAAGAAAGTGTTTGACAAAGTTTTTATTGTCATTTGTGCAATTGTTGTTTTTTTCAGGTGTTCAGAGTTTCAAATATGAGATTGTCGGCAAAAGTAACTATGAATATAATTAAATAGTAACCAATATATCAAATTACTTGCCAATGAGGTTATTGAGTATTGCGAAAAAATTGTTTACGGAGAACTTGTGAACAAGTCAACCTGTCAAATGGAGAACATAACCAAAAATCCTCTGTATTAAACCTCTGTAAAATTTGTCAATAAAACATTTTCCTGCTGTGTTAACATCAAATTTCATAGTATCAAAGTCTAAATGGGTTGTACCTTATTATTTTTAATGAAAGTAATAGACAGTTAATTCGACAAAACGTGCCATGAAACTCAAAACACAACATACTGTTAAAGCGACAAGCCGATCACACACGCTCACACAAGCTATACTACCGGATAATAAATTTTTAGAAATTCAAATACTGCTAAAACGGTTTTACAATATTTGATACATTTACTATAAGGAAACTTCTTATCATAGAACTGTTTCGACCACAACTGTCAGCCTGATTTTCAAGTATATGTTATGTTACAATGAATTTGTATAATCAGGGATCATGTCGAATCCCTGATTTTTCAGGGATTCTGCATAATCACTAAAATCATTAGTGATTATATATAATCCCTGAAAATGACCACTGAATTTACATAATCACTGACAATTTTAAGAATTATTTTACAAATTCCCTGGAACGTTTTCAGGGATTATCAATAATATAAATATTCTCTGTTTGGTAAAAAAAAAATTCAAATACAGACAAAAATCGTATGTTTAACCTCTTGATGGTTTAAGTGGACAGTTTTCCTTCCCTGTCCATTTTTCAAACCTTATTAAAGTGAACATTTTTTTTCTGGTGATATTCTATTTAACTGTGTTAAATCACATTAACTCATAAAAAATAAGTATTTTAAATCGAGATTAATAATACTAGTACCAACATAAATGAGCAGATCATGTAATTTGCTGTAAAACAAAGTGGGTGAGAGTTTACGAACAAGTCAACATGAACAAGGAATTCGAACTATAAACAAAGAAATGCAACTAAACGTTTGGAAACACAAACAGAACACATGCGTGATAGATTGAACACAATTTTTGAGGAGGCTGTGTTACCGGTGATTCCGCATGTCGATTGCTAAAAGGGAGACCCCAAAAACATAAAGGCTATCGTTCATAAAGGGCTGAAAAGAATAATGCCTGACTACGAAACATCGAAACATGAAATTATGCTCAGATAATACAGAAGGAATCAATATGAGGTGTCTGGTTGACCTTTTTAGCACCTTCAGATGTTTCTGATGAACACTTTCTTTCTGTTCAAAGATCAGTAAAATCAGATTCAATATGTGAAAAGATATAAGAAGATGTGGGTTGAATGCCAATGAGACAACCCTCCATCCAAGTCAAAATTTATAAAAGTAAACCATTATAGGTCAAAGTACGCTCTTCAACACGGAGCATTGGCTCACACCGAACAGCAAGCTATAAAGGGCCCCAAAAATTACTAGTGTAAAACCATTCAAACGGAAAAACCAACGGTCTTATCTATATAAAAAACGAGAAACGAGAAACACTTATGAACCACATCATCAAACGACAACTACTGAACATCTATAAAGGTTTTTTTTTTAGGTTAAAAAAAAAAAAAGGATAAGCAGAGCAAATGTTCAAAGGGGTTTGCAGAATAGAGAATAATGGGCAAACAGTGCAAAATAAAAGGCTAAAAACTAAAGAATAGACAAATAGTCAAAAAATAAGAAAAGAGAATAATAATGTGCAAAACATACAGTATAGAGAAAAAGGATGTAAAAAATAAAGAATAAAGAAATAAAGGACCACCATCCACACCCTCATAGTAGATGTCATCAAAAATTACAATGTAGTTGATTTTAATTAGAATATTATGCTTAAACTTTTGATATTTTTGTTTCTTAAGATGTTTAAATAGATCTAATAGAATGAATTATTTTTATTTTACTTGTATTCATTGTCTCTTCATTCCAGTTATTACATAAAATACCTGAACATTTTAGTAATTATATATAATCACTAAAGTTACCAGTGATTATATATAATCCCTGAAAATTTCAAGAATTATACATAATCCATAATTCTACAAATTCACTGTAACATGTATACCCTGTTTTCAAGTGAAAGAAGATATCGCTAAATTTCTATTTTCATATTGTTGAAAACTGCATATCTACACAATGAATTCGTGTCTTGAAGGAAGGTTTGTGGTGATAAAAAACGACAGCTTTTTACAGGAAATAAGAGTATTTGAATATCAATTAGGTGTTGTTGTTTCGAAGATGTTCCATGTTTCCTCAAATGTTTTTTTTTCCTGCATCACTTTCACCGCATTTATATATATTTTCTATTTTTACCTGCGTCGCCGAAGTCCAGAGCAGGTCTAGTACCCGCTCGACTCCGTCCATTCGTTCGTTTGTTTGTCTATTCGTCTGTCCAAAAGATCTTGGTAGAAATCTATCGTCAAAGTTTTCTTGGTTTTTATCGAAGGGAACGATTTTATATATTCTGCAACTTGATAATGATAAGTTGTAGCGGGTAAGCAATTTTAGCATCTGCCGTGCATCAACTTTCAGTTTGCTGTTCGTTTGAAATTTTTACGACATTCTTGAACAAGTAATATTTTCGTCACAGTCTGTTTTGGCTTGTATTGAAGGGAATAATTTGATATTTGGTCTGCAGCTTGTTAATGATCAGTTGTAGCGTAAAATCAATGATGACATCTGCCCTGCAGCAAATTATACAAGAAAAAATTTCGTCGAAGTTTTCTTGCCTTCAATAAGTTATACTTCAGTATACATGTACATGCAACATCAATCAATCAAATGCAGCAACGCGAGTCCATCCACGGTATCGGACTTGTTTATTCAATGATTGTTACAGCAGATTTCTAAAAAGTTCAATTCTTACAATTTTGTTTTATTCCAATGCAACGAATTTGCAAAAGTTGTACACGTAAGTTGCAAATGTGTTTTTCAGTCGACCCGTTAATCCGTAAGACATGGCATAATATTTTTTAATCAAATCTTCTTCAAATTTGTGGAAAAGTTTTATCAAACTTAGATTAGCTCGATGATTTGGAATTTTGAATTGAGGAACCCTTTTCTGTAAAGGGATGTCTTAGGGTATCCCATATTAATTAGCGTCTCCCGGATACCGCACTCATTCTTTTTAGATCTTCTTCAAATTTTTATGACGGTTATCTCACTCAATACTTTAGAAGAATTCAATAATCAGATTAATGTGAAATGGGGAGACATGTTTTTCTAGTAAGGGGGACTTTAAAAAAAAATATTATATTATTTATTGTCCGAGAGATAGCACATTATTTCTATCATATCCTCTACAAATTTGTATAAAGGTTTCCATTCATAAATACCTCGAATAAATTCAAGAATCAGAATAATCTAATATGAGGGGATTTCTTTCAGAATTGGACTTTTTTCAAAGTATTCAGACAGATTTTCTATAAACGGGGGCATTAGCTGTATTAGCATTTCGGGCGTATTTTAGACTAGATGTCATTTTATCAAATATCGTGGTGTTCTCGATTATTGTTTTGTACATATATCAGGCCGTTAGTTTTCTTGTTTGAATTGTTTTACATTTGTCATTTCGTGGCATTTTATATTAGCTGACTGCTAGGTATGGGTTTCGCTCATTGTTGAAGGCTGTATGGTGACCTATAGCTATTAATTTCTACGTCATTTGGTCTCTGGTGGATAGTTGTTTTATTGGTAACCATGCCACATCTTCTTATTTTTATAATGCCTGTAAAGTGCAGGTGGTCTTGGATTTGGGCTAACGTGGAAATTGTGGTATTTAATGATTTTCTGCAAAGCACGTTACATTTAAGAGTAAGAGCAGAGACGGGTCGGATTGTTGTCAAAATAATGTGTAAAGGTTGGTTATATTAACTTGTCTTCCTGTGTATTCTTTAAGAGTGAACTAGCACGTTAAAAATCTAGCAAAACCTTGACGGACTTGTATTAAGGAAAGTGGATATTCATATCATATCAACATGTTTGAAAATGACAGTCAAATATTTTGTCTAATATATATGTATATTCTAATTGTAGAAGATTGGTGGCGGTTGTGAACGTACTTGTTTAATCGGACTTTTGGTCTCTGCGACTCTTGTTTATGCACTCAATCTTAAGATTTATCATTCAATTTCAAAAATACATGGGAATATAAAGAGTCTTTTAGATATAAACACCAACACATATTGAGTCAGACGATTTCAAAAAGAGTTATATGGACTCAGCTAATTCATGACAGAAATTCCAACTAACATTTGAACGATGTTCCTGGCCACCAAAATATTTACGTAAGTTTATAATACATATCATTCTGTCAAAGAAAAAGAAATTCTTTTGTTCTTTTAAAAGTACTATATGGAAGACTTTTTCTAATATTGTGAAGCATAAAAGATAATCTTGGTATAATCACTGCATGCAGGACGTCAAATTAGTCGACAGTTGACTAATTGTTGTGTCAGGGTGTTTATTGTGTGCGCTTCGCACGCAACTAATTCCAGTTTGTATCAAACGATTTGTTTTGTCTCTGTATTTAAAAAAAATAACACTTGTGAGCGATCATTATGTTTTCATTAATAATTTACGCCATGAGAAGGTTAATTGGATATTTGGCTGCGAGCTTCTCTGTATGGTGACAGCTTTTGATACTAATTGCCAAACAACGACTGACTCATTCATTTACCGATTACCTTGATCTTGATTGTCATTGGCTATCGATGGCAATGTTTTTTTACGATGCAGTCTATTATAGTTTCGAATTCGTTACCTTTGACCTTGATCGTTCTAAACTATGGTTACATCGTAGATAGCGTCGCTGATCTGTTCGCTGATTGGACAAAAATGTCATTGTTGCTGTTCTAACATAATTACGTTAATTTAATATTTGTGTACAGCAGGTGATAGTTTTAAGTAAAAATATCTGAGATAAAAACTTATAGCAATGTTTAAATTGATGGTTTCTTGATAAAAAGCTTTTTACTACAATAGAAAATATTTACTAATGGAAATTTTCGAATTTGAATACAAGCTATACTGGAACGCATCCATCCATGCGGTATGTTACAAAAATGTTATTGACGTTTGTTTAATATATTGTTACAGCAGGTAAAAGTTTTTTCTATTATCTTCAAAACTACTATAGATAGACAAAATATGATAGTGTCTTTTTAAATCAAAACTGTCAGACGACTTTTTGTTGGAGTTTTTGGCCTTAAATGACGAATTTTACCATTTGAATATAAAAGATAATATGCGAGATAAGATCTACAAATAAGTTCACATGACCATATCGTCAATCCGCTCCTTATTGAAGTTATAACCCTTAAATGGTGATTTTTACCAGTTTCGTATTTTTGTGTATTATCTGGAAAACTATAATGGAAAAAATAGAAACTTTTACATGCAAAATTGATCAGCAAGACATTATCTACAAATATGTCAAGATTGCCGAAATCGTCAAGGGACTCCTTATCGAAGTTATTGCCGTTGAATGACGATTTTAACCATTTTTTGTGCTATTGAAACCATAATAGAAAGAGAGAAACATAGAATAGTCAAAATGATTCACAAGGCAAGATCTATGAATAAACCGATAATGCAGAAATTATTGATAAACTCTGAACAGCAGAAAATGTCATAAAATATAACTTTTTATTATTTTGCGTTTTTGCCTTTTATCTTTAAAACTATAATAGGAAGATATAAACTTAAAGTCTGATTACATGAAATTGGTTGTTCTCTTCATATAGGAGTTATTATCCTTAATTTATTATGTTAACCTTTTTTTGTATTTTGGACAAAAACTATAAAGAGAACTGTAAACAGAAAAACATCATCAGCAATACAATTTCAACAAAAATGAGATTATTTTTAAGCTACAAGATGAAAATGTAAATGCAAATTGATAGTAGTTTAAAAATTTCACCAAAACGGTTCAGTCTGTTTGTATTCAAATAATGAGACTAACATGTTTATGAAATAGATCATCAAATAAATAAGCCCCAAATTCTGTATTTCTTTATTTAACAAATACATTAATTAAAGTCATATATGCTATTTATAAGCTTGGCATTAAAGGCTATCATTAACTATTTTTAGCACCCGGAACCACGGAACAAACATCATATCGTGAACGTTTTGTAATCTAGGCCCGCGTTTTGTCTACAAAAGACTCATCAGTGACGCATTTTATGAACAGGAAATTTTAAGAAGGCAACGGATACCAAAGGAACATTTAAACTCATAAGTCGAAAATAAACAACGCAATGGCTAAAAACGAAAAATACCTACAGACAAAAAACAATACACAAAACACAACATAGAAAACTAAAGACTGAACAACTCGAACCCCACCAAACTGGGGTTGATCTTATGTGCTCCGGAAGGGAAGGCAGATTCTGCTCCACACCCGTCGTGTTTAAGAAAATGATCTTTTCAATATTTCATGTCAACGCAAAAGTGATACTACTGGGCTGGTAATACCCAAAGGTACAAAACGTTCAGCAGCAGTAGCATACTTTCTGAATAATGAAAATAATGTAGCAGCGAGTCTTATTGAATCCAAAGAATTGTACTTGGTACTTCCACCTCATAACGAAACTTTAAGTCAAGGCTGATAAATATTCCAGATGGACGAGAAACGTTAAATAGAACTGTTTTTGATTTAAAAGTCCTAAATGAAGTTTTCACATTTATGAAAGATGGACATTATAAACCGACAAACTGCACACCCAAGCAGAGAGTTGCAAGTATTGTACCTTATAGAGACAGAGAACCGCAGATGAAACTTTTCTTAAATAATGTTATACCTAGGATATACAGACAACAGTTAGAATTTGGTATTTACATTGTAGAGCAAGTAAGTATTGGCATAATGAACAAACTGTTATTACAATATAGTTTGTGGCTGTTAATATAAAAAAAATATAATAAAGAAATAGATGCGTCAGCGAAGAAACGAAAACACACTGATCGTGTTTGATCTTTGTCTAAAGGGACATCAGCTGCCTAATAAATATAAACTCTCCAATTTGATTTAATATATACTAAACCGTAATTCAGAATTTCAAAAGTGTCATAGAAAACAATACACAATGTCTGAAATCGTTATAAAATAACAACATGTCGCTTGTATTCTTGACTAGACGCCATCTAATCAACAAATGACATGAACCACGAAAACTGTCGATGCGGCATGTGACCCCGTTATAACTATAACCAAATGGGTGAACAAATAAATACAAATAGACAGGTAAGCAAGTGTAACTGTATAAGGTCAATTATTTTAGTTCTGTTTGATCTCATTTCATAAATAAAACACAAATTAATAAATTTAGATCATTTACTCACAACCTGTAAAAGACTGATTGTTTGACGGTTCAAATCAATCAACGAAAGTGGTCTTCCAGCTGCTTCCTTCCTTAGTTTCACTTTTTCAACTGACTTTCTTTTCAATCGCAGCATATGCTTGGGTCATGCGCACCACATCTCCAACAAAGGGTCTCATAAATACGGCTTCAAAAATTGTTGAATTGGCGATGCTTTTTGACAAAACTGAACCAAACTTTCAACTAGTAACAATATGTTTTTTATCAATTTTTTGTTTCTACTTTATGGTATGGGTAAGATAACGTAATGCATGACATACATGTTTGCATGAGAAAGAGCGAGTAATTAGTTATATTTTATTATAGACATCTGGTGTTCCCTTTAACAGAGGTATGCTGTCAAATATTGGATTTAAAGAAGCCATATTAGATATGGAGTATGACTGTATAGTTATACACGACCTAGACATTTTACCAGAAGACGATAGAAATTTGTATACGTGTGCCGACAACCCTATACATATGGCAGTCAAAGTTCAGCAATTCAAATATAAGTAAGTAAAACATATTATAGCAGATTACCATCTAGTGAAGTCATCTTTTAAAAACTTTTACGAACGCCGTTATAATTTTGGTGACAATTATTGAATAGTTGTATAACAGAAATTCACAGATATAATCCATTTGTAGGCACAATCCTGTGCCATTTCCTTCTTGAACATCGCCGTATGAGACTTAGTATCGTTTTGTTTCCATAATCGTTGAAAAATAATACCAACTAACGAATAAAAAGTTTGAAATTCCTTCCCAAGGTTATGATACGAGCTAGCCGAGTATATGGGTTTCTTAAATGACCAGATTATTTGATCAAAGGAACACTGACATTCTTCTCAAACTGATGGTAAAAGTTATTCCTAATTGTATTTATCTTTTTGAATTTTATTTTACTATGCTAAACATGATATTTTTGTTTGGAACAGTTGTTTTCAAATAAAATTTTAGTACCCTATACTACCAACTGACTGTCGTCAGCAATATTTACATAATCAAAGAATAATCTGTCAAATCAATCATACAAACAATCTATCAATTTAATGGTAATTTTACAGAAAAAATGGTTTGTTGATAAAAATTGTGTATTGTAGGGATACAATTATATACAATATTGTTTTATAGTTTGCCATACAAAGGTTTTGCTGGAGGCGTGAATACATTTTCAGAACTTCAATATGAGAAAATAAATGGATTTTCTAACGAGTATTTTGGATGGGGAGGCGAGGACGACGATTTGTTTACAAGGTAACATAATTGAGAAGAGAAATGCTGATATTTTTTATGATTCTAAAGTTAATTTGTAGACAGAACTATATACAAACCGGACTTTTGCATAAGAAATGTTTTAGTGCAAATGAAATAGCATGCGAGGTTATTTTATGTAATTTTGTAGCCTAGTGTCATCAATAACATTTAGAAAAAAACTGTTTAATTCTATAAAAATTCTCTTCATAACATTTTCGACGAAAGAAACACTGAAGTAAAACCGAGTTGGAAAAGACTAATGTAGTATTCAGTAGAAAAAAATATGGTGCCATAGACCGCTTGTGTCGAGAATGTTGCTGAATGCCATTGATTTTCAGATGGTTTAGTCAGTAAATATCCAAAAAGTTTATTTCACTCAACCATGGACTAGCTCTTTCTAATGTTTGTTTTTATCAATGTAAGTTTTGTATTATATAACCTCATTTAGCAAGAACGATGGAAAATAACCACAAAGAAAATGCAAACATTTTTTAAATTGTAATAGTCAACATTGCAAGAGAAGATGTATTCCTTTTGATAATTAGCATTTGCAATGCTAAATGTTATTTCTATAGCTCCTTTTTCATTTGTTTTACAGAATGAAGAAAAATAACTACAGTTTAATTCGACCTTTTGAAGAGTTTGGACACTGCGGAAGTATCAAACATCAGCAAGATAATAAAAAGAATGACAGGTTTGTAGACAACAATCGTTTCACAATTGGACAGTTCACATACATGGATTGACAAAATATAAAAATACAAAAATTATGAAATCAGTATCGGAGAAAATATCTGTATGGATTTAAATTGTTTCGTAATTAACGTTTTATTACCCAGAACTAGTTTATGCTTTGAGGACTAATTATGCATTCTTTGGATTCCTTAACTTTTGTGTGAAATAGAAAAAGGGAATACATCATGAGACAATAAAACACATCAGTTAAATCCAGAAGGACAACACCATAACAGAAATAAAAGACCAACAGACAAATAAAAATCCACAAAATACTTCATTGAAAAATTAAGATGTAGCAAAACGAACCCTTGCATACAACAGATGTTTTAAAACTACAGTTGTTAACTCGAAGTGTCGACTGTTCTTGTTTCACCAGTGAAACTTTACGTGATAGTCCTGTTTTAAACGGCTAATGAAACATGTGCGGTGATAAAGCATCACATAATAGCGAATTGGTCAATGCCTGTAAATGTAAATTCTTAAACCCATTTACATGACTGAATATGAAAGCTATAAATAAAAACAATTTTATGGACAATGTAGTAATGTGGCGTTGAGATAAGACATTGGGTTATATTTTTAGGTTGAAAATACTGAAGTATGTCCATAAAATATGGCAGAGAGATGGACTGAACAATTTAAAGTACAACTTACTGATTAAAAGATTGAAACAGTTATATGTATGGATATACGTAAATATTGATATGCTGAACGTCCGAAAGGTAAAACTAGAATTACCTTTATAGTAAATCTTTTCATGTACATTTTCAAAAAACTGATGCAATGCAAAGATTGATTGGTCTTTAGAATTGCACTGAGACACAGGTCTCTTTTTAATTAATGGGAAAGGTATTCCATTTACAGCCAAACAATAAACAATAAATTGAAAATGTGTCAATTTTGCAGAATAAAATATTGAATCGGTGTTATATAAAATATTAGAATTTTGGTTTAATTGATAAAACTGCCATAACTGCATTGTATTGATATAGTAGAATTTTTCATGCAATTAGCCAATTGATTTTCATATAAAGATGTACACACACACTAATGGGATATTCGGTTACTATCTAAGTACAACGTTCAATGTTTACTGTTGATATAATGAGCGAACGATAATATTACAATTATTGTAAAAGTTCACAGTTCATTTTGGTGTCCGCGTCCAAACAATGTCGATTTTTTACTAAAGACAAATAATTAGAATTCAAAAACTATTTTTTCAAAAGACTTCAATATCACAGCTGAATGATAAATAACATTATACTAGCATTGTCTAATTAAAAAATAAATGTCCTTTTTACTGGCAGGGAAAAAAAGAAAGTTCGGCGAGTCTTTTCCTGATATTTTAGCTCATGCAAATATATAAATTGTACATATATTGCATATGCATATTCGTAATCGGTTTTGTGCTGCTAATTTTTTAGTTTTTAAAGTTTGCATTCCTTACACTTTGCCTTTGCTTATTAATTATATTTGTCTTTATTTATTGTCACTAGCATTGGTTTTGCCCTACGTCCCCACCTGTGAGTGTATACTAAGTTTTCTTACATTTACTTGATTATGTCCTGTAGTTGTTTGCATGTTTGTATTGTCAGTATTGTTGTATATGACAGTCTGCTTGCTAGACTTTTCACAACAGTTTTTTTTTACAGTTTTCTTTGTCCGATTTATGATACGATTAGTTTTTTTCTGATTTGTGATACTTATTTGACGGTGATTATCTCTCGTTTGCGTAAACTATATTCTCTGATTCACACTTACTGCACCTAACGATACGGGTATTATACGAAACGGAGAAAATAATTCGGTATATAGCTTCGCCATTGCAGATTATCCGTGTACACTATTACATTTTGTAAGCATATCTCAAACACAATTTATAGTTCCCCACCTAAAATATGTTTCAAAATATTAATTTCAAATAATTGAAAGTCCAGAAGGGACTAACTGTGCACCTCTAATGGCAGATTTATTCCGTTACTGTTATGAATAAGAATTTATGGGAAAACTCCACAAAGACAAAAATGAAACACCACTTGACAGATATTTCAACCATATCTGGATATGTTTAGACAATATATTCACTGTTAACAGTCCTGATAAAACAATATATGCCCATGAAATTTAGGAACCTTGACTCAGTCCTACTAAATCAAACATTCATATTGAACGAAGTCCTTTTGACCTCCGTCACCAAATGCAAAAGCAGGTCTAAAGTAACCGTTCGGCTCAGTCCGTCAGAAAGACTTATGGTAGAAAAATGTTCTTCCTGGTTTTCTTGGCTTCTTTTAAAGGGAATGATTTTATATTTGGTCTGCAGCTTGATAATGTTGAGTTATTGTGTGTACGCAATTTTTTGGATCTGTCTTGCATCTACTCTGCTGCCGAAAGTTTGAAAATTTACGACAATTATTGTACAAGGAAAAATTTTGTAAAACTTTTCTTTGCTTTTATGGAAGTGAATGATTATATATTTGGTCTGGAGGTTGATAATTTTGATGTAGCGTGTAAGAGATTTTTACATCTGTCGTAGCCAATTCCTGTTTGCCGGTAAATTGAAATTTTACAACACTCGTTGTATAAGTAAAATTTTCGTCAAAGTTTTCTTGCAGCAGCTTAAATGAAAGGGAACAATTTATTTTTGGTCTCGAGCTATGATGATGTGTAGCGTGTAGTTAGTAATAGAATTGATTAGTACATACACTATAATAACATAACATAAAAAAGTATATTCCATATTTTCCATTTTTATAGCTGTTGATTATAAACATATTTGATTACATGCAATTGCAATCTTTTAAGAGGCGAAATTAATTGCCGGGTTGGACAAACTGGTTGCTGCTAATGAAATCATATATGTGCAACACTTTACATATTAAGATGCTTCAAACCTTTTCATAGATATGATAATTGTTATGCTAAATAAATTGATCTATTCAAACATTATCATCCCTTACCATTATAAATGAAAGGACTTTATTCAAGTCAAATTGAACGTAGTTTTGAAATCATCTTCATCAGTTATGCTTCAGTACACACGTTACCTCAATCAATCGCATGCAGAGACGGAGCTCCAGACCCTGTATTGGTCTCGTTTAGACCTTGATATTAGAATGTCTCAAAGTAATCTGCAAACCATACCAAAATTTGTGAACAAAATCATCAAAGGTACCAGGCGTATTATTCAGTACGCCAGACGCGCGTTTTGTCTACATTAGACTCATTCGTGAAATCTAAATAGTAGGAAGGCAATCTATGCCTGGGGTGGAAAATAACTAAGTGTTTCAAAAGATTTTAATGGGTCAATTCTTATTTTTTTTTATGATGATGTTCCTAAAATTGGTTCCATCGTATGGAGTGTATTTCTGAGTTGTGTTGATATACGCATGTTTGCAGTAAATGAATGTCAATGAAGGAGTATTTTGATAGCTAATATTGTTTAAAGCAGGGATACATGTATTTATGATTCATTTTTAAAAGCTTGACTTAATTTTATCACAATAATAGAGATTTATTTAAAAGAAAAATTCCAACAGGAATTTAATAAAATCTTTATTTCGTCTCAATCGTTTTACGTTTATATTATTTATAAAGCTAACAAGCTTCGGAATCGTCATTTAATTGTTTTTCATTTGCAAACTTTTGTTGTTCAATGAATGAGACTGATATTTTTTATTCAAAAATCCATTCGCTAAATTTTTCAAAAATCCATTCGCTAAATTGAATTTGTATTTTAAAGCAATGATAAAATGTTACTGTTTTTCTGCATTGAAACTCTGAACACTTTCTCCTCTGGGCATTGATCAAGATTGTGTCTTCCTGTACTTTTAATGTATGTATTTTCTATGAAGTACAACAACCGTTACTAAAGTGTAGGCTGCCATGATGTCCTATCAACAGGTAAAGGATTTTGTTTGATACGGTATAATTTTCTTTAAAATGCCTTCCCTGTTTTCATTGCACGCTCTTGTATGGATCTTCTGTTAGTTCACTGATTGAAGTTAAAAAGGATGAGATCTAACAAAATAGTTCAACCTCGCAACATATTCCCTTGTATGTCCAAAGTCAGGAACCTGGTCAGGGGTTGCTTATGTCACATAATACTGTTTTTTTGTTGGTTATTTGGATAATAGTGTGTTCATTGCAGATCTTTTACTTTTTCTTTTAAGTTTATCATTCAACTTTTAAAGACTCAGAACAAATAAAATTTTCTTTATCCCTTTTTAATTGATTTGAACAGTTTTTCTAATGTTGTCCAATGTTATGGGATAAATCGGCGCTTGGAAACATGTTTAACCACGCTTCTCCCTGTACATTACTGTCCCCAATAAAAATATCACGTTATAAATTTATACAGCTAGTAGCCGTAGTCCAGTGTTTTTTTGTAAATGAACATCTGTAATACTTTGTTCTTTTAAAGTTATTAACTTAAATCAATCCGTTTATTATTCTGGTTTTAATTGTTCCACATTTGTTATAAGAAAATTCATACCACCTTCAAACCTATGAAATGTTAAGATAATTAATATAAAGTCAGTACCAACTATAAAGTTTAAGACTCCTATTTTGAGGGTCTGTTTGTGTCATTTAACTTTTCATATAAATATATGAAATGTTGTTTTCGAGTGCTTGTACTAAAAAACATTAACGGAGTTAATACTACAAGATTGTAAAGCTCCATTAAATATATCACTGTTATTTTTCTGTTTTATAAAAAGGTAAACAAAAAGGAGTTTTAATATACATTGATTGATTGATTGATTGGTGTTTAACGCCACTTTCAACACTATTGTGTTATTTTGTGGCGGTCAGTTTTTATTAGTTGAGGGAGCAGGTGTCCCCGGAGAGAACCACCGACATTCGGTAGGAAAACGAACATTCCTAGTTAATTAAGATTGGAGTCGAGCGCACCTGCCACGTGCGGGATTCGAACTCAGAATCCCAGTGTTGACAGGCTAGTGATACAGTAGTTCGACTACTTAGACTACTCGGCCACCAAGGCCCCAGATCTCTCTACAACATAAACAATTAATTATTTTAGGTAATTTTTTATTATATAGCTCTTCAACTGTTTCGGTTTTATACATCCTTGGCTTTCAAATATTCGGCTTTGAGCGTTCCTGATGAAGGTAAATCCAGAAAAGCGCTTCGGACGCATTAGATTTATACGTTTTGTTTTTCATCAAATTGCCTTAACAGCATTACATATATACCAGTTATTAGTTATTAGTTATTATGTTTATGTTTTTATTGTATTCCAGAGCCTTGATATCAAGTTAAAAAATGAGTAAAGTTTTCTTCAGATTCCAAGGAGTTGATGTTTTCACTTTAGATAATAAAGAGAGAGACACAGAAGCAGACCTGTGACACACATACTAATTTTAAAAGAAACTACTTGTGTTATATTATGAATATGATCAAAGGAGATATTTGCAATAAAGTAGTACACATTTTTAACTACACTTAATTGTGTGTCTTGCATTCAAGCAGAATATTCAATTTGAAAATATAAATGTTTTTCGACAATTTTAACTGTATTTTATTCGCTTCGATGTTTTTCAATTTCTTTATCGTTTATTAGATCTGGTATGTTTATATAATAATAATGTAATAGTGAAAGTGGTTATGTGGAATGATGATACATTCGAATAAATCGCAATGGAGATGCTACAGCAACTAGAATTTCTTAAATATATACCGGTAGTATACTGGAAAATGGACAACAGAGGTGTACCTTAATGGCATACTTTTCAGGTAGAAACACTGTGTGAATGTTGATATTCAATTTGTTTTGAAATAAAGATGCGTTCTTTTAAACTTACAAATAACAAATATATTAAGCTGGATGTAATGAATATTAAAAATCAAAGGACAATGATGCGTTAACAAACCAGGCATAACACGAACAGGTATACACGTAACCATGTGAGTATGTCAGAAGGTCCAACATGTCTCGTTTGTGGCATTTTTGTGGATTTTGTCATGTTTCTAATTTTGACACCTGCTACTAACAGATACTTCTTTTTTTACGTGTGTTACATGATACACCTATGATATTTTCCGTTTCAATTCCTCTAAATCTGTCCGGAACTGAACAAATTTGGGAAAAAGCCATTTCATTCTGGCTTTGCCCCAAGTTATTTGATCTTGGTATCATTACAGAGTCTCAAAATTAAAAATGCACACTACACAACTGATTCTCTATTATACTTAAAGAACGAATATGTCGCATTTCGTGGATAGAGCTCGACTCAACTGTTATTTAAGTCCCTGAGATATAGCTAAGATTGTACATTTTGTTCTCTCATTATCACATGTATCATATCTTCCCTGTGTTTGTGTAATGCGAACAATTGTTGTCTGTTGATAACTTTCATTCGAAGCGAGGAAAGAAAAATAAATAGAAAAAATAAATTTCGACTAAAGAAATATATAAATTAGTTGGAGAAAGTACTTTTCAAATATGTCTATAATGTATACTAGTTGATACTTAATTTAATCTACTTACCCTTCGGGAGCACCTGAGATCACCCACGGTTTTAAGTTGAGTTCGTGTTGCTCATTCTTTAATTTTCTATGCAATGTATTTTGAATGTTGTTTTTCTTTTCTTCATTTTTGATTTTTGCCATAGCTTTGTCAGTTTCTCGTCGACTTGTTAAACGTCCCTTTAGTTGTTTTCACCTCATATTATGCCCCCGCGGCAAAATGTCGAGGGGCATTTTATTTACCCCTGTCCGACCGTATGTCCGTCCGTCCATCGGTCCGTCAGCTCGTCCGTCTGTCCGTCCGTTCGAATACAGATACATGGTTTGTCCGGCTATCTCCTATAGTTTTTGAGCTACAGCTTTAATATTTTGTAGGATGTTTCTATACATAATAGAGGTGTGCGTGTTTACAGGATTTTGATTATGTTTAAATATTCTCAAAATGCCAGGTATTTTGACTTAGTCCTTTTTTGGTACTAGCTGCATAAAGAGTCATGGTTTGTCCGGCTATCTCCTCCTACAGTTTTTGAGCTACAGTTTTAATATTTTGTAGGATGTTTCTACACATAATAGAAGTGTGCATGTTTACATGATTTTGATTATTTTCAAATATTCTCAAAATGCCAGGTATTTGGACTTAATCATTTTTTGGTACTAGCTGTATAAAGAGATCATGGTTTGTCCGGATATCTCCTACAGTTTTTGAGCTACAGCTTTAATATTTTGTAGGATGTTTCTACACATAATAGAGGTGTACATGTCTTCAGAATTTTGATTATTTTCAAATATTCTAAAAATGCCATGGACTTAAATAATATGTTGTAGGTTGTTTGTACACATAATGGAAGTGTGTAGCACACAAAATTTTGATTTTTAAAAAATATTCTCAAAATGCCAGGTATTTGGATTTAGTCATTTTTTTTGTACTACAAGTCAGAAAGGGGTTAGATATTAGATATTCACAAAAACCGGTAGTTGGACTTCTTTCCTTCTCACTTGCTATATAATTGAAAACATTGTTTGTACTACCTCAGTTTAATGTCCATAATGCAATAAATAAGATTTTGTAGTATTGTCAAATGTTAAATCAATACCGGGAAGTTGAACTTGGTGACCACTGGAAATAGAAAGTTGAACTTGGTGACTGCTAAAACTGGAAAGTTGAAACCTTTTGGCTGGACACTCAGTCCTGCAAGTTTAGACATTCAGAATAAAAATAAATGATAGATCATCATACTTGGTGTTAAATTTATAATTTTTATGGTCAGGCGGAGGCATCATTTTTGTCTTGCAGACAGCGCAACAATTTCAAGTTGTACTTCATCATCACTGTTTGTCAAATCTAAAATATGTGGAATTATACTCATGCATATGGCAGAGCAGAGGGGGTATCGTCCATATCTAGTTTAAAGGATGTAACGCGACAATCAATTGTATTCCAGGTTTCGGCGACATGGCACTCTCTTTTCGTTTTCAAAAAGACTGATATACAGAGTAAACAAACACTTTCAACATTGAGACAGAAAGGCTCAATTATTCTCTTTCATTTTCAATCATCTTAAAATTCGAGTTTACTGATAAGAATAAACTTTCCAGGAAATTTTTTCGCAAATTTTGAACGTGGTATAAAAAAAATATCAACACATTAAGACACTTGCTTGCTTATATAATTAATATCTTGGTATATCAATTGGAAACATTGAAGTCTGTCTGAAAAATATGATTGTGACTTTTATTTCAGATATTAGCAAACTAAGATAGAAAGAACAGTTTATATTATCAATTACCTATGATGAAACATCTCTAAGACCCCGTTTACACTTGTAAGAAATTGAACCGATCTTAGTTTGAATCGATCTCAAAACGGTCAGTTTGCATTTTAAAACATTTTCACACGCAAAATTGATATAGATGTATATTTTAAGATCCAGCGCGTTTACACAATATACTAACCGGTCTGACCTTTTTACTGTAACTTTCGCAAACAAAATCAAAAATGGAATATGGTAACGTGTGCATTTATATTCCGATACGACATTCCTGTGCATTTCTTTCGAAATCGCAGATTGTGTCTTTTATCTCCATGTATATTCATTTAAACATTTCCAGAATTCTCTAGAAGACGACCATTTGATATTCTGTTGGCAAGGGGGATCGAGAGGATTTTTTTGCAAATTGAATATTCATTTTAACTGTTGCTCCTTATGCTTATTTTTTCCGAGATTTTTTAGCGCTAAAATGTAATTACCTTTTGAAAACTATTCCCTGCGTTTTGTCTACATCAGACTAAAGATCGATCTTTATTGAACCGATCTCAGGAACGATGGATCTTTTTTACTTGTGTAACCCACAATAGAATAGCATACCGATGGTTTACCAGGCTTGGTTGAATGAGAAGACATTTCACAATCGTGTGTGTGCAAGAGCATCTCAGTACCTCCTGAGATAGAAGGTTGAAAAATATATGAGGCTCTCCTAAAAACAAGTTGGTCAGCTCTGTGACTCGTGCTTATTTCCCCTTACATCTTATTACCACTCAGAAGATCTTGATTTCAACCCTTAAGTCAGACATCCGAATTTCAAGTTTCATTTCTTAACCAAAAAGCGCAACAATGGCGAAAACAAACACTACATAAGGAATCAACAATTTATCTTGAACTTTTAAGTATTATTTTTGTTTCAGATAATGTTTTGTTTTGGGTAAATACATGTTGCATAATAGGTTAAACATTAACCCTTTCATATGAATTGTAATTAAAAATATGAATACTAGAAACGACAGTAACACAGAAAGTACGAAAGTCTTATAAATGTGTGACTTTTTAATTAAAGCTCTATTGACAATAATATCACGTAACATGAATTTGTTGTGTCATCACGTGTAAATTAAAACAGTGTAATCAATTTATTATGATGTTTTGCTGTACAAAGTATCGTACAGTTATATATTTCCACAGATTTCTAACAACAAAGGAAATTGTTACATAAAAAATATCAATATTTGATTTGTGTATTAGTATTACAAATCTTTGAAAACAAATTTGACTCACTGACTTTTACTTCTAGTGTGCTATTCCAATTTCTAACCATTTGTTACAGGCCTATAATTTGATTTAAGGTAATAAATAATTTTAGCACTGAAAATTAATCGTGCTATTTTGAAATAGCTGTCATTCAACCAACAAGTGCAATGATTGAGAATTGTAATTTTAACAAACAAAAAATGTTTTCTGTACATGTACTGAACGCACTTGCATAAATAGTTTACTTTTTATCATTACAAAGCAGAAGTCGTTTAAAACCTTCTATAAGATAAGTAACAGAACATCTACCAAAACACTTGTGACCTCACAGTCAGATTCTAATAATGTACTTTCTTACTAAAACTTTTAGTGACGATCCACATCTAATATTTCGCAATGACCTAAAAATTCAAGATGCAACAAAGATACATTACTGTCACTTGTTGATGTTACTTAAACATTACTATAGATCGACAGTACAGTAAATTGTATTGAAACACGTGGTGATGACGTTAGTTTCGATTATAAAAGTTATTTGTACCTGTTGAAATGACATGGTACACAAATGGACAGACAGGTTTAAGTTTTGCCAATAAGCCTAGTTTTTTGTGTTATCTTCTTGAAGTATATAGAGATATAGAGATATAGCAAAGTAAATATGAGGACAATTGAAAGACAAAATGTATAAAATACACGTACGTATGAAAATTTAAACAATTTTGACTTTATATAAGTATTTCTCGAAATTCTTTCCTACGAATTCCGCTGAAAAATGATATGGTATTGCTATTGAAAGTTCTGTTCAATTAATATCAAATTTATGAGGGGTCACCGAATTTGTATTTTTTTAGTATTAATAGTTGAACACTCTGCACTGCGTGAAACAGCGAAAAAAAAGACAAACGTAAGCGTGACTTCGTGACTGCATTGTGCAGCAAAATCTGATTTTTAGACGTTTTTAGATATGTCAAATATATTTGAATGATTTATATAAACAAAACGAATGCAAAATTTCATTAAAATCCGTGAGATCAGCCATTTACGTACCTGTAACCTTAACGTTTATCGCATCATACAAGTTTAAAGTGCAAAAAAAACAACATTTTAACAAAACCTTAAGTTGCACATAGCTTCAAAATAATGTTTTAGAAAGCATAATTTGATAAAGTGTTTCGTTGTATGGATTTCGCTGTCCTGAACTGGTAGATCTTGCTAAATCTGGAATAAACAATAACTTAATTATTGTCAGCTGTGCATTAGACTCATGAAACAAATAAATATTAATTTAAATTTCACAATACAGACGACTTTTTATTGGATGTACATTTGTACGTAATATTTCATTGCTCGATTAATAACTAACATAAACATCGTCGTAAACTTTTGATCAATCTTATTTGAACCTTATGCAATACATCGAATATTGTTTCGTATTCTAGTGAATAAGATTTTACTCCCTGTTTCGCCTAAATAACACGTCTTTTCTATTTATTTCGTACACTTGTCTTGTTGGCTTCGACTTTTCCGCTCATGCATTGTCTAATGACATTCAACGTTAACGTTGATTTACACGAAGCACTGTTGGATTCGTGTTTTCGATTAATAAATTTTGCACATCTTTAATATACATGTTACAGTATAAATCGAAATTCCAATATCTACTTGAAGAAATTTGAATTCTGATTTATACTAATTAAAATCCAGTACATTTCAGAATTCAAATATCTACTGTTAGAAACTGGGATATCCAGATTTTTACCAGGAGGATGCTGTTTTCAAAAGCACCCTAAGACATGCCCCAAGACATATCTTATGTCAGATTATAGGACTATCACTAGGATACGTCTTAGATTGCAAATCTAAGCTGTCTTACGATAGTCCTAATCATGCTGGTCTTGGGACAATCATAAGTTATATGTACCTTCTATTCAAATCAATCCTTTCGTCTTCTACATTAAAACACTATATCTTTAATAATAACACTAGGATAATAACATTAAGAATAATCCTAATTATACATGATGATTCAAACGGTAACTAAAAAAAGGTAATAAAAAAGTTAAGTTATTCACCATTAATGTAAAGTTTAAATGAATTATTTGGTTGGATATTAACAGTATAATATAACATTTGAAGTCTTTTGTTGTGGTTGAATACGATTTGAAAAGTTAGGTTTAAAAAGATATCGATGCTCTTGTGATATTCGAAAATTAGGTGACACATTTTGCACGACTTGCATATGCATGTATGCAATATAAACAAGTCTTCCGTGTGCTCTTTTAGTGATCAATACTAGCAACTTGTTATAACATGTACATGTATAAAATTTAATTTGGACCGTCAGATGAATTGAAATAGATATATCGGATGATATAGTCTAGCGTCTGCTTTTGTCCGCTTTTATGAACTTCACTCTTTTTGAATTTATCTTGGAGTTTGATATTTTTGCCTCGGTCCTAAGATGCTTTCGAAAAACAATGTCCGGGGCCTGTTTTCGAAGAAGCCTAGAATTTGTCCTAAAACATGATTTAGGATGGATTTAGAACTGTCTCAGGACGTGTTTGAGAATGCACATCGCAGCTATCTTAGGATTATCTTATCTAGAAGGTCATAACCGCTATCCTAAGTGTTGGAGTAAAAGTAAATAGAAAAATAAAATAAAATAAAACTGTAAATTAAGATAAAAATGCATGACAATTAACAAGTGAATGAAATAATAATATTTAAATAATGATGAAATAATAAAACTTATTAACCGTATTATTATAATGATTATATAAAACAAAATATATTATCATTGTACATTTACACTTTTACTAAACAACAGAAAACAAAACGTATAACTATAAGTCTTCTTTAAAAATTGACCAATTTAAGTGTAAATATGTACAACAGCAAAATAACAAATTGTTTTTGAGTGAGTTGAATTCAAAGACCACAGTGTCATGCATAATAGAGTTGGAAGACAAAAATCGTGCATCTTTCATATAAATACAAATTGGTTAAACTATTTCAATACTGCCAAAATATACGAGTGAACATGAACAAAGGGAGGAACCCTAGTTATGCAGAGGACGAACAAAATGCCCTTCTGAAAGCATAAATTTTTACTGTTCAGTAAAATTTCCAATATTGCAACCAATAGTGCAAGAAGAGGGTTTGAGATACATATTATATATATGAGAGAATACCGTATAGCGGGTGTAAAATTTCGCGATCTAGGGCCAACAAAGTATACGAAAATTTTTGGCGGTTTTTATTTTGACCGATTCTTTATTCCCAATTAAATATTTAGCGGATACTAAAATGGTTGCAGTTAAAAAGTCGTAAAAATTGACAATCAAACACGTGTCTATTGTTATGGTAAAATGATTTTTTTACCTGAATGACGTCTTATCTATTGTTTATATTTTGATATAGTTAATCAAAAGAATACCAGTAACTTAGATATTTCTCTGTCACAGGTGTACAAACGTCTTGTAAATGTTACGGTTGATTAGTTAAGAAAATGACCGGACCTTTGATCTACTAATTAGGTCAAAAAAAATTTCAAGAGTGTCTTACAACTCTTATATAATTTGACACTAACTAATAATGGTAACATATCTGACAGAGTACCTTACCTTCTTACATTATTTGACTCTTATTGTTAACAACATATACCGTTATTGACCTGTCGACCAGGGAAAAAATCGTTCACAAAACGATTAAGCTATTAGAATGTACCGAATATAGGCATAAATTTTAGCGGAATTTATTTTCGCAGTTTTCATTTATCCTCCAAAATAACCCGCTATACGGTATATCCTAAAGTTAGGACCAACTTAAAACACCCAAAAAAGTGTCCGAAACTTATTAATTATGAACATTTTTAGGTAAAATTATAAATTGCGACACGTTTGATAAAACAATTTAGGACAATGAGCTAAGGACATGTCCTAATCCTAAGACTGCTTCAATATTCAGGCTCCAGGATTGTACAAGATGATTACTAAAACAGACAGTAAAATATTTATTTTGTTTTCTTTAAATGACATAAACATATATAATCAAACTTGTGTGAATCAAAAAGAAAAGAGATTAGTCCAATTTCCTTTGAAATTTTTTTTACAGCAGAGCCTTTTCCTAAAAGTCTTTCAATCTTTACTAAAAGTCACAGTATATCAAGTTCATATGTCAGTACATTTTAATGAAATATATGGTTAAAAACTTCAATTTTGTCAAATTTTAAGGACATTCTTTACCAAAACCAAACTTTTATTCGAAGACTTATTTTATTTAGATATTGTGTATTTGATAAAAATTAATTCATTTATGTTAATGATATCTTGCGATACAACATGAGACAAAAACATGGAATATTTTCAATAATTCTCCAAATTGATATTCAGAGGACCTTTTTGTTAATTAACACAAAATCTGGCTCTCTGAACTTTGTTCATGTTGTAAAGTCAAAATTGTTTGGTTAGCAAAATACCTTAAATAAAGTATTATCAAATATTTTAATTATAATAAAAAAAAAAATTTCACAAAAAGTTATGTATTTTCCCATATTTTGTTTGTACTAAAGTATTGAAAATTGCATTAAATTATCAATTATATTGTTTTTCTACTTTTGAGCGCATCAGTAAAAAATAAATAATAATATGTATTTTTTTTTAAATTGTATAATCCTCAAACTAACTATTGTTTTTAGTAATATCCTTGATCCTACTAGTAATTTAGTACAATCCAGAATCATCCTAGTACGATTCTGGATATCCCAATTTCTACAAGAAGGTTTTCGAACTTCTATTTGTGCTAGGAAGATTCTGGATCCTATTGAATTCCAACAACACTTCGGAAATTAAATGTACACAACCCAGCATAATTTTAACAAGATACTAAATTTCACAAATGAATGTGCAGTCTGTGCTGTCACTATAACTTTCACTTCTAACACTTCTCTATAAAACACCAGTCTGAATGTAAAAATTAATCAAAGTTGTCTAAATATTGTTTTTTTTTAATTAATACAATTGGTTACTAGTATAAATGACTGGTCGTAATTGGGGACAATGGGTTGTACTTCTAACAATACAATTGTTATTTACTATATAAATTTTGCATTCGCAAAGGTTGAACAGGATTTTGGAATTTTAAGATATTTTACAACTACAATAAAAAAACTATCATGTTTATATCTATTGATAAAGTCATTTTTAAAGAAGCAATATATACCACAAAGGGTTCCAAATGACATATCTTCCAATATGGTCGAGAGGTGGAATACTCACCTGAAGTGCAATGTGTCTAGGAATTGTTCACGCCATAGTCAAATTTCTCCGCAAATCATACATCATTTAAAACATGGATTAATTTATGACTTAAAACATGTTATCGTCCTAAATGTGCAGGTCAAAATTGATGTTAGGCGTTAAAACCAAATCAGATGTTCAAGTTTAAATGCCAGCAATTAAACGTACAAATTTTAATGAAGATGGAACCAATATTTACATTGAAATCTTTTTATATTTTTCTATAACATAACCATACTATCTAATGGCTAAATATTAAGGAAGTCGAGAGTAATAAATGTCAGACATTTAAATAAGGAACAAACTCAAGGGTATGAATTTCATAATTGATTTTTGGTACATTAATAGCTTTTATAACATTGCTACCAGCAAACATGTGTATAAGCAAACAATTGTTAATGAAAGTTATTCCATCGTTTCCAAGTGAAACATGCAGTTTGGTTGATTGGTTGATAAAATGTATGCAAAATACCAAGTGACAAAATCTTCATATCGATTTGTTTGGTGGTCAGTGATGTATTGATTGATTGGCGAATGATTTTTGATTGATTTATTGGCAGTTTGCATAATGTAAAGAGATGCATATTTCATATCGACTAATTCATTGATTGATTGTATGTGTGACGTCTAGTGAAAAACAAATAAGATGCCCCTCTCAGAACGGGACCCACTTCCTCGATTAAACACACGGGGATGGGTCTATAGGAACAGACGAAAAAGAAAATAAGAGGGAATTTTCAGATTCACATAGACACGTAAATCTTTAAAAAAAAAGTGAAATGACAACGAATAAATAAAACGAACGAATAAATAAAACATGAATGCCGAGGCTCCCAAGAAAAATTGAAATTTATAAAGAAAGAAGAAAGGATATTTGTTTGGAGGGTGTGCATGTTCACAATGAAATCTATAAAGGAAAATGCAAGTATATTTTTTGGGAGAGGAAAGGAGAGGGATGTTATATCCGGGCTATACAAAATACAAATAAACATGTTGCACTAAACCGAAAACATGTAATGTAAGGGGATCTAGACCATACTTCTTTTATTTTGAAAGTTCATAGAAACAAAGCCCCGTGTTTTCAATAGAGGAGGCGGTTCCTGGACTGTTTCTTTATGTGGAGGAGAGGGCATATATCATTCTCTGAGTAAAGAGTGTGCGTTAAATATTTTTTACTGGACGTCACAAAAACAATCAATCAAAGAATTTATCAATATGAAATATGCGTCTCTTAACGTGAAGAAACTGTCAATTATTCAATTAATAAATTTTTCAATCAACCAAATGTTCCAAGCCAATCAATCGATTAATGAAAGTGAATTCGCCAATTAATCAACCTACCAACCTACAGTTCTAACCAACCAATATGTATAAAGAACTTGTCACTTGATGTTATGCATTTCATCAACCAACCAATTATCATAATAGAAAAACAGGAGTGACCTTCACTCACAACGTTTTTATATTTATTGTAAGCCATGTTAGACAAGCTATTGGTTAGCCGAGTAAATCAACAATTCAATAAATACTTTTGAGTATTTTCCTTCTTTTAATGTCTCAACTCTAAACTCTCGACCCTTCTCTTTTCCAACATGTCTAATAGTTATATGCATTTTAAATATGAGTACAAATATGTAAGCTAAAACAGAGCACAGTGCATTATATTACAGAAGTACTAACCTTTCAATGGGAATATCTCCCTTCAAAGGTATTTGTTGTTCTCTTAAAAAGTCTACCAATCTGAAATAAAACAGAAGACTGGAAGTTCAATAAAAATCCAAAGAGCCAGAGCTTTTAAAATCAGAAAAACAACATTTCATGGGGTATGAGCGTGTACAAATGTTCGGAAAGCCATAATAATAAAAATTTTGGAACCAAAAAAAGAGCCTTTATATAACAGAAAACACCGGCTAAGATTCGTTTGACCGAGGAAGTCCTTATTGAGTTTAGTATAGGTTTACTGAAAAATACAAATTACAGAAAAAATAAATAAGGAAATCTCATGATCACAGATACTCCGTCTGCAGCATAACTCTAGAACGGTAGATATACACTGTAAAATAGAACTTAACTTGTATTTTAGGATCCATGGCATTGTGTTTGAATTCAAAAATAATCTATCGAGCGAATCATTTACTATCATCATGAAACCACCCAAAACCACAAATCCTTTTAGAAAAAAAGGGCAAATAAATGTCAAATACGCCAAAATCACACTTCGCTTATAGTTAATAGTCAAATACATCATGTGTGAATTTAAAAATATTTTGTGCAATGGTACTTTATAATCAGGAAACCCCTCAAACAAATGATTATAATTGCGTCCATTAAACTTTTGAAGAGACACGTTAACTATTGAGAACTTGATTCTAAGTAGCTATCATTTATGAAGAAAGTAGTGATAGGGAACATAAGCTCTGATATATAATATCTTCTGCAAGATAGATGAGAAGTTGAACAATTATTGCTGTTGTTTATATTAAGTCTTACATACGATAATAACATACCATTTGATCTAACTGTTTGAAATCTTGATCGACTCCGCTAGGTCCTGTAAAGACAAAAAAGGCAGTTATTTTTTTCACATTCTGTTCAAATTTTTGGTAAATATTCAAATTTTCTAATGAAAACGTTTTTTATCAACTCTGATCTTTAAGCATGTATAACAAGACAAAGAAAAAAAAACCAAATGTTTTAATACATAGTAATAAAAGAGCTCTTTGAATGAGCAATAAGTCCAATAAAAAAAACAACACCATGACAAAAAAGAAAACGGTTTGAAAAGACAAACAGTCCCAGAAACCCTCCATCAATTACATACAAATAAAACCGTAGGCGAATGAATGGTAAAACAAAACTTTAGCAAGAACCAGAGCGAACATAAAACCCAAAGAGTACAAAACAGGAAACTCAAAAATCAGATGAGAAAAACTTGGAATAAGGAGGATGATACCGCAGGTTTAACCAAACTAATCATAATTAATTCAACTTAAAATTTAAGTATGTCAGTATTCAAATGGAAAATAATATAAAATTAATTTAGGCCGTCTCTATATAATATTTGATTAAGTATTACGAAAAAGGAAATGCAATATTTCATTTTATTTTTTTTATAAAAAAAAGTACCAAATGAAATAATTCATGATCTTTGTCCCCACTATTTTTACAATTTATGTATACATGCTCATTCTGTTTTGAACGAAATTTTGTCAAATCCTATTTAGATCAACAATTATTACATTTCAAACCAGGTATTTAAAAGGAAATTGCTATAAACAAGGGAAGCGAACGGATAATGACTGTAACATTTCTGATTAAGGTACCTTAAAATGAGAAGTTATATCAGCCGAAACAACTAGTTTCATCCACTGCATACAAAAATTGTTTGACTGAATGAAATCTGATTGGGTAAGACTATCCCACCTAACATTGAACAAAGCAATGTTTTCCACTCTAACCATGTCTATATTGCGCAACGTAACGCACGGTATAGATTACGTTTAAACTGCGTATATAATTGTCAATATTGTGTTTAAGCTTGTATGCAATCAAAACAGAACAAAATATCATTGATATGCTTTGTAAACCAAATAATTATAAACTCAAGGGTATAAGATAAATTTCATTTGCCTGAATATTCTATTTGCAAGATTTCAAAAACAAAGACGTCATATTGTGCGATATAAATATTTGTTTATCCTCGAGAACCCAACAGGTATCATGAATATTCTTGGGCGAACAAATCTTGACTACTCCCCAAGGCAAGGGAAATAAATGTTAATCTGCTTTACAGATTAATCCAAAAGCTGAATTCGGTAATAAAGTATTCAAGTATAATTATGATTTAGGAGTTTAATATCTTTTATTACCTGACTTATATTTAGAAGCCGCATCAGAGCTGCTAGAGCAAAATGTGAATGTTTGTCCAACTTTCCACCAAAAGTGTTCATTTAGTTCTTCATCAAAAGGTTCAATATCCTTATTCGTATTCCAACTTGATTTCACTGTAGCAAACGCATCATTCAATATGCAGATAAAGACGTTAACCATTAATAATGTCATAATAAATATGAAGAAAGAAAAAATCACATTTGACTGTGCGTTGGCTGCCATTTCTGAATCACGGAAGGTTACCATTGCTAGCATCATTCTGAATAAAGTTCCGAATGTATTGAAGAAGTCTCGAAACTGATAGGAGGTAGTTCCCATGACGATGTATGTAAAAGAAGAGAATGCTGCCAGTATAATGGCCGCCAGCAACGCAAACGACAAGATGTCAACCTTAGCCAGTCCAATAGATGTCTTCATCATGTACAAATAATAATTAAAGTTGAGAGATGACAAAAGATTTAGGATGGCTATAAACAGAACAACTCCAATACATCCTTTGTTGATGTCATCCATTAACTGGACTAGTTCAAAGGACACAAAAGTACCTGCAACAGAATTTAGAAAGTGTTTAGAGAATTAATGTGCTTTTACAACAAAAAGACGGCATTTATACACGAGCTTCTCAAGACATATGAAAAACATTATTCATTAACTTAGCGTTCCGTTATTTAGATAATGTCCTCACACTGAACGAATTAGTTTGATGATTGCGTTTATTGCATATATCCCTTTGGACTTAAAATGAAAAAAAAAACCAATACTACAGCTACAATTAGTGCTGCTTCATATGTTGACTTCCAAGTAGAAATTGACAATGAGGATCATTTGAGAACTAATCTTTATTTCAAAAGAGATGATATCAATTTTCCGATAGAGAACTACTAGTATCTATTTTACGTAGCAACATGCCAACGGCACCTGCACCTTTAATGGTAAAGTTGAAGTCATGCTTTAATAATTTGGTTGATCATGATGGAATATTTGTTTCACAGGTGCCCAAGGATGTGTCTACGGGACTAAGCCCTTCATTGATTTAAGAAATAAACGAATGCGAATTATCACGTTTTTATCTGCAATAATCGCCTTGAGAGTGCCACTTGTGAAGCAGGAATTGATTGCCCTTCCAAATTCATTCCCGTGTTTTGTAAGGGTCCTGTTGTCTGAGTAGTGTTTTGTAAACTATTGTTTGTCTGTTATTCTTTATGCCATAATGGTGTTCTTCGACTAATGGTATTTGATAACCCCCGGTATCTTCTCCATCTTTTGGTTAACAAAAATGAAATCTTTGTTTTATAAACAATTTAAAATTTTGTGGTGACTATAGTGGTCGCAACCATCAAAGGAGTATTGCCACGAAGGCCTTAAATTTGCCTTAAAATCAAACTTTGCAATATCATATATAAAAACCTATATTAACGATCTTAGTTATGCAGATTTAGATAAACAAAACACTTTTATTGTCTGCTGTTCCTTTTATACAATGTTGACAGCTTCAAAAGATTGATAGTTTACTACTTTTTAGCAAAATTGTCAGCTTGTATGTACTTGTGAGGTGTATTTTCTTCTGAAAAACATTGGCTTCACCCGTCGACCAAAATAAAATTGTTATAAAAAGATATTTATTGTTCAGATACACATCCTAACAAAAAATAATGGTAGTCCTTGCATGTGGCCAATGTCGTTTGAAGCAAACACTATTAAGATATAAACACACAATTAGCTTGTTAAATTTACATTTGTCTGATATCTTCACATATTTTGTCATCAAATTTTTATCGGTATTACTTAAGTTAAATTTCAAGGAATTGTAGGGCCAATATGGACCCTTGTTGAACCTAGTCCTCATCTTTGAAATAAAGGATTATTTGTTAATAAAGTCACATTTATGTAGCAACATTCCAGCAACATCTGCAAATGCAAAATATAACTCCTAGTTGGTTTAATATTCCTGATCAGGATTTCAGAAATTCTTATTGCAATGAAACTACCCATCCAAGGACTCTGTTAAAGTCCTTCTTCGAAAGTTGAACGATATAATCATGACTTGTTTAATTATAACGGAAAATATATGTCACAAATGTATCGTAGCGATAATTTTGCCCTCATTTCCACCATAATGACTATCATCAAATGCGAATTTACAACGAAGTTTTTAATAAGTAACACGAGCAGGACGACGAGTCCAATAATGGAGAAGAAAGCGTCTAACATCCAGGAGTACATGCTTTTTTTTGTTTTATCAAATTCATATTGTTTGAATTTAGTTTTCTAATCTTTATACTGTTTTTGGACTGTTGTTTCGTCAGCGTATGTTTTTGGACTGTTGTTTCGCCAGTGTATGTTTTGCTATTGTGCACTCCGTTCTTCTTTGACTAATAATTTTAAATGCAATTCTGTGTCTATAATAATACAAAGGCTTGTAAACAGTACCCATTATTCACTTTCCAAAAATCTTGATTCTTCTATTGTGAGCTTTTCATACATAACACCTGAAGCTTTATATATTTTATAGTCATTAACCTTTCAATAAAGAAATCCGGAAATCTCTAATGTATTTTGAAAATTCGTATGACAACACGCCACATGGAACTACATCTGATTATAGTGAACAAAATCAAATTTTTAATTTCTTGAGATAAAATTTACTTATATTCGTACTTAATAACATTGTTTGTTGCCTTTGCGTCCAAATTAGTCCATCATTTCGCATCGTTATATACATTTTGATAAATTTATACGCAAATAATTTGAGAGTTTACAGTTTGATGTCCAGCTCAAAGTGTCATTGGAAATATTTTTTACTGTGACTTCACTATAGGTTTCACCATTTAACTATACCGACTCTTCAACCAGATTGTAGAATTGACAATACAATTGGGACATTTGAATTAACATTTAAATTAACTCAATGTGTTGAGTGGGGGGAAACAGTAATACAGCAAGGTAGACTTTTACGCTATGAGTGATCACCTATACTTCAAATCTAACAAAATCAACTGGTCAATTTTAATGTCCCAATTGTATTGTCAATTTTACAATCTGGTTTAAAAGGGCATTAGTTGTCAATTTTACAATCTGGTTTAAAAGGGGATTGGTTGTCAAATTAATTTTCACCGATTTGACCCAAATTCTTATACTTTAATTACAACATACTGAAACGTATATTCAAATGACAAAAGGTCCAAAAGAAATAATGAACAATGCATAGACTCGTACTAATGTATCAGAATTTTTTGCGTATTTTACACTAGACGCCATCTAATTATCCATCGATATATCCTCCGAAGACTGCAGAAGGACATTTAACCCGACATAAACATACATATAAATATAAATAAATAGACAAGCACATACAATCGTATAATGAAGATTTTTCTTAGTCTGTTTGATTTCTTGTTATACATGACAAATAAAAGTATATCATCGTATTACCTGAATAATAATGATTTAATGGGCCGGATCAGTCAACGAAATTTTTCACTTTTCAAGGTTTACATTTTTTTCTTTTTAATGAATGAACCACATAATGAACACATGTACACATCTCAACTAAAGGTCAAATTAAAAGGTTGCATGGATACGGATTCAAATGAGTTGAATTATTGACTTGCAAGCCAATAATACATCAGCGATGGTTTTTTTCGCTTATTTTGACGAAATTGAACCAAACAGACTGCTGATAGCGAAATATTATTTCTGTATTCCACTTTCATAAATGTTCGAAACATTATTTTTTTGTCTTATTCAGAGCTAATGCACCTTTAACAATAGGTAAAAGGGTAAAACCTATAGTCACATCACAGTAATATTATTTGTTATTTTTATTTTAGTCCATAATTCGCTATGTATTTATATGATTATTTCTTTTTTACTCCTAAAGTTTTGATCGCCTCTGATAGAATAAATCAAAACATCAAATATTCGAATTCGTCACTTTGGACACAGTAAAATAAATTGGTGAAAAGTTTACCCTTCCCTTTTTCTGTTGACGAAATTCAAAAGGGTTTTGAAGGAGACGGTACATTTTGGCTCTCTAAAATTTACCAAAAATAAAATATTGCATGATACGCTTTTAAGCATGGAGAAGAAAGGCTTTTTAGAAAATGTACATATTAGACAAGCCTTGATGACACAGTTTGACTAGGATGTCATTCAAGTGAGATTATTGAAATCTTAAGAAGGTTTTGGCTAAATAAATAAAGAGCACAGGCGTCGCCCAAAATATTGAAAAGAAAAACACGAAATGCACTTACTGTTAAAATATCTTTTTGGGTGACGAATGTGCTGTAGGATATTTCTTAGCACGTACAAGTCAAATATTCAAGAGTTTGCGTAATTTCGATATTGTGACGAAATAACTGTCATGTAATGCCTCTATTACTACCAAAACGGTAAAGTTGAAACGAAAACTGTATTTTTTATTATGATAGGATATAGATTATACATTCGATCCTGAAACTCCGAGGTAGTTAGATATATATTTGATTTTATGTCAAATTAAGTCTCATTTCTTACCTTATCCTTTTTCTGTGTAAAATGAACATTTTATATCATTTTAACTTACCCGCGGAGTTGAATATATCCTCAACAATAACAATGGTTCGGTCAATCCTGGCTATATAACATGCCACTGCTGCATACGAAAGCAATATACTTAACATAGTGCCCCAACATGTGATTGATCGAAAGCAATTTGATTTCAACTTCCATGCTGTATATGTAAAAAATACAGTCCGAATAAATGTAAGTAGTACAAAAAGTATTTGTCCGGCTAATACCACATAGTCCCAGGCATTGATATAGGGGTACAAATTTGATGTAAGTACATCTGACCTTAGATAATATCCACCTGTCGTAGGTATCTCTACCATAAAAGTAACCAGACTAAAAAGTTTGGTGTTAACATTAAGAATAACATTTTCAATGCTGAGGAATCTGGTCTGCTTGTCTATCCAATTGGTCCGATTTAGCTTGAGTATATCATAGTAAACATCACTATTAAACGGATTCAAATCAAGGACATATCCCCCGCCGCCATATTTGTCATACTCTCCTAACTTGGTAAATGTCCCCGTTTCATCGCTGGACATATATTTAAATCCGGATTCAAAACAATTGTCTGTGTAGGTAGTCCAATCTGTAACAAAGTAATGCAAATCCTTGTGAACATTTTAAACATGAAAAAGATATATTAGAAACCATGTGTTTACCTTCAAACGAGCAAGTGTAGATTATTTTCAAATATTTTTGATGTTTCAAATGAACGCGTTTATTTTGATTGTACACTTTAAAAATAATTTTATTTGTAAATGAATTGACGGAGTTATTAAAAAATGTATAGAGAGTATTAGATAAGACATTTAGTGAGGGTAATAGCAGGGACCCATAATATCAATGGACAGTTATCTGAAATTTCCGAAATGTAAGCACCAAGTTGAACAGGACTATATACACATAAGTATTCGTCACTTAACTTTCATTAAACTACAATATGCTATTTAAAGGTAAACACGTGGTCTTAAACAACAGACATTCAAAGAAAATTCAATATTGCATGAATATATTATTGGGTGTATGAATGTTGCATTGAATATGACTGTTAAGAAGTTTCATAACTTTGAAAAAACAAACCATAAAATTTTCAAAATCAAAAGCAAGCCTGCACGAATCTACCTTCATCTTACAAATTTCTCGATAGGAAATAAGCAGATAGTAATGAATCAAGTACTAGTTTGTATCCTCTCTTAAATTTTTTCAGCTTTTTTCACCACGATATTCCACCAATGAAAATTACTACGGTATTCTATCTTCCTGAAGATCATGTGAATAATCTAAACCAACACTTTACTAACTCATTGGGAAATTTGCTCACAAACATAATCAAGCCATTGCTTTAAAACAAGAAACGGGTGTCATATGTCGCGGTTAACTGTGTAGGAATAACTTACTACAAAAAGTTCAAATTACACACAAATTGATTTAAATTTCACGCAATGTATTAGAATCACAAGTTATCAAGACGAAAGCTAATGATAAAAGGAAGCGCACACATGGCATGTAAACTCGTGCTCACCCCGTAAGATCATTGACCAATTAAAAGGATGGAATCCACTCACATGGTTCTCTACACGTGAAAAAGTGTTATATAATTTAGACAATTAATCAAATAATAAAGTTAGACATATCTGACCCACTGGCCACTACAGAGACATCGTAAAAATTTACAGTATAAATTTCTCACTCTTTATATCAGTTTAAGCTATAAAACTACATAATTAATCTTCCCTGCTGTCTTAAATTATTTTATTCTGCTTTTCAATTAGCAAATAAAATTGGTTACTTGTAGATGAATACTCCAATATATACATCTGATAGGGAGTTTAAGTAATATCTTAATCTATTTTGATTCTATACACTACACTGCCATATCATTTACTTGTGCTGAGATTAATATTGAACCACATATAAAAGACACTACAAAAGTATGTTATGACTGCTACCAAATACGTTAACTCTACAACACCAAAATTAGGTAGATAAATAACTGCCTCAAAAACGCAAGAAACGCCCTCCTGCATGCATATTGAAATTGTTGCAAGAATAAAATGGAATATTGTAGATCGAAATAAATCATAGGTCAGCACAATGACCATGCAGAAAAATTTGATTTCGGATATTCTTAGACTTATAAAAGTTGCCTTACATTTGAAGGATGAAGTCCTATAACTGGAAAGGCAAATCTTCTTTTTTTTTAATTGAAAGGGAACCTATTTTCACTATTCAAAACAACAGTGTAAAGTTTAAAGTAATATGATATGAATATACACGGGTATGTTAACATGATATGGAGGAAAATGTCAATTATGCAGTATTATGTTTCATTCTTCTTTGAATATTCGCTTGCCATGATTCCTATCAAACACAATCATACATTTTGAAAGGTGAAATATACAATAACAAAAGGACATTTTCTTACAAATTTCTCATCCTTTCAAATACATTTAGACCTTACTTTGAAAAGATACAATATACCTTGTAACAATTTGAATGGATATACCACGCAGTATCTTTACTTACAACCTAGAAAAAAAATAAGAACTTTACCTGGACAAAAGTTTCCTTTTTCTTCAGTATCAAATGACAGGTCCGGTGAGCATTGTTTTACTGAATTCTCCATTATATCAGGTATATCACAAATACCTGAAATCAACACTATTTGTTTTAGTTTATAAAACGCAATTTTTACATTGATATAGATAATTCAAACCTCCAAGTGGACAGTACAAACATTCACGTGTTTGTCTCCGAAAAATCAAAACAAAAATAAAACTTGTAATTAAAAATACAAGAGTTAAAAATGGGAACTGATACGGCATTTGATACTTGAACGAGACATGTCAAGGCTGTCAGGTTTGCTGATAATAACAATCTTATAAGAAATTTGTCAAGCAAATCATAACTGTATATGTAAAATCAAAAGTAAATATATATTAAATTGTTCCTACCAGCAGTCCTTATCTGTCTCAGTCTGATTGGACCCATTCTATAGCTGACTGCATCACTCGTAAATTTTCGCTCCTCTGGAGACATAAAACCGCCATTGTAACGTTTTCTTGGATATATATTTGGTAAGTATTTGTAAAATATCCAGTCCCAAATGTCAATGGTTACGTTAATCTAATTAAAGAAATATCAGGGGGGAAAATCGATTAAAAATAAAATTAAGAATATAGGAAAATACTTTTTACATGATATGTATAGTCAAATATCTTTTTGTACAGTTCGAACTTAGTATATAATATTGGCTGGGGATTTTAATGCCAGGACCGGAGTTGAACCTGACCTAATTCAAGGGGATAGTTCAAATCACACACCCCTTTTTAATTCATACAGCCCCGATTTAGATTTACCCTCTAGAAGTAGTCAAGATAATATACTTTCTCAAAGGGGAAAATATTTAATTGATTTATGTATTCAAGATAAATTAAGAATTCTAAATGGTAGAACATTTGGAGATACTTTTGGACAGTACACCTCACATCAACCTAATGGTAGTAGTGTCATAGATTATCTCATTGTATCTGAATATTTAGTAAAATATGTTTCATTTTTTCATGTACATGATTTTATTGGAACCATGTCTGACCATTGTCAAATATCTATGATGTTAAATGTGAAATACTCTGTCAAATATGATTGTGACCATGGTGGCTGTCCTCTTGAAACTCTTCCACCTTCGTATATATGGACAGATAAATCTTCTGCTGAATTCCAAAATGTGTTGTCTTCATTAGAAATTCAGAATGATCTGTCCAATTTCATGAAATTACATGTTGATCAAACAGAATCAGGAATTAATTCTTTAATTAATAACTTTAATCAGTTAATTTATGATGTAGCAAACAAAAGTCTAAGAAAGAAACATCATAGTTTGAAAAAATCTAATAAGAAAAAGAAAAAACCTAATTGGGAAAATCAATCTCTATCAGTCCTTAAAAAGCATCTTATTGATAAAGAAAAGTTGTTTAAAAAATTCAATAAAGATCCATATATAAGTTCATCTTATTTTAGTGCTTTAAAGCATTATAGAAAATCTAGGAAAACCACGATACGACTCTATAGACAAAATCTAGTAAATCAGCTTGATACTTTAAAAGATAATAATCCAAAAGCTTATTGAAAACTTCTGAACAAATTTTTAAGTGATGGTGGAGATTCTAGAGGCCAGTCACAAGACAATATATCAGCCGAAGAATGGTTGAACGTTTCAGGGAATTAAATAACGCAAAAAACATAAATCACCAGGATCTAGCTAAATTACTAGCTGAAGCAGAGAAATGTATACAATTTAATGACCTAGATTTTAAAATTTCTGAAAAAGAGGTTCTTGATGCACTGAAATCTTTGAAAAATAAAAAAAGCCTGCGGATTTGACCAAATTTCAAATGAGATGTTAAAATATGGTTTTCTACATTTCTCCCAACCCCTTTTGAAAATATTTAATAATGTCCTTACTTGTGGAACTTTTCCTAAGATTTGGTGTAAAAGTTTTTTAACTCCTATACATAAGTCAGGTGACACTAAAGAACCTAGTAATTACAGGGGAATTGCTATAAGTAGTAATATTGGTAAGTTGTTTACTAGAATATTAAATAACAGACTTGAAAAATATTTAGAAAAACACGGCATTATATCCCAAGAACAAATTGGTTTCTCTAAAGGTAAAATGACAAGTGATCACCATTTTGTCTTGAAAACTCTAATAGACAAACACACACAATAAGGCTCAAAACCATTATATACATGTTTTGTTGACTTTAGAAGAGCTTTTGATACTGTTAATCATACAGGACTGTTTTATAAACTTAGTAAAATTGGAGTAGGAACACATTTTTATAATATAATCAAAGGTATGTATTCTAATAACACACTATGTATAAAAACACGAAACATGTTAACAGCTGACTTTAGATCATGTATTGGAGTAAGACAAGGTGATAATCTGAGCCCTAGTCTCTCTAAAATATTTATTAATGATTTAAAATCTTTATTAGATGAAACCTGATACCCAGTATTGCTATCAAATATTTCATTAAATTGTCTTCTTTATGCTGATGATCTTGTACTGCTTTCTGAATCTAAAAAAGGCTTACAGACTGCATTAAATAAGCTGGAAATCTATTGTGAAAATTGGGGTTAAGAAGTTAATTTAAAAAAAACGAAATCTATTGTTTTTAATACATCTGGCCTTATTAAAGATGCACAGCTTTCATATAAAGACAGATACATCCAAAATACCCAACATTATACTTATCTTGGCATAACTTTTAGTGCATCTGGCAGCTTTTCAGAAGCCAAAAATATGTTATATAAAAAAGGTTTAAAAGCTTTCTTTAAATATACTAAATATTTTACTAATTATAAACCTAATATCTCCACTCTAATGCACATTTTTGATTACACAGTGAAACCCGTATTATTATATGGTTCAGAAATATGGGGTTGTTTTAATTCAAAGAAGTTAAAGAATGACACAGAACTAAATTATTTCTATAGACTTTGTAAAGATCTAAAAATCGAGAAAGTGCATCTTAAATTCTGCAGATTTACATAAGAAGTGAAAAAGCATGCAACAAATTTGGCCATATTTGGTGAATTAGGTCGTTATCCTCTAATGTTGGGGGTTGTTTTAATTCAAAGAAGTTAAAGAATGACACAGAACTAAATTATTTCTATAAACTTTGTAAAGATCTAAAAATCGAGAAAGTGAATCTAAAATTCTGCAGATTTACATAAGAAGTGAATAAGCATGCAACAAATTTGGCCATATTTGGTGAATTAGGTCGTTATCCTCTGATGTTAGGTATTTTAACAAACATGATCAAATATTGAAAAAGAATTCATATTACAAATAATATTTTATTAACAAATGCATACTCTCTCTCAAATACATTATCGAAAGCTGGGAAGAATTCTTGGACTAGTTGTATTCATGCTATCCTGAAATTGCTTGATTTACAAGAGTATCAAGTACTCTCATCTAAAACAAACATTAAGAATATGGTGAAAAAGAAATTATATTTAAAAAATTGTAAATTTTGGAAGAAAGAATTATTCAATGATAAAAGACAAAATAAGACCTCTGGAAATAAACTTCGAACTTATCGATTATTCAAACCAAACTTTAATTTTGAGCCATACTTATTGAAATTACCATATCTTCACATATGTGTCTTAACAAGATTTAGAATTGGAGCTCACAAACTTGAAATAGAAAAAGGTCGTTACTTTAATATAAAATTAGAAAATAAAATATGCAAACTCTGTGATGAAGAAGTAGAAGATGAGATGCATTTTCTTTTAACATGTAAAGCTTTGGTTAATGTTAGAAATCCCTATCTTAGCAAAATATTTAGTAAAAATAAAAATATTTTAAAACTTGATAACAAATCTCTGTTTATTTGGTTAATGGGAAATGAAGATAAAAATATTTTGATAATAATTTGTCAATTATTAGAGGTTTTAAATAAAAACAGGAATACAATACTAAATTAGAATACTTTATATAGAGTTATAGATATATATGATCATATATGCATTTACAATAGTTACTATTTACATTTAATTAATAATTGGTGTGCTGTGAGGTGTACTGTCCAATAAAGGGTCAAGAATAACAAACAATGGGTCATATTATATATTTTTATTATAACAAATTACTTATTTCAGTTACTTTGATATTATATATTAATCAATTAAATCAAAATTAATCATGTTATGTACTTTGATTAACCTATTTTTAATTTACTTTTATATTATGTTTGAAATTATATTGTAATTATTCTGCTCATTTTTGGCGCCGTGATTGGCAAATAAAATATTTGTTTGTTTGTTTGTTGTTTATGTCACATATATGCAATCAACAAATTCTTGCAATAACTGAACGAAATGTAAGTTATTAATCTGGTGTTACTGAAACCATGTTTCTTACAATCTTATAAAGACAAATGTACGTCTAGGTAGATTTTATACCGTAACGTTGTGAAGAGGGTTAAAACTCAATAATGAGCAATTTAAATTACAAATCAATATTTATCAAAAAGATACACGAAGTTAAAATTAACTGTAGTATAGTCAGTATTTGTCAATAATTTACAGTTATTGTCTGTACATCAATGAGGAAATTAAATTTCACAAACCGGTACATTACACAAAAATAAATGATATACTTCTGTGTCCATAAGACGTTCTGAAATTACCTCCATTAAGTAGACTCTCACAAAAAGTAAGGAAACCCATACAAATGAAACATTTGTGAGCATACATTTCTAATGGGTCTCAATCGAACATGTCTTTTGTCAACTTACTCCGAGGGAGGGGCAACCTTGGTTTAAGACCAATTACTAATTCTATGAACTTGAAATTTACAATCAAAATGCATCATTTAAATTATGTCTATGTTAAAGCATGGACTACTAAGTGGATGGTACCCTCAGGAACTGATAGTTCACTAGCAGCCGTTACGAAATCGTGTGCACAAATTGTGGTTCTTGAAGGCATATGAGCAAACGATCTCTGATCCAGAAACATGTAAAACATCTGAGAGCATAAAACCAAATTGACTAAATTGAAAAGTTAAAAATCGTCAAATGACATCTGGCTAAATTGTACCGCCTTGGAGTGGTAGTTTACAGGCAGCAATACCGACCTAATGGAGGTAAAATTAAGTTTAAATTCAAATTCTCTTTTTACATTTCTTTTTACATTTTCTATCTCAATGTTTTTAAATCTCAGAATATTATTTTTCTCCGTGTGAGTTAATACAACAGTAAAAAGACCGTCAAATTTCAAATAACTGTGTTTCTTTCTATCTAAAATGGAAAGGAAACATATAGCATGAACAAAACGTTCGATTGAATTGCTAATTTATTAGATGCATATTCACAATATACTAACTTCATTAACAGGAGTGTGCTCATGACACAAAAACTGCACCAACAGAGGTATACCAAAAAATCGACTGAAATCTACACAACAAAGTTTTACAGTCACCATTACGAATTGGATGACCGATACAACGTTTCTTTGTTACAATTCACTTGCGAAATGTTTTTGCGAGGTTAGATATTGAGATAACAGAATAGTCGTCTTGTTTGTAAATTTACCGATTGTGTTCTATTACCAATTGTCACTTTTTGACTGAGTGTGGATATGCATGGCGGATGATGCATGCATACAAAGAGACATATATCCTGTCAACGTACCCGGTTTCACTCCTTTTGGATTTCATACGATTCCCTCATATTTTGTTTATCATTATCTTGATTTGTATTTTTTTTAATGAATTTACTAATAAACTTGCAATAATGATGTTACTCTCTTGCCAAAAGTAGTTTTGTAATAGTTTTCTCATATAAATAGTTATTGCATAAGTTATACCGACAAACCAAATTATAAGCTTGGAATATTTTATGACTTTCTAAATGAAAAACGATTTGAAAGAAGATAAACATTCTAGGTCTTCTTTCTGCTGATGATCATAACTAGCATCCTACTTTTTGGGTATTATCACAGTATTACAACATCTGTTATTTACTGAATATCAAAGAAATAGTGTCTCTTGAACAAACATTCAGTCTCCATTTTAACAAAAAAAATTCAACTAGTAAAAGCACTGGTCAGCCACGAACATTTCAAATTAACTTTTTTGTAAAAAGAGTCGTTGATCATTTTACTTATCTTTACGTGAATAAAGTCGACGATATCTTACAAAAAGAATTTTTATTTAAGTACACGAATCGTGATTATTTTAAGGTTTTCCAAATAATCCTTATAAATTTTCGGATATGATTAGATTAAATTATTAACAAACTAAAACGAGCTAAAAATACTAGATAAAAGGACAGTCTAGGGAAAACAAGTACCTTTTTCGATGGTTGTAGCTGCTTTATCAACTGATCATTTTGAAGATATGCATTTGTTATCACAAAATGAGAACACATTATGGAAAGCAAAGCTACAAATAACAACTCCAACAAAATTCCCTGGAAGAGCTTTGAGAGCTTTTGATCTAGTCCAAGACGTCGCTTCATTTCTGCAAGGGAACCAGTTTCTTTATTATCACCAGGCCATTTATTATAGAAAGGTACATTTGTTGATACTGCAATGAAGAAGTGTATAATTTAGAGGTAACCGTAGAGACCAAGAGCATCGACAGCTTAAGCTTCTCCTGTCATGATTACAACAACCGCCATCCATGCAAATCCAGATCCAGTCAAAAATGACATGGTTTTTGAATGCACTAGATGCAAAGGTAAAATGAACCAAACATGAAATGAGATTTTCAGTATGTCCTTGCGTTATATATATTTAGGACAGACTGATCATTTATTGAATATCTTTGATTATCAAGTGATTAAATAATAAGATTCAAATCTAACAAGTTTTGGAACTAAGAAGTGTGTTGAAATCTAAATTATACATTTTTAGAAAGTTTTGAAGAACACTTAGGTACATATATGCGCATACTGTACACTGCATAAAAACGAGCTTTAAATTCAATATCTGTTTGTGGAGAACGTTAGGTAATAAAGGATTAACGAGTACCAACGCGAATTTTTTAGATGGTACCACGAACTTCAATATTGGAAATAAAAAGATATATATTCATGCAGTTTTTGTAAAGAAACTAATGTTATCAACTTATCGATGCCAAAAGAACGTTTCTTAGTTCAAAATAATTGAAAATATTCGTGGCTAGATACTATCACTCGTTATTATAGTTTAATTTTTTAATCTTATATTACTTTATAGCTTTGTTTGTAGTCGAATGTGATAAAGGCAAATTTCATAGAATTGTACAATAAACTCTCATTTGAACTGATAAGAAAAAGCACACCAACTTACACCCAATGCCCAACTGGGAGTCGTCGACATAGAACGGAGCCATGACTTCGATTTCTTTTCTTGCAAATCCCTTAAAAACTAGGGCTACAATCAATGACAAGAAAAGAACCTGTAAGTAAATAAATGAATAATGAATAAATACAAAGGGAGACAAATCAATATAAAGTGTCTCATTGGCAATTAAACTAATATCCTTATTTTATTAAGATACAGTGTTTATCTTCGCAGCTAAGCCCACAGCATTTAGGAATAAAAGCAGACAGATCGGCTCAAATTCACGATAAGATTTCTAAAATTAAAACGTCTTCATGCGGTCTACTACAAAACAGAATATGTATTTAATAATAATGTTCTATTTATTAAAAATTAATGTAATATTTTCCTCTGGATGATATACAATGTACCATTTCAATTGATATTTTATTGTGTGTCTTTTTTTATTTTGTAATGTTACACCACTGTTTCAGGTTAGGGTGAAGGTTGGCGCCTGTTAAAACGTTTAAACCCGCTACATTTTTATGCATCTGTCCTTAGTCAGAAGCCTGTAGTTCAGTGGTTGTCGTTTGTTGGTGTGGTTCATAAGTGTTTCTCGTTCCTCGTTTTTTATTTAGATTAGACCGTTGGTTTTCCTGTTGGAATTGTTTTACACTAGTCATTTTCGGGCCCTTTATAGCTTGCTGTTCGGTGTGAGCCAAGGCTCTGTGTTGAAGGCCGTACTTTGACCTATAATTGTTTACTTATTACACATTGTGACTTGGATGGATAGTTGCCTCATTGGCACTCATACCATATCTTCTTATTTAAATGTACTCATTATGATTTGAATTATCCGTAGGCAGTGCAATGTTAATACCGCTATAACAATACAATTCCTTACTGATGTAATGAAGAAATGCTTACTTCTGAAATTGAATATTATAAATTTCAGAAGAATTCATGAATTATTTTTTTTTTATTGTCTACATTAAACAAATATCACATTTACGTTCTGAAAGATTCTCACCGAATAATTCTAATCTTTATCAGTAATCATTTTTAAAAGAAAAGGAAAATAAACAATTGGGCGGGATTCTTTTGTACATGTATCATGTATATCATAGCAAGACTAGATGTACAGTAAATTAAACGATATCCCTTTAAAAAGATTGAACTTGACATTCTATACAATTGTTATGTTCAAAATACTCTACAATTCGATTATTTTTACAGCTTAGTTAAATACCTTAAATGGGTCGAAGAACATGATTCCATTCGTTGTTCCAAAGAGAATAGACAACATCCAATCAATCGAGGTCTCGGAACCCCATTGTATACTGTAAAGGGTAGTAAAAAATGACCCAGAAGCCAAAGTGCTGCCGGCAATTCCATATCCAATAAATACAAAAAACCATGGCAGTTTAGCGTTGTCCTTTGTAATATTTCCCCCATTTAATAAATCTTTTGGATTTTGTTTATATCGTCTGTTTCTAAAAATAAATCCCATAAGGAATCCTACGGGGAACGTCATAACTGACGTCATCAGGCCAACATACACTTGTTTGTAAGTCACTTTCATTGGTCCTATAGTAACTCCGTGAATGTGTACAGTATCATCTGCTTTAAAAAACATGGCGCTAGCGAGAAAGGATAACGACATCATTGATGCAATGCAATACAATCGTTGAACCCGGGAAAATCGACTAAAACTTGGTCTTCCAAATAATGAAAGCAATAAGTGCTCATCAAACAATCGGAAACGAGTTATAGACGAAAACAGCGTATTTCCATCTTTAAATTCACTTTGAGCACAATAGAGTTCTCTGTATGTCTTTGCGTCACCTTTACTATCAGATAACCAGTCATTGCAGAAGAATACATACCTTTTGAAAGTAAAATAGAAGAGTAATGTACTGTGTTGATTAAAAAACTTTAAACTTTAAAATAAAATACTGAAAGTAAACACACCGACTTTAATGGGAATTAGACTGCTGTTTTTTTTTGCTATAGAATCTTACAAAAAAATAAAGATTTTGAAAGGAAAATACGAATGAGAATTTGAACTAATATAAAACTTATCGATTCTTAATAAATATAGCATGTATTCAAGGAAACATCCTTTTTAGTTCTAGTACTTCATATATAAACTTAAAAGTTAAAAAAATATAGTTAGTTTGAATAAATATATACCAAGCAAGTCACGAGCGAGATGTTTCCTAACTAATTAAGGTTTAAGGAGATTTGGGGATTATGTCAATGACATAGCACCCCTACGATTCAAATGAAACATATGGATAATAATACAGTCGACAACAACGGACAAGTATAGTTGCCAATATTAATAAAAAGTTTTCAATGTTTGTTACTGAAGTATCATTACTTTAAAATTAGATTGAAATTATTTAACAGTAATAAGGAAACCATATTTCATAATTTTCTTCGTTTTGATTTTGTTGTATACATTGTAGTTATTCCAGTATTGATTTAAAAAATAATATTTAAATATACATAACAAATAAAAACTCACGTTTCTCCTAGCTTTCCGGTGCTTATTAGCACCTTATCCAAAAACAAACTTTTGTTGACACCAGCATTGTCATGCCATATTTTTACCTCTGTCAACGGTCCCAAGTTAACATCCGTTTTTAACAGGAAATTAGAACATCTCCAGCGTATCAAATTTCTGAACTAGAATTGAGGAATGAAATAAGGAAAGCAATGTAATATGGTCTATCAATGTGCTTTGAGCATGTACTTTAAATACTATGTAATAGTCGGTTAGTTATCGGGAATGAGTATTCTGTTACACCGATAAGTCTTATCTAGACGGAACGCGTGTCTGACATACCAAAATTTAACCCTTGTATTTTATAAGATTTTTACAACCACTGAGTCGATGCCAATGCTGGTGGACGTTTCGCCCCCGATGCTTTCATCAGCCAAATAGTCAGTTTTGTGCTGACATAAATTATCATTGATATGTTTATTTTCTGTAAACATACTGTGTATTAAATGTTGAAATATTCTTAACCCTAAGTTTTTTCTACGCCAAAGTATAGATTGCTGTAGCCATATTTGGCACATTTGTTCGAAATTTTCGGTTATTTATGAACTTCACCTTTGTTTTTGATTTAACTTTGTAACGGTTTTTATTCTAAACTTTTGTAGACTAAAAGCACGTCGTTTGAACCAAATCATAAGCCTGGTATCTTTGATGAGTTTTTATACAGTTAACATTCGAAAAATTAGGAATATCATAAAAACCAGTATTTCTGACCAACAAAAATTGATCTACAAAACTTATAAAAGTACACAAATATCAAGTCATAATTCAATGTAAAAAAACAATACACACTTTTATTGCTATCAATAGATTGTATATTTAATTTCATTTTTTTCTACTCTCTTTGTTAATGTTTCTGCCAAGTTCAAGCTCAATAATCCTTATTTCATCAGTGCTACATTTTATACATTCATGTAAATGCAATATTAAGAATACTGGCCGTCTGTTTAATTTTGTATCCATTCGAAAATATAAATCAACATGCAGACATCTTATACGTTCAGGTATTTCACATCAAATCTTTTATGGTAATATTCTATACAAAGCACAAAAATGTCGTCATTCACCTCAAAAGCTAACAAAACCTTTAAACAGACTTATTAAGAAGGGATATAGTTACGTTACTGTTGTCAGGTTATTAAAGATTGCATATTTTGGAATTAATATTGATTCACTCATAGGGTCTTTGCATCGGAAATAAACACATTTATTCTAAAACCAGTTGTTGGCATGATACGGGTTATGTTCTTCTCATATATTTTATGATGGTATGATACTAAACCCCTAACAGGAGGGATTGTGCTTGATTTTCATATGATGGAGATATAATCTTTCAATCAGTTTAATTGAGGTCTGGAGCTGGCATGTCAGTAACTGCTAGTAGTCCTTTGTTAATTTATGTATTATTGTCATTTTGCTTAGTTTCTTCTGTTACCTATTCTGACATTGGACTCGGACTTCTTTTAAACTGAGTTTTACTGTGCGTATTGCTGTGTGTTTGTTTATTCTACATTGGCTAGAGATATAGGGGAGGGTTGAGATCTCACAAACATGTTTAATCCCACCGCATGAAATTTTTGCGCCTGTCCCAAGTCAGGAGCCTCTGGCCTTTGTTAGTCTTGTATGTTTTTTTCAATTTTAGTTTATTTATATGTTTCGGAGTTTAGTGTGACGTCCATTTTCACTGAACTAGTACACATTTTTGTTAAGGGACCAGCAGAAGCCCGCCTCCGGGTGCGGGATTTTCTGGCTGTGTTGAAGACCCATTGGTGGCCTTCGGCTGTTTTCTGCTCTTTGGTCGGGTTGTTGTCTCTTTGACACATTCCCCATTTCCATTCTCAATTTTAAAGTCAACACACTTGCAAAATTGCTTTTCGTCTCAACGGTATAATCGGTTTTTGTTCAGACATTATAGACGATAATACAATTGCCGTTTCAGGTTAATTTGAATTAGAGAGAAGTGTATTAACTAGGTATGACAATCATTTAAACCTCTACAATTAATTGTGTTTCCGAAGCAGAAATCATTTTCTAATACAATTGAAGCTACATAAATTCTATAAAATTGGTGATGCCAAATGCCCATCATGCATCACAGGTCATGAAAACACTATGCAGTCTTTGCTTGTTACTCTCTCAAATATTCTCCAGCCAAAAGACCTGTCAGTCTCAAACAACGTGAAATATCACTTTAAACACAAGAAGAGGTACAAATATGTAAACCAACATATACTTTTAATTGTAGTAAACTAATAGCTAAGTAATTTGAATGCAAGGACTTTGATGAAAAACAGCCTATAGACATGTATTCGATGCCAAAACTTTGTATAATTGCCTAACTATCATTTTCCACCAATCGCTTGTCAATTTTCATTGTTTTCATTTTTTGGGTGTACTAAGATGAACATTTGATTGAATGAACGTAAAATAAGATATCAAATTGACAATGACAGACGGATAAAACATTCATAAACATTAATTAATAGTAGATCGAAATGATTTGCAACAAGATATGTCATAGCAAGTGTTAACACATTTTGGTGCTCAGCCTTCGTCAAACATACACTCCTTTAAAGGTAAGACTATAACGAGTCCGTTTTTCGTTTGTTTAATACTTTACCCTTTTTTTGTTATCACATGTTCAATTGTTTTATCCAATATGGATTAATCGATTTTTATTTTGTAATCATTAGCTTTTTTTTCTTTCTTAGTTGCTATTGAACCCACCAATCCTGCTTTGTCAACCAAAGGGCGACACATTGTTTCTCCATACCATCCCTTCAATATAATATACGGAGTAGATGATAATCGAAAACTAGACCAAAATCCTGTATGAACGGAGATGTAATAGGAAAAGGCAGCGCTGTCTATATTGTCAGCTAACGGTTTGTACTGCCACTGCAAATATAAAGTAAACAATAAACAGTTTATGTCAATTAAGAAGGAAATATACAGTAAACTAAAGTTTAAGTGCAATCAACAACAACAAATATTCAAATTAACTCCCCCCGAGACAATAAACTAGAGGCTCTAAAGAGCCTGTGTCGCTCACCTTGGTCTATGTGCATATTAAATAAAGGACACTGATGGATTCATGACAAAATTGTGTTTTGGTGATGGTGATGTGTTTGTAGATCTTACTTTACTGATCATTCTTGCTCCTTACTATTATCTCTATCTATAATGAACTTGGCCCGGTAGTTACAGTGGAAAATATTTTGTAAAAATTTACAAAAATTTACAAAATTTATGAAAATTGTAAAAAATTGACTATAAAGGGCAATAACTCCTTAAGGGGTCAATTGACAATTTTGGTCATGTTGACTTATTTGTTGATCTAACTTTGCTGTACATTATTGCTGTTTACAGTTTATCTCTATCTATAATAATATTCAAGATAATAACCAAAAGCTGCAAAATTTTCTTAAAATTACCAATTCAGGGGCAGCAAACATACAACGTGTTGCCTGATTGGTCTGAAAATTTCAGGGCAGATAGATCTTGACCTAATGAACAATTTTATCCTCATCAGATTTGCTCTAAATGCTTTGGTTTCAGAGATATAAGCCAAAAACTGCATTTTACCCTATGTACTCTTTTTTAGCCATGTCGGCCATCTTGGTTCGCGGGCGCGGTCATCGGACACATTTTTTAAACTAGATACCCTAATGATGATTGTGGACAAGTTTGGTTAAATTTGTCTTAGTAGTTTCAAGGGGAGAAGATTTTTGTAAAAGATTACAAAAATTTACGAAAAATGGTTAAAAATTGACTATAAAGGGCAATAACTCCTTAAGGGGTCAACTGACCATTTTGGTCAAGTTGACTTATTTGTAGATCCTACTTTGCTGAACATTATTGCTGTTTACAGTTTATCTCTATCTATAATAATATTCAAGATAATAACCAAAAACGGCAAAATTTCCTTAAAATTACCAATTCAGGGGGAGCAACCCAACAACGGGTTGTCCGATTCATCTGAAAATTTCAGGGCAGATAGATCTTGACCTGATAAACAATTTTACTTCTGTCAGATTTGCTCTAAATGCTTTGGTTTCAGAGATATAAGCCAAAATCTACATTTTTACCCCTATGTTCTATTTTTAGCCATGGCGGCCATCTTGGTTGGTTGGCCGGGTCACCGGACACATTTTTATAACTAGATATCCCAATGATGATTGTGGCCAAGTTTGGTCAAATTTGGCCCAGTAGTTTCAGAGGACAAGATTTTTGTAAAAGTTAACGACGACGGACGACGACGACGGACGACGACGACGACGACGACGGACGACGGACGCCAAGTGATGAGAAAAGCTCACTTGGCCCTTTGGGCCAGGTGAGCTAAAAATTGAAACAATATTTTTTATGGTAAAATTTCAGCTTAACATTATGTTAATCTACTAAAACCAAGTTGACAACTCTCTCATGCATGTTGCAAAGGAAAATAATGTACTGAACATCGAAGTATGTTATAACATTTGTTTTTTACTATTGTTTAAAACAAATAAGGATAAAAGAGGGACGAAAGATACCAGAGGGACAGTCAAACTCATAGATTGAAAATAAACTGACAAATAAACTACGTGTATTATGGAAAAAGATTTTGTTTCGTCGTTTCTAATATATTGCAAGAATCTTTTCCTATTGACCTATGACAAAGTTTATTCCAGAATGACGTAAAGAACACACTGAAATTGTTGTCATACGTTTATGTTACTACATCTGGGAGAATCCTGCTGATTGTTGGCCTTCAGTACTTTATGGAACAATCCGCACAGTGACCAGTACGTATATGTGCATGATTAAAACGAAATGGGTTCTTTTAGTGTAAAAGTTTAAGTTTATGATTATTTATATCTACTAATACTATGGAGATAACTCTCTCATTGACAGTGGACCCTAAGACGATTTTGCCGGTCTTATTTAGGCCCTTTACTTGAACGTTTTAGTCTCATGTGTACCCAATAAACGTTATTAAAATAACTTATTGACGCACATTGAAATTGTTATCATAGTTATTATACGATAAGTCAGATGTTACATATAGACGAAGTTCGTGTATGTAGCTATTTAACATACGGACACTCATCTTACTTACTTAATTTCAATAATAAAAATAACACTTTTTAAACTTGGCAGCCAATTATTTCATATGGTGTTATGACATCATACAGTATATTTGATAATCAATTACATGCATAGGTGGAAACATCCTATGGCAGTATCAACTGGCAGTTTTCAAAACATTACATATTTCTGGGAAAAAAATATGTCTTATTCCCGTCTTGTTTAAAAGATTGGATGAAAATACAAAGACCGCTTAACAAAACATTATGCGTTTCTCACAAAATTTCCGTATAAAAATCAACAAAAGATCCCTATTAAAATAAGACTAAATCAGCATGTCATCATAATATTATGCAACTTATAACTAATGGTTAAAATCTCCTTTTAACTTACAAAAAGAATAAGAAATTCAATATATTTAAACAACAACATTGACGACGATACAAAACGGACATTCGACACATGGCTAAAAATGAAATAGCAAAATGTTTAGTATCACCAACCACGCCAATATCAGGGGCGAACTTAGGTGGTCAAGCAATCCCGATATAACGACAGACAATGGGTGTGTGAAATGTACACATCCCTATATATTGACAGAAATATTGAACGATTTGAATTACCAAAAATAAACTGTTTTAAGTTATGAAAAAAAGGACAAGGCAATGGTGCGAGTTTTATCTTTATTATTTTATTGGCATTGCTGTTTAAGAATAATTCCTCAAAAGCCCGAAGAACTTGATCTGGAAAATTATGCAAATGCGGAAACACTGACAGAACAAAACCCTTGTCTTCTATATTAAAGTAGTCGTCCTCTATTAATTCTATGAAGTCGATGCCCCTGAGGTGAAGGTGCAAGGGATTATCATTAAACTTGAATGGAACTTTTCATTGCTAAGGATATATAGTTTGTGAATTATGTACTTGTTTCAAAGGTCACAAAACTCTCAGACAAAATTGACTGACATGATTTTGGCGGAAATATGTATCAAGTATTCGGTGGGTTTAGATCGTTGGTGTACCGGGTGAAAATAATCCCAAAACAAATGTCGTATGCATTGAAATAAGTGTCATTGTGCAAAAAGGATTATTTAATTTTATTTCTTTAACCGGACATAACAAGGGTACAAGAAGTACAAATACTATTTAAAAATTCAATGTTAATCGATACAAAGGGAAAATATCTTCAAATGATCCGATCAATAAATGAATTATTAACGATTGACTGTCTCAGTCCTGATTTGGTACAGACATTTTCAAAGTGAAGGCCTGACCGGGTTTTTACAGAGTTTCTGGTAGCAATACACAGTTAGGAAAACAAAAACTTACAATTGACACTCATAATGTTTAACCACCCTCTTTCCAATGCTTTATAACAAATAAGGCTTACTGTTTGTGTCATGTATGTGCATATGTATGGAAACAGCACTTTCCATAGATTTGATTTCCAATAGTTAAATTGGTGAAATAGAATCTCTTTTTTGTGTAACCATGGCAACAATCTGCATTTATTTGATACAAAATATTGCAAAAAAGGGGGGGGGGGTTGAAAATGTCACAAACGTCCCCAAAATTTGGTCCAAAGTAGAATTACAATCCATTTGAGTGATACCTTTTTCTGAAACTATTGATATTTATCTATCAAGTGGTCAATTACAAATCATATGCATTCCACCTCATTTTTCCATAAAATTGAATTGAAAAGTTCGAGCGTAAAATATTTGTTGGAAAACACTAAAATAATTTCTGGATCTATGGGCGGTACAGATGTAAAAATACGGACTGTAAAAGAGAAAATGGCATAAAAAAACATGCTTAAAACAATATTGATGTCCATATAAACCCATTTTGAAGGCTATATTAATCTTCAGATATCTAAAAATCAATTTTATTGCACAATAACTTTCACATTTGAAAAATTCACTGGGGCCAAAATGCGAAGCCAAACTCCTAACTGTGTATTGCTACCTCAAGGCCTACATTTGTATAACAGTAAAGTAAAAAAAAATGGTTGACCAGATACAAATGTTCTTAATATGACGCTGCATTGCTCTATAACAATAAATCTGGCACAGCAAAACGAACACGATGGCTTTTCCTTAAGTGAAAAGTTCAAATATTGGCTTTTTAGAATAACCTTGAATACATTACTATGTGTCAGCTTTGAAATAATGTTACGTCTGGAAAGATAATGATTATATAGATGCTATTCTAAATAAATAGAAAAAAAGAAAATTGAAAAGCGACATACTAATCTCTTGTCTTCAAGGTCAAGTTTTCTCATAATCACTGTGCCAATAGCTAACCCTGCTAACAGAATACAGTTCATTGCTATAACATAAGGATTATCAGCAATCTTGTCATCTAAGTTGGTAAAAACTTCATCGAAATCTATTGTTTCAGGAGGAATCGCCATTATACTAACACCGAACGTCCCAAAGAAATTACTTTCAAATACAACAGTGCTATCTTCCATTGCTTTCAGCTGAAAATATATCAGAAATTTATCATAAATGATAAATCAACAAAAATAATAATAACATGATGAAGTGCATAAATAACAGTACTATTGTATTACTTTTAACTTTTAACTTTTAACTATCGTCAATAACATAGTAGTTTGTATACTTGGTTGATAGGGATGGATAAAAAGTAAAATAACAAAAATGCCGAACTCCAAGGAAAATTCAAAACGGAAAGTCCCTTAACAAATGGCAAAATCAAAAACTCAAACACATCAAACGAATGGAAAACCTGTCCATCAGCTTATTTTTACCTGTTATATTGTAAAGTTCGTAAACAATTGGATAATCGTATTGTACACAATTGCAAAGATAATATGCATAGTATGTTTTTTTTAAATGTTATGTTCTTGTATTCCGTAATGTCGATTAGTACTGAGAACAAAATTGGAATCTTGAATCTGATATAAATTAATCTCGTTGAGAATCTCACTTATTGAATCATTCTAAGGTTAGTGCTATGTGATCACAAATTATTTTTGTTTTTATGTGTATGTGTTATTTTGTTTTACTTTTCCAATGTGTAGGTGTTTAGAGGTGGTGGTATTTGCTTAAATTTGAAGGTGGTACTTATAGATTTATAGATAAAAACTCACCTTCATTTCTTTAGCATTTCTGGTAATCTTACAGTATTTTCATATTTTTAAAAAGAACATGATTTCATACACTTTAATACCTTTATATCTGAAGACCTTTCCCATTTATTTTCAGCACTGTTTAAGGCATACATAGATAATTTTCCTGCCCGGATTTGATTTGAAGTCAAATTTGTCCATAATCCTAAAACATTAAACTTACTAGTATTATAGTGCTGTTTTATATAGATAATGAATTACTCAATAAATATTTTCCGTTTTTAAGTGATATTAAAAAACTGGTCTCCTTGTATTTCACAACATTATTATTTATAGAGAAACTTCTTACTATTGAAATATATATCAGATGTCAAATCAAAACCTAACATGCTCATTTCGCTACATATGGACCAAATGCGACTGTTGTATTAAATTTCAAATTGATACCGGCAAGTATTTAAATATAATTTAGTAATATAGTTATTCAGATTATGATGTTAAATTATTTTATATAGTAATCACATTTCTAAGAACATTAACTTCCTGATTAATTGAAACTTGGTATTTGGTCAAAAATAACGATTTGAAGATATAAAAAAAATATAAATATATGATAGCCATTTCCCATGTTGTATGTAGTTCAATAAAATACAGAAGAGTCAAACTAAGTGAGGTGAGGTAGTAAATGATGGTTTGTTTGTGTATTTATCTTGAATTTTCAAGAGTTATGTACTTTCTATTTTACCATAGACATTCATCTCAAAGCGGTTGGTTTTATATTTTGGGTTTTCTGGAGTTTTTTAAAGAAGAAGAAGAAGAAAGAAAAAGCCAAAATGTCTACCACTTGTCCAATACTCATTAGAGTCCAGTACATGACTTACTGTCTTGGTACTTTTTTGAAGGCCGTACAAAGATATCGTGATATATGTTTTTTTGAGAAGTGGTATTAAGTGCTGTCTCGTTGACATTTACAACGCATAGAATTGTTATCTGTCTAAAACAATTATATTTTACAAAAATATGTTACATTTTCAAAAAATATTCTCAGCTACTTTTATTCCACGATTAAATGGCACTCACCACCACAAATCTGCTTAATCATGTTTGTTGATAAATTAGTCAAAGCCGAAAAGTCAGAAACTGGAAAAAAATAGGCAGCGTCTGGGTCACTTGTAACAGTTTGAAACTCTTGATAATCATAGTTTCTTATTCCAACTCCAACAATTTCTACACCGTCTGCCTTTAGCATGTCAGACTCTTCGTATAATAATACCCGATCAGATGAACCACCATCAGCTAAGAGTATAACAAGCCTCTGTACACCAGGCCTTGCTAAAGGAAGCATTGATGTTCGTACTTTATTTAAAGCTGCACCTGCGTAAGTTAAACCACCAGTAAAATTAGCGCCCAAAATATTCGTAATAATAGTTGCAGAATCGGGATATTCATTTAACTGAAAAATGACAATTGGTGTTGTTTCAAATGTCATTAACCCTATTCGGACCTGTTCTGGTCCAATCTGCATCAACTCTACCAATGATACAACAAAATACTTCATTTCTTCGAATGACGATGCTGTGACACTCCCTGAAGCATCCAATACAAATATCACTTCTGATTGCTGAATACAGGCTAAAAAATATCGAATATCTCATTAAGAATGTAGTTCATTTATTTTATCCTTTTTATATTTCTAAAACTGTCAAATACATATTACATATGTGTACGTGACAAAATATTGAATATCATAAGAATTAATCGTTTGTATTAGTGTGTATCTAAATGCATAGCAATTAGGCAACATATAATAAAATCGTGTAACTGCATAACGCTGCGTTAAAACTGCATAAAATCATCCTTTTCTTATTGATAAAGAAATTAATTTAAATAGTATAAAAATATTACAATATAATGTTGATACATGTTTCACACTGTGTCAGGTTTATTGCAGTTGATGCTTGTGATCTCTTTTATTGTAATTTTTCTTATATTTCCTTTATAACTTTTTAGTAAGGAGTACACAATGTTTGGCAGCACATGTCAGCTATTATAATGGATTTATCGTTATACTATTTTTAGTCATATATTAGTCTATGATCAATTTTTCATATCCTTTTTTTGAAATTGGATCAAGAATCTGAATTAAATTTAAAAAAATAACAAGAACACGACTGCTGTATAACACATGTTTTCCATTTTAAAAACAAAGATACCTGCTGAAATAGATAATGCACTTATCAAATTTACATTCGAAGTAACAATGCTTACCTTTACAGTGTACAAACATATCCATTGGTGGATTAGGTGGGCTGGCAAAAAATTGTAGTGACTGATTGTAGAAACTTATGTTTATATTGGAAGGAGACTCGTCTTTTATAACTGTATCCAACCCTATGGTAACTATATCGAATGTTGAATTGGTAGATGACACGGTTGTTGTGCATTCTTGTAAACTGTTTAATAAAACACTAACCATACCATTTTCACTTCCAAAATCAAATGAAGCTTCCAGGTTTTCAGTTCCATTAATTGGAGGATTTCTCACATTTGTTTCGTCCTGGATTTCATTTGAAGCATCTACTAAGAAGTCTATTGAATTAAATATTTCAACAGGTTGTCCGTCTGCATCCATCAGAAATGTTTTAAAGATACCGGAATTCATACCATATGGGTCAGGTATAAAACTATACAAGCTCTGATCACCAACTATCATCTTAAAAATAATGATACAATATATTATCTTAAATATGATGATATAAACTGATTGTTTCGCTGCAGTAGTATTTAATTATCTAAATGACAAAATAATCAGGTTAAAGGTACTACACGCGAACTTATCATCAAAATCAACTTCAGATATGTAGGCCTGGCAAAAACAAGTGTTGACCCCAATTTACTATGATCTCAAATCGATCGATGACCAATATTCCGTCAACAGTGCAGTCTAAATATAGAAATATGTATGTATATCACTTCAGAATTGTAAGAAAAATATGCTAACCAAGACGTTAGAGTTCAAGTTGTTTAGATTTACTTGTGAAGCGTTGACCTATTTATGTATTATTAATTCATCTAAGATTATTCCGAACATGCGTTCAGAATAGTAAAACACGTCAAGGCTTTAAATTTTAAAAATTGCTATTTACAGACGGAATTTCGCGAACTTCAATGGATATTGTAAAAACAAATGTGACGCTTTGTAATAATACGGAACGAAAATCGTCTTTTTTTGTCGTAAATTTTGTAAAGAGATGTGAAACTTAAATATCTAAATCAAGGAAACGACAGTAATTGCTGTTTATATTCGATTTATTGAACGTAAGTTTCCTTAGAAACTTTCGGCAGAACATTTTTCATTTTTAGTGCACAAATAGCATCAAGGTAACAAATGTTGTTGAATTTATTAATTAAATGAAGTTTGACGGAAATTTACCTAGTTTGGCAATAAACTTTGATTCAAATCAATACAGGAACAAATCTGTTATTAAAGGGGTGGAATATGGCGCCAATGGAAATGCATAAAACCTGTCAATAAACTTTATGGCCAAAACGTATATAAATGTTGTCAAGGAAAACATTTACAGCTTTAATCGTCTGATGACAATACCAGTTAGTATATCTATAGCATATTTATCTTTTTCTTTACAGAAGAAGTATTTATGTGAGTTGCAGGAAATAAATTTGCCTTCCGATTTTTCAAAAAAGCGCTTTCCAAAAAAAAAAAGAATAGTTACAAATTTCAGCATACCCTCATGAATAAATTATGACTATTGTTTTAAGGACACTGTGCATATTTTGTCTACTTCTGCGTAGATGTATATCTACAATGTACATGCTCTTACCAAAAAAATAACAGGCTTGTCTGCATAGGAACTATTTGCAGCGAGGTTTGCTGGAGTTGGTGGTATACGTAACACGTCAAATATTGAAGGTTTAAAGAAAATATCTCTGACTAACATTCTGTATCCTGATATAGTTAAATCGCCAGATATCTCTATGAGGTCAATGTTTTGTCTCTCTATCAGAATTATCATCATTTTCAGCAAACAAGATTCCGTGTCACTGACAAGCGGTCTAACCTGCAATGAAAAAAAAATCAAGCTAAACGAAGTGCATGGCTAAGGAAACCTAATATTTTACTGGCAAGAAAAACTTGTATCCACCTTTTACTGACTTTGCAGTATAGTTAATAGAATTGATGAAAGATGTAATATGAAGTATGTTTTATGAGAACGGTCACTCAGCGGGTTCCGACAATGAACAACGTTAACAGTGATACAAAATCCCTTTTCCGGTAACGGATGAATCCCATTGTTACCCTTTTATATTATTATTCTTTTTCATGATTGTAACATCACCGAAAGCGATTTGAGACTTTATTTTTACTTGGCATGAGCAGCATGAGGCGTGCCACTAGAGGATCAGGAACTTATGAACCTTAGTTTTGTGGGTTTCATGGTACTCACTCTTTAGTTTTCTATATAGTGTTTTGTGGTTTGTTGTTTGTCTATTAACAAATTGTTCTTTTGGCCATGGTGATATATGTTGGTTTCAATTTAAATGGTTTGAGTGTCTACATCTATTGTATTTCAGCAGCTTATGCACGCGCTTGCAATTATATAAATCATATCCAAGTAATTTGCATGAAGTTTGTTATTTTGAAAAATATGCAGCCAACGACGAGCGATCGATAAAAACGGAAACAAGCGAACGGTAGATAAAAATAGTCATTTCAGGGCAATAAGTGAATTAATTGTAGATTATGTATTGTCGAGTATTAATTAGGCTAAAATGGCTGTGTTTACACCTCAAAATTTACTCTGAGTACAGACAAACCTGTGCCTCTGGAATAGTTTTGGCGTATCATGCCCTAGATAGATAAAATTCAAATGCATTTTATGTTTTAAAAAGTTTTAAAAACTTAACTAGATTTTACTGTGCACTTTTTTCGTTCCTACTGAAGGTTCCAAAATAAACAAAGTTGGGAAAGAGGTTTGAGAACTTCACAAAAGGTAATAATTGAAGTGAACTGTTTTGATTGGCATGGACAATAGAGGGACAATAGATTTCTGACAACACTGAGTGGACCAATTAAGTGAAAATCAAGTGTATGTTAATTTTATCATCTTCTGCAGAGACACCATAATCCAGTTAAATTTTAACCTTCTAAAACATAAAATGCTTTTGAATTTTATTTATCTAAGGCAGGCTATGCCCTTAAAAGCATCACTGTTTCCCTAAAACGTCTTTATGATATGTTTTTAACCGGAATAATTTAAAGTTGTCGGTCGACCACGATTCCATGTTGTTTTGGTGAACACTTTTATTTCTTCAATAGAACTTTGTACGTCTGTGTATTTTTTTCTAATAATTTCCTACCAGGAATAGATTACCTTAGCCATATTGGGCAAAATCTTTCGGAATTTTCATTCCATAGTTCTTTTCAACTTCGTACCTTATTTCGACTTTAAACTGTTTCATTCGAGCGTGACGGATGAGTCTTTTGTAGACGAAAATCGCTTCTGGCGTACAAAATAATAAGCCTGGTTTCTTTGATTAGTTCTTTTATTAGGTATATCAAAGGTAATATGCATATGGGGCAGATTCCAAATGAGTTTTTGTCGGACCAATAAAATTTCAACTTCTTGATAAACAGTGAATTATCGTAAAAAGAACATTTAGAGTTGCAACCACATAGCTTTCATCCGTATTTTATACACAAAATGTACTATATTCTTGAAAAAAAAACTGTCACGCAATTTTTTGGGTGAAAATCGTAAGTACTGCCTCTTTAAATGCCCATTTATATTCTTTACTTGAATAAATGAATTAAAATGAAGAAGAAAAACATTACCTGAAATATCGTCATTGGACAGGTGGTATCACAATTTGAATCATCACAAAATGTTTGACAAATTCCACGTAATATTAGTTCAGCTACTGTGGTCATTTCTATAAATAAACAAGCGTGAGTATAAATAGTCATCATGTGCTATACACCATGGACCTCCAATGAAGATTTTGAGGAAATTCTAATTATCGCAATATATTTTAATTTACTAATATTATCTTTTGATTTGTTCAGAAAGAGTCACATGGTCAACTGTATTTTCAGAGATAGACTGAAAACGGCAGATACAAAAGTGATACTACGCAGTTATTTTTTAAAATATCTAAAAAAAAAAAAAAGGAAATTTGCATTTCGAGTACTTTAACAAAAAGTAAAAATTAAAGTTATTTCTTTTTTAATGTTAATTCATTATTAACCTTTTTATCATGGCATTTTGCATAAACACTAATGCTATTGAATATAACCTACCAGCTTGTACATCAATCAATGTACTGTCAGAACTAACAGATGTATCAAAGAAATCAACAAGGGTTTCCATAATGTGGCTTGCTTCAACCTAAATTCGAAATAATTATATTTATACAAGTTAATTCAATTTTTTTCAATTTTGATTGTTTTTATATTTATATATAATAGATAAATACATTGTTTTTTTTTAGTTTTACTTGATGTAATACTTCAGCAGGTGTTAAATGAGACAAAACGGAAAGACGACATCCATTTAAAAAATGGAGAATTCCGAGAAAAAAAAATTGAATAGATATTTGAATAAAAGAATAAGGACATGTGGTATGATTGTTAATGAGACAACTATCAGCCAAGGTCCAAATGACGTGGATGTAAGCTTCTAAAAAAAATGGTTATGATGGGAGAAAAAGTTTCTATCAACATATGCATACATTACTGTTCCTTCAATTTTTATGAACATGAATACTGTGTGAAACCCTACGAAATTTACTTTACTTCTATTTTGGTTTTGGTTTGAAAAAGCACTCGAACTTAAATGTTAAAATTGTAAGTGTGTAATATAAATGTATATAGTGTCTTATATTGACAGTAGTATAAAATGTTATTTTATAAACCAAAGACTGCCAATCCATAGAAGACTATACGTCCTGTAAAATTGCACTCCTGTATTTCTTAACACCTGCTTTGTTTCCTTCCAAAATCTTTGATTTTCTTGAAATCCTGCTTGTTTTCCAGTTTCTAATTTATAAATATGAATTCAAAAGTTGGACTTGAAAATTGGATCATCTGTTTACATCTAAGAAAGCAAACATAATTAAATTATTTTATGTATTAAAGATTTTATTGGATTTCAACCTGCTCATCTTGTATTACAATGTAAACTTAAGCTGTCGTGATGGCTGTAACCAACAGAATGAGAACGGATCACTTTACTCTTTTAGTTACTTTTCAATATTTGTGTAAAACAAAAAATGAACTCATAATATAAAGCGATAAAAAAAATAGTTGTCATGTCCTAGTATCATCTTAAAAACTCTAATATTAGCCCTGGGGTTTATATTAGTCAATAGAATTATGAGCCTAGTCATCATACAGTGTCGAACCTTTACTAGAATCTTTTATCGTCCTTTGCATCAATATTTTTAGAAGATGTTTGCTTAATCTTTGAATTGTTTTTTTCGAGCAAAAATACCGTATAAGAAAAATAGAGACAAAACACAGAAAAGTTGACAAAAATTTCCAATTATCTTGAACAAAACAAAAAACACCATTTGAAAGCAATTTTCAGATTTTTAATGTTGTGCTGAGATACTTACAACTGAACATGCTAATTGTGGATCCTTATTATTGTAATCTGTTTGTAATGTGGCTGTTGTCCGCTGTAGGTACTCTAGAGCTTTGTTACTGTTAATATTATTATCTTCACTCACATCTTCCATTATTTCCGCTATCTCAACTGTATAGAAAGGGATAATTATGAAGGCATTTAAACAAGATGAGAATTCTAATGTTGATCATGTATCCTTTATGATAAATATACCAGAAATGATTTAAATGGAAGGAATGGAATTATCTATTAACTTAGGATTTTACATAACATATATCAGGATCAAAGGGAATATTAATCACAATAACTTACCTTTATAAATTGGTATTATCAGTAAACAAATTAATAGCAAGTAGATGTGGTATGATTGCCAATGAGACAACTATCCATCATATACAAACTGGCATAGATGTAAGCAACTATACCATATTTGCTATATAATGAAGCCGCCATGTATCAGCTTTTATGCAAGATTGAACTTATAAGCATACATACGAAAGGTAAGATCGAATCAAGTGGCCGATTTTCGAATGCATGTGGCATTTTTTTTTCAATCTTACCGTCTGTCAAAGTATATTAAATTTCTTTCATATTCCATCCGTTGTCGATTTGACAAAAAATACCAAAATAACCAATGTTCTTAAAGTTTATATATAAAAATTTGACAGAACATACAAATCAAACTTTTAAAAGCTTTTTGAAAATATTCATCATATCACAGTTTCACTGTTCATTTTTTACTTCAATGTTTCATTTGCGTTCCCCTTTTCTATTTTTTACTCATGATTTGCAGTGTTGTTTACAAAGAATTAATTTGTGTTCTGTCTTGATTTTAGTAAATTAGAATATAAATGTGAATTGATTTTTGTGACTTGATGTTTGACATAGTACAGTTGTTATTTAGTAGCTTTTGAAGAGTTTTATTCTGGAGGTTTTTAAAGAGATTAATTCAATCCCACATCAGAATAAAACCGAATGAATCCGGAAAATATTAGACATGCTTACTCCTTGTCAAAAAGAGAATTAATGTAATTATGCATTATTTTCTTCATTTTAGCCACCAAAAATTTGTCAAAGGCAACAGAAAAGGGTGCAATAGATGTGCGGCAAATGAAAATATCATTTGAAATGAAACGTCTAGACGAATTTTATTGCTAAACCGACAAAAAACGAACATGCTTCTGATGCTTCATATGAATCTGAGCTAGATATTGCTTTTCAAATTAAAGGCTAACAGACAGTTTATGCTATGGTCGATTTGTGAAATAAAAATAACTTTCTTTGTCTTGCCGTATACGCATTGTTCCTTTCTTCAAGGATTAATTGAAAGCAAGTATACAACTTCAAGTGCAATCAAGAAAATCATCATTGTGATTCCATTGTGGTTCAGACTCAAAGAGGACAATTCAAATAAAAAAATTATCATATTGGCTCAAGCAATCAGTGTTTCCGCGGCTATTCGCGCTGCCAGCTGTTTGAAAGTGAATTTAAATTTTTCAAAGATAGAAGCACCTATTTTTAATGATCGCACTTCCCAATAAGATTACCCCCTCAATGATGCTGCATCAATTTTAAGAAGCAGATTACGATCGTTCGAAATTTCATCCGCTTACCAAGCAAATAAAAATAATCTTTAAGGTAAGAACAGATTGTAAAGCAGTAGGAGAAGGGGCGGCAAATGTAGATGGACAATGCTTTACAATCTATTCTTACCTTAAAGATTATTTTTATTTGCTTGGTAAGCAGATGACATATTTTTCATATAAAAAATGTTTACAAGGAACCCTCAAGTTTTGAAAAGCATGTCGTGGACGAATTGATTTGTGTGATACAGACGTTCAACAAAGTCAACAGAGAGAATTAGGAGATTCGCTTTTAAGGATGATAAGCCATTTCAAATTTAAGGCATAAATTAATTCTAAATGGAAAACATTGTTCTGTTCATGCAAAAATAAACTGCTATTTATAAGATTTCTAGGTGATTATGCATTCGAGCTATACAATGAACTTGCGTTGCAAGATCGAGACAAAATATTCTAATCTGGATTTTTTTAACTCGAGACACAGAAACAACTCTGTCCAGGACTGTCAGTGACTACTCGATTGTTTAGTTCATATGAAGATGTAGTCGCCAAATGTATTCTATACATGCTCTCTTTGAACAGATTTTATTAGTAATTATCATTGTAATGGTCGTTTTTAAATAAGTTATCGGACACTAATGTTTACAAACGTAATTAGTTTGTGTACAGACTTTTCCACATAAGTAAAAAAAAAAACTCATTATTGATACCAGGATTAAAATTGTTTCGTCTACAAAAATCTCATCAGTGACGCTCGTATCAAAAAGTGAAAAAGGTCAAATATAGTACGAAATGTAAGACCATTGAGGACCCAGAATTTCAAAAGGTTTTTCCAAATACAGCTAAGGTAATCTATTCCTGGGGTAGAAAAATCCTAATTATTTCGAAAAATATGTGGTTCCAGAAAGATTGCTTTTCTGAACCACAGACAAGAACATTTTATACCCGTGTTCTTGATCTAACGATCATTGCCATTGGGCCAGTAATGTGCATCAAACTACCAGCTGCTCAGATCTAAGGAAATACGAAACGGCGTTTTCGTTCTTCGGCATTGACAAAGAGGGCAGTTTATGAGGCGTTGAGACAAAACCATACAGGTATTAAAATTGTTAAATCTAGCTTGTTCAGATATTGAAATTGAAGTGAGAAGACAGTTCGTGGCTGATCTTTATGACTCAAATGCATTTAAATTTCAGCGGCACATAAGTATATCGGGATTGGATTGTCTTCTAGAACATGTCTTATATGTGCATATGTAGGCGTTTGCATTTTTAGCGCCAAAAATGGTCATTAGCAGAACGAGTGTCCTGAAAAGAAACGACCGACGTTAAGTAAAACTGTTGATAATTGTCATAATTTAGTTTTGGATTTTAGCTACAAATCAAATTTTGATTTAGAAATGAATGCTGTTCACAAAGATGTAAATAAAGTAACGGTGAATTGTTTTAACTGCGAGAGTATCAATCAGACGTTTAGTCGTTTAGATTTATAAGTTTTGACACTAGTAGGTAAATTAAACAAATCAATACTCATATGGAAACAGTCTGGTACATGTGAGTACATTTTAAAAGTTATCGAGGAAGGTTAAGGTATCCCATTCAAAACTCTTCCAGATGGATGTGTTCTCAGATATAATAAATCTTCTTTAGATGACTCTTTTTTTGTGAATACTGAAATTTCTAAATGATTAGATACGAAGTGTATTTCAGAAGTACAAGATTACTTTTTTCTTCATATTTACAAACAAATATGTGTTTTCTTTTTCTCGTTTCCCTAGTGAGGTCCTAAACTTTAGTTTTGCTGGCACTGACAAAAGGAAACAGGTTTCCTAAAATGGATTTTTCCTGGTCGACCATGGAACATTGGAATGTAGTTCCAAGTACAAAAGGTTAAAATGAAATTATTTTTCTAGTATCAGTTATTGAATTTATGTTGTAAAGTTTATAGTGTATATGTTTGTATCATTCATTTGTCTATGGCAGCTCACAAAATGCAGTACTCGAACTAGTCAACAAACATAAGTTTGTGTTGTGTTTTGTATGAAGTAGTTTTAATAAAAAAGAGGCTAAATCTGTACATGATGCTCTAAATGCCCAGTGTAACGTCATATTTTTATATATAGATGCTTCCTTAGTATGAGTACTTATTGAAACTATCTCCGGCATCATCCAGACAACATATTCTTCGAGTACGTCTGCTGGATGAATGCTCATATTGCCAAACCATCACCCAGATTACCATTCGAATATGGATGATGAATGAGAGACAGTTCTTTATTTCCAATATTCTTAAAAGGTCCATTATCCTCTGACCTTTTACAGAAGAATATTTGCTCATTCAAAGCTAAAACTGTGTTTGTAGCAAATCTTATGTATTACCATGCTAAGAACACATTTTTCATGCACAAACATTTGCTGTTCTCGATAACAATTGTAAAGAAACAGCTAACCCATCAAACTATTTTTAAAGACTGCTACGATGGGTATATGGTTGATGTACTAGTATAGAAGTATTAATGCTCAATTTTCATATTTATAAAACTGACAAATGTTAGAGGAATTTATACATAGATAGCTACGATTATACGATATATTATTGAATTTTTGTGCGATATAAAAACTCATCATAGATACTAGGATTAGTTTTTTTTACGCCAGACGCGCGTTTCATTTACAAAAGACTTATCAGTGACGCTCGAATCAAAAAAAGTTAAAAAGGTAAAATAAAGTACGAAGTTGAAGAGCATTGAGCTAGCTAGGACTAAAAATTCCTAAAGGTTTTGCCAAATACAGCTAACGTAATCTATTCCTGGGATAAAAAAAAATCCTTAGTATTTCGAAAAATTCAAAGTTTTGTAAACAGTTAATTTATAATGTGACCATATCAATGATTAGTCATGTCAACACAGAAGTGCTGACTACTGGGCTGGTAATATTCTCGAGGAGGAAACCTGCCCCAGACGTTGCATCGACCCAGTGGTCATAAATAAATCTATTGTCATCTCCATGAACGATCCTGTATTGTATGTAAATTTTATCGAGATTTCCAATCGGTTTAAGTCATGAAATTTGCCATATATGCCATCTTTTTTACGTTTTATGAGAAAAAAAATTTGACACAAGTTTTCAATATGCATTTTTTTCTTGTACCAATTGACTCATTTAAATAAAATATTCATACATGTACCTGTCCTAAATATGCTGTGAAATTTTACGCATCAAGACTAGTATTATGATTTAACTTCTTTTGGGTTGAGATAACTAATAATGGCCTTCATCATTTTTCCATTGAAACTTGGATCGGATGTAATAATATTAATATACCCCTCTATACTTTGTTATTCATTGGCTATTAACCAAATGTTTATGAAATTTCTATAAATGTTTTCAAATATTATTGCATATCTAAAACTAAGAGTTGCTTTTTTTAGTTGAAAATTCCCGTGGATGAAGATAGATTTTGTAATTTTTCACATGTTTGAACGGGGTATATGTCACCAATCTCTGGAAATCAAGCTTCGATGTAACAAGCTAAATCTAAACAACATTTCAAGAGCACGATTTCATTGAATTTTGTATTAGTTAGCATGAAATATTTTTTTAAAATTATCCAGACCTCTAGGTAATTGTGTTTTAAATGTCCCTTCTTTTGACCTTTGATCACAATTTTCAAAAATTTGCATCACTTAACGATAGCTATTGGCTGTAATCGAAAGGCATTATGTGTATCTTCAAAATTAGCAAAAGTCAGCCGTAAGTTATTGTCCATCAATTTTTTTAATTTTGCCCTTCTTGTCACCGTACTATTGTGTACAAAACAATAAACGAAATACAGTTATGATAGACAGCAACCATCGGCAACCAAGATTATTACGTTGAATTACACCGTTAGTTGATAGTATAACGCTCTACAATCCTTCTATTTGACACGAAACAATATATTTACCGTAGGAGATGCTCAGGAAGGAACAAAAAATGTCCCTCGACATAAGCTATTTCAAATAACACTCAATAGTGAAGCAGATTCATTGAAAAACATGAACAATAAGTAAACAACGAATATTTCATCGATACCTGTTTAATGATTTCAGACAGGCGTTTAAACATATGACGGGGTTAAACTTGTTTGTTTAGTAATAATTTAATTTTGGATGTAACACGTCTTCTGATTGGCTGAAGGTTTTTTGTCTATCAACTCATAGACATAATTTTGTCATGTTGCCGTGACGTCATCAACGTTTTTTTCGTGATTTACATCTTGAAAATGGAATTTAGAATAAAATTTTAAGGAATAACTGAAACATTTTTTTTGTCTATTCGAAATAACCTAAAAAATGTGGTGGACACTTTTAAATAACCCGCTATGCGAGTTATTCAGTGTGCACCATATTTTTGAGGTTATTTCTTCATAGACATAAAAAATTTATAGTCATTCCTTAACTAAACTTTACACCAATTCCTATATGTAGGGAAAAGGAACACAAACAACCAAACAATAAATATGAAATGACGTTCCCATGTAATGTCTGTTTTACAGATGACACGAATACAGCAACATGTAAAGCAATACTAAATTATATGGTTTCCAAGTTCCCAGTCTCTAAAAGCAAGATCAAAGTTTTAAATCTGCTGATATAAACACTCTTCATTCTTGTACTTGTACAGTATTTTTCATTCGTTTAATGACAAAGAGTTCTCCAATGTCATCAGAGCGCACAGACAAAAAGCTGAAGCAACTGAGTTGATAAAATTAATCAAACATTTAAATAATCAAGTTGAGTATACTGTTTTATTACAGTGTAGAAGGGGGAAGCATTCACTTTCGATTAAATTATGGACATTAATATAAGCCGTATAAAATCTATTACCAGTATAAGATACACGATTGGAATATATTTTCAAATAGAAGTTTTCAAATTTTAGAATAAGTGTGATATTTAGGTTTAGGTACAGTATGTGGAAAGAGCGAATCCATATTGAATTTTCACCTAGGCACCAAAACAAAAAAATATTTCTTAGATATTGAAATTATGGATGACATATATTTTAAATGTTCACATTCCTGACGACAGGACAAGGAATTTGAACAGTTATTGAAAAAGATTTTTGTTTGTTTGAAGTAGCACTGCAAGTACTATTTCGGGCATTATGGTGTTAACATCATCATGTGTAAGTCTTTTTACCAGCTTAAATGTTATACATCTGTACAAATTCCATAACGAAAATTTTTGTAAAATACTAAGAATTAAATAAAAAGGCGTATAAATTATGACAGGAAACTCGTCCAAGCTGTATAATTTTACTTTCTTTTCTCATCCAATTGTCTTCGATATATATAAATCACAAAGAACCAGGACCCGTTTTACGAATAAGTACTTTCCATGTATGGTGGAAACAATATAACTCAATATCGAATCATCTTAATCATAATGATACATAAGAAAGAAAGAAAAGTATATTTGTATTCTTTATTCATTTTCCATCCAAGTAAATTAGTTGTCTAGTTAAACTATTTTGCCGATAAATGTCAGCCAAACAAAAACCAAATAATCTCAATTGAGTCACATTAAATGCACCCAAAAAGCACATTTTGATGGTTACATACAAAACCGCAAAACGGAAATCTTTGAAAATTGGTATATAAGTTGTCATATTACTCGTCTATTAAACATAATAGACTAAGTTAGTCGAATTGGTTTTTGAAACAGACATACACAAAGACTTGATCAACCATGTGCTAACAATACTCCTCAATGTTCCTCACCAGAAGATAATTCTAGCGCATTTAATTTTACAAGACTATTGCTAGAAGTCTACAGTGTCATTTACTGCACTATAGCAACACTTTCATAAAGCTCACAACAGTAATAAATGTGTCATAACAACCGAGTAGCACCTGTGTTTGCCTTTTGTTATCATCCAACCAGTTCTGCTGGGTATCTCAAGGAACACGTGATGATTAGATTAATATGAAGCATATATAATGAACACCATTATTTGTACTGGCTTGTTTGTGGTAATTCTTTTAAAAAGGCAATCACATACATTCTATTAGGGCTACTCAAATCATTACCTCCCTTGTAATTTCAGAAATTAACTTTTATCCCTAAGTATTTTATTAAGCCTATTCATAATTTATCACCATAAAATTATTGCTTTATTTTTCATTATTGGTTTTGACGTTGTAAACATTAGTTGCAATATTAAAAATATGCGTTTCTTATTTTATTTAGTATATAAACTTGAAAATAGCGCTCTCTTGCATATTGACAAACCGTCAATAGAATTTTGTTAATCATTTAAACATGATATTAATATAAATGCTGTCTCAAACACTACAACAATGACCAGTTAATTACTTTTAATATTTAATAATTAGTGAATAAATATTTTCCTCATCAATATATTCACATAGTTATTTGTTCTCAGAGTGGAATTAGTATATACATATGCCTGTATGTATTGTTTAATAAAATAGTATTCAAATTTCATCGGAAGAACATTCTATAGAAGTTGAGAAATAGCCATACACGTAATTGATTATTTATTCAAAGAAAATTCTTCCGGGCATTGGCGCCACTTCAACTTCTTTAAGTTTTATCAAGCAAAACGCCAAAGCAGGAAATATGAGCCATTATCTGGCCCCTGGAATAGCAAAAAATGTATACTCCTTCAATCCTTCAAAAAAGAATTAATTTTACTGATAAATGAATATTATAATATAATCTGAATATGCAGTTATGCTGTTTGCAAATATAACACTTTTATACGTAGCTTTTTGTTAAATAAAATATGAGCAATAGTGTCGTACTTTATTTGGCTTTTTAAACTTTTTTTATTCGAAGGTCACTGATGAGTCTTGTGTAAACGAAAAGCGCGTCTGGCGTACAAATTTTTTACTACCATTGGGTCAGTACCATATTTGCTCGCCTCAGTCCACAAGAGGTCGACCATCTGCCCAGAAGCCAGTCCATAATACAAGTTATTCATGTATACTGATTCAATGTTGACAAGCATCAACAAACTACAATACTTACCAAAAGATGAATCTATCTCCCTGACCCTGACCAGTGCGATCAGTATCACCTGAAAATATAATATTGGTTTTCACGTAATTATCAACGACGCACAAGTGCAGGTATGAATAAAGAAGTGCAGGCATGAATAAAGAAAACTTTGATACATGTAATATGAACATGAAGTACATAAATAATTTATTTTGGTGTGTTTGGTATTGTTTATAAAAGAGCGGAAGTCAAACGGGTGGATTTATTGTGTTTAACGTCAAGTGGTATATTATATGCATATCAGGAGGAGAAAGGTTAATGTCATATCAACATGAATAAAATTGAGAATGGAAATGGGGAATATGTCAAAGAGACAACAACCCGACCAAGTTGTTTTTTTAAATCGCATTCGAAGCAAGTTGCAGAATGCGAGGCATACAGCATACAATCTGATGGTGGAGGCGGCAACACCGTAAACTATTTGTATAGCTTTATATGTCAGAGGATACAGGAATGGGATGAACCATACTTTGTAGATAGATCCATTGTGTTACGAAGTTCCCGTGTGTCATATAATTATTTTCCTTGACCTCATTTTCATGGTTTAGTGACTGCTAAAAAACTGGGTTTGTTTTCGTCATGTGAATGTCTCACTTGTGAGTTTTAATGTCCCTTTGGTATCCTTCGCATCTCTTTTATCATGAGTTCTAGGATAACAATATTTGGTTACTAATATATGGTATCCTTGCAAGGTCAACATGTCGGTCATACATGGTTCACCTGGCCTCGACCTCATTTCATAGATCAGTGAACAAGGTTAAGTTTTAGTGGTCAAGTCCTTATCTCAGATACTGTAAGTACATGAAGTAGTGGGTAAAATATATTTGGTGTATAGAATGGTAGCAAAGTGTACATGTCTTTGTGACCGAGTTCATCTGTCTTTACTTCGTTTGCATGGAACATTGATAATGTTAATTTTATGTAATACTTGTATAATATAAAAATAAGGAGATGTGAAAGTAAGCAGTTATAGGCAACCGTACAGCCTTCAATAATGAGAAAAACCCATACCGTATGATCGGCTATAAAAGATCCGTATATATAGGCCTCAAACTATAAATTGATAACGTCCTTTCATTAGCTTTCAGTTATGGACCGACCATTTGATTTCGAAAGGAGGGAGGGGAGGAGGATTTTGAAAATCGATACTGACTTGACCTGGTATGAACTGAAAATCAGTGACTTTGCACAAGACCGGATGAAAATGAATACTCTGCAACATGAAATGCAGGATATTTAAGGATACAAATGTGTACAAAAGTGAAAATAAATTTTCGCACAGCAAAGCCGCGGAAAAAATAAGAATGCGTAGTAACAGATGAAGAAAAAAGGTCAATCCGGAAAAAAGTTTCCTGCTGCCACCTTGGCACATATAGGTCATGGGCTTCAGTGGTTTGCTCGAACAAACCTATTGCCAATTCAGCTTTGAAATTATTGCAGTTGTTTCTGCTGGTGTATAATTTATAGCAGGAACGGTGATACATTTTTGTTGTCTTTCACACCCAGGGGGGGTTTAGGTCCAAAACATCATGCAAGACCATAACATAGACTTGATGTGCCATATTCCGGATGTGTTACGAAACCGACCGATTTGATTCTTATACTACAATTATAACAAAAATTTCTTTTCAATAAATAGTTGAAAGTATTAAAAAACAGACAAAAACATATTCCTCCGAAGAAAATAATAATTTACAAAGTTAGCTGGCTATTCAAAACAAATAAATCAACCACACAACAAGCAAAAATGAGAAATGTAATGAGTGACCACTGTCCTTGTTAATGACCTAACAGTGTAAGCAACAAAATGATTGATGTCACGGGATAATCCGTGTTTAATTGCCAAAATGTTGACTTAATTTGTGTTTTAATTGCTAATTTCTTCAAAACTACTTTTATTTCACACATGAAATTTGACACACACATGCACCGTGTCTTATTGCTTTAATCAGAGTAAAAATTATTGTGATGATACACGTAATAATTTTGCCTTCGATGAAAATGTGGTAAATTTAGGGTAAAATTTTAGTCTGACTAAAATGCTGAAATAATTATACTAAAATCACTTAAATACTTTCCGCTTTTGTTATATGATATATTTAATGTATAAACTATATATTATAAGTACTATTTTAACAACCAACAAAGAGCGTTATAATTTTATTTTTCATGTTAAAGATTTCCCGTACAATACGGTATCTGGGGGTACCCTGTAAAAACACGAAATTTAGAAAATCGTGACCATGGGAACTTACGACGACAATCATGATTGTAAAATATAATGATTTTCCTATAATTTGCAAACAAAAATAGCCGTGTGTTATCCGTTAACTTAAACTCGTTAACTAGACGACTTTTTGGACACTGGGTACCCTACTATTTAGATATAAACAGTTTGAAGGTTGATGTATGTTGTCAACACTTGTTCAAAGTTGAGGAGCGTACAATATGATCTCATAATAAAACATTTTAGATTTGCTGCTATGATGTTAACCCATCATATCACATTCGTAGTTAATATAAAGTATTGTAAGTTTTTATTATATGAAATCATGAACATCAAAATAATAATAAAGTTTAAGATGGCCATAATAAAAAGGAATTAATACAAAAATGTATATTAAAACCTAAAACATTATTGCAGAAAAAAAAACAGTGTTTACCTTTAGCAGTAATATCAAAAAACTTGCCATCATTTGTTCATACTTCTGCTGACTTCTAAACGTACACAGTGTGCTTTGAAAATACATTTAATAACTTAAATAAGCAAAGGGAAGGTCACGTGATATGAACATAAGTGTAGCTACGCGATAAGGTGAAAAGAAAAGTCTGTCATTTATTGAAAAGTAATTGATATGCTGTTTTATTGACGTCTATATATCCAAGATCTCCTTTTCTTTCTATCTGTCAAATTTTCCAAACATATTTACACTTAAGATTTTTAAATAATATGTCTTCAATATGAACAAACTATGTAAATATTAAAACAGTACTATGTTCAACGATTTTCAATAAAGACGGTTAAGAAAACAAATGAGCTACAGATTGGAAAGCATAACATATAATATACATTTACAAAAGAATCCAGTCCAAAACGAAAAAATAGGTCAATGCATTTTTTAAGTTACTTTTATCAAAATATTGATAAGTTTGCGTTGAAAAAAAACCCTTTATATTCAGATGAACATTTCCATAATCCTGACATATTTAATCGGCTGAACCCTTAAACTAGCAGTGATACGCAAACATTTCCCTCCAGACAGATCTTTTTCCTCCGATACAAGAGTTATCGGTTATCAGAGTAACGACTCAAACGTTAACCGATTCAGATTTGTTGCACAACACAACACGACACGAGTTCCCAGTCAAATTGATATAATGTTTGGTCCAGGAAAGACACTATGTTTAGTCCAAGATAGACACTATGCAAGGTCCAGAAAAGATCCTATATTTAGTCCAGAAAAAAACACTATGTTTGGTCCAGGAAAGAAACTGTGTTTGGTCCAGGAAAGTAACTGTGTTTTGTCCAGGAAAGACACTATGTTTGTTCCAGTAAAAAAACTATGTTTGGTCAAGGAAAGACACAACGTTTGGTCCAGGAAAGACATAATGTTTGGTTCAGGAGAGACACTATGCAAGGTTCAGAAAAGACACTATGTTTAGTCCAGAAAAGACACTATGTTTGGTCCAAGATAGAAACTGTGTTTGGTCCAGGAAAGAAACTGTGTTTGGTCCAGGAAAGAAATAATGTTTGGTCCAGGAAACATAAGCTTAAAGTAGCCTCTAGACAAACACAAGCTTGATTGAAACAATATAATTTTAAGGAAAATCAGTTTTATTGTTGGTACATTTGAAAAGGGTAGAATACTGTCATATTTAAGACAAGAAATTTTCCATATTCAATTATTAATTTCCATCTTATTGTATAAAGTAAAATCGAACAATCACAAATAACATGCGCATTCATAATAAAAACTAATCATCAGCCTGCAAAATATTGAAAGAATGCAGACGAATGTTGTGTTTTGAAAAGACGAAAAGACGGAAATTTGTCTCGTCAATTAACATAAAATCAGCATTGTTTTTCAACGCCTTTTTGTTCATAACAAATTTGAATATAATACTCCAATTCAAGGTTCACCTGAGTATCCTCTAACGTTGTTTTCTTTAGCTTATTTTTGCCTCGATAACAGGTCGATTCAAATCTATCAATCCCTGTGCTGTTGCATGTTTTTTGACTGCTTCTTCTTCTTTTGCGCCATATAAACTTTCTGTCCAGTTTGTAGACGAAACGCGCGTCTGGAGTACAAAATATTAATCCTGATATCTATGATGAGTTTATCATACAAATGTTTAAATAATATGTATTGTATGCATGCTCTTATATATTGCATTATCAAATGGAGTATGAGTCTGTTTACCTTGTGTCTAATCCAATTTGTGTTTATGCAAATAAATGTGTTTAAAATAAATCGAAGATCTACTTTCCCACACTGACAGTTAGTATTCGCAGAGATAGGCCCAATTGTCCTTAAATTTATTTCACACCAGGTCTTTTTTCTAAGAGTCCTTCAATCTTTTCCAAAATTCACAGTATCATAATGGTAACGACAAAATTACTTCTAATAAGGGGACGACCATTAAATATTCTGGATTGGGGGAGGGGGGCAGGATTTTTGTGGATTTAATATTCCAACTGTTGCATGCATGCTTATTATTTTTACCGCGGTCTTGCTGCGTGAAATTTATTTTCACTGTTGCAATTTTACACAATTATTTTCTGCATTTTGTGTTGCAGAATATTCTTTTTCATCCTGTCTTGGGCAAGATTATTTATTTTCAGCTCTTAACCACAGTCAGGACGATAAGATCTCAAATGGTATATAACTATGAATCATTCTATGTTTTAAACCATGAGACGGATTCTAACATGCTAACCCATCAGGTAACAGACCAAAGTAGGACTATAAGCCGTGCCTATGTATTCATAAATCCCTCGTGTTTAGGGGAGAGCAAAGCAAACCAATGTTTAAGTCTACGGTTTGAATCATCCAGGAAATGAACCCACTGTTTTGTACCAAGTAGGCAAGCATGCTACCACCAAACAGTCGAGTCGGGTTTAATATTATTATTCTTTATGTATGTAAATTAATATAAGAAGATATGGAATTTCTACAATAATGTATACTTTATGTAGCCATTAAAAGTTAACGATACTAGTATATCACACTGCATACCTTAACAAGCTACTAGTATTTGTTAGTTACGATTAAAGCATCAAGTAGTTGACTAAGCTAATTAAAGGCATTGGTTGTATCATATGTTATATTGTGGTATAAATTCATGGCTTCTTCAGATCCTTGTTCAGACAAATGCTTCGGCACTTAACAAATTGATGTAGGTATTGTAATAAATTGTTAATCTAAGTTCAAAGACTATTTAACGAAATTATGGCATAGTTTTAAAGAAAAAATGTTTATGCTGTAACTTAATTAAAATCTTTCAGAAGGCAGATTAATACAAGCACTAGTTGCTTTTTTTCTAAATCCAATTTGCAATTATGTGTCCATGTTATTATATTACACAAGATGCATTTTTTTTCATTTCATAATAATATATTGTTTACGTCTACTTAAAATCTGATATCAACGCATTTAAAACAGTAATTTCTGAGAACAGAGAAGCTTTCAATTCTACAGTATTCAGCTTTAACCTTTTCGAACCTAAAATCGGCTAACTATGATTCATTTTGTTACCAACGAAAGGGGTCACATGTCGGTGGTATAGATTATCGAGCTTTCTACACATTGATATCGTTTCAATATCAGCCGTGAACAGCAATGTAAACCTGGCGACTGAGCGCAATGAACGAGCAAAAAAGCTTCACATTGTGTCGAGCGGTGGATATTTTGCGATTTTTATACGTAGAAGACCCGATAATCTGTTTATCGTTCCATGACTGGTTTTTCTCTCCTCCATTTACCGGCTTTACGAAAGCAAGTTTGATAACGTCTTCTCAAACATTGCAACGTCGCTGATAGCTTCTACTCAAGCATTGTGACGTCGCTGATAATGCCTGTTCACGTCTTGAAGCCGTAATACGAGAATTACAGAGCGACTAAGCAGGGTGATATAGACGAAGGGAAGAACGATAACATAATTTACTTGATCGAACAAAATAACGGTAAACTATAGTAAACGCCCCTAGTACCTATACGTCTTCCAATCTCGTCAGTGTAAAAACAAGAGAGTATAATACAAGATAGTCTAAACATTTGTTTATTCATATTTACTTATTGAAGTGTGTTTGTTTTATTAATTAAATTATTTTTCTTATTGTTATTAAATTCTGTAAAAGTTTAAATGTTCATTAACGTTATTCAACATTTACACTTTAAGGTATTAGGTTCATGCTAAGATTGCCAGCGATAATGTAAACAGTTGAAACTATTATGTTTTCTTTACTCTTGTCATTTACTCAACGAGGGCTTTTTTAAATTTGTTTTCCCCTTTTAAAATTAAACGATTGTTCGATTTTTTTTGGCATTAGAAATGTCTTTACATTGTTTGAAAAGTAACGTTGTATACTACTCAAATTTGCTTAAAGTATTGAAAACTAGTAATTAAGTTTCCTATTAAATATTTGCTCTATATATACGTTCCCATTCTATTGTAACTTAAAAAAAGCGACCTTGTCCAAGTGATAGAGCAATTATGTTAAAAAAAATTGGCCTCATTTTAGATCTTTTATGCGCGATCCCTTGTTGTTTTTAGCAGCGGAAAGCGGAAACTATGTACATGTCCCATTTTCTTATAAATACCCACATTTTTAAAGACCGTTTATTTGAAAATAAATCGACTTCTTTTAATTTCAAAAAGTAAAAAAAGTGACCAAAATCAAGGGAACGTAAGCATTCTGATTTTATGCCAGGGAAAGAATAATACCCTGAGTATTATGTAATTACATATTTTATTCACCATTTTGAATGTAAATGCATAGATTTCCATTCCATTCTCAAGGGCGTCATCATCTGAATTTATATTTGAAACAAAGATTATTTATTTTCCTGTAACAAAGCTTTCGGTGTTTTATTTGAGATTAGTCTGTTTTAATGATATTTGACAGATTTACTCATTGACCCGGAAGTCAAAGGCGGTGGAAGTTGGAGGTCAAATGTTCTGAACCATCTCTGACTCTCAAAAAGGGCCAAAATTGTTGTTATACCATATACTTCACAAAGATTTCGAAAGCGTAAACTTATCACAATATTTAATTGTTATAGGTACTTAAAGTCTCAATGTGAAAGTAGGATTCCACTTGCAGAACAACTGTTTTGACAAGCCTTCTTTAATATTTTATCAAAAAGCATTTCTATAATATGTGAGTGTATATATTTTAAAAATCAGTAATACCAATCAATATCTTTGTATTAAGTTATTTTTAGATGCGTTTTAATGATAAGTTTTTTTTTATTCAACTGGTCGATAAAGGGTTGAATATTCACAAAACCAATCCTAGCCCCATACACGATTATGTACTGGTCCCAAATTAGAAATCCTGCCAGTGAATGTTTATGTCTCATCGTGTTTTCTTTTTAATGAGAGTTAGTGTTGAATTTATTATCAGCTTGGTTTTATTTGCGTTTCAGGCGCTTGTCCGATGATTTTGGAAAGCTGTATAATGACCTCTAGATGTTTTTATTGTTTATTTTATGTTGCTGAGATACATTATATATAAATGATATCTATATATCCCACATCTTATTTGGAGATAATAATAACAACGAAAACAGTTCTCAGTAAAAAGAATTGCAACTGTGTTTTTGTTTTTAATCTCGCCCTTATTTACTTACTAAAATCGGCAAATTGCCTGTAATACTTTACACAGTATTCTCATTGCTTTCTAGGCACAATAAACTTTATTAATCGAAGAAAATCATTAAAGCTGAAAATTTGAAAAGCTTTTATTCATATTCACCTAATTTTAATAGAATAAGCTACATATATATCTTCTTTTTGATCATTGTTTCTGGTAGGATTAACGATTGACAATTAAACTACGAAATATCGGGATTGCACAAGTTATATTTTTTAAGAGTTTCTTTTTGATTATAATGAACAAACTTTGAATAAGAATAATGAAGTATGATCAAGTTTGTCATCTACCATTATAATTACTAGCTGACACTGAAAGTATAAAAAAAACAAATGAACAATTATAATAAACAGTATTTGTACCAAAAAAATATATAAAATTAAACTTTACCAAATATGTCTATTATATAATATATTAATGATGTCTCAATTTCATCAAAGTGACAGTTCTGCTCTACAGTGTTCAGGCTATATCGACAAAGTTTTATATCTGGACTGGACTGGACTTGACTCTTGGGTTGGACTGGACTGGACTTGACTCTTGGATTGGACTGGACTGGACTGTGAATGTTCAGTGCATGTGGTAACTCTAGAAATAATTTTTGTCTGATCTTCTCTGTGGGTGTGTATCATTTGGCTTTAATTGTGTTTTTGGAGAAAGGCCCTTTATTGATTTTTGTTGACCTTTGCAATGACTGAAGTAGGTTAATTATCATAAAATACATGTGCCAAAGAAAAAGTTTCGTGAGTGCATTTTATGGATATAAGATACTTGCTTTTCTCATGAGCCTCCAGTTTTGCAAGTCTGAAGCATTACAACTATTTATCTTTTGACTTTTTATGTCTTTTTGATATTGTCTCGTGAACGAATTCCACGGTCTGCAATCTTTGTTTATCTATCCATTGTATTAGTGGCTATGGTCCAAGTATTTCAAACACTCTTTTCTTAGAACAGAAACAATTATTCGTTTATCTGAGCAGAGAACCAATACTTTATATCATGGCATGTACACATGATCACGTTAGAAGAAAAAGAAAGATGAATAAAATTGAGAATGGAAATGGGGAATATGTCAAAGAGACAACAACCCGACCAAAGAGCAGACAACAGAAATCTTTTTCCGGTCATCTGTAAAAAATTGCGTACATGTCAGTAAAAATAACACGTGTTCTCCGTAAAGCACGTAGTTGTCCATCATGCAATGGATTAATTAATGACTCCGGTAAAAAAAGGAGTATAATGTAAACAAACAGTTATGGTTATGGAATATCTGCTTCACATATGACGACGGATATTTTCCAATCGTCGTAACCACAATCCCTTCATCCTTTCCCCCGAATGTGACCTACCGAATTAGACTTGTCACCGGGTTTGTACTGGCGTAATCAACACGGCGGGTGCCACATGTGGAGCAGGATCTGCTTACCCTGCCGGAGCACCTGAGATCAATCCCGGTTTTTGTGGGGTTCGTGTTGCTCAGTCTTTCGTTTTCGATGTTGTGTTTTGTAGAGTGGTCTTTTTTTGTTTTTGGCATTGCGTTGTCAGTTTTATTTTCGCCTCTCTTTTATGTTGGCGGGAACATTTAAATTTAATTACTAAATTATGCATACCCGTATAAAGTAGTGTATCCGACTTGTTCAATATATCGTTTATGAAATCCCGATTTTCATCAAACGTCAATCAATGCGAAGGTAGCATCTCCGCGATCATAGCAAGATTATTCAGCCTGTCGAGTAAATTGTCGATTTTATTGAAGACAAAACCTTTCCATATTTTCGTTCATACATGTAATTAGGGACTCAAATTAATACCAAAATTTTAGAGCCTTTTATAAAGTACAATATTGTTAGTACCAAATATTGGTAAATGGTGTATCAAAGTTCAGATTTATCTGTTTGCCCATGTTCGAAGAGCTTTCAAAGGTCGATGCTGCTAAACTACAAGTTTCTCAGTAGAAGTTTTGGCTTCTTTTTTATGATAAAATTTATTTTGTAATATTTAGGTCCTGCATGGTATGAGTTACAAGATCGTATAATATAAATCGTAAAGTTAAATATTATTACATAACATGTAGGTATCTTTCATACTAAGTTTGGTTTAATTTGGTTCAGTGGTTTTAAACATGAAGATCTCTGATAACAAGAATGCAAATATAATGTATTAAACTGTTGACATAGATATGTGTCACGCCGGTATATTATTTTAATAGTTTAATGCAAATGCTGAAATTAAAATGGCAACATTGTTAACTACACAAGACCATGACTGAAGATTGACGGATTAAAAAATCTCAACTGAAATTATATGTGCCAAATCTAACTTCATACCAAATAACATTGACCTCCGTTTGGGATTCCCCTAAAACTGACTTAACTTAAACATGCAAACTATTTAAAAATTTCAAAGTCAATGGACCATGAATGAGCGGACGGGGCAAAACAGTAGACTGTCTTTTCGTCGCTTTTTTTTTTTTTTTTTGCCATAGCGTTGTCAGTTTATGGGTTTGAATATTCCATTGATATCTGTCGTCTCTCTATTGATGCTCGAGGCCAAGATATGTAAATATACAAAAATCTACTACAACGATTGAAGAGCTGATCAAACCAAAAAGGACATAAATTATAGCTAAATCCGGACAATAACTCTGTAAAAGAGTTAATTGGCGATTTTAGTCAAATAAGACTGAAATTCTAAAAACCAATAAAAAAATATTCTCCATTTAATGGCAACAACTTTTGTAAGGGGTCAATTGGTTGATTAAGCCATATTTGCATTTTTGCAGATCTTTGTTTTTTCTGAATATTATGGCTGTAAAACGGTTTCTCTCTGTCAACAATTATAGAAGAGAGGCGGTAGACAGCAAAGTGGTTTTCAGGATAATAACCAACAAAAGTTACAACCATGATTTGAGGATTATGACTTCTGTAAGGAGTCGTCTGATAATTTTGCAAGAAATGAATCTAGACTTTCTAAACATATTTTTTTTCTGTACCTATAGTAAGATCATATAATGGTTTTCATGATATTAGACGGTTCTCAATTCACCTTTATTTTCTATTTGCGGTCAGATGAACTATATTTATAAAACAAAAAGTAAGAACTAATACAATAAGTACAGCTAGGATCAGTTCTAGTCTCTCTTCAGAACTGGCAGAATAATTCGTCATATTCTTTCCTAGAATATAGAATTGTCAAAAACTGTCAAGAGAACTGTTATAGAAAAGTTCTTGACACATTTTTAGAGAGGTTATATAACTGATCCCAACTGCACAACAAATAGACGTATTTCGAGATTTCAGCAATTAAAAAGCCCCGACATTGACTAGTTTTAAATGCATTGGAATAGATCTGTTTAACTGGTTGATACAACCATCTTCTTTGTTTTTGACTTGACTCGTTCATCTATTGTCTTCTTTTTTTCTGACTTGTCTCGTTCATCTATTGTCTTCTTTTTTCTGACTTGTATCGTTCATCTATTGTCTTCTTTGTTTTTGACTTGTCTCGTTCATCTATTGTATTCTATGTTTTTGACTTGTCTCGTTCATCTATTGTCTTCCTTTTTTTTTCTTGACTCGTTCATCTATTGTCTTCTTTTTTCTGACTTGTCTCGTTCTTCTATTATTTTCTTTGTTTCAGAATGGTCTCGTTCATTTATTGTCTTCTTTGGTTCAAATTCTGATTTGTCATGCTCTTATTATGGATCGAAATCCCACGAAACCTAAAAATCATATTTTTGCAAGAGATCAAAGATCCGTTGTTAAAAATTGATAGCAGCTTGGGTAAGTACTTCCTGGGCTACTTATTGTTTGTTTAGTACGCTACTATCAAATCGATAGATGCAGAATTATTCAATAAAAATACAGATATAAGCTTACCAGCACATTACTTTAATACAATTTTTTAAAATTTATTTTTAAACGCTTTCTTATACATTTTCCGTGAAGGATACTCGAATCCGAAGTTAATTGACTTCTCCACATATATAATAAATTTTCACGCAGCTTTCATGATCCCTCAACCGATTTGGAAAGCTGACGGAAGATTTGTGTTTTATGTTCATATACATTCACAATTTTTCGTAATATTATATTTATATATTTTGTTCTAATTAGAATAGAAATATTTGAAGAAACAATTTACTATTAAGGCATTTTAATTAGAAATTGGAAATACAAAAAGAATGGTTTCCATAAAAACTGTGCGGAACGGATATGACTTACCAGTTAAAGGACTTGATAATGGATTTTTCTATCCTATTCACATCGTAGCCCTCACAACGATCGCAGTGAGTTTTGCATGTGCCATGACAATCTTAATCATTTCGTTTAAGAGAAAAGCAGCATTCTTTGGGAGACCCAAAACTGAACGTTTCGTAGTTTACCTTGCGATATGTGATGGGGGTTTTAACATATTTCATTCTATGGATCATCTTCACTACCTGATGACAATGTCACACCCTCGTCCACCGGCATTGTGCTCGTTCTACTCTTTTATGATGTTTATATTTGTAATGTCTCAGATGTTATGTGTAAATGCAATAGCCATCAATGCTTTTTATATGATGTACTTTGGAAAGTCACTTTATTTCGGGAAGAATGATTACCGTTTGTTGTGTTGTATATTTGGACTTCCGATCTGCCTTTTAACTGTATCTGTCATTTTGAATAAACTTGGTCCAAATGGATATTTGTAAGTATATACATTGTACATATATATGTAGGACCCGAAAGTGCGACGGGGACGCTAAAATGCGATGGTAAAATTAGAGTTAGACGGTATGAGCTAAAGTGCGATGATTTAATACGCTAAAATACGATGTTTACGCTAAAGTGCGATGATCTGCGAAATTACGGACGTTAGAATGAAGTTAAGTTAAGTTGCAACCGTTTCAACAAAACAAATAGAATAGGAAGACGAAGTCGTTTGTCCCGGGAAGGAGTTATTATCACTAAAAAGAAAACAAATCAAACAAGCCCAATCAAGAATATTTTAAAAAGATAACTATGTTGTCATTTAGAGTCTGATATTCATATTAACAACTATTTTGTTGAAAAACAATCGCGGGTCACACCATCACACTTAAGCGACTACTATCGCACTTTTAAGTTGCACGTACTTTAGAGTATCATCACATGTAAGAGCCCCTCATACATGTGCATGGATATTGTTTTAAATGCAGTTGAATTGTATTTGACAAGAGAGATTTTTCGTAAAGTTTTCATTTTCGTGAAGTTATAGTTCATTTATTTACCATTGTTATTTTTCTAGTCAGATTGTTAATACACACATGACAACCCAAAACACACAAAGCTAACAAAGATCGTATACATGTAACAACAAGAAAATATTCGAGAAGCAATAATAGACATATATATCTGTATGATTTTCTTATATGAAAACCTGTTTTACTTACTCTGACCCTAGACAACTGTATTATAAAAGGGAATTTTACAGATATTCAGTATATGTAAAATACTAAGATGATTATAGAAATAAAAGATCTGCAACCCACACCAAATAGTCCTTTCGTGGACCTTATTATTTGAAAACTAATCATTTCGTAGAGAATGAGCAAATTTTATTTTTTTAATTTGTATATTCAAAAAGAATATTTGGCTAAGTAGTATTTAACCTGTTGCTGCAGGAGGGATACGTGTGTCCATATTTTTAATTTATGCAAAGACGTGTTCATCAAACAAAACATCGAAGATTATACAATGCAATATTTTTCTTCAGTGTGTCTCCAATGTATCTTCGTCAAGGCGTGACGTCATATATCGAATATATAGCGACAGGAGATTACACAAGATAAAATGTATTTAAAAAGAGCGCGATATTATACAATTATAGCCTTTGTATGAGGTTGATACGAGGTTAAATCGACCTGCGAGAAGCATATTGACTGAGGACGAAGTCCGAGGTCGATATGCTTCTCTGGGTCGATATAACCTCGAATTGACCTCAACCAAAGGCTACAATTGTTATATTATTAATCGACAACTATAGCATGAACAATGTAAAATTGGGGATTTCTAGAATCAATTTTTAGTAACATGCTGTATGCTCTGTGCAATATGCTGTTTTTGACCTACGAAAAGCTAAACACAACAGTATTGGCGTGCAAACTGAGAAAATACAAATGTACATGTGATCAAGTTTTAACGAATCACAAATCCTTACAAATATTCGATTAATAATATAAAACAATATGGGTATTTTGACGTTGAAAAATTCCATGACGTAAGGTATTCATCAATTCCAGAATATTTAAATAACGTAATCGTAGTATATCTGATATATTTAATAGGTGTTTGAATTTCAAATAAAGATAAAAATTATGTAAGATAAAGGTTTAAAGCAGGGGAAATTTACGTAGTTGACCTAAAACGGCCATTTCACGCATAGATTTTGGTTAAATATAGCAACATCTTTGCCCAAAAAGATATTGTATGCACATTAACATCTTTGTAAAAAGTAAAATAACAAAAATACCGGACTCCAAGGAAAATTCAAATCGGAAAGTCCCTATCAAAAGTTCAAACACATCAAACGAATGGAAAACAACTGTCTTATTCCTGACTTGGTACAGGCATTTCCTTATGTAGAAAATGGTTGACTAAACCTGGTTTTATGGCTAGCTAAACCTCTCACTTGTATGACAGTCGCATAAAATTCCATTATATTGACAACAATGTGTGAACAAAACAAACAGACATAATAGGTAAAAATGTCAAAAATAGGGGTACAGTAGTCAACATTGTGTTATCATCTTAATCACTATAAAAACCAACAAATATGTCAACAAAGAAAAACAAAATGGCATATAGACAATGCACATAAGCAAAAATGAAAGACAAGAATACAAAAAATGACCACAGCACAACAACACAATGGCGGGATGCATAAGTACCGAGCCACACCAAAAGGATATTACAAAAAATGGACTAAACAGTAAAGGTTAATAATTTACAAAGACAAATAAAAGAACACTATAACACGTAATTAAGGTAAAAAAACAACGTCAGTATCTAGAATCTATAGTTCAAGACCATCATGTATTATTTGTGAAGTTGATACGGAATATTTATCAACAAGGTCTTGGTATCTTCCGATGAACTTTTTTTAGAAAAAGGACGAGACGTTCTTTGACATAACCCTGGTTCATCAACCTACTGCTCAGACACTGGTGACGTTTTATAAAGTCTGAGTAGCAGTTGCAAGCTCTTGAATACCGAATGAGGGGGAAAATGTATATCCCATATGCAGGTGAAGTTGGTATATTGCTACTAAGGTGGGGGAAATTGATAATTTCAAAATTAAAATCGTCTCGTTTGTCATAGATTCTGGTACTGAGATGAACTTTTCGCTTATGTCAAATTCGAGGTATAAGTCTAAAAATGAGGCGGAGGAAGCCGTGTCTGTTGTTTCTTTAATTTCTAGTTCTGGAGGATATATTAATGGAACCCAATCAGAAAAGTTTGAATTATTAATGGAAAGAGCATCATCAATATATTAGAATGTGAAATTAAATGATCTGGCTTCTTTGATCTTCTTGTTTTTGATAAGTGTCTGAAGGAACTCCGACTCGTATGAAAATAAGAGGAAGTCGGCAAGGAGAGGCGCACAATTCGTTCCCATAGGAATGCCGACAATTTGTTGAAAAAGTCTACCTCCAAATTCAACAAATATGTTGTCAATAAGAAACTCCAGCATACTGATCACTTGTTCCTCTGTGTAGCATGTTTTACCTTTTTGTTCACAATTAACAAAACATGCCGTTCTTTTAGAGTTTTTTAGAATCCACATATGATTAATATGGTTTGTAGCAAAATATCTTCCTGGGTAAAGCTGTTGCTCATATATAAATATTAATGACCAGATCTTAGAATGAGGCTATTTTGGCAATTTTTGCTGTTTTGCACTAGATGTAAAATATTTGAAGTCCTTTTGTCAATATGTGAGACAAAATTCAAAAATATAAATACTGATATTCGACAGACTAATGCTTTATGAACATCTGAAGAGTGTCCGTTGCTAGATTGATTTTCGATTAAAAGGTCAAAAGGGGACCTAATCTTACATACTCCGATTGTCTTTTTCTGGTTATTTTCTGGCAAACGAAATGTAACCACAAATGTAAAATTTGCAGCTGCTGGTCGCTTTTTGCTTATCTTGCTCACTGTTTCTTATTCTCATGCTTTTCAATCTGTTCCTTTTAAAAACAAGTCATATGTCATTGAGCAAAATGCAGTAGGCCTAAATAACATTAGATGGTAAGAAATATGCAGACTATAAGATACTCTAAATTACCGAATCATGTGACAAACATGCCGATGATTAGGTATTTGAAGTATTACTAAATGATTTTGAAGCGCGGCGTACTATATTGCAAATGTTCATTACCTTTACAAACAACCCTATAAAACTACAAAAAGAAACATTCAATTCTTATTATAACAAATAATTGTTAAAACAGGAACACAAGTTTAATCAGGATTATCGTTTGTTTTGTTTTAAATACTACTGTGCATTGCTGTAACGTTTCCATGGATAGTACGCGGAGTTATGAATGTTCCGTTTTATCAAGATATGAAAAATCGTTTTATAACATGATGGAATCCTTATGTAAAATTATGTTTAATTAGGTAATTATTGACAAATAAAAACATGTAAGAGCATATTAATTTCAGATATAATTTGGAATTATGCCTGTATACTTAATTATTTCTTTCTCAAGTCCTTTATTTACACCCTGGTTATTTTATGGATATCATGAAAAGAAGAAACCACAACGAGTTAAAATCTGGGGTTATTAGTTAAAAAACCAATACAATAAAATGAATACTTTTAAAATTATGAAAATAGTCGAAAAAAACAACCAAACAAACATGATAATCTCTTTCCAATGTGAAAATTGCAACTAAACTTAGATAGAACGAAATCAATTAAACAACCCAAATTGAACTAGAACTATGAGTGGACTTACAAAAGATACCAGCTCCGCGCAAATTCGATTATCTCTCCTTTAACATGTTGGACCGGGATTATATTCTACACTGTGAAAAATCTCAATATTAGAGGAGAGGTTATTACCCCATATTGCAATGTTAAAGTAGGTAATTTCGATCCTTAATGCACATCCGCAGGTAGTATTCTACGTTTTGGAAAGTTTCAATAATATCCAACTAGCCATCTAGGAGGAAATGCGCTTACAAAGCTTATGGACAGACAGACTTATTCCTAAATACCTTCCATCCCTCCAAATAAACATTTTTTCAGATGTATAAGGATTTATGTGGTTTCTGACAGGTTTCTTAAATGTCATTTATCGCGTATACCATTATTGGTGATCCGGAATTTGGCTGTATTAGCGATGCTGATTTTTAGTTCAGGTTTACGTTCAGTGCTTTATTAGAAAATAAAATATTGTAATTTAATATGATTATTCTGCATCTTCGTATAATCATATTTAATTGATATAGTTAGAAATTATTACAATAATTTGGTTAACATCACATTAAAAATGTTTTGACAAAGACTGTGACCCTAAAATATTTCATGGCATGTTCTGTACTAATGAGATTGAAACTGCTGTTTTACACACAAATAAACATTTCTTACGTGAGGACGGCGGACGTTAGCATGGTCAGGGGTAAGAAAAGCTCTAATGACCTATATAAAACCAGGTCATCTTAAATGAAAAATTTGATTTGTTGTAAAAATGCCGTTTTTTTTATATTTTTTTTTATTACTTTCAGTTGTGCTATGAACGGTGTAACAGGAGGCGTGATATTACTCATGTTTACTACAGCACCATCACTTTTGATTCTTGTGACCAACTGTATTTTGTAATGCTTTGATATGGCGAAAATTACGAACTGAATCAAAGAGAATACAAGATTCAACTGGTAAAGAGGCGTCATCAGCGAAAGCATCACATCCAGCTGTTAGAACCATGATGTTATTTGTAGTGATGTTTGTCATACAATGGACAGCGTCGTCAGTGTTTGGAGTGTGGGAATATATTGATGATGCACCGCCTTTCGTTGTCCTATTCACAGTACTGCTTGCAAACTCTGGAGGACTGCTAAATGGTTTTGTGTTTATTTACATGTACAGAAAGAGGGTAAAAACGGAAAATGAGACAACCCTAACTACCAAAGCCTAATAAAAAAATATTAGAAAAATGAGTGTAGTGAAACGTGTTCATGATATAAAGGTGAATAAAGTTAATACTTTTCATAATGTCTAACATATAATATTTAAGAAAATAAAATGTGAAATTTGATAACATTTGACGCTGTATTGTTGTTTCATAACCAATTACTTGTTTTAGAGACATGATAACTGAACAATTTTCAATATTGTAATCGACCGTAATAGAGATAACGTTTCCGGTCGTCTTAACTTATAATCACTTTACAGTATATCTTACAAAATTTAGAGGCGAGGAAAGTTGAGAAAAATTGATATTGTCTTTAATTCTCTCTATACTTTTTTTTACATTTACCAACACGAAAAATAATATATTGTTTTCCCTAAAAGGGGATTATTTGTGGGTTTGTTTTGCGGTGTAATTAATGATATGTACCTGTTGAGGATAACAGGGTAACCTTGTCTCTGGTCTCTGGTTGATAGTTGCTGCTATGACAATCATGTAACAATTCAGATTTAACAAATGCAGAATAAGTTTGTTAAGAAATAATTACAGAAAAGATGGAATTACATGTTGTATTATATAGTAAAATTTAATTATGTTGGTCGAGGCAGTGACTTTAAGTTAAAATTTACTGATTGAGAAAAATGTATTTTGTATTGTCACAATAATTCTCAGAAATAGCTTAGATGCAGTAATTAACGTTATAGTATTTGTTTTATTGCAAAGTTGTTGTGCTGTAATTTGTGAAACTATAATAAAATACTGAATCGAAATCTTGTAAAATGGAGTCAGCAACACTATTATAGTTTAACAGTACAAACAGTCTAAGTCAACGTTATAAGATGGTAATGACATATTAACAATGGGATATCCTATGATTTACAGTAAACATGAATTATGAACACAAATATCAGGAGACAAGTATTTATTGTCCGTATTTTCAGTTTCTTACATATTGGAAAAAACATTTACTTTAAATTTTGACGAGAACTGTTAATTATGAAGTTTGTACAGTACGATTTGAAACGTTTCCAGATATATAAATTAAAGCTACAGTAGTTCACCGATGTTCAAATCTCGTAAATCGATTAATAAGAGACAAATCAGTGTAACAAACAACGTCTGAAGGATTCGCATGAACTCAAAAAGGAGTGAGACCAGATGAGACGACAGGGTAAGGCCCCGTGCTTATTCATGTGTACCCCGTCATGCGAATTTCAACTCGGACAAAATGTCATAATCGGTTATATTATAGATCAGACGATATCTTAAGATTGCGAAATCATGTTTGAGATAAAACACCGACACATGACAATCGGAAATTGAAATCACCACGTTTGTCATAGATAATAGTTTGAAATCTCTATCTGTGTCAATATAGGGAAATGTGGGTTATTAAGTGACAGAGGATCATCAATATATCTGAAAGTGAAATTAAAGAAATTTTCAAGATTTCTTTTTGTCTTTGAGAAGGTTCTGTGTGAATTCTACTTCATATGAGTACAAAAAACAAGTCGATCAGTAGTGGTGCACAATGTTTACCAATTGGAATACCAACTGTCTGATGAAATATCAATCCACCAAACTCAACAAATATGTTGTCCGTCCTCCATTTTGATGATATCCTCTTCGTTGTATTTGTTGTGAGAATCGGTGTGGTTTTTCACAAAGTAAGATTTTTCATGACTTAAAACAAGGAATTTGTATCTTAGTTTCACATTTTTTGTTAAATGAAACGATGTAGTTGATAATCTAAATGCTCAAATTTTTTATATTACCTCAAAATTGTAATGGTTGTCATTGAACATTTTGGGGTAGATCTTTAGAATTTTTAAGAATCCACATCTGACTGACACGGTTGAAAATACCTCCTCACAATATTTCTGAAGGCAATCTTTTGCTTTAGAAAGAATGGTGGCAAGAACTTTAGAAAGATGTTTGGTCGAACACCTTGACGACCCAGTTATCTATCGTTTTTATAAGGATTTTTGTGAAGGTTAGGTATTTAGTATAAAGATGGGAAATTTTCATCGTTCTTTTTCATGTCATAAACAAAGTAGAGAAGGACGGATTTGAACTATCTTGATCCGCACTTTGTATACACAGGTGATGTACCAAAATATCCGGAGACAGAATTCTAAGATCAAGCTGACCATCTACTCACTAACCGGAGTATTCATGAACAGTACACTGCATGGGCGTAAATTAGTGTATGTTTCAGAGGAGGCAGTAGTATAGGCAGGGAATATAGAAGCTGCGCAGTTGTTTGTGCTTTATCCTGCTTTTTATGGCTTTTCCCAATTTTTTTTTTCTTTTAAGAGAAACATTTTATAACTTAAAAATTGAAAATGGACTCTTTACCTAGCATATAATTTAAATTACTTTAAAATTTCCAGTATCAGCCGTTTTAGTAAGTTTTCATCTTCATTCAATATAACGTACGTTACATCCTTTAGAAATATTTCCATGGGTGAACACTTTTGAAAGTGTTCATGGAAATATCCAATAGGGCAAAACGACCCAAGTCAACGAAGACGAACAACAGAAAATAACTCTATATTTCTGAAAAATAATGGAGCATTTGAACAAAACAGGGGTATTTCAACTTAATATGGTGACGATATCGAAAAGGATTATTCGTATTCATAATTATATTGGATTACTATTTTAAATAAAAAGGAAGACTTTATCATAATTCTTAAAATCTGTGTGTTCATTCTGCAGTCAGAAGCGCATTCAAACACTACGATGGATAATGCGCACACTTGATTGATTACGACCCTTTGAAGGACCCTGGGGTTGTAAATGCTTTATTATGTCTTCACGACACATGTGTGTTTGTTTCCGCAAGCAAAACACCAAACAATTTTGTGGTATATACAAAAACCATTACTTGCATTTCCCTATAAAAATACTTGGAATTCTAAATTAATCTGGAAATCTTATACTTGTACACTTGCCCGGAATTGGCTTTACTTTTTATCCTGTTGGGTTTATAAGCTCTTCATGTTTTTAATAAGTTTGAATTTTCAATAATTTGGCCTCGAGCATCACAGAAAAGACATCTATTGTCGAAATGCGCAATAAGGCCTGTATGCATAAAACATCTTAACTTAAGTGTTCCTAAAACTTAGATTTCTCTAAGTATTCCCTTATCTAAATTAAACTTTGAAGTCGTATGCATGAAACTACTTAAGTCTTCACTTTACTAATAAGAATTCTTAAATCGGAACCTTTCTATAATTACCATTTGATACAGAATATTTGTAAAATTTAAATTCAAATTCAAATTCTTATATATATGTTAGCTCATGGCATGTACTCATCCGTGCAAAATTTTGTTTTGATTATTTACACTGATTTAACAATGCATACTTTTATGAAGAACTGGGGTTAAATTGATGGTAGTGTGTAAAATAATTCAAAAATCCGTAACCAACTAAAATGTCCAAACAAATGACAAATTGGTGCATTAGAGAAAAGGTTGTGTTGAAAGTGTACGAGCATGGGAAAACAATTTAATTCAAAATTACCCCCTACTGTTACTTTAGGAGAGATTAAAAGGAGTTGGGAGGAAATTATAAATATAAATTAATATTATAAGTGCAAACGATTTCATGAGGAGATATTCTTAAGGGATCCAAAAAGAAGAAGGTTAACTTAATTATGCATGGAGTGATAAATGTAAAATATCAAAATATTTCGAAATTATCCACTACCATGCATATAGTAAACAAAACTTCAATCCCAGGAGAAGTCGTTAATTGGTGAAGTGTTGAATAGTAAACGCTAGTAGTAGAATCCTCATTAAAAAAAAATCACAAATCAGATTTGTCCCATTTCTAAGGCACCGACCATTCATCTTTCCTATGTATTGCTGGGTGGAGGGGCCAAGTTTTTTTTTTTCTCTCGGGACAAATATATATTTTTCAATTCTACAGGATCAAGTTTTTTTCAAATAATTTTTTTAAAATTTAATTCGATTATCACTTTCCTTCTACAACAATTGAAAAATGGGTAGGATCAATTTTCCATGAATTCATATCAAACCAGGGGCATATTCAATATTCCTTCATTCTTGACTATAACACAGATAATCCGATTCATATGTTTACTGTAAGGTTTAACCAACAACTTGCCGTAATTCCGAATATCTCACTGAAAAGCCATCAATGCTTCAAGATGACTCAAACCTGCAATTTTACTACACTTTTGGAATAATTTGAGCAATTATCCAATAATTATCGAGTATGAAATTTATTTAAATTCTAAAGACTTTGAATTCCAGTAGGTATTAATTTTTTTTTTTTTTTGTCCCAATTTGTGGAATAAATCAGGGAAAATTCGCCCTTTTCCTTAAGAAAGGAATCAAAAGAAAAATAAAAGTATGAATTCAATGTGAGTAATAAGTGTGAGCACTTTTTTGATGTACACATTAGCGAGATTGAGATATAAAGATACGGTCTGTATTGTCTTGATTATGTTGACGGCACATAATTTTTTGATAATTGAAATGGTCGTTGATATTTTGAAATAAACAAATAAATTTTACTGATATTATGTAAAGGAAGTAATAAAAAAAACATAATCAACTAAAATGTCCAAACAAATGCCTAATTGGCGTATTATTAAGAGAAAATGATGTTTTATGGACGAGCATGGGAAGAAAAATATATTTGTAATTTCCCCCTACTTTAACCACAGGAGAGATGAAAGGGGCTTGGAATTAAATAACAAATATATAGCAACATAATTAGAAGCCCTGAGGAAAGATCTTAAGAGATCCAAGAGAAGAAGAACAACTTATGTATGGAGTAATAAACGTGAAATATCACAATATTTCGAAATCATCGTCTAGCATTTTATTTTATAGCAAACAAAACTTCAATCCCATAAGGAGTCTCTAAATTGTTCAACATTATCTTGTAGCAAATTATCCAGCTTAAAAATGGTATGTGTAAGTAAAATCTTTATTAAAAAAAAGTTCCAAATCATCGCATGTATCATTTTTGAACTCTAACAATACAGAATCAAGATTTTTTTTAAATCAATTATTTTAAATTCTAGAAATAAACTTTTTTACTTACCTTTCACAACAATAAAAAAAGTGGTTAGGATCAATTTTCAATGAATACATATCAAACCAGCGCATTTTTTTCAATAGTCCTTCAATCTTTACTATAACACACAGTATCTGATTCGTATGTTTACTGTGAAGTGTCAACAGCATCTTAGCGTATTTCCGAATATTTCATTTGTCATCAATGTATATAGATGATGCACTGCAATCTTGCTAGATTTTGGACGAAATATTGCAATTATCCAAAAAATTTCGAGAAGGACATTCTAAATTAAAAACCAAAATTCTTTTGGAAGTAATTTCTTAAAGTACATATATTGTCTTTAAGGTACACCATAATTAAATAAGGGTAAATGTATCCTTCTACGCAAAGAAGAGGCGAAAGATACCAAAGGGACATTCAAACTCATAGATCGAAAATAAACTGACAACGCCATGGCTAAAAATGAAAAAAAAGACAAACAAACAAACAAACAAACAACTGCATACAAAACACAGCATAGAAAACTCAAGACTGAGCACCACGAACCCCTCCAAAAACTGGGGTTGATCTCAGATCATGCTCCACATATTGCACCCGTCGTGTTGCTCATGTAAGTACAAACCCATTGACAAGTCTAATTCGAATGTAGAAGGATACATTTACCCTTATTCAATTATGGTGTACCTTAAAGACACATTACTTATGAGTTTGAATGTCCCTTTGGTATCTTTCGCCTCTCTTTTATTGTCCAAAACCAGGAAAAAATAAAATGTGTTCAAACTGAAGTCGTCTACGATTAGGTGGCCTGATGATTTTACTGCAACTGGTAGGTCGTTCATGTTGCAAAGAAACTTGGTTTGTAAATTTTGGTGCCATGTAGACCTTTTTTTATAAACAAGATTTATGACGAAATGACTGGGGAAAAGGAATTTAATGAATTTTCATATTCTTTCGACCGGCAGTGAAACCCTTGCTTAGGATTGGATTAAGGCTGTAGGGTCGTTATTACAAATCAGAATTAAAAAACTGAATGGGTCTACGAATACACATGCTACATCAATTTTTTAAAGACCCAAATGTTGCAAAGTACCAGTCCTATCGCCATGACAAATATGTTGTTGTCCCCGCAGATAAAGCCCCATTCAACATCGTTTTTGTGTGTAAATCAGAAAACATAAACTGCTTGATAAATGAATTCGGTATTGACATATAACCCCACGACACTTACCAAGGAGGAAATCTGGATAATCATAGTTCTGTACGTTCTATGTTCCTTTGGAATTTCAACCAAAGATGAAGAACTGGATCTTCTTGCACTGTATTGGACACCTTAATTACATAAGTGTCCTTACAAACAACGTTATATTGCTGGGTCCTCCAAGTGCTCCACGAAACCTGTTTCTAAATTATTAACATTAATTTTATCAGCAATCAAAGCATGGCTTCAAACTTATTGTGAAACTATTTATTCTATAGGTAGCGTGAATCAGATGTGGTTACTAAAAAAATCTAATACATACATACAGGACTCTTTCATCTTGCAATAGTATTAAAACATTTGACTTTTCTACACTTTATACAAGTATTCCCTATTCCAAACTAACAGGCAAATTGAAAGAGTTGGTCCTGCTTTGTTTCATAAAAAAGAATGGCCAACGTAGATACAAGTATCTTGTCTTGATAAGGGATAAATCGTACTTTGTAAAAAAAATCACTCTGATTCAAACAAAAAAATCTCTGAAACTGACATTATCAAGATGCTTGACTTCTTGATTGACAACATATTTGTTAGTTTGAAGGATGTGTTTTTCAACAAACAATCGGCATTCCCATTGCGAATCATGGGATGATTTCAACTGTGCTCCTCTTCTTGGCGACTTGTTCCTTTATTCATATGAGTCTGACTTCATACAAGAACTTCTTTGGAAGAAAGAAAAGAAGTTAGCATTACCCTTTATCTTCACTTTCCGCTATATAGATGATATCTTCTCTCCCTAAATGATTCAAAGTTTGGTGACTATTATGTTAAACGCATCTATCCCATCGAACTTGAGATAAAGGATACAACAGATACAGTTAAGTCTGCCTGTATATTGACTTACATCTAGAAATTGACAATGAGGGTCGGTTGAGAACAAAACTTTACGACCAAAGAGATGATTTCAGCTTCCCAAATGTGAACTTTCCATTTGTATGTAGCAACAATCCAGCAAGGGCCTGCATACGGAGTATATATCTCCCAGTTGATACGTAGTCCAGAGCTTGCATTTCTTATCATAATTTCCTTGTTAGCGGGTTGCTTGTATAAGGAAGCAATCAAACCAAGAGTTCCAAGTGGTGAAGTTGAAATCATCCCTTTGTAATTTTACGGACGCCATCACGAGTAGTTTGACCGTTATGGAATATCTGTTTCACAGATGACGACGGATATGTTCCAATTGTCGTAACCATAATCCCGTCCTCTTTTCCCCGAATGTGACCTACCGAATAAGACTAATCGCCGGGTTTGTACTTATATGAGCAACACGACGGGTGCAACATGTGGAGCATGATCTGCTTACCCTTTTCTATGTTGTGTTTTGTATACTGTTGTCTATCTTTTTGTCTTTTTGGTTTTGTTTTGCCATGGCGTTGTCAGTTTATTTTCGACCTATGAGTTTGAGTGTCTCTTTGATATCTTTCGTCTCTCTTTTGCTAAAGTGGGGCGTCTGCTTTGTTTTGTGGGATGTATTAATACTCAACCACGTCCGGTCGGAGTGGGGAAGTTAAATCCGATGCATCGTGTAGAGAGATTGATCAGCTCTCTGCACGTTAAAATCCTTGGCAACAACTCTGAGGGGTCTGTTGGTGGCCTATTGCTAGTTAAATTTCTGGATAATTATACTATCATTTTCTAGTGTCATTCCAAGTTTGCCGTCGATCATCCCCGTCTACTCCTATTACAGGATCTACCTATTGTATAAGTGAATATACATGCAATATTTGCCATTGGACGTAGACCAAACAATAAAAAATCTATCAATCATGCATGTGGTATTTTTTAAACAAGTTGCTTCTTGTAACAGTGAATACTGTCAGAGCATTAAATAAAATCTGAATATTTGAAAGCTAAAAAGAGTATTCATGTCAACTTCGAGTTAGTAAAGAATCCCAACTTTACAGATGCCAAGCAAAAAAATAACTTTGGTGAAGTAGAAAAGCATAAAGCTTTTATTTTCAATATATGTTCGAATGATACAACAACAAAAAAGTTAGAACCATCTCATCATCTACGAGACCATCCTACGACAACTAAATTGGTGATCAAAACTTAGGACGCATTTTGAGATATATCCTTAGTTGAGCCATGTTTGAGGAACCTAAACTATAGGACTAATTAAGGTGTTTCTCAGACATATCTTATGAATTGTCGATAAACAGGCTTCAGATTTACAACAATTAATTTACAAAAGATTATAAATTAATGCAATAAAGAATTAAATAATTTCATTATATTGCAGTTACAAATTTGACATTCGTTGATAACATTCTATAATTACACTGTTTGCGTCAATAAACAATTTTGAAAATCTTTACTTTTCACAGTTTCTGTTAAGAATCTATACAAACTGTTGTCCTCAGTGAAGTTTTATGTAACAGCTGGAGATATACACAGAAAGAAGTGAATCGATTGTGATATATTTAATATTGACATATGTTCATGTATGTTGTCATAACACGTGGTCATTTGTTTACAAACATTGTGAATATATGTTATGTTTTTAGTTTTAACTTACATTGTCAACAGGATCATAAAAGTATGTCAACATTTGTCCTTAGCAATAAGGGTCAAGTCTTAAAAAATTATATAACTGCGTCATTATAAGTTTCTATTTTTAAGTTAGGTTGAAATCATATTAAAAATCGTACGATTTTCATTATGCAGTATGAAGCGTATTCGGGCTAATCAAAAGGGTGACTAACTAAGGTCAAATATAGATTAGGTGTTGTACGGCAGTTGTTTTTAGCTTTCATATTTCTTCCTCTGTATTCACATGATTCATGCACAGGTACGAGACGAAAAATATGTATATGTACTTAATGAGGGTCTGGAAGAAGAAGAAGAAGAAGAAGAAGAAGAAGAAGAAGAAGAAGAAGAAGAAGAAGAAGAAGAAGAAAAAAAAAAAGAAAGAACAGAGAATAATGGGCAAAATAAATAAATTTTAAAAAATAATCCACACCCTCCTATATCACATCTATATCCCCACTTCCCAGAATTGTTTCGTTAACATATGTTATTTGAGAAAGTGCAATCAATAGTAAAGTAAACCTATTTATTCTTAAAGTAGTCAAATTTTCGTATGTGTACAAAATGTAAGCATTTGCATTTAAAACAAATTCTAGATACAGATATGAAATGATGAAATATAAATTATATCAGGTGCTTTTGAATTTCATATTTAACGCACGTCATCGGGGAAAAGAAATCGGACGTATACAATGCAAAAATTAAAACGATGTTTTTGGATTATTTATAAGATTCCTATAACACGTTTCGTACAGTTCATGACAACTAATAGCTTTATCTAATAACATTTGCATATATCGTGTTCAATGTTTATAAGCAATGCATATTTGGGTGATTTTTTCTACTTTTTAAATGAAAAGGAAATAAACAAATATGTTCCGATTTAATTGGATTGTCTTTTGATATCTACATTTTGTTGGTCCATTGATCGAAATTAAAAGGAGGTTAAGATCTTAAAATAGTAGTTTAACTCCGCCACATTTTCATGTGCCTATTGCAAGTCAGGAACCTCGGCAGTTGTGGCCTTCGTTTTGCCATATCTTAATGTATTTGCCAATCGGAAAATTTTGTGTTGATGCCACATCTTAGTCTGTTAAATCTATTCACAACTTTGTTTAGCCTGACTTATTGTCTAGAGGCTAAGACATGTCTATTGATGGAGACTGTATGTTCACATCATACCGTCTTATTGGAAGCTAGCTTACTAATCCTTATTGAGTATTATTGGTAGCTAGCTTATAAATCCTTATTGAGTATCATTGGTAGCTTGCTTACTAATTCTTATTGACTATTATCGGTAGCTAGCTTACTAATCCTCATTGAGTATTATTTGTATTTACTTACTAATTCTTAATGAGTATTATTGGTATTTAGCTTACAAATTGATCAGTATTGGTAGCTAGCTTACTTATTCTTATTGAGTATTACTGGTAGCTAGCTTACTAATTCTTATTGAGTGTTATCGGTAGCTAGCTTACTAATTCTTACTGAGAATTATTGGTAACTAGCTTACTAAATCTAATTGGGTATTATCTGTAGCTAGCTTACTAATTCTTATTGAGTATCATTGGTAGCTAGCTTATTAATTCTTATTGCGTATTATCGGTAGCTAGCTTACTACGTACTTCTTATTGAGTACTATTGGTAGCTAGCTTACTAATTCTTATTGACTATAATCGGTAGCTAGCTTACTAATCCTTATTGAGTATTATTTGTAATTTACTTACTAATTCTTAATGAGTATTATTGGTATTTAGCTTACTAATCCTTAATGAGTATTATTGGTAGCTAGCTTACTGATCCTTTTTGAATATTATTGGTAGCTAGCTAACTAATGATAAATTCAAATTGATAAGTATTAGCAGCTAGTTTACTAATTCTTATTGAGTATTATTGGTAGCTAGCTTACTAATTCTTATTGAGTATTAACGGTAGGTAGCTTACTAATTCTTATTGAGTATTATCCGTAGGTAGCTTACTAATTCTTATTGAGTATTATTGGTAGCTAGCTTACTAATTCTTATTGAGTATTATCGGTAGGTAGCTTACTAATTCTTATTGAGTATTATCCGTAGGTTGCTTACTACTTCTTATTGAGTATTATTGGTAGGTAGCTTACTAAATATTATTGAGCATTATCGGTAGATATTTTACTAATTCTTATTGAGTATTATAGGTAGCTAGCTTACTGATCCGTATTGAGTATTATTGATAGTTAGCTTTATAATCATTATTGAGTATTATTGGTAGCTAGCTTACATGGTACTTGTCCATATTGAGTATTATTGGTAGTTAACCTTCTGATCCTATTTGAGTATTATTGGTAGCTAGCTTACTTATCCTTATTAAGCATTATTGGTCGCTCAAATTTGTCACTAACTTGAGTCTAGTCAGATTGATTTTTTGTGTCGTTGGGTTGCTGTCTCATTGGCGTATCCTGTTCATAAAAATAAAATAAAATTATAACTTCAAAACTTCAACGTGTTATTATAAAAATCAATTTTTAATGATTTATGACATTTTTTTTATAATCTCATATGACAGACCTTTAAAGGTAATATGATTTTAACATGGTATGATTGGTCTATTAATGAGCAGAACTCCCCTTTTGAGGACTTTTTGCATCAATACATTATAGTGTGTTCAGTATATCAATTTTGACAAAATAAGTGTGGATCACGAATCTCATACTAAATTTGTAATTGAAGTCTGAACTTTATAGAAAACAACACGGAGCACTGCATCGTGCCAAGACATTTATGCGTATCTGACGCACCAGATTTTTAATTTGAATGTGTGATTTTCTTCTTTTTGTAAACAATATTTTAAACGTAGTTTAAACAATATTTATTAATGAAGAATTATTATAGCAATGAAGTAGTATAATTTTACATAAAAGTCAGATATGGGATTCGGAAACAAGTTTGGAAAAACTTTTATAAATCCGTCTCCCGAAAAAATACATTTATTAAACAAACAATATGACGTGCCAACAGTATATTCAATTGAAGGTAACATAAACGAAAGCCTATTAGGGTCACAATAAAAAAAAAAAAAAAATTTATCTCGTAATTACGAGATAAATATCTCGTAATTACGAGAAAACTATTGCGTAATTACGAGATAATCATTTTTTATCTCGTAATTACGAGATAATTATCGCGTAATTTCGAGATAACTATCGCGTAATAACGAGAAAATTATCTCGTAATTACGAGAAAACTATCTCGTAATTACGAGAAAACTATCTCGTAATTACGAGATAAAATTACATATAGATAGATACACAGATCATGATTACCCTTCCGGGGCACCTGATAAAACGCCCGTTTTTATTAGCCCAACTGACCCAAAGGGTCAAGTGATCTTTTCCCATCACATGGCGTCCGTCGTCCGTCGTCGTCCGTTAACTTTTACAAAAATCTTCTCCTCTGAAACCACTTGGCCAAATTGAACCAAACTTGGCCTTAATCATCCTTAGGGTTTCAAGTTTAAAAAATGTATCCAAAGACCCCGCCCACCAACCAAGATAGCCACCATGGCTAAAAATCGAACATGGTGGGGGGGGGGGTAAAATCTGGTTTATGGTTTATATCTCTGAAACTAAAGCATTTAGAGCAAATATGACAGGGTAAAAATTTTCAGACGAATCAGACTTCCCGTTGTTGGGATGCTGCCCCTGAATTGGTAATTTCAATGATTATTTTTCAGTTTTTGGTTATTATCTTGAATATTATAATAGAAAGATATAAACTGAAGGAGCAAAAATGATTAGCCAAGTAAGATCTACAAATAAGTTAAATGACCAAAATTATCAATTGACCCCTTAAGGAGTTATTGCCCTTTAAAGTCATTTCTGCAATTAAGTAAATTTTTTTAATCTTTTACAAAAATCTTTATCCTCTTATTCTACTTGGCCAAATGAATTTTTATCTCGTAGTTACGAGATAGTTTTCTCGTAATTACGCGATAATTATCTCGTAATTACGCGATAGTTATCTCGTAATTACGAGATAATTATCTCGTAATAACGAGATAAAAAAACTTCTTATCTCGTAATAACGCGATAGTTTTTCTCGTAATTACGCGATAATTATCTCGTAATTACGAGATAAAAAACTTCTTATCTCGTAATTACTTGATAGTTTTCTCGTAATTACGCGATAATTATCTCGTAATTACGAGATAATTATCTCGTAATTACGAGATAAAACTATGATTATCTCGTAATTACGAGATAGAAATCTTATCTCGTAATTACGCGATAATTATCTCGTAATTACGAGATAAAACAATGATTATCTCGTAATTACGCGATAATTATCGCGTAATTACGAGATAATTATCGCGTAATTACGCGATAGTTTTCTCGTAATTACGAGATAAAAATATTTTTTTTGTGACCCTAATAGGCTTTCGTAAACATATGATAAATTTCAATAAATACCAAAACGAAGCAGTTAACTTTCTTACTTGATAGACAGTTACTGGAACCACCACACATGTCCGATAATAGTCGATTACGGACAATCCACTCGATTTGACATCAATATATATAACTAATAAAAACATATACAAGCTAGGTCAACTTTCAATACGTTTTGTTTTATTTATATATTCAGAAACTTTATGAAGTATTTGCCTATTGTCCTCATCAGACTTTAAACTGTCCCCATATAAGATACTCTTAAGATTAATACAAGTATGTATCCCTTTGAATTTCATTACATTTTGGACATTTGAGGAAGTAATGAGAGGTAGTTTCTACTTGACCACAGGAACACAGTGTGTTTTCGATCAGATTTCTTTTAAATTGATGGTCCTTTAGAACATTACTCTGGAGTTTGAGTCTTGCAATACATATCGCTTTAGCACAGGTCTTACTGCCTAACGGTAGATATATATAATTAACTGGCCATATTTCTATACCCCAGTCAACCATTCTTTAATACACCAAAGAGGATTTTGTCCTGCCTTTTTTGATAGCCGCTAGTATAATTAGTTTTTAAATTCTTAGCTGTTGTCTTTAATTTTCGAAAAATTCGACATTGTTGGAAACTGTGCACGTTTGGAGACATCAGAGTGAAATCTGACGTACACTATAATTGAATAATTCCGTTCGAGTGATGCAGAGTACGACTATTGCATAAGTTTATTTGATCACCTGTATTTTCTTCCTGTAAAGAGTCTAATTGCATGATAAAATATTAAGCCTTTATCGTACAATGTATATTTATCCCGGGTTAAAAGTTTAATTCGTGTTATATAATGAATTGATATGTTAGAATACACATTTATAAATATTGTAGATTATAAGTAATCCGCTTATGATAAATACAAAATGTTACAAGCTAAATTGTATTACCTCATCCGTTATGTTAGATATTGAATAGATGGGAAAAGTGGGTCAAAGTTTAAGAAGTTTATCATGGAGGAAAAAACAAATTCTGAAATTTCAACATATACTGAGAATGTTTCTTTTGGACTTAATACAATATCCTAAAGACCCTGTCAATCTTATTTGCTATATATATATATATATACATCCGTTGTTCGACCTGCTAGTCAAATGCGTTTTGTTAAAATATACTTTGTCACTTTTTTGGTCTTTTGGAAAATGTTGTTTGTGCTGTATTTAGACCCCTTTACCAAGAAATTTGTTTTGCATGCACACGTATAAAAATTGCGGTCTTTATCCAACGCAATCATAGGTTTGAACGTTGTTTTCAATTTAGACTTGTTTATATTTTTTTTTCGTTTGGGCTTGTATTATATTTGCCTTCGGGTTTATATATGATCCGTTCATCCTTTTTCGACTCTTCAAAATTCAAGAGTCTATCCTAAATTGAGGTAAATTATATGGCCTTCCAAATACCGTTTCGATTCCTTACATCACTGAAGAGACATTAATTGTCGAAATCCGGATATGGTGTACTAATTTTTGCACCTTTTGTTTGCGGTATACCATCTTTTCCGCAAGTTTATTGTTTTCTGTTTGATATTAAACTAATATTTAAGATCCATTTTGTTACATCTGGTGATCATTTTATTTGGCAATCGCCAATGGCAGTCAGCAGGGTTTAAGAACATCCGTTGGTTGACCTGCTAGTCAAATGCGTTTTGTTAAAATATACTTTGTCACTTTTTTTGGTCTTTTGGAAAATGTTGTTCGTGCTGTATTTAGACCCCTTTACCAAGAAATTTGTTTTGCATGCACACGTATCAAAATTGCGGTTTTTATCCAACGCTAAAAACCGCAATTTTTATACGTTTGCATGCAAAAACAAATTTCTTGTTAGAGTGGTCTAAATACAGCACAAACAACATTTTCCAAAAGACCAAAAAAGTGAAATAGTATATTTTAACAAAACGCATTTGACTAACAGGTCGAACAACAAATGTTCTTAAACCCTGCTGACTGCCATTGGCGATTGCCAAATAAACGGATCACCGATGTAATAAATGGATCTTAATCACAAATTTAATACTAAACAGAAAACAATAAACTTGCGGAAAAGATGGTATACCGCAAACAAAAGGTGCAAAGGTTTTTGTACACCATATCCAGATTTCGACAATTAATGTCTCTTCAGTGATATATATATATATATGGTTGTCTTTTCTGATACTGTTTTACATCTCTCCCCCCCCCCCCACCCCCACCCCACCCCTTTTTATTAATTTTGTATTTACATTGTGTCATAGATCAATTTTATTCGTTCAGTGTATGTTTACTTGTTTTTGTTAATATGTCTTTTGATTGATTTAATCCATCTCAATTGATATTTTACAGTGTGTCTTTTTATGTTGTGATGTTACACTATTGTCTCAGGTTTGGGTGAAGGTTGGTGTCTGTTAAAACGTTTAAACCCGCTGCATTTGTTTTCACTTGTCCTAAGTCAGGAACCTGTTGTTCAGTGGTTGTCGTTTGTTGATGTGGTTCATAAGTGTTTCTCGTTTCTCGCTTTTATATAGATTAGACCGTTGGTTTTCCTGTTTGAATGGTTTTACATTAGTTATTTTTGGGGCCCTTTATAGCTTGCTGTTCGGTGTGAGCCAAGGCTCCGTGTTGGATGCCGTACTTTGACCTATAATGGTTTACTTTTACAAATTGTGACTTGGATGGAGAGTTGTCATATATATATATATATACATAGATATAAGAAGATGTGTTATGAGTGCCAATGAGATATATATAAGTCTAAATTGAAAACAACGTTCAAACCTATGATTGCGTTGGATAAAAACCGCAATTTTTATACGTGTGCGTGCAAAACAAATTTCTTGGTAGAGGGGTCTAAATACAGCACAAACAACATTTTCCAAAAGACCAAAAAAGTGAAAAAGTATATTTTAACAAAACGCATTTGACTAACAGGTCGAACAACAAATGCTCTTAAACCCTGCTGACTGCCATTGGCGATTGCCAAATAAACGGATCACCGATGTAATAAATGGATCTTAATTTTAAATTTAATACTAAACAGAAAACAATAAACTTGCGGAAAAGATGATATATATATATATATATATAAGATCCATGTTACATCTGGTGATCAATTTATTTGGCAATCGCCAATGGCAGTCAGCAGGTTTTAAGAACATCAGTGGTTCGACCTGTTAGTCAAATGCGTTTTGTTAAAATATACTTTTCACTTTTTGGTCTTTTGGAAAATGTTGTTTGTGCTGTATTTAGACCCCTCTACCAAGAAATTTGTTTTACATGCACACGTATAAAAATTGCGGTTTTTATCCAACGCAATCATAGGTTTGAACGTTGTTTTCAATTTAGACTTGTATATATATATATTATATATATAATAAATGACTGAATAATAGCCAACGATAAATCTTACGGGGCGATGGATCATAAAAATATGATACAGTACACTACAAAATATAATATATAACAAGTCTAAAAGGGTACAACAGCACCAAAAAATAATTAAATCATGACCAAATTTTGGATATTTCGGATAACTAATATCCTTCATCAGTAAGATGTAAAATGAATCTTATCTTGACATGTGGTAGTCAAACTGAAATAGAAATCTTGAATGCTATACAAATGATCAATAATCAATACGCTGGTAATTTTTTACAATATTGATGTTTGGGAGCAGGAATAAATTTCTTAAAACTGTAAGAGTCCAAAACGGAAGCCTGAGTTACTGGAAACAAGTGATGGTAGGGAAAATGAGTGACACATTCTATGTTTTTTCATTTATGCCCTCTGGGGAAACTGTCCTAAGCTTTCTTATCCAAAACCTTTCCGGAGCAAGTCTGTCAGCCCTTGACCAACCCTCGTTGTGGTCTATGATAGTGATGGTAAGGTTTTTGAGATCAGCTTGGGCGTGCCCAGGTGATCTCAAATGACGACTTACGGGGAGGTCGGGCTTGTAGGTGTAGTCACTTCGATGACCATTCATTCGTTTGTTGAATGGCTGTTCTGTCTCGCCAACATACTGCATGCCACATCGACACTGAAGAAGGTATACAACATTCTGGGTTTTGCAAGTTACATTGCAAAATATAGTGTACACAGACCCGGTGGAATGGCAAGTAAATGTTTGAGTATTCAGTATTTGTTGGCAAGTCATTTATTTATTCCTGCTCCCAAACATCAATATTGAAAAAAAAATACCAGCATATTGATTATTGATAATTTGTATAGCATTCAAGATTTTTATTTCAGTTTGACTACCACATGTCAAGATAAGATTCATTTTACATCTTACTGATGAAGGATATTAGTTATCCGAAATATCTAAAATTTGTTCATGATTTAATTATTTTTTTGTGATGTTGTACCCTTTTAGACTTGTTATATATATTGTATTTAGACCCCTCTAACAAGAAATTTGTTTTGCATGCACACGTATAAAAATTGCGGTTTTTATCCAACGCAATAATAGGTTTGAACGTTGTTTACAATTTAGACTTGTGTATTATGTAGTATAGATACAATGAATAAGCGTTGATTCTGGAAAAAGAAACCATGAGCCCGGAGGGCGAATGGTTTGTTTTTCGTGAATCAACGCTTATCCATTGTATCTATAACTTAAACTATTGTGGTGGTGTCTTTTCAAAATTAAAGTCTTTTCTTAATTAGAAGGTATTGTAAGTGAGTTTAAATAACCACGTTATTATGTTCAACGATTCATTAATAAATCTAAGTTCACAATTATTTGGTTAGAGAAATACAAATATAACATAACACGTCTGTCTTTAAATTATCAGACATCTCAGTGAATATTATCTGTAATTTACAAAATAAGACATCTTCGAACTTATTTCTAAGTTCATGTATATATAATAAGTATGTTACCGAAATTTCTAGCAAGAAGCCTTATTCTAGGTACATTATGATTTACTCGCATAGGGATTTCCGAATAAACATTTGGAAAATTATGTAGTAAAACAGGTGAAATCGTACTATATTTATAAAACAAAAATGGACAAATTGTATGTATTCATTTTCGTTTCAAATATGTGAAATTGCCAATAATAATCCAAAAATAAACGGGAAAACCCGCTGTTATTACAAAAATATCCACAATAACATACAAAATAAAATAAACGGAAAAACTCAAGAATAGGGACAACAAAGAGAATACAGGGATGCGAACCTAGACCGACAAGTCTCTACCTTTAACTTGACTCTTTAACTCATTGATCTTAACCATGCTAACCTCGCGGCTACCAACTTATACTATACAATTGCCTATTATGTATATATAAAGGTACAAGCCCTGTGTGTCCGTTGTACCCGATGTGTATGAATTGTTCATTTATATATATAAAATAGACATCTAAATTGTAACCCATTGGTAGCAGAGAGGTTTCGTCGATGTGTTGATGTCAGTCACACTTAACAGATTTCAAGGAGGGGTTCGATTCCCAGTGAAGGCATATACAATTACAAAAATTAAAAGGTAAGTTTTTAAATTAATTCCATTAGTGAACAGAAATCAGTCATTTGCCAATTCAAACTTAGTGAAATTAGGCATACAAAGGAAACAATTGAATATAATTTGATGAGTCCATTTCAGCGTCAGATTTAGGAAGCGTTGATTCTAAAAAAGAATCCACTGACCACAGTATTAACTTAAGAGAACTTATATTATAACTTTAAACTTTTAACTTACGATCTTTTATCCTTTCAAAATCGAGTGGCATGTGAAGGATTCGAACCCGCGCGTATTTTCTTCATAATCAAAAGAGTCTTCAGTCTATGCATGATACCACTAGACCACGATGGCTAACATCAATCTTTATATGAATAGTACTCTTAAAGCGCTTAATTGTCAATACATGTCATTTAACTGTATTTCTGTCTCATTGATAATTCGCTTTTGTAATCTAATGAAATATATATATCTTGGTTTGTTCATATTTATTGAATTTGTTTTATTTTGGGTGTTATTTATTTTTTTAAGAAATGGGTTAAAACTACTTCTTTGACAGTAAAAACAGAAACAAAATCATCGCCATTATATGAAAATGAAATATATAATAAATCGACATGTTCTAAGATTAAAACAATATTTTGGTCTAGAAAAAAATTACAATGAAAAAAATTTCATTCCGGATACAAGGTTCGAACTTTGCACTGTTAATATCACCGTTATGACATTCGTGACCAACGACTAGACGATCACGGCTATGAACAGCTTGATGGTAAAATTATGAAATCAACATATTTATTCATTGTACATCCGTAGTAAGAGCAATTCTGATGGGGATTCAGAATGCGTACCACAGATAAAACTAGTTTATTGACCGGTGAACGATATATGCCAAATGTAATAACGTTAAAATAATCTTAACTTAATGAAACGGAAACAGTTTAAACAACATTTAAATATAATTGTTCAATTTAAATCGTAAGTACATAATTTTAATACTTTAGGAAAGCAACATGAATTTGAGCATTATGAAATGACAGATTCATGGCATCAACGCTATTGATATTTATTTGACTAAGAACTACTTAACGGTGTTTAGTCTTCAATATACCAAATTATGTTGCTAAATATTATATATATAAATTTTGAAGGTTCTAAATTTTGGTAATAAATTTTTTTTAACTTTTCAAAACAAGATAAATAAATTCTGTATATTAATATATGTCTTTTTGAATAAATTAAATATACCAAAATCTATTCAATTTAAATAATTTGTAATGATTAAACATTAAATGAAATATATGTATATACAAAAATAAAATCTGGTGTTAAAAAGGGAGCTAACACCCCATTTAAGTTATCTTAAACTTATGTTAACTTGTCAAATGTCTAAATACAGATGCGAACCGTGTGGCTATAATCATTTCCAGCTATTATAGAATAAAAAAGACAAAATACAAAACTATTTTTATTAAATATCGTTGATTCATTGTCAAAACGTAAAACAGACAGTCGTTTTACTAGAAATGGGTTAAGCTAGAGAATTGATAAGAAGTCAAGGCCGTAACTACCATTGAGGCAAGTGAGGCAATTGCCTCACTAAAATTTCGACACTGATTTATTTTTTTTTTTTGTATTTGTTTATGGGCATTAAATACGAAATATAGTCATTTGTTTTTTCCTGTCTGAGTATTCATTTCCCCATTTTCCCCAACTTTATTCGTTCTCTTTATACAGATAAACAAAATATAAATAATATGAAACCTCCATGGATTAGTTTTTGTCCATGTTTCTTTTACCTTAAATTTGAAAGAACATCCCGTAATCCAATTTTGACATTATAGAGGGGACGGTAGGACCTTTAAAACGGGATTTCATGTTTTTTAATTCGGGACTACGGGTTTTCGTGTCTCAGTTTAATTCTAGATTTATGGATCGGACCCCTTCCTACCCCCTTCATTATTCGATTATCGACCTACTGACTATTTCCAGAAATAATCTTAAATCACGGACCTACATGTAAAAACGGCGAAAAGGCCAGTCCAATTTCCCCGTATCCATAAAAAAAAAAACCCTAAAAATCAATATTCTTAGAATAACATAAAACGATATACTAGTTCTATCCAATTTGCCGTATCCGTAACATTAAAAGGTAGCATTTGGCAAAAAGAAAAAACTAAAAAATATTCCTAAAATAACATAAAATGACATAAGGGGTATCCCCATACCTCAGTGAATTCAGATGAAAAAGATATGATTATCCGATGGTATAATATAAGACGTGTTCTGCTTTTATTAACTCTCCCAGTGACTAGTGTTTGCTTTAAATGTTCTTTTTCTGGCTTGAGACGACCGAAAACTTGGGTAAGAGCATGCATGCATTAGTGTAGTCCAAATAATTATGACGTCTTGAAAGGCTATTATATTTTTTTCTAGGACGAAGGCGTCTTGCCATGCTTCATGTTCATCGCAATAAGGATGTCAACAGACCAAATATTCTGAAACGATTTGACGAAACCGGCCATAGAAAAATTGGTATTCTCCAATTTCAAAAACAATTGCTACTGAGTCGATGTTTGTTCTGTGTTCTGGCGGCAGACTCAAATTGATATTTGAATGTTTATCCGACATATAATTTAGATAAAGTTGTTAAAAATTTGGTGTTAGTGCATGTCTTAAAATATGAAAAATTTATAAAAAGTGTCAAAAAAAAAACACCGGACAGCTTGTTTCAACGATGTCAAGCTCTCTGGAAATGCCCAGAATGCAGGATTTTACACCATTTATCCAAGACCCCTGCCAAAATTTTTTGCCTCCCTACGCTCGGCTCTATTTTTTCGCTTTGCTCTGCTCGGCGATCAGTTCTGCCTCTCTAAAATAATATGCCTAGTTACGGCCTTGGAAGTAGTGGATTCGGAAACGATAATCAACTTGCGACTAAAGTCGCTCGTTGATTATCGTTTACGAATCCACTACTTCTTATAAATTCTCTACTACATATATATATAATGTCTGTACCTTTTCCAAACAATTGTACGACTTTTATTGAAAATGTGTTTTTCCAAACAACTGTACGACTTTTATTGAAAATGTGTTGACCTTTTTTTTTGAATAGCATATAAAACAAACTGGCTATTATCTTTTTTTTTATGGTAATGATGATCAGCACCAGTCGTTTAATTTGATTTTTGATGGCAAACTTTTTATCTTGTAAACGGATCTAATTATAAACACTGATATAGTTTGACTGAATAATTTCTCTCGCCTTGGTTTAACTTAAGACTTTTGAAAATTAGCCTCATGCAGTGTTTAACTTTTCAACAGGTATGTTATGACAAAAAAACTACCATGGTTATCAGGTCTTTGCTTTTTCTCATGCAAACACGTGATATTTATAAGAAAGAGCAAATACCGATCGACTTGGATTAAGAATAATGTGTCTGGATAGGGTAATATATGTCTTCCTACGAATTGTTGATTTGTTAGCTAGTACGTTAGAATCCACTCAGCGTGTTGGTACAGTAATATATACGACACATGTGTATCTCATTATCGTGTAACCGTCCTGAATATGCTTGAAATATCTGTCGTCGGACGTTCACATTAATCAATCAATATGATATCTGTTTCCAAATATTTCTTTAAAGGGCTATATCATTTATTTGTTTACCATAGCTTACCTTGCTTTATGGGGACACTGTTTTATTACAGTACTGCTGTTAATCTGTCATGCATACTAATATACGACTATAATCCCCATTAAATTTACGTTAGATCGAATCTTTCTGTTGGAAAACAATTAATATGTTATGCCAACATTTTAACGTTTCTCTGTATAACAGAACCTCAACCCCTACATCAATTAAACAGTTAAATGACCTTCAAATCTGTAATATGTTAGACTGTATATTTGTTTTTCTATAACGCCAAGTGCCAATTTTATAATAATGCGCTATGTTACAGATATTTGAATTTCTATTCTTATGCGAATGTTTAATCGCTTTTATATAACTTTGATGAATAATATAAAAATAAGAAGATGTGGCATAATTGCCAATGAGACAACACTCCACCAGAGACCAAATGACATAGAAGTTACTACTACAGATCACCGTATGTACGGCCTTCAACAATGAGCAAAACCCATACCGCATAGTCAGCTATAAAAGGCCCCGAAATGATAAATGTAAAATAATTCAAACGAGAAAACTATAGGCCTGATTTATGAACAAAACAATGAACGAAAAACAAATATGATATACAGCAACAAACGACAACCACTGAATTACAGGCTCCTGACTTGGGACCGGCACATACAGAATGTGGCGGGCTTAAACATGCTTGCTGGCGCCCAACCGTCCCTGGCCTAACCTGGGACAGTTGTGTATACAGCACAACATAAGAACAAACTATAAAAATCAGTTGAAAAGGGCTTCTTAACTCACTAGATTGATATAAAGCAGAAAAACAAGTAACAAAAACACATACCGGACGTGGCAGGGTGTTTATACATCCCCACACAAAAAAAAACCCACTAAGTACAGATCAGAGAGTACTCGCAGTTACTCAGTGCCAGCTAGTTCAAAGCCAACAACAACTAATAAAAAATCATGTATCTAAGACTAAAACACTGATTATACCTGCCATCTTTTTGAAATTATAGAGGTAAGGTCAATTTCCCTTAAATTTATTTCCCACCTGGGACGTCGACATTTCTAACAATCCTTCAATCTTAAACGAAATTCAGAGATGTCTACTTTGAGCTTTAAACAATTAAGTTCAACGGTTTGGCCTATTTTCGAACATTTGACCGAATCATAAGTACCTATATAACGATGGCACAATTCTGCTTTTGATGTTTTAGATAAAATCTGAGTATAATTATCAGTATGCGTAAGCAGGACATTCTTTTAAAATTCTGTTGGAAGTACATGTAGTTTTTTATTTTAGTCAGACATGAAATGAATTCACATTGCTCAATAAAACAAATCAAGCTTAACACATATCCAACGGTCATCATCATTATATTCGGTCTGAAAACGTTATGTTTTGCGAACGACATTACATGGAAAACATAAAGGCGATATAATTATAGAATAACTAATCGAAGAATTCAAATAGAGAAAAATATTCAACGAGTGACCGAACAACACATTAATTCACGAATGCGCGTAGCGCATGAGTTAATCATATGGCAAAATTTGGGGTAATTTGCTAATTTGCATAGCGGCCATTTTGCCTTATCATGACGGCAGCCATTACAATAGGATTATATAAGCCCTTTTAATAAAAATGCCAATATGCAAATACCTATGCCGAATGAACAATTTGTTCGCATATAGGTGAATTGTACATGTTTTTAGGCTTCTGTCCGTGTACAAATGGACATTGTCTACTCTGAAATCTGTCGGCCTTTTTAGTTTAAAAATCGGAAGCGTAACCATTGTGTTATTGCTATATAAGATCAAATAAAATGACGTAAAATCGTAAAATAGCAAGATTCAAAACAGAAATACACATGCAAGAAGATATTGTTCATGATTTGTTCGCATATAGGGAAACACCTTGTAGGTTGAATTTTAAAGTTAAATAACTTTTAACTTACCTGCTTTCTTAAGTTTTCGGCCAAATTCTTTTAAAAACATGATGATTTCAACCTTCCCATTTCGTAAAAAGTCAAATTTTAAGCATTTTCCCTTAGAATTACACAGCATTTTTGTAAATATCCGCCAAAGGAAGTTTTTAAAGATACATTAGTTTTAGATACATGACGGAAAAGGACTGGATTATCCGCAAATCTATAATAAATTATATTTTCAATCTTAAGCTAAGGGAAGTAATTTGATCAAAAGGGACAAAGTCACGTGGTGCAAATGATTTAAATAAAGTACCTTTGATTTTGCCATATGTTATCAGTGTTGTTCGGTCACGAGTTGAATATTTTTCGATATTTGAATTCTTTGATTAGTTATTCTTTTTATTACATTGGCAAAGGGCTTTTTAATGAAATTAAAGTAGAAAATGTTAGGAACTATATCTTTTTCTACGCATTCACAATTTGTTTTGATCCGACGTTATCGACGTCTTGACAACGCCTATTATTGTATGACGTCAGAGGAGTGAAATAACCACGTTTATTTCACATGTGAAATTATCGGTTTTTATTTCACTGGGAAATCAATGTTATTCATTGCAACCAATGTAATAAAACGGTTTAACATACCGACAATTATTTTAAATTACAATGAAACCGTGTAATATTGACGAAAAGTTCCTTTCTGTTAACAAAGTAAGTGTTCATGGTAAAGCCAACTTCCTCCCCTGTTCGAAAGTTGTTGAAACCTACTGAATTAGAATATCAAAGAGATTAATGTTCCATGCTTTAACATACATTTGAATATTTTTAAAATCTGTATCAATCTGATTAGAAATCAGATCTATGGTAACTCGCTTACTCGTCTTATGAGCATAACGAAATTACTAGAGATATTAATTAGATTGAATCTGTATTGTCATGACAGGGTGCTGGTTACCAATGAACTTGCATAAATACAAACTTTACGGTAACTAAGTTACTAGAAGATTATGACTGCAATTTGTTTATGGCATGACATAAGCTGATTCTGTATATTTTTTACCTAGAACTTTTGATTGTATTCAGTGAATGCATGCGTATTTTTAATCAACTTTAAAAGGATGTGGTGTATGAAAGTTTTTTTTGAAAATTGTTAGAGAGAAATCGGAAAAATAAACAGATCTATATTGCAATCGATTATTTATTGTTTGACCTGTTAAATAATATATCGAAAATAAATAGGTTTAATTTAAAACGTAAACATCAATCTCGTGTTTCTTAACATTAATTTTTAATTATGAGAAGACATTTAACTTAGCACGAACATATGGATCGAAGAACGCCTTTAGGTGACAATAAAATATCTAAAATATATATATCTATCTTGTTTATAAAGTATTCGTGCTTTTGTCGCTATAATAGTGTAGCATATCGGTCTGTCGTCTTTGGCATCTGTAGATATAGATACTTTTTTCATAATAACCTTGGTCAATTATAGACACAAACGAATTGTTTTTATTTTTTTTAAAATTGACTTAATTAGATATTATTATTGTGAGATTTTTTATTTTAGTAAATTGCTACAAATTGTTATAAATACATTTTTAACCTTAAACCGAACGTTTCATATACAGAGCATGTCTGATAAATCCAGTATAAATTGTCCAAAAATTTCACCAAGTCTACATACTCCTCACTGCCTAAATATCATCATGACCATATTAGCATAATAAATTAAGTTTTTCTCTTGTAAAAGGATGACAATGATTCATCGCCCCTTACCAACGAATGTTACCATGTACCGTTTCAACTTTGTGGGATACGTCCTATCATAGATATAATAGCCATCTATGGTCCTATATATACGTATACATGTCTATCCATATAGATTAAGCTTAAGTCGCTTCTTCGGTCGTCTCTAATAAAAATTATCTACATAAATTAGGAGATAACTTTATTGTATTTTAAGCTCAGACGGCATCAAATCACCAATTGATGCCGTCGGAGCTTAAAATACAATATTGTTATCTCCATTCTAATGTAATTGGCAGAAAACAACGACAAATCATACAATTAAAATCTGTCATACGTCGTCTGCGCTTGCGCGTACGTTTTTACAATTCATGCCATGAAAATTGTAAACTGGACCCCTGTTGTGTTCACTTATCGATACACTGATTTGTTTCAGAGCTTGATACATATTCTTAATAAAACACTCCGCCTTACTAAAACAGAAAAGGTAATATTCATCATACTTATATTTATATTGCGAGGCACTTGAAATTGATGTTCGTGATTTTTTTAACATATAACTATGTTTTTGATGTATGTAGAAATTACCGTTTATGAAATCGCCTGACTGTTATAAAGGAAAGGCGCTACTCAACTATAGATAAATATAGCCGTCTACGAAATTAGAATAGACAAACGAAAGCCTGTGTTACATATGTATAGGTAGCTGCATGGGTGCAAAGCAATATTTCGCTGGACATAGTGCAGTGGATTTGCTACGATATACAGAAGCAGGGGTTAAAATCCCGCTGAAGTACAAATTTAATATATCGGATCGTCTAACGACGATTCACCACAAGCAGAAAAATATAAAAGTCTTGAGCATGATTTGTGCAACGATACTGATGAAAGCTAGATAAAAAGCTAGAAATATACTAACAAGATGAAATGAAATCGTATTGATATAGATATTTCGATACAACAATATATATATATATATATATGTCATAAGTCTAAAGATTGCGCAACGGTACTAATGTAAAATCGTAATATACTATATGTCTCTGGTCAGTGTCAAAAATTTTAACAATGTATATATATATATCCCGCTGAAGTACAAATTTTATATTGTTATATGTTTTCCTTATCTGCGCTGTATCGTCTATTCTAGACGATCCGATAAATATTATATTTGGTGGTTGGTCCTTTTTTCATAGACTTCTATGTGTGGTCGAGTGGTCTAGCGCGTCGGAGTGCAGGCGATTTGGTGTCACGATATCTCAGTAGCATGAGTTCGAATCCCGGCGAGGGAAGAACAATAAATTTGCGAAAGCAAATTTACAGATATAACATTGTTGGGCTGATGTTTAGACGAGTTGTATATACAGAATGTACACAGCCATGTATTACCATCACTGCTGGTGATCCGATGGATAAATCTGTTGTAGAGTTGTCACTGGTTCAGACGTACTTATAGATATGATTATTTCTGTGACTGTATCTTGCATTAATTTGTAGGATCCTTTACAATAGATATTTCAGCTGATCTGTAACAATTCAGGCCATCTTCATGCCTTATATATCATGTACTGTATTACGGCAATAGATTAAAACTGACGAGGAAAGGTAACACCCGGCCACCGAAAGCTTTATTATAGTGAAGCCTAGGTGGTCGAGTGGTCTAGCGCGTCGGATACAGTGCAGGCGATTTGGTGTCACGATATCTCAGTAGCATGAGTTCGAATCCCGGCGAGGGAAGAAAGCAAATTTACAGATCTAACATTGTTGGGCTGATGTTTAGACGAGTTGTATATACATGTATATATATAAACAAGTCTAAATTGAAAACAACGTTCAAACCTATGATTGCGTTGGATAAAAACCGCAATTTTTATACGTGTGCATGCAAAACAAATTTCTTGGTAGAGGGGTCTAAATACAGCACAAACAACATTTTCCAAAAGACCAAATGAGTGAAAAAGTATATTTTAACAAAACGCATTTGACTAGCAGGTCGAACAACTGATGTTCTTAAACCCTGCTGATATATATATATATATCGGATCAGGTAATGAAAAGGATACTCTATATGTATGTATATATACAAGTCTAAATTGAAAACAACGTTCAAACCTATGATTGCGTTGGATAAAAACCGCAATTTTTATACGTGTGCATGTAAAACAAATTTCTTGGTAGAGGGGTCTAAATACAGCACAAACAACATTTTCCAAAAGACCAAAAAAGTGAAAAGTATATTTTAACAAATCGCATTTGACTAACAGGTCGAACAACTGATGTTCTTAAACCCTGCTGACTGCCATTGACGATTGCCAAATAAATTGATCACGAGATGTAACATGGATCTTAATTATTAATTTAATACCAAACAGAAAACAATAAACTTGAGGAGAAGGTGGTATACCGCAAACATGAGGTGCAAAAATTTGTACACATATCCGGATTTCGACAATTAATGTCTCTTCAGTGATGTTAGGGATCGAAACGGTATTTGGAAGGCCATATAATTTACCTCAATTTCGGATAGACTTTGAATTTTAAAGAGTCGAAATAGGATGAACGGATCATATAAACCCGAAGGAAAATATAATATATACACAATAAATAAATTATATGTAACAACACCAAAATTTGAAAAAGGTAAAAGGAAATAAATACAATAATAATTATTATTATTATTACTATTATTATTATCATAATTATATTGTACTCCAAATCCCCTTTTCAAGTATATGAATAAGTCTAAACGGCCACATCTACTCCTTCATACCAGAAACATATGTCTCTGTTGATATCAAGGATTTATAATAGTATTATATCAATCCTGGGACTATTATTACATATATATATTATGTCCCAGATCAATCAGTATTTGGAAGAATCCTTGTTCATACTCTTGAAAGTTTACGATACATTTGTTGACATGAAACAGCTGATTGCGATCACATGGTTTTGTTTACGTTGCGAATGGAAAAGTCACGTGGTAGGTTTCGTCACCACATTTCCGTAATAACACGACCTGAAGAACGAAGCAGACGAAGTGGTTGATTTCAGAGGAGTTTTTTCCCAGATAGCAACCTAGGAAAACCAGAGATATTCAGCCAGTTCACTAGATTATTACTTCAGGTATGACATACTTTTTGTCATTGTGGTGTTTTTATTGTAAGGCCTCAGAAAACACACTTCCATCGAAGCCAATATTTTTGTTTTGGTCGCCATTCTTTGTGTATTGGATCTTGTAAACAAAAGGCGCTCAAATACTGTATTCTAAAGTTTGACATTACATTAAAGTGGCAGTATTCTTTTAATGAAATTTTCAATGTATGATTGATTACAGCCTTAGTTATGATATTTGTTGTAAAAAATCAGTTACTTACCTAAATTGAAAGTGGGTCATCTGTGAAACAAAGGAAAACAAAGGACTTTGTTTATGTCTGCCACATGGTGAACCAAACAAAGACAAACATGAAAATGTGGATTGAATAATTACAGATAAATTAGGGGATTATGAAAAAAAGTTCCACAATAAATATAATATAAAGTAGTAAGTTATTATTGGATATCAGGTCTGGTTCTACAAACATACTTGTTGATGTATTAAATCTCTCATTTGTGTTGGAAAGAGGTACTGTCTCATTTGGAGACATTAAAATATAAAAATAGAGATAAACAAAGGACATTAAACCTTAACATGTCAATTTAGGCAAATGCAAGTCGAATGAAAAAGATTGTGTTGACCTGAATGTTTACTAAGGTTTATGAGGAAACAGTAACTGATTTATATTGCTTCATTCATCGAAATATGGTTCTGTCCAGTGGATGAAAGATTTGATTGTGTGACATTACAAAATGTAAATGTCAAGTAAATAAATGAATTTTAATAAGTTACATTTTTGCAGCAAGAAGGAAATAAAAATGTGAATAATCATGAATCAGAGATCTAGAAGAACAGATAAAACTATGACAAAAAAACTGAAATGAAAAACAGACTCAACTAAGTTAACATAACAAAGAAAACTAAAGATTGAGTAGCATGAACCCAGTGCCAAAAAAAAGACAGAGGTCGAGTGCTCTAAAAGGGGAAATAGTTTCCATGGACCTTTTGATTCATTTGATTGTCATATTAATACCTACACTAGCATAGTATTATACCCCTAATCCTATCTTTTTCAGAGTTGGTGGTAAAATGCATTCATCTTGTTTGTCTATTTCTAACTGAAAACTAATAGGTTACATATTATTTCACAGCTACATATATCAGATGTTTTGTCAAAGTTATTCTTGCTTGCAAAGATTTAATGTTCAGTAAGGAGATTTATAATATTGATAGTTGTGTTAGAGATTTTTAGATCTACATGTACATGTATATATATATTATAAAATGTATTCTGGCTTAAGTTAAAAAAAGACACTGCATAGTTTTTTACTCTCAGAATAATGATATCAGATTATAAATCTTTATGTAGCAATATAATTACAGACAGTTGATATTTTTTATATCTATAAGTTGAAAGATCCAGAGAGCATTCAAAAAAAGTAAAATCACAAAAATACTGAACTCCGAGGAAAATTCAAAAAGGAAAGTCCCCAATCAAATGGCAAAATCAAAAGTTCAAACACATCAAACGAATGGATAACAACTGTCATATTCCTGACTTGGTACAGGCATTTTCTTACGTAGAAAATGATGGATTGAACCTGGTTTTAAAGCTAGCTAAACCTCTCACTTGTATGACAGTCGCATCAAATTCAAGTTACACTGTAACTTGTACTCAATTTGAGTTTCATGTTAATTCATCATTATTTACATGTATATGGGCTCACTGTGTGCTACTATAGATAGGTATATATTTGAACATGTATACCAGGTGTTAATACATTGAAATATATAGATATATATTTGTACATATAAATTGATGATGATTGATATGGGTATTGCTGATAGGTATATCTGTTCCTGGTGTATATTATATATGTTGTATACATCTATTACAAATTGTACTTGTAGTTCAGTGTGGAAGATAGCTTTGGATATTTATAGACATTAGATTTAATAAAATACATTAAGCATATTTAGAAGAATGTTGTTATGAGAGGCAGTTTCAGGAAGATTTCCTATTGACCCCCTTCTAAGAACAATCAGCAATTGCATATATTCCATCCTGTGCATTTTGAGAATAAAATATTAAAAATGTAATGAATAAACTATACTCAGCAACACAAGAAATGCACCACATGGATTGAGGTCCAAGTTTTTTGTCATTTGAGTGTTTTAACTTTATTTGTGTGTGAAATTATAAAATCCCTTGTTTTTTTTTTGTTTAAAGAACTAAAGTGACAGTGGCTACAATGTATATATCACTTCCACCAGTTATTTAAGGTTTTTAATTTATTTTCTTGAAGTTTTACATTTTTAGACGCTGGAACATAGAATAAATTGCTTTCCAAGATCACTATACATGCTATACCATGTATACAGATACATATGAACTTGCTATCATTAACTAAAAATCACTGATTCTTCTTTTTTTACTAATATATCATTGTTTTTATCTGGATGCCTGATGCATGATGTGATGTGCCACCAAGAAATTTCATTGTGTAACAGAAAGACAAATCCTCATATTTACATGGAAAATCAAAGGTCCATACAACATCCTGGTTCCAAAAAATCCCTCCTATGTCATGTATGTGTAAAGTAATCTAAGCTAATGCTTGAAACATTTCAGAAGAGACTGTCAGTGAAAAAGAGGACATAAGTCATAGGTGTTGTTTTCTATTGATTATAGACAATAAGATTGCAAAATCTTTCATCACTGAAAAATTCATACTTTGTTTTGAGATCTTACATTTAGGTTGGCAGTTTTCATGTACAATGTATGTAGATTTACCGAGTAAAAAGATCACATATATATATTGTTCCTACATGTTACTTTCTAACTTAAGTCCAAACTTGTAGTTGAAGGACTTTAAATAAGTGTAGATGGTTGTGAGCCTTGTAAGGACCATAATTGAGGCTTCGCACAGAGATGTTGAAATATGCTAGTCTTTCATTTCCTAGGTCCTGTAAACTTTTTTAACAATAACACCTTAACCTGTGACTATTTCTTGTGTCAGTTTAACTAAATTTGTAACATTTTAAGGAAGATAGAAAAGAGATCTTGTCAGGTTTTATTAGAAGTTAGAAAAGAGATCTTGTCAGGTTTTATTAGAAGTTAGAAAAGAGATCTTGTTAGGTTTTATTAGAAGTTAGAAAAGAGATCTTGTCAGGTTTTATTAGAAGTTAGACATTGTTAGAAAAGAGATCTAATGTCAGGTTTTATTAGAAGTTAGAACTGCTGTCCCGTTGACATATATGAACTCGCATCTCCTTCTATTTTTAGGCAGTTAAGCTGCCTTATGCGAGCACCCTAGATTTGTGTTCTACCCAATAAATGCTGAAATACGTGCCATTGTTATTATCTAGCTGGATATAATGTTATTTATAACTAATTGAATAGTTTTTTCATACTTTTAATTCTGGATTACAAAAATATGACCAGAAAAAACCTTAAATGATCGTCGAACCACCCAAAAGTTTTGAAGTTGCACATAGGAAGTAGAGCACATTAGGAATCCTTATGTAGTTTATTATCCCCTGTGCTTTTGGCTAAGATGTCAAAGAACAATTGTATGAAATATTTAATCGCCGAAAATCTTTAAAGACAAGTAGTTTAGATTTCCCAAATGGCAAAAGTCGTAGGAATATTGTTTGTCGTCAATACGTGGTACAACTACGTCAGTAGTCTATTAATAAGTTCAACTGTTCATGCTGTTGGCGGCAATTTCAAATTAGAAGACGAAATTTTCGTATCTTTTCAATTTGGAGGCAGGGGTTCAAATTAGCGGTGGTCCGAGGTCCGCGACCTTCCACTTTTGCAATCGGACTCTCGACTTGGTTACTAGCTGCGGAACCGTAGCTCTTAGGTCCTTATGTTATTTTTTGACTATTTGCGGACCATAGAGTCTATGGTCCGCAAATAGTCAAAAAATAACATAAGGACCTAAGAGCTACGGTTCCGCAGCTACTTGGTTACTAGCTACGCCCGACGGACCTTTCACTTGAAAGAAAATTAAAAATAACTTTGCAAACCTTTTAACCAAAGTCTCTAAATAAACGATCTCAAAACTTATTTTGATCTTTATTATTCATGACAGCGATGTTCATTTTGTTCAACCGCTAGCTGTATACAGATAATCGCCGACAAGTAATGTGTAAATTCGAGTAAAATCGTATCTGACTGACAAAAACAACATTGAAAAACAATGGATGCCGTGTAGACAATTACAATATCGGGTCCGATTCCGGAAGCGGATAAGGGTAATTCCGGGTTTTGAAGATCAACTACAAAAAAAAAATTTCAGGCAGGTGACAAAATACATCTATGCATGGTAAATGAATATAAACACTAGAAATGGAAACCAAAAGATATATGTAAAAGAAAGAAAAAGCAAAAAATATTTGATACAGAAACTCAAAATTACTTTTTGACAAATTTTAATGTCAAAATCCAATACAATGTGACAGCTGGGAACAGTATATCTAACAATATATATGTTCCTGGTGACAGTATAAATCTTCTTTATCAGTGATAAATGTTGATAATGCATGTAAGATGCTTTTAAAGTGTAAACATATTACTGCAATTTTTTTCTCAATTTTGAAGGGTCAGTTAAAATAGCTGGAAGTTTCTTACTTTGTTTCCGCAAATAGTGCAACTATATCATATGATACCTGAATGTAAGCAAATCATATGATATATAGGTGGAATCCTTTGGGTCACTCTACCCCCTCCTGTTTGATAACTTTGAAACGGATGAGATCCCCACCCCTAAACCATATATATTCATGTATGGGACTATATAACTAATCAAATGAAATATAGGGGGAAGTCCCTAGGGTTACCCCACCCCTCCTGTTTGAGAACTTGGAAACAGTCGAGATCCCCACCCCTAAACCATATATATTCATGTATGGGACAATATAACTAATCAAATGAAATACAGGGGAGTCCCTGGGGTCACCCCAACCCTCCTGTTTGGGAACTTTGAAATGGTCGAGATCCCCACCCCTAAACCAAATATATTCATGTATGGGACAATATAATAAATCAAATGAAATATAGAGGGAGTCCCTGCGGTCACCCCACCCCTCCTGTTTGAGAATTTGGAAAAGGTCAAGATCCCAAGACAAGACAAGACAATTTATTTAAACTTAAGCACACGTATGGTGCTACAAGAGGATAACAATTATACATTAACAATTACATATATACTTATACATTTACAAGCAAAACACACAATAAATAAATAAGTGATATCATACAATAAAATTGAAATAAACCATATTTGGTTGATTTGTTTGCAAAATTCTTAATTGCAATGTGGATATGAAGTTATTGTAACATGCTTTGTATTATGAAAATATTTTTTCAATATGTCTTAGAAACATGCACACTTTTGTTAGCAGTGGCACGTTACAGTGTGATAATAGACCAGTAAGTTTCAATTAGGAAGGATTTTGTGTGTAATATGTAGGTATATACCTTTCTCTTAAAGACATAATTTGTTCATTGGAGCATACAAAAAAATAATGATCCCATAAACCATACATATTCATGTATGTGACAATATAACAAATGAAATGAAATATAGGGGGAGTCCTTGGGGGTCACCCCACCCCTCCTGTTTGAGAACTTGGAAACGGTGGAGATCCCCACCCCTTAACCATATATATTCATGTATGGGACAATATAACAAATCATGAAATATAGGTTGAGTGCTTGGGGCCACTCTACCCGTTCCTGTTTGAGAATTTGAAAACGGTCGAGATCCCCACCCTAAACCATATATATTCATGTATGGGACAATATAACAAATCAAATGACATATAGGGGCAGCTCCTATGGTCACTGTAAACCATCCTGTTTGAGAACTTGGAAATGGTCGAGATCCTCACCCCGAAACCATATATACTCATGTATGGGACTATATAACAAATCAAATGAAATATAGGGGAGTCCCTGCAGTCACCCCACCCCTCCTGTTTGAGAACTTGGAAACAGTCGAGATCCCGACCTCTAAATTAAACCATATATATTCATGTATGGGACAGCAGAACTTATCAAATGAAATATAGGGAGAGTCCTAAGGTTCACCCTACCCCCTCCTGTTTGATAACTTGGAAACAGATGAGATCCCCACCCCTAAACCATATTTACTCATGTATTTGGCAATATAACAAATCAAATGAAATATAGGGGAAGTCACTGGGGTCACCCCACCCCCTCCTGTTTGAAAACTTGACAACGGTCGAGATCCCCACCCCTAAACCATATATATATTCATGTATGGGACAACATAAAATATCAAATGAAATATAGGGGTAGTCCCTAAGGTCACTCCATCCCCTCTTGTGTGTGTTTTAAGAACTTGTAAAGTTTGAGATACCAACTCCTTAACCATATTCATTCCTGTTCGTCATTTCAAACAGATTTAATGGACATACAAGGTCAATCTCATAGGCATCACATATGCATATCACTTTACTAGACCTAATCAATGTGTACTAGACTTTGCCCATTGTCAGGCGACCATGGGAATGAATAATTATGGGAGCTTTGTTTGGGAGACTTCGTAACAGCATTCTGTTACAAGTATTTCTTGTTTATTATAAAATTTTATTGATGCAAAAAATGAGTAGGTTTAAAGAATTTACCTTAATTATATTTTGAATAATTTCTGGTTCTATAAAAAATTTCATTTTAATATTGCTCATTTTAAAGAAAACATATCTTTCAAGCCCAAGAATGTTTGACCAACTTTATTATAATCACCTGTCATTTTATTCCAAACTTAGACATCATGGACTTGGGGTGAAGGCGGGGGTCATTTACATTTACTATGGGCAGGTCAGTCAGACCTCACCTTTGATCCCCGTAGTAGTAAACATTTGTCTGATTTGTGTCTCATAACTTTTGCACTGTAGAACACAAACTCAGTTTTCTTTCCAGGGAAGCAAGTCCATGCATACTATTACAAGCTCGTACTAAGTCAACTTGAACTACTAACAGTCAACTAATACCAACGTTAACTATCAACTAGAACAACTGCAATCATTTCGAACTTGTACCACTGCAGACACATGACCATTAAAAATATACTTGATATATGCGTTGCTTTTGAAAACCTTGATAAAATATGAATTATTTGCCTTAATAATTAATTCATTAAATGAACATAAATGCACAATATATGAATGTTTAATGTTTGTTCTTTTAAATCTTAAAAAAATATAATGAAGCAACATAGCCACAGTTTTCATAATTATGTTTGCCTTGGTTTTTGGTTAACTGCCTACAGCGCTTACAGTGCTTTGATTATGTTAATTTCCATGGTTACATGTACATTTATTGGTAGAGGATATTTAGACTTATAACACTGGTATTTCCAGTTCTACCTGTAGATACCTGGTCATAAACAACAAAATCAATAATGTATGGATCAGCTGGGTGTTAATTGATCTTTCTTGTTTAATTGTTAATGACGTCAAGACTCCAGTCATTGTAACTTCCAGTCATAAATCAACGATTTTTTTTTTTGCATGTACATGTATTTTAAATACATTTACCTATAATTATCTGATTTTTCTGTTTAAACCTGTATATTTTTAAACACAATGAGACATGGGGTAAGGTGTTGAGAAAAATAACAGGCCCGTAGCCAGGAATTTCCAAGGGGGGTTACAGCAACTCTTTGATAGTCACAGTTCAAACAGAACGTCAACTTTGATAGAGCTAATTTGTTTTCATAGGGGGGTTCGTACGAATCCCTTGACCCCCCCCCCCTGGCTATGGGCCTGAAAAGCAACCACAAGCAAGTCTTTGGTGCTGTAAAAAATATAAGTTAAGCTCAGATTCTAGCAGTAAAATGGGTGAGATCTTAAGACCACTCTTTATTGGAGTTATTGCCCTTTAATGATGATTTTTACCATTTTTTTGCGTTTTTGTCTAATATCTTTAAAACTGAAATAGATAGATAGAAACTTTAAAGAGAACAAATGATCAGCTAGAAAAAAATCTATATATAATCAACATGGCCAAGTTCACCGGTCAACTCCTTATTGGAGTTATTGCTCTTTAATAACAATTTTTACCAATTTTTAATATTTTTGCCTATTTTCTTAAAAATATACTGATAGATATACACTTTAGAAAAAAAAGCAAAACAGATCAGCAAAACAAGATCTACAAATTAATCACATGGCCATAATCGGCAGACGACTCCTTATTTGAGTTATTGCCCTGTAATGACAATTTTTACCATTTTAAATGCCAGGCATTTTTTTGCATTTTTATCTAATATCTTAAAAGCTGTAGGTAATAGATAGACAGAAATTAAAAAAGAAAAAATGACCAGCAAGACAAGTTCTTTTAATAAGTCAACATGACAGATATCTTTGATTGACTCCTTATTGGAATTAATTCTCTTTAATAACGATTTTTTACCAATTTTTAGTGTTTTTGCCTATTATCTTGAAAGTTAAAATAGATAGATAGCCACTTTAAAAAGCAAAAATGATCAGCAAGACAAGATGTACAACCCAAATAAATCAGCATGGCTGAAATCATCAGTAAATTCCTTTTTGGAGTTCTTGCTCTTTCATGCTGATTTTTTCCAATTTTTGCCTACATGTTATTAATATCTTGAAACCTATGAAAGATAGAAAGACACTTTGAATATCAATAATGATCAGCAAGACAGATATACAAATTTTGCCAAAATCAGTAGATTAGATTCGTATAGGAGTGATTGCCCTTAGATGATGATTTTTATACCGTTTTTTTGTTCTGGGTAAAAACTAAAGAAGATCGATAGAAACTGTAAACAGAAAAAATAATCAGCAAAAGAAGATCAACAATTATATAGAGATTTTTGTCATGAATTCTGTTCTAGTCCACAATGTTGGAGAGTGTCCATTGTTCAAGATGCACACAGACCTAGATGAGTGACACAGGCTCTTTAGAGCCTCTAGTTTAGGCATACAAAGCATTGTGATAGTAGTTTGGTTGTATTAATGACGTCACCTTCATTACATTGATATATCTAAGCAGCTAGACTGAATAGCATTGTGACAGTAGTTTGGTTGTATGAATGATGTCACCTTCATTACATTGATATATCTAAGCAGCTAGACTGAATAGCATTGTGATAGTAGTTTGGTTGTATGAATGACGTCACCTTCATTCCATTGATATATCGAAGCAGCTAGACATGAATAGCGTGACATTGCTGCATTGTTATGAGATGTCATTGCCTAATATATTTGATTATCGTCCTTCCCTTTGCCTATATCACCCTGCTAAGTCCCTCTGTTCACATATAATCAAGGCTTTGAGACGTGAGCAGACATTAATATCAGTGATGTGACAATGTCTGAAGAGAAATTATCAGCAACTTCCTTTCTAAAAGCGTTAAACTGTCTTAAGGGAGGGTAAAAGGCCAGTATTAGAATGATAAAAGATTACGGAGCTGTGCTCACTTGCCAAAGAGGTTCACATTGTGGCTAGCGGCTAATATTTTACGATATCAGAATGTAGAAAACCCAATAACCTATGCATATTATGTCCTGTCCAACCTAAATAATCATAAGGAAGTAGGATCAAAGTACACTGACAATACAAGTAACAACAAACTATCATCTTTTCACCAAAATATTAAATCATTAAAATCTGAGGTTTAAAAGTCTTAGACTAAACATTCATTTTATAATGCTATCATTCCTACCAGTTCAATCTATTTATTTCGTAGCATTGGTCAAATGCTTACACTGACTGTGTTTTAGCTCAAACCTTGAGATTAATTTACAAATTATTTAAAAGTCAAATATCAAAAAGATTTTCAAAAAGTTTATGAAAGCAGAATAAGAACTATAGAAAAGTCCCCACTTCTTACCTACTATTTTTAAAAGACTGCCATTTTAGTAATAGACATAAAGTCAGAAAATTCTTATCAATGACCAGAGTTTAAGCTAAGATTAAGAAAAAACATGTACCCAGTACTTTTAAATTATTTTTATATCATATATCACAGGTGAATAGAAAAGTAATGCATATTTTTAGGCATTACCTAAAGGTTTTTTGTATTTTAATAATAAATAAAAAAACTAATATTATATAACGTACATTTACATGTATATGATTGAAGCTGTGAAACTGTTTATTTTAAGTGTAGAATCTTTGTCACTTATACAATGATTTTTATGGGAAAATCCAAGATATATTTATATAGATTGTTTTAAAATATAAAATTTATTTTTACAAGGCTTTATAGAAATAGGTGTATTAAGTGCTGCTGTGCCAAGCATTTCTTACCTGTTTAGAGCTAGTATAGAGTAAATAAAATTAAATATTTCAAGAAAATATATGGAGGGTTGTTATCTTTATATTTCAACTCTTACAACTGTTTCAAAGGAAACATTTTTAGTAAAAGGCATCAATTTTGAATTTCAAACAGATAAGGTAAGAATTTCTCGTAAACCTGTATTATTTCTTGATGTCATAGATAAAACTCTAGGAAACACATTATCATCATTGTAAACTGTAATGCTTTATACGCTCAGTGACTGTACTTCAAAAATGAATATACGCCAACATGGTGCATGAAATTTGACTGTGCAAATAGCATAGTTGCAGTAATTATAAATATATATATAACATCCTCAACTAAAAGGATTAACTTTATGTACAATATATAGTCACTATAGTAAATGTATATTATACAGATGGTAGGTACATATATTTGCTGATAAAATTATAAGTACATTGTTTTGTGATATTGAGGAAGATTTCAATAAAAACAAAGCAATAATTCCTGGGTCTTTTATTAAGATTTTTAAGCTGATCAATATCATTGTTTTAAGCAGACATTTAATGATTAAATTGAAAATGTCATTGTTTTGATAATGCTTTTGCACTTTGACAGAATTCAAATAGTTTCAATAATCTGTTTATGAATGGCAAAATGACACTCAATAGAGCTTTATAACAATCCAATATTTAGTTGTACACAGTACTTATCTTTTGTTTTACTATGCACTGTTAAAATGGTCAAGGTCATATATTATTATTTATATGTATGTTTGTAAATATCAATTAGGATTTAGTGTTTATTCTGCCATATTATAGAGATGTGGCCAGGAGATAAATACTAGTAGTATTCATTGAATAAGAGGTTACATGTAATTTTACAAGAAAATTTATTCTTAAAGATTTGATCACAGGTTATCATTATCATATAAGTGGAAACTATTTTGACACAATACAGCTGTATAAAAACAGAAAAAGAATAAATTTTAATCAGGACAAATGTAAGAAAGAGAATTGAGAGAAGTATATAAATGTTTTAATTGTTTATTTGTACCTTGAATCAGATTACACCGAAGTTTCAACAATATAAATATGTGCACATATCTCTAATCAAGCATACATGTATACATGTATTGTACTTCAGGACGTCGGAAATTTATTAAATTTTCAGTTTGTTTGATCTTTCTTTTAAAGTTTAAACTAAATATTTGTGCATAGGTTAGTTTGGTGTATTACATTTACATGTATGATTGGGTGCATGAGGTATATTTGAATCATTGTGGTTTAAATAATTGTACATATTTTTGGTACTAAAACAGACATTATAAAACCTCACTCAGTAACAAAAGTGAAGAAGTCTGCATTTCAAGTTCACATTAAATGAGTAAATTTATAAAGAACACATTTGACTTTGTTTCTTTTTACCAAAACCTGTTCGATTGGAAATCTAAAGGAAATTGAGGTTTTATATGTTCAGATTGGTTTTGAAGTTTAATTATATATCAAGTTAACAAATAAGTGAGTCATAAGATTTTAACACGATTGGTATGACAATGATAAAAATACTACATGTAACAGGATAAAACTCAGACAAAGAGATCATGATTAAACTAAATAAATTTTTTAAACAATTAGAAAACAGTGTTTGCTTAAATACAGCTCAGATTGAACAGTGCAAATCATCTTTTACATACAGAATACCTTTTTACAGTACAGATAGTTGTATAAAAGTCAACAAATCATCTTTTACTTACAGTATACCTGTTTACAGTACAGACTATCTTTTACTTATAGTATACCTGTTTACAGTACAGTTCACCCTTTACTTACAGTATGATACCTGTTTACAGTACAGACTATCTTTTACTTACAGTAGACATGTTTACAGTACAGTTCACCCTTTACTTACAGTATGATACCTGTTTACAGTACGTACAGATCCTCTTTTACTTACAGTATACCTGTTTACAGTACAGTTCACCCTTTACTTACAGTATACCTGTTTACAGTACGTACAGATCCTCTTTTACTTACAGTATACCTGTTTACAGTACAGATCATCTTTTACTTACAGTATACCTGTTTACAGTACAGATAGTTGTATAAAAGTCAAACTAGGTGGAGATAACTCCAGTTAAAAGCTAAACAGACTTTTGGTGCTGTAACCTGGTTTCGTGTTAGATAATTTGATGTCTAAGAACACTCAAAATGGTGAAAACCTTTCAAGCATATTTGCCAAACAAATGTCACCGCACTTATAGCTGTGTTCACTGTCGAGCTCACCTAGCCAATCACGATGAGTTGATATCTAAGGTAAGAATAAACATGAAGAAGGTAAATCAATCTGGCTATTTATGACAAAGCTAGTTCTGAAAACATTTCTTTTCAACAATGCAACATTTTTATTTGAATTGAAATTGATTAATCGTATGATTTTTTAAAATTTTTATATACATATATTGTGTACCAAATAGTTGCTAATATAATTGGTACTAATGAAAGGCTTTTGATATTTGGTATGATGTTGTGTCGGCCTTCACACTTTGTAGATTTTTTTACAGTGTTCAATAAAAAGGGAACTGTAATGAGGGTGAGAAATATTATAATTTATATTGGAAAATTTGTTTATTGAGTCAATTTAAGACCACAAATATTAGAACTTGTTATTAGCTGTTTTGTGGGAAATGAAGAGGCAAAAATCCAATTTATTTTAGTTTTTGAATTTGTTTAGCATCTGGACTAAGGGAAGTCTTGACACAAAATCTGATGTGATTAGGCTAATGGTCTTTTGAAATATATATAACATTGGTAGTTATTATATTAAGACATTATTACTGAAATCAATAAAGATATTTCTGTCCTTTCTGAGCTAATCTTGTAATCATATTATGTGACCTTTTTCCATAGCTTGAAAGCAATATATATTTGTAGTTGCAATCATTATAACATTTAAAGGAATAAATGTACTTTGTGTGTCAGTCAGTTATATCACCTTCTTACTTTGTGTGTCAGTCAGTTATATCACCTTCTTACTTTGTGTGTCAGTCAGTTATATCACCTTCTTACTTTGTGTGTCAGTCAGTTATATCACCTTCTTACTTTGTGTGTCAGTCAGTTATATCAGCTTCTTACTTTGTGTGTCAGTCAGTTATATCACCTTCTTACTTTGTGTGTCAGTCAGTTATATCACCTTCTTACTTTGTGTGTCAGTCAGTTATATCAGCTTCTTACTTTGTGTGTCAGTCAGTTATATCAGCTTCTTACTTTGTGTGTCAGTCAGTTATATCAGCTTCTTACTTTGTGTGTCAGTCAGTTATATCAGCTTCTTACTTTGTGTGTCAGTCAGTTATATCAGCTTCTTACTTTGTGTGTCAGTCAGTTATATCAGCTTCTTACCTTAAACATTTATTGATTAATTGACTCTTTCTATTCTTGTTATTGAAATAATGAATCTTTAATATGCATACATGTCTTATTCTTCTTTCATTCTCTTACAAAACAATAATTTTTTTATTTAAAAACACTCTGTCACATGTTGATGTGAAACAAGAGCTATAAACATATACAATATTGACAGCCATAAGGAGATTGATTTCCCTGAAAATTCATGTCACATGATGCATTTGTAATTTAACAGATGAAAAGTGATTTTTATGCCACCCCTGTAGTGGAGGGGGCATTAAGGTATACCCTTGTCTGTCTGTACGTCCGTCCGTCCGTCTGTACTCCCCAAAATTGGTTTCCGTTCTCTAACTTTAGTTTGCCGCAACCAAATGTTATGAAACTTATACACAATGCTTAATACCACAAAATACAGATCAAGTTTGAATTTTTGTGGCGTCACTTTACTGTTCTAAAGTTATGCCCTTTACAAATGGAAAAATTGCTGAATTTTTCGTTTCCATTCTCTTACTTTAGTTTGCCTCAACCAAATGTTATGAAACTTATACACAATGCTTAATACCACAAAAAACAGATCAAGTTTGAATTTTTGTGGCGACACTTTACTGTTCTAGAGTTATGCCCCATTACAAATGGAAAAATTGCTGCATTTTTTGCTTCTGTTCTGTTACTTTAGTTTGCCTCAACCAAATGTTACGAAACTTATGCACAATGCTTATTACCAGAAAACACACAGTGGCGTAGCTAGGCAGAAGCCATGGCTTCAACATCTTTTTTGTCAAAAAAAAAAAATCATAAAAAAAAAAAAAAATAAAAAATAAAAATGAGCTAGAAGTATGAGAGAAAGGGAGGAGACTCGGAGTGTGAGAAAGTGAAGGGGGAAATAAATGGGCACTGTGCAGTTAAATAAACAAAAATTTGTAGAAGTCAACGAGTCGATATCACTTCTCAGACTCCCGGCGTTTGTTCCCATCACAAGCGCTTTATTTCCCCTTTATTTATAGCAGACGAATATTGTGTCTGCAGGGTGTTCTGCTATTCACAATGCAACGCAGAATTGACAATGCCTGTGACCAATTCCACCGCTGAGTCAAGGCAGTTTCAGTGTCATGTGCCGGGTTAAAACATATCTGCGTTATACGATGACAACCGAACGACTTTCTAGGCTATAGATATATCCTTCACGCGTACAAGGAGACGTCGATTGATAAAGTAAATGACAGTAGGCTTGCTTTTTTGTTGGTGAAAGAGATTGACTCTGACTCTTTTAATAATTCATATCCACACAAACAATTCAAACGAGAAAACTAACGGCCTGATTTATGTACAAAATAATGAAAGAAAAACAAATATGATACAGCAACAAACGACAACCATTACACTGAATTACATGCTTCTGACTTGGGATAGGCACATACTGAATGTGGCAGGGCTTAACAAATTTGAAGGCACCATCCTGCCCTTACCTGGATACCCACTATATTAACCTGAATATATTGTTTACATCTCATCTCCAAACAATTTTTAATGGTGTGGTTTTTGTCGAGCCTGCGACTTTTGTCAAAAACACGGGACATAGCGATCTTTACGTTTCGACGTCATAGGTGGCTGCGGCGTCCAGAAATATTCACTGTGAAGTTAAAGTTTTTGAAATTTTAATAACTTTCTTGAACAACCCTGGATTTCTACCAAACTTGGACAGAAGCTTGTTTATGATCATAGATAGTATCCAGAAGTAAATTTTCTAAAAAAAAATCCTCATTTTTCGTATTTTACTTATAAATGGACTTAATATTTCTGCCAGTTAACATTACATTCACTCTGTGGTTAAAGTTTTTAAAATTTCAATAACTTTCTTAAACTATCCTTGATTTCTACCAAACTTGGACTGAAGCTTGATTATGATCAAAAGCTAGTATCTAAAAGGAAATTTAAAAAAAATTGGTGTTAGTAAATATAACTTTTTTATCCCTCTGGAATCTTCTGGTTTTTACAGTTTCTTTGAGGAACAATATATATTTTTTCACAAAAATCTGACTTGTATCAAACAAAAATGTTTTTGACTACACCTTAACATTCAAAATATTCAGTTAATATTTGTGGGTCTAAAACCCTAAAATCCAGGAGCTTCCGGGGGCTTCGCCCCCTGCCCCCTATTTATTTTCATTTTCATCACTGATGTGTGTTAAACTTAATTAGCCCTTAATTTTTCTTTCTTTAACAAAAAGTCTGATTAAACAAATATAAAAAAAAAACAAATATCACCACAATGAACACAAAATTGTATATCTTGGATTCTGATTGCGAGACCACCAAAAACTGAGCTTGTTTTGGATCTAAAATGAGAAACATTAAACTGTTCAAATGTCTTGAAAAGTTTACTCAATACAGTCATGACAGTTACTCCTTTGTTTTGGTATAAAAAAAAATTCTAACAGGAAGATCAATTTTCTTCTAATCATATTGTTATTCATGTCATGTAGAAATGTTTTGTTTTCTTGAAAAGAACTCCACTCAAAAGATATATAACACCTTAGATAAATTCATGATATAAAATATTCCGATTGGGTTCATTTTTGGGCTGGATGACTCCTCTTTGCTAATATTAATCAGGGGTGTTTGTGGTGTGTGACATTACTGGCTGAATCAGATTCTTTCAAATTTATGTTAAAGTTTATATGGAATCCAACTCCACAATAAATGTATCTTTGAAGTGATTGAATGTAAGTCATATATATATATATTCGTGGATTTTTTACCAAAAGAGGTTATAAAAAATGGGACATAGATAAGGGGTTTGCGCGTGCCAACAATAACAGCCGCAATGACCTGTTACAGTACAAACAGAAAAGAGTCGCAGTAATTTACTAGTTTTAATTACAGGGTTCTACTAATTTGGGATGTAAAAGTACGCAGTCACGTTCAATTATTTTTCTTATCATTATCAAATTGCTATTTATTTGGGGTGTTTTAATTACTCTGCCGATGTCAAATTTGAAATATTATACAAGCTTAGATCGGTTAGTGCTGTTTATTGGGAATGTATTTCCACAAAGTTGTTGTAACATCTTAACTGTCGTCACCTTTGGAATTTTAAAGTTGTGCAAGCTCATATCGCAAATTATTACTATTTTTATTTTTGGTATGTCGTTGCGCCGGGTTTGGAAATTTTAGAATTGTACTAGCTTCTCTATGATGTTCTGGTAAAACTTTTTTTTGTATAGAATTCAAGATTGCTATAGTTTTATAATCAGAATAGGTTGATAAGATTCATTTTACATCGTGATCATACTGATGAAGGATATCTGTTATCCGAAATATTTATAGTTACATTTATTCATTTTATTGTTATTTTTATACGACCGCAAAAAAATTTTTGTGGTCGTATATTGGTATGAGGTTATCGTCGTCGTCCGAAGACACATTAGTTTTCGCACTCTAACTTTAGTTTAAGTGAATGGATCTCAATGAAATTTTACCATAAGGTTCAATACCACAAAAGGAAGGTGGGGATTAATTTTGGGGGTTATGGTACTAACAGTTATGGAATTAGGGGCCAAAAAGGGGCCAAATTTAAGCATTTTTGTAACTTCCAGACATAACTTGTGTGTAAGTGTATGGATCTCTCTGACATTGTACCACAAGGTTCCATATCACAAAGGGAATGCTGGGATTGATTTTGGGGGTAATTGCCTCCAAATTTTAGGAATTAGGGGCCAAAAAGGGGCAAAAATCAAGCATTTTTCTAGTTTCATGACAATAACTTGTTTGTAAGTGTATGGATCTTTATGAAATTGTACAACAAGGTTCCATATCTCAAAGGGAAAGCTGGAATTGAGTTTGGGGGTAATTGCCCAAAAATTTTAGGAATAAGGGGCCAAAAAGGGGCAAAAAATAAGCATTTTTCTAGTTTCCAGACAATAACTTGTGTTCAAGTGTATGGAAAAAAAACAAATATCACCACAATGAACACAAAATTGTATATCTTGGATTCTGATTGCGAGACCACCAAAAACTGAGCTTGTTTTGGATCTAAAATGAGAAACATTAAACTGTTCAAATGTCTTGAAAAGTTTACTCAATACAGTCATGACAGTTACTCCTTTGTTTTGGTATAAAAAAAAATTCTAACAGGAAGATCAATTTTCTTCTAATCATATTGTTATTCATGTCATGTAGAAATGTTTTGTTTTCTTGAAAAGAACTCCACTCAAAAGATATATAACACCTTAGATAAATTCATGATATAAAATATTCCGATTGGGTTCATTTTTGGGCTGGATGACTCCTCTTTGCTAATATTAATCAGGGGTGTTTGTGGTGTGTGACATTACTGGCTGAATCAGATTCTTTCAAATTTATGTTAAAGTTTATATGGAATCCAACTCCACAATAAATGTATCTTTGAAGTGATTGAATGTAAGTCATATATATATATATTCGTGGATTTTTTACCAAAAGAGGTTATAAAAAATGGGACATAGATAAGGGGTTTGCGCGTGCCAACAATAACAGCCGCAATGACCTGTTACAGTACAAACAGAAAAGAGTCGCAGTAATTTACTAGTTTTAATTACAGGGTTCTACTAATTTGGGATGTAAAAGTATGCAGTCACGTTCAATTATTTTTCTTATCATTATCAAATTGCTATTTATTTGGGGTGTTTTAATTACTCTGCCGATGTCAAATTTGAAATATTATACAAGCTTAGATCGGTTAGTGCTGTTTATTGGGAATGTATTTCCACAAAGTTGTTGTAACATCTTAACTGTCGTCACCTTTGGAATTTTAAAGTTGTGCAAGCTCATATCGCAAATTATTACTATTTTTATTTTTGGTATGTCGTTGCGCCGGGTTTGGAAATTTTAGAATTGTACTAGCTTCTCTATGATGTTCTGGTAAAACTTTTTTTTGTATAGAATTCAAGATTGCTATAGTTTTATAATCAGAATAGGTTGATAAGATTCATTTTACATCGTGATCATACTGATGAAGGATATCTGTTATCCGAAATATTTATAGTTACATTTATTCATTTTATTGTTATTTTTATACGACCGCAAAAAAATTTTTGTGGTCGTATATTGGTATGAGGTTATCGTCGTCGTCCGAAGACACATTAGTTTTCGCACTCTAACTTTAGTTTAAGTGAATGGATCTCAATGAAATTTTACCATAAGGTTCAATACCACAAAAGGAAGGTGGGGATTAATTTTGGGGGTTATGGTACTAACAGTTATGGAATTAGGGGCCAAAAAGGGGCCAAATTTAAGCATTTTTGTAACTTCCAGACATAACTTGTGTGTAAGTGTATGGATCTCTCTGACATTGTACCACAAGGTTCCATATCACAAAGGGAATGCTGGGATTGATTTTGGGGGTAATTGCCTCCAAATTTTAGGAATTAGGGGCCAAAAAGGGGCAAAAATCAAGCATTTTTCTAGTTTCATGACAATAACTTGTTTGTAAGTGTATGGATCTTTATGAAATTGTACAACAAGGTTCCATATCTCAAAGGGAAAGCTGGAATTGAGTTTGGGGGTAATTGCCCAAAAATTTTAGGAATAAGGGGCCAAAAAGGGGCAAAAAATAAGCATTTTTCTAGTTTCCAGACAATAACTTGTGTTCAAGTGTATGGATCTCTCTGAAATTGTACTGCAAGGTACCATACCACAAAGGGAAGGCTGGGATTGATTTTGGGGGTAATTCCCTCAAAATGTTAGTAATTAGGGGCCATAAAAGGGCAAAAAAACAAGCATTTTTCTAGTTTCAGGACAATAACTTGTGTGTAAGTGTATGGATCTTTATGAAATTGTATTGCAAGGTTCCATATCACAAAGGGAAAGCTGGGTTTGAGTTTGGGGGTAATTGCCCTAAACGTTTAGGAATTTGGGGCCAAAAAGGGGCCAAAAAACAAGCATTTTTCTAGTTTCCAGACAATAACTTGTGTTCAAGTGTATGGATCTCTCTGAAATTGTACTGCAAGGTACCATACCACAAAGGGAAGGCTGGGATTGAGTTTGGGGTGATGAATTATAAGGGGGTTTGAAAAATTTGGAGGGGGGGGATTTTTTTTTCCTTTTTTTCTTTAAAATTTTCCATTTTAAATTGGTTATTTCTGATTTATATATAAAAGCAAATAATAATGATATGGTTTGAATAGGTAAATTAAAAATTTTTAAGTTCTTAGACCACTTTCATTCTGTGTCAGAAACCTATGCTGTGTCAAATATTTAATTACAATCCAAATTCAGTGCTGTATCAAGCTTGAATGTTGTGTCCATACTTGCCCCAACTGTTCAGGGTTCGACCTCTGCGGTCGTATCAAGCTGCGCCACAGCAGAGCATTTTATTTGGTGATGTTGTACCCTTTTAGACTGGTTATATATTATATTTTGTAGTGTACTGTATCATAATTATATGATCCATCGCCCCGTAAGATTTATCGTTGGCTATTATTCAGTCATTTAATATTTTTATGTATATATAGGAATATGAAATTTAAGCTAAAGGACATTAACTTGATCAGGTCAGGAAAATGAAACTTACAGATATTACACAAAGTATTAAATTATTGAATAGTTTTGTCTTTGTTAGGTTGTCTTGTGAAGTCTTCCTGGAGTTCAATGTTTTGAGTTAGCAACAGTGGTGTAATTGATAAAGATGATAACAGACTTGGACTGGTGTCGAATGGACACTTTTTATAGTCCTTTTCATAAAATTTTTAATTTTTTGATAGTTTTTTATGCCTCTACGGTAGGTAATTAGGGCATTAGTTGTTACCCTTAGCTGTTCGTCTTTCCGTGTATGGAATGGTTTTAAGGTGTACATGTCCTTGTGGTAGGTTTCATCTGACCTTGACCTTTTTGTCATTGTTTATTGGACAATATAATATTATTAAGTTTTTTGTAATTTGGTCTATTTCTCAAATGCTACAAGCAATAGTTGAAGATCCACTATATTTGATGTATGGAATGATTGAAAGGTGTTCATGTCTGTCTGGCAGGTTCCATCTGACTGGGACCTGATTTTTAGCTCACCTGGCCCGAAGGCGTGGCGTCGTCGTCGTCCGTCGTCGTTAGCTTTTTACAAAAATCTTCTCCTCTGAAACCACTGGGCCAAATTTAACCAAACTTGGCCACAATCATCATTAGGGTATCTAGTTTAAAAAATGTGTCTGATGACCCCGCCAACCAACCAAGATGGCCACCATGGCTAAAAATAGAACATAGGGGTAAAATGTAGATTTTGGCTTATATCTCTGAAACCAAAGCATTTAGATTAAATCTGACATAGGGTAAAACTGATAATCAGGTCAAGATCTATCTGCCCTGAAATTTTCAGACAAATCTGACAACCTGTTGTTGGGTTGCTGCCCATGAATTGGTAATTTTAAGGAAATTTTGCAGTTTTTGGTTATTATCTTGAATATTATTATAGATAGAGATAAACTGTAAACAGCAATAATGTTCAGCAAAGTAAGATCTACAAATAAGTTGTCATGACCAAAATTGTCAGTCGACCCCTTTAGGAGTTATTGCCCTTAATAGTCAATTTTTAACAATTTTTTGTAAATTTTTGTAATCTTTTACAAAAATCTTCTTCTCTTAAAATTTGTCCGATGACCCCGACTTCCAACCATCATGGCCGACTTGGTTAAAAATAGAACATAGGAGTAAAATGCAGTTTTTGGTTTATATCTCTGAAACTAAAGCATTTAGAGCAAATCTGACAGGTGGCAAAAATGTTCATCAGATTTAGATTTATCTGCCCTGAAATTTTCAGACGAATCCGACAACCCGTTGTTGGGTTGCTGCCCCTGCGTTAGTAATTTTACAAAAATTTTGCAGTTTTTTGTTATTATCTTAGATATCATTATAATATCTAATATCTAATACTATTAATTATGATTTTAACCTTATTTTACATGATTTCCAAAGCATCAGTAAATACAGGTGAGCGACACAGGCTCTTGGGAGCCTCTAGTTATTGTTCATTGGTCATTGTTACATTTTATTTTTGTGTAAATTTTCATAATAAGGTCTGTTCTTCAGATACTATAGCAATAGGTAAATCTATTTGATGTATGGTATGATTTTAAGGTGTACATTTGTGTCTGACAGAGTTGATCTGACCTTGACCTCATTTACATGAATCATTGATAATGTAAAAATTATGTGAAACTTGAAGTAAAACCTTCATATTAAAGACTTTCAACATAAATTAAATCACGATAAATAAAGCAGAGGAGACATTTCAGTGTGTGCACTCCCTAAAAACTAATGGCAACAAAATTCTTTTTGTTAGGAAATTTGTTTGAATTGTTACAAGAAAGAACACAACTTCTAAGTGTATATATATGGGGTTAACAAACACACAAAAAAATTCTTATTTAATAAAAATAACAGGTCATTGTTTTCCAGAAATACTTCCTGTTCTTATTTTATCTTTATCTTTTTTCAATTTCAGTCATTTCAAGGGAGTCAAGGGAGAGCTTACCTGTTTAATTCTGTGTAAGTATAGACAATAACAGTTTGTTTCTCAGAAAAAATAAAATAGTCAGCTGGTTAAACAAAAAAGGATTCAGAAATTGTTCCTATTATATATGCATTGCAGAAGGACATACAGAAATAAATATGATTTAAACCCCACAGAATCACCTGGAGGCAATATTTCTCTACTTTCATTAGTTAAATTTAATTTTCATTTACAGATCTTTATGAATTTGGTTAGAGAAAACCTTGAAGCTAAAAATATTGAATTATACAATGACATTATTTGGGAAAACAAAATACAATAAAGTTGTTGAACCTCTTATTTACTATAATTAAGACAAAATATTGATGTCTAGTATCTCAAAGAAATGAACCATCTTTTTTTTAATTTTTTTCACTTCCAAGGGAACATAATAGTTGTTGACTTCATTTGTTGAGTATTGGTTTCTAAACTTTTAGTTGCAAACAGTTCATATAAAGGATGTTTGACTTATTTCTACCTTTGAAACATTCATTTTGTTTTTCCCTATCCTGAAGCTTGTTTCTGATGTGTGCATTCTTTTCCACTGAAATCAAGCCAAGCAGTTCTCCAGACATTTTTTGTGACTATGTTTTACCAATAAGGATTGAGGCATTCATGTCTTACAGACACATTTAATTTGGTATTTACTTGGGATCCACACATCCATTTCATTCAAAACCGAAATCTTTGTTCCATAGAATCTATACATGCATAAACCTGCTAAGTCAAGGTCGTTGACTCACACTGATGAGTAATAAAATTTAATGTTTTTCAGACAAGGATAATGTCCTTTATGGCATTGCAGCATTGATTTGTTTTTAAGTGTTAAATATTCTCCAATTTACTGACAGTCAAAACATGTCAATTATGGTTTAGGTATTCCTTAAGGAAATTAGCACTCAGAGTCAATTTTATGGTCAACAAAATGATTTATTATTAATACCATACTAAGGTCAGATTTCCAATGAATATATGCAGTTAAATTAGAATAAACTGAATTGAATAGTTTGATAATTTAGAAAATCTAGCTGAAAGCTGGATCTATATTTTACGGGATGTATTATGGTATACCGTTGTCCGTCCGTCAGTTGTCAACACGTCGAAAAATAACTTTAAAAACGCTTTCACCATTTTCATGAAAATTTGATTAATTGTTAATATCTATTGACGAAAGCTCCCTTTTGATTTTTATGAATTTCAGATTTTACGCTTCTGAGGTATGGGATTTTATTAAATAAAAAATGGGTGTTTATTTCCATTATAATTCTGACTATAACTCAAAAATGCTTTTGAACAATTTAATGAAACTTTGGTGAATAATAGTTTATATATTTTGACATAAGTTTCCTTTCAATTTTTATAAAATTCCTAATTTTACGTATTGGAGTATTGGGATTTTTTTCATAAAAAAGGGGTGAGTTTCCAGTTTTTGGACAACAGCTCATAAATGCTTTGAGCATTTTTTTTGAAACTCCGGTGACTTATTCATATCTATTGAAATAAGCTCCCTTTAGTTTTTAATAAATTTCTGATTTGACATTGTGGGCCCGGGTTATGGAACTTTATTCATTGAGAAATTGTTGAAAACTATCCATTTTTCACACTTTGAACAGATAGAGAACTCGTTCAAATCAAAGCCACAAAATTAGTTAAACTTGAGATAGCCTTAAAAGTGCCAAATTGTTCATGTTTTGTGTCAATAAGTACCACTGTGTGTAAATGTCTTTTTTTTTGGGGGGGGGGGGGGGGGGGGTGTGGGGAGAGTTTCTAATTGAGCAGTGCTCACAGTTTTTCTAGTTGATCATATATATTGATTGAAAGCATAATTAAAAGGCGATGGGCGTATCATGCGCTCATGGCACAATCTTTATTTATAATGTTTTACCATATTATTGTTTGAATAAAAGATATTGTTTGTCTATATGAGTATTAGAGTATAGAAAAATAGAGTCGTCACTATCGGTTTTCATTATTGTCTGAAGTTTTTAGTCTTTCCAAATGTACTTTAGTTGTTAGTTATTATCTTGTATGGTTATGTTTCATCCTATTATAACCAAATATGCACACAAAGGCCATCACCATGTTTCTCATTTAATTCCATCTTCTTACATTTTTATGCAGAAGTTTCTACAAAAAAGACAGATCAATGTCTAAAGATTAGAAATATACAGTCATGACAGTAGTTTATTACAATTTGGAATTAAAAAAAAAAGCATTTGAGTTAGGGTAAAACCTTCAGCAACATTTTTGGCCTTAAATTAATAAAAATTCTCAGAAACTCGTTGACCCTTTTTGGCAATAATTATATTTCATGTATGTATTCTTATAAGTTCCTAAGTTGAATAGTCCTTTTTAGTTGTATTTTAAATTGTTGTATGGATGTATCTTTCTGTATAGACACAGTTTGAATGAGTTCCATAAAATCTATAGTTCAGGTTGACCAAGTCTTATGAAATTCTTTCACTTGTTTTGGGGTTTTAATATTTAAGATTTTTCATGGTTTTGGATATTGAGTGTTAGAAATGGGTAGAGGGAACCTCAAACAGTGTTTTACTAGTTATGGTTCACAGTATTTGTAAACTATTATTTTATTTGTGGGCTTAATGGACTTCATACTGATCTGGTTAGGCATAAAAGAACATGTTGAATAAATTTGAGAGTGTATTCAACTTTTATGTGTACTGTTCCAAAGATGTAAGATGCCCAAATGGGAGAGCTGTCTGGTCAGTCCAAAGAAATCAGTTACCTTGATACAATAACCAGCCAGTAGAACTTCTAGTTAAAGCTAATGTCACCTTGTTCATATAGTTATAAAGTTAAAGTTAAGTAATTGCCAAAAAATTACAATTCATTTAAAGAAAGCTTAGAAAAAGTGACAGGAAGAAGAATTGATTATGAATTGAGTATGATTTATTATAGGAACACTTACTACATGTCCAAGAAATAATATTTGTCATGACATAGATGAATCATTGTCGTGTTCTAATTCTAATTGGATGGTTTAAGACTTGTCTTTGTTAAATAATATCGATTTTGTTTTAGTAGAGACTTAACAGCATCAGCTTTCTTCAGCTTATTTGACCTTATTCTGGAAATGTTTCATCACAGCAGATATTGAATATAATGCCTTACTTATATAAGGGTAGTCACTACTATTGACATCCCTTTGTGAATTGACTTTATTATATACAAAATGAACAGGTTGACACAAATTGGTGACCTATTTCTTTCGTCAAACTATTTCATTAAATCAGATTGATTTGTTTCATTTTAATCTGTTATTAATTGCAGTGTAATTATAAGTAAGTAGGTTTGTTGGACTTTCCTGTTGTATTAAGTGAAAGTAGGTTACATGATTGATCATGTTGATCACACCAATAATAGATCAGACTGTATTGATCAAGTAGTCAGTGAAGCTTATATGGTTTAAATACCTTTAAGAACATGAAAAGTTAAGACACAAATTTAAAATCCTTTGTCTAAATTGATGAATTCTGGGAATTCTGTGTACATGTATACTAGTTTAAGTCATACAGTACCAGTATATCTGAAGAAAAAGTTGTTAAATGTAGATTCCATCATAACTTATTGAATGGATATATAAGTATCTTAGAGTGAATAGTATTATGGTCCACAAGGTAAAATGAAAAATAAACGAATTTATTTCTCACATACATATAAAAAATTAAATTAAAAATAAACCCTCAAGAAACCTGGGTGACACTTGTATAAATATTTTGCTTTCCTTTTTGTAGCCAGATCTAGGTAGAAGATTTTTTCTAAGCGATTGGATTGCCATTTAGTATTGACCCATATCATTAAAGAAAAATCAAAATTGGGCATTATGTTTGCCTATTTTTTTTAGGATAGTTTTGTTTTGGGATGCTGCTCTGTTGCTACACACCTGCTGAGGCAATTAAGGAGATAAGTGTATTGTAATTTTAGCTTTGCCTTTGTAAAACGTAGATTTAACTGCATGTGGCAATTTGAGTTTACCAAGTGTCTCTGTGTAAACAGATATTTGTGACAGTAAAATCATTTTTTACGAAGGCCAAGCTTAAAATACAGTACAGTTATCTCCATTCTTTGCTGCATATTAAAATAAATTCCATTTTAGTAAATATTTTGGCTAAAATAAAACACTAGATGTATTTTCGTACACTTCTGAATGGTTTAAATATTGACCAAAAAAAAAGATTTGGAGGCACAAAATGTGACTTTTGTTTATTTTTTGAGAAATTACATACCTTTAAAATATGGAATTTAAAATGGTGGCTTACTTTAGTTTCGGACTGGTAGATCGTGGAATCTACGTAACCTTTCAAAATATTTGCCAACGTCCAATGAAAATTATCGTTCTAAATGAATTGCATTAGAATGGTTGATATAGACGTAGAATGTTATAATTTACATCATTGTTATGCAAATTAATAATATGGTAAAATGCCATTACAGAGCTTCATGAAAGACTTTGTATTAAGGTTGGTTCCTTTCTGAACAATATATCAACAAAATACATGTCTGTCATTAAATTAGGTTATAAACTATACCTGTAGTCAATAAGGACTGGATTTATAGGTCAGTTGGTACATAATAATATTATTGTTGACCAATATCTTTGTTATTGTTTGTTGTGAGATTTGTACTATGTAATGAGCTGTCTGAGATCAAAGTCCAAAGTTAGACATATTGTCACAGTTGTTATTTTCAGTATTTTATTAAAGTAGCTATGACAGACAAGAAGTGCCTGTATATACACCAATTGACAGGATTAGATTTTACAAAGATCACCATACTTATAGGTTTACCCTGTTGTGAATATTATTCCCTTGAATAAAGTATTACAATGCTAAATGCTTATAGCTTGCAGTATTGAGACTAAAATGTTAAAATAGAAATATATCTTGATTAAAATCTTGTTAATATGTTAGAAGACACTGTTTCTGAAGATTAATTTGACAATAATACTAAATTCATGATGTTTATTACTTTAAAGTTATTTATTTGCCCTGTGAGGGTTTAAATTCGCAATTTCAAACAACAAACCTGGTTTAAGATGTTTATTAGTCCCCTACTGACAAAGTCGAAGGGGACTTTCAGTTTGCACTCTGTCCGTCTGTCCATCTGTCAGTCCGGCAACTCAGTTTTCCACACTTATTTTCTTCGTTCTTGAAGATATTGATATAATATTTGGTATATAGTTTTATCATGACAAGTTATAGATCAAGTTCGAATTTTGTTCCGGTCTGATGATTTAGTCTAGAGTTATAGTCCATAAAAAAACTCCATAACTAATGTTAAGAGTACTATATTAAACCATATGTCTGTACAAAGGGAGATAACTCATTTTTTAAAAGACATTCTTTGGTAAATTGTTTGAGGAATTTTGTGGCAGGTTTTTTTGTATAAACTAATTTTCTGAATGCTACATGTATATATATATATATATTTTTTTTTTATTAAGTGAAATCCTTTAATTAGATAATAATCTATTTTTATTAAGGTATATATTTCATTACATTACATTGTGTAGATAAAAGTTGTTGACATTTTATAGATAAGTTACAAATCTATATTTGTTTGTGACAAATGAAAGAAAAAATATTTGGAACTATTAATTATATTTGATTGTAATTTGAAAATAGATTTACATTGTATTACATCATATCTAATTTTAGAGAACTATTAATCATGTCTAATGTTAGAGTGTTATAGGTTTTCCACACTTTTTTTCATCATGCTTGAAGATATTGATTGACAATTGGTATATAGTTTTATCATGACAAGTTACAGATCAAGTTCAAATTTTTGTTTTGGTCTGATAATTTTGTGCAGAGTTATGGTCCTTGGACTTGAAAAAATTCACTAATATATTCAGTTTTCCACACTGTTTTTAGTCATGCTTGAAGATATTGACTTGATATTTTCTTTTTGTTTACACCATGACAAGTTATAGAACTTTTGAACTAGCATTTTGTTCCAGTATAATGAATTTTTACCTGGTAGGGGACTATTTATTGCCATGCAATACTCCCAGAATGCTTGTTTTTTCACATTTTTTTGCCCAAAATTATTATCTTCCATCAAGGTCAAATTAGGGGATAGGAAATTTTTATGTTTTAAAGTTTTAATCCAGAAATTAGTAAAAATTATAAAGCCCTTGCTAAATTTCCACTTTTCAGGTACAATCGGGTCTTTATCGCTATCCCATTATCTGTAATGAACAGATACCACAATAATAGATAAAGTTATATATAAAGTCTTATAACAGCTGTTGTATTTTTCAGTGTAAATGTGGGCTGTGGTCCTGCAGAAGAAAGAGTATTACTAACAGGCTTACATGCTGTAGCAGATATATTCTGTGAATGCTGTAAAACTACACTCGGCTGGAAATATGTAAGTCTGCAATCATGAGGTGATCAGGCACAGATTCAGGCATTGACTCATTGTTATATTGAGAATTGAGAATTGAAAGCCCTCTAAATGATGGTCACAATGTCAATACAGGTCTACTAAAGTGATATGTTAGTCCCTAAGATAATGCACAGTCCCTGAACCCTGATGGTATCACAAACCCTGTAGTATCACATGTTATTCCCTTTAGCTGTGATAAGCCTGGTCTTGTTTTATGGTGGTCCCACACTGACATTTAAGTCTAATAGGGTTTCACAAACCCTGTAGTATCACATGTTATTCCCTGTAGCTGTGATAAGCCTGGTCTTGTTTTATGGTGGTCCCACACTGACATTTAAGTCTAATAGGGTTTCACAAACCCTGTAGTATCACATGTTATTCCCTGTAGCTGTGATAAGCCTGGTTTTGTTTTATGGTGGCCCCACACTGACATTTAAGTCTAATAGGGTTTCACAAACCCTGTAGTATCACATGTTATACCCTGTAGCTGTGATAAGCCTGGTCTTGTTTTATGGTGGTCCAACACTGACATTTAAGTCTAACAGAGTTTCACAAACCCTGTAGTATCACATGCTATTCCCTGTAGCTGTGATAAGCCTGGTCTTGTTTTATGGTGGTCCCACACTGACATTTAAGTCTAATAGGGTTTCACAAACCCTGTAGTATCACATGTTATACCCTGTAGCTGTGATAAGCCTGGTCTTGTTTCATGGTGGTCCAACACTGACATTTAAGTCTAACAGAGTTTCACAAACCCTGTAGTATCACATGCTATTCCCTGTAGCTGTGATAAGCCTGGTCTTGTTTTATGGTGGTCCAACACTGACATTTAAGTCTAATAGAGTTTCACAAACCCTGTAGTATCACATGCTATTCCCTGTAGCTGTGATAAGCCTGGTCTTGTTTTATGGTGGTCCCACACTGATATTTAAGTCTAATAGGGTTTCATAAACCCTGTAGTGTAATATATTTGACCTTTATTATGTATTTTAAGACCTGTAGATATGTTACTGCTAGTCCTTGATTGTATCATAAGCCATTTTATATCCCTTGTGTTTGTATTGCAAGCCATGTACTAAGGAATATGAATCCAAAAGACCATAAATTGCAGTTCTATGTTTTTTACTTTTAATAATTTTCAGCTGGTCATCTTATAAATCAACAAGTAAAGTTTTTGAAGATTGTTTTTCCAAAAGAAATGAAAACAATAGACTACCAGTATGTTGAGGCCTGATCTATGTCTGATTATTATTGTTATTAAGCTTATCTGTTTGAAATGAATTGTTTGTTTATTATTAAGTATTTGTTTGATTTAAGTATTTAAGATGACTATTTTGTTAAGAGTTCAAGGTAGAAAGATGTCTGTTTACCTGTTAAAAGTCTACCTGTAGTGTCAAAACAAATATTTACATACACTTTGCATGTCAATTTTACATATGTTGAAATCTGTTCCTAAAAATAAACCACTTAATCATCATTTGTATTTTAAAATTTTGTAGAAACACGATGTGAAAGTTTTCACAGGATATCCTGAACTAAGAGGTTTATAGTCTGAATAAAGACTTTTACTGTCTTAACTTAAGTCCTTGGAGAATTTAAGAATATTTCAGACTATTTATCAGACAATAGTTTAGTGACAGAGAAAACAGATTTTTCTGTCAATGATAGAAAGGAAAAGTTTAAGGGAAAAAGATTACCCAGGAAAGTTTTATGGATTTAAGGTAACCTCTCAGTTCATCTGTTATAAGTGTTGGAGTATAGTCATTTGGTCTTCAGTATATTACACTTTAAGATGGAAAGATACTCTCTGTCTCAAACTGCTTCAATCTTTATATTCTATAGTATTCTTAGTTCTTAAAAATGACCTGAATTCTTCAGCAGGTTGTAAAAAAGCACTCTTATGATATCCTTGTTTCATATGTTGGCAGTAAATGAATTGAGTATAAGTTGATATCTCCAAAAGGAATAATTCATGGCATATCGGTAAAGATCTTCATAAGGCACAAAGATAATACTTTCCCTCTAGTAATTAAATCAGTGGATCTTCTTTAAGACAATACCTGATGTTAAGTTCTAGTTTACTTGCAATCTTTTGATAAATTAAGTCCAGTTAAATTGCTTTTCCAGTATGATTGTATTGCATTTGACATATCCTTTTCTGATTTATTCCCCTACCAAAATACAAAAATGATTAATCGTTATGCATGCCAACCTAAAAAAAGAATCTTTATTAAACTTATTTTTTCTTATTTGTAGGAACATGCCTTTGAATCTAGTCAAAAATACAAGGAAGGAAAATTCATTATAGAACTAGCCCACATGATCAAAGACAATGGATGGGACTGACGACAGATAAATGTTATATGACCAGATCATATCATTTTTTTTCAGAATCTTGTGCATTGCGACATATGGACGCTTAATGGTTCATTACTTTTGAATGTAGTGTTCATGGATAGAATAGTGCTAAGTTCAAACTGGACACTGTATGAAAGAATGTTCATTTTCCTCCGTTGTATCCGGTGCACAATCACCATCATCAAAACTGGATACATGTGATCATTTGGAGTGATTTAATTGGTTGATTATTTCAGTATATGTTGTAGAGTTTGATTCAACATGCTTTATTATTCAGAAAGTGTTTAGTATATACTTTTGTATGTATGAAATTCTTTGACCTACCATAAGTCAAGGTAGTCTGAAATTGATGTAAAGAGTTGCAGTCTAAGGTAGACTACTCAATTTGTAAACAGATAAAATATTTGAAATTAATTTTTCAAGTAGAAAGTGTTCATGAAGTTTAGATTTTAGATCAGGAAACTCTGATAACAATTTTCAACATCTTAGTCAGAGAATGAAAAAAAAAGACTTTATACTAAAATAAAGATTGAAACTATAAATCGTGAAGAAATTCCTATTAAGAAATAAGAATTATGTCAGATTGCATGTATATGAAAATAAGCATTAATTGGATCTCACACTCCTTTACTTTATCTCAGGAAATATTTAACTTCACTGCTTGTTATGGTGAGGGATGATAACATAATAACGAACAATATGTCATTTGGTTTCCAGCTTTTCATTAAGAAGGAATTATTGTATTAATTGTCATAACAGAATAAATAATTAAGAATCCGTCACAGCATTTATATAAAATTGGGTTCCCCATGTCTCCTCTCTTTCATGTTTTTTTTAACACTACATGTGTCTAGTGTTCAGAGTCCATATTATCTTGTAGGCTTGAAATTTGAGACTGTTCCATTATACTTATAAACTTTATAATGAAGCTCTTCAGGAAAACAGCAAACTAGTCTGTGTTCTGACTTAAATATCAAACACTGTAAACATTTATGTTTAATTTTTAAAAAAAAGTTCATACATCTTGTACAATAGAAAAATCTTGTACCAATAGAAAACATTGAGTAGTTCTAAGAGTATTATTTTAAGACTCTTTATTTTCCTCATTTAGTTTAACATGTTTAAAGAAAAGAAACTTAATGAAGAAATCCTTTTGACTGTTGTTATAAGTATAATGAAGGGAACAGCTATACAAAAATATAGTTCTGGTGGTTATTAACTTACATGTATAACATGTAACACTTTATTTCATGTAGCTAAAAGTTGTCAGAATTGTAAGCACTTGATATTGAAGTAAAATAAGATGTACATTTGGTTCCTATTACATGTATGCTCTTTACCCATATATTAGCCTTAATATTTCATTTAAGTTTTATGTGGTAGAACAAATTGTATGAAATGATGCAGAATAATAGAAAATTTCTGAAAAGGATAAAAATAAACATCAACAAGACGGACGGACGGACAAAGACCAATTTTTATCAACAAAATATGAAAATCTTATGCACATGTAAATGATTACATGGCATTTTCCTAGTATTTAGTTAATTTAACAGTCTTTTTCTGTCTGATTGCAAAATAAAAGTTTTTTTAGTTATTTAATTTTTTATTTCTTTTCACATGTTTCAAATACTAAATATTAAAAAGAAATATTTCTCTTCTGATTGTTTTGTTTTATTTATTTATGTCATAGCTACTTTGAATACCCTGTTTTGTTCATAGAATGTAATAAGAACCACATGCATACTTTATTTAAGCCTTATTATAAAAAAAATATTTTTTTGTAAAACTATTTGAATTATTTTATGTAAAGTTATTTGTATGTGAACAATTGAACAAGAAACTTATAATACTTGTATCTATTTGATGCAGTAGAAAATGATAGTAATAAAGGTGACCATTATATTGCCAATTACTAAACAGATTAAGCATCAGTAATAAACACTACTTGATAGACGGTCAATTTTCAAACATTTATTATAAAATTTTACAATATTATTTAAGTTACTAGGCATTTTATGACAAAATAACAATTTTTTTCTTTCATAATTTCCTCTTCATCTTTGAATATTGTCTTAGAGCTATCTCCAATCACATTATTTGTGTAAGAATTTTGGACATTTAATTATTTAAATTCATTTAAGGTAATATTGTAGCACAGACAAAAAATGATTATTTATATAATGCAATTTCCATTTTTTACAAAATTATCTGAAATGTTTGTCAGTTTGATTGTCGTAATACTTCAGGTTCTGCAAAATTCTCAAATTTTGTAAGTGTTAGTCCCAAAAATTAAAAAAAAAAAAAACACAAGAAAGTATGCAGTACTGGTATCAACCCAACAATTCATATACAAAAAAGGTAGACAACTCCTGTGGTGAAAAGAGGTAATACTTTACAAAAATTTAAAATGTAATAGTGTAAACAACAGAGATACCTGAATAACAATATATTTAACATTCTTATGGTTATAAAAGTAACTTTTGAATATTGAACCCATATACAACAACACCACAATCTTTATATCAGAAAATAAAGAATGCTTACAATCAAATTCATTTAAGATGAAAACTTAATTTTTGTATTCATAGAATATTAAAGGAAATTTTTTTATGATGATGTCATTTTGTAGATCTATAAAAAAAGTTTCAAGTAATATTTGCCACAAAACACATATGAAATGAAAATATATTTTTTTAATTGTTGTGATATGACAAAATTTTTATAAAATGACATTGTAAAAGTTATCAGTAAAGTCTTTCAATTTTTGAAGTCAAAGTTGACTTACCACATTGTTTTATATAACCACAGTAATGTTTGAATCTCAATACATTAACCATCACACATGTCATGTTTTTCTCTTCATATTTTGTTTGGGTTTTCATATTTTGCAGGATACATGAACTGAATAGAATTGCTGGCTCTGAATGTCATAATTTGTCATTTGAATGAGTAATTCTGTTATTTCATTTATTGTCAGATAATGAACATGAAGGTTTGCATCATAAACCTAAGAGATTAAAGAACTGTGGGAGTAAGATGGAAGTCAGGTGTAATCCAAGGATGAAATAAATTATGATAAAGATCTAAAAAGTGTTATAAGATGATGCATAAGTGAATTAACTCATTTTTCATTACACATGCATATATTGTACAAATCTCATATGAATATCATGTGACCTTCTAATTTAAGTGCTGTAATACTTGTCTTTGCTGTCTTTCATTAACATTATGTCTCATGTTGTGTGCTTTTTTTTTGTAGTGCTGAGTATACTGCTCCATTATGTTAATATTTTTGTTTGTATTAAGATATCTGTCTTATAAAGTGGCAAGCCAGATGTGCTTTTTTATGTACACAAGACTCATCAGTGGTGCTTGAATCAAAGCAGTCTGAAGGCCAAATCATTTACAATTTGAAGTAAAGAATCTGTGCCTTTTGGTAGAAAAACCTAAGTATTGCAAACAAATAGATATCAACATTACCACAATACATTTAGAAATATATATCATGAAAGTGTGATGTAAACATCTCTTTATTTTTATGGTTAATCTACTAGTGTACAAGTTGATTCAAGAGCCACGATTTTGATTTGAGCATGATGCCCTTTAATTTTGGTTGTTATTTCTATAATTGTGATAATCCCCTGTTTTTCTTTTGTCTGAGTACAAGACAACATTTATAGAGTTTTGTAAATATTGATATTAATGAGCTGGATAACTTAAGGCTAAAAAATTTACAGTATGAAGATTATTTTAATTGATAGATCTGTAAAGTTTCAATTTGTTGTGATCACCAGATATGTTGCAATTAACTGATAATACCTGATTATTTATCATTTATTTTTGAGTGCTTTCCTTGGTTTAAATTTAAGTGCTTGTTTTTTTTTTTATATTTATTAATTTGGGATATTAATGTAATGGAGCAGTATATTAGAAATGATTGTTGTGTATATATATAGTGTAAATGTGATCAGTTTTAGATGTGATAAACATACCATCAATGTTTGATGTGTACAGTGATATATATACATATATTATATATAGTGTTTTTTTCTGAATTGTTTGAAGTTTTAGTTCTTAGACTGATACAGTCTTAACTGTTACATTGATTTTATTTATTATTTTGTTAATGTTTGTTGTTAACTTGGAAAATTGTTTTATCTAAAAAAATAAGGAAAAAATAGCCATTTGCCAAATATTGCTTACTTAAATGTTCAGTTGAAACTTGAGAATTCATTTCTGGCAACTGTGAACAATAAAATAAACAATCTTTTCTTGAGACATCATTGGGATTCTAAGAGGTAGAAACTGATAAACTTTACTCTGAAATTAACTTCATGGTAATAATGTTTTGTAACTGTCAAAATTTTACTCTTTCAAGTAAGCAAAATAAAAACTTATTGAAAATAAATTGAATACAGATTTTAGTTTTATTTTGGATATTATGATCTTATGCTCTTTGATGTTGTAGAATCTGGAATGTGGGTAGTAACTTTGATTAATTTTACATGCATTGGTTATATATACTGATTACTTCAATATTATGTTGTTCACAAATACCAGACTTTTTGTTTTCAATTGTTTCATTATATTGGGACGGTTACTTCATTTTAAAAAGAGTAAATTTTCTGATTGTCCTTTTTTTAAAAGAAGAAAGTCAATTACTTGAACAATGTGCCATTGGATAATAAAATTTTGTATGGAATTAAAATTTTTATTTAGCTAATTTATGAAGACTAAAAGAATGATTTTTTTCTGTCTTGCTATTGAAAAAAAAAAATCTAAAGCTGTCTGTTATTTTATTTGAAGAAAACAACCAGTAAAGCTTTACAAATACCAGATATTTAAACTGTTAAAGTAAATTAGTAAGAACTTGACACTTCTTTGTCAACATTTTTCACTTCTAAGATTAATTAGTTTATTGTGTGAAATGCATTTGTACATACACAACCTGTAGAAGATTTTGAGAATTCCTCATCAAGATTGTACATGAGTTTTATGTGATTACTTTTCATTGTCACATTGGTAAGAATGATACTAGGCTGAACGGCTTTGCAATAAATATCTAAATATTGTAGTTCTTGTTTGTTTTCTTATCAACCCAACTGGCCTAAAGGAGAAGAATTAAATGGTATCCTTTCTTAAAGTCATATGAAACTTCAAATTTAAAAAAAAAGTGGAACATAATTTATACACTTGAATGGTTAAATTTTATTCTAAAAGAAGTGAACGTGATCTTTTTTTAAAAAGAAAATCTTTCATGTTATCAAAATCTTCATAAATGTAACACTATTGAATTATTGACTTCCCAGACACTAATTCACCGATATTTTCCTGTATGCAGTGACCTTAACTACGAGACCACTATAGTTATAACTTCGACCACCACACAGCGCAAGTGTGAGGGGAAAACTGTGATGAAAGAATGTAAACACACGTGCTCTTGAAGGTACCGGTAAATAGAAATAACATATTCTAAAAAGAAACAAATTTAATACAACAATTCATTTAACAACTGTTAAGGAATAGTTTAATTAACAGATGGGAACACATGGAAAATATAAAAACAAATGTCATGGCTCTTTCAATTCACTCACCAGTCACGCTTTCCACGTGCTCTTATTTTTATACGACCGCAAAAAAAATTTTGAGGTCGTATATTGGTATGACGTTGGCGTCGTCGTCCGAAGACACATTGGTTTTCGCACTCTAACTTTAGTTTAAGTGAATGGATCTCTATGAAATTTTACCATAAGGTTCAATACCACAAAAGGAAGGTTGGGATTGATTTTGGGGGTTATGGTACCAACAGTTAAGGAATTAGGGGCCAAAAAGGGGCCATAAATAAGCATTTTTGTAACTTCCAGACATAACTTGTGTGTTAGTGTATGGATCTCTCTGACATTATACCACAAGGTTCCATATCACAAAGGGAATGCTGGGATTGATTTTGGGGGTAATTGCCTCAAAATTTTAGGAATTAGGGGCAAAAAAGTGGCAAAAAACAAGCATTTTTCTAGTTTCAGGACAATAATTTATGTGTAAGTGTATGGATCTTTCTGAAATTGTACTACAAGGTTCCATATCACAAAGGGAAAGCTGGAATTTAGTTTGGGTGTAATTGCCCAAAACGTTTAGGAATAAGGGGCCAAAAATAAGCATTCTTCTAGTTTCCAGACAATAACTTGTGTTCAAGTGTATGGATCTCTCTGACATTGTACTGTGACCTACCATACCACAAAGGGAAGGCTGGGATTGATTTTGGTGGTAATTGCCTCAAAATTTTAGGAATTAGGGGCAAAAAAAGGGGCAAAAAACAAGCATTTTTCTAGTTTCATGATAATAACTTGTGTGTAATGTATGGATCTTTCTGAAATTGTACTACAAGGTTCCATATCACAAAGGGAAAGCTGGAATTTAGTTTGGGTGTAATTGCCCAAAACGTTTAGGAATAAGGGGCCAAAAAGGGGCCAAAAATAAGCATTCTTCTAGTTTCCAGACAATAACTTGTGTTCAAGTGTATGAATCTCTCTGAAATTGTACTGCAACTTACCATACCACAAAGGGAAGGCTGGGATTGATTTTGGGGGTAATTGCCTCAAAATTTTAGGAATTAGGGGCAAAAAGGGGCAAATAAACAAGCATTTTTCTAGTTTCAGGACAATAACTTGTGTGTAAGTGTATGGATCTTTATGAAATTGTACTACAAGGTTCCATATCACAAAGGGAAAGCTGGGTTTGAGTTTGGGGGTAATTGCCCTAATCATTTAGGAATTTGGGGCCAAAAACGGGCCAAAAAACAAGCATTTTTCTAGTTTCCAGACAATAACTTGTGTTCAAGTGTATGGATCTCTCTGAAATTGTACTGCAAGGTACCATAACACAAAGGGAAGGCTGTGATTGAGTTTGGGGTGATGAATCATAAGGGGGTTCAAAAAATTTGGGGGGGGGGGTTCCTTTTTTTTTCTTTAAAATTTTCCATTTTAAATTGGTTATTTCTGATTTATATATAAAAGCAAATAATAATGATATGGTTTGAATAGGTAAATTAAAAAAAAATTAAGTTCTTAGACCACATTCATTATGTGTCAGAAACCTATGCTGTGTCAAATATTTAATCACAATCCAAATTCAGTGCTATGTCAAGCTTGAATGTTGTGTCCATACTTGCCCCAACTGTTCAGGGTTCAACCTCTGCGGTCGTATCAAGCTGCGCCCAGCGGAGCATTTTATTATATGATTGCGGTCGTATATTGGTATCACGTCTTTGTCGTCATCGTCAGCGTCGTCCGAAGACAGTTGGTTTCCTGACAATAACTTTAGTATAATTAAATAGAAATCTATGAAATTTGAACACATGGTTTATAACCACAAAAGGAAGGTTGGGATTGATTTTAGGGGTTATGGTCCTAACAGTTTAGGAATTGGGGGCCAAAAAGGGGCCCAAATGAGCATTTTTCTAGTTTCCAGACAATAACTTGTGGAACAGTGTATGGATCTCTCTGAAATTATACCACAAGTTTCCATACCACAAAGGGATGGTTAGGATTTGCTTTGGGGGGTTATGGCTCAAACTGTTTAGGAATTAGGGGCAAAAAAGGGGGAAAAACAAGGGTTTCCTGGTTAATGGTCCCAGACAACAATTAATGATCCCACTTTTCATCGTCCAAGAATATAGTTCCTTTTAATTAGAGTGTTTTTTTTTCTTAATTTTTTTTCTTTCCCTTCCTCACTCATTTCTTAGTTTTTTTTGGGGGTGGAAATAAAAGAAGAGGTGTGAAATAAACTTTTGGATGTTGTATTTTATCTGATTTTGATATGGAAAGAGTGATTAGGCCAGGTGCAAAAAGGTGATATTTACAGTTTTCGGAACATCTCTTGACTTGTCCATAGGGGTATGGATGTGTATTGGCTAAATTTGTAAGATACTGGGGAGCAATTTTTCTGAATGTTGGATATATGTTTGGACTAGCACTGTACTTTACACACACAAAATATTTGACAAAAAGATTTAGTGCAATTTTTTTAATGAAACAAAACGTTATAAAGAACTAATAGAGAATTTAATTGTGGTCTGTGGCCTAATGGACAATTACTGAAGATATGGTCAATTTAAAAGCAGTGTAAGGGAGGTAATCCAAACACAACGTTTTGATTACCTCCCTTACACTGCTTTTAAATTATGTATAAAGAAATGTTGTATTGTCTTGAGATGATTAGCTGTCAATTTATTTTTAGAATTTACTATTAAGGAATATTAATTTTAGCCATAATTATGTATGTCATTTTCTATTTTAAGACTTTAATGATGTATTTAAATGGGTAATTATGGTTGCAAACTCCATTGGAAATTTGAATTGAGATTATGACCATATCTTGAGGGAAAGAATTTTTTTGGGGGAAAAAGGGGCGGGGGGAGGTGAAAAAAAAAATTTGGGTAGGGGTTAAAAGAAATTGTGGTGGGGGGGTGGGGTCAATTGTTTCTCATTTCAGATTTCAGAAATTAAAAAGAAAAATTCTTCAAATATTATTTTTTTTTTGCAAAAAAAAAGGGGGGGGGGGGGGGGGGGGGGGGGTCAATACGCAACAGAATAGTGTATTGCACAAAATGAAAAGCAAAAAACAAGTTGCTTTTTAAAAAAAAAAAGACAATACGTGAACCTTAGAACTTTTTTATTCTAATTATTAATTCAACTGAATAAGAAGTTATATATCAGTGTTATCTTGGCCATGTGTGTGGAGGATAATATTTTCTTTTTATTGTAAATCATAACAATTTTGGCATGTTGAGAGAAGTGTTAAACATAAAGCAAGGAGAAAAAAAATAGACTCCCAGACGTATAATTTCTTAAAGAATAATAATGATTCAAAAACATGGGGGACACATGTACCTTCTTCCAAAAATTCATAAAATTAATCTAGAAATAACTAATGAGGCATTGCGAACTGGTCAGCTAGCAGGACACATTACTGTTCGTTACCGACCAATCAACAATAAGTGTAACTCTCCCGCGAGAGATACATACTTGATCTAATTATAAAACCATTATTGAAGAGGCATAACTTTTACATTCAAGATACAAAAAAAATCATTAATAAAATAGAGTCACACGAGGTAAAAAAAAGTATTCATTCTTATTGCCTATGATGTACGTCAATGTACACAAATATGATCATTGATAATTTAGAAGAAACTGTTATCAATGCATTAGAATTAATTGACAAACAGAAGAATATACTTTAAAGATTCTCAACAAAATAGATTTAACTGCATTTGTTAAATTAATTCTTAGAAACAATGAATTTGAGTTTAATGGACTGTTGATCGTTTAGATCTATAAAGAGGTTAAACTCCTAACTATCCTACTGTCTGTCGATACATTTATTTTTGGCATTGCACTAGTCATGTCTTCTTTGACTGTCCATGACGTTAAAATACTAAATCCCTGGGATGTGTTTTAGTTGATTTTAGTCTTTGATGCATGATTTTTTATTATTAATTGTTTTGGCTTTTAACTAGCTGTCAGTAACTGCGAGTACTCTCAAATCGTACTTTCTTGTTTATTTGACCTGTTGATACTAATTGTATTGCTTTTTTGTTATTTAATGTTATTCAGGGTTATATCTGGTCTATATACCAGCTTTGATAAGTGTTTGGTATAACTATAAATATTTACTTCGTACTATGAACATCAAAATTATTTATTTTGTAAAAGTATTTCCTTTCTCTATTGTTACTGTACACGTATACCTAACAACAAAATTATTTTCATTTACCTGTGTTTAAAGTTATTGCAAATGGATGGTATTTTTGTTCGAGCATATTGTTTTTCTTTTATTGTTTAACATTTCTTACCGATATAATATGTTACTTTTATTATTCTTCCCTTAGTTTATTTATTTTGTATTCTATATTATTTATTTTGTAAAAATATTTCCTTTCTCTATTGGTACTGTACACGTATACCTAACAACAAAATTATTTTCATTTACCTGTGTTTAAAGTTATTGCAAATGGATGGTATTTTTGTTCGAGCATATTGTTTTTCTTTAATTGTTTAACATTTCTTACCGATATAATATGTTACTTTTATTATTCTTCCCTTAGTTTATTTATTTTGTATTTACATTGTGTCATAGGTCAAATTTATTTGTTCAGTGTATGTTCAATGGTGTTAATATGTCCTTTGATTGAGTTAAGCTATTTCAGTTGATATTTTATAGTGTGTCTTTCTATGTTGTGATGTTACACTATTGTTTCAGAAAAAGGGTGAAGGTTTGGTACCATTAAAACGTTTAAACCCGCTGCATTTGTTTGCACCTGTCCTAATTAAGTCAGGAATCTGAGGTTCAGTAGTTGTCGTTTGTTGATGTGGTTCATAAGTGTTTCTCGTTTCTCGTTTTTTATATAGATTAGACCGTTGGTTTTCCCGTTTGAATGGTTTTACACTAGTAATTTTTTGGGGCCCTTTATAGCTTACTGTTCGGTATGAGCCAAGGCTCCGTGTTGAAGACCGTACTGTGACCTATAATGGTTTACTTTTATAAATTTTGACTTGGATGGAGAGTTGTCTCATTGGCACTCATACCACATCTTCTTATATCTATGTTATACAAACACATTATATAGAAGCGCCCATGGGTGGTATATTTTCATCAACATGCACAGATCTGCATCTGTCTGTCCTATTCATTAAAAACTTAGATAAGTTCCAATGCAGAATAAAAATCAAATTAAACTGTCAATAGTTTTATGGTCTTCACAGGCAAATTAGAGCAAGTTGAAGATTTCTTTAACCTACCAAACGAAATTGACCATCTACTTAAGTTCTATTATGAGGTGTCGACATCTAGTATGACCTATATAGAGGGTGGTAAAGGGTTATTTTCGTGCAACGTTTTCGGCCTTTTTATTTCACGTGTTTTCGTTTTTCGACGTTTTATTTTTCGTTTTCTCGTGTTTGGTTCGATGTGCGTGCTTCGTGTTTTCCCTTATTTTATTTTCCGCGGCGTGTTTCGTGTCGGTACTCTTATTTTCTCGTGCTTGTCCCGCATTTGATTAAAAAGTAAACCGGGACTAATTCAAAGTCAGCCCAGATATTGTTTTAAATAATAAACCTATTAACTGGTCCCAAGATATTTATTAATAGCCTATTGTATTACTATGATAAATCGGATGCAACTAGCGGACGCTAAAAGGTGACCACATGCAGGGTCGCCATGTCCATAAATAATGACTGCATGATCTCCAGGAACGACTGAGTAGTAACTTTTGGTACTTTGTTCCTTAATATTTACGATTTTATTCCTTGGCTTCGTTTTTCCAGAGTGTTTTTTTTCCGTGCAACGTTTTTGCGATTTGTTATTTTACGTGTTTCCGTGTTCAGAACCCCCCCTTTTACCACCATCTATTTAGATACCGGAACTATTCCATAATAATGGAATTCTTGATGTTAAGTCACATATATATTAAAAATACAGAAACGTATCAATATTTACCAATCACTAGTGCACATCCAAAACACACATAAATTTAAGAGTATTACAGAGTGAATTATATAAGAAATAATAGTGACATCAATGAATTAAATAAACATTTAATTAACTTACAAGATAACTTAATTGATAGAGAATACTGTTAAAAGGAAACAGTAAAAGTTGTAAAAAATGTATATTAACGAACAGTCTTTATTTTACTTGTTTTATTTTCATTTGAAACAGATTTTTTTTACCTGATTTGTCAAAATGACAAGTATGCATAATGATTTTATTGTTACAAATCAAATCCCAAAGCCCACTATAACTCATTATGTAGAAACCACATCACTATTTTAAAATATCTCTCTGTGAATATCTAGACACAGATGTTTGATACCATAGGTCGTTATAATTAAATCTTGACCATTTAACTTTCACTTGTTTATCAAAGGGTACAACTGTCAACTTTGCTCAAGTCAGTAAACCCTTGCAATGCATAAAATGTAGCTTTACAATAAATATAAAATTGAGAATGGAAATGGGGAATGTGTCAAAGAGACAACAACCCGACCATAGAGCAGACAACAGCCGAAGGCCACCAATGGGTCTTCAATGCAGCGAGAAACTCCCGCACCCGGAGGCGTCCTTCAGCTGGCCCCTAAACAAATATGTATACTAGTTCAGTGATAATGGACGTCATACTAAACTCCAAATTATACACAAGAAACTAAAATTAAAAATTATACAAGACTAACAAAGGCCAGAGGCTCCTGACTTGGGACAGGCGCAAAAATGCGGCGGGGTTAAACATTTTTTTTTGAGATCTCAAACCCCCCCCCCTATACCTCTAGCCAATGTAGAAAAAACAAACGTACAACAGTACGCACAGTAAAACTCAGTTTAAGAGAAGTTCGAGTCCGATGTCAGAATAGGAAACAAAAGAAAATAAACAAAATGACAATATACATAAATAACAACAGACTACTAGCAGTTACTGACATGCCAGCTCCAGACCTCAATTAAACTGATTGAAAGATTATGTCTTCATCATATGAAAATCAAGTACAATCCCTCCCGTTAGGGGTTAAGTATCATAGTTTTACCATCATAAAATATATGAGAAGAACATAACCCGTATCATGCCAACAACTGTTTTTTTTTTGGAATAAATGTGTTTAATAGACATGTTTGAAAAGGATCTATAGATTGCTAATTATCAAATATCAGATAAGTGAATTAGCGATCTGTGAAAATTCTTTATTGCCATGTTTTAAATATCTTAGATACCCCGTATGGAGGTGCTCTTAATTGCAGGAAGCTAATACAGATAAGATGAACAGGTGTTCCGAATGAACAATAATTTAGCTTCCGAATATTCCTCCATAGACTAGATTTCTAACTAATATATATGCGTGAACCCTCAGGGGTTCACGCAAAAAGGGGGGTAACTTTTTTTGTGGGGGGAAAGGGGGGGGGGGTCAATTCGCAACAGCAAAGTGTATTGCACAAAAGCAAAAAATTGAATATAAATTCAAATCATATAACCAATTCTAAGTTCTTTGACTACAGTTATTCTGTGTCAGAAACCTATTATGTGTCAAATATTTAATTACAATCCAAATTCAGACCTGTATCAAGCGCGAATATTGTGTCCATTTTTGCCCCAACTGTTCAAGGTTGGACCTCTGCGGTCGTATCCAGCTGCGCTCGGCGAAGCAATTTATTATTGTTTATCAATGTCACTATCCGGTAAACTTCGGCAACAAACTCGAAACTTAGTTAGCTTGAGACCAACCACCACTGAATGAAATATTATTTGTCGATAATATGTAAAAGATTGTAATAAATATAAAAAACGCGTGTATGCAAGACTTAGTTAGTATATACGCATGTATTGGTTCAATCATTTCGATAACATTAAATTTAATACCAGTGGTTTCAAAGAAGAGTATTCCTAAAATTATTTACAGATAATGGATGTTTCTCTTATTCCTTCCATATTAAGTTCGAATCATTACAAATGTATGTGTTACCACTGTACAAGGTTGTATCTTCCTATTTGTTACATTGCTGTATAAAGTCTACTCTCAATAATTTGGTCACATTTTTCTCCGGAACGACTGAACAGATTGACTTCATATTTGTTTCACAACTTAACAATGACGAGTAGTAATTTTGATTTGTCAGATACAAAGACTTGGTATGACCATACATGTACTTTGAATTTTCAATTTGTTGAAAGAATTTCAAATATTTTCAGCACACATTTCTCCAAAATAACTTAAAAGAATGACTATATATTTGGTCAGCAGCTGAACAGTGACGAGTTGTAACATGTGTGCGCTTTTTGAATCTGTCAAACACATAATACCTTTTTTTTTTTGGACACTTTGAATTTATGAGTGAGAGTATGCTTAGCTCGACAACGTGTGCATTCTTGTTGGTATTATATTATAGTAAGTGTTTTTTCTTACCTGATTTTATTGTATGTTATTTTATGTTCTTTTGGTTTTCCACATTTGGAGATTAATGGTCCTATACAAAACAAGTTTAAAATGTGTAGAAAAGTGGTTTAGGGATACTGAATCTGATAATACAATAATTACATATACGAAAATGAGGCAGTAGCTCCAAAAAAATTTAAGACTAGAGGACAACATTAAATGTTTAAAAATACACGGATATCTCTCAAATATTTCAAGCTCTCAATTGTTCTGAGTCTTATAAAGATATGAATTAGTTAAGGATGATGTATGAATAAGGCAATTAATTCGGGTCTTACCAAATCTTTTTTCGTAACTATTGCCTTGACCTCAGGTAAAGTGACTCCTCGTATTATATGTGACCATACATCCATGAAAAGTTGCAATCCCATATATTGTATTAAATTTAGCATCAGAAAAGACATTAATACACACATTGAAGTCTACTTCTGGTAACAACAACCTTAACCTTAGAGATAGTGGGTTGCAATCTCACATGTTGTATTTAATTTAGTATCCAGAATCCACATTTCTCCACATATTTAGGTACATTTCAGGAACTATGACTGACCTTACCATCTAACCTTGAGTTCACATGCATTTATGACAATTGATGAAGATTTCAGGTGTCAACGACTTATAGTTTCTGAGTTTTAATGGCAAACAGACATCGGTTAATTTTCAAAGGGGTATAACCCTACCAAAAGAGTGTGAATCTTTTTGGTCCAAATGTAACGTAGTAAGTAAATTTCTGAGCCAATTTCATTCTTTGTTTTGTATCTACGGTTATGGTTTTTCGGTTGGATGCAGATAATACCTCGCCGACAAAATTAAACAACTCACAGGGTGAGATTCGGGTGGGCAATTATGACAAGGAAACAAAGTGTGAACCCAATTGTGGCATGTCATGTCCTTAGCAACACAATATATATTCCTGAGTAAGGGAGTTAAATTTTAAGTAACTAAGTACAGATAATAGTTTAATAAAAAAAATAAACAGATAAGTATGATGAGCAGTTTACCAGCTTTTCTGAATCCATTAATTTTGTATAATTTGTAGCCTACATTTTAATTTTTTTTAAAGTCAGTTTTTCCATATCTTTATTCCAACTGGAAGGTTGCTAGGCAACAACAATAGGGGACATTTGCAATATTAAGTACAAGATTTTTGTGCATTGTATCTGGAAATATGTTTAAATTCTTTCCAAGTGCTTACAAATTAATTATATATTTTCAGTAACTCAATATGATAATTCACTTTTCTCCTTAGCAACAGACATAATCCTAGGCAACAGATTTATGGTTTTTTTTAAAACAATTTTAATATACCGGATTCTATTCTGCAACCTCTGACCCCTTTTTGCATCCACAAATTTAACTTGGCAACAAATTGCACTGCCTAGCAACAATTATCTTCTTGATTCTTGAGAATGAATAATAAACTTGACAGCAAAGATACACAAAGAAGAATTAAGACCAAGAAAGTTATAAAAAGATGCTGAGCATGCATTTAAAGAGACTGGAAGCAAAATTTCTCAGAATGAAAGAAACATTCAGAAAGTGTTTATATCACTGCATATAGAACTATTAGAGGATGCTGTTAAAATTGATGAAAAGCTGCAACCCTATCTAGTCACTGAGAAGTGCTACAATGTTTATATAAAAGCAACACATAATCAGTAACAAGAAAGGCCGTTAACTTATAAAGTTTTAGACAGCAGTAATTTCAGAAGTTAAAATATTAAAAGATTTCTGAAGAAAATAGAAACTACATGAGAGAAAAGAGAAAACTGCACTTCCATTTGACCAGTACATCAAGCCCTTACACAGAAATTAACATTCTCTCGCACAAATTCACTCCCTCCCTTACTTCTTTTCATACCTCTCTCAATATTACCCTCATCCTCTCAATTCTTCCTTTTTCTCCCTATAGAACATAAAATCTTTATATACCACTCTCATAATTTACCCACACCCTCTCAATTCTTCCTATTTCTCCCCTCCCTCCATTTCTCTCTTATCCATACCAACCTTAGCCACCTATATTAGCCTACTCTGTGTGTTGGTATACCCCATCTAAAGTTTAGTTGATGAAAAGATTTTAATCAAGAAGTACCGAGCATGGAAGAATAAAAATTTCAACATTGAAAAGATCAAAACTTTTTGACATGAAACATGAAATTTCTTTTTTTGTATTGAGCCAATTTTGAAGTTGTAGTTTTTATTTTCAATATTAAATGGTTATATCATTTCTTGAAATTTAAGGTAAAAGCCAAAGTTACATTACAAGCCAAAATGTGTGATGTAAATTATAAAAATAAATTATCCTTGGATAACCATGCATTATGCAGCCAAATGTGTATATTTATTTCTCTAAATGCACCCATTGTAAAAAAAAAATTTAATCAACGTGTGGTACGTTTGATCTCAGTTCTTCATTGGTTAAAATCCGATTATGACGTCGAATTTTCTTGCTTTCCTCTGAATTTTCCTATTGTGACGGCATGAAAAAAGGCGACCATGCCTGATGACGTCACATAGAAAGAACACATCTTTTTGCAGATCATGCAAAAAGAAGGAACAAGTTTGCCTGCATATTGTTTGAAAATCATTAGAGAAACAGATTCCACCACCAAATCTCGTGTAATACGATATTTATCCACTCTCGACAGTTAAATTTTAAACATTTAAAAACGCTCGGCGAGGCTCGCGTTTTAAATTTGAAAAATTAACTGTCTCGAGTGGATAAATATCGTATCACACTCGATGCAGTGGTAGAATCTATATATATCTGAAAGGTGTAAAAATATTTTTAAAACAATTAAAAATTAAATAGAAAAATGTAAAAGTCCAAAAGTAAAAATTGCCAAAAGTTTTTAAAATGCCAAATGGTACAAAAGTACCTGTCTGCTTGTACTAGCCAGCTGGCCTGTGGGTTATCTGGACTTTAAGGTGCTAGTACACCAAGACAAAATGCCTGCAGTAAGACACCTGCCTCTTCCTTTTGGAAGTACCAGTTTTTAAAGTCTCTGATTTGACTTTGATATGACTTATACGGCAAGTTTTTTTAAAAAAAAAAGCGTCATTAAAATGTTGGTAAAAAAGGTAAAATATTCTATTTAAAATTTTGATGAAACAATAAGATCTCCAGAAATAAAATTTTGTAAAAATTAAAACTAGTAAAACATCCCCAATCAAAATTCTATAAAAACAGTAAAATATCCCCAATCAAAATTTAGATAAATACAGTAAAATATCCCCCAATTAAAATTAAGAGATAAAAACACTAAAATATCCCCAACTAAATTTTGGATAATAACTTAAACATCCCCCATTAAATTTGGATAAAAGCAGTAAAATAATCCCAATTAAAATTTGGATAAAAAATAGTAATGACCCATTTAAAATAATGATAAAAACCATAAGGTTCAATACCACAAAAGGAAGGTTCGGATTGATTTTGGGGGTTTATGGTACCAACAGTTAAGGAAAAAGGGGCCAAAAATAAGCATTTTTTGTAACTTCCAGACATAACTTGTGTGTTAGTGTATGGATCTCTCTGACATTGTACTGTGACCTACCATACCACAAAGGGAAGGCTGGGATTGATTTTGGTGGTAATTGCCTCAAAATTTTAGGAATTAGGGGCAAAAAAAGGGGCAAAAAACAAGCATTTTTCTAGTTTCATGATAATAACTTGTGTGTAAGTGTATGGATCTTTCTGAAATTGTACTACAAGGTTCCATATCACAAAGGAAAAGCTGGAATTTAGTTTGGGTGTAATTACCCAAAACGTTTAGGAATAAGGGGCCAAAAGGGGGCCAAAAATAAGCATTCTTCTAGTTTCCAGACAATAACTTGTGTTCAAGTGTATGAATCTCTCTGAAATTGTACTGCAACTTACCATACCACAAAGGGAAGGCTGGGATTGATTTTTGGGGGTAATTGCCTCAAAATTTTAGGAATTAGGGGCAAAAAAGGGGCAAAAAAAACAAGCATTTTTCTAGTTTCAGGACAATAACTTGTGTGTAAGTGTATGGATCTTTATGAAATTGTACTACAAGGTTCCATATCACAAAGGGAAAGCTGGGTTTGAGTTTGGGGGTAATTGCCTTAAACGTTTAGGAATTTGGGGGCCAAAAGGGGCCACAAAGGGAAGGTTGGGATTGAGTTTTTTTTTTTTTTTTTGGGGGGGGGGGGGGGTGATGAATCATAAGGGGGTTCAAAAAATTTGGGGGAGGGATTTTTTTTTCCTTTTTTCCTTTTTTTATGGTATCTACTTTAAAAAATGTGTCCGGTGTACCCCGGCCAACCAACCAAGATGGCCGCCATGGCTAAAAATAGAACATAGGGGTAAAATGTAGATTTTGGCTTAAAATATCTCTGAAACCAAAAGCATTAAGAGCAAATCTGACATGGGATAAAATTGTTCATTAGGTCAAGATCTATCTGCCCTTAAATTTTCAGACCAATCAGGCAACACGTTGTTGGGTTGCTGCCCCTGAATTGGTAATTTTATGAAAATTTTGCATGCTTTTGGTTATTATCTTGAATATTATTATAGATAGAGATAAACTGTAAACAGCAATAATGTAACAGCAAAGTAAGATCTACAAATAAGTCAACATGACCAAAATTGTCAATTGACCCCTTAAGGAGTTATTGCCCTTTATAGTCAATTTTTTACAATTTTCATAAATTTTGTAAATTTTTGTAAATTTTTACAAAATATTTTCCACTGTAACTACCTGGCCAAGTTCATTATAGATAGAGATAATTGTAAGCAGCAAGAATGTTCAGTAAAGTAAGATCTACAAACACATCACCATCACCAAAACACAATTTTGTCATGAATCCATCTGTGTCCTTTGTTTAATATGCACATAGACCAAGGTGAGCAACACAGGCTCTTTAGAGCATCTAGTTTTCTTTAAAAATTTTCCATTTTAAATTGGTTATTTCTGATTTATATATAAAAGCAAATAATAATGATATGGTTTGAATAGGTAAATTAAATTTTTTTAAGTTCTTTAGACCACATTCATTCTGTGTCAGAAACCTATGCTGTGTCAAATATTTAATAACAATCCAAATTCAGTGCTGTATCAAGCTTGAATGGTGTGTCCATACTTGCCCCAACTGTTCAGGGTTCGACCTCTGCGGTCGTATCAAGCTGCGCCCAGCGGAGCATTTGATTAAAATTAAGATAAAAAAAAAACCTTAAAACATCCCAGATTAAAATTTTGATAAAAACAGTAAAATATCGATCCCAATTAAAGTAAAATATCCCATTTAAAATTTTGATGAAAACAGTAAAACATCTCCAATTAAAATTTGAATAAAAATAAAATTTGGCTAAAAACAGTACAAAACATTCCCAATTAGAATTGGATAAACATAAAAAATACCCTGTCCCTGTTAAAAACAATAAAATGACCCAATTAATATTAGGATAAAAAACAGTAAAACATCCCCAATTAAAATTTTGATAAAAACAGTAAAATATCCCCAACTAAAATATGGATAAAAACACTAAAACATCCCCAAATAAAATTTTCATAACAAGAGTGGACACACAGAAATGTCTCGCCTGTCGTGTATTTTTAATTGAAGTTATGTTGAAGTAAATGCTATCAGACATACATTATAAATTTTAAGCTGTAAATAATGAGATAATGTCGTTGCTGCTGATGCCTGTATGAACCCTGCCAGACAGACAGATACGCCTTACAATCATTCCATGCACCAATAGAAAATTAAAGGATATGGAGTTAATGTACATGGGACAAAATCGCTAAAAAATAAATAGAAAACATAGAAAATTATCAATGAACAGGGCTTTTATTCCTGTAAGTGTTCTTCATCTTGACAGTTGATGTAGGGTTTTCAACAATGAACGAATCATTCACACCCTACAACAAGGCCAAGACGGTCCCTATCGTCGACTTAAGCGGTACTATTGATAAAAATAAACCACAGTTCACCTTCTTGCTCATATAGTTGACCTATTGCTTATATTTTCTAAGAAACAAAGTTCAGCATTAAAACTTAACATTGACCAATGAGCCATGTAAAAGGGGTTAAGGTCATATGATACCTGGCGGACAGACATAAACACCTTATAAACATTCCATACACCAAATATAGTTGACCTATTGCTTATAGTTGAACAAAAATAGACCAAAACACCAAATTTTAACACTGAGCAATGAACCGTGAAAATCAGGTCAAGGTCAGATAAAACCTGCGAGACAGACATGTACATCCTAAAATATTACCATACACCAAATATAAGTCACCTATTGCATATAGTATAAGAAAAAAGGACCAAAACTAAAAAACTTAACTTTGACCACTGAACCATGAAAATGAGGTCAAGGTCAGATGACACCTGCCATTTGGACATGTACACCTTACAATCATTCCATAATCCAAATACTAGTATAGTTGACCTATTGCTGAAAGTATAAGAAAAATAGACCAAAAACAAAAACTTAACACTGAGCAATGAACCATAAAAATGAGGTCAAGGTCAAATAAAACATGCCAGACTGACATGTACATCGTAAAATATTTTCATACACCAAATATAGTTGATTTATTTTATACAGTATAAGAAAAACAGACCAAAACACAAAAACTTACCTTTAACCAATGAACCATGAAAATGAGGTCAAGGTCAAATAACACCTGCCAGTTGGACATGTAAACCTAACACTCATTCCATACACCAAACATAGTAGACCTATTGCATACAATACAAGAAAAACAGACCAAAACACAAAAAACTAAACTATTACCACTGAACCATGAAAATGAGGTCAAGGTCAGATGACACCTGCCAGTTGGACATGTACACCTTACAATCATTACATACACCAAATATAGTAGACCTATTGCTTATAGTATTTGAGATATGGACTTGACCACGAAAACTTAACCTTGTTCACTGATCCATGAAATGAGGTCGAGGTCAAATGATAACTGTCTGACGTGCATGAGGACCTTGCGAAGTACGCACATACCAAATATAGTTATCCTATTACTCATAATAAGAGAGAAATTAACATTACAAAAAATCTGAACTTTTTATGCTTCCGCCGTAGCGGCGGGGGCATTAAGTTTTACCCTTGTCCGTCTGTACGTACGTACGAACGTACGTCCCGAAACTTATACACAATGCTTATAACCACAAAACACAGATCAAGTTTGAATTTTGGTGGCGGCACTTAAACCGTTCTAGAGTTATGCCCCTTTATAAATGGAAAAATTCCAAAATTTTTAGTTTCCGTTCTCTAACTTAAGTTTGCCTCAACCAAATGTTATGAAACTTATACACAATGCTTATTACCACAAAACACAGATCAAGTATAAATGGGAAAATTGCAAAATTTTTATTTTCTTCTAAATATCAAGTAATTTCTAAATTGGAGTTATCTTCCTTTGTCCATGATTATAGTTGAATGAACTACAATCAATACTTTATACAATGCAATGTTCAATTTTGACTTCCACAGATCAAGTTGAATTTGGGTAGTGTCAATTTAACTATTATTGAGTTATGCCCTTTATAAATCGAAAGATTGCAAAATTTTTAGTTTCCATTCTGTAACTTAAGTTTGCCCCAACCAAACATTATGAAACCTATACACAATATTCATTACCACAAAACTAAGATCAAGTACAAATTTTTTGTTTCCGTTTTCTAACTTTAGTTTGCCTCAACCAAATGTTATGAAACTTATACACAATGCTTATTACTACATAATACAGATTAAATACGAAATTTGGTGGCGACACTTTTACCATTCTTGAGTTATGTCCCTTTATAAACATAAAAATTGCTGAATTTTTCGTTTCCGTTCTCTAACTTTAGTTTGTCTCAACCAAATGTTATAAAACTTATACACAACCGTTCTAGAGTTATGCGTGTTTACAAATAGAAAAAATGCTAAATTTTTAGTTTCTGTTCTCTACTTTAGTTAGCCTCAACCAAATGTTATGAGACTTACACACAATGCTTATTACCACAAAACTCAGATCAAGTTCAAATTTGGGTAGAGTCACTTTTACGGTTCTTCAGTTATGTCCCTTTATAACTTTATGATATGCAAGCGGGGGCATCATCTGTGTCCACATGTGGACACTATCCACATTTATTTTTCCAGTAGTCACTGAACCATGAAAATGAGGCCAAGGACAATGGTCATATGACAGACAGAAACTTCATAACATAAGGCATCTATATACCAAGTATGAAGCATCCAGGTCTTTTACTTTCTGAAAAAACAAAGCTTTTAAGAAGTTAGTTAACGCTGCCGCCGCCGGATCACTATCCCTATGTCGAGCTTTCTGAGACAAAAGTCACAGGCTCGACAAAAACAGTAAAATATCCAAGATTAAAATTTGAATATAAACCCCAAAACATCCCCAATTAAAATTTGGATAAAAAACAGTAATATATCCCCATTTAAAATTTGGATAAAAACAGTAAAACATCCCCAATTAAAATTTGGATAAAAACAATTAAATATCCCCAAAATTAAAATGAGGCTATATAATCTCCATGGAAACGATACTTGCAAATGCCAATAGATGTGCATACCAAATGTAATTGAATAAACTTCATCTTAAACTGATCTAATCAAAAACTAATACATGTAAACTAAGCAAAAGTTTCAAAGTCGAAAGACCATGACTGAGGGTGCGGGGCCAAATTATTCTCCATGGAAATGAGATGTGCTAATGCTTATACAACTGAATACCAATTAACATTGGCCTATCACTAATGGTTCCCCTTGAACTGACATAATCACAAGCTAATACATGTAAACTAAGCAAAATTTTCAAAGTCAATAGACCATGACTAAGGAGGCATATCCAAATAATCTCCATGGAAATGAGATATGCCAATGCTTATACAACTGCATACCACTAGTGGTTCCCCATAAACTGACATAATCACAAACTAATTCATGTAAACCTAAGCAAAAGTTTCAAAGTCAATAGACCATGACTGAGGGGGCAGGGCCAAATAATCTCCATGGAAATGAGATGTGCCAATGCTAATACAACTGCATACCAAATATCATTGACCTACCACTTGTGGTTCATCATAAACTAGACCTAATCACAAACTAAAACATTGTTGACACCACCACCAACGGAAACAGCATACATATGTCTCGCTTTTTGACTCCGTCAAGGCGAGACAAAAACTATGCTTATTATACTATCATTTAATAGATTTTAATACAGTCTGAAAACAGATTGTAAAGGGTTCAGTAGAATCAGTGTCCTGCCCACAAGTTGAAGTTCAGCTGTTTTTGCTCTTTGGTCGGGTTGTTGTCTCTTTGACACATTCCCCATTTCCATTCTCAATTTTAATTTTACTGCTGTCAGTGCAAAAGTTAAATATTGACTGACCAAAACTTGTGAGCCCATTTATCAGTAAAATATAGTAAATAAATAAGAAAAGTCTTCATTTTGATCAGAGTATTATTTCTTTCTTGATTATGAAGAAGCTTCTGTCCAAATTTTTTAAAACTCTTGAAATTATAAACTGTTGACAGAGCTATGTCTTGTCTTTTTGTAATTTTGACAGTATAATGCAAATATTGAATACAAATGGCAATATTTAAACATGTAAACTATGCAAAATATTCAAAGTCCATGAAACATAACTTAAGGTGCAGGACCAAATAACCTCCATGAAAATCATGCTAATGCCAAATCTTATAAAACTGCATACCATTGTTACCATTGGCTTATCAAAGGTGGCTACCATAATACTAACCTAAACACAAACTTCAACTTGTAAACAATGTCAATAAACCCTGATTAGAGCCGGGTGGGGCAAAATAATCTTCATGGAAAAGAAGACTTGCAAATGCTAATTCTATCATTGACTTAACATTAATTAGTGGTTCCTCTTACACTGATCTAATCACAGACTTTAACATATAAACTATGCAAAACATTCAAAGTCAATAGACCATGACTGAGCCAAATAATCTCCATAGAAATGAGATGTGCCAATGTTGATGTATCTGCATACCAAATATCATTTTCCTACCACAAGTGGTTTCCTTTAAACTGACCTTTATGTTTAATCACAAACTAATGCATGTTAAGTAAGCAAAAGTTTCAAAGTCAATAGACCATGACTGAAGGGGTTGGACAAATTTTCTCCATGGAAATGAGATGTGTGAATGCTAATACCACTGCATACTAAATATTATTGACCTTTCATTAGTGGTTCCCCATAAACTGACCTAATCATAAACTAATACATTGTTGAAGCTGCCAACAGTAGGGGCGGATCCAGGACTTTCGGTTAGGGGGAGCGCAAACTTAAAAAAAAATTTTGAGGTAAAATTATCGAAATATTCTTTATTAAGCTGAGGACAACCCATGCTTTGCAAATTTTAGGGGGAGGGTGCACACACGCCACGCCCCCGCCTGAATCCGCCCCTGAACAGAAACAGCATACCTAAGTCTAGTTTTTTGACTCCATCAAGGCAAGACAAAAATGGGAATTCTTCAACATGTAAACTATGCCAAAGAAGTACAAGAGTGCACACGCTGAAATGTCTCGCCTTCTTTACTAATCATTGATATTATGTTGATAGTTCTAAATATAAAGCTTTACTACAACTATCACACAAACTTAACATAATCCAAGAAAATGAGGTCAAGGTCATATAAACCAAACAAGAAATACATGTACACCTTACAATCATTCAATACACTAAATATAGTTGAACTATTGCTTATAGTTTCTAAGATACAGACTTAACCAAGAAAACTAAACATTGACTAATGAACCATCAAAATGAGGTCAAGGTCAGATGAACCATGCCAGGCAGACATGTACAGCTTGCAATCCTTCCATACAACAAATATAGTAGACCTATTGCATACAGTATAAGAAAAACAGACCAAAACACAAAAACTTAACTATAACCACTGAACCATGAAAATGAGGTCAAGGTCAGATGACACCTGCCAGTTGGACATGTACACCTTACAGTCCTTCTATACACCGAATATGCTATTGCTTCTAGTATCTGAGATATGGACTTGACCACCAAAACTTAACCTTGTTCACTGATCCATGAAATGAGGTCGAGGTCAAGTGAAAACTGTCTGATGTGCATGAGGACCTTGCAAGGTACGCACATACCAAATATAGTTATGAACAAATCCATGATAGTTTAAGAAAGTTATTAAAATTTTTAAATCTTTTAACCACAGAGTGAATGTAATGTTAACTGGCAGAAAAACTAAGTCCATTTATAAGAAAAATACGGATAATCAGGATTTTTTTTTTACAAAATTTACTTCTGGATACTATCTTATGATCACAAACAAGCTTCTGTCCAAAGTTTGGTAGAAATCCAAGATAGTTTACGAAAGTTATTAAAATTTCAAAAACTTTAACCACAGAGTGAATATTTGTGGACGTCGCCGCCGACGACGACGACGGAATGTAGGATCGCTATGTCTTGCTTTTTCGACAAAAGTCGCAGGCTCGACAAAAATCTGAACTTTTTTTTCAAGTAGTCACTGAACCATGAAAATGAGGTCATGGACAATGGACAAGTGACAGACGGAAACTTCGTAACATAAGGCATCTATATACAAAGTATGAAGCATCCAGGTCTTCCATCTTCTAAAATACAAAGCTTTTAAGAAGTTAGCTAACGCCGCCGCCGCCGGATCACTATCCCTTAATAATAATAATGTCGAGCTTTCTGCGACAAAAATCGAAGGCTCGACAATAAAACCACAGGACTTTATAACCTACATAGAAATGAGATGAGATACCAATACGTTTTAAAAAAATCGTAAGGGTTCCACGGAACCCAGTGTCTCGCCTACTTTTGCTGTTAGTCGCAGGCTCAACAAAAATGGGGAAATAATTATTAAAAATTTTCCTCTAGATACTATCTTTTGATTGTAAGAAGCTTCTGTTCAAGTTTGGTAAGAATCCAGGATGGTTTATGAATCTAATAAATGTTTTAAAAACTTTAACTGCAGACTGTATGTAATGTTAACTGGAAGAAAAACTAAGTCCATTCATAAGTAATATACGGAAAAACAGGAAATTTTTTTTTACAAAATTTCCTTCTAGATACTAGCTTTTGATCATAAACAAGCTTCTGTCCAAGTTTGGTAGAAATCCAGGATAGTTTAAGAAAGTTATTAAAATTTTGAAAACTTTAACCACAGAGTGAATGTAATGTTAACTAGCAGAAAAACTAAGTTCATTTATAAGTAATATACGGATAAACAGGATTTTTTTTTTTACAAAATTTACTTCTGGATACTATCTTATGATCATAAACCAGATTCTGTCCAAGTTTGTTAGAAATCCAGGATAGTTTAAGAAAGTTATTAAAATTTGAAAAACTTTTAACCACAGAGTGAATGTTATGTTAACTGGAAGAAAAACTAAGTCCATTTATGAGTAAAATACGGATAAACTGATTTTTTTTTTTACAAAATTTACTTCTGGATACTATTTTATGATCATAAACAAGCTTCTGTCCAAGGTTGGTACAAATCCAGGATAGTTTAAGAAAGTTATTAAAATTTGAAAAACTTTAACCACAGAGTGAATATTTGTGGACGCCGCCGACGCCGACGACGACGACGGAATGTAGGATCGCTATGTCTCGCTTTTGCGACAAAAGTCGCAGGCTCGACAATGACAGAAAAAGTCTGATCTGATAAAAGATTTTGAGGGAAATTACTAATGAAAATTGTTTCTATTTCTTTTTAATAGTCTCCTGTGTAACAAGTTACAACGCTTTATATGAAGAATTTGCAGATGGTTTGTTGCAAGGCAAATTTTATGGCCATCACCAACAAATCCTTTTTTTTAGTGATATTTCAATTCCAACAATTTTTACAAAATTTACAGAAGCTTATACTTAAGTGAACTATTATTTTTTGTATCATCTTGAATATATATGAAACATTTGCAACAGTACAGTAGACAACCAATGTCAGGGCAGCTGCATAGCTGACTATAAATGGTATGGATTGGGCTCATTGTTGAAAGTCATATAGTAATTAACCTATAGTTGCTTAAATCTGCATTATTTGCACTTCCCTTGGGGGGTCTCATGGACAATCATTATACCACCTCTCTTTAATTTATGACAATTGGTAAAAAATCAACCAATCAAGTCTTCTACCTGTAAACTTTGCTTTAAGTCTTCTCTGATGTCTGACATCTCCTTTATACCAATTTCAAATCTCATAACTGCTTCTGACCTTATGTCATGCATTGGATAATCTACATATTTCCTTTCTATGTGTTTAACTCTGAAGATTCTTCATGTGATACAGTCGCTATTAATCACTTCCTGCAAAACATAAAAACATGAATTAGGATTAACTAATAGGCAGAATTTTTGAATATATCTTTATAAAACAAGGTAGTTTGGGAATTTTAAAAATAAACACCCCAGATCAATAATTTATGTAATGACCCTGTAATACAAATACAAATAAACTGTACAAAGAAAGCTAACTCTGTTAATTTTAGATGACAATATCAAAAATATGTCTTGGACTTATAAAATTATGCATAAAGAATGAAAACGTGAGAAATTTTGAACTCATTATAAATTATATATCTTAATATTTAACGTGTTAAGTTCTACCAAATATTCTACTGATAGTCATTTTTCAGGTCATTCTATTAAAATTTATAACTTTGATATAATTCTGCACTTTTGTAAAAATTAGCGTGTTTATGTTCATATTAAACATATCATTGCCGTACATTAAAGTTTCCAAGTCAGTAGGTATATTTTCTTTTCTAAGTTCAAAAAATAAGATATTCCTTTGAGCTGTATAATTTTTACATGAAAGGAAATAATGTTGAGCATTTTCATATAAATAACCACATTGACACATTGCGTTAGGTTTAATATTTGCGTGATACAGATCCATGTTAAGGGCACTGCATTTGTTTCTTAATCTTGCGTGCAAAACATTTAAATATCTATCGCCAATAGTGAAATATGTAGGGGGTGATTTGTTTTTATAATATTTCTGTTTAATTTTTAATTTAAACATATTTAAAGACAGTTCATTTCTAATACTTAAATCCAGCGAATTCCACAGTTTAATACTAGATGGAATAAATGATTCTTGATAAAGGGACAGTCTGCTAGAGGTTTGGTATATATTTTGACTGTTTCGTAGATTGTAATTATTTGTTTCTGCAACTGTAGGGGGTATTAAATCTAATAAGTATTCTGGAGCGTTCTCTTTCATAATTTTGTAAAATAAAGTTAATTTCTTAACTTCCCGTCTAATTTTTAACTTTTCCCATCCCGTCTCTAAATAAAGTGATTGAGTGCTAGCATAGCTTGTTAAACCAGTGACAATACGTGCTGCTTCCAGTTGTAATTTTTCTAATCTTTCAGAATTTAACTGTCCGCAATTATCCCAAACTTCAGAAGAATATTCTAGAACGGGCCTAATAAAAGTTAAATATATTTTTTCTAAATATTCCCTTTTTAGTCGGAATTTCAAACGTCTAAGAACATTTAATTTTTTTGATACATTTTCTATTAAAGAATCAATATGCTTGGTTCACTTACAGTCACTGCTAAAAAATATACCTAAATGTTTGTGACTAGTAACTGTATCTACCTGAACTCCGCCAAAATCAAAAATCAAGTTATTTTTTGAATTTTTGTTACTAAACAACATGATATTAGTTTTATTGGGATTGAATTTAACTAGCCAATCATTTGCCCAGGAATTAATATTTTGTAGATTGATATTTATCATAGATTGAAGAGTAGTTTCATCTGGAGCAGTATGTCCAATAGATGTATCGTCTGCAAACATTCTACTTAATCCAATCATATCATCTGCAATGTCATTAATGAATATTAGAAATAAAAGAGGACCCAGTTCCGAACCCGGTGGAACACCAGCTTTAAGATTACCTAATTCGGAAGTCGCCTCTTTTAATACTACCCTCTGAGTTCTATTTGTTAAGTAACTTTCAAGCCATATTAACAGATTGCCTTTTATACCATATATTTCTAACTTGTGAAGTAGGCCCCTTATCCAAACTCGATCGAATGCCTTGCTTACATCAGCAAAAGTTAAACTTGTATAAAATTTATTGTCTAAAGCATACACGATAGAATGGTACATCTCAATTAGTTGATGAAAAGTAGAGCAGCCGGGTATGAAACCAGACTGAAATTTATACAAAAGTTTATTAGAAACTAAATGATTGAACATATGTTTATATATTATTTTTTCCAGTACCTTGCTCACGCAAGAAAGAAGCGATACCGGTCTATAATTAGACGGCATTGACTTATCTCCATTTTTAAATAAAGGAATAACATATGCCAATTTCCAATCTTTAGGAAATATATTTTGAGAGAGCGATTTATTAAAAAGAATACATAAGGGAAGTGCAATTTCATTTTTTACTGTTATAAGCATTCTATTACTGATTTTGTCTGGACCAACAGCTTTATTTGGATCTAAAGTAGAAATAATATCTTTAACGTCTTCTAAAGTTACAGTAATTTCTGACAAAACATTAATACCTCTATCATCGAAGTCAGGCAAATTTTTGTTTTCTTCATCTAGACTAGCTATTGAACAAAAATATATATTTAGAATATCAACTTTTTCTTTTGCATCATAAGAAAATTCAAAATTATTACTTGGGTTTTGCATCGGTGGAATATCATTTGAAGATCTGTCTTCTTTTAATAAGGAGTTTATGATTTGCCAATATACTCTACTATTTGTTTGCTTGAGTTCATTTAAGTTTTCATTAATATTTTCGTAAAAGTTTTGTTTAATTTGTTTCTTCAAATTATTCACTCGACCTCTGAAACCATCTGTTTCATTAAATTATAATCCCCCCTTTTATAGTCCCATATTGTACGTTTGAAACTCTTCGAGTTACTGAACCCGCTTCTGACTGTTATGTAAGTACCTTCATGATCACTTATGTCTCTATTGATAGGTATAATACCCGAGTCAATAAATTGAATGGAATCAGTTATTAATATTGGGTCTAATAAGGACAACGAACCAGTTCGTGAATCAAAATGAGTAGCGTCGTTAATTGTATTAAATAGACCATTTATACTTAGTATATCACTGATACAGTTAGGTAGGTTGAGAAGAAAATTTTTATTTAGATCACCCAAACAAATAATATGATTAGTTTCGTCTAATGCCCTTTTCAACATCATATCGTATAGCGACCAAAAATTGGACGGTGAAAAGCGCTCAGATCGATAAGTAATGTTTATCAATATTACGTGCAATTTTGTTTTCAACTCAAACCACATAATTTCTAGACTATCATGCTCCAAATTCAGACGCCGCTTTATTTTAATGTTACTTTTATAATACATGATAACTCCGCCTCCATCGGAGTTCCTGTCTTTCCTTATTGGTGTTTCAAATTCCGGGAGTGCTATTTTTTCGTAATAAAAGGGGCCAGATGAGTTTCTGAAAAAAATATGATATCGAATTCTTCTATAACATTTGAAATATAATCCAGTTTGTTTCTCAAACTGCGTATATTACAGTGGAAAATTGATATACTTTGGTCTGAAATGTCAACTGTATTCGGAGGGCCTGGATTTGATTCAACATCTACTGCCAAAATCAACATATTTACATATATCAGACAAATAAACAAGAATGATAATATGTTTTTCAGCATGGATAATTGGTTTTTAACTAAGCAACAAAGCCATAGTATAAATGAACAAAATACATCATATATATTGACATGTATTTTTATCGCTTTTCTTGTAAGTACTCCACTAATTTTGCCGTAAAATAGCCCTGTTGTTATTCTATGTGTGATTGCGTCACTACCCATTGTCAAAAATTGATCTGACACACATGTTTAAAAAGGGCTGTATAAAAACTAAACAAAGAAAAAATGACTTAATTGTTGACTTCGAATGGTAAGAATGAAAACATATGAACATATAAAACAAAAAACAGTGTATGTACAAGGAATACTTGCGTTCTGTAAATCGATGTATGTTTGCAAATATCAAAATTGGAAAAAAGGTTATAATATACTTTTTAACTATAGATTAAATCAATCTATAAATGAATATATATATTTATACATTTTTTGTATCTGTTGAAATTTGTATAGTAATTAAAATTCGAATATCTACATTAATTTGTGATCAGACACAACAAAATTTAGCGTTTAAATTTTTAAATTACTGAAGTTAGAATATAGCAAAGTACTCTCGACCAATGAAATTGTAGGATTGGATGCCTCTTAATTGTGAAGAATGAATGTAAATCATGTTCTTAGTAAGGGATTATCCTATTATTTGGGTCTATTTACAGTTCAAAACAAAGAGTTTCTATAAATGAGTTACAACTGCCCTGAAGCACATTTATCAGATTGAAAGAATTTATCACAGAGTGATTGAAACTGACTAAAAGTTGAATTGTGAAACAAACAAAAATCTCAAAATAAGTTGAAGTTCACTGGTGCAGTAAAATTGGTACAGTGAATGTTATTATGAAAATATTAATAACTTCAAATTACTATAAAATTAAACAATACCAAAGCAATGCAAAAAAAAATGAAAAAAATCTTTCAGATAAAAAATAACCTAAATCTTTAGCTTTCCAAAACTTTGATTACTTGATCAGCGGTTGGGGAGAATAGTTATTTCCAATACATGTATTCCGATAAAAAAAAAACAGGAATTTAGTTTTGAACATATTAAAAACTCTTTTAAGGGCATTATTTTTGAACATTTCCCTGACATAATGAAACAGTATTTGATGTAAAAAGCCGGACCAAATTATTGGCTGTGAAATAAAATTTAGTTGTTACTCAAATGTATTAATTGATTTAAACTGTAAATAAAAAAAGGATAATTCCTCACTAAAATATTACATGATTTACATTCATACTCACAATCAGGAAACATACAATTCCTACCTTTTCTTTCTACTGTTGTGTCACCTAATATCTATAACGCATTTTTTTTTTTTTAAATATTTCCCAAATGACAAGAAAGTCCTCACATCACTAAAACTAATCCATAAATGACATGCCGAAAAAGGAAGTCATGCATCAATTATAAACATTGCACTGACAATGAAACTAATTGATAGATCATTTGAGCCTTGAGCACTTTACAATATTCTAAGTTTGTAAGAGAATGATAATCCCTTACTTTATGATAAGTACTCGCTAACGCTCGTACTTATTCATGGAGAAAGGGATTATCATTCTCTTAGTCTAGGTTAGTCTATGGAAAGGTATATACTATGAAATTTAGAGCGAGGGGCTTGCCCCAAGCTCTTAATTTCATAGTATATACCTTTCCATAGACTATCCAATTTAGCACATATTTACAACTCGAGTGATCTTTTAATTGGTCTATTGATAGTTTATTTTGGCTGACTACTTGTATCACAGGTGTTTGTAAAACGGAGCTCATTAACGAATTTTGTAAATCTACTCAGTAGTTCATTGTAATATATGTGATTTCAAAAGGCCCTTGACTCCAGAATGAAAAGATGGTAGCTGCTGGTGTAAGTATGTATACTGATATAAAGCGGTGTTTTACTATACATATTCTTCTTACAAGTTAAGATGACAAAATAAATTGACCAAAAGCAGGCAATAATTAAATTGCAGTGGAAGCTTTACATGTTTTGAAAACATTTTTTAATTTCACAGTAAAACTAAAGCTATAATAAATTTGAAACATATAGATAGTTTGTCCCCAAAGATATAGTCTAGCAGATAGGCATTAAAAAGCAACTACAAATAGATCAGAGATTACAGGTTTTGTGTTTTTTTTTTTTTATTAGTTCAAAGTAAAAACTAAAAGATTTATCAGAATATGTTTATATATATATATATAGGTGGCACATTATCTTCAGACATCATCACAGTTTTTCAATTCATGACATCGTCCTGAACATGCATGAAATATTTGCCACTGGACATTAAGCAACCAATAATCAAGAAATCAATCAATTCATTACGAAATAGATCACTTTCCTTAAGAAAGTTTAAAAAGTTATCACCAAGTTGCTTTAATTTTCCTTCACAAGGTTTCATAGTACACACTTTTCTGTGTACAAAGTAATTGCATGGATGATACATTATCATAATTTTAAGATATCGTTGTACTCTTATCAAGGTATAAAGAACCATATGTATTACCCTTTATTTAAATGATAAAATTTGCAATTGTCAAAAACATTTTTTAGATCCAAAGATTTTAATAGCAGGATATTTAAAAATCAATGTGAAAACTAATTACAAACTATTTAATTTAATTTGGAACACAGCATTTTATTTCAAAATAGCCAGTGGCAATTTTTGTTTTAAATATCTTGATTACGACACAATGAAATCTTACCCTTGTGGTCATTCATGCGTAGTTACTTAGTACACAGGAAAAGTGTGTACTATGAAAATTAGAAGGCAAATATAAGCAATTTGATTGGACGAGAAGTTGTAAGCATGTGCTAACATATACTTACAACACAGCCCAGGTAATTCACTAAAGAACAAATCAAAATTTCCGGTTGAGCGATTTGAGATTAATAATAGAATTGATATGTCGAGAACACGCTCACTAGTATCTATTTTAAGACAAGTTTGTAAACAAGTATAGAGTTTGTAAACAAGGATACACGTGTAGCGGTAAACAGTTTAATAATCGTCGTCTTCATCGGAAATTTCACCTCCTAGATCTCTAATATCCTGGTTACACGAAATAACGATATAATCCGATTCTGGTGTTTCTTTAGCTATGATTTTACCATCATGAGTCCAAAAAGAATGTAAAAAAAGAACTGAGATATTCATATAGTTTGGCTTAAATACTTACAAAATGTTATTTTGACTGTGTCGACTAGTTTATCTGATTTCACCAATATTTTATATGTGTTTTATGTGTTTTAATATTTCATACGCACCTTTTATTCTGAAATCATTCATTTTGACCATTCATACAAAATCATCTATACAATACATTCATATCAGTATATTAGTAGGAATGTGAGATATTAATTAGAAAAAAAACTGACCTTATTTGATAAAATCAAAGAAGTCCACCAAATATGAATACAAATTATATCACGGAACAGCACAGCAACATTCAGTTCAAAATATAAGCCAAATCTAACCAAACAAAAGAATCTCCCTCCAAAAAAGGCATATGACTTAATTAACCATTAAGCATAAAGAAGAGATAGTTTTCATAACACAAACTAGTAAAACCTAGATACATTTGTAGTACATAAATAACACAACGCTGAGAGAGTGATAGAGCAGATTGTTACCCCGAGAAAACATTGTCAACTGAGGCGAAGCCAATGTTGACAATGTCTTTTCGAGGGGTAACAATCTATTCTATCACCCTCTCAGATATGTGTTATTTAATTTATTATACTGAATGTTCTGTTATTACTGTCTATTAAATTTCAAATTCAAATTAATAAACTATGACGTCTTGTACATCCGTATTTAATAAAGCGCACACTTGATCAAGCGTCTCCGTGAAGGGTAATATAGTATTTACCATAGGATAGAGTAAATTGTCTCCCTCGTATTAACCAATCAAAATCTGGCATTTTGACATGAAGTATAATAATAAACAAATACCCAATCTATCAAAACTCACCGAGCCATGAAGAAGTCTTACAAGAGATATAACCACTGATGCATGACTAGAAACTACTCCGGCAATAAGTACTTAGAATTAAAGATATCAACTCATAAGATATATAATATCAAAATATCAAAGTATGATACAAAAATCAAAAGTATCCAAATTAACATACTACCACATAGACATCATGATGAGATTGATAGTTTCTTGTTTGATTAACGTTCAGTGGCAAGCAGTTCATGCATATTCAGGACTCAAACACATTTATAAAAAAAATCAATATAAAGTGGACCGGCCGCGATGGGAAAGAGCATACACCAACTCCCTTAGAATTTGTTTAATACACCACTGCAAATTTTACCGATTACATAAGTAAAGCCAATTCCTTTTGAATTGATTCACACCAGTATTTCTAAAAAGTCTTCCAAATTCCACAACTTGCTGAATATTCCTCATAAATAAATCTTAGAGCCTCTCTCTTGAATATTCCTGCCTAAAGTTTGATTCATAAAATAGAGCGGGTTTGTTGATGGCTTCCTCTTTTTCAAAGGTATATATTTGTCAATAACCTCCATGAAGTTTGTCTAAATATTTTCAAATGCTGAATTAACATCTGATGATTCTTCTATTATAACAGTTTATTTACAATTTTGCCTTTGTTGAAATATTTGTAGATATTTTCCTGCTGATCATTTACGCTATGAAAAGCTTCTTTTTATCTATTATAGTTTTCAAAATTAAAAGAAAAAACACAAAAATTAGTAAAAAATATCAGTTAGGGGCAATAATTGCTTTAAGGAGTCGACCAACGATTTCGGCATTGTCGTCTTAAGTGTAATTCTGGTCTTGCTTTGGATCAGGTGAGCTAAAATAAGGAGTTGTGGGAAATTGCCAATAAGACAACTATACACCAAATACCAAATGACGTAGATGTTAGCTACTATTGGCCATCATACAATCTTCAACAATGAGCCAACTCCATACTCTATAGCAAACTATAAAAGGCAACGGCATGAACAAATGGTTAAAACAAATAAAATGAGAAAATCTATCTCTGGTTTAGGCTAAAATTATAAACTAAAAAAATTATGATAGACAATATAACCAACGACTACCACTGAATCACTGGCTCCCGACTTGATACAGGCACTTAAAGAATGTGTGGGGTGGGGGAAGGGGGTAAATATGTTTACTAGCGCTCAACCCTACAAGTCTTGAACAATAGTGTAAATGCACAACATAAGAAACATTGTAAAATTCAGTTGAAAAAGGCCTGACTTGTCTGATTGGCTCGAAACACACACAAAATAAAACTAACAAAAGGACAAAACATCCCTTTTGATAGCCAACTTTGTCAACAATATTTGACTAGTGTGTAAAAGTTTCTAAAAGTATTTCTTTGAAAGTGTAAAAATGTGATTAGTTACTTGAAATTGCTTGCCATCAGGGGCGGGTCCAGGTGAGGGCGTAATGGGCGTACGCCCCCTTTTCAAAAAAAAAACAAAAAAACTATCGTAATCTGCTAATATTGTATTGAATATAGCAATTTATCATATTTTATGTTTTTTAGCAAAAAAAAGGTCCAAAATTTTTTTCGCCTCGCTCCGCTCGGCGACAGATTTGATTCTACGCCCCCTCTTTCAAATATCCTAGAGACGCCCCTGGCAATAATGCATCTTCCCCTATAATGTTCCACATATGTAAACTAATGTTGACTTGAATGATTTCAAAATAAATTCACCATTTTGTTGATGCTTTCAGTAATTCTAAATGTAATAATTTTAAAGGTGAAAATGTCCTTTTCTTTTAAATTTTTACAACAATACTGGTTCAGCAACATCCAGAAAAATGCCATTTACATTTGACTAATTGAGTCAACAGATTTTTATTTAAAGATGCTTTACCGTAGTTAAAATCAGGCGATTGTGTAATTTTCAATAGTATGTAGTGACAGCTTTGCTTATTCGAGAATTTAAATCAATTATTAGAGCGAATTCATACTAGTATTCTAATGAGATCAACTCTGTAAAGTTATCAACTGTTTAACATAAAATAAAATCGCAAATTGTTTATGTGAAAGGTTTGAATGAATGAAATGAATATTTTGAAAAAAAATCTAAATCATTATACGATTTAGGACTTAATAGGGGGCATAACCGGGAAGAAAAAGGAGGGGTCGAAATAGTGAATTGTTAATGTCCACATCTTAAAAATGTTATTAATACCCTTAATTCGCCTTTTATGTGTCCCAAATACTTAATAATTGGCATATTATATCTATAAACTGTTAAGAAATAAAACAGTGTAATGATAGTGTTATCAGATGAGTATCTAGATTACATCAGCTCATATCAGTCCACATACCATTTCAGGGATGAGCATCTAGATTACATCAGCTCATATCAGTCCACAGACCATTTCAGGGATGAGAATCTAGATTACATCAGCTCATATCAGTCCACATACCATTTCAGGGATGAGCATCTAGATTACATCAGCTCATATCAGTCCACATACCATTTCAGGGATGAGCATCTAGATTACATCAGCTCATATCAGTCCACATACCATTTCAGGGATGAGCATCTAGATTACATCAGCTCATATCAGTCCACAGACCATTTCAGGGATGAGCATCTAGATTACATCAGCTCATATCAGTCCACATACCATTTCAGGGATGAGCATCTAGATTACATCAGCTCATATCAGTCCACATACCATTTCAGGGATGAGCATCTAGATTACATCAGCTCATATCAGTCCACATACCATTTCAGGGATGAGCATCTAGATTACATCAGCTCATATCAGTCCACAGACCATTTCAGGGATGAGCATCTAGATTACATCAGCTCATATCAGTCCACAGACCATTTCAGGGATGAACATCTAGATTACATCAGCTCATATCAGTCCACAGACCATTTCAGGCAGCCTTAAGACCTTATATCACTATATATAAGTCCGGATTTCCGTATAAATATGATACAAATTAGGTCTTATTCTTAATTCAAATTCTTTTACATTTTTCCGTTACCATTGCAACATATTACAAAAATATCATCCCTGATAAAAAAAAATTTATATGATTGGCAACGGTAACTTTACTTTGTATTTGAAAAGAAAAATAATTTTCTAGTCACTCTTTTGCTGTAGGTGGCCTGCAAATTTGTTTATTTTTGTTAATTTTTGTTACGCTCTTTAGACTTATAAATTAGGAAACTATAAGGCGTTATGATTAAAGCGCGTTATTGCCTTATAAGGCAATGTTAATGTGTCATTTAAAGGACCTTATTTTCAAGCCCGACTTATTATACATTTATAAAGAACAACCTTACTCACATTTCTGCTGAGTTTGGTTCATATCTGTACAGTAGAGAAAGTCAGAGAGAAAGATGAAAAATGTTAAGTCAAAAGACGACGATGGACGCAAAGTGATGACAAAAGCTCACTTGACCCTGTGGGCCCAGGTGAGCTAAATATCGTGGAAATGAAAAGAGACAACGTGTGCATTCTTATTGGTATCATATTAAAACAAGTGTTTTTTCTTACCTGATTTTATTTTATGTTATTTTGGTTTTCTACATTTGGAGATTAATGAACCTATAAAAAAACAAGTTTCGGCATGTCACGTGTTCATGCGACTGTGTCATGCCAGAATACCTCTTCAGTGATTGTCCTTTGTTAAATCCGAATGTACATTTTGTTTTCATTTAGGGAATTTGGTATTGACAGCAGTTCTTTGATAATTTCTGTTAAATTGATTTTAACTTTTCTAGACATTAAGCTATTTATACAATATCGTGAAAATCTAGTTGTCCTTTGGTGTTTTGTGTCTATGGGTTGCTGGTACATTGATGTATATCTTACATATTCATAGAATAATATTTGCCTTTTCCATGCCATTGATTGATCTTTCAATTTAGACTAATGAGTGTAGAAAAAGTCAGAAAAGGTGAAAATATTTTCAAATGAATTGTTGTTTTAAATTTATATAGATCTTCTCTAATCTCAAAACTACACTTGCAGTTTAATTAATTAACTAAATATTTTAAATGTTACGAAACCCCACTATACAAAGTGGTGGTGGGTTTATAGTTTTGACATGTTGGTTGATCATTTTCGTTTCCAGATGCTTACTCAAGTACTGTATATCGGATTGCAACCTTACTACTTGGAGTTATGGTCCGATATAATGAGAGGAAGATCTCCATTGATGTTTAGGTCACCATGTCAAAAGTCAAAGTCATTGTTACTAAAAATGTACCGAAATATGTACAGAAAAGTGGTTCCCAGATACTGAATCGAATACTAGTACTACATATGGGATTGCAACCGTACTTGAATATATGGTCACATATAATAAGATTGATTTTAAGATCTTTATGGCTAAAGGTAAATAATTAAACGAGGCAGTAGCCCAACGACAAAAATTAAGACTAGAGGACAATATATAATATTTAACATTACATGGATACAAATGTATCTCTCAATCGCCCGGAGCCTTCTCAAGGTATGAATAAGTTATGAATAAGGCAGTTAATTCAAGTGGACAGTATACGGGTCTAGACAGTAATATCGTCTTACCAAATTTGCTGAAATAACTATTACATAGACCTTAGACAAAATGACGTATTACATGTGACCAAAGCGCATACCTCCAAGAAAGGTTGCAATCCTATATGTAGTATTTGATTTAGCATCCGGAATATACATTGGTACACAATCTGTTATTATTTCTAATTACAACGACCTTAACCTTAGACATAGTGACCTCAAAATCAATAGGGATCTTACTCTTATTATATTTGAACATATATCCAAGAAAGTTTGCAATCTCATATGTCGTATTCAATTTAGTATCGAGAAACCACATTTCTGCACATAGTTCGGTGCATTTTAGGAACAATGACTTTGACCTTTGACCTAACCATCTAACCTTGAGGTATTTTCAAGGTTACACGAGTTGATGATCATTCGTGAAGATCTCAAGTGTCAAAGACTTAAAGTTTCTGCGTTTTAATGGCCAACAGACATCGGTTAATTTTCAAAAGGTATGACCCTACCATGGAGATTGAATCTTTTTGGTCTAAATAAGTAAGTTTTTGAGCAAATCGAACTCTGTGTCTATGGTTATTGTTTTTATTCACTTACAAGTTTTTTTAATTGTTCAAACACTTGTATTATACGGCATACTTCTATATCTTAATAAGAGAGATTTAATTAATGTTGACCGTTATGGAATAACTGTTTTGCAGATGACTATAGATATGTTTTAATTGTCGTAAAGACAATTTCGTCCTTTTTTCGTTGAACGTGACATCACAGAATAATACTTATCATCGAAAACGTACTTGCATGAGCAACAAGACGGGTGTCACGTGTGGAGCAGGACCTGCATGCTTACCCTTTCCGAGTACCTGAGATCACCCCCGTTCCGGTGCATGGGTTCACATCAAGTTCGTGTTGCTCAGTCTATAGTTTTCCATATTGTGATTTGTAGACTGTTGTTTGTCTTTTCGTCGTCTTTCATATTTTTGCCATGGTGTTGTCCGTTTGTCTTCCACTTATGAATTTGAATATTCCTTTGGTATATTCAGCCTCTCTTAAAAGAATAACAAGTTGTCATCAAACAGGATGACCGACTACGTTGTCTCGTGGTGGCGTGCTCACCTCGATTGTGGGAGATCGTCGGTTCGGTACCCGGTCATGTCAAAGTCAAATCATAACGTCAACACTTTTAATTGCTGCTTTTCCGCTATTTCGCGGTATTTGGGAGTAAGAATCATGAACTGGTTTGCTCGGGTTCGGAATAATGTGTCCTTTGGTTATATGTCATCTAATGGAATGTTGCCTTGTGAAGTAGCACGTTAAAATCCGACTAAACGTGTCTAGTACACAACAGGGTTCATATTCTTAACATCGGAACGTGTTCTCGTCCCAATATGCATGTAATATTTGCCACTGCACGTTAAACACTTGTTCTTCAGCATCGTCCAAATGGTTCTTTCTTTCTGTTGTTTAATAACAATTTCGTTTTATTTCTTTTAGCATCCCATTCTTAAAATTAAACGGAAAAGAGAGAATACTTGTATATATATTTCGTTACGTTATCATAATAATAGTAATAGGTCTGATGAAAATATATTCAGAAATTAAATGGCTCGACCTGATGTTGCAAGGCGAGGCCATTAAACGTTATCAATCAATCGTCATAAACGGTCAAACCCTAAATTAGATTGCGGGAATATGGCCAGAATGAAATTCCCGCAATCTAATTTAGGGTTTGAGCGTTTATCTGTAATCGTTGTAATAGTAACATTCCAGAAGCCATTCAAACTTTTTACTTTTTTTTGTCCATACTGATAATGACATCAAAATTATCATGTACCGCAAATATTACAAATAATTATTCATCCTCGTCTGATAAGCACGCGGCATTTAGAAGTAAGATCAAAGGCTGGTCGGCTCGAATAAGAATCAGAATATGCACGTTAAAAATGTATATCGATCTAACACAAAGCAGGGTTTTATTCATATCATTATCATGTTCTCGTCCTGAATATGCATTCAATTCACCTTTGGACTTAAATCATCCATCCGTCCATCTAATTCAGTCTTAAAATTTTAAACCCCAGATTCCAATGTAAATAAATTTGGAAACTTGTGTACTGGAGTTGAAGGGTTCAATCCCTGATCCTAGGACACCGAAGACCTAGAGGAGGTTAACATTACCATGTTAATCACATTTATCTTCCATGTCATATCTGAGAAGTCGCAAATAATGTTTGTCTTCGTGATGTAACGCCCACGAGATCGGACTTGTCGCTGCATTATCGGTTATGTTAATGTCGGCACCTTTTTTAAATAGCAAATCAATTGTTGATATTTTTCCTTCTAGACATGCCCAGTATATTGTTGTTTTTCCTATGTTGTCCTTTTCGTTTATATTGCAACTTTGTTCAATTAACTTATCAATGACACAGTTGTTTCCTGTGATACCCGCCCACATAAGTGGTGTTCTCCCTGCATTATCTGGTTTTCTAATATCAGCGCCATTCTGAATAAGGAATTTCACTATAAAACTATTATTACGCCATTGACATGTATATATGATTGGCGTCCAACCATTGGAATCTTCTTGATTTATATCTGTTCCTTTTTCAATAAGTAGCATAACAGTTGAATAAGGTGCCCATTGGCATGCCCACATCAAAGGACTCTTACTGTTCCGATCACTTATGTTGATATTAGCTCCATGTTCTATTAGCAATTCTATTGTCTTGTCATACCCTTCTTTACTTGTCCAGATTAATGGCGATTTGCCTTGATTATCTTTTTCGTTGATATCTGCTTTGTTATCGAGTAACATTTTAACAACTGAATTATGTCCTTTTTTACTTGCGCATAAAAGAGGTGTCATCCCATCATCATTTTGTAGTCCTATATTGCCGCCGTTTTTAATCAGTAAATGTACAATATGGCCATGTCCTTTAGCACTACTTATTAGAATTGGTGTTTGGCCGTAAATATCCAACGAATTAACATTTATTCCTTTCTCAAGTAAAACCTGAACAATACCTATACTTCCACTGCGACATGCTGTATGCATTATAAGATTTTTATGGAACATTGATAAATGGACATTGTGTATAGCATTGATAATATATTCAGTAATTTCAACGTATCCTTTTGAACAGGCCAATGATGCAATTGAATTTCCTTCTCTGTCGATCAGATCATGACAAAAAGTGTTGTAATATATATCAAACATTGGCAACAGGTAAAAACCTTTTTGCATGTAAGCAACCAAAATTTTTCTAAATTTCGGAAATTTCATTTGATGGTTGCTGACTACGGAGGAAATTTCCCCGTTCCTAATATCTTTCATAATTCTCATCATATATGCGTGTTCATTATCGTTTGTAATCATAATCTGAAATTCCTCGTGGTCTTCCCTTATACTTTCTAGTTGTGTCCTCTCACACAATACCGCACTTGATACGTAACGGATAAATGTGGCTTGTACTTTTGTTCCAAAATAAAAGCATATTACATCAAAAAGGCGGTCGTGAATACGGGAGTAGACTTTCATCAAAACGTTCATTGAAGAGAATTGTATGGAACGCCATAGCTGTCTTATGTGTCTTTTTTATTGCTTTTCTATTATACGAAGATGCTTTTCTATTATACGATGGTGGTTTTCTATTATACGAAGGAGGTTTTCTATTATACGAAGGTGCTTTTCTATTATACGAGGGTGGTTTTATATTATACGAAGGTGCTTTTCTATTATACGATGGTGGTTTTCTATTATACGAAGGTGCTTTTCTATTATACTAAGGTGGTTTTCTATTATACGAAGGTGCTTTTCTATTATACGATGGTGGTTTTCTATTATACGAAGGTGCTTTTCTATTATACGATGGTGCTTTTGTATTATACGATGGTGCTTTTGTATTATACGAAGGTGCTTTTCTATTATACGATGGTGCTTTTTTATTATAATAAGGTGCTTTTTTATTATGTGATGGTGGTTCCCGTGATTAACCGGAAGTGTGGAGTTTATTTGAAAAAGGGACGGACCAATTGCTAATGAAATACGAAAAAAAAAAAATCAAGAAAATCAATTAAGTCTTTAAAATGAAATAGTTAGTTCAACATTTTTTAAGTAGATTTTGTACCGCTTAATGGAGTCATAAAGCGAGACATAGGTATGCTGTTTCCGGCGGCGTCAACAATGTATTAGTTTGTGATTAGGTCTAGTTTATGGTGAAGCCCTAGTGATAAGTTAAAGATATTTGGTATGCAGTTGTATTAGTATTGACATATCTCATTACCATGGAGATTATTGGCCATGCCCCCTCAGTTATGGTCTATTGACTCTGAAATTATTCCTAAGAATCATGTATTAGTTTGTGATTAGGTCAATTATTGGGGAACCAATAGTGGTAAGTTAATGATACTTGGTAAGGAGTTGTATAAGCATTGGCATATCTTATTTCCATGGAGATTATTTGGCCCGTCCCCTCAGTCATTGTCTATTGACTGAATTTTTTGTTTAGTTTTTATGGAGCCTGCGACTTTTCACAGAAAGCTCAACATATGGATAGTGATCGGGCGGCGTTAGCTAACTTATTAAAAGCTTTATATTTTAGGTGGAAGACCTGGATTGTTCATACTTTGTATATAGATGCTCAATGATACTTAGTTTCCGTCTGTCACATGGCCTATGTTCTTAACCCAATTTTCATGGTTCAGTGACTGCTTGAAAAAAAGTTATGATTTTTTGTAATGTTAATTTCTCTCTTATTATGAGTAATAGGATAACTTTATTTGGTATGTGCGTACCTTGTAAGGTCCTCATGCCAGTCAGACAGTTTTCACTTGACCTCAACCTCATTTCATGGATCAGTGAACAAGGTTAAGTTTTGGTGGTGAAGTCTTTATCACAGATACTTTAAGCAGTAGGTCCAGTATTTTTGGCGTATGGAATGAGATTATTTGGCCCCGCCCCTCATTCATGGTCTATTGACTTTGAATTTTTTGCTTAATTTCAATGTATTTGTTTGTGATTAGGTGAGTTTATGGGGAACCACTAGTGGTAAGTTAATGACAATTGATATGCAGTTGTATAAGCATTGGCATATGTCATTTCCATGGAGATTATTTGGCCCCGCCCCTCAGTCATGGTCTATTGACTTAAACTTTTGCTTAGTTTTCATGCATTAGTTTGTGATTAGGTTGGTTTATCGGGAACCACTAGTGGTAGGTCAATGATATTTGGTATGCAGTTGTCATAACATTTGTTCACCTCATTACCACAAAGATTATTTGACCTTGCTCCCTCAGTTATGGTTTATTGACTTTGAAATTTTGCTTAGTTTACATGTATTAGTTTGTGTTTAATTTTGTTTAAAGGAAATTATGATAAGTCAATGGTATTTGGTATTAGCATTGGCACATCTCATTTCCATGGAGATTGTTTAGCCATGTACCTTCAGCCATGGTTCATTGACTTTGAATATTTGCAAAACTTGCATGTTAAAGTGTTGCTATTTTAATTTCAACATATGCATTATAAAAATTACCAATAAGGGAGACATATCTCTATGATAACAGTTTATTTATTTTAGTAAACCTGACTGGAGGAATTTCAGTAGAAAAAAATCTATTTAATTTGAATTTTCTGTGTTTGATATCTTCATACCATGACTCTAAGTTTTAAAAAAGGTATCTGGGGGGGGACATGCCCCCCAGACCCTCTTAGAAAATTTCTCGCATTTGGCCCTCAACAGTGATACTACTAAAAAAAACTTTTAAATTAGATAAACACCTCTGCGTTATAGATGAGCATCACCACACAAGTTGGAGACTGTTCTTAGTGGGTGAACGGTAGAAGATGCCTTGAAATGAAATTTAGCTCAAGTTCAAGATAGGTGATACTCCTATATAGCCAAATTTATTCACTGGAAAGCATTTTCGCAAATATTAGCATTGATTTCATTACATCAAAAATGGTTTTAACCCAAGTCTAATAGTAAAAATAAGTACATTCAGCTACATACTAGTACCTCGGACAGTTTCGAAAAGTACCTGTTCGCTAAAGCTTGCCGACACATTTTTTTTAAAATCAATGGACTTGTGTACTCCCGCAATACTTGTGACACAGTAAAACCTGTCTAAACCGAACCGATTATAGTTAGTTGAAGTGGAGACATATAAAACAAGAGATTGGAAACTCTGAATATTATACAATAGAAAATTGAAGAGATTTCGGTCTGGAACATTTTATGACAAAATGAAGTTTTCATATTATCATGACAATATTTTGAAACTTACTAAATAACAAAGTATTGAGGGCATGTGTTGATTTTTGATACTTCTTTTACAACTTCTGTGATCGGTATATTTAGATATCTTGTTAAGTTTTTGAAAAATTAAGGAATATTTCTGAAAACTTAACTACTTTCTTTCTCTATATATGACTCTTATACATGTTATATTCTTATCAAAGCATGTGGCTGCGATATTTCTCGAGATTTCACAAAGTTGCTTATCTCTAGTATTATATGTCTCTGGTTCAAGTACTTTTTAATTTGGCAAATTGTAAGACCAATGACTTAATATTCAGGACACAATTAATGATTTTCAGTTCAAACACAAACATTTAAATATTTGTTCATTATCGGCCAAATTCTTTAAATGCATGTAAAAGTCACAGTTACATAAGTTTTCATTTAAAGCATTACCGAAGAATTTCATTTAGCTGAACCATGTAGCCAACCTTTATATATAAAAAATAAAGATAAAACAAGGAATGGCAATAATTCGATATAAAACATCAAAAATAGAGACATACAGCGACAACACAAAAAGGAAAATGTACAGAAGGTAGAGAGAAGTCCCGACTTGGTACAGGCACTCTGTCAAAACTTGGCAGAGTGGTGGGGTTGAACCATGTTTATGGGTACACTAACCTTGCCCCTCAATCTACTCGACTTCCTATCAAGATTCGAAAGACGCGCAGCAAAAAGACTTGCACAATACAATTGCCAACTCAGCGTCCATATAAGTTAGAAAATTTGTTTATAATAAATACTAAAATAGTAAGAGGATATACAGATCTGTACATTGTACATGTACTACCTCTACACAAAATAATACAGTTACATATAACCAATATACCACTGTAAAGCTTGAAGTTGTTGAAAAGTCATGGGGTTTTATAAGATTAAGTATATAAAGAAGTTATGCAGTTATTCATTTACGTTCAAGATATGAAGGAAATTTAGTAAATTACAAATAAGTTTTAATAACCAGTTTAGTTATTTCTTTCAATGACTTCCAAACATTCAAGATAATAATCTATTTCAAAGTTAGTATTGCTTCTTATCAATTGTCGAGTTGAATCCAGCCTGCATTGATCACTTATCATGCGTGCAAGGGGTCCAAATATTAGTCTCTCGCCCTCTTCTACATCATTTTGATCCACATAGCCTTCAATTCCAAAATCTTGCAAATTTGCTTCTCCTTCGGTAATTCCTACGGCATTTTGAAGTTGACCTGAAGTCCACAAGCTCAATGGAGATGAATTAACAGTGCGTAGTCTATGACCAGCCCATGCCTCTGCCAAAAATTGAAGCTTCCTGTTTAGTTCGTCCATGAAAACAAAGTGGAGAGCAGCTAAGTTTGTCAGTTTTAGTGGGTCTAGATAACCTTCATCTTCCATGAAATAAAATAAGTTGTAAAAGTAACTAAGCGCACCTTCATACACATCTCTCCATAGTCTCTCAATCCGTTGATTATGAGTGCTTTTTCCCGTTACCATACTGTTGGGCCTTTTTGAATCAACATGTAGTTTGCCACAGAAACATTTTCCAATCCTTTGTCAGACCTAACTTTATTGGGTATCCCATACTTTGCATCACCGGAGAAGAAACAATCCAAAACTGTTCTTGATGTGTTGTTGTCGGTACATTTTAAAAATGTTATCAATCGACTAAACCCGTCAATGCCACCTACAATAACAAATCTCCACCGGACAAGTTTATGATTTGTATCTATGTGCCAGAGGTGATTTGGACCAATTACATTGTAAACACGCCTATTAAGCCTACCAGTACGTCTCGCCTGTACACCGGCGGTATCTAATCGATGCATACACTCCCTAGTCTCCATCTCTGTACTCTTATGCCTTTTAATAGAAGCATCTGTTGCAATAGTGTTTCGCCACACAATGGAAACTCTTTCATTATTTGTCCAAGTGTCAAGTCTAAATCACTGTCATCAATTTGTGTAAAATTCATTTTGCTTAATCCAAACTGTGACATTCTTCGGTAAATGGTGCTTTCAGACACGGACAACAATTTAGAAATGTCGGATATTTTAAATCCATTTTCAAGAACAGACTTTGGAATATCAAATTTCGGAGGGCCGCATTCAGAGTTTATTTTATTAGGGGCAGACGTTCCATATTTTACACATTCAGTTCTTAACTTCATCATATCTGCCCTACTAGATACACCTAATATTTCAATTTCATGTGTCGAAAGCCTACATACAATGTCTGGAGTGATTTTCTCTCTCTCAAAGTTTAGAAATGCTTGCTGCAAGTTTAATTTCTGTAAAACGTTTAACATTTTAGTATTCACAGCCATGGCCGCCATGTTGGTTCGGTGACATTCAAATACACGCCACGCTTCCGGTTAATCACGGAAACCACCATCACATAATAAAAAAGCACCTTATTATAATAAAAAAAGCACCATCGTATAATAGAAAAGCACCATCGTATAATAGAAAACCACCTTCGTATAATAGAAAACCACCATCGTATAAAAGAAAAGCACCTTCGTATAATAGAAAACCACCTTCGTATAATAGAAAACCACCATCGTATAATAGAAAAGCACCTTCGTATAATAGAAAACTACCTTCGTATAATAGAAAAGCACCTTCGTATAATAGAAAACCACCATCGTATAATAGAAAAGCACCTTCGTATAATAGAAAAGCACATTCGTATAATAGAAAACCACCATCGTATAATAGAAAAGCACCTTCGTATAATAGAAAAGCAATAAAAAAGACACATAAGACAGCTATGACATTCAAATACACGCCACGCTTCCGGTTAATCACGGAAACCACCATCACATAATAAAAAATCACCTTATTATAATAAAAAAGCACCATCGTATAATAGAAAAGCACCATCGTATAATAGAAAAGCACCATCGTATAATAGAAAAGCATCTTCGTATAATAGAAAACCACCTTCGTATAATAGAAAACCACCATCGTATAAAAGAAAAGCACCTTCGTATAATAGAAAACCACCTTCGTATAATAGAAAACCACCATCGTATAATAGAAAAGCACCTTCGTATAATAGAAAACTACCTTCGTATAATAGAAAAGCACCTTCGTATAATAGAAAACCACCATCGTATAATAGAAAAGCACCTTCGTATAATAGAAAAGTACCTTCGTATAATAGAAAACCACCATCGTATAATAGAAAAACACCTTCGTATAATAGAAAAGCAATAAAAAAGACACATAAGACAGCTATGGCGTTCCATAGAATTGACTTGATTATTATTAGATAGGTATGGTCAAGTGTGTCCAATTGTTCCACAATGTCACAAACTGGAGTGCCCCGATTTAGACCAATTTCATCAAAAATATTTTCATAGTAGGATCTACTGGTTGTACTTATCTTTGACTCACTCAAGAAACCATTGTGTAAGACGTACAAAAGTAAAGCACATAATTTGCGTTTATCGCTTTGTTTTTTAAGTATTTCGATATCATTCAAATAAAAATTGTATGGATTTTCAAAATACTCACTAACTTTTATGTTCGGATTATTCTTATACAATGAGCACATCAAAGGAAATATGCCAAATTTCATAAGATAATTGTTATCTATCAGTTTTACAGCATTAACCGGTAAATATTTCTTTGCAACTTTAAGTCGTATTTCAGCTGAAAGACAGAATTCCTCTGAAGAAAGATTATAGAAGTTCTCAGTGAAAAATTTGAGTAGCTGAAATTGTTTCTCGTGATAAATTTGCAATCGGCATGAAATAAGCAGCTTCACTTTTCTTGTACTTAAGATACGCAAAATGGTTTGTTCATGTTTCATCCATTCTTCTACAGCGGATTGATTAATTGTGTATCTTCCACATACATTGTACATCATCAAGGATAAATAATTGAGTTTTGTTTGCCCTAAAATGTGCTTCAATATCAGATGGACTATGACACAGAATAACTCTGTAACCATTATTTTTCCTCATTTTCAGAGCAACATGGATTATTGTGGAGGTTTTACCAATTCCAGGTTTGCCAATAATTGTTGTTGTGATTCTTTCAATTACTGATTTTGTAATGGTTTCAACTGCCTTCGTTGTTACGAACGTTGCATCATTCTCTTTGTTATATTTCAAATCAAGGTCATGTAAGTCTGTAACAGATAGATCAAATATAATTGTGTTTTAAGCTTACGATGAGTGGGTTAGTTATAAGGGGGAAGAGTATGTAAGTATATGCAAATTGTAATTAAAATTGGTCCTTTGTTTCAAAGGAAGCATCGTCGTCATTATGAAAACTGTTTATTGTAGTGTTTTTGTCATTATTTTGGTGCAGTTGGTAATGATTTGATTATTAATAAGTGATTCTGAATGAAAACCATGGCAATGTAAACACAGAAAATGCTACTGCCAATTACAACCTGTTATCATTTATTACGTACTATTGTTGTCGTACATATCTGTTATTAATTGTTGAAAAAGCTAATGTATATAATTTGAATTCAATAAAAATTTAGTGCCATGATTTAGTTTATTGTTGACATTAAAATAGTTCAGGTTCTGTACCGTGATTTTTATCCTTTAGGAATGAATGAAAAGTAGCACAGAATATAAGCAAACATCATACCCAGTGTATATAAAGTGCGAATCCAGTTAGTTCATTTTCACTGTTGTATGCGAGTATGTCTATTGTAGAATTAAGGATGATGGGAAAAACTGCGTTTGTTTACTTTTTGAAAATACAAAATAATAGATTTGAATGTATGTTTTGACAGAATTTCATTAGAATATAACTTTTTAATGTATAAAACAGGATTAAAGTCCAAAAAAGTGTTATTTAAGCAGCAGAATCCATAATATTGATTACTGAATGCGATTCATTTTAATTATAGATGCGATGAATTATCACTGTAAGTGCAATCATTTCTGATGTGGAATTCTTGGTAGTGCGATGAATTTTCATTGTCGTTTTATATGATTATTCGACATACAACAACTGAAAATAGTTTTTAAATGACTTTAATATTGATGATATTTACAATTTGAAATGCAAGCTAGTCGTAGATGCTTACTTGAATATACACGGGTATAACCACGTTCATATCATGAATATTCAAATATTGTTGGTGAGTTTGCTATTTGCTTGTCATGGATCTGAAAATTTACTGGAGCAGAACATCCATGAATATAACGTTTATCTACGACGAATTTTCTTTGAAAAGTTTTATAACTCGCTTAAAAAAGCTTTGAACATTTGTCACGCCGTGTCGTACATATTTCTACCGTATTTACAGGCATTTGCACAACGAACAGTACAAGAATGTACAACGAACGGTACTAAAGAAAGAAAACAAACTACAAAGAGAATGAATCGTACAGTGTCAAAATTCTGAGGTCAGTTTTTCAAGTAAATGTCTTCAAATAAAATTAAAACAACGGGTTTCTCATTCGTATTATGTATTTTAACAACAACAAAGCACAAAATACACGGTCGCATTTAGTGAAAGAGCCAACCAACTATGCTCTATTTGTAGTTTAATCAAGTTTGAGTTACACATAGTGTTTGTTTCGCCATGTTTACAAGTAATTCACAGAAATGTCTATTTAAAATAGTTACATGGTGTTCATGTAATATAAATGATATACAATGCTGCCAGGAGCAGTAAACTTTGTTTTCATAAACATTGAATACTTAACTGAACAGTTAGTCAATTAGTCTTTGGTGTAAATTTAAGAACGGTATATCTACCAACATTGCTTCGCGATGTAGCGATTAACGTCCGGAATCAACTGTACGGCGGTTATACCCCGTGGTATAGAACCATTTAAACATGTAAAAATAAACTGTTTTCAACATTTCTTTGTATTCTCACAATTGCGTATTGGCTTATTTGTAACACCGACTTATAAGAAATTCAAGCATATTTAAGGTGACTCGACTGTTGCTCGAACTTTCTTTACTGTATAAGATGTATACACAATGGCATGATAAATATCAATTATCCAGTCATCCAAGCGTCAATTGTTTGTGCAAGATGAAAACGTTTCCACTCATTCAATCGTGAAATGAAGATCGTTTTGTGAATGCTCTTTGTTATCTCAAATGCATCCATTAGAGCTATTTTCCTAACGCTTGTAGTTTAAAGGTTTGGTTGGCTTGCTTGCTTTGTTTGTATAAACGTTTGCTCAATCTTAATTACGATGCTTAGGCAACATTTACACAATCAAGGCCAACCACACCTTTTAACTACAAGCATTAGGAAATTAGCTCTAATGACGTTTAATTTATTAGTATGCGATGTAGATTTAGACCGAAACAGAAACTTTGCTTTTCCGGTGACGTGGATTGGCTTAACTGTCCAAGATATATGTATTTAATAATGACGGGTCATAGGAAAGAATAAATTTTATCCTACATATAGATCAGGACAAATTATTTGAAAAAATAGAATTGAACATATTAGCAATAAATACCATGTTTAAGGAATTTATTGATATATTGCCTCAGACTTTCACTCACTAAGTATGCATATATATTCAATCCTTCTGACTTCATAAATTTTGTTAGAGAGTCGGCTGAATTAAGACTTTATATAATGAAAATTAATTAATTTCCTTCTGTGAAAATGCATCGCATATGCAATAGAAACGAATCGCCCTACAGTGGAAATGAAAGTCTAGTATCATTATTCGACAGTAAACATGAATCGCATAACGAAAACAGCATAGTGGAATTTGATTTAATATCAACAAGCTGAATAACAAAACCTGTTTTAAGTTAAACAACATTAATAATTATGTTAAAAGGTACATTTTTCTGCAAATGAAACTTAATTGCTACTTTTAAATTTCTTGCACGCTCTGTTCGTGAACTATTCTTAATATTTATCTATTTGTGTATCAATTTTGCACCTGGATGGCTATAGGCGCGATGAAAACCCGTCCGCATCTCATACCTATATCATGAATTTATAAAAACAGTACACATTATATATTATTTCTTATTTTATTTAAAATCTTGAATTTGTCGTCTGTTTATTTATCATTCTACATCAGAAATTCATCACGGATATAGTAAAAATGACATTTTAGGATTCGCACATTACATACACATATATGCATTCAGATTATGTTTATCAACAGTTTTGTGGGACAAGTATATATCCAGCGACAAATTTGCATACGCATTCAATTGGTTCTTTTCTTTCAGGTACATCGTCTTATTGAATTTGTAATGTGATTTACTTACGAACGCAGCTGCAGTCAGCCATAGTTATTGGCCCTGTCTAAGTCTGTTGAGACTCTGTAGTTTCTTAATATTATCTGACCCTTAAAAATCCTCTATTGAAATTATTTTTTTCAGCACTGTTATTGCGGATAAATTCGAAAAATTGTCTGACATTCTTTATTTTGATATCCACCTGAAAAAATATGAAAATTTCAATCAAACAAAGAAGTTAAGATATTTGTCTATCTTTATTATCCGTAACTCGATTTAGTGTTTGAGGTCTCATACCTTTTTATATACCTCCTTGGCATTAAAATTTTTAAGGTCTTATAACTCCCTGACATTCAAATGTTTGAGGTCTCATACCTCCTGGGCATTCAAATGTTTGAGGTCTTATATACCTCCTTGGCATTCAAATGTTTGAGGTCTTATAACTCCCTGACATTCAAATGTTCGAGGTCTTATACCTCCTTGGTATTCAAATGTTTGAGGTTTTATATACCTCCTTGACATTCAAATGTTTGAGGTCTTATACCTACTTAGCATTCAAATGTGTGATGTCTTATACCTCCTTAGCATTCAAATGTTTGGGGTTTTATATACCTCCTTGGCATTCAAATGTTTGAGGTCTTATACCTCCTTAGCATTCAAATGTTTGAGGTATTATTCTTCCTTGGCATTCAAATGTTTGAGGTCTTATACCTCCTTGGCATTTAGATGTTTGATGTTTTATGCTTCCTTGACATTCACATGTTTGAGGTCTTATACCTCCTTGGCATTCAAATGTTTGAGGTCTTATACACCTCCTTGGCATTCACATGTTTGAGGTCTTATACCTCCTTGGCATTCAAATGTTTGAGGTCTTATACACCTCCTTGGCATTTAAATGTTTGAGGTCTTATACCTACTTAGTATTCAAATGTTTGATGTTTTATACCTACTTAGCATTCAAACTTTTGTGGTCTTATACCTCCTTGGCATTCAAATGTTTGAGGTCTTATACCTCCTTGGCATTTAAATGTTTGAGGTCATATACCCCCTTGGCATTTAAATGTTTGAGGTCTTATACCTACTTTAGCATTCAAATGTTTGGGGTCTTATACACCTCCTTGGCATTCAAATGTTTGAGGTCTTATAACTCCCTGACATTCAAATGTTCGAGGTCTTATACCTCCTTGGCATTCAAATGTTTGAGGTTTTATATACCTCCTTAGCATTTAAATGTTTGAGGTCTTATACCTACTTTTGCATTTAAATGTGTGAGGTCTTTTACCTACTTGGCATTTAAATGTTTGGGTTTGAGCGTTCCAGACCTCATATAGATAAATCCAGATTAGCGCTTCGGACACACGAAAGTAGCAGTGCTTTAATAACCATTGAATGCATTATACTATAAGAGTTCACCTTGTTCAACAATTCAATGAAATTTATAGTATATACATGTATCACTCGGCTTCGTTCGTTAGTCGTGACTTAAACTTTACAGATTATAATTTTCACACAAACTGCATACCAAATGTGGACTAAAATTAGCAAGAATCGTTTTTTAAGGTTGAAAACTTATCACCTCATCAAAACATGACCGACAGAGAGAACTATTACTTCTAATTAGTCAATTTTGAAATTTCTTCTACTCTGTAACTATTTTGAAACTTTAATGGAATGATAATTGGCTGACTCTCAATTTCGTTCAGATTATACATCAAGAATGGCGGTATTAATGCACTTGGCTTTCTAAGGAAATCACAATTTCTATTATTCTTAAACTACATCTATATCTGCACTAAACTTTTAACAAATGATCCATTGAGATTTTTTTTGTAAAAAAAGAAACTAATTTTGATCTAGAGTTTGATAAAAACATAGTAATAAGAGGCCGTTTTTGATTCTGACTGAACTAGAAAGACGAACCCTTTTTTTTTTAAAAGACTGATGGTTTTCACTATCTTCTATCTGGAATCACCGTTTCTACTGTTCGGGTAGTATACATAACAACACTTGTTATTTATATGGAAAATCCCATTTGCATCTTTCCCTAAGAAACTACACGTCTACAAATCAAAATTAAATCAAATCATTTTGTTGTAAATTCCAAATATTTACAAACATACAATATTTAAATTTAAGCAACATTCATATTATATAAGCGACAAATAAAAATTATACTTACAATGTTCCAAGATACCATTCTTAACTTTGAATATTAAATTAAAAAATTTACAAAAATGGTGATTGGTTTGCTATAAAGTTTCTCATTTCGGGTTGATGAAACGAAAGACAGAAGAAAAACGAATGTGCGGTCATAGGTCAGACATTAACCACAATGCAATTGCAATTGACATTGTTAATCATCATAAGTCAATCCATTCTAAAATAGTATGTGAGTTTGCATCCAGCGCTTAATTGCTGTTCTCAACCATGATTTTCCTCCAATATCTTTGACGATGAAGCAAAGAGCTCACACCTTACAACAACATCGAGGAATAGATAAAAAAAATACATATTATGTCTTTGAATGAATAGGAACACTCCAAATATTAATATTGCGAATAGAGTGGGGGAAGTCTTCCTACAATTTCTATTGTTTGTTGTACGACAAGTTTTCAAGATAATAGGACGACTACAATTAAACGGACAAACACTTGGTCTCATCAAGACGTTTTTAAAACATTAACAATTAAAACAAAGTAATTATGAAGAGGGCAACTGAAACAGTCTGCGTAAATAGATTTTGAATCACAGCTATACTGGTCATAAATGTTATGACGTAGTTTAGCCCAGAGAAAATTATGTCTTAAAACACTCCGCTAGATGATAAAAGAGAACCCGTATGTTTGAATGCATCACGCATTATACATTATGATTGCCGATGTTGATTGTTGCTTCCTAAACGTCCATTACCCAGTATTTCGTGCATTTTCAGGACAAGAACAAATTAGCAGCTAATACTGTGAGCAAGTTCTGCAAGGTAGGAATGAAAGGCGGGAAGTTTAGACAGCCGCTGGAAAATGAGGAAACACCAAACAGGGACAGAACTTTTCGCTTTGCAACAGACAATTGCATTATTTGCATATTTTTGTTAGTATTACTCTTACGATGCCAAAACCAAAGCCCTAAACAAAAATGATATTAAACATAAATAAAATACCCGTTTTACCTCGGATCAGCATGCAAGACAAGTATCAATCGTTTAAACGACGATAAGATCAGGTTAATGTAGAGGTTTTTACCATCAGCAAAGGATCAGAACAGAAGAAAGAAAAAGAAATTAAACATTAAGTACTCAAATCTACACAGAAATAGCACAACCTAGCGTTAAGTTTTTACTATTGGATCAAGTTGATATATCATAATTATGCAGCGTTCAGACATTTAGTCTCGTACCAACACACGCAACAAGCTATGTTTAACATGTTTAAAGAAAACACAAAAAGTAATAGAAAGTTTCAAACTCAATAACCGACGGTATTCTTATTCTATTTCGAAGGTCTTAACACTAAACGAACTTTAAACCAATCAAACGTATAGCCATAGAGTGAAACTATGATTTCCTAACATTAGTAGATTATTATTGGTATGACCTGGTTTGAAATAAAATAAAAAATAAAAATAAATAGAAAAACAAAGGATATGGGTATCCATCCATGTCACAAAATCAGTACATGCACAGCAAAAAAACACACAAAAAGCAAAGGAACAGCGCTTTTATTGCTGTTCTTCATCTCAAAGTCACAATGAGGCCTTCAACACGGAGTAAAAAAACCTCTCACCTTTCTACAATCCATTTGAGTTTTGATATTTCATTGTTATACTTCTAATAAACCCGTCAAATAAAAAATGTAAACGAAATAAGTAAAAAATAAAAGAATGCACAAAACTACTGCCGAAATTACTTACCCAATCGAAAATTGTTGATTTCTAATACAATTGAATTCTTTAAAGTAGCATTAAGTCACTTAGCCTCGTTCAAACAGAAGTCGTTAAAGAAAACAAAAAAGGAAGTAACATCACCCAACTTTCTAAATAAAGTCTATATTGACATATGACTTTTGTTTGTGAAGTCCCAAAATTTGAGGAGCTTTAAATAGTACTATTCAACTTCCTGATTGATAAATTGAAAAGGATTACCTATATTAAAGCATTTTTAAACCCTTGTCGAGCGATCACAGTGAGAAATCTCACTTGCAAACACTGAAAACTTGATCTTTTGAGTTTGTACCGCTTTAGCAAGGACGCTAATAGTTATAAATTCACAAAAAAGAAAAGGTTTTGTAAATAGTAACAATAAATTTAAACGAACTGAAATAAGAACAAAATTTCCATATCATTTCCCTCCAATTATAACAAACGACGAGTACAACATATTTGAATTTCATGTAACATTGTACTACTACATTGTTATATTTTTTCATTAATAAAAACTGTTTAAACTAACGACGATTACAACAGACCATAGGAAAGTTGTGTAAGATTGGTTTAAAATGCTGTGTTATATACATAATTTCAATATTAAATAAGGGTTGCTAGTTCACAGTCTGGTATCTGTATCATTCCGGAATCGGAAAGGGTTATTCCGTATTCGGTTTGATAAACAACTCGCTCTCATGTTCTTGTCAAGGGGGCACGGTAGTATTTCCTGGCCCATTGTGATAATGATAGCCTTTTTAGAATTTCCCCCACTTTCTAACACTGCTCAAAATTCTACATACACAGTTAACTGAAGTACTTTCATTATAATATTCAGAAATGAATTTGAATATGTGTCATGACCGTTTACTTTTTTTTGCTATCTTTATAAACCTAAGGCCACTAGTGCTTTTAGGTCTTTTATCAAGCAGTGAATGCAGAATTTAAAAAAATTCTCAAGAATTCATTTTCACCTGCATGTAAAATTATTTCATATTTTTCTACACCTGATTCATCCCTCAGTTTTAAAAGTATGATCAGTAGATACTGTATATTTTGTCCAATCACACTGTTCAGATACATTGACTTAAGTACACAAAAGAGCAACCTAAATTCCGGAATGTAAATACTACCGTGCCACCTCAATGCGGGTAGCAGACCTTATTTTTATTGAGAGCAAAATTTTAGAACAAAAACAATCTTATTCGTGTTTATTTGTGTCCTTAACATACAAAAGTCCCCCAAGGATACAGAAGCTGCTACATGTATGCGGATAAATGCCTAGAGTGCCAACCTCAATTTATTTTTCTACTTGCTGAATACCTCTCTGGAACATGCCATATATGTATGCAGCTAGATCATAGAAGTAAAGGAAAAATTACCAACAGAATCGATTGATATGCAGCAAAGATTGAATTAAGTTACTAAGGAAATTCAAACGGACTTATCCCAACATTGAATGCCCGTACATGTACAAAAATCGAGACAACCTATTCTTAAAATTGTGGAAAAAATATTAAAAATCTTTGAAGGATATCCTGTTTGTTAAAAATTTATCTTTGCTGTTTTAAACCTGCGCTGACACAACTTTTGAATCTTTATATTCACTAATAGACAATATTTCTATATTGAAAGTTCACGTGACAAGAGCAGACCGGCGTACTCGAAAACTAAGATGTGGAAAAAGGATATTTTTGGGGAAATTGTAACATGCTAAGGAACATTCCGAAAATTGGTGACTTAAAAGAGCTTCAGATTTTTTCCATATTTTTTTTAATCAATATGCAGAAAAGATTAATATTTTTTAAATTTCAATTTCACAAGCTTCTAATGCAGTTATCTCGATAAATAGTGAAATAAAACATCATGTATTTGCATTTATATTTCCAATAACACATTTTAACAAACACTTATATAATAATATGTATCTTGATATAACAATGAACCGCATTTCAAATGAATGAAAAATTCATATCTACAAATCTTTCACAAGAATTTGAAAGGTCCATATCTTCTGGAAATCAATACAAATTGTTATTAACCAGTTCTCCACTTTCTTAAAGAAAATCCTTAATGTTGTTATCAGATAAATTAGGTTGTATCAATTTCTCATCGTTAGAGTATCGTTTATAATTTAAAAAAAAAAAGTTTTAAAGTATAAAATATAAAAAAAAAGATGTGTTGTATGATTGCCAATGACACAACTATCCACTACGGATCAAATGCCGTGGGTGTAAGCAGCCATAGGACTCCGTATGGGCCCATACCGTATAGTACGTGTAAAACGTCCCGACATTATAAAAAATCTATTTGTTGCTTTGTCACTTTCATATGTAAAGGGGTTCACCTCTCAACCTTTTTTTTTTTTTCAAATTGGAATAAACTAGGGTAAGACGTGGAGTTAGAACATCTTCTACGGGTTAATCCTAAGTAGTACAATTAATCAATCTTTACTCTTTCATGCCGTGTTTTATGGTTATATACTTATATTATAGATGGTATTCCTTTGACCATCTATTTGTATTTTTATGGTTACCGGTTACTGCTTTGGCATTTTGTTTTATTATTTATGTCAAACATTTATTTTAGTAGAAAGTTCGAACTTGAACTTAAGCTTAGATTATATCAAAATTGTATTCAAAGAGTAGATTGCTAATTAATTCCCACAATTAGGTTAACCACAATATATTTTAGTAAAAATTGAAACTTGACACAAAGTTTGGATTATCAAAATTTTACCTAAACACCTCCAAAGTATTAAAGTGTGACCATAATTGATGACATCACATATTGAAAACAGAGTCCTTCATAGTTCATAAAAATATTCGTATAAATAGAACCTCAAAGACAAGCAACACCTTCCTCCATGCCATGTTGTTTATACTGGAAACAGTGTTGCAGATTACGGCTACCGAGAAACACTGCAGACATTTTGGACTGAAATATTATGTGTGTACAAGTGACAAGCGATCAATACAATGGTAAAACAAGATTTCCTATATCTTCTGGCATAAGAAAAAAGTGTAAAACCAAAAATTACTATAAGGAGAAGAATGATGATTTCAATCATGTTGACGAATTATTTGATTTTCGACGACTTTGACACTCCTGCTTTTTCCCGTACATTTCCAATATCACAATGCTTATGTTATTACGTCACAGTAAGAGCCGAATGTGCAATGACGATGATTGACCTCATTCATTACAATAGAAATTGAAATAGTCTGTTTGTTGTTCATTATTGGTCCTTTACAGTTTCTCTATATACACAAGTTTTCGCGAAAACCCACACAAAAATGGAAAAACAATCATCATTAAAGGACATTTATAACTCGTAGAAGGAGTCGACTATAATTTTGAACATCTGACTAATTAGTAGATCTTGTCCTGCTGACATTTTGTTGTTTGTATTTTTCTCTCTATCAACTAAAAGCACAAAATTAGTATAGGTAAAAGTCGTCATTTAAGGACAAACACTTCTATAAGGAGTCAATCGACTATTTCGGATAACTTTTTGGTAGATCTGCAGATTATTTTTGCTCTGAACCAGTTCTGTCTATCTGCTTCAGCTTCCTGAAAACCAATACAGATAAATATCATCATTCAAAGGCAATAACTTGTACAAGGAGTTAAGTTACGATTTCGGATATATTGACTTATTTGTATATCTTGACTAGCTGATCAGTTTTATTTTTTTACATGTTCTCTATTTACTACTGTAACAGCTTCTTCAAAAATTCACAAGAAAAATGGGTAAAAATCTCCCTTCAAGGTCAATAATTCCTATAAGGACTCTTTCTATGGTCTACGACCTCGGTCATATTGAATTATTTGTAGATCTTACATTGATCATTTTTGCTATTTACAGATTATCTCTATCTACTATAAACCCATAAGATTGAGTAAAAATCATCATTCAGGAGCATATAAGGAGTAATTTAACGATACCGGCCAAGATGATTTGTAAGCAGAGCTTTTCCTTGTAACAGCTGATCTGTTTTGCTATTTGAAAGTTTCTATCTATCTACTACATAAAATTAAAGAGATGTTGTATGATTGTCAATGAGACAACTATCCACCAAAGTTAAATGAAGTGGAAGCAATTATAGGCAACCGTACGGCCTTCAACAATGAGAAAAACCCATACGTACAGTCGGCTATAAAAGGCCCTGACATAAAAAATATGAAACAATTTAATTGAGAAAACTAACGGCCTAATTTATAACAAAACCATTTACGAAAAACAATATGACAACCACTGAACTACAGGCTCCTGACTTGGGACAGGCACATAACGAATGTGGTGGGGTTAAACATGTTTGTGGGTGCTCAACCCTCCCCTTACCTTGGACAGCACTACATAATGACAAACTATAAAAAGGGTATTTTTACATCCCTAACAACAACAAAGACACAAAGTACAGATCTGATAGTACTGGCAGTTACTGACAGCTAGTTCAAAGCAAATAACAACTAATAAAAAAATCTAAGTATCTAAGACTAAAATGTCAATCAGTACATATCCAACATCCAATATTGGTCCTATTGGTCATTTTTGTTATTTGCAGATTCTATCACTCTCTATTCTTCTGTAGTCTCTTACAAAATCATAGAAATGGGTTAAACTAATCATTCAAGAGCAATAACTCTTATAAGGAGTTGCCTGACAATTTTGGTCATCCGCTAATCTGTGTTGCTCTTAACTGTATCACTTCATCTTTTATAGTTTTCAAGATAAAAGCCAATATCGCAAAAATGATAAAATTCGTCATTTAAGGACAATTACTCATATAAGGGGTCGTCAAACAGTAGATATTTACATTGTATATATTTCTGACACTGAACGATTTTGTTCTCTTCTGGTTTTTTTGTTGTTTTTGTTTTATTTTCTTTATTGTTTATTATCTTATAACCTGTTATACTAAACATTCCTATGTTCTATTCTAGCTTTGGTGGCCATATAATGGTTAGCAGGCGGGATCATTGGACACATTTTTAACTAAATACCGAAAGGAATATTTTTTATTAACTTTTTGTGTAACGGTTAACAGACAACGAACGCCAGTTGGTGAAAAAAAGTCTCACATGCCTATGTGGCCAGGTGAACTAAATTAAATGTTTGCATTCCCAAATTGTAGCTGTATTCGTTTTGATTATAAAAGTTGTTACGTTAGCACTTACAAGGTTCAATGAAAGTAGGCATACACAGTAAGAAGCAAACGCTTTATACTGTCGGACACTATTTTTCAAACAATGAAATCAACAATCATTATGCAAATTATTATGTCCCAGCTTAAACATTGTATTTTGCAACATTGAATGTGAACGATTGTTATGGAAACTAAATGAATAGGGAAGGAAAAATATTCGTTGTGTTTTAATAATCTCGTTTTGAAAGCGATTATTAACCACATGTTAAAAAAACATAACATAAATTGTAATACATATAATATATATAGTTTAGGTCACTTTGTTTCATTCAAAATCGAATTAAAGGGGATGTTCTTACTGTAAAGTTAGCGATTAAGAAAATAAAGCATCCCCAATTTTTAAACACTCCTGATGTAGATAATTTCAGAAATGCTTTAAACAAACCAAATTCTATAAAATGCTGTTTTCGTTAACTTATAAAACATACGTACACACATCATATATTGTGATTATGTTATCTATACTTTACAAACATTCACGATAAGAAAAATGAATAGATAACAGTTTTTTCAACGGACCGCTCGTAAAGTGGTACATCATAAATACTCAAAAGGATGCTTAAAATATTAATTTTTTCATCGCTTTTATTAGTTTGCAATTCTGAAGAATTTTTATTAGGAAAATTTCCAGAGAGTTTTGGATGGGGAGCTTGCAGTTCTGCCTATCAAACAGAGGGTGCATGGAACCTAGACGGTATTTATGGTCCTTTCATTTCAATTTGATAATCATTGCAATAAGGAATAGCAAAAAAAAATCATTTAAAATCTTCCGAACAATTACTTGACATTTTAGCTCAAATGTTTTTGTCTTAGGCTTCAAACCATACGATTTACCTAACCATTCAGTAATCGGTCAGCAGGTGCCCTGCCTCAAATTATTGAAGACTTTTAAGAATCGTATATACTCTACATTATCAGATAAAATTTCTGTAAGTTCTCTTGAAAGCATTATTTTTGAGACGCACGAATTATTTCATCATTCTTTCTTGAATATGTGACATTTCCAAGTAAATATTTCGAAACTATCATTCGCCATTTTTAATCCTCTTGCCTCACTTAATAATGTCAGTTTCTAATAACTTAATACTTGAAAACGTAAAAAATTCAGCATTGGGAATATTAACAAAAACTCACAAAGAGATGTTAACTAGAAGGCAATCTAATCACACTAAATAAAAAAAAATCGCAAGCGTATAGTTTTTAAGATTGTATCAGTGTCTTTACCATATATTGTGTCTAGATAAAATATAATCTGGCGTAATACACAATGAGTTAACTATAAATAAAAATAATGATATTCCAATATTTCATTTGAAAACTGTGAGATAAACGTACAATTCGGCCTTATATTTATGTGATAAATATCACGTAGATTTCTATTCATTAACTCTCTATAATTTTTATTTTCTTAACGATTTGGACTTCGAAAATACAAATTGAGCCGATTTTAATATTGGACAAATAAACTTCGGTTCCTTAGACAAGCTTTCTCTTACTAGTTCAGTCTCTTACAGGGATTTAATAAGTGTTGAATGATACAACGTGTAGACAAACTTTCAATAGATTGTAAATTATGATGGATATATCTTTATCGTATTATGTATATAACCGTATTGACTTAGTTATTTATTGCCATGAATGTAAATACGTATTATGATATTTTCTTTTCTACGATATACCGGAATTTGTTCGCCGTTATCTTTGAATAATTAGATCTCTGTAAATATTGGTTACACCGTTGCTACTGAACTGAAGTGCAGTGATGTATGAGAAAAATAGTTTGTTCTTAAACTTAGAGAATGCAAAAACTACGATTAAACTTACAAATAAATTCATTGATTAAACAAAATAAAAAATATTAAATAAGAATATGAAAAAGGTGTTGTTACTGTCCAACAATTTCATACATTAATTGCCTACAAAAATGAATGATTTTTTTTAACTGACATGACATTTTGACACCGATTGAAATATATAACCTAGAAATTTCTTTATTTTTTTTCTCAGTTCAAAACAAGTGCAGCAGTTTCGACAATTTCTAAGATATTCACCTCTGTCATCAGTTTTACATAGTAATCGGATAGTCACACTTTTCTTTATTATCCTCCCGTTTTCTTAACTGAATTGTTAAAATGGTGCCTGTGAATATTGTTTTACGTCATAAAGTTACAGATTTCAGTAAAGATATGATCCTAATCCGTTTGTTTATCCACTTGCACTGGTATTTAAGAAAAGAGGTATTTCTTTAATACAATATATCGCTATTTTTATACTGAAAAATAATTCTAAAATCAATGAATTCGAATGCTCGACTTTTCTATCTCTACTTGAGCCAAGTATCCCAATTGTTACCTGAGAGTTGGATCGCATTTATTATTCAACAACAGAAAAATATATATTTCAGAACGTATGATAATATGCAAATCTAATTGGAACATAAATTGACCCCCCTCCCCACCAAAAAAAAAATTATCAGACGATTGATGTTATTTTACAGAGCGATTCATCATTCTTTTTTTAAATGGTACCGTATTAAGAGATGAGCCGCTGAAACGAAATAATTTTCATATAGATACTTATTCTTTATCTTTTATTTTTGCCTGAAGAAGCTTTGACACCACAAAAGAGTAAGAGTATATTTTCTGTGTTACAATTAATATCCGTAATGAGGATTATCTTAGTCACCACCAGATGTTTCTAACTTAGGAATTTGTTTTGCCTAAGGATATTATTTGTCAAAATGGAATGCATTTGGAATAGTTTAATTTCATTTAGAAACGATTTTTGTTAGGAACTTTTGTAAAAATGAAGTATTTGTGTAATTATTGCTAACTTATTGCTTCTGATGTGTTATTTAAAATGTTAGTTAAAATTAATCAAGTCTGTAATTTTTCTCTCGAGTAACTGTCTGATTTTGTTTTTGAGTTAATTTTATAGTCGTATACATTTTGTTTTAAAGAGTTTAGATATGTCTTTTGGTTTTAGTATTATTTTAAGTAAACATTAGATTAATTTTTTTAAAGATAAAAAAATAGATTCTTTACTCTTTACAAACACGTCTTGAAAAGTTTTATTTAATACTCTGTCTCTAAATACTCCAGACGTAAAACAAATAGTATTTATATTCAAATCAGGGAGTAAACATGTTATTATATAAATAAAATGTCACAAACAAGACGTTTCACTGTTTTAGGCAAAGGTTTAAGCATTTGGGATAAATTTACACATATACCAGGAAAGATTCCAGGCAACGCCACGGCAGATACAGCATCAGACAGTTATCATAAATACCCGGAAGATGTTAAATGTATACAACAACTTGGGGTAAGATTATTATCAATTTCCAACACAATTTCAAACTTTAAAGTGTAAAAAAGAGTCTTTTGATTATCTTTTAAAAGATTAGATATGCAGTTATGCACTCATTAGGCACTATTTTGATTTATTGTTAATTGTTCCATTTATTATCTTTGACAAACTAAACTAGTACAAATTAAACATATTTATTCTAAAACCAGTTGTTGGCATGACACGGGTTGTGTTCTTCTCATATAATTTATGACGGTATAATACTAAACCCCTAACAGGAGGGATTGTGCCTGATATTCATATGATGAAGACATAATCTTTCAATCAGTTTAATTGAGGTCTGGAGCTGGCATGTCAGTAACTGCTAGTAGTCTGTTGTTATTTATGTATTATTGTCATTTTGATTATTTTCTTTTGTTTCCTATTCTGACATCGGACTCGGACTTCTCTTAAACTGAGATTTACTGTGCGTACTGTTGTACGTTTGTTTTTTCTACATTGGCTAGAGGTATAGGGGGAGGGTTGAGATCTCAAAAAACATGTTTAACCCAGCCGCATTTTTGCGCCTTTCCCAAGTCAGGAGCCTCTGGCCTTTGTTAGTCTTGTATCATTTTTAATTTTAGTTTCTTGTGTATAATTTGGAGTTTAGTATGACGTCCATTTTCACTGAACTAGTATACATATTTGTTTAGGGGCCAGCTGAAGGACGCCTCCGGGTGCGGGAGTTTCTCGCTGCATTGAAGACCCATTGGTGGCCTTCGGCTGTTGTCTGCTCTATGGTCGGGTTGTTGTCTCTTTGACACATTCCCCATTTCCATTCTCAATTTTAGTTAAATTTTGAAAAAAGATACAAAATTGGAACCTCTTTGCCCTGTTGTAATCGATATGTGAATGGTTGACCTATGCGTTTGTATGAGACAACAACCTTTGGTTGACAATCAGTGTAATTCGAAACCCGACAAAAAGATGTAACATAAAAACAAAGACAATTTTCAAATGACCAATATTAGGATTTCTTTCTGTAAAAAGTAATAACAGAGTTTTTTCCTAGTAAGTACTGCAATAATTTTCTTTTAGGCTAAACACTTCAAACTACAACTGTCATGGAGTAGACTACAACCAAATGGCAAGGGCAATTTAAACGCTAAAGCCGTTGAGCATTATAATGGTGTTATTAATGCCTACAGGAAGACTGGTGTTCATCTAATGGTAGAGCTGTATCACTGGGACCTCCCTCAGGTTCTTCAGGACATAGGAGGATGGCTGAATCCTGATATTATACAGACCTTCAGAAACTATTGTGACCAATGTTTTGAGACATTTGGAACAAAGGTTATTATAATATAAAATTCAAAAAACGAATGTTATATCGTTAATACGAAGTTCTATGGAAAGCCTCATGACACTATTTGGTAATTAAATATACAGACTTACTTCCCAACTTAGGGACTTATATTTCTTAATTTGATACGTCTCTTGTGAAAGTAATATCATCTCAACTTTAAATCTAACTTAAATATTGTGCTCCACAATGCATTTGCAGTTATTTGGAAACACACACTGAAAAAATTATTTGTTTCTGCAAACATCGGCATCCTATAAGATCCCTAATCAACACACGACAATACACAGCTTTACTTCCGCAAAATTGTTTTTGGTTTAGACTTCATTTTTTTATATGTCAAGTATTTGCCATTACCATATTTTTTTTTCAAAATCAATACACTGATAAACATGCTTTTACATGGTGACATGTTAGGGAATATACCAACGTTTTTATAAAACCATCAGGTACACATATAAAACTATGATATTGGGAATTTAAGTAAAGACTGAAGAACTTAAAGGAATGACCCTGGTGTGGAATGAATTGTCTCCTCTTCTAATATCTTCTATTTATTTTTAAAAATTATATAGGTAACTCAATGGATCACATTCCATGACCCTTACACTTTTATTTATGGAGGATACGGACTGACAGACATGGCTCCTGGAATTGGTGGACCTGCAGAATCTGTATATAAAGCAGCTGTCAATGTTTTACAGTCTCATGCTGCAGCATTCCGACTGTATAAAACCGTTTATGAAACAACACAAAAAGGTAAACAGTTTTTATCTATTTCTTACCAACAAAAAAAAAAAAAAAAAAAAAAACGCAAAGAAAAACCATTTTAGAAATGTTGCATGACAAATTATTCTTTTAATTGTCTTGTTACTGCGCGTTCACATCTTCAAATTTCAACATTGCTTTAATTTCTTTAATTTTGTATATTGCAAACATGATTATGATGATGACGATGATTTTTTAAAATCAATAGAATTACTTCAGGTCGTGTTGGAATCACCTTACAATCAAACTGGTATGAGACTGATAATAATGATACATCTAGAGATAGAGGGCTGCATTTTGATATCGGCATGTGGGCACATCCCTTGTTCTACGGAATATGGCCCGAGGAGATGCAGTCATTCACAACAAAGTTCAATCTAACAAGTCCCTACGCTGTGCAAGGTAATTTACGTGCAGATTTCCTTTCTTAAGATGTAAAATTTCATTCAGATGTAAAATTATACAGAAGCAAAAAAATGTGTAGAGAATATTATTATTCTTCTTCTTATTATTATTACTATTGTCATTAGTATCATTATTATTGTTGTTGTTGTTGTTTGGAAAAGCCAAAAAAATCTTTGTCTTTTAAAATTTCTTGAACCTCTCCCTCTTCTTGTAAAATACGTATATGTACATTGTCTGAATCGCTCATCCGTTTGAGGTAATTAAAATAAAAGACTTCTCAAAGGATGTAGGGAAACTGTATTTCTAGTAACTTAGTCTTTATAATATTGACATTTTGTGTAATCCATATAAAAAGTCAACAAATATTACCAAACATGTTTGACAGTAGATTAGACCACACCAATCACAGACTCTTCTCTGAAAATTTACCTTCAAACATGGACCATCAACAGCAAAATATTACATGGTTAAGATAGCGTCTGGACCGATATTTAGCTATTAATGCAAAATATATCCTCTGTCGGCTTGTTTTGACTAGTTTCAGCCTTTATAAAATGTACGATTTCTTAAGTTTTTTATGTTTGTGTGACTATGATGCATTACAATTTTTCAGTAAGCCAAACTGTTTCAATAGGCAGTTTCTCGGTGTATTAGGATAATCATCTCATATACTGAAGAGGAAAATTATATTCAAAATAATCACAATGTCTGTCTATTTCCTTCGCAAAATTATATTGCGCTTTTGCTGTAAATATGTTTTGGAGGAATATTTTTCATGTCATATACTTCTTGTGTTGACAGGAACTCTAGATTTTTTGGATCTCCTATATGTCGGAACAATGTATGCCCGACCGGTCTCAAGAATAGAAGGGCCATTCTCCTCGTTCGATAACGACAAAAGTTTACAAATTTATAAATACAGGTAAGCATTATAGCAACTTGTTCATGTATTGAGTTTAATAAAAAGTAGAATTAGAACAGAGTTCATGGAATTTGAGTCATAACACCCTTCTTAATTCTAAATGCAATCTCTGTATTTGTAAACCTTACTGTAAATAATCAATCAGTCTTTTAAACATTTTTATGTTGTATATTTGACACCAAAGTCATATTTTCCATGTTGTAATATCTTAATAATCTTAGAATTATTCTCTATGTCTTGGATTCTGCTTACTTCGGATATTCAAACAGTTACAGATAGATATTTTAATCCAATCGAGTTAACTTTCCCACCGAATTTCGACTTTGCAACATCTGTTCATTTTTAGATTTAATCAACAATATGATTCAATTTTAGCTTTAGTATCTGTTAAGTTCTTTGATTTGGACTACTTATAGATCTGATCCTGAAACAGCATCAGGAATAAGAAAAATCTTAAATTGGGTGAATCATCATTACCCAGATAAAGAGATGTATATTGCTGGGTATCTAGGCCGACCAAAAACAGGAAGTAACTCGCTTGAGGACTCGGAAAATGTCAGTTGGTACCAAGCGCACATAAATCAAGTGCTGAAAGGTAAATTCAACGGACAGTTTGCCTCTTTTACAAAGATAAATACAAAAAGACATTGCAAGATCTACCGATATCTTATGAATGCTTTAATTTTCCTAAATGGAAACCATAGTTTAATCTTTAGACATTCAATAATAGTAGTATGAGTAACTTATTCCAAAAGAGATGCAAGTTGAACATGCTAGTGGTTTTCTATCCACGCTCTTTTTATAATACATGCATGTCTAAGCTAATTACTAAAAATAGAAAAATGTGTTAGTGCAAAAACATTCCGTATACATGTACTAAAATATTGTTTCACCGTTTCAACAGCTATCAAAACAGACAGGGTAACGAATCTGAAACGTTTTTATGGACGTTCTCTTGTGGATAGTTTTGAATGGACAGATGGTTTTGAGGTCAGTTTTGGGTTTTGTATGGTGAATTTCACAGATCCCAACTTACCGAGGATTCCTAAATTATCGTCATATTACTACAAACAAATCATTATGGATAATGGGTTCGTCCCAGGTTATCCCGGAATTGGTGGATTGTCAACAGTACCCCCTAAACAGATAAATGGTATTTTTTATGAGCGGTTTCCTGATGATTTTATGTTGATTACTGGTACATCTGCGTACCAAGTAGAAGGTGGATGGAATAAAGATGGTAAGTCTAATATAGTTCTATTGTATCATTAACTGCCTCTAATCGGACAAGACGTATTTAGAAGTTGTTCCGATTAAAGAATTCAAAGAGTTGCTGTTGGTTGAAAATGATTAATTAAAATATTGACTATACTATACGAATCTTAAAATTAATATATTCCAAGAAAACATTATGTAACAACATATTTAAGGAATCCATTAAAAAATAAAAGTTTGTATTTGACCGAAATTATTTTAGCTTAAAAACTCACAAGAGATTGTCGCTTGTGAAAATATTTTCAGTAAAAGGTTGAAGTTTTAGAATGCACGCTAAAATACGCATCTGGCTCAGTGAAATTGATACCGTTAATGTTATTGTATTAATGCTTCATTGTTTTGTTATAAAGGTAAAGGTGAAAGTGTTTTGGATCACCTGCTACATTCAGATGGTCTACACGAAAACAAATCTGGAGATGTTTCGAGTGACAGTTACAATAACTATGATAAAGATATCCAGTTACTGAAAGATCTCGGTGTAAGTAACGGTTGAATGACTTTGAATTTTTTTCTCAACATAATTACGTTCCTGTAAGGGTTTTGCATACTTCCTCGGACTTTTACTTAACTTTGAAAAAACTTGATCAGCAACCCCTATATTTTATTGGTACATTTAAATGACTTAAAACTTTTGATTTTTCAATTATGAAGGTTTTTTTCGAGAAACAAGTGTCGCTGACTTTACATTTTTCTTGGCTTTTCTGTTTAGGTGGTGTTTATGCTTTCAAAGTTTTATATAGTTTAAGGCCTTATATCTTTATGTCTTTTGACCCGACGACGGTATTCCCAAAATACGGATAGAACAGACACAAATCGATATTATACCATTTTTTACACCATTGAGTCGGTACCTCTGCGTTAAAGTCAGTGATTTGATATTGCCATGATTTAAAGCATACCTTTTGTTCTAAAGCTTTTCGTAAAATTATGTATCAAAATAAAGGTTACAGATTCCTCATTGACAGTTGACGTTGACAGAATTAGTAATTCTGTATTAACGTTCTCACTCTTACATTTCTGGCTTTCAAAACTTTTGGAATTTTTGTTTGCTATTCATCCAAAACTGTCCGAAGAGTTTGATGGTTTTTTTTTTACATATAGAGATTTTGCCATCTGGACAGCATTTTGATTTTCAGTCACTCCTCTCAAAAATTCTTACTTTATTTTACAATTTATATAAATATCCTACTGAAACTATTTAATGGTAAAAAATCTTTTCCATTGTGAATTTCAGAAGATAAAATTATTATTACAAAAGACTTTCCAAATATTAACACACAAACACATTCCGTCAACTTATATTAAAGCTGTTTGCTTCTCATATCTTTAACTTTTCTTCAATGTTTTGTAACCTCCATTGATTTCGAAAATAAACTAAACAAATATGCCAGACAATATTGAAAAAGAACTAAGATCTCAAATACACTTTAGGTACACACAATTTAAATAGATATTTGTTATATATATTTCATTCAATGTGGCATTATTAAAAAGGAGGTCATCTATGAAGTATTGTTATTTGGAATTTCAACAACGATCTTCCCTATATGAATTAACATTCCTTTTGCTAAAAAGAACTTTTTGTGTTCATTGAATCATTGAATTATTTAAAATTGGTTGAAAATCATTTGATAATACTGTCGTATCCTTGAAACGTTTAACATTTATCTCTGATTTATAATTTGAATAATCAGGACACTGTCTGTGATCATTTCATTGAAGGTACCAGCATATCATTTCTCTATTTCCTGGACAAGAATACTTCCTGATGGAACAAACAAGAGTCTTAATCAGACAGGAATAGATTATTACAATAAACTTATCAACACGCTACGAAAGGCCAATATCGAACCAATCGTTACTTTATACCATTTCGACTTGCCTTACCAACTCGAGAGGATGGGTGGCTGGATCAGTGAAGATACTGGGAATCATTTTAAGAACTATGCTGATATCTGCATGAAATACTTTGGAGACAGGGTAAGTCAAACCAAACTTATACCAATAGAATAGAAGTAAGAAATAATAAACAGTAACCATAAGTTGCTTTTATTCGCGCTATTTACACTCTCGAGGATATTTGTTTTATTGGCAATTATAGCATCTCCATATTTTTGCATAAAGTAGAGATATATTTTATTTATTGATAACTCTCGTGATAGAAATCATGTAGTCAATATAGTAAAGCCCATAATTGCATATTCTACATAATAAAGATATGTTAACTAACATGATTTTTTTATTAGTTGTTATTGGCTTTGAACAAGTGTTCAGTAACAGCGAGTACTCTCAAAACTGTACTTTGTGTCTTTATTGTTTTGATAGTTGATTTTGCTTTGTATCGATATAATGAGTAAAGCCCCTTTCAACTTATGTTATTAGTTTGATATTGTGTGGTGCTGTTACACCACTGTCCCAGGTAAAGGGGGAGGTATGGGCGCTTGCAAACATGTTTTACTCCGTTACATTCTGTATGTGCTTGTCTCAAGTCAGGAGCCTGTAATTCAAAGGTTGTCGTTTGTTGCTGTATATAATATTTGTTATTCGTTTACTGTTTTGAACATAAATCAGACCGTTACTTTTTCTCGTTTGATTTGTAATGTCGAATTTTATTTATATCAAATAATTAATAGGAATGTAAAAAGGAAGAAGATACCAAGGCGCTATTAAAAACATACAACTTTAAACATTCGGTATCAAATCTATTATCAATTATACATTTAATTATTGACAAAAAGTTTTGTTACAGACGAAATGCATTTTAAACCAGTACGATTAATATTTAATTGCACGAGATCTTGTAACGATACTGTTTGAAGTATGTAAGCTAGGTTCCATTGCGTTTGATGTTTGTATGTGCGTGTAATAATTTGGTGTGTTGAAGTGATGAATCAATACACTACACCCATTATTTTCCATGATATACATAAAAACTATACCACACAAGTGTTGATCGAATTAAAACATATTTGATAACATAGGCTGATGAGAAAAATAAAAGAAACGAATACGTTTGTCCAGAGGACCGATCATGAATTGATGGGGTTGTTTTTATAAATCAAAAAAGTTTATAAGTGAAGTTTATATATATTCCTTGATATCGAAACGTCGAAAGATCTTTCAGATAAATGATTTCACCTGTTTCATTTTTTTCAAAAGATAAACTTTTTATACTATTATCATTCAACAATACCACTAGTTACATACCTTCGACAAAATAACGACCCAGGAATATTCTGAAATGCAAGGCAATGTGTACCTTAAAGACACAACCTAGTTTTTATTTTATTTACTTAACAAAACAATTAGGAAGATTGAGTAGAACATGAATATCAAAAGGAGACAGTAACAAAAAAGCTGGAAACTATTAAAAGCAATGATTTATGCCATACGGTGGACTATAATTGCTTACACTCACTCCATTTGAACTCTGGTGGATAGTTGTCTCATTGGCAATCATACTACATATTCTTATTTTTATATACTTAGAATCGGGTAAACATAGATATATATAACTCGAAAGCGGTCAAATTTCTCAAAGTAAAATCCTTTAACAATGTTACGAAAGAAAATAAAATGAGTACAAGTTTTCACAAATACAATCTAAAGAAATCCGTTTAGATCTGTAGCACAGACGCAATTAACGAAAAAGACTGTAAACACAAGTAAAACAGGAAACTATTTGTTAGATAATTCTTGGCTTAGTTATTTTTCTTTGAGTAAACATTTTTGTTTTTAAAATATTCATCAATAAGTATCAATTATGATCAAATAATTGTAATTAAAACAAAATGTCAAAGTCGCTTGGTACTTAAATGGCTTCATTGTGCCAATAAATATATCCTTTGCATGATTAAAATTTAATAATTTTTCATTTATCAAGGCTTATGAACAATTTCCTAAACTTAAAAATTAATATATGTAATAAAAAGAAAATATTTCAAGATCTTTCTCTTATATATTCAAACAATTGTCAACAAATTATTTGTGACTTTTTGTCCTGTGACTTTTTGTCCTATCAAATTTGTGACTTTATGTCCTGTGACTTTGTGTCCTGTGACTTTCTGTCCGTTTACCTACACGTATAACTAACAACAAAATTATTTCATTTACCTGTGTTTAAAGTAATTGCAATTGGCTGATATTTTTGTTCGAGCATATTGTTTTTCTTATATTGTTTAACATTTCATAGCGGTATAACATGTTACTTGTATTATTCTTCCCTTAGTTTATATATTTTGTATTTACATTGTATCATAGGTCAAATTTATTTGTTCAGTGTATGTTCAGGGGTGTTAATATGTCCTTTGATTGAGTTAAGCTATTTCAGTTGATATTTTATAGTGTGTCTTTCTATGTTGTGATGTTACACTATTGTTTCAGAAAAAGGGTGAAGGTTTGGTACCATTAAAACGTTTAAACCCGCTGCAATCGTTTGTACCTGTCCTAAGTCAGGAATCTGGTGTTCAGTAGTTGTCGTTTGTTGATGTGGTTCATAAGTGTTTTTCGTTCCTCGTTTTTTATATAGATTAGACCGTTGGTTTTCCCGTTTCAATGGTTTTACACTAGTAATTTTTGGGGCCCTTTATAGCTTGCTGTTCGGTGTGAGCCAAGGCTCCGTGTTGAAGACCGTACTTTGACCTATAATGGTTTACTTTTATAAATTTTGACTTATGGATAAATACAAGGGAAGATCTTTGATCAGTTTTTATTTATCAAAGCCTTGTTTGATACACACTCATTTATATATATATATAAGTGTCGAAAGTCTTCATTATATATACTATTTCAAGCATTGGTCTTACTTATATATAATGAAACGCTCTGTTTTAGGTTTATAATAATGGTGTTTCTTCGAAAGATCAAACATTCTTTTATAAAACCGTGTACATGTAATTAAATGAACTTGTATGCATTTAGGTAACTAAATGGATAACAATAAATGATCCATTGAGAGTGGCAACAAATAATTCTGCACCTGGTAAACCTGTGAGCTATATTGCTGGTAAAAATCTTATGCTTGCCCATGCCGCTGTATATCATCTGTACAACAAAACATATAAAGCACAACAAAAAGGTAAGAATAATTATTGATATGTATTGTACTTTCTTTCATTTACCTTCCCTATAATGAGATTCTAAACATCATACATGTTTTTGAACAGACGTGGTTCGTCCATTATATTTTTTATCTTCTACCATAGACTGTTTTCATACAACTATTTTAAGATCGCTTCATAATAAAGTTTACACTAGGCATTTGAATAAAGTGATACGTTTCGTTTAACTTTCAAATAAGAAATTATATATTTTTCGTGACACTCAGTTTAAAATTTTCCTTAACAAGACGTAAAAGAGATACAAACTGTTCGATTAAAGAGGTTTTCCCGGGTAACATCAAAATTTTCCTTTCGTTTGATTTTTCTAATATATACAAAATTGTTTGGGTATCTAGGACGTCCATATATTATCAGACGAAGCTGTGTTGAATTTCATGTTGTATTTTACGTTTAGGGTACACGCAGTTGGAAACTTAGTTTCTTTATAACTTCGAAAGTTATTTACAGAGAACTTCATAATCATGGAAGTTAAATTCAATTATTATATTTCATTATAATTAGATGTTAACACAAAAATAAAATATAAACACGTGTGCTATATTGTCACTATCAACAATAACGGATATTTCCAGGAATGGTCAGTATTGCATTAAATACAGAGTGGTTTGAACCAAAAAATCCGAATAACCCACAGGACATACAGGCTGCAGAGCGAGCCCTACAGTTTAATCTGGGGTGGTTTGCAAATCCTATTATTAAAAATGGAGACTATCCAGACTTAATGAAAAGTGGTCATGAAAATTCTGAAAAATTGCCAAGATTAACAAGGCAGGATTCAAATATTCTTAAAGGTTTGATATTGAAATTATAGTATCTTCTTTATTGACAGGAACATATTGCAAAACTTCTACCATGCACAGTTTGATTGAAGTAAAAAGACAAAATTTATTATTTTATTTATTCTATGTCAATGCATACAGTATATTCACGTATACTTGGACATGATACTCTCTTACAGAAATGTATGTTTTCAAATATGGAAATAGATCACAGGATCTCCTTTCTATCATGTTGTATACTTATGTCATTAAAAATAAATTTTAACTTATGTAATTGAAAATACAAATTTAAACAAGCAATATATACACATAGATTTGACCAAATATGATTTCCAAAAATAAACGCATCTTTGGAATTTTTTAATTTGACATATTAAATCAGAAAACATTTGGTCGGAAAAAAATATTTTTGGAAAAAGCCCTACAAACTTCGAAAGTCATCTTTTCTCTCTTATAGTTTTGCTACTAATTGCTCATTATAAATTTTGTAATTCAACAGGAACTGTAGATTTTTTGGCTGTCAACACATTCACTGCCAAAACTGTTGCCCCTGAAAATGAGTTTGATGTTAGCTATAGATCGGATTTTGATAAAGACGTTGGAGTGAAAATAGATATAGATCCTAAATGGAAAGGGTAATTTATTAAGCATCATATAATATATTGTGTCACCTACTTATATCTATGGGAATGGTAAATGTAAAAAGAGACTTGAACATTAAGTTTTGCATGATTAAATGTCGGACATTACTGTTTAATATATTTTTTTGTACCCTAGTAATTACTTTTTGCTATAATCGGAGAATCCTTTCCCTTTTATTTTTATCATTTTGTCAGTTCTCTACTGAATATTTATTGTTGATGTAAACGTGTGAATATTTAATTATTTTGAAATACAGTTGTTTTCACAAGATGTGACACTTTTGCATCTTTTTTGATAATTTCATTATAATACAGAACATGTAAGGCAGATCTTAAAGTAGCCCCTTGGGGTATTCGGAAGTTACTAAACTGGATTAACTACAACTATAACATACCAGTACTGGTTACCGAGAATGGTATGTGTGATAACGGGAAAATAAAGGACCTACAAAGAATTGATTTTTATAGGCAATCTATCAACGAAGTTTTAAAAGGTAGAGTATTTTAAAAGGCTGCTCTAGATTTTAGCAACGATTGAAACACAAAAGCCCTTGATGTTACACTTGTTTAAATTACATACTAATAAACTAAATATAATATTATAATGCTAACTTGCCAACTGGTTCGACTTATATGAAGGCAAATACGAATTTTCTGCAATTTGATACTGTGATATTCCAATTGAAAAACAAATCATTACAAAAAAAGGATACGATATAATACGGACATATTTATAAGAAAAATAGTTTCATTAGCCAGTATCCCAAAGGTCATTTTAACAAAGTCAACTCTATTGCACTTAAATTTAAACACAAAAATAACATTTGCAATGGCAGATATTTTAAATGTCTTCACTGCGAATTATCTGACAAATCATAGTCATTATGAAAACAATATTAAACAAGATATTGGACAATAACAAATATATCATACATTAGCATTTTAAAAAAATATTTTATCTGTATTTAATATTTTTTTCTTCAGCAATTAAATATGATGACTGTAATGTGATTGGATATTCAGCATGGTCATTCCTAGACAGTTTTGATTGGGAAAACGAATATAAATCGCCTTTTGGTCTCGTCAACATAGACTTTAACTCGCCTAACAGGACGAGAACACAAAAATCTTCTTTCAAATTTTATAAGCAGCTCATTAAAGAACATGGGTTTAGACCTGGCTTCCCGGGAAAAGGAGGTAGTGGGACTGCTCCAGCATATGAAAATCAATTTTATTACGACGTGTTTCCAGAGAAATTTGTATGGAGTTCTGCTACATCTGCGTATCAAATTGAAGGAGGATGGAATGAAGGAGGTAAGTTTTAATGAAAGAAATTGCTATAATATTATTTTGTCTAACTTTTCCTCCTTTGAATCTGTTGTCTGATTGTCTGAATCATACGCTGGATGTAGACTGCCATATTTCATAATGTTTCTGTCAAAAAGTTGTTTCATTTATTTCAGAGTATTTCAAAGTTGGTATTCAATATTAATATATCTTTTTTATCATAATCTTGTTATTTACAAATTTCTTTTGAGAAGACAGCACATGTCACTAACGTTTAGATTGTACAATTATACTTTATTCAGTTTTACCTTGTAGGAAGAGGACCAAGTGTTTGGGATGACTTCGTTCATTTGGGTAACACAATTGCTGGCAATGTTACTGGTGATGTGGCTTGTAATAGTTATCACAAATATAAAGATGACATAAAAATCTTGAAAGAAATGGGGGTCAGTACAATTTATTACACTTCTTTATAATTTTCATTTTAATATTGGTTCTTATATTCTTAAAGATACAATACTTGACTCTAGACTAAATTACCAGGTTGTAAAAGGTTTTGAAATGTGTTTAAATCAATGCAGTGTAAAAATGTTATGGAAAATCTTTTACTGCTTTTTAGTGTATTAATTAATACATTTCTTTCATTACTTTATCTGAATGATTTCAACTTTTGAGTATAAACGTGTCCAGGATTTGAGCACTTAGACATCACTCATTGGAGGTAACAATATATCTTAATGTAAGGAGACGTGTAGAGAAAGGACTGTCAAATATTTCTAGAAAGGAATACAACAAATGTGGAATTACAAAATTTTATTTTAGTCACAGTTATAATTCATGTGTAAATGCCTTCTACCAAATAACAAAATTAAAAAGGCAAATTCCCTTTATTAGGGATGTCCATTAAAACTTACAACAAAAAAATACCAAAAGAGAAAACGTTAATGTTGGACAATAGAAGATACTCGTTTTTCGACATGCTTTGTCAATGTTTGTAAGTTCGACTCTAAAATCATCTCATAGGTTAGCAAATATTTTAACACAATACAGTTATTCCGATGTTGCAGATAGCCACAATACGTGCTCAGTCGCGATAGCTTTTTTGTTATTTGTGAACTTCTACATTTATCAAGGAATTTTCTTGATACTCACAGGATATCTGTGTCTAAAAATAATGTCTTTTTCAGGTAAACGCATACCGGTTTTCAATATCCTGGTCTAGGATATTACCTAATGGGTTAAACTCGAGTTTAAATCAAGAAGGTATAAACTACTACAACAACTTGATTGACGGACTTATTGCGGAAGGAATCAAACCTATGGTAACATTATTCCACTGGGATCTTCCTGCTAATCTAGAAAACAAATATGGTGGATTTCTGAATAGCTCTATCCAGCAATATTTTACAGACTATGCTGAGATCTGCTTTAAAAACTTCGGTGATAGGGTGAGATTAAATTTATACTATAAATAGATTCACTTCATGTGATTGACCCTTTTTGGTGTGATAAAATAGATAAATACACATGAGTTCTCTTAGATCTGTACTTTCTGTCTTTTTTGTTTTTAGGGATGTATACATACCCTAGTACGTCAGGTCTGTGTGTTTGTTAGATTTGTTTCTGCTTTGTATCAATCCGATGAGTTAAGCCCTTTTCAACGGATTTTTATAATTTGTTCTTATATTGCACTGTTACACCACTGTCCCAGGTAAGGGGAGGGTTGGCGCATTCAAACATGTTTAACCACGCCATATTCTATTTGAGCCTGTCTCAAATCAGGAGCCTGTATTTCAGTGGTTGCCGTTGGTTCCTGTATTTCATATTTGTTTTCGCAAATTGTTTTGTTACAGATTAGGCCGTTGTTTTTCTCAATTGAATCGTTTCTTTTTTTTCATATCGGGGCATTTTACAACCGACTATACGGTATGGGTTTTTCTCATTGTTGAAAGCCGCCGTATAGTTGCCTATAATTGCTTACATCCTCTTCTTTTGAACGGTGGTGGATAGTTGTATATTGGCAATCATACCACATCTCCTTATTTTTATATACAAGCTTTCGATGTAGGCTCTTATTTAAAAATGGAACGCGAGAAGATCTTAAATAATGATTGAAAGAAGACAGACAACACCATGATCAAGAAAAACACATAAAATAACAGCAGTCCACACACCACTGTACATAAAAGCACATTTTGAAGAACTTGGACCCTACTAAAGACATCAGCGAACGCCGGAAGCGTTTTCAGTTTATGCTACTCTAATGACATTTGAAAACTATATTAATTGCTGTACATTCAAATTTGATATCATAATCATTTTACATTTCTGGTTGTTTAATTTTTGACTACTTGGCGATTGGTATTACAAGGCATATCTCTTGTTATCCAAAATGAGTATCATATGAAAAAGATAAGAAAAATACAACATCAGTAAAATAGTACAGCAGAGAAATATACTTCATACAGTGCCATACTTAATAATAGTAAAACTGTACACAAAAAATGTGACTCGAAAGGACGTTTCCGTAAAAACAGACTGAAAATACTTGAAATTTATTTCGGAGAGCTGAATCTGTTCAGGATTTCTTTGAGTCTTCTATCCATCTAAAGTGAAAATCTCAAATACATGTATATTCTTTTGCTTTTGAATTTAAAGTGATTAAGATTGATTCAGTAAAGCCATTCGTGCACAGTACAATGCATCCTTGTAACTTATAATTATAAATGCAACACATCCGGACAACTGTTAAAGGATCTTTATTAAATAATGAGTAAAATAATATAACCTTGTAAGAATGCATATAAAGTATAGAAACTTTCATATTTATAGATTTTTTTGTATATTAAGTAAACTATACATCTTCATTTTTAAATTTTAAAGCTGCTTTGTCTTTTTGGCATAACCGTTAAAATCTAGTCATGAAGTCTCCTTTATTGATCAGGTGGACAAAAGGTTAAATTTCAAAACGGGGAAAATCAAATATGGATAACTTCAAGGTATATTCGGATATGTTTTGTTTATATATGGTATCGATTTGCGAGTTGTTATCGTTTGAAAACTTGTTACTTTACTGTTATAGTCCTTTCATGTCCAAAGTATGTGTGATTGCGTAATTATTCTGTCCCAATAGCAATGAGGAAGGCATTCTTGAATCAATAAAATAGATATTCGGTAGATATGCATATCATAAAAAGTAACATATTACGCTTTGGTTTATCTTTGGGTGAGTTATTTTTCGCAGAAGTTGAAAGACTATGATATAGAAATAAGCCTGAAAATACCATTTTTGGGGCTTATTTCCTTAATTCCTGAATCGATTAAAAATATATTATGTATACAGTCATATTATTTGAAGTGAAAACTTAATTTGAGTTGTTCCAGATGAGCAATTTTTTCAGGAAGTTGTGGCCTTTTGACCTAGACAACTGATAGACAATATAAGGTTTTTGATGCTTTTCAACTTTCCTTAATTTTTCTTTCAGCTTTTTTTTTTATTTAAGCACGACGAATGAGTCTTATGTAGACAAAACGCGCGTCTGACGTAACACAGTATAAGCCATGTTATCTTTGAGGAATTTTTCTATGAAAAAATAACTTTGTTCCTCAGGGGTAGGGTTAGGTTAGCAGTTATTGAAAATATCTGCGTTTTTGAATGAATATTCTGACCGAATAATGATAAGATGGACATTCTACACTACGTTTCCAGTAACAACTGTTCATTAGTACGAATAAGAAATTAGACAAACCTCGTTCCAATCAAATTTGTGTCCAATATAGGGCCATTGTTTGGTTATTAATACCCTGATAATGATTGATTTTCTGTGGTATGTCTTTTTGCCAGGTAAAGCGGTTCAGTCTACTTACTAGTAATTATTGCATATGAATGAAAAACCTTCAAATGAACCAAAATGACAGAAACATTAGATTTTATACAATATGTTTCATGATACAAATAATATTGTTCCTGCCTTTTAAAAGGTCAAATTATGGATTACATTTAATGAACCATGGATAACAGCCTGGACTAGTTATGGTGAAGGCGGATTCCCTCCTGCCAAACACGGAAAAGGCACAAACACATATATTGCAGCTCACAACATCATATTGTCACATTCAAAAGCATACAGGCTATATAAAAGAGATTGGAGTCAACAAAATGGTTCAGTATTTTATGTTGCTTTGAAAAAAAATTAAGAACAACAGTTTTATTCCAATCTTTACATATTTGCCTAATTTTGGAATTTTGGAATATATTAAACAGTTTTAATGTTGTTGCCTATCTAAGCTTGGTTTAATAGTCAGTATCATTTTGACTAAAATGGTACAATTAGGCACTGTATGAATCTGTGTTATCTATTGTTTAAAGAAATTTCTCATTGAAATAATTATAGTTCCTTATTTTATATGTGGCCACGTGTATGTTTAATCATCTTAATGTGATTTTTTTATATACAACATTTCAAATTAGAGAGGAAATAGTCTGAATCAACATATTGTAAATGTACTTATCGTTACGTAAAGCTTTCATTATAATTTTAAAGAAAACTAAGACACTGTTCATTGAAATATATTTCTATGTTAGGCGAGGTTGGTATTACACTAAATGTTGGTTGGGCTGAGCCAAGAAACCCGTATAATCAAGATGATATAGAAGCTTCTGAACAAGCATTGATGTTTGATTTTGGATGGTTCGCAAGTCCAGTAGTGTATGGTGATTATCCCGATTTAATGAAATGGAGTGTGGGAAATAATAGTCAAGTCCAAAATATGTCCTCATCAAGACTTCCTGAATTTACAGCAAGTGAAAAACTTTTAATAAAAAGTGAGTATGCATTAACAACCTTTTCTACTATAGAATTTATTAAACATGGAAAACAGCATGAACTAATTTTGAAGATGACGTGAAGTGTTTACTTTTAGGGGTCTGCAATACGAAAACAGGCAAAAATGGGCAATGCTCATATTTGTATACTTATGCAAATAATAAATGTTTAACATTATTACAAAAAGTAAAACCCTGACGGGTTAAAATGCAAACATTAGATGTACATAAAAAACTTACAACACATGAAAGAAGTTCTGAACAAGTCAAGTTAATATGGATATATATTTCTTTCACAAATCCCTAAACTCTCTTAAGAAAACAGCACATTTGTTCTTCGTCGCAACATTACAGTAAGGCTTTCAACATTGAACAAAACCTCACACTTCAGGTGTAATAAAAAAATTAATTGTAAATGACAATTTGGAAAGAAATTTAGAAATTACTAGATTTTAGACAACCACTAGGTACATCACAATTAGTTTACTTGACATGAAATAATGAATGAATATGATAAACCATTTGGAAGTACTGCATAACACGTTTAATACACAAACTGGCAGAAAGAAAGTTAGTGAATTAATTTACAAACGAGAAGTTCCATTCATTAATATAAAAATACATATATAATTGTTTCACCTCAAATAGGACGGAATGTAGTGTACTTCGTGTATTAATTTTTTAATTTGAAATTCTGCCTTTTCTATTTGAAACAAGACTTTTCCTGTTTTCTCTTTCAGACAGTACTGATTTTCTCGGATTGAATGCCTATGGATCAAGTCTAATGTTCAAAGAACAATTTGATATAAAAAATGATATAAGTTACTGGGTAGATAGAGGGGTTGGTTCAGCTACAGATCCAAGTTGGCTTGGGTAAGTTAAGATTTGTCAAAATGTTTTTGATCGACATATATATCTTTTCTCAGTCAATGAAAAAAGTAGTAGAAGAAGTTATAATATATTATATAACTTTCTTTGTGTGGTTGAGATGAGATGTAATTCTGTACAATTAAACAGTGGATTGATTTCAAATATCAATCCTGATTGAACATGCCAATCTGTCATCTGTCATGAAAGAATTTCCATGTTTTCCAAGACAAGTGTCATGAGTTTGTCAAATTGCTTACATCTTCAAATACCCTAGTTTTTCAACGTTCTTTTTGTCGTTTTATTTTGTGGTTCTTTCTAGCATTTTGTAATTATGTGTTGCCTGTTTTCTAATTTCCCTTTCTTAGGTATCTTCTTACTTTATTTATAAATGAATTGAGCTTTGATATTCAGACACATATAATTATAGATCAGGGTCAAGTTGGTTGTGGGTGACACCATTTGGATTACGTAAGCTTCTAAACTGGATAACTGAAACCTACAACTACCCTATCTACGTTACAGAGAACGGCGTTTCGGACAGAAATGGATCACTGAATGATGTACATCGTGTAAACTATTATAGATCATACATAAATGAAATGCTTAAAGGTATTTATAAATGAATATACTGTTTGTATAAAATACAAATGTATGATTAAGTTGTCAGTCAGACAGCACCCGATGTAAACAACACCAAAATAAATGACAACAAATACAGGTAGGGTAAAATGTGTTGTTGTTTTAATCATTAAACATAAATGTTTAAATAAAAGATAGCATTAGACTAGATTCGTTCAATCTATTTCAATTGTTGATGTTTTTATATCATTTGATACTAGATTAATTTACTCAAATGACATTTAGTATTGTCTTTGGCGTGACTGATGCTTACACATTGCATCTGTGTTCATTGAAACAGTATTATTTTCATTTAGAAAATTGAGATATTGGCATTTTTCAGAGATTATATTTGATATGAATTAAAAATACATATACAAAATCATGAATCATATCTGTCGAATCTTATGTTCGCCTTTTATCAAAGGTATGCTTAATGAAATTGAAAATTGAAAAATACCAGATTTTTTTCTTCTTCTGTTTTTAAAATGTGTGCTTATTCTAATCTTTCATTCTTAGACGTCATCGATTTAGGGCGCGCGCAAATACATCAGAAACGCTTAATTGATACTTAATGTTTGGGAAGCTAAATTTTCATAATAGATCTTTACATAACAGTAACAACTATCTAGTGTTCAAATGTATAGCAGTTGCACACTTATATAAGTACAAAATTAATCGAAGTTTGTTTAAATCTAACAGCAATCAAATTGGATGGGTGTAAAGTTAAAGGATATACAGCTTGGTCATTGATGGATAATTTTGAATGGAGGCAAGGGTTCGTTGAAAAATTTGGATTGCATTATATTGATTTTAACGACCCAAACAGAACCCGAATTCCAAAGCTGTCATCATTATTTTATTATAATCTGATTAAAGACCATGGTTATTTGGAAAAGGCATTCACGGCACCAGGAGGGCTGCCAGTGATTGAATATGAGGCCACGATATATTATGGAAGTTTTCCAGATGACTTTGCCTGGGGTGTCAATACAGCAGCTTATCAGATAGAAGGAGGTTGGGATGCAGATGGTAAATATAGATATTCGTAATAATATAAGGTTGATTTATTTATTTGCCTTATCTGAATTTAAACCTTATAGATAAATCTATATTTTTCTACTAAATCGAATTTATAACTGAAGAATATTTTAACAACGAAATTGTGTCATTATTCCATAGATTGCATTTTATGGAAAAGTCACTGTGTTATTTCATAAATTTTCTATATTCGATTCTAGAATAAAAATTCAGATGTCTACCTAACCATTTAAAGTATAATTCACAATTTTATATGAACAAAATAAGATGTTGTTTATAGGTCAATTAGAATACACACATTTTTTTAACACATCTAAGAGTAAAACATGAGGTGAAAGATATTAAAAAAATCGCATTAAGGTCTAGACAATTTGTAAATCAGACATAATAAAAGATTTTTTCATAACACAACACTCCCTAAAGGACGACGTCAACGACAAAATAACGACCAGGCTTAGTTGATTATGTATCTAGGGGATACTGTATTCATTGTGTACTACTGAATTATCATGATTGTAGCTATACATTTTTTTTTACATTTTCTAGGGAAAGGACATAGTGTCTGGGATGATTTTACTCATGCTGGAAAAGCAATAAATGGCGACACCGGCGATATATCAACAGACAGTTATAGATTGTTTCTAAGAGATGTACAGTTGTTAAAAGATCTAAATGTATGTTCTTGTGTTTCAACAGACTGATTTAAAATTTTTACAAATTGTTTATTTATTTATTCTGTTAACTGCATTGTCAGTTTTTAAATTCACAAAGTCGAGAATTGAAAATAAAAAACGTATGAAGTATTTGCTAATGCTGAAATATATGTGTTTCTATTTCAAATATAATATATTATTTTGTTATTAAGGTCATGAAATTGCATCCTAGACGTTTAAACTAGTTGTGGGTGATTGTATTTCTAATTGTTTCCATTGTCCACAATGGTCTAAACTCGTCCACAAGCATTGCAAAAACACTGATTCTCAGCAAATCGGGACCATTTGCCAAAATTATACTTGGACAATAAATTTGTCTAAACCAACTTTTAATAATGCTCAAATGATTCGTATATATATATTTTGAAAGATTCCACAGTTGTTGATCTTAGCTCTTACTGTGAAAATAATATCGTGGTCAAGACTATGGGTCACTGTTTTCCACATGACAGATACGTGACCGTCATGTCTTATTTCCTTAGCAAACGAATTTTCATACAAAGTGACATTGCTTTAATATTTTCCTCCAAAACTATTCTAGAGGTACATAAGATGCAATTAATAATCATAAATCTTGGGGATAGACTCTGAAAAGTTAATGAATTGTTTCGGAATCCATATCTTGATTAAATTTAACTGTGAAGACAAAAACATAACAAATAGTTGTTCTTAATAAAATATGTATCAAGATATTAATCCAAATATGTTTAAATATCAATTATCAACAACTGTACTTGTTAATTTCATATATTTTTTCAAATGTTTATATATCTTATCTTTTTTTTTCAACTTGGAAATAAACAGATCACGTATCTGTTGAGAAGACGATTTTGATATTGAAAACTCTGTTATATCGGTTCTGGAACTATTAATTATAAATAAACTTTAAATATATAATATTTGAAATCAAAGAAGTGAGCGTAATGCTTAAAACTTGAATGAAACAATAGAATATAAGATGTAACGTATCTGTTCAAGGCATGCAACAAATACGTTACCATAGGAAACAAATACGTTACCATAGGAAACAAATACGTTACCATAGGAAACAAATACATTACTTAATGTTTGCACCCTGAATTACAATACTTTAACATTATTTTTATCCTGGTACAAAATTCAAATGTCTTATTCCTATCTGTGTGTTAAAATATCTAAATTAACATATTAGCGAAAAATATATTAAAATATCCAGTTAAAAGTACAATTACCAAATTTGACGTTGTCCTCTTCGCAAATTGCAGCTCATTACTTGTTGTACTGATGATATTATTCATTGATCATAAAACAAAACAAAAATGTATTAAGGCAGATAGCTCATATGTCTGAATACCGAAATGATATCGATAAATCATCGTTAATCGAAACATAGTAACGTATCTGTTGGTACTGTATCTGTTTAACAAACTATTCTTGGTTCATTATTTCAAATATGTTTCTAATAACAGGACATTTTTCACTGTTGAAAAGGAAGATCAAATATGTTAAAACATATTTATGCAGTTAAATAGATCCCGTGCAAGTGGTTAATTTTTATGCAAAGGATTCCACAGTAACGTATCTGTTCAAAATTAATGTACAAAAGCAATTTCCCAGTTAAGTAGCTTATGAATTTTCCAAATTGTTATAAATACACATCAAATAATTTTGTTTTTGGTTACAACTATGGACTAACACTTCAAAAGCAACATAGTTATTCTTTCAATTGACCTTTAGATAAATGAAGAGTTTGATTAAAAGTTGGTAACGTATCTGGTCAAAGAAATAGTGACATATAATCTCAAAACTGTGTTGGTTTTTTTTATGACAAACTACTTAAAATGATATAAATATGGACTGGCAGAATGGTGAAAGATCGGAAAAGGCAACATAAGTACATGTTTTGCAAGCTTCTTAAGTCAAATACTCAACAGGAAAAAATATCCATACCACCAGGGACATTCGTTTTATTCAAAATAATACGTTTTTGTGTGAGGCTGGAGTAGTTTTGATATTCTTCTACTTGGAAATTATGTTAGTTTTAGCTAGATATCTCCTTTGATTTTCAAAAACATATTTTTTTTGACATTTTAAAGCAGACGAGGCTTTAAATATCTACAGGGACAACAAATCAAGTATTGGACCCGATTTCCTGAGAATGAGTAAATAATCCCAATGATAAATGAACGAGCGCTTGAAATTAAAAGAAACCATATTCTAAGTGTTCATGCAAAAGTATTTTATAGATTAATGTGCAAGTCTTTAAAACCATAATGCAATTTATTTTTGCTTTTTATTTCATAGGTGAGTCACTACAAGTTTTCGTTAGCATGGTCACGTATACTCTCAAATGGTACTATTCAATCGAAAAACGAAGCTGGAATAGAATATTACAGACAGCTGATTGATGCTTTAATTGATTCAGGAATAGAACCTGTAGTGACACTCAATTATTGGGACCTACCACAAGCGTTACAAAATTCTGGTGGATGGCTCGACAACCATACTGTCACATTGTTCAACGAATTTTCACGGCTGTGTTTTGAAGAATATGGAAATAGGGTATGTATTTAATTAATTTTATGTAAGGTGTTTTTAACTGAGACGAAGTCACATCATAGACAAAACACACAAAAAAATAAAAAAACACACAACATAATTTGAATAATAAATTTTTATTTTACCATTCATCGGAGATGATATATATATATACTCATCATTCAACACTACAATGTTATTCAAAATTTATAGCTATACATGCCTTGCCAATACTACATTCAGTTCAGATATATATTGACTTTAAATAAAATGGGTAACTAGTTGTTCCTTATAAAAAGAAAGGTTAGACGGTCTAGTCATTTATAATCGATAAAGGGATCGACCTGAGACTCGTTTTGTTCCGTTCATTCATTTTGTAAAATTATACCGACTTGCTGCTTTTTATTCATTTCTGGTAGGTAGATATGCACATATTTCATGACACTACACATGAGAGAGAAGAATGAACGGATATAATTTGAAATTTTAGCTTAGCCATAAATTGTTCAATCTAATGAAAAAAAAATGTACTTGAAAAGTAATTTCTGTATGATTATGTCAAAATTTCATGACTAGCTTCACAAAATTTAAAAAACACACACACAATAATACTGGAAATACAATGAGAAAGGATTGTGAAAACAGGAAATCACATAATAATAACAACCTACATAATGGTTGATTATATGCCATGCAATATCAGGAGTCCTGCTTATAAGTGATGCAGAATATCAAAAGATTTAAACAAAGGAGTAGCTGAAAGTATCATCATTTTGCTTGACATAGGGAAGTCATAATATATGTACTTTGCAAGAAAAATATATACCAAAAAAGAGAAACAAATCTGATCCTGTGTAAAAGAAAACCACACACGCTTTCTAACATTCTGATTTTTTTTTATATTGTGAATGTCTAATTATTCAAATTGGCATATGTTCTAAGAATATGATATAATATATTCAAGGTTTTGCACTAATTTAAATACATAGTCGTAGTAAAGTTTTGTACTATGATCAAATGCAAAACAAAATCTTCCTTGTCTCTGTATTCTAGACTTCAGAAGTATGATTTACAGTGTTTGTCTTTTTATTGATTTTTTTTCTTCTGTTATGAATTTAAAGGTTAAGATGTGGATAACAATTCATGATCCTAAACTATTAGCTTATGAAGGGTATGAGACGGGATATTTCCCTCCATCTGTTGGACATAGAGATGGAATAGGGGTCTACCTTGCTGCTCACAACCTGCTCAGAGCTCATGCTGCAGTATATAGAACGTACCAGGCTATGTTTAAGAAAAAACAAAAAGGTTAGTTGACAAAATAGTCATGCTGCAGTATATAGAACGTACCAGGCTATGTTTAAGAAAAAGCAAAAAGGTTAGTTGACAAAATATTCATGCTGCAGTATATGGATATCAACAATTGGTGAATGGAAAAGCATAATTTTTATTTGACAATAAACACGTTTGAACACATCACAAAACTTTAAAAGTTAAAATAAGGTTTTATTTAGTTAATTTACTGAACGCTAATGAAATGTTATTGGATTTGGTGTAAATTCATCTATCTAGATGTAGACCACTTTGGGTCCCCAATATGACATTTAACAATGAGCAAACCCCATACCGTATACTCAGCAATACAATGCATTGAAATGACAAAATGTGAAACAGATCAAACTAGGAAACAAACGACCGGATATATGATAAAAAACGAAAAACAAATATTACATTCAGCACAAAAATGACAACCACTTAATTACATTCTCCTAAATTGTGACAAGCACATAAAGAAATAGGTTTATAAACATAGAATCAATCATATTTCATTTTACCAATTTGAAAAAGCCGTTTAAAAACTTGATACAAACAATTAAGATTGTGAATTTATTAAAATTCGAATAATTTGCTATCGAAACAGGAAATAATTTTTCTTGAGTTTCTGGCATGGTGTAGTTGATGACACACGTATATTCTTTTTAATAGGTAAAGTGGGAATAGCATTAGGGACAAAATGGGCTGACCCTCTAAGGATGTATAGTCCAGGCGATTGGGATGCCTCCGCAACTGCTATGGCATTTGACTTAGATTGGTTTGCAAATCCTATTTTTGGCGATGGAGATTATCCTGCACAGATGAAATCAAGTGTAAATAAAAGCAATAAGATTCAAAGACTTCCATCATTTTCTGAACATGAGAAGGAGTCTTTAAGAGGTAAGATTAAATTACAGTAATGTAAAGGCCATTTGGATCTTAAAATCATTGGCACTCATACCACATCTTTTTATTTCTAGTATATTGCTACAGATGTACAGTTATTAATACTCATGATTCTATATCCTGTCGATACTGTTTACTTATATTTTAGACTGTTTATGACGTCTTTTACTAAATCCGTTGCATGTGGACTGATTGATTCATGAGTTTCTTTATTCATATGTCGTAGTTGGCATTGATCTAGCTTCCAGTAACTGCGAGTATTCTTATACCGGTGCTACGTGTTATTGTTTTTTGAGTTACTGTAGTTGTTTTTATGCTTGGTATGTTTCTTTTGAGTTAAAACTTTTGCACTGATTTTTAGTTTGTTCTTATGTTGTGCTGTTACACCAAGGTCCAAGATAATGAGAAGATTTGAGCACTCACAAACATGATTAACCCGCCACATTCAGTATGTGCCAGTCCCAAGTCAGGATTCGCTGATTCAGTGTCGTTGTCGTTTGTTCATATCAGTCAGTTTTGTATTTCGTAATTTTTTTTGTTATAAATTAGGCTGTCAGTTTTCTCAGATGCCGTGACCTTTCATAGCTGACTTTACGGTATTGGATTTTTCGCATTGTTGAAGCCGTATAGTGACATCTAATTGCTTACATCCACGTCATTTTAACTCTGGTGGATAGTTGTATCATTGGCAATCAAACCACATGTCCTTATTTTTTATATTTATACCAAATGAAATATTATAAATTACATATAAATCGAATATTTATAGGATCTGCTGACTTCCTAGGTCTAAATCTCTACACAGCATTAAAAGTTACACCTACGACACACGAAGGAGAGTTGAAAGGTGTACTCAAAGATGGAATGGTTGATTACTCAGCAGATACAAATTGGGAAAGGTATATAAAAATATCAACAAAGATACTGTATAATCATTTAATTAATTATCATCTATAAGCCTCTCAAATCTACGTTGTTCAAATAGGCAGAATTTGATGTACTAGCTCATTCTAACATAATTCTTATACTTAATACAAACAAAAGGAAGAAATATTTAATTATCAAATACTATTCATAGGAACAACATGTTTGGTGCTTTCAAAAGTATATGATACAACTGTCAATCCATCTAGTCTATTCGGTATACTCAAGACAGAGCTATAGGTTTGTAACTCTGTATGGGGTTCATTATCTTTATTTTTTCTTTTGATATTTCCGCAAAATGTTGCATTCTTTCACAGTTTTTATGTATAAAACTTAATGATATATAATATTTTAACGGATAACTGATTTTTTTAATAGAACGGACACGGGTTATGAATCATATGTGACGCCTTTTGCAATGAGGAAAACATTGAATTGGATAAAACACAAGTATGGAGATGTCCCTGTTTACGTTACAGAGACAGGACGATCAGACCATGATGGAAGACTTCATGATCAGCATAGGATATCATATTTCAAGAAATATATAAATGAAATTCTAAAAGGTATATCCGGATATTGTGTCATTACTATTTTCTGAAAATTTTAAATGAAAAGGTTACTACTGACCTATGTATTTTATATGTTCATATATTTGTTCATCATTTTCGCTTTTCCATGTTATTGTAACGATATTTGTATTTGAAATCTTATTTGGCTAAAGGGAATGTTTAGAAATTATTCTGATTAAAACATTAAAAAAAAAATTAAAACTCATCAAAGATACGTGCATGTCTGAATATTTGAGTTGGCAGGAGTAAACCTTTGTTCTAAACTGGACAAATTATTTGAAATCGGTAAACAAACAAGGGGAAACTTAAGGGAAACATATGTACTCGGAGTGTGAATAAGTGCTTTGAGAGGGTTTCCTTCTATGTATGTAATCTCTGAAAGAGTTTCTTTTACATATGTTTCAATCGAGGTATGACATTTTTAAGGGTCCAGTCTGATAAGGGTAATTAAAGTGTACTGTCAGATTGTAGTTTTAAATAATAACTTTCATGGAACCAGTGGTACTACAGATACGGTATAATGTATCAAATTTTCGCCTTGGGAAATCACTTAACTATCTGAAAAATAATTTTGCTCCAGGATTTTGTCAGCAAACAGTTTTTTCGTGGAAAGTACAACCACTACGCTCAACTTTAACAACACAGATGATCGAAAGAAGGACAAAACGAAGCTTCTTCTGCCGGCCCATGTGTGGCAATGGACCAGCCTCCGTGTGAAGGTGGGCTACCGAGGTTAAGGTCTTGAGTAGAGGTTGGAGAGGTTAAATGAAATGCTTGGAAAATAAAATGGAAATTTTGAATTACAATTTGAATATTTCAAGAGGTTCATTTGTTGAGTTCTTTCCCCTGTCGTTTTAAATATTGAAGGTGAATCATGCGGTGGGGATAGATGATAAATGTTTTGAAAAAATGCTTTAAAAGCTGTTCACACAATGAGCAAGTAATTAAAACTGTGATCCACTTGTTTCCAACAAGACATATACTTCGAAACATGAAGCATGCAACTTTATCTGACCTGTTTATGTTTGTGTGAACTTTTGACCGAAGATTAATGATGCCTGCATGCTGTCTATTACGGAATATGTAGAGACGGGTTAAGAAAATAAACAACTATTAAATGCAATCAAACCACTCATCTATAAACATGACAGCATCCCAAAAGATATTAATGATACTGGAGATCGTTTTGTCACATCGTATGCTGTTTTTTTCTTGTTTTTGCCATCAACTTTCAAAGTGTAGTTGGTGTAAAATTAATACACGAATGTTTGATTAAATATTTTCGGTTCATGAGAGTAAATTCAGACGGAATGACTACTCCAAAGCGCTTTCCTAAATGTACCTTCAGCATGAACGCTCACAGCCACAAATTTGAAAGCAGATATGTACCGATTAACGTGCACAGCTAATAGATCAAAAGTGACATACAAATTATAGCCAAATCCATCTCAATACAGCTTTGCTCGAAGAGTTGGAACCTTAGTTTCTTAATCATTTCTAGATTTATCAACGGACTGTTCAAGAAATAGATTACTGAACAATTTATTAATTAAACAAGCTATCACATAATAGATACCAGGATAATAATGTGTTATGTCAGACGCACGTTTCGTTTCCATAAGACTCACCAGTGGCGCTGGAATTAAACTGTTGCAAAGCAAAATCAAATTACGAAGTTGAAGAGCAGTAATAACTCAACATTCCGAAAAGTTGGGCCAAATACGACTAAGGCAATCTATACCTATGTGTTTATAACCTTAGTGTTCAAGAAAGTTATGTTATATATCGTGCAAGCCCCAAAGCACAGATTACTGAGCTAGTGGTACCCTCGAAAAATAATAGTCTACCGGCAGCGGTATCGACCAAGTGCTATACAAAATGACAGCAACACTTTATAAATGTTATGCATCCGGAACGTTTTTCTATATTTATAAGTCCATATTTATATATTATGTTAAAAAAACAAGTACCTTGAATTCAAATATAGTTAAGTTTATTCTCTTTTTAGCAATTCGACTGGACAATTGTAATGTGAGAGGATTTTTTGCTCATACTTTGATGGACGGTTTTGAATTTAATTCAGGATTCACAGATAAATTCGGTTTGTATTATGTTGACTTAAAGGATCCACAAAGAAAACGAATACCAAAAGATTCAGCTTATTTTTACAAGGATCTTATATTATCCAACGGTTTCTTCAAGGAAACTGTGTCACTTATGCCATTTGAATCTGTCAAATACCCACGTGATCCAAACAATTTACCAATGCTAGATGACTTCTACTACGGGACTTTTCCTGATGATTTTGCCTGGAGTTCAGCAACGGCAGCTTATCAAGTAGAAGGAGCATGGAATGAAGATGGTATGTGATAGCTTGTTTAATTAATAAATTGTTCAATAAGTTAAACACGTCTATTTCTAAGGTATAAACAGATGTGTATAAATTTTGAAAAAAAAATGAAAAGAGTTCTTTTGTGTGTCAATTAAAAGCCCAATGCTAATTTGTTAATATCCAATGCGTCAGAAATATCAAAAATCGACTCCATTATGTTCCTTTCCGGTTGTTGATATTTCATTATAGATAGTAATATTACGTTTGAGTGTACAGTGTGTGGTTATTACAATATGAACCTGTTTAAAGTGATGAGTTAGTTTCCAAACAAGTACTTAAATTTTTTAAACGTTGATGCACGTATCATGAATTGGTCAAAACAGTTACTCAGTCTTAACATTTATTTTGGAATTTATTGTGGATATAGACTATTAAGGCTCACCATCCTATCTATATGTATACAAGATTTTTACATCTACTTAAGGGAAAGGACCGAGCATCTGGGATGTTCATTCACACAATGGTAAGATAGACAACAATGCTACAGGCGACAAAGCATGTGATAGTTATCATAGATACAAGGAAGACATCAAAATTATGTCGGACATGAAGGTGAGAAACTATTTAAGTATTGCTGATTACATCATAATTTAAGAAAGAAAGGTAAAAATGCGAAAGGATATAGCTTCACATTTTTCAAAAATGAGTGTTTTATAAAAATGTTTTTAGTTTGTTATCTTGATATGAATTGGTTTGCACTTCAATTGTTTAAAATCAGTTTTAATCGAGATATTTATTTCACGAAATATAACGTTTTTGTCCTAAAAGATTAAGATTTTCATGACATCTCCTTTTTCCAATCTCTTGCTGATGATCACTTAAATCATACATCATACAACATTGTAATCAGTGCCAGTTCCATATATGTCTTTTAACGTCTATATACAAATAATAGACTGTTACAATGAGAAAAATCTTCATTGTTATTTATACATTCATGACATTGTCATTAAAAAAAGTGTGAATTTAGAATATATCGCTAAATGAATTGCTGATACCTACAGTGACAAACGCGCGACGTGAATAGTTCAACCAAACATATATCGCATACCAGTCCGGTTTAGGTAACGCATTACAGATTTTCAATATCCTGGCCAAGAATCTTACCTGACGGTACAATTGGACATATTAATCGTAAAGAAATTGAGTATAACAGTAAATTGATTGATGGTCTGAAAGCTGCTGGAATTGCACAGATGGTGACTTGTATCACTGGGATTTGCCACAACCTTTACAAACTCCATACAAGGGATGATTAAATGAATCTACATCAGACCTGTTTGCTAAATATGCTAAGATATGCTTCCGAGAATTCGGTGATAGGGTAAGACAAAAAATAATTATTACGTTAATAGAAAGCATGACCATTTAAAATTCAGGTTTTTTATATTTTGGTTATATGGTTCGAATTTGATATATGTTAAATGTAAAGTTAAAAAATTGTTCATGGGCAATTGCAGTAATATGCAATTCAAAAATTCTTTAAAGGATCTATAGATTATACTGTTATATTGTATTGAAAACAATGAGTTTTCTGTCGATTACTTATTATATGTTTAAACTCCAAGATAAAACTATGGATTACACTTAATGAGCTCCGTGTTTTTTCGTAACACAGAGGTACGGAGACGGACACATGGTTCCAGGAGTTATAGGACTAGAGACACAGTGTTGAATCAGCTCATAACCTCATCAAAGCACATTTTATTTATGCTGGGACCTTTTATAGCAGACTATACGGTATGGTTCTGTTCTTACTGTTGAAGACCACGGTGATCTACAATTGCTGATATCCACGTCATTTTAGTTCAGGTTGAAAGTAGTCAAATCTGACAATCAAACCACATCTCTTTTTTTTATTTCGTTTTCCTACTGGTTAAACATAGACAGTCTTTAACGGATTTATTAGTTTTATTTTTTATTGTTCATCCCTCGAAAAAGTTTTGTGTAAAAAATAGAAGATGTGGTGTAATTGCCAATGATTTAACTCTCCAACAGAGATCAAATGACATAGAAGTTAAAACTATAGGTCACATTAAGGCCTTCAACAATGAGAAAACCCGTAACGCATAGTCAGCTATAAAAGGCCCCGAAATGACAAATGTAAAATAATTCAAACGAGAAAAATAACGGCCTGATTTATGTAAAAACAATGAACGAAATACAAATATGATATACAGCAACAAATGACAACCACTGAGTTACAGGCTCCTGTCGGGACAGGCACATACCGAATGTGGCGGGGTTAAACATGTTAGCGAGCGCCCAACCCTCCCCCTAACCTGGGACAGTTATGTTACTTGACAACATATGAACAAACTATAAAAATCAGTTAAAATGGGCTTAACTCATCCGATCGATACGAAGCTGAAAAATAATTAACAATTTCACAGACCGGACGTGGCAGGGTACTTTATACGAGAAATTAAGTACAGTCTGTATATTGTGCTATGTTATTGCATTACAATAGACATAAGGAATGACTGTATGGAGTCTTTGTTATGTCATTACTTTCTCATGTAGGTCTGTGTCCTCTTGGTTGAAGGTTACACTCTTGGGATTACGTAAAGCCTTTAACTGGATTAGAAATCAATATGGCAACGCTCCAATTTATATTACAGAAAGATAGAAATAAAAGCTTTCAAGATACTCATCATGTATATTTTCATAAGCATTACATCAATAACGTTTTGAAAGGTAGGTAGTATCACATAAAGAAATCGAATTTAAAGTTAGTATTAAACGACGTATCGAATGCGAAGTAGTACATACCTAGCATTACGGGGTCATTTAAATCACGTCTGATTGGGTTGTGTCAAAAAACTTAAGTTTAAGCATTCATCTACTATGGCAAAAAATGTATGGATGGTATCCATTTTTCTCTTTGATTAAGTCGGTTCTGTAATTGTTTTCCCCTAAGATTATAATACAAGAAATGAGCGTTCTACCAAACGTTTACTATATCCTCAGCTTATGCCAGTAGCAAATACTTCGGTATTAGGTTTATCAAAATCAAAATAAGAACAAAGTGTATGATTGTCAATGAGACAACTACATGTATTTACCAGAGAACAAATTAAGAGGAGGGGACTGCATGGACTTCAACATTTAGCGTAGTCATAGCATACCAAAGCAGACTTGCCTCGCTGTATGAAATAAATATTGTAATGCAACATCATTTGAACTCATTCATATTCAATTACAAATAGAAAAAAAATCTCATATTGATTTTTTTATCATTGTTAGATTTTGATATTTTGTTTTTTTTTTCATCAGTTGCTTATCCAACTATTGACTTCATGGCTAGGAGTCTGATTTTCGGTTTCCATTTGTTTTGAGTGTCTCTTTGATGGTATTTGAAGGATTTGTCATTTTGATCTTTACTACATTTGAACTTTTTTTTTATTTTCTTGTGAAAGCCGGTATAATTCTTTCATTATTTCTTATCACAATCTTTAATTGTAGCTTGATGATGTCAACGTCAAAGTTTATAAAGCATGGTTATTAATTGACAATTTAGAGTGGATGAGAGCTAATACCGAACGCTTTGGTCTTCACTATGTTGATTTCAATGATCCTAATGGAACGAGGACCCCAAAAGCATCAGCACGATTTTTAGGGATTTGATATCAAACAATGGTTTTTATCCCGCTGTAGTGCCATCAAGATCAACTGAAATGCCACCAGCTTATAGCAGAATGTTACCCCCTTGTTCATCAACAGCTACAAATATGTATATTTGCAAAATGCTGATAGTATTTACAGATACCGTTAGATATTTTTAAATCCTTTTCTTTCACTATTGTCTTTCTTCATTTACCGATCCTTTTTGCTATTTTTATAAAGGTTCGAATTTTTAGTAAATAAAGAAGAGAAAATCATTTTGTGATAAATGTTTCACGTCACCTTTTGATTTGTTTTGGGGTACAGAAACAACAACGACATGATAAAAAAAAGCATAAACAATTCAAACTTACAGGATCAAGGCAAATTCATTCGGTAAACAACAGCAAGACAGGTAAACAGAAAAACGAATATTATCATATAACATTTTACACTATTAGATTTAAAAAAAAACCAACAGTGGAGTCAGATTATAACAAAAACTCGTCCTGTTTTGTATGTGAAATCTTTGGTATTGTTTCTAGTACTTTATGCATCCGATGGATTAATTTAGTACGAACAAAAATATATCTAAACAAACATATGTAACATTTATTTATATGTTTACGACCAATTGTGATACTCTAAGGTAAATAAAACACATATCAGGTTCGTGATGGACACTTTCGTTGGGTTGTCATCAATTTAGACTGAAGGTATCCCTAGTGGAACAATATGTGTAAGTCTATAAATGTCATATTAAAAAGACTTTTCTAGTAGAATTACATGGGTTATGTACAAAATTGTCAAGTGAAGTAAGTATATTGCAGTTCACAAAAGGTTTTCATTATTTGCACGACATGTTATCACGCTTGTTATCACTTCTTTATCGATGTATTGTTTTTAAACATTGGTAAACTATGGTTGCCTATATTTGTCCTAAGTGTACGTCAATTTGGGCTCAGAGTTTATAATATATGTGGATAGTTTCAAAATTAGTACATATAACATAAATATGGCTTCTCCTACAAAATACATCCAATAGAAATGTATAAAAATTATATGAAAAAATAAAATGTTAAAATTATAGATGAGTATTTTTTTACCATACTTAAATTCCAAGTCCATTATAGAACCTTGACTATTATGGGTTCAAATATTTTCTGTTACATTGTGACCGCTTCGATTCAAAGTGTTCTCGTGCTCGTCTTAAGCGCGGGAAGTTGTATTTGCAATAACTTCCTAAGATACAACCTAAAACTAAATTTTAAATATGCTGCTTCATCGCCAAATACGCGGTAATGACTTGTAGTCAGCTGAAAGGAATAGGTTTTCTGCGGAGCTACTTTTGCGAGCTAGCACGTGAAAATCTGACTCAATATGAGGTCTAGTAATAATCAGGGTATGTTATGGTCCGAAATATACATGTTGGTGGCCTTGGACTGTTTTCTGCTCTTTGGTCGGGTTATTGTCTCTTTGACACATTACCCATTTCCATTCTCAATTTTATATTTGCTTTTGAACATCAAGCCCCATCAATATGTTTCTCCAAGTGTTTTATTTCTCATTTGTTTAAATAATTTTAATACTAATCAACAAAAGACAGTGTTAGTGAACTATTCTAAATACTGAGAGGTTTAATATTTTTTTTTGTGATTCAAAGATATAAAATTCTAAACGAATCGTTAAGATATTATGCCGAACTGTTAGGTATCAAGAAGGAATGGGTCGGTCAAATCATGCATGTAAATCAGAACAAAACCAATAATCTGTTACGAGATCATATAATCATAGCCCATTTCGTGAAACAGAATGAAACATGATTTCAGTGTTTTCTGCTTTCCAAGTTTGAGATTGATTGTTCCATACGAGTAAATGAAAGAAATATATTTAAATACCTCGTAGAATAAAACCGATCTGATTCTATCATTTGATTCTCTGCAATCTACATTAAGATGTTTGATTTTTATGACAACATATATTTGCATGAATTGGTTAAATATGGTAACTTTATAATTATTTTGATAGCATTTATCAATTTAAACTTTAAATATAGGACACCAAACATGATAAACTTTGTTCATCTAAATATTGACAGTAAATGTTAATTAAGAATTGAAATTTCCAAAAAAAATGATGTTTTCAATTTTCATATGACAAACTTTCCGTTTTTATGTAGCAGCATTGAAGAACCACCAACTTATGTATATTTACTCCAAGTTGATACTATATTCCAAGCGCTGTGTTTCATATACAAATTTCCTTGAAAGAGGGTTCCTGATTTTAGTAAACATTTTGATAAAAGGATTCCTTTTGGTAACGTTAAAGTCATCACATTGAAATTTAACGATGCCATTCAGAATTGGATGTCCGTCATGGAATATGTGCTTCACAGATGACCACGAATATGTTCAATTTGATTGCAAAAATGATTTTATATGGTAATAAATCTCGTCTTCAATTTTTTACTTTTCAAAAAGACACGACAGATGCAATATATGTTGCAGAAACTGCATGGGGAACCGGTGACTTATGAAGGTGCTGCTTGAATGCTGCTACATACCAATAAAAAGTTTTTCATGAAAAATAATCCTTTTTCGTAAAGAACTGGCACGTACCTTTTATTTTTATTTAAATGGCTTTGCCTATATAATTCTATCGAATATTGTTGAAATACGAATCTGGTACAGTAAAACTGGTGCCTTTGATGTTGGTTATCCTTCATCTGGAAATCTATTAATCACCATTCACATTCAAGAGAGTATTTATCCGTATCGATAGTTTACTGTATAATAAGGTCAAATGGGTTACAGTCCCATAAATGTAGTGTATAAAACTATGTAAACTATCCACCATAGACCAGATGACGTTGATGTTAGCAACTATATTTCATCACGCGGACATTAACAACAAGCAAATCCAATACCGTATAGCAAGCTATAAATGGCCCCAACATAACAAAAGCTAAAACAGCAACAAATGACAACCACTGAATTACAGGTTCTTGACTTCGGACAGACACATACTATTTGATTACTTATAAAATTGGTTAGATATAAATCATTTCTATTTGTGCCAGGTAACTCATTACCGATTTTCATTGTCATGGCCAAGAATCCTACCCGATGGAACAACAAAGAGTGTCAACCGTAAAGGGATAGAGTATTACAATCAACTATTAGATGGTCTGAAGAAAGCTGGTATCGAACCTATGGTGACATTATATCACTGGGATCTACCACAAGCTCTGCAAGATGCCTATGGTGGTTGGCTAAGTGAAACAGTTTCAGATCTTTTTGCAGAATATGCCAGAATCTGTTATAAGGAGTTTGGTGATAGGGTAAGATGCAAACAGACATATATTTAAGATTGCCAAATTGATATTTTTTTCTACCATTTTCATGGTCAAATTTTTTTATAGAGAAAATACTTTTTTAACATACAGCTTTCCGAAATCATTCAAGTTTATCAAGACGAATACATGAATGTTCTTCAGTACCAGAGTCCAATTAATTATTTATGTAAAAATGATAAAAAAAATTCACAAAATCTTTTAAATAAACTCATTATAGATACCAGGATTAAATTTTGTATTTACGCCAGACGCGCGTTTCGTCTACAAAAGACTCATCAGTGACGCTCGAATCCAAAAAAGTTAAAAACGCCAAATAAAGTACGAAGTTGAAGAGATTAAGCCTTTCTAATGTTAAAAGGCATTATTATATATACTATGCAGTCGTCATAAAATCAAAGACCGCAGTAATTATTTATAGATACAATTCGACTGTTTAAAACGGTAATTGTTTTTTAAATACTCATTTAAGGTAGTTCGATAGTATGGAACAAAAGTGACAGATTTTCCTCAAACTTTGTGGACTTGAACTTTGTTGCATTGGTATTTAATAAATACAATGAATTTAGGGGGTCATCAGCCATCCAAAAGATTTTTCGTCCTCTGACAAATGGGTGCTGATAGGCTTATTTCGCAATGAATATACAGGGGAAATGGGCAAATAACTTCTTTGATGAATTATTCCCAGGGAAAAAAATTACAGAAAGCTTGATGTCTATATTTTGTAAAACTGGAATAGAATTAGGGGGTCACTGGCAATATAAGAGAATAAATCTACTTTTAATGACGGATTTACCATGTCAACGGGCTAAAAGTAAAATTTCTGAAAAAAAACAATTTTTACGAGTGAAGAAGTTTGATATCCACATATCTTTTAGAAATTCCATGGGAAAGCAATAAACTTTGACAGGGTAATTGAATACTATCTGCAGAAAGTAAAGTTGATTTCAATGGTTTCCAATAGTAAAACACGGACTTAGCCATTTCTCAATTTTCAACATATTTCTTGCAATTTCCATAGGAATTTATCGAAACTTTGCAGGATTATTAAGCATCTTCTGTAAATATGCTAATTTTTTTCATCAAAATGATTTTTCGGTTATCAATGGTTAAACACGGACTTACCTATTTATGTCAACATGCTCTATAAACGTCTCCTATCTGAGGAGCATAACCATGAGATATGGTGTAAAGGAGACATTTAGCACACATAATCATCACATATTAATGTAAGCATTTGCTCACTTAGGCTGTGATGGTGGTTCTTACTCTTACTTCGACAAGGTTAACTATCTTCTAACTCGGTGTGTATGTAGTGGTGGTAGTGGGGGGGGGGGGGGGGGCGGTTGGGTTGGACAAATCAATCCGTTTTGTTTGGATGGATTAGCAGCTGCGACATCCAGTACTACCCTGTTCATACATTATGAATATTTAAAAAATACATATACATAACCTTACATATATTTTAAAAATAGATCATGTGCAGATGTGCAAGTTACAATTGTTTTATGTGTGATTGAATTTATTTTTGGGAGTTCACATGGTAGAGCATGGACAAAGCTATTTCCGCAATTGTCTTTAACATATCTCTCACATGCAGCTTTCAAATTACTTCATTCTATTTTTAAATATTACCGACATTGGTTATTCCAATATTGATTACCTGCGGAACGAGTCTCCTTAATTTTTTTTTTTCACTTTGGTGGGTTGAAAAATAGTTATCATCCCTCCAAAATTTATCCAATCGATCTGTCATCCCTTTAAAAGCTTGGTGATCTATTCCTAGAAAATTTGTCACCAACACTACACTAGATAATTATTCTTTTTGATTAAAGTACATGCAAAAGAGAAAGAATATGGGTAATTGTAGCGAGAGGAACAAAATTAAACATAACAAGACATCTAGAGGTAGCTACGTGAGTGTCAACACAGTTGTTCGTGACAGTGGAAATCCCAATCAAGTAGGGTGCAGCAAAGTTCACGGCACAGTTATAGGATACTAGACTGAAAACTAAAAAACTCTTACTCATAAACACATTTTGTCAGTTTGTTTAAAAGAACATTTATTATATGTGATGAAGAAAACTAATACCAAATAAGGGATTAGCAATTTATCTTCAAGGGGGTATATGGATTTTTATGTTATTTGATTTTTTTTCCTTCAATGGCTTGACACATTTTAATTTGTTTTAATATCAAACCATATCGGGTTTTTTTCTTACCAATTGGGAACAGAATATTTTGTTTCCAACAGGGTTGACAAAGTATTATCCTGGGACTGGGCAATTTTCCCAAAATTGGGTAATATTGGACAATATGATGTTTACACAAAATAGTAAAGTAATACTGTAGTTTCATAGTAGTATTGCTAAAAATTTACATTTGATACAGACAAATACTGAGAGTCATTTTCAAGGGATATAAAAACTCAATTTTTCCTTTACCTAGTTATTTATTTTTCATTTTTGTTTAAATCAATACAAAGATTGATAAAAGCATTTTAGTATAGTGTATTAGTACAGTGAATTGGAAAATTTAATTGCTATACAATCATAATGAATGATACACCCTAATGAGATATGTTACCTACACTTACAGAGTTTAAAAGGCTAATTATTGCAATATAAATATAAACAATTCTGTGTTATAATCTAAATAATTACTGTATATGTAAGTATGCTAATAATGTTTCAATACTTAAAATAGTAATGATTTTTTATTTTTCTATTTTTTAAACTACATTGATATTTTCTAGAAGTTTCTTTCGTTTTTAAATAAGGAAGTGCAATAATTTAAATAAATTTTAAGTAACAAACAAAACTACAGATGAAAGAATCCAAACAAATTTCATTTCATCAGATAACTTTGAAAAAAATTTGAATTTAGAATTCAAATTAGATAGATGTTGCGATCTTGTATCTTTTAGAACAGGACATTTTAATCCTGCACAAATCTTCCTACAGTCGTATTTGTCCTCGATCAGCTTTTGGTGATTATTTTAAGTCACTGGTTAATAAAGGTGTCATAAAATGGGTATTTTCATATTTATCCTGTATTATGTCCTCGCACAGTTGTATTGGGTCTCTATTAGCTGTATTGGCCCTCGGCTACGCCACGAGTCAATACTGCTAACTTCGACCCAATACGACTGTTCTTGAACATAATACAGGATTAATATGAAAACACCCATTTAATAACACTATATTAATGTCGCTTGTTTTCATCTATTAATCATATGTGTGAATGTTAAAGACAAAAAAACAAAACAAAAACCGGTCAAAATTTGTCATATTGGGGTATTAACTCTTGTGTGAAGTCGTGTGATGAGTTTGGTAAAAATGAATGTGGGTAGATTTTGCTTCTCTAAGCATTTTTGCCTTGTTAGATTTTCAATCTGATGAGTCTTATGAAGACGAAACACTCGTCTGTCTTACCAAATTACAAGCCTGATATCTTTGATAAAATTTTCACCGTTATTTTGTTATCAATGACGGTCTTGCTGGTTGGTTATCGAGAATAACATAAACGCAATCTACATACATACCACGAGAAATGTCTGTTAACATTTCTTCATTGTTTAAGGAAGACAGGTAAGCGACGAACGATGGACGCCAATTGGCGGCAATATCAATCATGACCCTTAGGGCCAGTTGAATTGAAATGGTATTGGGTTGATTAACATGAGAAAACATAACAACATCAACAACGAAAAGTGGAAACAATTCTGATAGCTAGCAGAGGCTAAAAATCTATTCCACACGAAATAAACAAATAAAAGTATGGTAACTACTTAATATTCTATTCCAGACTTTTAGAAGGGTCGTTCCTAACAACCATACATTGGACTGGTATAACTAGTCTCTATATTACATCATAAATACAGCGCGGTAATACTTGTGAATGCTCGATTATCTGATGCAAGTATATTCCAGTAAACATTATTCACCCAGAATTGTACGTCCTTAAAAAAATTGTCAAAGGTAATAACTTTCTTAATCTGGTGCAAAGAGTTCATCAAGTACACAGGATTCCAGAAGATTAGAAAACATTTCTAACAAACAACTGCCAAAACCAAAGTCCAAATTGTACGTATCAATTCTTTTTCAAAAATGATGCAAACAGCGAGATAAAAGAGACTGAAATTAAAGCCTTATGAAAATCAGACAGTATTTCCATAGTGTCACGGAGACATTTAAGTTGATTTTAATTATGTTTGCTCGGATGGTCAGAGGGAATGAAAATGTATGCTCTATAAATATGGTATACTATTCAGAATCATACGCTTATATAGTACACTGTAAGCCTGCAATTCAATCATCATATGATCTGAAACATATTTATTATTTACAGTCTAGGAAAAGTGTAATCCTTTGTAGATCATTGATATATTCATGAAGAAATAATATAGTTGTGCGTTAATGATATAAAATGAAAATTAATTTTAAATATGGAATACAAGTTTCAATAATGTATGTTACGAACATGTTTAGGTCTGAAAGTCTTGCAGTTATTTTTGGAATTTTATTAATTGATTTGCAACATATTTCGAAAAAATTATGCTTTTCGGATGATTATCCAAACTTGTCGTTAAAATTAAGTATTTATCATAATATTTTTCACTATGTGATACAGGTATATATTCTAAAAGCGACTAACCAATACATTTTTGCAATGAAGGTAAAACTATGGATAACTCTCAATGAGCCCAGGGTTGTGGCAACACGTGGATATGGTGGCGGTACAATGCCACCTGAGGTTGGAGAACCAGGAACAACTGTCTACATTGCAGCGCATAACCTCATTAAAGCACACGCAAAAGCTTATCGTGTTTACAACAACGAATTTAGGAAGATTCAAAAAGGTAACAAAAGTATACACAAAATCATGTGAAATTATATGGTTATTGTGCTAAAGTAGTTTGGCATGTTGAAAACCGACGGATTTTCACTAAGCAAATTTCTGAAGAAAACCTCAAAGGAGTATCAATACTAATGCATTTAAAATGGGTGCAGATAAACTATCCTTCAACCATTTTAAATGCACTAGTATTGATACGCTTTTGAGCTATTTTTTGGAAATGTGCTTAGTAAAAATCCGTTACTAGAAAGTTATCCGCGCAAACACAGGTTTACATGACATTTTAGGACAAAAGAATGAACGTCATGCCTTATTTTTATTTCTAAATATCAGTTGAATTAGTTTGTCGGTATAATACGATACATGCAGTATGATGTGAAGAGCCATACTTTTTTTCTCGGTTAAAAATAGATGCAGTAACCAATACAGTTGTAGAAATTGAATATCCGTGATTTTCAATACGAGCCTCTCTTTTATAAAATTTGTTGAATCAAACACAGTAAGAATAACACTCTGACAATTTCAAAGCACTTTTTTATTCGGCACAACACCTAAGTCAATCTTATTGAAATAAACATGAACGTAAGGATATATAAAATACATTTTATGCATACATATGATTCCACCTGATCCCTACATAGATCCTATTGATCCTTGCTGTGTATTGGAGGATTAAGTCAAATCAAAATCAAATCAAATATTTTATTGTCGTATAAACTTTACAGTTTGTGACCAACATGTATTAACACAATAAACATATATACATACATATCAAACATACACAATAAAAAACAGCATCAAAATTTATAAAAACAAACAAGCTGTTAAGAGTCCCCTGCCCTCAGTTCTAATGACTTTTTCAAGAAGGATCCGAACTTATTTGTTTGTAAAGGCGTTGATGGATTTAGTAAATAATGAATTTTTTCTTCTTCATTTAAATTATTAAAGTTATCATTTTCAGTACATATGTGTTCAAAAAAGGCATTTCTTAGTGTTTTATTATAATCACAATAGAGTAAAAAATGTCTCTCATCCTCTAGTATTTTACATTTATGATAAATTCGTTCCTCTCTTGGGATTTTAAAATATCTCCCCTTTTCAATTAAGAGGGAGTGATCACTTAGTCTTAATTTAGTGATCAATCTCCTTATCTGAAATTTAGATATATTTAGATAAGATTCTAGTATGCAATCTTTTTAAAGTTTTTTTATATAGATACAATTTACTTTTATCATCAATGTTTTCAAATTTAGTTTCAATTAAATCTTCATATCTATTTTTCATTTTTAACTTTATATCGTTTTTTATTTTATTTACATCTTTTATGTCCTTACAAGTAGAAAGAATATTAAGGTCAATATTAGTCTCTTCAATAATATTTTTTGCATATGTATACCATGAATAAGTTCCAGTCAAATCTAGAGACTGTGCTAGAGAAAAAGCTTCCTTTATCAATCGATTAATATTATTATTATATAGTCTAGCTAAATATAAAAGGGTTTGTGTTTTAATAAAACATTCTATAGGCAATCTTCCTAATTCAACTCTTGCTCCTAAATTGGATGCATTTTTTCTTATTCCTAGAGTAGATTTACAAAATTTAAGATGCATATTTTCAATAGGGGTTTTGTCTGTAAAATCAAGTTGATTATTTTGTTTTCCTGAAGATAAGGCTCTGTTTTTGGCTCTATGAAAAGAAATATATGTATCCAAATATGTTACTTCTGAATTATAGGTCATAACTGGTTTTACTAAAGAATCAAAAAGATTATTTGCTACTTTTATAGGTAGATTATTCAATGATTTAGTATAGGATTTTATTGCAAAAAAATACTTTTTTTGCCTTTTTTGTCAGCTCTAAAGTACTTTGTGATAAATTTCCATTACATTTTATCAACATTCCCAAAAATGAATATTCTGATACGTTCTCTATGGCTTCATTCTCATAGTAAATATGTGATGTTTCACCATTTTGTTTGGACTGACTGAGAATCATGGATTTTGTTTTGTTTGTATTTAAAGAGAGTTAAGATTCTTTGAGAAGAACAAAAACTTCATTTCTGTATTTTCCCCTTAGTTATGGTGTTTTAGTGCCATATGGGCCAAATGATAATTTTTGCAAAAGCATATTCAGGCTGTGGTCTATCTACTTCAACACGTTCATAACGGGAATGCGAAAAATTATCATGACTACTCAAGCTGGTGAAAACTTTAACTAAAGCACAGTCTTACTAGATAAATTTTTTGTCACTACCGACACATTTTTTGTTTGTTTAAGATTGAGAATTGAAGCGGGGAATGTGTCAAAGAGACAACAATCCGACCAAAGAGCATTAAACAGCCCAAGGCCACCAATGGGTCTTCAACACAGCGAGAAACTCCCGCAATCGGAGGCGGGCTTCAGCTGGTCCCTAAACAAAAATATTTACTAGTTCAGAGAAAATGGACGTCACACTAAATTCCGAAACATATAAATGAACCAAAATTTAAAAAAAAAACATACAAGACTAACATGGTTCATTTGGAACTGACCTAACAATCGAAATTTTATAATATGTCCAACGTAGTATATTCACTAGAAAATTGGATACAACTATTTCTACAAGTAATTGAACAAGTTAACACGTGTGTCATCCATTCTAAGAAATGCATTTTATTTATTTTCCAGCTTGTGTGCATTGTCAAATTTACAAAAGATATATTTAGTCTAATATCAAGATTACATCGTTATTATGTACAGCATTAAGCCATAATTAAATTGTTGAAACGAAGTGTGACGGTATAAATGGTAATGTCTACACTGCTTCATTAAATTTGTCATACATATTTCCTGACAGGAAATGTTGGGATAACCTACAATTTCCATTGGCAAGAACCAACGGACAAATCTAATCCGGAAGACATAGAGGCGTCTGAAACAGGTAACCAGTTTTTCCTCGGATGGTACGCCAATCCTGTATTTGTAGACGGTGACTACCCAGATATAATGAAGAAGAAAATTGGGGACAAGAGCAGACGTCAAAATTTTAATTCAAGCAGACTCCCAAGTTTTACCGAGTACGAGAAACAATATATAAAAGGTATTTAGAAAACGACAAAAAAGTCAGATCACTAATATGATTTTTTGGTGTTCAGTATTTAAAACAAACACAATTCCTTATGCTTTAAAAGTTTTGCCTATTGTTTGACTTATTTACTGAGGTAATTGGGTTATCCATGAATAAATTTAGAAAAGAAAAAAAAGTAGGGTTCCAACTCCCTAAGGAAAAGTTTACTTTAGATGGATTTGGTTATTCTTTTTGTCCTTTAGATGGATTTGGTTATTCTTTTTTGTCCCTTTTTGTTCGTATAGCTTCTCACGTATTAAAGTAATTATACATCCTTGACTTAAGATAGTTGTTGTTTGCTGAAAGTAAGTCCAGAAAAGCGTTTCGGACACACCAAATTTATAAAGTGTAATCTTCATTGATAAATGAATTAGTACACACTGACGTATTTGATTGGACGCATAACGTTCAAAGTGTGCAACTTGTTCATTCAATAGATATAGGAAGATGTGGTATGAGTGCCAATGATGCAATAGGCTTGTATTTCTCTTACCTGTAGCAATATAATTGATTCAAAAAGAACAAAAGGTCTTTTTATTATCAGCGTTTTTTTCAGAACTATCTATAAAAAGTCGATCAGTCAATTTTCTTCTTATTTAATCTCATAATTTCCTTAACCTGTAGTTTAAAACAATACCGGTTACACTTATTAACGCGTAATTTTGTTTCTTTTGTATCGAGTCCACATTAACCTACAGGGCCACTCATCTCTTCGTCGCTTTTTACTATAGGTTCATCTGATTTTATTGGTTTGAACTTCTACACATCGGAAATGGTATCCATGCGCCGAACTCCTACATATAAAGTTGATTATAGGGATGACACAGATATTATTGCCGTTAAAGATCCATCTTGGATTGGGTAATTATGATGACCTTCATTTAGAGCAAATGTTTATCCATGATAATATAAAAATGAGGAGACGTCGTATGACTGCTGATGAGACAACTATCAACCAGAGTTAAAATGAAGTGGTTTAAAGCAATTATAGGCCACCGTACGGACTTCAACAATGAAAATACACATACCGTAAAGTCGGCTATAAAAGGTCCCGACATGAAAATATGAAACATTCCAAACGAGAAAAATAACGGCATAATGTATAACTAAACAATCTATGGAGAAAAAACAATGATAGACATGAACAAACAAAAATCAGTACACATCCAACGGATTGAGGGTAAAGACGTCATAAACAGTCTGAAAAATGGTGTATATATATATATATATATATATATATATATAAGTAAACAGTAGAAACCTACAGGTTCAGCCAAAGTTTCTAACAAAATATTTATATCTATGAAAGAATTTGGTAAAGTTTTTAGTTATTTTCATTGAAATCTAAAGTGCGACTACAGACCCAGGCATCTCGAACAAGTTGTAACATATACACAACGTAAGAAGTGGCCAAAGAAACATTACCTTCCAAAAATGAAAAAATAAGAATTGGGAAATAAAAAACCGTCTCTTTTGTCAGAAATTTTAGTATAGAGTTTCCCGTGTGAAACTGGAAAAAAAGGACACTTAATGCTATCTGTATTAGATTTATTTCAAGTCAGTTCCTTTGGGTAAATTTCAGCATTAAAATTAACAAATTCTTGATTATTTAACGAAATAATATCATCAAGGTAACGGTTTGTGTTTTCTAAGGACCATTTATTTAAATAAGAGCACTTCTGTTAAGTAAATTTTGTATTTACGATATAATAAATGTGCAACAAATAAATTAAACTCTGCTTTAGATACATCCTTCTATTTTGCAATATTTAATGCACCACATAAGCATTTGAAAATGCATTTCGCATCGTTGGTGATAAAAAACAAATGTAGAAAATTATAGATATCATATTAATGACTGAAAACAAATAATCCCGGTAATCCAACACTTATTCTGAAGATGAGGAATAAACTATTCCAAATTATAGTTGACTTTAGGACAATTGAATGAGAACTAACATTTATAATTGCTAATTTGAAGACTTAATTTTGTTTCCCATTATGTTCTTTTATTATCGACAGTGGTCGTATTGGCCTACAACCAAAGTCCTAAAATTTAGTTTTAATGATCACACTAGGTTTAATAAATACTTTCTTAGTCTAGTTTTGTTTTTTTGTTTGGGTAGAGGGTTATTATCGCGACGAAAATATGTTAAATAATACATTGGGAAGATTACAGGCGGAGAACTTATGATTATGGCATCCCACAGTGGCATCTAAAATTTTTGAAACTTTATATTTCTGTTTCTAACATTAAGGTTTAAGCTGGAAAATGACCAAAAATATCCATATGGTTCTAGTAATTCAAACCTACTAAATTGTTTCTTCATACATAAGGGGTTTAATTAGAATTTTAAGCAGAAATTTTGATTACAAATAGAAGTTAAAGTAACTTTCTAGGTCTGGATCTTCATGGTTGAAACTAACTCCTTGGGGAATAAGAAAAGCATTGAATTGGATGAGAAACCACTATGGAAATGTTCCAATATACATAACAGAAAATGGTATCTCTGACAGAAACGGAAGTTTACATGATGATCATCGGATATTTTATTATAAACATTACATCAATAATGTTTTGAAAGGTATCTCTAATTTTCTATGATATAAGACACGGGATGAAAAGGGACAACATGAATTTTCAAAAATACCGCAAAGTACAATGCACCACACCAATCACCTAAACCGACTCCTCTGAATATAAACCGACACACATATAATGACGAACAACAACGAACAGCACATGGTCAAGATAGTCTGCTTCGGTACAGATACAAAATATTTCGTAAAAGTAGATCGCACAATAATAAACCTGCGTAATGCAGGTACAAACAGGATGACTACAGACTTGAAAAAGAAACAAAGGACGGATTATGATTTAGAAAAAAAGAGTCAAAATGTGGTCGCTACTGTAGGAAGCTAAGGTAGCTACAGATGTTCGTTAGATACCTAAATATCGACTTCCATGATAAGTGAGTGGGTTCAAAATCTGTGAAAAGTGAGTCAAATTGAATAATCCAGCAATATTTTTAAATGAGTCTTTCAGTAGTAATAGAAAAACAAAGGATATGGGGTATCCAACTATGACATAAAACAGTACATGCACAGCAAAAAACACAAAAAAGCAAAGGGAGAGCGCTTGTTTTGCTGTTCCTCATCTCAAAGTCACAGTGAGGCCTTCAACACGGAGCAAAACAATTCTCACCTCACTGAGAGTTTAAGACGGCCCCCAGCACCGGCTTGAGCGGAATTCTTTGCAAAAATAATTAAAATAGACCTTGTAAGATGCTACACCACCAAACCGGGCCCGGTCAAAAAAGAACATACTGGAAAGTAGTACATATTTAAAACAAAATAGTTCCTACGTATAGGTGTAAAAATAAAACTATGTAGAATATATTTCAGTAATTAAGGTATCAGATGAAAGGTGAAGCCCATATCACTATTCATGAATTATTACCAAGTGAGCTACAATTTAAGGTACCATTCTTTTTTAACATAATTTTTGGATCATAATGTAGCATTTAATCAAATATGATGAGCATAAAATATAGCAGGAATTATAAAACATCATTGGACAGAACGACCTGTTTCCTCCCATGAAAGAGACGTACAAACATTGAAAAACAATAACGGACATCAAATTGTCCAGATAATCTGACAACATTTTTTTATTTTTATTTGTGATCGGGTTTCCATCTTCGCTAGCTAAGGGTAACGATCCGACCCGCTCCTCTTCATCCGTGGCAATTAAGTCAGAATTTGGGATCCACAAGGTAATGATTTCCATCGGTCGCAGTTGTAACTATCTGCTTCTAATCTAAAACGCCTTTAAGATGATCACGTGTAAATGTAGAAAATGTAAATAAACAATTGCCACGTGCAGATTGTGTAGCGCGTCTCTGTCCCCAAAACATAGGACTATATTGAGACACTGTTGAAATTGATACTCAACAAATTAGTTATGTTCCTCGTGCAAATGTTGGAATGTGAACGTATATATGTGGTGTCTTCTTTACGAAATTTGTAAACACTAGACACAGTCATTTTTACATCTCCGAACTAAAGAGTACAAGTGCTGTCATTGATCAATTATGACGAAGTCGGAGTGGGCGTGACTTCTATCTGTCGTAAGATGGCACTACACTGTATACACAAATACTGCCTTAATCTGCCAAGGGTGAAGAGGAGTTGGTCGGATCATAACTCTTCGCTAGCGAAGATATCGGGTGCCCGGAAGATCAAAAGTACAACAATTGGTACTTGTGATCTGAAAAACAGGCAAGATTTGTCTACCGTTTTTTTCTTCTCAAAATTTAGTTTTTTACCAAACATGCAGCAAGTTTTCTGTAGTGATCCTCAATCATTTTATACTAAAATTACAAGAATATTTTACATGTTGTCAATTTTACAGCTTTCCGTATTAAAACAACATATACTTTCTTTTGTTATATTCTTCCTGGCCGGGTCCACAATAAGTGGTTCTATACCTTCAGCAATAAATTGTCAATTACGAATGGTCGTCATTCATCGAGTAAGGCTTACTTCTTCAACATTCCAAGTATCAGTCATACGTTAGTCAGTAAGTCTAATTATTTTCATGACCTTAACCTAATGTCATTCATTTCAATTGAACTTTTTTTATGTTCGTTTCATATAACAAGCAATACGCATTGACGGTATCAACATAAAAGGATATACAGCTTGGTCCCTTATGGATAATTTTGAGTGGATGAGAGGGTATTCAGAAAGATTTGGACTCCATTTTGTTAACTTCAGTGATCCATCTAGACCAAGAGTCCCAAAAGCATCATCTAGATTTTTTCGTGATTTAGTTGTTAACAATGGGTTTTATCCTAGACATAATTCGGGTGAACTGGCTTGGCCAACGGAGCAACCACCAGCTATTTTACAAACTTTATCGCCTTGTTCGTCGAAATCGTCTAAAACTTCAAACCTTTTCTTGACTTTAACCGTCTTCCAGTTAAGTGTCTTTATGATTACTGCATAGTTATGAAACATTTTTGTATAAACTTATTGTGCTTCTTGGTACGAAACAAAAACAAAAACAACTCTTTTTTTATCATTCTCAATATCATTGTTTTAATTAAATCTTATGTAAATAGTGATGCATACCTATAATCAAATTATTAGATAAAACGTCTAGAGATGTTGGTCTTTGGTTATAACATTTACTTTTCAGCAAATCTAGACCCACCCACGATTAGGGACAATGGATAATTACCAAAATCTTCCTTTTGATGGAGTTGCGACAAATCTATCATTCTAGGTTTGGATTCATACCGCCAAAAAATGTCAAATAGATTTTTTTTTTATAAAAAAGTACACATACACAACAAAATATCTTTATTTCATTAAATTAGTTGCGTAAAAGTTAAAAGATGTGTGAGGTTCCCTGAGCAATTGTTTTTGCTTTATTGCATTTTCCGATGACTATGAGGTAGGATGAACAAAGCGTCAGACAAAAAGAAAGTGAGGTAGGAGGAAACAGAACGCTTAGTCACATGGCAAGTCATAATTATAATACTCCACATGGCTTTGTAACATTAAAGGGCCAGTCACAGACCTGGAGCCCTTGGTTAAATACCAGTCCTGTAAAATATAGAAGAACATTACACTTACACTGTAATTAATCACCGAGTTTGTTTTTTGTTTGTTTGTTGAATTAAGGAACACTGAGCGTTTATCTTCACCATAACAATGGTGAAATAGTTTCAATGGGGATACTTGGCATATAAAGCTCCAAAGGTTTTTGTAGTTTTTTATTTTTAATGGACATGTTATTTTTTTATCAATTCTGACTCGCAGATAGGAGTTTAATAACTATATTGAACTCTAACAAATTCAAGTTAAAAAAAATCATTGTTGGTTACGGTCGTATTGATATTCCAGTTTTTTTGGGTGGTGGGAGAAAACCACCGACCTTCGTGGAGGCATTAAAACCGACAAGTTATAGAAAGTTAAACATGGGTTCGAATCCTGAAACCAAAATGAAAAAAAGTGTATATTATTTTATTTTTGAAAGAATGCATGAATGAATACTTTATTGCAGAAACAAACATAATGCTCAAAATATATATCTTTTTTATACACAATGACAAAACAAGGTAAAACCGATTAATGAAATGTATTATTAAATTCTCAAAATCTAAAGATAATTTATTATTATAACATATGCACTACTTATTTTATCTATAACTAAAATTTCAGTTTTATGATTAAGACAAGTTTTACAATTATTGACTTTTTAGTGAATCAGATAATCTGGTATTTTGTGAGAGAATAAATTCTACAGAGATAGTTCAACTTGATATTACATCAAATCAACAAATTTTCGCATTGTATTATAACAAGAAGTAAGAATAAAAGAATAAGTGCCACATGTTTCGTTTTTATTTCCTGTCATTGATCTTAATGTTAATGATTTTCACCACATAAATTTTATTTTTTTAGTAAGTACGGTTACCTAAATTGATAAATTAAATTAAGAATTACGTTCATTTGAGTCTCTGCAGTTTTGTAAAATGTTAGAAACATCTATAATAATTCAATTACTAAACAACTTTAACAACGCTCATAGTAATTCAGATCATAAACAATTTTGGATTTTAAACATTCATTTTTATGTTCGCCTCGAGCATCATCGAAGAGACATTACTTGTCGAAATGCCCATCTGGTGCTGTAAAGTTTATGTTGTTATGTCATGGAGTCTTTAATTTAGTTTGACACCTTCAGAATTATTAATTGTAATCTTTTTAACCTTTTTGACCTTACAATTGCATGATCCAAATTGTTTTACAATGCACTTTCGCCTCTTTACTTTTTTAAATATTGTTTTGTGTGAGCTCTTGTTATCTTGGTATAGGTTAAAGTGATTTTTCCTGAACGAATGTTATTGTATTTCTCTTATGTACCTTTTATAGTCTTATTTTTGTTCTTTGGAGAAATTCAATTTTAAATGTATTTACATCATGCATCGACTCGTAACGAGTTATGGTTTGGCATATTGTATAGACAATCGAAAAACTGTATTTGACCTCTGGATTTGTTTTGGTTAATTGTATCGCTATTTGCTGTCTAAATGAATAATATCTCGTAACTTTGTTTTTATTTGTAAGATAAATTATAAAGAAACCAAGGTTTCAACTTCCTCAGGCAAAGTTGACCTTACATGGATTTGGCTATTTTTTAGGTCCTTTTTGGTCATATAACTATTCAACTGTTTCGGTTCTTATACATCATTGGCTTTCACATATCCATCTTTGAGCGTTCCTGGTGAAGGTAGATCCAGAAAAGCGTTTCGGACGCATTAAATGTATAATGTGTTGTTTTCTTTTTTACAGCACTGGATCGATAACTCTGCTGGAGGGTATCATCTACTCAGTAGTCAGTACTTCAGTACTGACATGATTATGATAAACTTTTCTAAAATTGTCCGTTTATAAATTTTGAAACTCCCACAAGCAAATACCTTAGATGGATTTGTTGTTTTCGTTTATTATGAAGCATTCTCTCAATCAGGTAATTTAGGAAGATGTTAGAATCTTCGTTTATAAATTTCTGAACTGATCATGTTTACTAGTATTGATATTCATCATTTGAAACTAGTTCTAGCTGAACAACTTATCTGTCTAGCTTGAAAGACAGATTTAATTTCGAAGATAGCAACTTTGTATAGATAAAATAATCAGTAGTAACCTCTAGAGTATTGTGTGGAAGTTGTTTTGAAGAGTTATCAATAATTCCAGGCTCCTTGATATCCCTCATATTCTATAGAACCACAAATTAAGAAATAAGACTTACAATATGAAATGAGTAAACACTTGAATATGAGTAAGCATTGAATTTGTACATACCTGGTGCGCAGGGTGTGTGACCTAGAAATATTCCACTTAGACATGTGTAAAAAGAAGTGCACATATGTTCTGTATCCGGGTAGTTTCCATCTGCCAGATGAACACATTCTCTGTATGTTCCGCATGGTGGTGGTACATGAAATTCACTGGTAAAGTAAATCAATTTTAGGAAATAAAACATTGCTTTTAAATTCCGGATTTACCTTCAAAAACAAGCTTATTGAACAAATTTTGAAATTCTACCATGTAGTAGTATTTAAGGGGCTGCATAAAAAAAAACCGTAAACCCTCTCAGAATAAACGTAGTTCTTCCTCAGGCGGTTGAGACCTAATATGGTTGGGTTTTTTTATTACTAAACATATTGATAATAAGTAACATATTTAGAGAATGATCAAATAAACACTTCATGACTTGAGTTATAAATTAATGCACTACTGTAATAGGTTTGTTATTCTAGAAATACGTATTGTTAATTTAAAAAAAACCCATCAAATTCCTTTTTTCTATAATAACAAACATGTCTATCAAAGAATAGCTCCAGCGTAGCTGTGAAAATTTTCAAAGCCAAACGGAAACGTATGCTTGTCAACATGCATAAGTCTATGAGATCAATGTGTACCAAACACGAAATTAAATAAGCAATTATTAAACATAAGAACTTTAAAAAAAACTGTTATGATTGTTTATGGTTTACTAATTACAGTAAAGAAGAATTACCATTCGACAGCCAAATTATATTTGTAAGGGACAAAAGTTATAAAAACAAACTCATATCATGTGAACTTACTAATCGCATTCATTTTTGTCAGGATTAAATCTTGTATTATTTTTGCAGTTGACAATTTCTGCTGTTTCATTGACACATTTGGTGAATGCTCTACATCCTCTTTCATAAACTCCATCCTTTCTACCTGTACAGTCAACACTCAATACGCCTAGAAAAATATACAAATTGAAACTGTATGTAAAATAAAAAGGTAACAACAATCACAAAAAAATACTTCACGGTTAAACATAACACACCAACCTCTTACACCGAAATCGTCAAGCTAGATAGCCGTACAAACAAACAAAGACTAACGACTACGAACAAAACATATGGTCTAGAACACCTGACTTAGTTCGGGCACAAAATGTGGTTAAACCAGTTTTACGTAGGCACAAATCTTTGCCTTTGCCAATCTAGATCAGAAGTCGTAAAAGAAAAACAAACAATAAAGGACATGAATAGTGCACTTACAAATAGGATTACCACTACCTTGAACTAGAGATTAAATACGGCATATGATTTGTAAAGCAGGGTTAAATGTGCTCGCTTCTACAGGGAGTTAGCTAAGGAAATATAGAATTAGCCAACAGTATTTTACTGATGTTCAAATTTCATAAATCGATTTAAGACAAACCAAGGAAACAAACAAAAACTGATGGAACATGGACTCCAAAAGGAGCGATACCAGGGGCTTCGATGGGTTAATGATAAAAGAAGATGTTGTATGATTACTTATGAGACGACAATCCAGCAGAGACGTGATACCCCATTCATAGACAGTACAATATAAATCGATTAAGGTATTGAATTTGTTCGCATAATAATTTAAAAAAGATTTACAAAAACCTTTTGCTCGTTCATATACTTACAAGATGATGCTAATACAAGGAATTGTATGACAACTCTGTAATTGTTCTTTTTAATAGTGACTCTTTTCGTCTTTTGATGATAGAACTTTTTTGTCATCAAATAATAATTGTGTACATTGAAAAGCTAGTAATAACATTGTATGTTTTGTGTGAATATATCAGGCAAAGTTCTGCACCAGAAAGTAGTCACATATCAAAATCCGGATATCTTTTCCTGACTGGTTGTTTTCCCGTTTCCCTGCCTATGTGAGATTTTAAGTGACTCATGAATTAATTTAAGATATTAGTAGGACACAACTGTAAAACATTCTGCAATACTGGTTTTCGAAAGTTTCTTAGGACTAAGACATGTCCTAAGATGGTCTTAGTACATATTTTAGACCTATGTGATGTTTTTGAAAGTTTCTTAAGTGGAAATAGATTCTAAAATTATTCGTAAAGTTAAGTCATCGAAATATGTCTTAAGATGGTCTCAGGACGGTCAGACATATTTTTCCTTTAAAATAATAACGATAACAAATTTTTGTGCTACTCTCAGCCTTTTCATGCTATAGGAGAAATACCACCATTGATGTTCCCCTATAAGTCTTTGTTAAATTGACATTTTTCAAAAAAAATTGCAGAATTTATCTTTGTTTCAAATAAAGAAATACTTGGCAAGAGTAAAATGTTATCCTGTCCAGTACTACAGTGAAAATTTCACAGAACAGTTTTACATATTTATGTAAGAAATGTGAAAATAAATGAGTAATTGAAGTGTTCAAGCTGAATGAACTATCCATATAAAAGTTTAATGAGTCCATGGGGGTTTCAATAAGTCCTAACGTAAAACTTAAGTTTACGCCGCGTTCCAAAGCGGGACATAAAATGGTTCCCTTTCATTAAAAAGAATTGTTGTTACTGCTTCAAAAGACATTTCTTTTATTTATTACTGTATATTTCTGAAAGAATTACTGAGGAAACAGTTTTCTTGTATAGATGAAGAAAGGAAATGAGGAGAAAAGTCATAAAAGCTCCCCAAAACACTGAGTATCGCTTGCTCAGCCTACTAATATTTATGTTATAGCCCAATTTCATGGCAAGTTCCTCTAAAATGTGTTTTTGAGACTCAATACACTCATAATATATCATGTGTTTGCTATATTTGAGTGAAATAGCATGAAATCTAAAACAAATTAAAGTACATAAAAGGTCAAAGGTGCATGTGCAGCTTCCCATTTATGAGTAATACCACCATTGATTTTCCCCTATAAGTCTGTTAAATTGGCATTTTTCAAAAAATTGTGCAGAATTTATCTTTGTTTCAAATAAAGAAATACTTGACAAAAGTAAAGTTTTATCCTGTCCAGTACTACAGTGACAATTTGACATAACATTTCATTGCATTTAAGATAATAACCATCACTGGAAGTAAACCAATCAAATTTCCACCCCTTCTTTTCCTCTTAACAAGCTTTAGTAACCATGTCACCTGAAGTTTCCAAAGTATTGCTTTGAAACACCCAAAATATATGTTTGTGACTCAGAATTTGTTTCTGCAATGAAATGCAGGGTTAATTTCCTACAACTGTCAAATTCAAGGGAATATTTTTTTTCGACCCTTTTTCGTATGAAACCGGATGTGACGTACTATGATTTCGTGGTATTACACCTATAAAGGTGTTATTCGACTATACATGAGCATTGTATAAAAAATAAGAATTCGTATACTGTCACGTGAAAAATACTTTGCGCGTTAAATGTATTCCCATTAAACTATCATTTAATTAATAGAAATAAGAAAATGTCGTATGAGTGCCAATGAGACAACTCTCCATCCAAGTCACAATGTGTAAAATATAAACAATTATAGGTCAAAGTACGGCCTTCAATACCGAATCTTGTCTCACACCGAACAGCAAGCTATAAAGGGCCTCAAAATGACTAGTGTAAAACAATTCAAACGGGAAAACCAACGGTCTAATCTATATAAAACGAGAAACGAGAAACACTTAAGAACCACATCAACAAACGATAACTTCTGAACAACAGGTTCATGACTTAGGTCATACATTGTCTTCCATGAATTCTTCTAACGGTTCAAATCTAAGTACACGTAAATGTAATAAAAAGTTGTTAGTTTTGGTCGTGAAAGGCGCACATGGAATTATGAATTGATTATGCTGCATATTATATATGCATATGTACGACGTGCAAAAATTGTATCCTAATTTTAAAAATCCCGAGAGCCTCGATATCTTTTTAAACTTTTCCCAGTCGTATCAAATTACAACTATAGACTTTTTATATTATATTATATTATATTACTAATACCCAACAACAATCGCCCTGAACATGCATGAACTATTGTCCGATGACGTGTCTTATGATACTTTCGAAAAGCAGGTACTTGGTTTTCTAAAAAATAATCTTCGGACTAAGACATGTCATAAAATCGTCTTAGGACATATCTTTGTTTTAGTTGATGTTTGTGAAACTGTCTTAAGTTCAGATTAATACTAGAATTAAAAGTTAGGACATCTAGATACATGTCTTAAGGTGGTCTTAGGATGCATGATCATAATTGTTTTTCTTTAGAATTATAACGATAAACATTTATTTTGATACATTCAGCCTTTTCATGCTTTCAAAATGTTATTTGACTATACATTGTATTGAAGAATTTTCGAATTATAATACTTTCAACGGCAAATTATAACTAGACATTTGACAAACACCCATTAAATTATCGTACAATGCGTATGCATGTGTAACTGAATTCATCTTACGATCCAAATTAAATGTTAAACATTTAGTTATACATGTACAAGTAATAAAAAAGAGTTGTTAGTATTGATCATGAAAAGAGGACATGAAGAATTGATTACTGCGTATGTAATAATGCCGAGGTCATCGTTATCATTTTAAACCTTAATTTTCCAGATCGTATCAAATTATATCAAAATACTTCAAATATTATTTTATATTATATTATATTCGCAATATCCAACTACAAAAACTCTAATTCATGCAAATGCATATTTCCAAAAAGATTTTTCAACAGTTACAAGGAAAGCAACAAAACATTAATAATGTGTACTTCTGATAATTAAATTATTTTTCTCATAGACCTGGAAAAAATCAAGACCATAAGCATTTTAAAATTCTTCCTCCAAATTACTAGTAATGTGTATTGAAATTATATACATGTTTGAAAATATAAGTACATTAAAAAAAAACGAAAATAATATGGCAATAAGTGGCGCAAATCCAAAGCATCCAAATTACTCTGTATTTATTCAAAGAGTAATGCCAACAGTCAGAGGCTACATATGTGTCTCCTCATTTAATAATATAAACTGTACCAATTTTAATATGCGTAATATAAGACACTATTTTTCTTTTTTCAAATTTTGTCATCCTGTTCAATCTCTAAAAGTAAAAAAAAATTTACTAGAAATATGTCTTTCAAATGATATACATGTATGAACAACATATCTTTATTCAAATTAATTTAATTTAATTATGTATCTATTAAAAATGGATTGCCAACTACATTAAACTGAATGAAAATATATATAAGACACATAATGATTGAAAACAAAAATGAATTTGAAATGTTATTGGTCTACTGACTTTTTTGTATGTCAATGTAAAATACAATTTTAAACATTATCATAAAATCTGCTTATCAAAATATGACATGAAACAATAAAATATTAAGTAAGTAATTTTATATTAAACAAACCTACCATATATGGAAGAAAAAAATACACAAATGCTGAAAATACGTTTAATTTCCATAATTCTGTTACACTATGTCCAAGTTGGAACTGAGATAAGTTATAGATAAGTCTTATCATATCCATTGTTGAGTGAAATAAGTCACGACCTGAAGACAGTGTCGTCACACCAGATGATTCATATGTAATAGTACACTACAAACACTGCAAGGAGGGTATTACAGGACAGTATTTGGTTACTAATGAAATTAGATGAATAAGTCTATTTATAAAAGCATCTTTCATAGTTATTTAAATTTGTCTTTATGAATAAATGAGCAGGGCTGATATAATCAAGAAAACAAAAACCAAAATAGTTTAAAGTTTATAACACAATTTGAATAAACAAGACATTTATTGCTTGTTCACTACTATTAATGTCAAACAAATGTCATAATGGTGTTTAAGAAAAAACGCTCCTTCTTAGTTTTAAAGAAATACGTTTATTCATTTTTTTGAGCACCAGCTGTAATGGCCTGTAATCGAAGGTGTCATCAGATCTGTCCTAAGACGTATCTTAGGACGTGATTTGGGATGATCTTAGAACAGTTCTACGATATGTCTGAGAATGCACATAGAAGCTCTCTTAACCTCGGATGTCCTAACAGCTATCGTAAATGTTGGCGTAGAAGTAAATAGCAAACAAAATTGAAAGGTATCTATTGAAATCAAAATGTATTACTATTGACCACGGATTTTTATAGTATGATTAAAATCCTTGAATTAACCAATCAATAGGATATTAATGATAATAACAATAATGCAACAATAATTATTATTACACTTTCCTATAGTAACTACTAATACAATAATAAAGATATGACCTTCAAGAGAATAACCTCTTTTTCCGCGGCATATTGCGCGTAGGCAAAATAACTGTTTTGGAATATGCGCTTAGGAATAAATAACTGTTCGGGAATATCCGCCTAGCGAAAATAACTCTTTTAAAATGATTTGCACGTCAAAATAATAACTACCTAGTGACGTCATATCGTTTGTTTACGTCTGGAAACTATGGCGGCCGCCTCAACATTGGCCAAACAATAATTATATCTTTTAATTTAGTTCAGTATATTAATACAGTAATGGCCTTCATGAAAAGTTATTATCAAAATTACTATTTTTATTATTATTGTTGTTAGTAAAGTATTCCTTGTCTTTCTATCATCATTATAACATAATCATTGTTGTAAATATCTCAGTTGTGAATTATTGACAACCTTATCGAGATTTAATAAGTTTATAACATATCTTTATTTGTTAATTTTATTTTAGTAAAGTATTCCTTATCATCCTGGTATACATTCCTTGCATTGTTTTACATAAATTAAAATTATTAAGATACGTTATAAGCTACGTTAATAGAAGTATCATATTGTTAATTGATAGGGTTAATATAATGATTGTTGATTGAAACTTTAATGAAACAACACAAAACAAAAACTACATTTTCTGTAAGAATTAAACAAATTTAGTGTAAATATTTACAACTGAGAATATAATCGTTAAAAAACGATGAAATATTTTTGAGTGAGACAAAAGATATCTCCTAAGATGGGCTTAGGATATTTCCTAGTCTTGAGACTGCTTTGATAAACTGGCCCCTATTGTATTTGATAGTGACATACAACCTTAACTGTATTTCGTTTGAAATTATCTGGTTAACTCTTCTGTCTCTCCTATCATTCCATAGAAAAGAGAGTATTCAATTAAGGGGCCGGTTTCACGAAGCTATCCTAAGGCCTGTCATAAGAAATATCTTAGGCTCTTACGACTATCTTAGGACATATCTCAGACCTTGCCTCGAACTTGTCTTATGATGATCTTAGCAAAGATATCCTAAACTTGTCGCAAGTTCTTTAAATCTTTAAATATTAACATGGATTTATTGAAAATTCATGAAAATGTAGTAGGTGCCTCCCATAAATTACTAAACGTATTGATTAAAATATTCCATAACTAGATAATTTGCAAAATTAATATAAAAAATAAGTGTTATTTATATAAATAATCTACTATAATACACCAATATACATATAACAATTCTAATACAAAATGTAGAAAAAAAGAATAAAATGATGACAATTTTTTTTGTACAAGTGAGTTGAATTCAGTTTATCACAGTATCAGTTATAAGAAGGTTAAGGGATAAAATCGTGATTTTTTTTTCAAACGAATTTTTATTGTTGACAAATCAGTTTGATAACCAGTCAACCTATAACAATTTAGTTATGAGCAAGAACGGAGTCCCAATTTCACAGAATCAGAGCTTCAAACTCTTTTGGAAGCCGTGGAAACTTATGACTATCCTAAGACACCTCTCGTGTAGTTCTGTCTTTTTGATCAACTTTAAGAGATGTCCTAAGTAAGGATCACTTTGTGAAACCCACTTAGGACTAAGATTTGTCGTAAGACCATCCTAAGACAGTTTTGTGAAACCGGCCCAAGGTTTTTTTTCATATACTAATCAGTTTATTTTTGTTTTCTTTAACAGTAAATTATGTGATTGCTTTTCTTTTTCTTCTTTTAATGGTTTAATTTTTTGTCATAATAATAATAATAATAATAATAATAATAATAAGAATAACAATAATAATGGTATCCGATAAATCAAAAAATAACTTTCTTTTCGCTGGGTAATTTTACCTAAAAATTCTTAAATAGTAAAATAATACTATTTATCTAAAACTGACCACTTTCCTTTTTTTTTTATTTTACATAGCTACAATGTTTTCTTTAAAAACTGTAAATATGTTGCATATACATTATTTTATTTGTAAATTTACATTCTTATTAGGTAGTTCACATCATAAAAAGAAATAAGCAAATAAAATACAACAGTGCATGCAAGTGAACACGACAGTCATTAATTACAACCTTGTAAACCAGGAATTAGATGTAAATTAGTAGTTAATAAGATTCAGCTGTTAATTTATGTAAAACAATGCATGGAATGTACACCAGGAAGATACGGAATACTTTACTCAATAACAACATAAAATAAACAAATAAAGATACAAACGAATTACTATTTATATAAAAGTAAATCTATAAGAAAGCTATATGGTTAAAATTGAAAAATGGAATAATAATAAAAAAGAAATAACAGGGAGAAAACATAATTTGTAAAATGAAATTTTTTTTAATATGTAATAATTCAAAGATAAAATTTTGATTTATTAAATGACATAGTTCTTTGTTACAGAAAGGTTTTATGGTGTACAAAGTGATTCCAAATTTTCAGCATTTCCTGTTACGCACATACAGTAGTATCTCCGTTAGTCTCTTTAAGGCCCTGCAAGCTTATAACGTTCTAAGTAAAGTCATTTCCGTTGATAACGTCACGATGACATAACGCACCGGTTCCATCACAAGAGTGTTTATATATTTGAAATAAAGAAAAACAACAAACAAGCACAAATGTAAAAAGGTAAACGCTACCATCCTTCGTGGGACTTATCGAGACGTTGCATGTGTATTAAATTTCCGAGCCGTTACATTAACGAACTATTACACTGTTTATGTGTATCTTATCAAATAACGCTGTTCGGGACTGGTTAGCCATTCCGCTAAGTGCAAAAATTTGCATCTTAATGTTTGTAGAAACAGAAAAATGGACTAACTTGGTGTTGACTCAAAATTTCCTTCAATGAAATCTGGTGCATTAAAAATTCCCTTGAGGAAATTTGAAAAAAAAACATTTTCCTAAAAGGAAATTTCTTGTACATCACGTTTTCCCTAAGGAATTTTACAGTATTAAATTTATCCTTAGCAAATTTAAAGAACTAAAAAACATTTGAAGAAATTAACAGGAATTCTATCCATCTATTAAAGATTTTAAATTATTTTAAAGAAAATTTACAGAATCAAATTTCCTCTATGGAAATTTCTTCTGGGAAAATTAATATGTGTATAATTCCAACATGAAAATAATTATAAAAACTATTGTTTCTTTTGAATTATATAATAACATCAAAATTTCTATTATGTGCTAGATTGCTACATAAAGATTAGTTAAAAAATATTTTTTCAAAATAAGTTTGTTATAATTAACATTAACCAAGCCGTTTATATTCAATTTAAGACTGGAAACTTGCCATTGATAATTTTTCTATCAATTTTCTATCTGAAACCATTCCATTAATACGTTTTTTATCTGAAAATAATGTAATCGTAAATCTTCGTCATTCAATCTTTATTCTCCTTTGTTCCGTTTACAATGAGTATTTTTTTCTGTAAATAAATAAAACAATATAAAGATAAAACAAATATTCGTATATCAAATCTGCATATCTTTGATTTTGTACCATAAACCTTATTTGATAAAGTTATATTTGTTGTCAAGAGAAATCAAGTGATCGACAAGAGCATGAAATGCTCATCTTATAAAACTATGTCGTTTTTTATATTTGTTTTTTATCTTTTTTGCAATCAGTTAAATTTTCATTTTTGGAATTATGATTTAGGGGCATTTTTTAATTTCTTTTATTGTAAATAAGTTTCACAGTTTACAATTTCTATTCATCTATTAAAGCTTTGAGGTAATTGGCAAGCATACAAAATTAGAAAAATTAAATCTTGATTTTAGGGCAATATCTCCTTACTGAGTCAACCAATGGTTTCGGTTTTTGGCATTTTTGTAAATCTTCTATGGCTGATATTTTTTTATGCTTAGAGTTTTTACCTATAATTTATTATAGTTTACCCTTGTGTTCTTTTACTAGCTATGACAACCATGTTTTTTATTACCGTAATTTAATAAAGACACAAACTAAATACTAGACACCTTCGATAAACAGGCCCCAAGTGTTAGCAATAGCTTGCACATTGCCCGTTGTGCCAGGTAAGCTAAAAGTACTTATTTTTTTATTTTTCCCTTGAAGATTCTATAGATAACTGGTTTTTTTTTCGAAAGATGTAACAAAGGACCTTACAAAGAAGTTCTATAACTAGGATTCCGTGGTCTGTTTATCGAAAGTGTCATAGGTTCTGTCCGAAAACATATCTTTGGACCTGATTTAGGATGGACTTGGATGACGTAACCCCTATCCTAAGTTAATAGCAAAATAAAAAAAAGAACCTACATATTAAGATGAAACGCATAACAATTAACCAGTGAATATAATAATGATATTTAGATAATGATAAAATAATAAAAACTATTAATAGTATTATTATTATAATTATTAGAAAAAAAACTTATATAATGATTGTACATTTAAACTTTTACGAAACAACACTAAACAATACTTTCTATAATTAAAAAAAAAATTACTAACTTAAGTGTAAATATTTACAACGGTAAAAGAAATGAACTATTTTTATGTAAGTAGATTTCAAAGTCTCACAGATTCATATTCGTGCATCTTTGGTATAAATACAGTGGGGTTAAACTATTTTAGTACTAAAAAAAACGAGTGAATATGATCAAAAGGAGGAATCACAACTTTACAGATGCCGAACAACAGGGGAATGTTTATCGAAGCACTCTTAGGACTAGGACATGTCATAAGTTTAGGACACCTATTTACGTATCTTAAGATGGTCTTAGGATGGTCCTCACTTTAGGTTATATTACTATATTAATCCACTATTTGGATGACATTGATATTATATGCAAGTATAGATTATCACGTCCGTTACACAGGCGCTTTGGGGAGAATTGATTCCCTTTTTTTTAAATACTTTTTTTAAAGGATTTCAGTTTTCAGTTAGAAAATATTCTTTGATATTTTAATATATTTTTACTAATTTAATGTGTTCTTGCTCTTATCCAAAAGATATTACAATAAGAGTAGCATATATACGATGCCCCTCCACGTGGAAAATAAGAATAGAGGGCATCATAGTATACGAATCACATTAAACAAATGAAAATGGATTAAAATATTAAAGAATATTTACTTTAAAAAAGTTAAAACACAAAAAAATATTCAGAAAAAGGGGGTCCATTCCCTAAGCGCCTGCATGTGATCTGTAATGAAATAATTTATGTATGCTCCGTATTTATATGAAAGATACACTAGATTTGACCTTGAACTCTGTAGGTTACACTTTGTAAATACAGCTGTTTCTCAAACCACGCCTCTTTTGGGGAGATGTGTAATATTCATAGATATTTCATTTTGTTTACGTACTGGTTCCCAGATATGATCTCTATGATTCATCTCATAGAGACATAACTTGTAAATGTTACAAGTATAAAAACATATGGTTACGGTGAAAATTGAATTCTGAAATAGGCCCAAAGTGAAGATAGGGGTAGTACAGAATGTTAGTATAAGTTTAAACTCTAACAAGTTCGGGGCATATAATGTTGAAAATATGCCGCACTGCCCTATGTTTTGACCTTTGAATAGAATAGTAGTGCATATTTAATTCCCATTCTAGGATATAATTTTTTACGAAACTTCATAGTAAAAGTGGCACAGTTTTAGCCGTAAAGGGAGTTCCTAAGGGAAATTGCATTGTCTATATTTACAGAAATGCAACCTGTTAAGTATAAAACCGTGACACTTCGAATTAAACTCCCAAAATTATATAATGATTGTTACCGATTATATTTTATTAGTTGTCACTATTTACAAATTATCAGTTCAATTCTTATATAAAACGTAGTTACATTTTTTATATTTTTTTTTTCAAAAAGTTTGAATGTACAATTATTAGAAGAATAATGTCTATTATCTTTATAATAATACTAATAATAATTAAAAATGTTGATCTTATAATTATTACTGCTGGTGAAATTCAATGCATTTTTAAACATTTTTTATTCTTTAATATCCAATTTTTCTTTCCGCTAACACTAAGGACAGTGGTAATAACGTCCTAGCTAAGAAAGCTTCGATGTGCATGCTGAGACATGGTGTAAGTCAATCCTAACATTATCATAATTTGTTCCTAAGATAGGTCTAAGGACAGATCTTAAGACATCTTAGATAAACAGGCCGAAGGCTGTCCTGAAAGCACAGATCTTTCTGTTCAGTATAATTTTCATGTTTCAAACAATAATGCTAAAAAGAGGGTTTGAGATACAAAAAATGACTATTTAGGACAAAGATATATCCTAAGATGGTATTAGGACATGTCCTAATCCTAAAAATGCTTCGATAGGCCTCGGAGTTGAATCATTTGGTATGCAATTAGGGCTGTGTTCACACCAAACGTCGCGAACTGTAAACCTGTTTACAATTAGTTTCATGCAATGAACACTGTTTTCACATTAAATTTGTTCTCCTCTGTACGTCGGTTTAAATCACCTGTACATGAAAATTGTTCACACCAGTAAACAACATGTACACGTAATTTACATGTACATAACATTTAATTGAATGAAATGTTTTTCTATAAACTTTTGTTAGGCGCATACCAATTCATATTTTTTCTATTTTTCAATTATATTTGTCTTTGAGGGTGTAGGGATGTAGAATTGTATAAATCAAAAAAAGTATTTTTTGCATGAGGAAAGTGATAAAAATCATTTGGTTCTATTGAAAATGAAGGGCTGGGGTTGACATTTTTTGTAATAAAAAAATGGCTTTCCCCACGAAGATGAATGTAGAGAAAATCGTTCTATTGATTAAAAAAGGCTAAAACAGCGTAACATTGATTGATTTATTGATTGTCTGTTGCTTCACATCCAGTGGCAAGCATTCCATGCATGTTCAGCACGAGAACAAATTCACTATAAATACAATAGGTATAGGTCATGTCATAGAGGCCATCCGAGATGACTATCGTGGCAATTTGGACTGCCATTGGAAAATGACAGTATATTGGATAGGGACAGTAATTTTATCTTGCAACAGGCCACCTACGGACCCCTCAAAGACTTTTTGCAAAGGTTCTTAATGTGCAGAGAGTGTGGTACTCTCTCTACACAAGTCATCGGATTTAATGTTTCCATTCTGACCGGACGTGACTGAGTACTTGTACATCTCGCACAGCCAAACGAACGCCCCACTTTGACAAAGGTTCGGAAGAAGACCTAAGTGACCATATATCTATTTCCTAGACACCCACGGGGTGATTTTGGAAGTGAACTCTGGAATGGAACTAACTGTAAACAATAATCTTGTCCAAGAGATGATGAACATGGATATTTTCTCCTACAAAATACAGGACTTTGCACGATATAGTTGTGTACAAAAAGTGAAATTTATTTTCGCGCTAAATAGATAAGCCGTTCTATCAACTGGTGTAAAATGAATATTCTTTCAGCAAACAATCCCCCTCCCACTGAAAATCTAATTTCCACGAAGGCTTTTAAATTTAATCATGTTTTTAAATGAGCCATTTTTTAAGTTTTCGTCATATAAATAGGTAAATAACTTAATTCATAATATTATCATAATTATTTTTATAATATTCAATATATGTAACTTCTTTAATATTCATCATAAAAGCCACGTTCTTCATACCAGTATCTAGTTTTATGCACACTTAACTCACACAAGTTACACATTGACTATCGACTGCGTTTAGTCAAAACCTGTTTGAAACTACATAGATATAAGAAGATGTGGTATGAGTGCCAATGAGACAACTCTCCATCCAAGTCACAATTTGTAAAAGTAAACCATTATAGGTCAAAGTACGGCCTTCAACACGGAGCCTTGGCTCACACCGAACAGCAAGCTAAAAAGGCCCCAAAAATGACTATTGTAAAACCATTCAAACAGGAAAACCAACGTCTAATCTATATAAAAAACGAGAAACGAGAAACACTTATGAACCACATTACCTGACGACAACCACTGAACATCAGGTTCCTGACTTAGGACAGGTGCAAACAAATGCAGCGGGTTTAAACTTTTAATAGGCACCAACCTTCACCCTACCTGAAACAATAGTGTAATATCACAATATAGAAAGACACACTATAAAATATCAATTGCAATGGCTTAACTCAATCAAAAGATATATGAACAAAAACAAGTGAGCATACACTGTAGACATTGATTTTTATCAATGGGAACGTAATACAGTTTAGTTTAAGTGTTGAGTACACTTACACCGACTTTAGCTCAATGTTAGCACGGCCTAAGTCATGTGAATATTTGTTCATCGTCCGTCAGTCAGTGAAATTATAAATAATACACATACACATGACAACATTATACATTGGATATTACTAGGTAATGATTAACTCTGTATTTAATGTATATCATATGTTAGTCATTATTTTATTCATTTAAATGTATGATATGAATTAAAAATAAAATCATATGTAAAGATTCAATGTGAAGATATCACTTCTCCTTTTACCATTGAAAAAAAGTTGTTGTTGTTTGGTTGCTGTCTCATATGCAATACCCCAAAATTGTAGCCAAACCACCTTAAACTGTGTGCAAACGGAGTAGACGCAGTAGCAACTCCTTACGGTCTGTTTACGAAATTCATAGACAGGTTTGATCTGGAAGGGTGCTTTAGAACTTTGAGCCTACTCAAAATTTCCGGGCGACCATTCCGTCCTACAATTAGACGGAGTGGCAACGTTCTTCAGGATGTATTCCTCTGACGTTTCAGTCTCGTTGAAATTTCGTTCTGGAATTATTTCCAAAACATGTGATACAAATGGAAAATATGAAAAAAAAAAAAAAGAGATTGACGACGAACGGAATTGTCGTACTTGGGACTTACTATAGACGTGCTACGACGTGTTGCGGTCGGGCGTCAATTGGATGTACAATGTACGTGTATACACAGACCGAGTTCGTTTGTAGCACGTTCATCCCGTTGACACACAGACCCAACTCGACCGCATTACGTCATTAGTGCGTCTTTATTCTGTCTAAATACGATAAAAAAAACGATAACGAGACTAAGGCCGTGTTCACACCAAACGTCGCGTACTGTAAATCTGTTTATAATTAGTTTCATGTAATGAACACTGGTTTCACATTAAATGTGTTCTCATCTGTATACGGGTTTAATTACCTGAACATGAGAATTGTTAACATCAGTAAACTTCATTTACACGTAGTTTACACGTACATTACATAGACAGAATTGAATTGAAAATGTGTCTGTAAACTTTTTTCTCTAATTCTTCGTCAATTTATCCCTTTCTGCACCCATTGTATAAAAAAAATTTAACCAACGTGTGGTTCGTTTGATCTCAGTTCTTCATTGGTTAAAATCCGATTATGACGTCGAATTTTCTTGCTTTCCTCTGAATTTCCTATTGTGACGGCATGAAAAAAGGCGACCATGCCTGATGACGTCACATAGAAAGAACACATCTTTTTTGCAGATCATTCGAAAAGAAGGAATAAATTTGCCTGCGTATTGTTTGAAAATCATTAGAGAAACAGATTCCACCACCAAATCTCGTGTAATACGATATTTATCCACTCTCGACAGTTAAATTTTAAATATTTAAAACGCTCGGCGAGCCTCGCGTTTCAAATTTGAAAATTTAACTGTCTCGAGTGGATAAATATCGTATCACACTCGATGCAGTGGTAGAATCTATATTTCTCTAATTCTTCGTCAATTTATCCCTTTCTGCACCCATTGTATAAAAAAATTTAATCAACGTGTGGTTCGTTTGATCTCAGTTCTTCATTGGTTAAAATCCGATTATGACGTCGAATTTTCTTGCTTTTCTCTGAATTTCCTATTGTGACGGCATGAAAAAAAGCGACCATGCCTGATGACGTCACATAGAAAGAACACATCTTTTTGCAGATCATTCGAAAAGAAGGAATAAATTTGCCTGCGTATTGTTTGAAAATCATTAGAGAAACAGATTCCACCACCAAATCTCGTGTAATACGATATTTATCCACTCTCGACAGTTAAATTTTAAATATTTAAAACGCTCGGCGAGCCTCGCGTTTTAAATTTGAAAATTTAACTGTCTCGAGTGGATAAATATCGTATCACACTCGATGCAGTGGTAGAATCTATATATATCAGTTAGGCGCAGACCAATTCATTTTTTTTAGATTTTTTTTTTATTTTTTTTTGGGGGGGTGGGGGGTATATATATTGTTTGAAATGTTTTTTAAAGAGAAAATACATTTCTTTCAGGAGGGAAGTGAGGCAAATCGTCCGATTTCATTGAAAATTAAGGGCGGGGGATTCAATACAGAGTTTAAAATGTTATTGAAAAAAAATTGTTTATTTTTTATTTAAGTAGGTAAAAAAAAATGAGTTGTCCCACGAAAATGAAATGTCGGTACCTTAAGAACATCGTTTTATTAATTTGAAGAACTTTAAGAGTTTTTAAGATTTCACGATTACGTAGGCTACAGCTGCGTAAGAATAGGCAAAAAAGATATTGGATTGATTGTTGCTTAACGTCTAATGGCAAATAGTTCATGCATGTTCAGGACGAGAACATATTCACAGTAAATACAATTGGTAGGTCCTGTAATAAAGGCCGTTTGAGATGAACACTGGGGCTATTTGGACTGCCATTAGAAAAATGAGAGTATACTGGATAGGGACAGAAATTTTGCCTTGCAACAGGCCACCTACGGACCCCTCAAAGAGTTGTTGCAAAGGTTCTCAACGTGCAGAGAGCGTGGCACTATCTCTACACGAGACATCGGATTAAATGTTCCCTTACTGATCGGACGTGGCTTAGTGTTTGTACATTCCGAAAACCAAACGGACGCCCCACTTTGCCAAGGGTTTTACGGTCGATCGGAAGAAGACCTAAGTGACCATATTTCTATTCTCCAGTCACACATGGTGTGATTTTGAAAATGAATAGTCTGGACTGGTACTAACTGTAAAAAAAACTTTTCCAAGACATGATGAAAATGAATATTTTGTCCTACACAATGCAAGAATTTGGAAGAAATAGTTGTATTCAAAAAGTAAAATAATTTTCGCGCTGAATAAATAAGCTATTAACCGATGTAAAATGAATTAGTCTTTCAGCAAAATGTCCCCTCCCATTGAAAATAAAATGGCATACAAAGGCTATTGAATTTAATCACTGAGTTACTTTTGAGTTTTTGTCATATAAATAGGTAAATAACTTAATTCATAATAACATTATAATTATTTTAATTCAATATATGTAACTTCCTTTAATATTAACAATAAAATCCACAAACTTAATAGCTAGTTTTATGACCACTTAACCCATACAAGGACTACATTGACTATCAACTGAATGTAGTCAAAACCTGTTTTAAACTGCATGTAAACATTGATATTTATCAATGGGAACGCAATAGAGTTTAGTTTAAGTGTAGATTACACTTACACAAGACCGAGTTCAGCTCAATGTGAACACGGCCTTAGTTCTGAATAAGTTAGCAACACGTTTATACACAGTTCTAAAAGTTTGCAGTAGGTTGAATGGTTCTTAGTACAATCTACTGGTTTTGAGTACGTCTATTGCTTTTTGATGCAGTTCTTAAAAACGTACACCATGTCTGCAGTACAATCAGACAAGGTATGGTAAAAGAAAGGTGTCGTTTTCTTATTGGTTCAGCATTTGGTTACTTATATGCACATACACACGGATAACTTTGCAGCTCTGGGGGAACTTGGAGTATCTTCAATGAACGTCATAGCAGATCTAGTTTGTATATATATAGAGGGGAAATAATATACATACTATATTAACATATGTATTTTCATGCTGTAAGTATTAGATACAATATAAAGGTAACAAAGAAACAGGCCGGTAACAACCGTTGCCGGATAGTTTTTCTGCACGAGTAGTCAGGTGAAGGTCCGAGGCGATAGCCGAGGACCTTGACCTGACTACAAGTGCAGAAAAACTATACGGCAGTTTGTTTCCGGCCTGTTTTTCTGTTACCTTTGTTTTGTATCTGACTTGTACGACGTTTCATGAAAGAAGTGGTACATTTTGCATTTAGAAGAGGTAGCAAAATTAAACATATTGGAAACTTAAATGACCATATACCAGTTAATGTAAGTTACAGTTTAAACAAACTATTTTTTTCACTTCCCTTCAGCCGAGAGTTTTTTCTCAAGAAATTTAAGAATCTAATAATTTTGTAAAAAAAAAACCATGTCAAGTAAAAGATGAATGTCGAACACATTTGCGACTTTTTAAAATGTAACTTCGTAAGTAAGTAATGTATGAAAAAGATTTCAGATGTAAGCAATCTAACATTTTTATTTGGGGAAAAACGGAAAAGGGGAGGGGTTAAAATAAATTAAAAATAAACAGGCTTAATTCTTTTTTTGTTGAAAAAATGCAGGATGTGTCATTCCATCCCCCCTTTCCCCCTTAAAAAAACAATCAAAATCGTGCGTTTGCTCACAAATATATGAATTCAATATATATGAATTCAATATACATGAATTCAATAACAATATAAATGTATCAAAAGAATAATTTTCCTATTTCATTAGTGAATGAAATGTTATAAAAAATGGATTTTTGTCTTGTTATTAGATATATAAAGGCATATATTTTGGATTTTTTTTTTTATTTTTCATATTTATAGGTTTTTATATGTCTCTAATAGTGTTGGTCAGGATTAAACACGTGTCACAATATGATCCAATCGCAGCTTACCGTTCAAAATTGGTGACATAAATTGAATGATTTTCTTCAAGATTTCACGGCAGCCTATTTGAACATGTATTACACGGACACTTTTTATTTATAGGATCAATCGTGCATTGGTGAGTTGATAGGATTTTTATCTTTTGATTAGATTTGATTTTTTGTATATATTTCCTGTCTTTTTTATTGAAATATAAACGTCGGTACCAGCATTTCTTTACTTTCAGCATTGTTCAGAATACTATTCATGTCCATATATTGCAAAAAAAATATACATTTACGGACCGACCATTTACCTTCAAAAGGGGGGTATGTTTTTTTTTCTGAGTAAGAAAATTATTTAGTTTTTCAAAGCTATCACTCAAATATTTTTTTTTTCGAAATTAGCACTATTATATACGGTATTCGGAAAATCAAGAATCAAAACATTATTTTGTCATCTGCTTGACCCAATATATTTTTTCTCATAACAATTGGGGATCATATTTTTTAAGGAAAAAAACCATAACCCCCTTTTTGAAGTTAAATGGCCAATTCCTTAGTGTACTGATACATATACTGGAATTGTTTGAAAAAAATATAGTAATTGATGCCAACGTCATTTTTTTTAATAAAAAAGACAGGAAATATGTCGGTGAAACAAAAAATTCAAATCTAATTGAAATTTAAAGTGCCCATGAACTCACTGATCATGCACGAGTGATTCTATTCATAAAAAGTGTCCGTGTAACAACTAAAAAGTGTCCGTGTATCGTCTAAAAAGTGTCCGTGTAACATCCGTTAATGTACTGTTTTTCTATAGCTCTGCTGGGGGCAACGTCGTACAATTCGGTTTATAACATTGAAGACGGAATATCTGACAATTATAAAGCATGTCACCATATACAGTATCATCATTTAAAAAAACACCAGTTATGAAACTACAAGCACAACAGAAAGATATATAAAAAGCAGTGAACGAGAGAGGACTGGCAGAAACTCGCTGGTTTTTATAGCCGTCAGGCCACGACTTGATGATAATTACGTTTTGAACGCACTAGGGACGAGATGAAGACGTAGTCAGAAATAGTACAGTTAAACTGTCTGTGAACGAGGTGATCGAGTTAGGAACTAGTTAGGAACTAAGTAGAACTAGTTACAAACCGGTTTAAACAGACTGCAAGCTACATTGAACTGTTTGGAAACGATGTCCCGATGAGGTGAACGGCATTTTAACCGATCTGAACTGGATGAGAATAAGAATAAGAATAAGTATAAGAAGAATAAGAATAAGAATATTTATTGAATCCAATTAAAGGGCCCATTTCCGAGCATATACATATATATATAGTATTAATTATACAGTAATTTTTAAGATATATTACATTAAAAATAAATGATTAAATAACTATACTCCATACCAGATGGGGTTTGAAAATAAATAGAATAGAATATTAACCCTCTCTGATACATAAAAATAAACAAACTACATCACTACTACATGTATATTTAGTTAGTTACTGGAATGCAAATTTTCTCTTATTTCAAAACAAGTACTTATAAATCTTGACACTGACATATCAACATTTTCTGACTCACATGACATTAACCAAATAAATTATTCATACTTTGAAATATAAGGGAAGTTTTTATATTGAATGCATGCTTCATTAAGAATAAAATTCCGTTCCTTTTCATATGCAGTACATTCCATTAAAAAATGAAACTCGTCTTCAACCTGCATATTTTTACACTGCCCACAAAATCTGTTATCTTTATCGATTTTTTTATATCTACCTTTCTCAATAGCTAACTGATGAGCACAGATTCTAAGTTGAGTTCAGCTTTTTCGATATTGAAATTTATTAACTTGACATAAATATGCTTCCCTTTTGAAGATGTTTTTAAATTTAAAACAAGTACGCAATTTTCCTTTTTTAACATTTGCATTATCTTCTATAGTATTTTTCCAGTAAATCCTATATCTACTAATCAAAATATTTTTAACCTTTTCAATGTCAAAACTTTCCATATCAACATCAATACATCTTAAAATATATACAATATTAGAATACCAAGATGACTAATTACATTTGTGAGTGTCAATACTTGTGAATAGGGCTTGTTTTAACAAATGATCCTTTTCTTAACCATTAATTCTTTGTAAAAATTTAAGAATAGAACAAATGATTTCAATATGCAATGGAGTATGACCTAACTCTCTCATAACAGCTAAATTACATGACTTTTTATTTACCCCGAGAATGTATTTGTAGAACTTTAAACTTAAGTTCTCGCAATCAAACTTACTAAATTTTTTTCTCAATTTCAAAGGGGCTGTTTGTTTGACATTTTGAAAAATTAAAAGTACAAGTTCCCCAAATTTCTGAGCCATATGTTAAAATTGGCTTTATTGTATGGCCAAAGATATGTAAACAACTATCAATTTTTGGGATGTTTTCACCAAAAGTACTTTTTAACTTGAAAAAAGCTTTTAATCCCCTTTGATATAAATCATATCTAGCCGTAGAAAAACTTCCAGAAGCAGAAAAAATAACACCTAGATATTTATAATTTCTAACATTCTCAATTGAATAAGAACAGACTGCAAACGGGATAAAGACGAGATGGACGTATCGGGAACTGTGTAAGAACTAACAAGGGTCGCATTATAGACTGACATAGTCCGTAATAAATTTTGTTTGTGACCTGAGAATGCTTAACTATGGTAACGGCATGATGTCACAATTCTTTACTCTGGACGAAATTATAGAAAAGAACAAAAACCAACAAAAAAAGATATATGTTACAATAAAAGGAAACCATTACGGATATAAAACGAAACTTTAAAATGAAATTATCCAGATAAATCAAATAATTTCAGGTAAAGAATGTATCATTATCACCACTGTCATTTTTTTAACGGTAGGCTCAGCCTTTTAAACATGAGCAGGTAAATATCACTGACAGGTTCATCAGATCTACCAATGCAGTTAATGCTGGTCAATTAGGCTATTAATAGTACGAGTGCTATAAATATATCTTATCGATTTGCGTACTTGCAAATGCAGTATAAAACTTCCAAGGCGTAATAATAGTTTCAAAGAGAACAAAATATTATACTTGAAATCAAGAATGTCAAAATACATATATCGCAAATTTGATTACTTGTTAAAAAGCTGTATGATATAAATCATCTGCGGTTGTATCCCTAATTGTTAAAGTTGTGCTTGACATAAAGTTATAATTGACATTTCTTCATGGTTCTAAATCGTTTTAAGTTTGTTATTCATAACAGATTGTATACGTAACATAATAATAGTTTATGTTTATTTCTATTTCACAGCTATTTGCTTCTTTATCTCTGAAAAAATTCCTTCATATACGTTTAGTTAATTACCTATATATATTTTAATTCTTTAGAGAAAAACGCAAAATACTCAACTTTCAGAATCATCAGGCTTCAGCCGTCAAATTGCGATAAAAAAAAACTGATAATGATTCATGGTTTGTTTTAAGGTAGATAGGGTGTCTTCCTCCATCTTGGATTTTGAAATACCAGAAAACAATCGGTCTAGATCTTTAATAAAAGGTGCAAATATTGAGAGTAGTAGGTAATTCGTGTGTAAGAATTTTTATTTGAATAGAGAAAATGACATATTTTATCATATTTTTGGTTGTATTTTACGAAAAAACAGAATACTTTTGTTTGATTCTATTTTTTCCAACTTTGCCACATAAGGGGAGGCAACTCAAATGTAAGGGCAGATAATTCAGATAAAGTTACTTTTACAATAGAATGTGTTAGGAATTTACCTATTTTATTATGTAGCAAGAAAACGGGTCCCGTGACCCCATTTTTTCTTTTTCTTATCTGAAAGCATACTATTAGAGCTATCTTCTCATATTTTATCTCAAAATTCTATGGTGTAGTTTTCGTTTAATGGCAGAAAATTGGGTTTTTCATGCATAATCTATACAAAATTTGTCAATTTTGCACAACCTGTAGCGTGAAAATAAGCCCCGTGACCCATTCTTTTTATTATTTTTTTTAAAAAAGCATGATATAAACTACATTTTGGCAAATTATTAAAAAATTCTATGGATCATAATTTAGACACCCCATCTACCTTAAACTCTAAGCTCATATCTGAATGCGTCAGATATCTTTTTTGAAGATAGTACTTGTTACTTATTTCTCCATTAATCTAGGTTGTAGAACATATCACATCTCACAATCGAAAACAGTAATATGTGTATTCATATTCTACAAATTTATACAAATAACAAATAAGTAAACAGAAATCCAACCTTTTATCGGTCTGTAAGTGGTCCGTCACCGTACTGGATATTTAAGATACTATCGAGTTGAAACGTTTTTTGGTTATCTCATTGGTAATCGTACAATATCTCCTTATTTTAACATTAAGTTAATTTCATCAGTGTTTTGCAGTTTGTTTCTTCGATATCAGGAAGGAAGTCATAATTATCCGACATTTCTCGATCATAGTACACCAGACCACTATCAATCTAAACTTGATTTTGTCTTGAATGCATATCAAATTTCTCTAATAGTTCTTACTCGATTTATCCTTTTCCTGACTGTTGATTATTTTTATTTAATCAACGTGTGGTTCGTTTGATTTCAGTTCTTTATTGGTCAAAATTCGATTATGACGTCAAATTTTCTATTGTGGCGTCATGAAAAAGGCGACCATGTCCGATGACGTCACATAGAAAGAACATATCTTTCTGCAGGTCGTTCGAAAAGAAGGATTAAGATTATCTGCATTTCGTCTAAAATCATTAGAGAAACAGATTCCACCACCAAATATCATGCAATACGATATTATACATTTATTTCCCGTGCCTGAGGGAGATATGAAGATTTGTTCACCCAATAAAATTCATATTTCCCGAGGGCCGAGCCCGAGGGAAATATGACTTTTCGAGGGTGAAGAAATCTTCATATCTCCCTAAGCCAAGGGAAATGAATGTTTTATTCCACTGCCTATACTTTGTTTACTACTAAATACCTGAACATAAAACATTAATTTACATACATTTTTCTTAACCACTTGTTTTCATAACTACTCACGACATAATTTAAAACATGTATAAACAGTACTGATCAAAAGATAATTATCTATTATTTAAGTTTTGATTTTACGTCTGAAATAATTTTGAACACTATAATGACTTTACTGTCGCAATTTAAAAACGTTCAAAACGTTACTTACAGTAACCGCGCGTAACGTCGAACGAGCAAGTCCCGACGTTCAGAGTGGAATATGATACTCAGAGGGGAATATTATTATTTCTTATGAACAATTCCTTTCTTTACTCATTTTTAAACTGGGATGTACAATTGAAAAATGCTAATGAAAAATTTCCAGTGTAACATTTTTTCAACGTTGATGTTGCTGCGTATTGTCAAATACTTTTTTTCTTTATTTTTGGGAAATTCAGAAAAAAATTGTTCTTTTGAATTTTCGGGAAAACAAAATTTTTTTAAATTTTTTTTTAAAAATTTTACAAATTTTGTCCTCAAATTTATTTATTTTTTATATTTTTTTTTTTTTTTTTTTTTGACATTTTATTTTTTTTTTCTTTATTTTGGCAAATTTTTTAATTTTTTTAATTTTTCGGCAAAATTTTATTTATCGCGGGGTGAACAAGGGTAGGGTGTTATTTACACCGGGGTAATTAACCAATCAGATTGCAGTATTTTTGCTGCATAAGAAATAAGAAGTTTTGTTCAGTGTCACGTGGAATGGTCTCAACCAATCAAACATTGATTTAGCTATCAAATTTAACATACAGTGGAATAATTATCCAATCTCGACAGTTAAATTTCAAATATTTAAAACGCTCGGCGAGCTTCGCGTTTTAAATTTGAAAATTTAACCGTCTCGAGTGGATAAATATCGTATCACACTTTATGCAGTGGTAGAATCTATATATCTCCCGTTCAACGTTAAACAACTAACAAGTATACAATATTTCAAAAACGGTACTTTCCTCAAAACGTAAACCTTTGTGACTCTTAGACTAATGGCGGTTTGATTTAGATTTGTTCTCGAAAACACTCAACATGTAGCCATCTAAAAAAAGTATTATAATATTTGTCTTCTCTGTCCTTAACATGTATAAAAGATTTCCTCACTCTTAACCTAAAATAATTAGATTAAAGGAATCAGTTAAACCATCTAGAAAAAAAGTATTAGAATATTTGACTTCTTTATATATATCTTTTACATATATACAAGATTTCCTAACTCTTAACTTAAAATAATTAGATTAAAGGAATCAGTTAAACCATCTAGAAAAAAGTATTAGAATATTTGACTTCTTTATATATATCTTTTACATATATAAAAGATTTCCTAAATCTTAACTTAAAATAATTAGATTAAAGGAATCAGTTAAACCATCTAGAAAAATGTATTAGAATATTTGACTTCTTTATATATATCTTTTACATATATACAAGATTTCAGAACTCTTAACTTAAGATAATTAGATTAAAGGAATCAGTTAAACCATCTAGAAAAAAAGTATTAGAATATTTGACTTCTTTATATATATCTTTTACATATATACAAGATTTCCTAAATCTTAACTTAAAATAATTAGATTAAAGGAATCAGTTAAACCATCTAGAAAAATGTATTAGAATATTTGACTTCTTTATATATATCTTTTACATATATATAAGATTTCAGAACTCTTAACTTAAAATAATTAGATTAAAGGAATCAGTTAAACCATCTAGAAAAAAGTATTAGAATATTTGACTTCTTTATCTTTTACATATATACAAGATCTCCGAACTCTTAACTTAAAATAATAAGATTATAGGAATCAGTCGATCTTTGTTTCATTAAAATAGTCCATTTAGAGATACAACTATCATGACTATCTGGTTAATGGAGGGGCAAATCATATTGCGTAAAACGCTAATTTAATTGATTCGAACAAAGAAATTTCTAAATCTGACAATATCAACTTAAATGTGCTTGTTTTAGTACGAATTTGTCAGCATATAACCCGCGCACTAATTGTAGTCCACTTGTAGAAATCGACAGAGTGCGTCCGCTGCGAACTAAAGTTCAAGAAACGAGATAAATGAAGCAAAACAGTAGTTTAAAAGTTGCAGCAGCACCTGCATGTGGAGTATATATCTCAAAGTTATATAAACAATATTAAACAGCTTGTTTTATAGGTATTTCCTTGATAAAGGGTGAAAAAAGATTTCTTAATGGTAAATTTAATTCATGATTTCGAATTTATCTTAGGAATCATGACTTGGTTTTTGCGGAATTGCGGTGTCACACATGACAGTCTTTTATTTCTCGTTATGACTTATTATTGAGGGTTTAATTTTTGTAATGAGTAGTGGAGCAGAAACTCGTCTGCTTATCTTTCTGCAGAACTTGAGTTCGCAGACAAATTTTGATACAGATCGTGGTGCTCAATGTTTAGTTGCGCTGTAGTGTTGTTTGTCTTCTAATCAGTACATTTTCTTTAGGTCGTAGTGTCAGTTATAGTTTATTGACTTACTTTTTAATTGACATCTAGGTTTCTTCTTACTTAATATTTCATTTTTATCAAACTTATGTCATATCAAAAGAAGTACACTCCTATCAATCTATTGTTTTATACAAAGTTTTCTTATATTTGAATTTAACCATACACAGCTTCTTTGAACATAACGATCGTGGATATTATATGTCATTCGGGTTCTTCACAAGGGATATGGGCTTATACTCCAGACAGTTTTTTATATCCCCTGAGCCGGCGAAGGGTATATAGAGCACTGACAGTGAATATGAGCCCATATCACTTGTGAAGCCCGAATAACAATTTATACTATACTGGCGTGTATTCGTTTTTGTTCACAGGGTATATGGTCTCATATATCCTGTCAGTGCTTTATATACACTTCAGTATAATATATATCAATAATGCATCAAACCATTGACACTAAAACATTAGATATTTGCCTGTTGGCATATTCAGTTTCTTGTCTCCATCAGTCATTACATTAGAGGCCTATTTGATAACATTTTCCCTTTCTGGTTAGTTAGACTGTTATATTTTATGAACGATTCTATTCTTTTTAAATAACTGTTTTTCAATTCTATTTAACTTTCTGATTTAACTGTAATATGCATAATTCTTACCCTTTTTCCTTGCAGTCACAGTACAATGAAATACATCGATTATATAAATTTCTTTTCTATGTCTATTGCTGAGGTGTTCGGAAGAGTTCTTAAGTGCAAACATGAGTCAGAATAACGGTTATGCAGACAAAAAAGAGTAAAAGTATTTTATTTAAAGAAAATAGACTTTAGATGCAAAAACCCATTAAATGTATCGAGTAGTGTAATAACACTAAACAAAATGATAAGTCATTCCAGAGATTCTAAGTTTACATTCTAACTTAATTGTCTCTTTGCAAGTAACAGTGGTATAAAACGGAAATTATCAGTAATTACACATTAAAGATAGGTCACTGTAAACAGTCTGGGTCTGTTTATGCGGTTTGTTTTGTATGATTGGAAGGCGTACTCTGTTTGTTTTAGATGATACCACAGATTCAATAACGGAATGACATGATGTTACGCCCGGATTATAACCAGGTGGAAGTAATTCACGTCATACGTAATAATGGTATAAATGATAAACGAAAATCACACTTGGTCACAATCATAGTTATCTAAAATCCACCAGAATTGTAAGCCACACGTACGTTTAATCTCAAACATGCAGTACCTTGCTGGTCTAGTTCTCATTTCATCACTAATCGGTAAGTCGACACATTTTTAAAATTTTACTATCTTCTTCTATCATGCATTTTTGCACTTTGAACGAAAATTTCTAGCATTTTAAGATGCTTTTTAAGTTGCAGATGCTGCCAATTGCCTGGCGTTCTATATCTTTGATATTGCACTGAATAGTCAAAGATGCATTTCTTGCAACGTCTAAGGTGTTCCTCCGGTTAATAGGGGTTTCTTATGTTGTGTCGGTATTATTTTGTTGTGTTAATTTGGATGTATTGTTTCTTTAGATGTATTTTGTTGTGTTGTTTAGTTGATGTCTCATACCCCACACCTCTTTTGTTAATATAGATAGATTTATATTAAATATAAATTTGATATTCCTTTATTGATCTTTCACTGTTTTAAATGAAAAGTATATTAAAAGCAATTTAAAAAGAAATATACGTTTTTAGTAAACTAAAGTTTTAATTCCCTCAGGCGAAGTTTGTCTTCGATGAATTTGGATATGCCTTTAAGGTCATATAGTTCCTAAGGTTTTTATCTATTTATATATACTTGTGTGCGAGAGGAAGCAAGTTAAAAATCCGGCTCAAAGTTTCGGTCTAGTACAATGCATAAAATGTAATTATAAGAATTAAAAGCTTCTTTTTGTAACTTTATAGGGGTGTTAAAGCGTTGAACGTGCTCACATGTTTAGTATGAAGTGTTTCGGTCAACGCTTTTAGACCTCAATAAAATTACAAAAAGAAGATTCAAATTCTTGAATAAAACAACATATGCTGTTAAATCGATATGTTCTTCGATATCAGATAGTAACTAACAAATTCAAAGTTTCCAACACAATTTGTCACAATATTTCACGGTGGACCTCTTACCATTAACTCATGCGAGTAGCGGACTATTTTGTTACGTTCTTCGTTATACTTCAGCTTAACTCTCCTTTCCATAACCCAGCTGTTGTCATGAATTAAAAAAAATAAACTGAGGTCAATGTCTGTTTGACCTTTAATCTAAGAACATTATCGGAGGGAATATTTATAGTCAATCAGCGATAAACAAAACCGGTTACCACTTAAAGTAGTTTAGAGGTACAAAATTGTTGCCACCATCAAACTGTGACTTTTGGTTCTGATTTTTACTGAAATGAGCAAAATTTATAAAGAAATGTAAGCTATCTTCAATTATGTGAAAATATGTTTATCATTGTTTCTTATGGTAATATTCTTTCAATTACACTAAAACTGTTGATTCATCAATAATAAAAAAAAATAAACCATCAAACAAATGAAAATATTAATAAAGAAGGTAGCTCATATTACTTGTTTTTGTAATAGATCGTAATGTATATACACAATGTTTATGCGCCCAATAAACAAGAATTTAGACCCCCAGTTTTATACATATTTCATGAAATTATTCACCGACCACTTACTAGTTAAAAATTTATGATGACAAATGGCTATATATGTTTTACAAATTGCATGCATTTTTAAAACGTCATTTCGGAAAGTGTAGAATTTTATCATTAATTTCAGTTGAATTCTGAAGTCGGCAGACCATAAATGGATAAAATTTCTACACTTTTCAAAAATGAAGTATCTGAAAATTAGACAATTGTACTCCTAGTTCAGAGAGCCTTTAATAAATGCTCAAAATCTATTACATTGGGTGCATTTTGTACATTTTGAACAATCTTTAGCCATTTATAATGTTATTTGTTGAATAGATATAATGTAAGGGAAACAACCATATCTCAATACATAAAAGTATAGGGCCCTCGTTCCGATATCCCTATTTGTGAAGCAATAAATAGCAAATAACAAATTATGGAAAACATATATTTGGGTATGGCTGTTTTCATACCTATAATTATGTTAATGACAAGATCTCAAAATGATACAACATGTACGAATGGAGAGCTTTTAATTGCAGTGTTTCCTTAAATGCAAGAACTTTGAAGGCTGAGAGCAAATATATACAAAATTTACCGTCTGGGGGAAGTAATTTGATTTATTAAAATTAGTTTTTTTTTATTTTCCATTTTCGAATTAAATTGGTCATAAAGTGGTCTATGGTTATCTTCTCCATTCGTGTATCTTGAGTTTTAATATTGATTAGTTAATCATACTTACTAATTATGACATGTATATGTATTTTAAATTTTTCAGCATCTTCTCTAGCTGCTGATTGCTCTCAACTACCAGATGGAATTTATGAGCCTGCATGCAAAACGTACCTCCAATGTACAGGCGGTGTGGCATCAACCGTGCAATGCGCAGATAACAAGGTCTTCAACAATGTAACACAAGCTTGTGATGAGTAAGTATTTAACTGTTGTCAAGAATATCAGTGTTTCTTCAGTAAACATTATAGTAAACGAAAACTAACACAAAAAATCACGATAATGTCTGGACTGAAACTCAACACGTTTTTGATACAACAGAAAATGTTGGAAGTTTCACTTTGCCGAAATCAAAACAGCAGCTTAGGTTTAATACGAAGATGCCAATTAAATGAGTTACCCAACGAACACTCGTCTCAAGTGGTTGTAAATTAAAAAAAAAAGTAGAACGGAAAATAGTGTATTTGTTACTTAGCTACATTTTATAACTATATATTAAGAATTCTAAAAATGCCGTGTTCATTTATGCATAGTATAAAGATACCTTTCTGGTAGTTATCTAATTTCATCATCCTGCGAAGTTGCAAGCCTATTTGTTCTGCAGGATACTAAATGGCAAACACTTATATAAAATGAGGAGATGTATGATTGCGAATGAGAAAACTATCCACCAGAGAACAAGTGATATGGATGTAAGCATCTATATGTCACCAAACGGTCTTCAACAATGAGCAAAACCCATACCGTATAGTAAGCTTTAAAAGGCCGCGACATGACAAAATGAAAACTAATACTAATAGTACTCAAACGAGAAATACTATTGGCCTGACTGGGTTCTCATCTTGTCTCCATTGTTTCTTGTGATTGTCATTGAAGATTGTTTCGACTTACTGGTATAATCTTGGGATTTATATCTTCTTTATTTTAATTTTGCATTGAATATTTTTCAGTATGATAAATGTAGGTGCACCATGCGGAACACTTCGAGACTGTACAGGAAAAGCTGATGGCCTATATGCTGATATTGACTGGAAATGTCGATCTTATTACACCTGTAACACAGAAACATTTATGGGACATAACCCTTGTTCAGCTAGTAAGTTCTTTTTAATAACAAAACGATTTTAAGTGTTCGTTGTTTTATATTTATATTGCAATTACACTGATCAAGACATAATGTAAAAGGGGGAGCTTTGGGGTTTCAAAAAAACTAGTTTATCCCTGTCACAAGAACCTACTTATTGGATGCCTTTAGGTATATCATAATTTTTTTTTTGTCATTTAGGGAATTTGGTGTTAATGGCTGCCCTAACTTTAATTCTAGGCTAGGAGCGATTCAGAGCTTGGCATATTGCAAAGAAATTTGTCTATTGTTGAAGCCGTATGTTGACCTCTTTAGATGTCTTTTTGTGTCGTTATGTTGCTGTCTCATTAATGTATACCCTTCATCTCTTCATCATGAAAGTTGAATGTTGATACTAATAATCTTAATGTTAATGAAATTAAAGGTGTTTTGATTAAAAAGTATATGGAAAGATAATCTTTTACAGAATGAGTTAATTACGTACTTATTTCAAATTTAAAAGTATGTTTAAAATGGAGACTAGGTTTTGTCTAAAATGTGATACTAGAAAGCACGTCACAAGCTTTTAGAATCGGTGTTTGTAAATAATCGACTGAGCAGGATCGTTAATAAAAGATTTACAAAGGTAAACAATTCGTATATGTTGGTGTTTAGGTCAATTGAAGATGATATCATTTTCTTATGAAATATCCAGCACTCCGCCACCAGCGACAAGCTGGTTATTAGATTCTGCTTTAAAATATGTACTAATTGAAAATACCTAGATACAGAAAACAGCTTTATTTGGCTTCTTTCATGTGAAGATGAAAAAGTATACAACCCTGTGACTTTGATTTGTTATATTTTTTTACAATTAGAAAACAACCGATACAGCTGTTATTGTTACAGATGCTTCTTCCATTCAGCATCATCATCATTAGTGTTTCTTTACTTATTTTTGTATATAATCGTTATACAAGTAGCATGCCCTTTTTGGCAGATGATTAGTTTAATAAGGTACTCGTATTCAGTGAAGCACTTTAAGCTTATATTTAGCTTGCATATATCCGAACTATTTTTGTTATAATTACACCTTATGTAAAAATCCTGGGTTTTGATTGGTTGATAGCCAGTGTATTTTTCACCAATTTACTGTTATCAAATGAATATCGTTCATTTTTAGCTCACCTGACCTGAAAGGTCAAGTGAGCTTTTCTCATCACTTTGCGTCCGTCGTCCGTCGTCCTGCGTCCGTCGTCCGTCGTCCGTCGTCCGTAAACTTTTACAAAAATCTTCTCCTCTGAAACTACTGGGCCAAATTTGACCAAACTTGGCCACAATCATCATTGGGGTATCTAGTTTAAAAAATGTGTCCGGTGACCCGGCCAACCAACCAAGATGGCCGCCATGGCTAAAAATAGAACATAGGGGTAAAATGTAGAATTTGGCTTATATCTCTGAAACCAAAGCATTTAGAGCAAATCTGACATGGGGGTAAAATTGTTTATTAGGTCAAGATCTATCTGCCCTGAAATTTTCAGATGAATCTGACAACCCGTTGTTGGGTTGCTGCCCCTGAATTGGTAATTTTAAGGAAATTTTGCCGTTTTTGGTTATTATCTTGAATATTATTATAGATAGAGATAAACTGTAAACAGCAATAATGTTCAGCAAAGTAAGATCTACAAATAAGTCACTTGACCAAAATGGTCAGTCGACCCCTTAAGGAGTTATTGCCCTTTATAGTCAGTTTTTAACCATTTTTCGTAAATTTTTGTAATCCTTTACAAAAATCTTCTCCTCTGAAACTACTAAGACAAATTTAACCAAACTTGTCCCCAATCGTCATTAGGGTATCTAGTTTAAAAAATGTGTCCGATGACCCCTCCCGCGAACCAAGATGGCCGACATGGCTAAAAAATAATACATAGGGTAAAATGCAGTTTTTGGCTCATATCTCTGAAACCAAAGCATTTAGAGCAAATCTGATGAGGATAAAATTGTTCATTAGGTCAAGATCTATTTGCCCTGAAATTTTCAGACCAATCAGGCAACACGTTGTTAGGTTGCTGCCCCTGAATTGGTAATTTTAAGAAAATTTTGCCGTTTTTGGTTATTATCTTGAATATTATTATAGATAGAGATAAACTGTAAACAGCAATAATGTACAGCAAAGTTAGATCTACAAATAAGTCAACATGACCAAAATTGTCAATTGACCCCTTAAGGAGTTATTGCCCTTTATAGTCAATTTTTTACAATTTTCATAAATTTTGTAAATTTTTGTAAATTTTTACAATATATTTTCCACTGTAACTACCGGGCCAAGTTCATTATAGATAGAGATAATAGTAAGGAGAAAGAATGTTCAGTAAAGTAGGATCTACAAACACATCACCATCACCAAAACATGAATCCATCTGTGTCCTTTGTTTAATATGCACTTAGACCAAGGTGAGCGACACAGGCTCTTTAGAGCCTCTAGTTTAACGCCGCCGGGGTATATGCAAAAAGGATATGCCTTTTTTACCCTCTCTGCCATGGTATTTGCCAAAAAATACTCTATCCGACTGGACGCTTGTAACGTCACGATCATCAATGCGTTTTTGAACGTTAACATTTGTTGTAATTAAACAGATATAGCATGTTCTTGAGGGGTATTTGCGAAAAATACCAGTTTTGAGAATGAATTTCCCTCGCCTTACGGCTCGCGAAATTTAACATTCTCTCGACTGGTATTTTTTGCAAATACCCCTCCTTAACATGATATATCTATTCATTATACTACATTGTTAGAGGTGGTCATGTACTGTAAATGTAATAAGTTTAACAAAAGTCTCAAAAACTTTTCTTGGTCTTGAATGCTACATACGTTCACTGTCTGACACTCAAAATTTCTATTTCAGATCTTGTATTCAATGAAAAACTTTCGACCTGTGATTGGAAAGCCAATGTGGATCCACCATGTGGAGATAAAGGAAAAATTCCTGTTACAAAATCAGCTTTCGGAAGACGGTGATAATTTGAAATCTACCATGTTTTACCAATTCGGACTTCTTCTTAACACTTAATTTACGGTTATTTTCTATGAAAAGAAATACATAAAATCCATAAAAAATTTGATACTCCAGGCATAACAAAATTTGTTTACATACTGTTACATTCAACAAAATTAATATTTGATACTGTGACGATTATATTGAATCTCTGAACAATAAAAGTTTTCGATCTTTATTTATTCTTTGTTTAACTTAGTTAGAAGCGCATATCAGTTCATTAGTATCATATAACCCTCCGAACAGCCATCCCTATTAGATGTTGAATTATCATTCATTTTATTTTCAATTTATAAAATTGTAATCAACAATGAAATCATAAACTCGGTGTTGAATTCTAATGGTCATAGATAATGGTAAATTCTACTTTTGATTCAATTACGTGTTTTAACATATTACATAGGCAAACTCGCTTTGTTCTTTCTGTGTTATAATCTGAATAATGCACAGCAAAGTGACCACTAATTCTTCAGATATACTGCACAGTTCAAATGAACTATCGTCTTACAATTACTACAAAGTTGATCAATTAAATATAATGTTCAACTTTGTACAAGTATAAAAAAAAATATGGCTGTTAAAAAAGTGTATCGTACGGGACAAAGTCTCCTTCCTAAAAATGGGATCGTTTATGATTTTTTTTTACAAAGTAAATCCTAAATCGATCCCCAAGCTGAGTAAAACTAGATAATATTTTTTTTGTAATTTCTGAAGAAAAAAAATAACGAAGGATTTATAATTTTAAAGAATCAAGATTCTTTTTGGATTTTGTGCTCAACGGGATTTAGTACGATTTTAAAATGTTTAGTCCTGTTTCGGGACCTAATCTCATGTGAATCATATTTTAAGCCTGTGGCTAAACTGGAAAAAAACCCAAATAATTAATGGGGGGGGGGGGGGGGTGGGGGGTGGGAGTTAAGTAATGAAAAATATTACATATATTTTTTTTTAGCTTTGCTCATCACTTGGCGTCCGTCGTCGTCGTCCGTCCACTTTTACAAAAATCCTCTGAAACTGCTAGGCCAAATTTCACCAAACTTTTCCACAATCATCATTGGGGTATATAGTTTTGAAAATGTCTCCGATGAGCACGCAACATGCCCGACATGGCTAAAAATAGAAAAAAGGGTTAAAATGCATGTTTTGTCTTATATCTTGAAAACCGTTACATATAGAGAAAATCTGTTCTTCACAAAAATATTCACAATGTTGAGAGCCATCTATTGTCTATCTACATCAGCATTGTCCGACGACTTTTAACAGGAGTTATTGCTCTTAAATGACGAATTTTATTTAAAAAAAAAGAAAAATGTGCCTATCATCTTGAAAACTAAATGGATAGAAATTTTATATGGCAAAAACAATAAGCATGACAAGATCTACAAATAAGTCAACAAAGTTGAAATCGTCCAATGACTCCTTATTGGACTTATTTCCCTTTAAATACGAGTTTTACCATTTCTTTACGTTTTTTCCTAATATTTTTAAAACTATAATAGATAGATATAAAGGAGTAGGCCCGGTAAGACCCCTTTTTGGCACCAAAATATAGCATTTTTACAATTTGTTCAAAATGTAAACTTTCAGCTATTTATTGGAAAGCAGAATACTTTTGTTACGTAACTTGATATGGGCTGTTTTTGACAACACAATGTACATTAATCAGGTACTAGCATCAGTAATTCATGTAAAATAACTGAAATCTTCACAATTAAAGCATTTGTGCTAATTTTTTAGACGTTGTTTGTCTAAAACGGAAGTGGCCGCACTCGTGTTCAGTCTTAATATTTCAATATAATTATGTTGTAGTTCATGATAATACATAACATGTATGAAGGTGAGACTGAACACGAATGCGGTCGCTTACATGTTAGACAAAAACTATCTGAAAAGGGACGTTTTATGGCACATTTGATAGATTTTTCATATTGAAGCTTGAATTACCAAATCAGTTCAAATCTTTTACATAAACTAATTGAATCGAATGAAGTAGACTCTTGAGTGTTTAAAAAATGTCAAAAATCTTTCATAATATAGATATAGGAAGATGTGGTATGAGTGCCAATGAGACAACTCTCCATCCAAGTTACAATTTATAAAAGTAAACCATTATAGGTCAAGGTACGGCCTTCAATACGGAGCATTGGCTCACACCGAACAGCAAGCTATAAATGGCCCCGAAAAATTACTAGTGTAAAACCAACGGTCTAATCTATATTAAAACGAGAAACGAGAAACATGTATGAACCACATAACCAGACGACAACTACTGTAATCAGATTCCTGACTTAGGACAGGTGCAAACATTTGCAGCGGGATTAAACGTTTTAATGGTACCAAACCTTCTCCATTTTCTGAAACAATAGTATAACATCACAACATAGAAAAACACACTATAAAATATCAATTGGAAGGCTTAACTCAATCAAAAAACGTAAATAAACACACAATGAACGAATAAATTTGACCTGTGACACCTGAATGCAAATACACAGTTAATAAAAATTACAAGGGATAAATAATTAAAGTCAAAAGTAAATAAACAGGTTTAAACAAAGTTTAAGTATAATATCACTGTGAAATGTCAAATAATTTTTATAAAATCATCACTTTTGAAGAAACCTGCGTCATATTATACACAGGTAAATGAAAATAATTTTGTTGTGAAGTATACTTCTTCTTCTGTGTGTATAACATCTTCCGTTTAGGAATACCAAGAAATTTCTTTAATATCAATAAAACTAATCTAACACTTGGTACATATGGAGTGAATATCAACAATAAAACTATACAATTAGTGCTAGATAAAACTTCCTGTACAGGTCAAAGAACAGCATCTAAGGAAAAATGAAATAATTTTGATGTTTATAGTACGAAGAAGTGAAAATTTGTAGTGATATCAAATAATCAAAGCTGGTATATAGACAAGATCCATGTTATTAATAACATTAAATAACAAAAAAAGCATTACAAATAGTATCAACAGGTCAAATTAAAAAGAAAGTACGATTTGAGAGTACTCGCAGTTACTGACAGCTAGTTAAAAGCCAAAACAATTAATAATAAAAAAATCATGCATCAGAAACTAAAATCAACTAAAATACATCCCAGGGATTTAGTATTTTAACGTCATGAACAGTCAAAGAAGACATGACTTGTGCAATGCCAAATGAAATGTATCGACAGGTAGTAGGATAGTTAGGAGTGACTTCTTTATAGATAAAAATAAACGTGTGTGTGTCTCTATACATCCCGTTTGAAAAGAAAATACAAATTTAGTTATGTTTTAATTTGCTAATGACAAAATCGATATTAGTGCCAATGTAAACTATATTCAAAGATCTAATTACAACATTGGTACGATAACCCTTACTAATAAGTTTGTTTAAAGGTTCGATGAGTTTACACGGATTACAAAAGTACAATATTACCATAAAACTTAGGATGTGAAATACCATTTTTAATAATTTTCTACAGGTACAGCCAAATTTACTAATCAAATCTTTGTATCTATGAAAGAATTTAGTAAAAGTTTTAAGTAATTTATGGTAACGAAATCCCTGACTTAATAATTAACCATGCAGTGATGCATTGATTACGTTCGTTAAAATCTATGACATCACTACACACACGGGCATACCGAACGAGTTGGGATATATAAACACCGTATGATGGAGCCAAAGGCACATCGCCGTCTAAAAAAGGAAAATTAACAATAAGCTTGCCCCGAGCTCTTAATTTCATAGTATATACGTATATGTAAGAGAATGATAATCCCTTTCTTCATGAATAAGTACGAGCGTTAGCGAGTACTTATCATGAAGTAAGGGATTATCATTCTCTTACAAACTTAGAATATTGTAAAGTGCTCAAGGCTCAAATGATCTATCAATTAGTTTCATTGTCAGTGCAATGTTTATAATTGATGCATGACTTCCTTTTTCGGCATGTCATTTATGGATTAGTTTTAGTGATGTGAGGACTTTCTTATCATTTGGGAAATATTTTTAAAAAAATGCGTTATAGATATTAGGTGACACAACAGTAGAAAGAAAAGGTAGGAATTGTATGTTTCCTGATTGTGAGTATGAATGTAAATCATGTAATATTTTAGTGAGGAATTATCCTTTTTTTATTTACAGTTTAAATCAATTAATACATTTGAGTAACAACTAAATTTTATTTCACAGCCAATAATTTGGTCCAGCTTTTTACATCAAATACTGTTTCATTATGTCAGGGAAATGTTCAAAAATAATGCCCTTAAAAGAGTTTTTAATATGTTCAAAACTAAATTCCTGTTTTTTTTATCGGAATACATGTATTGGAAATAACTATTCTCCCCAACCGCTGATCAAGTAATCAAAGTTTTGGAAAGCTAAAGATTTAGGTTATTTTTTATCTGAAAGATTTTTTTCCTTTTTTTTTTGCATTGCTTTGGTATTGTTTAATTTTATAGTAATTTGAAGTTATTAATATTTTCATAATAACATTCACGGTACCAATTTTACTGCACCAGTGAACTTCAACTTATTTTGAGATTTTTGTTTGTTTCACAATTCAACTTTTAGTCAGTTTCAATCACTCTGTGATAAATTCTTTCGATCTGATAAATGTGCTTCAGGGCAGTTGTAACTCATTTATAGAAACTCTTTGTTTTGAACTGTAAATAGACCCAAATAATAGGATAATCCCTTACTAAGAACATGATTTACATTCATTCTTCACAATTAAGAGGCATCCAATCCTATAATTTCATTGGTCGAGAGTACTTTGCTATATTCTAACTTCTCATAGACTATCCAATTTAGCACATATTTACAACTCGAGTAATCTTTTAATTGGTCTATTGATAGTTTATTTTGGCTGACTACTTGTATCACAGGTGTTTGTAAAACGGAGCTCATTAACGAAGTTTTGTAAATCTACTCACTAGTATCATTGTAAAATATGTTATTTCAAAAGGCCCTTGACTCCAGAATGAAAAGATGGTAGCTGCTGGTGTAAGTATGTATACTCATATAAAGCGGTGTTTTCCTATACATGTTCTTCTTACATGGTAAGATGACCAAATAAATTGACCAAAAGCAGGCAATAATTAAATTGAAGTGGAAGCTTTACATGTTTGAAAACATTTTTTAATTTCACAGTTAAACTAAAGCTATAATAAATTTGAAACATATAGATAGTTTGTCCCCATAGATATAGTCTAGCAGATAGGCATTAAAAAGCAACTACCAACAGATCAGAGATTATAGGTTTTGTGTTTTTTTTTTATTATTTCAAAGTAAAAACTAAAAGATTTATCAGAATATGTTTATATATATATATTGAAAACAACGTTCAAACCTATGATTGCGTTGGATAAAAACCGCAATTTTTATACGTGTGCATGCAAAACAAATTTCTTTGTAGAGGGATCTAAATACAGCACAAACAACATTTTCCAAAAGACCAAATGAGTGAAAAAGTATATTTTAACAAAACGCATTTGACTAGCAGGTCGAACAACTGATGTTCTTAAACCCTGCTGACTGCCATTGGCGATTGCCAAATAAACGGATCACAAGATGTAACAAAATAGATCTTATAAATAATTTATTTCCAAACAGATAACAATAAACTTGCGGATAAGTTGGTATACCGCAAACATGAGGTGCAAAAATTTGTACACCATATCCGGATTTCGACAATTAATGTCTCTTCAGTGATGTATATATATATATATATATAGGTGGCACATTATCTTCAGACATAATCACAGTTTTTCAATTCATGACATCGTCCTGAACATGCATGAAATATTTGCCACTGGAAATTAAGCAACCAATAATCAATAAATCAATCAATTCATGACGAAATAGATCACCTTCCTTAAGAAAGTTTAAAAAATTATCACCAAGTTGCTTTAATTTCCCTTCACAAGGTTTCATAGTACACACTTTTTTGTGTACAAAGTAATTGCATGGATGATACATTATCATAATTTTAAGATATCTTTGTACTCTAATCAAGGTATAAAGAACCATATGTATTACCCTTTATTTAAATGAAAGAAATTTGCTATTGTCAAAAACATTATTTAGATCCAAAGATTTTAATAGAAGGATATTTAAAAATCAACGAAAAAACTAATTACAAACTATTTAATTTAATTTGGAACACAGCATTTTATTTCAAAATAGCCAGTGGCAATTTTTGTTTTAAATATCTTGATTACGATACAATGAAATCTTACCCTTGTGGTCCTTCATGCGTAGTTACTTAGTACACGGGAAAAGTATGTACTATGAAAATTAGAAGGCAAATATAAGCAATTTGATTGGACGAGAAGTTGTAAGTATGTGCTAACCTAGACAGAGACAATAGCCTATTGAAGGACGTTATAGGTTTTGGGCAAGAAAAAGATTAATTAGAATATAGCAAAGTGCTCTCGACCAATGAAATTGTAGGATTTGATGTCTCTAAATTGTAAAGAATGAATGTAAATCATGTTCTTAGTAATGTATTATACTATTAGTCTAGGTTAGTCTATGGAAAGGTATATACAATGAAATTTAGAGCGAGGGGCTTGCCTTTAGTATATACTTTTTCATAGACTATCCAATTTAGCACATATTTACAACTCGAGTAATCTTTTAATTGGTCTATTGATAGTTTATTTTGGCTGAATACTTGTATCACAGATGTTTGTAAAACAGAGTTCATTAACGAATTTTATGTTTTGTAAATTTACTCACTAGTATCATTGTAAGATATGTGATTTCAAAAGGCCCTAGTGACTCCAGAATGAATAAAGATGATAGCTGCTGGTGTAAGTATGTATATTGATATAAAGCGGTATTTTGCTATACATGTACTTCTTTACATGGTAAGATGACAAAATGAATTGACCAAAAGCAGACAATAATTAAATTGCAGCGGAAGCTTTACATGTTTTGATAACACTTTTCAATTTCACAGTAAAACTAAAGCTATAACAAATTGAAATTATTTGAAAGATATAGATAGTTTTTTCCCCATAGATAGTCTAGCGGATAGCATTAAAAAGCAACTATCAATAGATCAGAGATTATAGGTTTTGTGTGTTTTTTTTTTTTTTTTTTCAAAGTAAAAACTAAAAGATTTATCAGAATATGTATATATATATATATATGTATACGAGTCTAAATTGAAAACAACGTTCAGACCTATGATTGTGTTGGATAAAAACTAACAACTGATGGTTTTAAACCCTGCTGACTGCCATTGACGATTGCCAAATAAATTGATCACCAGATGTAACATGGATCTTATATTTAATTAAATACAAAACAGAAAACAATAAACTTGCAGAGAAGATGGTATACCGCAAACATGAGGTGCAAAAATTTGTACACCATATCCGGATTTCGACAATTAATGTCTCTTCAGTTACGTTAGGGATCGAAATAGTATTTGGAAGGCCATATAATTTACCTCAATTTAGGATAAACTCTTGAATTTTAAAGAGTCGAAATAGGATGAACGGATCATATAAACCCGAAAGAAAATGTAATACAAGCCCAAACGAAAAAATATAAACGAGTCTAAATTGAAAACAACGTTCAAACCTATGATTGCGTTGGATAAAAACAGCAATTTTTATACGTGTGCATGTAAAACAAATTTCTTGGTAGAGGGGTCTAAATACAGCACAAACAACATTTTCCAAAAGACCAAAAAAGTGAAAAATTTATTTTAACAAAACGCATTTGACTAACAGGTCGAACAACTCAGTCTGATGCATATGTATATATATATATATATATATATATATATATATAAGTCTAGAGATTTGCACAACGATACTAATATAAGATGGTATTATACGAAGATCATGTTGTTAATAAATCGTGTTGACAAATATTTCGGCTTAACAAATAGCCTTCTTCAGTGTCAATTATTTTAACAATACTGATTATATGTATAAAAATAGCTCAATAATACAGGTAAGTTTTGGTCTATTGATTTAATCCAAAATCCTGAACATCATAATATAAAACAAAACTCAATACTCAAATATACGTGACTGTGTATATTTACATCCCAAAATGAGTGAAAAATAAAACTTAGTATTTTTTATTGATGCCGTTTGGATGATGTACATTTAGTTCCTTTATCCAAAAGCTTTCCCGAACCTGTCGCTGGGCATCACTCCAGTGAATGTTCGCGTCGAAGGAGAATAACAACAGATGCTCGGATAGCGACTCAGAAATTTCAGAAGACGAGAACAACTACAAATTTATAAAAAAGAGTACTTGGATCCCTAAACCGAGCAAAAATGCCAAATCATTTATTGACAATTTTAAGTCGGACATTATTAGAAATACTAGAAATAACAATAAACCTTTTGACAATCTTACCAACGAAGAACGAACTGCACTGAAAAACTTACGATCTAACGACAATATCGTCATTAAACCTGCAGACAAAGGCAGTGCAGTGGTTGTCATGAATAAATCTGCTGAACGACAACTTGGCGATGCTTTTTTTTTTTCCTTATCTGCACAGTATCGTCTATTCTAGACGATCCGGTACATAGTAAATTTGCTGGCTGGTCCTTTTTATAGACTTCTATAGGTGGTACATTCTCTCCAGACATTATCATGGTTTTTCAATTCAAGACATGCATGAAATATTTGCCACTGGACATTAAGCAACCAATAATCAATCAATCAATTCATGACGAAATAGATCAATTTCCCCAAGAAAGTTAATAAAATCACCAAGTTGCCTTAATTTCCCTTCACAATAAATCATAGTACACACTTTTTTTTGTGTACAAAGTAATTGCATGGACGATAAATTATTACAATTTTAAGATAGCGCTGTACTCTAATCAAGGTGTAAAAAACCATATTTGTTACTCTTTATTTAAATGAAAAAAACTATCAATTGTCAAAAACATTTTTTTAGATCCAAAGATTTTAATAGCAGGATATTTAAAAATCAATGTGAAAACTAATTACAAACTATTTAATTTAATTTAGAATATAGCAAAGTACTCTCGACCAATGAAATTGTAGGATTGGATGCCTATTGATTGTGAAGAATGAATGTATAGTCCATTTGACTTCTATAAATCTTCAGAAAATAATTCTTAAAAATTCATTTTTGCAAATAAACATTTTTTTTTCTTGATGTATGTTAATGTTTGATATATACGAACTTTGACTATGAATATCATAATTTTGGGACAATAATCAAAAAAGTTACCCATTAGGTCTCTATGTTACTTCTATTTTTTTTTTTATATAAAATAATTGATAGAGTAAGTATGAATAGTGTAACAGCCTTCCATTCAAAACAAAAACATAAGACATGTGTTTTAAACCTGTTTCATTGTACCATGTTGTACCAAGAGAATGATAATCCCTTACTTCATGATAAGTACTCGCTAACGCTCGTTCTTAAAAAATTGAAATATGTATTGAATAGAAATTATCTTGCTCGTATATACCTAACATTTATTAGACCAGTTATGGAATATGCATGTGAGTTATGGGATGGTTGTACTCAACAAGATTCTTACAATTTAGAACATGTTCAGTTGGAGGCATTAGAATAGTAACTTAAGGTTGCCCGTGTATGCTAGTAGGGATGCTATATATTTCGAAACAGGCTGGCAATTGTTAGTGGACAAGAATTTCAAAGCTCAGTATGTTCTATTCTTTAATTTACATAATGGGACTGCCCCTGATTATCTCTGCGATTTAATGCCCCACTTGTTGGTCAAATGTCTAATTATGATTTGAGAAATAGTAACAATTATGTAGTACCCCGTTATAGACTAGATATAACCAGAAAATCCTTTTTCCCGTCTACGACTATAGCCTAAAAAATATAAATATATGCAAACGAAAGATGAAATCTAGTAAGTTAATATACAGCCATCATCATAGTTTAGTTGTGGTGATAGAAAACTTAATATTATTCATACACGTTTGAGAAATATGTGCATGCAGTTCTTAAATGCAGAGCTACACCGTGTTAATATTAAACCCAATCCCGCATGCAGCTATGGCCATCCTATTGAGGATAGTATTTCTTATTTGTCGGATTCCCTTTGCATAACGAAGCAAGAAAAATATTGTTTTTAAAATTAGAAAGATATGCTATATCAATTGAGCTTCTATTGGCTGGTGACAGTGACCTTACATTTAAGTAAAATAAAGACATTTTTGAGACTGTACAATATTATATCTTTATTGCAAGGGGGACCTGGCAAGAAAACGTTAGGAGTGGGTGTTATAAAAAGTCTATGTATGAACCCTATATATAAAAATAAGGAGATGTGGTATGATTGCCAATGAGGCAACTATCCATCCAAGTACAAATGAAGTGGATGTAAGCAATCATAGGCAACCGTACAGCCTTCAACAACGAGAAAAACCCATAACGTATAGTCGCTTATTTCGGTCAAAAGCTCTTTTGAGCTTGTGTTATATAGTTTTATCAATGCCGAATCAAATAAAAAAAATCTTATCTTGAGGCCCGACATTAAAAATATGAAACAATTCAATTGAGAAAACTAATTTATAACAAAACAATTTACGAAAAACAAATATGACAGACATGAACTAACGACAATCACTGAACTACAGGTTCCTGACTTGGGACAGGAACATAAAGAACGAGGCAGGTTAAACATGTTTGAAGGCGCCAACCCTCTCCTAACCTGGGATAGTGGTGTAACGGCACAACACAAGAGCAAACTTTGCAAAACATAATGTTTTACTTTTTTCTGTAAAATTTACATTTTTCTGTGACATTACAACGGATATGTATCAAAACTGCAGGAATGTTTTTCTGTTCTGCCTTGTGTCAAGCAGAATCGTGTGTACCGTTATAAGATTCTAAGAGCAGGGCTGATATTGATATTCATAGATGCTCAGATAATTGCCATTATCATAAATAATAAAAAGAAACTTTTTATGGATAGTGCTAGAAGTGGGGAAATTGAATAGAATAGGAAAAGGGAGATGTGGGGAAAAGGTAGACAGCAACCGAACAACTACATGTAATATTTTCCATATGCCAGCTGGAAATTAAAGACACCCACAGCAGATATTCCAAATTGTTCAATGTGTCATTGACTGATTTAAAGGGGTTTGTGAAATTTGCTTTCAAATATTTGTAAAAAAAAAAAACATAAACTTTAAGTATGCATACTTTAAGTGACATGTTCGTTTTTACGATTTTTTTTATAAAGCTAAAAGGATAGTTGTCTCTTTGGAATCATATCACATCTCCTTCTTGTATTTATATATATATATATATATCTTTTAATTTGATAGTCTAGGAAATTGCTCGTTTTCGAATTTTGAAGCTATTTGGTTCGACCCGTGGCTTGCTAACAAGATTTAAAATTGACATGTAGTGTATAGAAAAGTGTCGGATTTCACGTCGGGGCCTTTTATAGCCGACTATACGGTATGAGTTTTTCTCATGTTAAAGGCCGTACGGTTGCCTATAATTGCTAACATTCACTTCATTTGATATCTGGAAGATAGTTGTCTCATTGGCAATCATACCACATGTCCTTGTTTTTATACAGATCGGTGTCAGAATAACATGTTATATGAGGGTGAATCTTTTTTCGTGTTGAATACAAACATGCATTTCCTTTTGGGCTAAATTAATGTTAGCAATACATTAATCTTGGTTAGAAGAGTCTAGTTACGTTTTTTATTATTAAGAGTTCAATAGAAAAAAATCCTTCATATCCTATATATCATTTTCATGATAAATCACGGACTTTGTTCTTAATAAAACTATCAAAGAGGGACGAAAGATACCAGAGGGACAGTCAAACTCATAGATCGAAAACAAACTGACAACGCCATGGCCAAAAATAAAAAGACAAACAGACAAATAATAGTACAGATGACACAACATAGAAAACCAAAGACTAAGCAACACGAACCCCACCAAAAACTGGGGGTGATCTCAGGTGCTCCGGAAGGGTAAGCAGATCCTGCTCCACATGTGGCACCCGTCGTGTTGCTTATGTTATTATCAACCTGAACTTTTCTTTACAGTCATGCAACTGGAAACTTTTCAGTGAGTTCTTAATTCAATTTTTTTTCGGCCATTTTTCTTGATTTATAGACAGAAGTATATTTATAATTTCAAAAAAAATAATGAATGTCAAACACATTTCACTCTTTTGATTCATTTTCTCAAATTTTTTTTATTCCAATCAGGTTTAGTTTTAAACGGGGTCTAGTAGGCTTAATTATGTACATTTTTGTAGGAAGTCAAAAGGGGGGGTCTATAATGTATATAACAAAGAAATTTTTCGATTAAATATGATACTGACCTCAAAAAGTTCATCTATTTGGTTATCGGGAACAATCTAACTTAACATTGATGGTCCGGGCTTATCTGCTTATTGTGCAATTCAGAGTCTACACGATCTACCAAAATATACATTAAGTCTTCATCTGACTCGGACAATATTTCTTCATAATTCGGATTTTTTGTAAGAGTCGCTTCATTTTCAGACGCAGATGATATATCTTCATATATTAGAAGAAAATTTCCACGAACATCCTCATCACGATTCGTAGAATTATCACAAAACTTTGATTGAGTTATAAATATATTGTCATAATAAAATTTAGAATGGAAATGGGGAATGTTTCAAAGAGACAACAACCCGACCAAAGAGCAGAAAACAGCCGAAGGCCATCAATGGGTCTTCGACACAGCGAGAAAATCCCGCATGTGATTTATTTCATTTATTAAAAAAATTGCGAATCGTAAGGGATACGTTTTACTCGGTTCCGAGCAAAGAAATGTTAAAATCAAAGAAAAAGATTGCATAAAGAATTCATACCAATGGTTTAAGTAAGAGAATCTGTAAGAAGTAGTGGATTCGAAATCGTTAATCAGGTTGCGACTTACGTCGCTCGTTGATTATCGTTATAAATTCTCAACTACGTAGACTGTTTACACGAGTGATTGCCCTTAAATGACGATTGTTTACCCATTTTTGTGTTTTTGGCAAAAACTAAAGAAGATAGAGCGAAAAGGTAAACAGAAAAAAATGACCAGCATTACAAGATCAACAAAAAAGATTTTTTTTTGTCATGAATTATCACAATGTCGAGAGTGTTCATTATTGAAGATGCACATAGCCCTAGGGGGTGATACTGTGTCTTTAAAGCCTCAGTTTCTGTTTAAATTTGTCAAATAAATTTTGGCAAACCTCTTTTCAATCAATCTTCCTCTTCCCTCTTGAATAAAATAAAGGTACTTAATATATACTCAATAGCTCCTTTAAGTTATTTCGTATCTTTCGTATCTGAACTTACATCAAACGGAGCTAAAACTGTATGAATAATGAGAGGTATATGCCAACGAGACAACCCAAAGACAAAACTAGAGGCTCTCAAGAGCTTGTGCCGCTCACCTGATTCTACTTTGGTTTTGGATATCATGTTAAAATAGATTAAAATCATAACAGATACCCTAATAATGAGTGAGGCCAAATTTGGTTTAATATTGGCCCTGTAATTTAACAAAAAATCCTGGTGGCCATCTTGAACAGTAAATCAGCAACAAAGTAGCAACACTTCATCAGCACCTCATAAGAAACATTTATGCCATGTTTGGTTTCATTCCATTCAGTGCACCTCTAGAAGAAGCATTTGACGTATGTATTTCCAATAGGGTCTTATGTTAAAGGAAGTCCCCCGCTGGCGGCCATCGTGGATGAAGGATCAGCTTCAAAGTAACAACACTAAGTCAGCACCTCATAAGGAACATTCATGCCATGTTTGGTTTCAATTCATTCAGTGGTTCTGTAAAAGAAGACATGTGTATGTATTGTCCATAGGGTCCTTTGTTAAACACTGTCCCCAGCTGGTGGCCATCTTGGATGATGGATCAGCTTCAAAGTAACAACACTTGGTCAGCACTTCATAAGGAACATTCATGCCATGTTTGGTTTCATTCCATTCAGTGGTTCTCTAAAAGAAGACATTCGTATGTATTTCCCATAGGGTCCTATGTTAAACTAAGTCCCCCGCTGGCGGCCATCTTGGATGATGGATCGGCTTCAAAGTAACAACACTGGGTCAGCACCTCAAAAGGAACATTCATGCCATGTTTAGTTTCATTCCATTCAATGGTTCTTTAAAAGAAGACATTTGTATGTATTTCCCATAGGGTCCTATGTTAAACAAAGTCCCCCGCTGGCGGCCATCTTGGATGATGGATCGGCTTCAAAGTAACAACACTTGGTCAGCACCTCATAAGGAACATTTTTTATTAAATTACAGGGCCAATATTAAACCAAATTTGGCCTCACTCATTATTAGGGTATCTGTTATGATTTTAATCTATTTTAAAATGATATCCAAAACCAAAGTAGAATCAGGTGAGCGGCACAGGCTCTTGAGAGCCTCTAGTTTTGTCTTTGGGTTGTCTAGTTGGCATATACCTCTCATTATTCATACAGTTTTAGCTCCGTTTGATGTAAGTTCAGATACGAAATAACTTAAAGGAGCTATTGAGTATATATTAAGTACCTTTATTTTATTCAAGAGGGAAGAGGAAGATTGATTGAAAAGAGGTTTGCCAAAATTTATTTGACAAATTTAAACAGAAACTGAGGCTTTAAAGACACAGTATCATCCCCTAGGGCTATGTGCATCTTCAACAATGAACACTCTCGACATTGTGATAATTCATGACAAAAAAAAATCTTTTTTGTTGATCTTGTAATGCTGGTCATTTTTTTCTGTTTACCTTTTCGCTCTATCTTCTTTAGTTTTTGCCAAAAACACAAAAATGGGTAAACAATCGTCATTTAAGGGCAATCACTCGTGTAAACAGTCTACGTAGTTGAGAATTTATAACGATAATCAACGAGCGACGTAAGTCGCAACCTGATTAACGATTTCGAATCCACTACTTCTTACAGATTCTCTTACTTAAACCATTGGTATGAATTCTTTATGCAATCTTTTTCTTTGATTTTAACATTTCTTTGCTCGGAACCGAGTAAAACGTATCCCTTACGATTCGCAATTTTTTTAATAAATGAAATAAATCACATGCGGGATTTTCTCGCTGTGTCGAAGACCCATTGATGACCTTCGGCTGTTTTCTGCTCTTTGGTCGGGTTGTTTGGTCTTGTTCTGAAAACCATTTGTTTCCACTACATTCCATGTATCTGTCCAAAGCATGGAGCATACAGACCAACAACAAAGCATGGAGCATACAGACCAACAACAAAGCATGGAGCATACAGACCAACAACTGTTTATTTCATGTGTCTGTCTACTGTTAAAGCCTGTGGTTGTCTTGGTATAATTCATTTTGTTATTTATTTTACAGTATGAACATAAAATGATTAGCTGTTTCTCATAAATATTTGTCATAAAATTTATGGGAACCTTTTAAAGCTTACCTTGTAGTGCTGGCCTTTGCCCATTGCCAATTTTTAAAACTGTACTGTGACTTGTAGAATTGTATTGAACAGACAACTGTCATATTGACTATCATACTAGCATCTCCTTAATTTTATATTCTAAAAGTTGTCCTCTCATTATTGTTAATAAGATCATCATTGTCAACCTGTATTTTTGCTAATTATTTACAGGCAGATAGAAAAGAGGCGAGTGTATGCACCAATGAAAAATATACTGAAAATCAAATAATAATTTTTTTTTATTGTCATCAATTTCTTTTTTTAAAGGAAAATAATCTGGAAACAAAAATATACTGAAACACTGTTCTAATGTGTAATGTAATATTGTATCAAGCTTCATGTAAATGTAATAAATGAAGTACAAATGTACAAGGAGTTGTATTGCTAAGGTGGGTTATGATCAGGCTAAAAGCTAAAGAACCTGAAATCTTCTAATGAAGAGGTGCACATATCATGATCTATTACATATTTATAGACTTTTGATTGATTGATTGACTAATTGTTGCCTGTTTAATGACTTTCAAGCAATAAAGACAAAAAACACAGAAATTTGGGCAGACAAGACAAGAAACTTTGATTTAAATCATCTACAGATATGCATGGCATAGGTTGTAAAATGAACAGATTTTTTTTATCTGATTACACAATTCACAATATTTACAATGTCAAAACAAATTTACAAAATCATATAACATCATGATAGTAATTTTACAATATATAAGAAACCTAATATAACTAAATATGAGAAAGTGTAAATTGTTTTAGACCCTGATGTACAAGGTGAGAGTGTTCTTATAATCAATGGTGGTTGTTCTGTGGGTTGATTGGGTTCCGGGAAAAATCCATTGTGAACTATGAGATCTCGCATGAATCGTGCAGAGTCTTTTGGAGTTCTGGGTCTGCTTGGATTGCTGAAGTCAACAAAGTGGAGACCAAACCTCTCTGTATATCCTCTCATCCACTCAAAATTATCCATCAGTGACCAGGCTGTGTATCCTTTCACTTTAACACCATCTACTCTTATTGCTGATAAAGAAAACCAGATTGGGATGTGAATTAGTAATTGATCATCAATAAATTTTTACTTAACTAAAAAAATGAAGCTTCTTAAAATTAGACAAAATTACTTCCCAAAATCTATATAAATACACAGCTGTGCCAGGAACAATTGATACGTCCATACACAAATCCCTGAGAGAGGACATTGTATGTTAAGGATGTACTTAGGTCAGGTTTATGAATTTTTGTCAGATGTTAGGACTTTTGGGGTTTTTTCTTACGATACAGGGTAAAATATTTTGCCCCATATCACCCACTTTTCTTTTCATAGAAGTCTTCAATAGCTCATAAAAGGTCATTACCAAAATTAAGCAGATTCTAGATTTTTTTCTTACGATTTGAGACCCAAATAATGAAATGCTAAATATAAGGTGAAAGTCCGAGTAAGCCTTTTCCCGCCATTTAAAAAAAAATAAAATATCGCAAAAAGGAGTTCCATAACCTATCAATATTTCTAGCTTATTTTGTTCCTTTACTAATGCTCTTCTGACTTATAGTATCAATTTTAAGTTCTAGATTTTTTTAATTTATCCTACCTACATCCCTAATCTAGGAAAAATTAACGTAAATATCAGGAAATATTCATACCATTTTTTTTAAGGATTTACAAGCTGAATCTAAATTTATGTCTTTTTCAATTCACAAATTTTAATAAATGATTTTATCACTGTCCAGTTAAAAATCTTGTGTTCTTGACAAATGTCTATAATTATTCTCATACTAGCAATTATATTTACGCACATTACCCAAACACAGTGAATTTGAAAATAAAGAAAAAAAATAAGTCCCTTTATCTTGTTTTACGGGTTTTCTTGCATATTAAATGTTAAGGAAGAAATCTTATTCATTAAATTTTCAATTAGCATGTAAAGCAATCAAGAACATTCTAAATAGTTTGATTTACATGTATCTTTATACCAAAAGGGAAAATAAGCTTGACAAAATTGAGATACCTGTATGATTAGATCAATTTTCCAAGGAAAAGGTCAGTAAAAAGAAAGCCTTTTTTCACCTAACTTATTTTCATTCAATGTTTTGTTATAGTTTTGTATTTCTATAATATGGATGAAACTATTCAAACTGTTAAAGGGAGACAACTCAATATATTCTCAGTGAAAGTTTTGCCCTGAAATAGTAAAATCATTGTTGTACAATAAAAAAACAATTGCATATTAAAATGCACCAACAGAAAAAATCTAGAAAAGATACTTTTTAACAACAACTTTCCTAAACATTTAAGTATAATGTTTGAGCAAGCTACAGAGTATGTACAAAATATAAGATTTTTTTTTTTAATGTTCCAGGTAATGTATTCAAACTTGAAAGATGATTTTTATCACAAAAACTCAATGATATATACTAATATACCATCATTCACTTGAAATTTTTCTGTCCTTAAGAGATAGTTCCTAGTACAAATGTAACAGGATAATTCTAAAATAGTTATTCCCTCTTTGCCAACAAGCATTTAAATGTACCTGTAAATGCTATATAAGATTTAAATTACCTCTGGGACTTGTTGGACACATGTATAATTACCTGTTAACATGTGTTTAATTTTAAAGCTTCTGTTAATTAAAAAAAGTGATAGCTATAATTATCTTCTGGATATTATTTTTAGATGCCTTTTGTGGTTTAGTTTTAATTAGTTAGATTCTTAAAACCCATTCTTTTTACGACCTCTGAAATATTGGACAATATATTGTCTCCCAAAGAATTCCAAAATCTAAAGGATTTATTACCTGACATTAAACAGTAAAATAAAATATTAAAATAAGCCAAACAGATGAAAATTTTGTTCTAAGTAAATCTACATTTGTAACCTCCATAATTGTCTTAGTTGGAGATCTTCTACTTTGGATGTTAAAATATTGACACCTTGTAACTAACAACTTTTTGCATGTTCACCTCTTGATGATGTTGATGCATTGCAGTCTCATTGATAAACCTAATAAATCCTTCTGTTCAGATAGGAAAGAAGAAATATGGTGTGGATATGAAATAATTAATAAACCCGAATAATAACAGGAAATGAACAACTATTCAACTGCTTTCTTGAACTTGTCGATTGCTTGTAAGTCTTAAACAATAAAACTAAACTATAGTCTACATCTCACTGTAAGATTATATCCCAGAATTATCAGTTGTAGACATATTTAAACCAGGAACATATATATTGACGGGACTTGACACTACCTGATTGTAGTCGATTATATCGTCGTGCCATAGTTAATAAAGATACGATACAGAAACGGATATGTGTAAAAAACGGACTCGCTATTATCCTAATAATTTCTGATATTATCAATAAAATGTCATTCAAACTAGTTTTATAGTGATGCTAGTGTATCAAACTTGTATTCTGTCACTTCAAATTTGTTAAAATCGCAAGCATTTTATCACAGAATTGTGCAGAATGCAAACCAGGTAATAAAAAAATGGCGGCCATTGCCGCGATGATTTACAAATTCCCAAACTATTATAAAACACTTCACATCAAATAAATCAAACTTATTTTGGTAATTTTATATGACAAAATATATCTACTAAATGATAAAACTTGTATTTATTTACAATTAGAGTTATGTGGTTTATTTGTTGAGCAGTTCTGATAGTTTTTCAGTCAGACGCTACCAAAATCCGTAAATCTCGGGAAGTCTCGGGGAGTCCGAGATTTTATCAATTTTATACTGAAAAGCGTATCAGATTCATTTCCCGTTAGATATACTGTTCCCAGTTTAAACACAATGGCGTAATTTTGGTTTGTTCTTTTTTCACATATTTCTAGCTCTAGAAACTTTCTATGGAAGTCAAGTATAATAGGCACTTCCATAGGTAAAGATAAATTCAATCATTATACAAAATAAGAAAAAAGTGATAGTCGACATAAAACCATACCTTTTAATACATTGTTGATATAATGTTTATAATAGTATATTCTATGATCGTCCTGTAGACTTCCATTTCTATCAGAGATACCATTCTCTGTTATATATACAGGAACATCTCCATAGTGATTTCTTATCCAGTTTAGACCTTTTCTTAGTCCCCATGGTGTAACCTTTAGCCATGAAGATCCAGATCTACAATTATTTAAAAATAATCTTTCAGTTAACAACTGACAAAAGAATAGTGAATGTTGTAACAATGAATGTAAAAATTTTGGTGTGGGGGTTATTTTTTGGAACATGTATATTGGGATAAAATATCAGGAGTGTTCACGTAACACGTTTCTCTAACATTTGATATTTTTGTATACAAGTAAATAATTTCGAGTTGGAGAAACGTGATTTTTTGGCAGTAGGGATTAATGAAATTTACCTGTAAATGGAGTTACAGTGAATCCAGCTCAAAATAACTTTTGAAATATATGACGGAAATTTGAAAAAAATATATTTATCTATAAATATACAAAACTATTTTACAATTGTATAAAATTATCAACAATATTAGCACTAATAGACAAATACACTTAACAATCAGGTATGCACAGGAAAAATGCTTTAAATTGTGGGCACATTTATAGTATTTATATACAAAAAATAAAATCTTTAAATTAAGCACAAAAAGTGTGCTTAATAAACAAAAGTGCAAACGATGAAATGCCTTGCCTGCTATACTTATCATGATTGAATTTATGTTAAAAGTTTGTTATATGATCAGATGAACTCTGTACACTTTTATACAATCATACCAATCATATGGTCAATGATTTATCAATTTGTTTACACTGTTGACTTATTTGTAGATTTTACTTTGCTGAACAATTTAACTGTTCAAAGTTTCTGTCTATCTATCATAATTTCTGAAAAAAACTTAAATAAAAAGTTGTTCTTGGGCAATAACTTTTGTTAGGGATCAATTGATGAATTCCATTCTTAGACTTATTGGTAGATCTTACTTTGCTGAAGATTTTTGCTGTTTAAAATTTCTTTTTATCTTTAATAGTTTTCAAGATAACAACCAAAAATAGAAATTTCCTAAACATTATTACTTCAGGGGCAATAACTCCAAATTGGGTTGTCTGATTCGTCTTAAATATTCTCACTTATAGATCTTGACCTGCTAATCATATTTGCTACATGTCAGTTTTTCTCTAACTGTTTTAGTTTTTGATATATAACCAACAACTGGAATAAAAAACACAAACTGTTTACTAGATACCTCAAGGATCATTCACCTAAAGTTTGGTTGATATTGGTTCAAGAGTTTCATAGGAGAAGATCTTTGAAATTGTTTACGACGACAACAGACAGGAAATATACATCGTTTTATCCTTTGAAAGTCATCAATTACCTAACGAATAGCCAATGAAAATGTCTCCATATCGTTTCATAATGCTGGATGATAAGCCAATCAAATTAACGCATAAATTAAGTAAATATAATTGAAGTTTAAAACTAGAGGCTCTTTAGAGCCTGTGTCGCTCACCTAGGTCTATGAGCATCTTCAACAATGAACTCTCTCTCCAACATTGTGGACTAGAATAGAATTCACAACAAAAAACCTTTTTTTTTGTTGATCTTGTATTGCTCATAATTTTTTCTGTTTACAGTTTCTCTCTATTTTCTTTAGTTTTTGCCCAAAACAGAAAAAACGGTAAAAATCATTATCAAAGGGCAATAACTCCAATAAGGGGTGGACAGACGATTTCAAGACTGCAAACTTATTTGTAAATCAAGTCTTGCTGATCACTTTTGCTTATTTAAGTTTCTATCTATCTATAACAGTTTTTTCAGATATTAGGCAAAAACGCAAAAAAATGAAAAAATTCGTCGTTAAAGGGCAATAACTCCAATAAGGAGTTATCTGATGATTTCGACCATGGGAACTTATTTGTAGATCTCGTCTTGTTGATCATTCTTTGTATATAAAGTTTCTCCCTTCTATCTATTATAGTTTTTCAGATATTAGACAAACATGAAAAAAATCGGTAAAATTCATCATTTAAGGGTAATAACTCATATAAGAAGTCCTCTGATGGTTTTAAAGTAAATAGATAATATGAAGAATTTTCAAGATAATAGACAAAACTTGCATTTTACTCCTATGTTCTATTTTTAGCCATGTCGCCCATGTTGGTTGGCAGGCAGGGTCATCGGACATATTTTTTAAACAAGATACCCTTATGATGTTTGTGGCCAAGTTTGGTTAAATTTGGCCCAGAATAATCAGAGGAGAAGATTTTTGTAAAAGTTAATGACGACGGACGACGAAAGAAGACTGACGCCAAGTGATGAGAAAAGCTCACTTGGCCTTTTAGGCCAGGTAAGCTAAAAACAGACTATTTTCAAAGTAGATTGGACTAAGAGTGCACATTTTATGAATTATTAGTTGAAAAAGCATACCCAATCCATGTGGGATCTTTTGTTGATGTGATATCATTGTCTTCATTGTAGTCCACTTTGTAGACTTTGTAGCTAGGAGTTGACTTCAGTGTAACAATATTTGAAGTATAAAAATTTAATCCAAAGAAATCTGATGTGCCTGGAAAGAGAATATAAAAAAAAAATGTTAAACGAAATTTACCAAAAAAGATTGTACAGTACAACAGACCACCCCAACCACCAACACCTGATTACTGTGAGAAAAAAAACATGGGTATAAATACAAAAAATAACAAGCTTGTCAGATTGGGTACTGGCCCACAATGTGGTGGGGCTAAACCAATTTAAACCAGTGCAAGTTGATACGTACTGACAAAAATAGCATCTAAAAAAGAAAGTAAACATGCGGGCTAAAAATGGCTACACACAAAATAAATTATCAGCAAAAATAACTTGGTTAACAGCACCCAAAGAATAATTGTGGACAAGTTTGGTTCCAATTGGACCAGTTGTTTCAGAGAAGATTTTTGTAAAAGTTAATGGGTGACAAACACTGCAAACAAGGCCTGGTGATCTGAAAAGGACAGATTAAAAGGGAATTTACAAATATATGATGAGGGCATTACTACAGACCTGCCAACTATCCCGATTTTGGCAGTATCATCCCGATTTTCATGCCTCAACCCGAATCCCGATATCGGGATCGTAAAACAAGTCAAAATCCCAATTTTTACAAAATCTACCTGAAAAAATTGTTGGTTAACGGTTTTGGAGTTTTTCTGATCAATTTCTATAAATCAATAATTTTACCTGGCGACATATTTATGACAAGTTTACCGCCCCAGCTAATCAACGGTCACAACAGGTGTCATAATTTTTTGTTACAGGTAATCTGCTTATCGGATGGGTCATAATGATCCTCAAAATTAATTAATTTGTAAATAGAATTGGTCAGTTGGCATTTCAATTTTAATCAATTTATCATACGATCACAGTTTGCAACATTTACCATAGTTTCATGACAAAAACGTAATCAACTGAAAGACGAAAACTGTAATGAACTCATTAGGAAACATTGTTTATCTTGAAATCCGTAACAATTGTTGAAATTGGACGTGTTTCTCTCCAGTTCTGATTTAAAATCAACACCATTTTATATGCACTTCTACTGTGTATATAAGCCTCCGTCGGTAGGAGCACCTCTGAATACAAAGAAAGATAACTCAAATGTTATCCATTTTCTCATTACTGATTGACTAACTCAAGAACTTAGCTTTAGGTCTTTTGAATCATGGTGCAAATATTAGAAGGTCTTTGGAGGTGAAATGGGGGGGGGTCTTCATTTTGAATTCTTTATTTTTAAGGCCATTTTTCACTATTCTTAAGTTATTTTGCCAATTAATAAGTACAAGAAATAAAAGAAAACAAGACTTATTAGCTCATCATCAGCATTCCAAAAGAAAAAAGAAGAGATATGAAACTATTTCTAGAGTAAAAACAGTGCACACAGAAACGCCGCAAAAATTGTAACCCTTAAAAATCTGGTCACGCACTAAAACCCCCATGGGGATTTTCAAAAGTTGGCAGGTCTGTTACTATGGATTTGATAGTAGAGATCTAGTTTAATGTGTGGATGTACCGTTGATGAAGTTTTTCTCATGATCAGTAAACTCTGACCTAGTTTAATGTGTGAATGTACCTTTAATGAAGTTATTCTCATGATCAGTAAACTCTGACCTAGTTTAATGTGTGAATGTACCTTTTAATGAAGTTTTTCTCATGATCAGTAAACTCTGACCTAGTTTAATGTGTGAATGTACCTTTAATGAAGTTTTTCTCATGATCAGTCAACTCTGACCTAGTTTAATGTGTGAATGTACCTTTAATGAAGTTATTCTCATGATCAGTCAACTCTGACCTAGTTTAATGTGTGGATGTACCTTTAATGAAGTTATTCTCATGATCAGTTAACTCTGACCTAGTTTAATGTGTGGATGTACCTTTAATGAAGTTATTCTCATGATCAGTAAACTCTGACCTAGTTTAATGTGTGAATGTACCTTTAATGAAGTTTTTCTCATGATCAGTAAACTCTGACCTAGTTTAATGTGTGAATGTACCTTTAATGAAGTTATTCTCATGATCAATGTACCTTTAATGAAGTTTTTCTCATGATCAGTAAACTCTGACCTAGTTTAATGTGTGAATGTACCTTTAATGAAGTTATTCTCATGATCAGTCAACTCTGACCTAGTTTAATGTGTGAATGTACCTTTAATGAAGTTATTCTCATGATCAGTAAACTCTGACCTAGTTTAATGTGTGAATGTACCTTTAATGAAGTTTTTCTCATGATCAGTAAACTCTGACCTAATTTAATGTGTGAATGTACCTTTAATGAAGTTTTTCTCATCATCAGTAAACTCTGGGAGACGACTTTTGCTGTAATTAAGATGGATACTTTTGTTTCCAATTTTGTACTTCATAACATCAGGGTAATCTCCATTGACATACACAGGGTTGGCATACTGGCCTAACCAGAACTGGTTCCCTATTTCTGATGCTTTCAGATCATTTTGATCCTCCATGTTTTTTGGTTCATGCCAGTCAAAATTTAATGTTATTCCAATTTGTCCTGAAATTAATAATGAATACAAAAAAAAAAATCAAGAATCCAATTGATTATAGTTATTACAGTTATTCTGAAACCAGGCCTGACATATTGTTATTTGGGATTACAATAATATAATTTGTCATATAATTTTAATAGTTCATCCACAATGAACATGTGTACTACGTTTCAAGTTGATGTTCAACTTTATGGCTAACTATCTTTACCAAAAACTTTAACCAGCAAATGTATTTATTTCCCACATTTTTATGGTCAGTGAACCATGTAGTTGAGGTCAAAACAGTAATCTGGCATAAATTTTAAATGTTCACAACATAATGAACATTTTAATCTTAGATACCTGATATTTTTTATTAGTTGTTATTGGCTTTAAACTAGATGTCAGTAACTGCGAGTACTTTCAGATTTGTACTTTGTGTCTTATTTGTTGTGAGGGATGTATAAATTCCCTGCCATGTCCAGTCTGTGTTTTTGTTCACTGTTTTTATGCTTTGTATTGATCTGATGAGTTAAGCCTTTTTTAACTGATTTTTATAGTTTGTTCTTATGTTGTGCCGTCCCAATTCAGGAGTCAGTAGTTCAGTGGTTGTCATTGGTTCATGTCTGTCATACTTGTTTTGTTATAAATTAGGTCGTTCTAAGTTTTCTCAATTAAATTGTTTAATATTTTTCATGTCAGGTTCTTTTATAGCCAACTAACTGGTATGGGTTTTTCTCATTGTTGAAGGCTGTACAGTTGACTGTAATTGCTTACATCCACTTCATTTGGACTTTGGTGGATAGTTGTCTCATTGGCAATCATACCACATCTCCTTATTTTTATTTATGCATACTAAGTTTTAAGTTGATGTGACCACACCTTTCTGGTAAACTACCTTAATTAAAAACTTAAATCTTATACGGGACAAACAGACAAACAGAAGCACAGATAAAAAAAATGCCCCTCTTCTATTACTGGCAGGACATAAATACTAATATCTGACATATTTCTGTATTGTGAACATCAAAAGGAGTTAATTGATAAATGTATAATATTTTTTGATTTTCACATTTCAAGAGGCTGAATATTGACCTTATCTTACCTTTAACTGAGTGTTATCTTTATTGTGCATCTGTATTCTTAATTTTACAGACAAAATTGATTAATACCTTTTTGAGTTGGTCTAAATTCTTCATCATAGATATGGTATGCCTTTGCATGAGCTTTGATCAAATTATGGGCTGCTACATATGTTGTGGTTCCTGGTCCTATGACTCCTGGGGCCATATGACCATCACCATACCCCTGTGTGGCTACAACTCGAGGTTCATTGAGTGTTATCCAAAATTTCACCTATGATAAATTTAGTTCTATATTAGTTTAATGAAACATAATTAAAACTCAGTTTTGTGGTGTTCATTATATCAACATAATGATATGTCTGACACAATGGTATTCTGTTTTAAAATAGGGTATGTGAAAACCCTACCATTTGGAACTTTAAATAGAAAAAACTCGAGACACGTCAGTCAGGAGCAAATTGTAACTATATGATATCCAAATGTTTCAAATTTTTGTTTTACAACATGAAAAAAAGTAATTTTCACATAACACTCATAATGTTTATATATGGATCTAAAGGCTAGAATGAATGATAGGGTGTACATAAATTGTCACTTTATTCATGACCTATCCATATACAATATTAATGAGAAATCAAAGTGCATTATACTGTTAGAACAGCAATAAACCCCAACACATATATGTATTTTCACATAAAATGCTGTTCAACTCCCCTCCCTGACTTCTCATTAAATTTTTCTAGAAACAGTCTTAATTTAGTATCAAATGTAACTAAGTTACTTAGGCATGAAGTTTAAGTAATGACAATCTAAATATTGTGGCACTGATTTGTACTATCAAAGTTGATTGTTGAAGACTGTATCATGTGTATTTTGGCCTCTAGATGTCTTCTGATTTTTTTGTGGTGTTAGAGTTGCTGCATCATTGATGTACACCTCATATCTACTACAGGTACAATTCATAACATAATTTCAACTGTGTGAAATATAATTTATTTTCTATGATGGGGTTTGAAGATAGGTACCTAAATGTAATGAATCAACTTATCACTCAAAATATAAAATATAACAGATTATGTTATCTCTTAAATATTACTGAATGCTATCATTAAGACTTAAGTAGGTTTTAGGGGTGAAATATCAATGATTTAACAAATGATTTGACTTGACCGAGAGAAAAAAATCTTGCTTTTTACAATGTAAGTTATTGTGACCAAATTATTACAAAAATACTTGAATATACATGGGACATGTGATAAAAGATACACCATCATGTCCCCTAAATAGGGCTAAAAGTTATCGGACACTTTTACATATATATAGGTCAAGTTGACCTAAAACTTAATGATCAATATTTCATAAAATAAGAAAAAAGTAATGGCAAAATATTATTGATATTGTATTGAAGGTTTCTTAGAATTTTTTTTTAACTAACTCTGGATATACAGACAATCAGTCAGACAAGTGTGAACCTAAAACCTAGTCACATCAGCATGTGGCATCAAAATTATGGGTTACAATATAAAGATTTCTGAAAAGCCTTTTTATATTTGCACTCATTATTATGATTATGGATATTAAGAGAACTATATTCTAGTTGGTTTTAGAAGTACTAAGCATTAACTTACTCTGTTTCCAAATTCTCTGAAACAAATTCTGGCATACTGTGCAAACAATTCTGACACTGTTTCATTAGCCCATCCTCCATACTTGTCCTGTAAGGTCTGTGGTAAGTCCCAATGGTACAGGGTAACCATAGGTGTTATATTAGCTGCTAGTAAACTGTTTATCAAGTCATTGTAGTAATCAACACCCATACGATTGAAAGACTGAGTGGTGCCATCTGGTAAGATTCTTGGCCATGAAATAGAGAATCTATAGTGTGTCATCTGTAAATAAAAATGTTAACACATTACAATTTAAACCATACAGGTGTTTACAAATTTTCTTGTACAATGTAATTGGTCAATCCTAGTTCAACTGTTGCAAATGCTTTTTGAAAAATAATTATCAGCAGTTAAAATAAAATTGCTCAAGTCTTGACTCAGGATTTTACCTTAAAGACTCAGTCCTGTTTGAAGAACCTAAAAGAGTCATGGTATTGCTATGATAAATTGAACAATTGATGATTTTAAAAGTTTGAGCAAGCTTTGTTTTGCACAAATCAGACAATGTAAAACAATAGTAAAAATATAGCACGCAATTCAGTGGGTGTTGTTGGTTGCAGTCTGTCAAATTTTAAATTTTTTTATTGTTTTGTAAAATATAAGGTCGTTAAGTTTTCTCTTTTGCCTTGCTTAACATTTTGTCTGCTGTCTGGATTGAAATACTTGTCTTTTAGTTTTTTAACCTTGTATGTAATTAAAGTTAGCACACAATTCTAACTGATATTTGCAATATTGCTTTAATTAGTTATGACAACGACAGAAATATAGATTCCACCACTGCAGCAAGTGTTTTACGATATTTCTCAACTCGAGATACTTACATTTAAATATTTAAAGCGCAAAGCTTGCCAAGATTTTTAAATAATTAAAATTTAGCTGTTGAGAATGGAGAAATAACGTAATACACGAGTTATAGTGGTGGAATCTGTTTCTCCAATGATTTTTATCCTTCCTTTTCAAAGATTTGCAGAAAGTTGTGTTCTTTTTATGTGATGTCATCAATCATGGTCGCCTTTTTTCATGACGTCACAATAGGAAATTCAGAAGAAACCAAGAAAATTTGACGTCATAATTGAATTTTGACCAATCGTTTGCTGAGAACAGTTATTTCACTAGTGAGGAGAACAATTTTTTTGAGAACAATCGGTTTGGGAAATGTGAAAATAGTGATAAAAATTAGAGAAATAAAATGCAACCATTGTAAAGTTCTGCTATACAATTGAAGGGTTATTTCACAAAATATTGATGCATATTGATGGTCTCTTGAAGAATGTATATGGCAATAAACAAGCTTGTTCCATTAGGATCTGTGAGCCATTACTTTGATTCTAAGTTTAAAATTGAAAAAAAAATAGAGGCCTTGTACATCTTTAGATCTTAGGTAAGCCTTAAGATTAAAAAAAAATTCACACCTAGAAAAACATCACCACTATCAATCAAATTTTTTTTTTAAATTTGGACTTCTAGTTGTGCTTTTTAGACTATGCACTATATAAGAACAGTAGGTTGACCTTCCGTTAATTTATCATAAAACTATGTTTTTTTTGGGGTTAAATTAAAGAATGTCATGTGATTAAAACTGTGTTTTTCTCTCTCCTTATTATGAAAGTCCTTAAATTGAGGTCTACCACTATCATTTCAATTTTATTACAATTGACATGTCATGATACCAAAAACCTATTTAAGTTTATAATGCCTATCTAATACAGTGTTTTACAAAATTTTAAAGTGCAATAATGTTAAAACTGTGAGGGAAAAAGAGGGGTGAAAGATACCAAAAGGGACATTCAAAATATTAAATAGACATGCCATTCAGAACATATACCATGAGGAAAAATATTAAATAGACATGCCATTCAGAACATATACCATGAGGAAAAATATTAAATAGACATGCCATTCAGAACATATACCATGAGGAAAAATATTAAATAGACATGCCATTCGGAACATATACCATGAGGAAAAATATTAAATAGACATGCCATTCAGAACATATACCATGAGGAAAAATATTAAATAGACATGCCATTCGGAACATATACCATGAGGAAAAATATTAAATAGACATGCCATTCGGAACATATACCATGAGGAAAAATATTAAATAGACATGCCATTCGGAACATATACCATGAGGAAAAATATTAAATAGACATGCCATTCGGAACATATACCATGAGGAAAAATCATTCACAGTAATGTTATTTAATATTTCGTTGCATTAATTGGAACATAAGGAATTAACTATACAGCAGTTATACCCTGTAAGTATGCAGTGGGAAATACTTCATGAATATTAAGGATAGTCAATAAATCTAAATTAGAAAAGTTTACAAACCTTCATATCTTTCATTAACTTGATATCTTCATGATATTTATGATAACTATCACAAGCTACATCTCCTGTTGCATTGTTGTCTATTTTACCATTGTGTGAATGAGTATCCCATATACTTGGTCCTTTACCTACAAATAAACTGTATTTATTAAAACACAAAAAAATGAGAAACATCTTACATCAAAATCCATTCAGTTGTTTCTCTCATTATATTGGATGAGGCATTCACCAAGCATGAGATGTTCCGAAATACTGTGGATTCATAATTATTCGTTGGATACCAATTTTCATGGGTTTCGTGGGAACAGGTGAACCACGAATTTCAATGTTCAACGAATTCTAATGTTCAATTGCCTTGTATGCAGACATTGGCAAACCACGAAATCAATCATCCACAAAAATGCAAGTTTTCCTCAACCCTAGAAAATTGGTGCTAACGAAAATAAATGAATCCACAGTAAGACAAAACATTCTCTTAAAATGAGAAATGAATAAATAATACCGGTACTTCATTGTCATTTAAACATATATTTGTGACAAATTTGTGGGTCGGTTCAGCATACCCTTGCACCACTGGAATCCTTGAATACTACTCAAGAGGTGAGAGAGAAAAAATTAAGATCATTATCAGCTTGTTTTCCTTTAGAACTTATGTGTTGAGATGATATCTTTTTATTGCCAAATTCATGATTTTAAGCAAATATAGGAGGAATCCATATCTTAGTCTGTCATTTTTATTATTGGCTTATACATATTCCTTCTTCTAAACAAAAGTGTTTTCAACTTTTTTACAGAAAAAAAACTTGCCAGTAAGAGGCAAATTGACTTTAAATAAATAGTGATAGAAGTTTGATGTACATTAAATCACATTGCTGGTATTTTGAGGATTAATTTGAGCCCTTAACCACATTTGTAGTCAAAGAATTACGATGAAACAAGACTTAACAAAAGAAATGTCTTAAATTTGCTTCACCAGTACAGTGTACTGTTGTGAAAGGGAAAGGGTTAAATTTATACAAAGCAACAGTTTAAATTTTTTCTATTTATTTCATTTTCAAATAAGTTTTTCCATTTTTCAATTAATTCATTTTTCAATCAAGGGCTATGAAGACTTTACTTTATTCAAATATCTAAATTTGGGGTAAATGTCAATTAGACAGAAACCCCTTGACAAAATTTAACCAAAAGACATCTAGAGGGCAAGATACAGCCTTTAAAAATAGACATGTACAATATGTCAGCTCTGAATCATCCTGCATCTAGAAAAGTTGCGAATAAATGTAACAAAAATAATCAAAGATCTTCCATTAAACTCTGTGTTGTACTATCCCAACATGATACATAAGGTCTAAAATGTCAATATGAAACATCAATTGAAATAAGTGGAACTCCCTAAACATAATATATTTGATCCAAATTACAGTGGTTATCAAACATAAGACATTGGACCTTACCTTGATATAATGGCTGTTCATATGAAAATAAGGAGTTGTGGTATGATTGCCAATGAGACAACTATCCACCAATGCAAAGACATAAGGGCAATGATTAAACAACTATAGGTCACTGGATGACCTTCAACAACTAGCTAAACCCATATCGTACAGTAAGCTATAAGAGACAGATCAACCATCTTCATCAGTTCTTAACAAGAATTACAAACATTTCAGTTTTACAAAGTTTGCAATTCAAATGATGGATAATTAACTTTTTATAATTCTTATATAACTTGCATGTCTACAAAATACATGTACTGTAATCAGATTGTTGTTGTTATAACTGCTTTCACATTTAATCCGATTGGTTCCTTAAAAAAAAATCCCTTGGTTTACACTTCGATAGACCATGTTGCCGAAACTACTTTCGTAACCTTCAATGTGTTTATTCATGCGTGATACACATGCGTTATATTAAACTTTTGTCTTTTGTGATGAATACAGGGGTTCCAAGCAAAGTGGAGATTGAAAAACAAATAATTAACAGTGACTAATTAGTGCATAACAAAAAGAAATAATGCATTAAATCTTGGAAAATGTATAAAATGAAAATAAATAAAACAAAATTCCACGAAATTTCATGACTGATCTTGGCGCATTAACTTCATGGCAAAACATGACATACGAATGAAAATTCTCAAGCTGATGATTATTTCTTTACTTATACGGTTCAAATTCGAAAAATAGCTCATTAAAATGAAGTTTTAGAGATTGGTGTTATTTTATTTTAGATTCTCTTGGATTAATGGAACATTTAGGGATTTAAGAAAGTCAATATGGCGGCTAACTCCTTAGTTACAACATGTCAATTGTGCAGTTGATGTTAAATAGTAGCCAATAAACAAACAATTGTTGATTAAGAAATAATTCATGGGGGCTTGAATTTATACGGATTTTACCACGGGTTTGCCCTTTTCGCTCGTAGTAAAATATTTAGCATAAAGGACAAACCGGTGGTAAAATCAGTATAAATTCAAACACCCATGAATTATTTCTATTCTAATAGATCCTAATAGGACAAATACAGCAATTCTTTTGGATCAAAGCGCTCTAGGTGAAGGCATTAAACACACTATTAATATTGACGTAAAAGAATGAAGAAAACTGAACTATTGACATGTTTAAACTATTTACAATAAAGTACTTATATAGCTTTGGATGAATTTAAATGATAATCTTACTTATATGTAAAAAAAAATTAGCTTTTAACAAATTTTATTATCGTATAATTATGTTTCCTTGATTTGATGACTTTCAGTTTCCCGTAAAACGCTTATATTCTTACATCATCGTTCGATGATGTCATTTCCACCAATTGACGTCAGGTAGCTCATTCATAAAAAAACATATGATGTGGGAGTATGAATGGAACAGCCCAAATAAATCATGACCTTGCCGATAAGTTGACATACAATATATTCATATTTTACCACAGGTGTGTACTCAAAGCGTTTGAAGAACATCATATTAGAATTCAAAATTGTGAATGTTTCATTTCAGAATTATAAGGATTAAACACATTTTTTCCAGTGTGAAATGCTGAACCTAAGACAATCTGACAGTGATTTTGAAAGGTTTGGTTTAAACTGGCCTTATAATATTCAGGAGGGGGCTTCCTTTTTAAAGTTAATGTTGATGAACATCTTTAAGCCTGGTAAGATTAAAATAAAAAGAACTATTAAAAGCTAACTCACATGCCCACTGTCCCTAGAGCAATGAAAATATACATTGGTCCAAATTTAACAAATTCTGAATAATCCAATTCATGAAGTTTTTGAACAGAGCTCAAGAAAACCTGCATACAAATTTGAAAGAGATTTTACAAGAACACAATTAATAATATGACTTTTGGTACTAATCCCTATGCACAAAAAATGTTAATAGTTTCCTGTTTTTCGGATTTTACAATAACAGCTAATTTAAAACATGTTTCTATCTTAAGTTTATTGTTTTTACCATCTACATTCCAAGCTCCTTCTACTTGGTAAGCAGCTGTGGCTGAACTCCAGGCAAAATCATCAGGGAAAGTTCCATAATAAAAATCATCCATCATTGGTAGTTTATTTGGATCTCTAGTATGCTTAACATGTTCAAATGGTGGGTGGTTATCTAGGTTAACAAAGCCATTGTTGATAATTAAGTTTCTATAGAAATTGGCAGAAGCCTTTGGAATTCTGGGTCTGCTTGGATCACTGAAGTTGACATAGTGGAGACCAAACCGCTCTGTATATCCTCTCATCCACTCAAAATTATCCATCAGTGACCAGGCTGTGTATCCTTTAACATTTACATCATCCAATTGAATTGCTGAAAGAAAAATGCAAACAAAATGGACTAAACAGCGATAACAACACTAATGTGTGGGGATGGGAACATATGGCTACAGAAAATTATGCTGGGAATATTTATAAAATCACTGGCAAGTCATGAAATAGTCATTGTAACTTGTCAATTGAATATAGTTGTTGGTATATCATTTGGTCTACAACTACTTAGAAAATGAACAATTCATTACAACTGATGTTCAATTTGAGCTTATTAGACAATGATTGATTTGATGGTGTAGGATCTGCAATATTGAACTATGAAATACATCAGGAAAACCTTTTTTTAGTATAAATGTGTTTGCAGACCTGCCAACTTTTGAAAATCCCAATGGTGGTTTTAGTGCGGGACAACAATTTCAAAGGTTACATTTTTTTGCGACATTTTTTAGTGGCACTGTTTTGTAAAAAAGTATCATATCTTTTTTTTTATGGCATACTGATGATGAGCTAATAAGCCCTTTCCTTCTTTTTATTCACATGATTCTTGTACTTAAATTATTGTGTAGAAAAGATGAACATGTAGTTAGAATACTAGGAAATATTTTCTAGGAATATTTAATAAAGTGACTGTTGACTTTCCCAATTTAAAAAATATGGACAAAGAAGGACATTTATCTGATTCCTCAGCTCTTGGAAAAAATAAAAGATATTTTTCTTTAAATGATTCAAAAATAGAATAAAAAGAATGACAACCCTGTATGGTCTGTTACAATAAGTGTAATATTCATTGAGCTACAGTAACAGTTTATTATGTTTATGGTAGAATTGCAACTTTGAATTTTGTCAATCAGCCATGCTTTTCTTCTTAAGCTGTGTAAGAACCTTCTTACAGATGAAAATTCATTTGCTATGATCACGATTTTTACAATTCTGACATACAGGAACTAGAGGCTCTCAAGAGCCTGTGTCCCTCACCTGTATCGACTGTTGTTTTGGAAATAATATAAAATAAGGTAAAAATCATAATTAATAGTATTAGATACTCTAATAATGATTGAGGCCAAGTTTGGTTTAATTTGGCCCAGTAGTTAAATTAAAAGCAGGTCATCACATTGTAGTCTTATAATAGTTACTGAAGACCCCTTATCATTATTTAAATTAATTTTCAAGTTGTGACCATTTGAAATTGTTTTTTTTTTTACAATTTTCCCTTAGACTTCTATAGTAAACCCCTATGTTCTATTTTGAGCTATGGCAGCCATGTTGGTTGGATGACAGGGTCATAGGATACATTTTTCTAACAAGACACCCTTTTGAAAATTGTGGCTAAGTTTAATTCTATTTGGCCCAGTAGATTAAGTGGAGAAGATTTTTACAAAAATTTACGAAAAATTGATTATAAAGGGCAATAACTCCTTATGGGGTCAATTGACAATTTTGGTCATATTAACCTATTTGTAGATCGTACTTTGCTGAACATTATTGCTGTTTACAGTTTATCTCTATCTATAATAATATTTAAAGGGGCACTAGCTACGAGATATAAAATAATTATAAAATATGATTTTTTTTGTTCAATCTTTAATGAAAGTGTAATAGTGAAATAATAATTCGCTTTTAGCAGCCAGTATTGTCTAATTTTGTCAAAATAAGCAAATAAATATTGATGATAAAATTATTCACTTGCAAGTGAATAATTCGACCTCATTGAATCCGTATTCATGTGAACTTCAATTTAACCCATTAGCTAGAGATGGATAACGCATGAATTGTGTGCATGTTTGATTATTTATAGGAAAAGAATGTCAACATTGAAAGTTAACAAAGGTAATTCATTTAATTGACTGAATTGATCCTCAAAAAAAATCATTCTTATACAGGTAAAAATGATGATTAACATATATTTTTAATCTATAAATGAAATTAAATAGACCTAGAAGAATCCAATTGCACGAGTTGTGCTATCTATTTATATCTTTATTTATGTTTATATCCCTTATATGGGCATCAGTGGTTTTCGGGAGGTCAACTCGACAGTTAATTAGATGGCGTTTAGACTAAAATACACACAAAACGAAGCTACATATTATCAACCCTATGCCCTGTAAATTGTTTATTTTAGATTTTTTATAATTTGGATAAATGTTTTACATTGTTATATAACAAATATGAGAATTTGAGTCAAATCGGTGAACATGAATTTGACAGCTAGTGCACTTTTAAGATAAAAAAAAAAACAAAAACTGCAAAATTTCCTTAAAATTACCAATTCAGGGGCAGCAACCCAACAATGGGTCGTCTGATGCGTCTGAAAATTTCAGGGCACATTGATCTTGACCTGATGAACATTTTTACCCCTGTCAGAACTGCTCTAAATGCTTTAGTTTCAGAGATATAAGCCAAACTGCATTTTACCCCTATGTTCTATTTTAAGACATGGCAGCCATCTTGGTTGATGGGCAAGGTCATCAGATACATTTTTTAAACTAGATACCCTAAGGATGATTTAGACCAAGTTTGGTTTAACTTGGCCCAGTAGTTTCAGAGGAGAAGATTTTTGTAAAAGATTACAAAAATTCAGGAAAAACTGTGTAAAATTGACTTTAAAGGGCAATAACTCCTTATGAGGTCAATTGACAATTTTGGTCATTTGACTTATTTGTAGATCTTACTTTGTTGAAAAATTTTGCTGTTTACAGTTTATCTCTATCTATTATAATATTCAAGATAAAAACCAAAAACTGCAAAATTTCCTTAAAATTACCAATTCAGGGGCAGCAACCTAACAACAGGTTGTCTAATGTGTCTGAAAATTTCAGGGCCGATAGATCTTGACCTGATGAACAGTCTTTACCATTGTCAGATTTGCTCTAAATGCTTTAGTTTCAGAGATATAAGCCAAAAACTGCATTTTACCCCCATGTTCTATTTTTAGCCATAGCGGCCATCTTGGTTGATGGGCAGGGGTCATCGGATACATTTTTTAAACTAGATACCCTAAGGATGATTTAGGCCAAGTTTGGTTTTATTTGGCCCAGTATTTCTGAGGAGAAGATTTTTGTAAAGGTTAACGGACAACGGACCCTATTGGTCCAGGTGAGCTAAAAAGGAATACAACTCAGAAGTTCCAAACTAGTTCGAATTTTTGCATGTTTGCAATAATCACAAGAAACAACGATTTTGATTGGCTTATTAACGTGACCATGTGAAACACAGACCTTAATTGGCTGATCACAATTGTCTCCCTTGGGAAAAGTTCAAAATCAGAACAATAATTTTTTTTTTATAGAATTTCACAAAATTGTGTTTTAGAGTTTTTTTTTCACAATCATGATAGTGCAATCATGACAAAGGGTCAAAGTTGTGTAGTTCATGCCTAAATCGTGAAAGTTGGCAGGTATGTGGTTGACTATAACCAGAAGATACTTGACGGTAAAGATAATTTATCTTTCAGATTTCTACACAACCAAATTTGCTGTCAACAGCAGGTCATATAAAGCAATGTATTTATTGCTTTTAAGTTTCTTTGTTTTTTCCAGCATAACCAGATTTCTAATTTTAAGAATTCCATAGCAAGACTTATTTTTGGCTGTGAGCATGACTGATGAAGATGAATCCAAATTCAAAGAAAAGCAAATTGGACCACCAAATTTAGAAAGTGTTATTTTCTGTTATACATTCTTGATCTTGCTGTAGGAAACTTTATTCCACAATTGACATTCCATCTCTGTTTTAGGGATGAAACATGACACCAAAAGCACTTCTCCTTTGACCTCTGATAATCTCATATACATTTAACTTATGATTAAAATAAATTCCTTTGTTACCCACTTTCATACAGCCAAATATAATTTTGGAAGAGCATCTATCTATGCCAATAATACTTTTTCCTTTTGGTTAAATCAAATTTTAAAAAAATAATTAAAAAAATAACATATCTTATATACCTTTAAGTACATTATTGATATAATGTTTATAATAGTATATTCTATGATCATCCTGTAGACTTCCATTTCTGTCAGAGATACCATTCTCTGTTATATATACCGGAACATCTCCATAGTGATTTCTTATCCAGTTTAGACCTTTTCTTAGTCCCCATGGTGTAACCTTTAGCCATGAAGATCCAGACCTAAAATAAGAACAAATATTATAACAAAATCTGATCTTTTCTTATAATGTACTATCAGTTCAGAATTTGTAATGTTATATCATCAATTGTGCATGCCTGCCAACAATTTGTAGCTACAAAGTGAGAGATCTCCCTCTTTCAATTCCCACTAAGGGGGATGTTATGCATGACAACCTTTTATCATTCAAAATTTTGTAATAATGTTCAAAGTGTTTTAACATTTCGGCACAAACAGATAAAATATAATTTTCTTTACATGGATTTATTACGGTAAGTTAAAACAACATTCTTGATGACCTGGGATATGTCTCTGTACTATGCAGATAACCAATTTTTTTGCAAAACAGTGAAAATCAATCACAGAAAATACTTTAAAAACAACTCAAATGATGAAAAGGGGTGAAAATAGGAAGAATTGGGGTCAAAGAGATAGTTTAACATCCCTTGCTGGTGACTGGTCCACAGGGTTATATTTAAGGAAATTGAGAAAGTCTCCATCCTAGATTTGGTGTGTTGGCAGGTTTGATTGTGAAACAAGAATATTTGTCCATAAGAAAACATGTGCCACTTGCAATGGCACATTTCCATCTTCAATGAACCACACAATCTGCGTCAAAACCCTAATTTGGTACTTATTTTAAAAAGTTCACATCGTAATTATCATGTGTACTACTCTTAAAGTTGATGTGACCACATGGCCAAATCTGCAACCTGATAGGGGATGGATGAATAGCCTTACAGACAGAGAGACATAAGTGTGGCATAAAAAAGTGAAAGAATATGTACATGTATTAAACTGACTAGAATAACATATAATAAGTAATAACAGGAATCACAAAAAGTACTGCACAGTATTACAGACCACATTAACCACCATCACATTTTAAATTCTGTTCACCTTATTTGAAGGCAGCATTTACTGAAATGACTTTAACTATTACTAATCAAATATTTTTGTTCATTCATTAGCAATCAAAATAACAGATGCAGTCTTTTGAATTATCAGTTCATGTAATAAATGAATGTAAACATTATTGTAACTATGAGACATTTAGACATCATGTAAATATATCCACAAGAAGGTTTCAATGCTAAACTGAAGATAACAAAGATAAATTGCATAATAAGCCCCTACAGGTACGAAATTTCAGGAATAACAGTACTGTAATTAAAAGATTTGCTGCTGTCAATTGGTGATTTAACAGTTCAAAATTCTATTTTACTGGATTTGTGTAGCAGAGCAGACAGTAAATTCCCTTAAGGATGTTCGCTCGTCTTGTTTTTGAATTTTTGCCAGATATTCGAAATCCTCTGGTTTTATCAATGTAGTGCCATTAAAAAATTTTGCCCACAAACCCCTACTTTTCTTTCGATAATTTGATTACATATAGTTTAAAATGTCATCTTTGAAAATCTTATAAAATCCTTGTTATTTTTTCATCGTTTTTGAAAGAAAAAAGGTGCCAATGTTTAATGTATGAAAAATCTAGAGAGAATTATTTCCCGTCAAATTTTCAATGGCTTATATCTCGAATACAAGCACACGGACCCTTCAATTTTTTCTGCTTTTTTAGTTTCTATATTTATATACTATCAATTTATAACAGTCTTTTAAAAAGCTTGTTATTAAATTAAAAAAAAATAATAAAATTGAAACAGAGAAGCTAACACCCTTAATTAAAGACAACAACTCTTCTACTACAGTTATTGTTATTGTTATGCCTATTCCTTTCCTAGTGCATTTCAAAAAGAAATACTAAAATAGAGTTTGAAACTATGTTTCAATAAAAACAATAAATTCTGTGAAATTTCATGAAAGATTTGGCCTAAAAATGTCATGGCAAATCAAGACATCATACAAAAATTAACAGAACTTCATATTATCATTATCATTATTGTTTCTTTACTTACGCCTATTTATAATCATTATGATGTAACATGCCCTTATTGGGCTGATGCTTGGTTTAATTAAGTATTCATATTCGTACAAATGAAAACTTTGACTGAAGGTTTTTCTGTTTCATGTACCATTCAAATTGGAATAACATCTCCTTAAAACGATGTTTTTGAGGAAGTTTAGTTTTTATTTCAATTATATTGTATAAATTAAACATTTGTTGATTCCAGCAATTCAATATCGCAGCTCAATCCTTCGCTTTGACATGTCAATTTTAGATTTGACTGTAAATTTTTGCCGTTGAAAATTGCATTATAATCTTCTATAAATCCATTTATAATAAACTCTATAAAAAATATATTCTGATAGCACCATGGCACAATTGTACTATAAAGACCATGTGAAGAACACTTGATGAGCACAACAGAACTTGGACAAATGGGAAAAAAAGACCATGTATTAAAATGAAAGTGAAAGTAAATTTATAAATGCAATAAAAGTGCTGTTCCTTTGCTTTTTGTGTTTTTTGCTGAGCCCATACTGATTTGATGTCATGGATGGATACCACATATCCTTTCTCTTCTATTATGTATTATTATGAAAGTGAAAATGGACTTCAGCTTTCGATTTCATATGGCCAAGTGATCAGTAATGTTGAAGTTGAAATGACTTTTCAAAGTAGAAAAGAATCCAGCTGAATTTAGCAGTGAACTTCACAATGATACAATTTAATCATTTTAATATGTAAACAAAACACAGAAGTGGCTTACTATGGCTTTGAACTGTCTGAAGTCAGTTAAAAGCTGCTAAATCAGCTGCTGATATGTACAACAATCAAAAATCTAACTAAATGTTAATCGTCAAAATAAAATGTGTAACTTTCAATTATGTTGTTATTACAAATTACAGTAAGTAGCCCATGATATGGCACAGAAAACAATGATACGATAAATCTCCCCCTTTGGAGATTTTGAAAATTGACACCTATGATTAAGGGTAAAAATCTCTTGAATGGCAAACCACCAACCTTCTGTAAGTATCTCAGTCTATTAAATAACAAATTTGAGACTATGATGCACATATATTGGGACACAGCATATTTCTAATATTCATTATATATCTAATCAAAAATCAAATGAATGAAAATGCTTTTTTTTAACCATTAACCTTACCCAAGCCATGATGGATCCTTCACAGAATTGATGTCTGGATCCTCATTATAATCTACTACATAACTTGGTTTATCTTTCATCGAGACAAGATTTGAAGTGTAGAAGTTCAAACCAAAGAAATCTGAGGTGCCTGAAACAAACCTTAACAAATAAATAACAGAAAATAGTTGATAAAATAATTAACTTCTAATGCACTGATTGTTGTGCTAAGCATACCTTCCCTCGTAATTCAAAGTTTTTGTAAAGAGGAAAAAAGTGCATGTCTTACAGATCTAAAAACCATTCACATGTTTCAAATCATCACTGCCAAGCTGCTGACTAAATATGAAGTCATTGTATTTGGTAATACTGGAAAAATGTGTGTTAAAAAATTTAAAGTTCATTTAAAATATTGAAAAAAATTCAGATTTGGCAAAAAGGAAGCATGTTAGTCTGACAGATCCCAAAAGTGTTCATATATAAACAACTATCACTTAGCCAAGCTGATGACCAAATATAGAGTCGTACTGCTCAGTTGTTTTCTTTGTTGATAAATTTCTAAAGAATTTAAAAACTAAGGTTCCATTTCCCTCATTTGAAGTTGACTGTAGATGAATTTGGTAATCCTTTTATGTCCTTTTGGTCATATAATTCCTCACATTTTCAGGTCTTATACATCCTTGGCTTTAATGTTTTTGGCATTCCGTATGAAGACCTTGTACCTGGTGATGCAAATATTTGTTGGACGTATGGAAGGATGGATGGTGGGTTAAGGGGAATGCAATATGGTAGAACAATATATTTACTGTCAAATTCAAATATACTTGCATGTATTTATTATTGTTATTGTTGAACAATGAACAAAAATATTATATTAATCTTTACGATTTTCGGAAATGCCAAATACAATCAATGCTATCAAAGTTTGAAATGAGAGTTTATTTTTGCAAAACCTATATCAAAATTTTCAAAATGATAAATACATCACATAAATTTCTAAATTTAGAGTACTTGTTTTTCTTGTACCTTTCTTATTTTTGAGGATGTCTGGCAAACTGGATACCTTACACAAAGAATTATTGAAGTCTACCTACTATGTCTACAACCAATTAAAATACAATTGACAATTTTATTATTAATGACACTATAAATAGTTGTCATTCTTGTATTCACTACAAACTTTGGTATCACTTTGAACTTTTATATAATGAGAACTTTCAAATGTTACAGGAATTCAGCACTTCAAGATAAAAGCTTTACCTCTGATAATCAGGACAGCTCAATAAATCATGCTGTAGGATTGAAACATGAATAGGTTAGAAAAATTACATTTTATGGACCTCTAATTTTTCTATTTAAAAGACTAGTTGGAGATTTGATTGAATAATGACTACAAATGTCAAGCAATTCAAGTAGTGTCTGTATAACTGAAATTTTATGAATAAATATAGGAATTCAAAAATGATTATGTGTTACCTTTTATATATCTTTTTTCGTAATCACTGAATGCTGGCAGACGACTTGTATTGTAATTTTGATGTATACTCTTATTAGCAATCTTGACCTTCATGGCCTCTGGATAGTCCCCATTCAAATAGACTGGATTTGCATACTGTCCTAGCCAAAACTGGTTCCCTAGTTCTGAGGCTTCAAGGTCGTCTGGATTATTTTTGTCCTTTGGTTCATGCCAATCAAAGTTCAATGTTATTCCAATTTTACCTGATAATACCAGAATTGTTATGGAATAAATAAACATTAACATGATTAAAGATATGCATTTTTCCTTTCAAAGGACAAAACAATAGTATTTGACATATCTTGCCTAGAAAATATAGAATAAAAGCATAAAAGTTGATCCCTAACAAAATTCACAAACCAACTTATACCTTAAACAATTAATTATAAGACTTCTCCACAAAACATGACTCCTTTAAAATGTCATACAGTTATATACAATGAATAACAGTATCAGTTAATGGAAAGAAAGTCATCAGGCATGTTTTACCTAATGAAGTATTTGAATTTCAAAATATAAATTTGCTTAAAGATAATGATAGAAATAAAAAAAGATCCCTCAATAAATGTCTTTAATCACTTATCAAAAGCCCCCTTTATTTCCCCTAAAGAAAAAAGAGGATTCTCCCCCTTAAACACTGGTTGGTTATTTTCAGCTAAGTATTTCACAAATGACTGTGAACGTATTTCTTATAATGCTTTGTGTCTTACTGAACAATATTACCTAATTTACTAATTTATATCATTACTGGCTTTGATTGCAGAGTTAAATTTATAGACAGAGCACTTTAAAAATGTATATCTTAAAATTTTCAAATGTGTCTAAGTTTTACTTTGTTCAAGGTAGGAATTTTATCACAAACTTTACCAAACATGAACATTTCATTGTCCATTTAAATGAACTGTACCAAGTTATAAAACACAAATAATGTACACAGCCAAGATTTAACTGCATAATCTAAAGCCAAAACCGTGAACATGACATGAAAATAACCCGACATACATTATCCCAATCCTTCAGGAGAACCTTATTTCAATTCCAGGTCTGATGCAAGTTTTGAACCCAAAAGGAATTTTTAAGTTTTCAATTCTGAGTTTATATCCATACATACTTTCAACCCCACCACATTTTATATGGGCCTGTCCTAAGTCAGGAGTCTGTAGTTCAGTGGTTGTTGTTGGTTCATGTCTGTCATATTTGTTTTTCATAAATTGTTTTGTTATAAATTAGGTCATTTGTTTTCTCAATTGAATTGTTTCCTATTTTTCATGTTTGGGACTTTTATAGCCAACTATACGGTATAGATTTTTTCATTGTTGAAGGCCGTAAGGTTGCCTTTAATTACTTACATCCACTTCATTTGAACTTTTGTGGATAGTTGTCTCATTAGCAATCATACCACATCTCAGAATTTGAACTTGAAAAGTATCATTTTCCTTCCAAATTGTCTTGTACTTCGAACTTCAACACATCAGAGTTAAATCGTGAGCTTTTTTTTCTTTAAGGGACTTAGATATATAACCAAGATTTCGAATCCAGCAAGTCATCAGAGTTAGAAAGGCTTTTGACAAACAGGAATTTTATGGGACTGACAAAATACCTAGAATTATCTGATTTTTTCAACATAACCCAGTTCAACAAAACAAGGTTCTACTGTACCGTAATCGGCCTTATATAGTTCACACTGGTACATTGTCAACACCCCCCTTCTTGTCACAATAATTCAGGTAAAAAACCTTTTTGTAACTGGTCGAAAATGTCTTATGAAACTCCGGTAATTTCAAATCGTGTGTGATCGTTTGCAGTATTTTCATGGAAAAACCCTTTTTCCATCATTGAGTTAAAGTTAAAATGCTTGTAATTGGTTCTATGACACTTCACGAGTGTTAAAATAAGTCAAAATCACAAAAAAAAAAACAATTGAGGAACTTGTGTTCGTTTTAACCGGAAGTTCGAATAGCACATGTCAATTGGAAAAAAAATATGGTGAGATTGTACGGAAAATAGTTAATAGATATAGAATACTACTTTTAAAGTAAAACAGTTCCATGCTTAAGTTAAATAATGTTTAACATATCCATCACATTAACGAAACACATGCATCAGTATGAAACACCAAAATGAAACGAATAACCAATTACATTTTGTAGTTTATACATCGTTATGCATAAGCTGGTTCCCAGCTTACTTACACACTTTTTTTGTTCCGTTAAATTCAAGCGGATGGCAGTTTATTTTATGCATGTAGTGAAAAGAAACGAGAAATTTGTAATGCAGCATTTAATTTTGAAATTTATTAGTTAATATTAGATTTTGAATAAAAATTGCATATTAATATGGATTAGGTAAATTATTAGTTTTGAAAATGATAAGAGTGCCCTCTACAATTTCAATAACAAACATGGCGGAATGTAAACAAACCTTGTGAAATTGAGATTTTCTCTTTTTTCTTGCTTATCGTACTCTATAATCTTCACCCCTGTATGACAGGTTCAATTTTGGAGAATAAAACCGTGGACTATACAAGCCTGAATTCGGTACTACAAATAAAGCTTAAAACATATGGCATTACAGTGCAGGTACCTTTCTGAAGAGATCTGAATTCCTCATCATAGATATGGTAAGCTCTGGCATGGGCCTTGATAAGATTATGAGCTGCCTGATACATAAAAGTTCCCGGTCCTATAATGCCTGGAGCCATGTGCCCATCACCATAACCTTGTGTAGCTACAACACGAGGCTCATTTAATGTAATCCAGAATTTTACCTGAAAAATTAAAGGAACACTTTCAAAACCTTCAAAAATGGAAATATCTGTGTATGTTTTTTTAAATATTATATATAAATAAGCAGTATTTTTTGTGTTCTTGAAAGTATCAATCTAAAAATCTTAAATGAAAAAATTAATTTGCGTTTGACATAAAAATATTTTCCCGCAAAAACAAAGAATAAGGCAGTATTTCTAGGGGAAAAAGTCATGTTCTTGGCACATTCAGAACTTCAAAATGCACAACTGAATAAGGTTTAATGCAAGTCTGTTTGTCCTATTCAATTGTTTAATGTAGGAAATTTTGAGATCAAAGATTATTTCCATGAGAACAAGATCAATGTAGGATCTGGACCTGTGTCGTTGCATGCAATTCATTGAGGTTACATGTATACTGAGGCATAACTGATCATTCAATTCTATAGAAGACAAGAAAAGTTTGATAAAATTTTTCCTTGCATAACAAGTGATGAAAAATTTCAAACTATCGTCGAACAGGAAGTGGTTATACAACAGATGTAAAAATTGTTACCATCCCACAACTCAACATTATCAAGCTCTTGACCAAATATAAAATCATTCCCTTCTATAAGCTTATAAGCTAGATGAAAATTTTCCTTGTATAGTGAGTCCTGTAAAATTTATAAATTATCGACAAACAAGAAGTGGCTGCACAGCTTATGTAAAAATTGCTTACACTGTACAACTCATCATTATCAAGCTGCAGACCAAATATAAAATTATTCCCTATCATAGAAGTCAAGAAAAGCTTGACAAAAATTTGTGTACCAAAGAAAGACGGAGTGGAGTGGTTATTAAACCTGCTTTCACCTTTAGCACGCAGGTAAAAAGATTATATATGAAAAAGCAAAGGGGATTAACTCATTGTTTTGCACAACTAGGATGTATTTAGAAATGTTGTCAAATTATGTTAAATTTGTTGAAAATAGCAAAAATTAGGCATTCACAACTTTAGACAGATAGATTTTGTTAAGTTATTAATTTTTTTTTCAATTTTTACCAAATATGTGTTTTTTAAGCCCCACTGGCAAAGCTGACCTTTGATGGTAGTCTAGCTATTTCTTCTATGTATCTTTTGATAACAAAGTTTAATAAGTATTTTATACATCTTGTGCTTTCAAAATTTAAACTCTAGTATTTCTGCATAAAGTTTAATACAAGAAGGCACTTCAAATACATCAAGTTTAGAATATTTGATTTTTATCCAAATAACAGCAATTCTTCTAAAGCTATGATCTTATGTTTCACAATACATAGAGTCTAAAACAATGATTTGAAACTAAATTCCATTGCATTGTAAACCAAGAGATTGTGTAACCAAAAACTTTTGTGAAAGTAAGAACCACCAAGAATGTGTCCATAGTACACGGATGCCCCACTATCATTTTCCATGTTCAGTGGACCGTGAAATTGGGGTCAAAACTCTAATTTGGCATTAAAATTAGAAAGATCATATCATAGGGAACATGTGTACTAAGTTTCAAGTTGATTGGACTTCAACTTCATCAAAAACTACCTTGACCAAAAACTTTAACCTAAAGCGGGACAGACAGACGAACGGACAGACAAACGAACGAACGGACGCTCAGACTGAAAAACATAATGCCCCTCTACTATCGTAGGTGGGGCATAAAAACATGATCTCCTCTAGCATGTCCAGGAGAGGACAAACCAAGATGTACTGTTAGCTATTGCTCCCTTTGTATATACCAGCAAACAGGAAGTGTAATTTCAAAGGAAAACAATAAAGAGGTATGGCATAACCAGATGAAGGTTGGTGTCACTGTGTTTCTGAGGTAAATGCCAAATATATGTTACAGACTGATGGATACACAGGACAGATGGACAGAGGTTAACCAGTATACATATTTTTGGAGTGGGAGCCTATTTATTTTAAGAAATAAATCAACAGATAAGAAAGGTTTGAATTTGCTAAGCTACAATTTATTATCTCAAAATTGAAAATGTAGACTTGTTGGAAAATTATACAGATTTTAATATTAAACATTATGAAAATGCCATGTTCTTTTTGCATTTATTTACATTTTCTCCTGTGGAGATTAATTGCTGCATATATATGAATCATTTTTTTGTTGTTGAAGTTGGTACATATAAAAACTCTAGCAATGAAATATGGGAGATTCTACAAATATTTCCTGATTTACATTGCAAATATTTCTGGTTACATTTTTTCCAGTTTGTAGATCCACCTACCCTATCTCCAAATTCTCTGAAGCATATCCTAGCATATTCTCCAAACAAGTCCTGCATACTGTCACTCAGCCAGCCATTATACTTGTCCTGTAAAGCCTGTGGCAGGTCCCAGTGATATAATGTCACCATTGGTGTGATTCCTGCTGCAAGAAGACCGTCTATTAGGTTGTTGTAGTACTGAATACCAAGTTTGTTTATTGTTTTTGTGGTGCCATCTGGTAAAATTCTTGGCCAAGAGATTGAGAGTCTGTAATGAGTGACCTAAAATTGGAATGTAACATTGATTATTATGATAGCAATTTTAATCCATCTTGATTATTACCGGTATATATTTATTCTTGTCCTTATATTTTTTTAATAAAATGCTTCGCTGGGGCGCAGCTTGATACGACCGCAGAGGTCGAACCCTGAACAGTTGGGGCAAGTATGGACACAACATTCAAGCTTGATACAGCTCTGAATTTGGATTGTTATTAAATATTTGACACAGCATAGGTTTCTGACACAGAAAGAATGTGGTCTAAGAACTTGAATTTTTTTAATTTACCTATTATGGTCCAATGTCCAAAATCAAAATACATGGTTAGATTCAGCATATCAAAGAATCCAAAGAATTCAATTTTTGATGAAATCAAACAAATTTTAATTTTGGACCCTTTTGACCTCAATATGAACCAATTTGATGACGGGGCCCAAAAATCAAAATACATGGTTAGATTCAGCTTATCAAAGAATCCAAAGAATTCAATTTTTGATGAAATCAAACAAAGTTTAATTTTGGACCCTTTCGACCTCAATGTGGACCAATTTGATGACGGGGCCCAAAAATCAAAATACATGGTTAGATTCAGCATATCAAAGAATCCAAAGAATTCAATTTTTGATGAAATCAAACAAAGTTTAATTTTGGACCCTTTTGACCTCAATATGAACCAATTTGATAGCGGGGCCCACAAATAAAAAATCTAAATTCATGGTTAGATTCAGCATATCAAAGAACCCCATATATTGAATTTTTGTTGAAATAAAAAAAAGTTTAATTTTGGACCCCAACTTGGACAAACTTGAAAACTGGGCCCATAATCAAAAATCTAAACACATGTTTAGATTCAGCATATCAAAGAACCCCAAGAATTCAATTTTTGCTAAAATCAAACTAAGTTTAATTTTGGACCCTTTGGACCTTAATGTAGACCAATTTAAAAGACGGGACTTAAAATTAAAAATCTAAATACACGGTTAGATTTGGAATATCAAAGAACCCCAATAATTCAATTTTTGATGAAATCAAACAAAGTTTAATTTGGTCCCTTTTGACCTCAATATGAACCAATTTGATAGCGGGTCCCACAAATAAAAAATCTAAATACATGGTTAGATTCAGCATATCAAAGAACCTCATATATTCAATTTTTGTTGAAATCAAACAAAGTTTAATTTTGGACCCCAATTTGGACCAACTTGAAAACTGGGCCCATAATCAAAAATCTAAATACATGTTTAGATTCAGCATATCAAAGAACCCCATATATTCAATTTTTGTTGAAATCAAACAAAGTTTAAATACTGGACCCTATCTTGGACCAACTTGAAAACTGGGCCAATAATCAAAAATCTAAACACATGTTTAGATTCAGCATATCAAAGAACCCCAAGAATTCAATTTTTGTTAAAATCAAACTAAGTTTAATTTTGGACCCTTTGGACCTTAATGTAGACCAAATTAAAAAACGGGACCCAAAATTAAAAATCTAAATACACGGTTAGATTTGTAATATCAAAGAACCCCAATAATTCAATTTTAGATGAAATCAAACAAAGTTTAATTTTGGACCCTTTTGACCTCAATATGAACCAATTTGATAGCAGGGCCCACAAATAAAAAATCTAAATACATGGTTAGATTCAGCATATCAAAGAACCCCATATATTCAATTTTTGTTGAAATCAAACAAAGTTTAATTTTGGACCCCAATTTTGACCAACTTGAAAACAGGGCCAAAAATCAAAAATCTAAATACATGTTTAGATTCAGCATATCAAAGAACCTCATATATTCAATTTTTGCTAAATTCAAACAAAGTTTAATTTTGGACCCTTTGGACCTTAATGTAGACCAATTTGAAAACTGGACCCAAAATTAAAAATCTAAATACACTGTTAGATTCGGCATAACAAATATATAAATGTGATCAAAGATTTTACAAATCTAATGCGCCATGCTGTGCAATTAAAGATTACTTCTTGAAATTTTTCAATATTTGAAATTTGAAAAAAAAATAATATTTGAAGAATAATTCTTTTTAATTTCTGAAATCTGAAATGAGAAAAAATTGACCCCCCACAATTTTTTTTTATCCCCCCCCCCCACCTTTTTTCCCCCAAAAAATTCTTTCCCTCAAGATATGGTCATAATCTCAATTCAAATTTCCAATGGAGTTGGCAACCATAATTACCCATTTAAATTTACCATAGTGCTAACTTAATCTATTTTATAATAGAATTAAAAATATAGTGTCAAATCTTTTATATGGATTTTTTTGTAAAAAAAAAAGATGCAACATTTGCAGATATTTTTACTGGTCTTCCTTTATAAATATGCATTTCTTTAAACATAATTTAAAAGCAGTGTAAGGGAAGTAACCAAAGCGTTGTATTTGGATTACCTCCCTTACACTGTTTTAAATTATCTTTATTGTTCATTAACCATTACTTTATACATAATTTAAAAGCAGTGTAAGGGAGATAATTTCAATGATGTATTTGATTTATCTCCCTTACACTGCTTTAAATTATGTTTTGTACTAAAGTATTTGTCCATTAACCAGGACAACCTTGTTTTTCCCCCTTTTTTGCCCTTAATTCCTAAACGGTTTGAGCCATAACCCCCCCAAAGCAAATCCTAACCATCCCTTTGTGGTATGGAAACTTGTAGTATAATTTCAGAGAGATCCATACACTGTTGCACAGTTATTGTCTGGAAACTAGAAAATGCTTATTTTTGGCCCCTTTTTGGCCCCTAATTCCTTAACTGTTGGTACCATAACCCCCAAAATCAATCCCAACCTTCCTTTTGTGGTATTTAACCTTATGGTCAAATTTCAAAAAGATCCATTCACTTAAACTAAAGTTAGAGTGCGAAAACCAATGTGTCTTCGGACGACGACGACGACGACGACGACGCCGGACGACGACGACGACGACGACGACGACGCCAACGTCATACCAATATACGACCACAAAATTTTTTTGCGGTCGTATAAAAACTAAGCTGATACTTTGGTTTATATAGGATGAATTAAAAGAGATACTATGTCAATGTCAATATATCTTTTTCAGAAATTTTACGAAGAAAAGACTGATACATATTCATGAAATAGTTTCAGAATTGGCTTTTCTTTGATGTTTTATCTACATACATTGTGATCCTAAACAGTCTGATATTTATTTTGTAATATTTAAAATCATAAATAGGTATAAACAAATATCAAGTTTAATGTTCAAATTTCTGAGAAAAATTAGGCAAAAATGCCTTTATCGATCCCTGTTTGTGTCCAATAAAAGTTTACAAACCTTCATATCTTTCATTAACTTGATATCATCATGATATTTATGATAGCTATCACAAGCTACGTCTCCTGTAGCATTGTTTTCTATTTTACCATTGTGTGAATGAGTATCCCATATACTTGGTCCTTTACCTAAAATAAAGCATATGCTATTGTGAGATACTCAGTGCAAGAAATGCTAAAAGATATTCTCACTTGATTTATCCTTTTCCTGACCTGTTGACTATATTTATTTAATCAACGTGTTTCATTTGATCTCAGTTCTTCATTGGTTAAAATTTGATTATGACTTCAAATTTTCTTGCTTTCCTCTGAAATTCCTATTGTGACGTCATGAAAAAAGGCAACCATGCCTGATGACGTCACGTAGAAAGAACACATCTTTTTGCAGGTCGTTCGAAAAGAAGGATAAGATTGTCTGGATATCGTCTAAAAACCATTAGAGAAACAGATTCCACCACTAAATCTCATGCAATACGATATTTATCCACTCTTGACAGTTAAATTTTAAATATTTAAAACGGTCGGCAAGCCTCATTTTTTAAATTTGAAAATTTAACTGTCTCGAGTGGATAAATATCGTATCACACTCGATGCAGTGGTAGAATCAATATTAACATGGCTTATTTGACACTGTTGTATTGGCAAACAATTACCATTATGTAGTAAACAGCATCACAGTATAGACCTTCTATATGGTCAACCTTATGTCACAGTAAACATTGTAAAGACCATATAGCAAAATTTTGGGTAAATTGTTAATTGGAAAATGAGATAACCAGCTGATGGCCTGTATCTTACCTTAAGAGACTGACAGCATATTTTAATTGATTTGGTTCAACCTCATAGTCTCCTGCACTCAAGGTAAGTTTCAACAAGTGAGGTACTGATACATGTAAAATCAAGTTGATATCAAAATAAAGTTCCTGACAATGGCTTTGTTTGCTTAATTGACAGTTTCGGATAATTAAAGTGAATTATTTTCTTTGACGTCATTTGAGTTGTTACACTGGGCCATTAACTGTATAGCAGAAACTACACCCTATCGATTTGATGAAGATAAGTCTCAAATTGATTTAAAGGAAACAACCACAAACTTGATTTTGTTTGAATATGTCCTTCTACATAATGAAAAAGAACACACAAAGTTTCCATCATGTTTTGCCAGGCCAATTTTTTATATAAAAGTTTACCAGGGATGATTCAGATAAAAGGACTATTGAAGCACAAAGTTCAACTTTGATGTAATAAAAAAGCTTTAGCTTGAAATTAACAGTCACTTTACCATCTAAATTCCAAGCTCCTTCTACTTGGTAAGCAGCTGTGGCTGAACTCCAGGCAAAATCATCAGGGAAAGTTCCATAATAGAAATCATCCATCATTGGTAGACTGTTAGGGTCTCTTGGACGTGAGATTGTAGTATATGGAGGTCTATCATCAGGTCTGAAGAAGCCATTATCTATTATCAAATCTCTAAAAAATCTAGCAGATGCTTTTGGTGTTCTTGGTCTCTCTGGGTCACTGTAGTTGATATAATGAAGTCCAAATCTCTCTGAATAACCTTGCAACCATTCAAAGTTATCCATTAAGGACCATGCAGTATACCCTCTAACATCCACATCATCCAATCGGATTGCTAAAATAAAAATTAGAAAAACTGTTCTTCCAACATTCAGTCAACAGGTAATGCTACTGTACAATGGACCAATTGTGGGGGATTGTAGAAATTTCATTGTTTTTATGTTATGATTGCTATAGACGTAATTAACAAGAACACTAAGACTTTGTTACATAATTTAAACATGGAGGTTGAATTTCTAAATTAGTCCTGGCATAAAGTTTGTGACTAGAAATTCTTATAAAAGAATTGATAGATAAAATTTGAAAAAGTCAATATATCTGGTAAAATCTATATAGAACAATACATTATGTAAAAATTACAGAACAATTAAATACAAAAGACTAATTATCACAAGATCTGCTCTAGATTCATGCTTTTGTTTGACAGCTGTTTTCCATTCATTTGATGTGTCTGAGCTTTTGATTTTGTCATTTGATAAAGGACTTTCCAATTTGAATTTTCCTTGAAGTTCAGTATTTTTGTTATTTTACTTTGTAATATATTGAATTATGGTTTGATAATTATGGAATTCCAAATCATATAAAATTTGTAAAAATTGAAAAAGATTTTTCATGGAGGAAAAAAGGCATTGTGAATCAAAAAGGTGTACTAAAATACATGTGAAATTTTATAAAGTTGAACAACATGCAAGATAGAAATTATAGCCTTATATATTGATAGTTCTACCAACACCAAAAGAAAAAGTTGCTCATTCACTAACTTTCTAAAATGAGATAAGACTGGCCCTGGGTATAAAACAAAAGTTCGCATTTGATTTATAATCAATATGTCTAAAATTTGAACAACAAAGGGACTGAATATTTATAGGAATTGAAATCCCATAAAATAGTAAGAAATCAACGATATATCAAATATGTCTTAATACCTTTCAGGACATTATTTATGTAATGTTTATAAAAATATATTCTGTGATCATCTTGAAGACTGCCATTTTTGTCTGACACTCCATTTTCAGTGATATAAATAGGAGCATTGCCATACTTGTTCCTGATCCAGGTCAAAGCTTTCCTTAGACCCCAAGGAGTGAACTTCAACCATGAAGATCCAGATCTAAAATAAACATGAAAATCTTGTATTCCTTCTAATTTCCCTTCATTCCTAATGTGCAAGCTCACTCAAAATAGTTAAATTATGTTTCAATGCTTTAATCCTAACATCACCCTTCTTTTAAATAAATACTTTTGATTCATTTATTGTGAAAGAAATGAAACTTTTCCACAGAATCACTTTCTCTTGGTCAAGGTATTTAAACTTTTGTAAGTTTACTTGTCCCATTGTATAAATACAATAGCTATTGTTCTCTGTGTAGTTTATTCACTGGGGCCTTTAAATTTCTTCTAAGAGAAATCCACCACTCATTGATTAATTTACCTAAAGAAAAAATTCTCTTCTAAGTAGATGAAAATACATGTATCAACTCACAAAACTGCATGTGATGTTGTATTTACTCAATATCAATAATAAATTTTCAATCTGTTCAATATAAACACTGATTCAAATATTAAAAGATAATTTCTGACAAGATTTTCAACATTGCTCCTATTGAAATTTGTTTTTTGTGTGTTTGACAAATACAAACTGGAAAATGACAATGTTTAGATCAAGGCCTTCTTAAATGTTTTTTATGACTAAACAAACACAAAAAAAAACGCAAATTTCAATTGGAACAATGCAAAAAAATTGTCAGATATCAGCTTTTTATGATTTTATTTTTATAGACAAAAATCTATGTTGCTTTGTTGATCTTGTATTGCTGATAATTATTTTCTATTTACAGTTTATCTCTATCTTTTTTAGTCTTGCTCAAAACACAAAAAAGGTAAAAAAAAATCATCATTTAAGGGAAATCACTCCTACAAAGGGTCTACTAATAATTGCAGCAAAACTTGACTTAATTGTAGATCTTGATAATTGCTGATAATTTTTGCTATTCAAAGTGTCTATCTGTCTTTTATAGTTTTCAAGATAATAAGCAAAAACGCTAAACATTGGTAAAAATCATCATTACAGATCAAGAACTCCAATAAGGAGCCATCTGACAATTTCTGCTTTGTACACTTATTTGTAGGGTTGTCTTGCTGATCATTTTGCTATTTAAAGTTTCTATCCATCTATTATAGTTTTTAAGATACTGGAAAAAATTGTCATTTAAGGGCAACAACTCCAAGAAGTAGTCTTCTGACAATCTAGATGTAAATAGACAGCAGGTAGATCTCAACATTCTGTACATTTCTGCTACTGTCCTATTTTCACTTTTCATAGAGGTTTTCGAGATAATAGACAAAACTTTTACCCCTATGCTCTATTTATAGCCATGACAGCCGTGTTGGTTGGCAGGCAGGGACATTCAACACATTTTTAAACTAGATGCAATGATGATTGTGGCCAAGTTTGATTACATTTGGCCTAGTAGTTTCTGAGGAGACGATCTTAATGGACGACGACAACAGACGTCAAGTGATGGCAAAAGCTAAGACAGGCCCTTTGGGCCAGGTGAGCTAAAAACTGAAAATTAATATAATTAAGATAACCTACGATAATGCATTAGTCACCTGTAATGACATGGATTGTGTGAACAAGTCATGTAATCACTTGAAAATGTGTGTATTATACAGGAAAAGCATGTGAGTTCGCCACTATGGCAAGTAATCTAATTTGTTCATTTCCTTATATTCTGTATATATATATTAAAATACAATGTTTTGGCATTGACTCTTTGAAGTAGATTACATTTTTCATCAATGAGCTATGTAAATGAACTAGTATAATTATTTATCACATAAGACCACAATAAAACATACCCTAGCCATGATGGGTCCTTTGTAAATGTCAAATCTGTGTCATCATAGTAGTTTATATCATAGGTTGGATTAGCCTTATGTGTGACCACATTGGATGTATAAAAGTTCAGTCCTATGAAGTCAGCTGTGCCTATCAATAACAATAAAATTAAACATGTTTGAATTTTATTTACTAAACAAGGACTTTAGCAGTGTTTATTAGTTTTAAGAGGTTGAACTACTTTCATATCTATAAGCTTCCTGTGTTGTATGATTTTGTAGCCTCAATTAAAACCGATGTCAACTTTATGCTTCATATTTCAGATAAGCATTATAAAGTTCATAACAAATGAAAAGTGGATACAGCTTGATGTCTCCGTGAATTTATATTTCTTTTTGGGAATCTTAAGAAATCTACCTTTTATGAAGCTTTTCTCATAGTTGCTAAAACTTGGAAGGCGGCTTTCTTTCAAATTCTGGTGGCGACTATGGCTTCCAATTTTGTCCCTCATCACCTTTGGATAATCTCCTGTTAGGAATATTGGATCCCCAAACCATCCAAAGAAGAAGTCATTTCCAATTTCTGAGGCTTCCAAGTCACTGGGGTCAGACCTGTTCTTTGGTTCATGCCAATCAAAGTTCATTGTGACCCCGATCTTTCCTAACAAGAAAATAATTTAACAGTCAAAATAAAACTATTATAAGGGTATTTCTTAATAAAATGTACTGACAAAATACTACAACCTGAAAAAAAAATTGTTCTATCTTGAATAACTTTGAAACATCTTCAATGAGTTTATGCGTTGTTACTGTTGCATGTATATCAGCACAATTGTTTTCTGATACCATAAGATGGTGTTTGGCAGACTAGAAATTGATATTTCCTTCCTGAATTCTATTGAGTATGCTAGAATGTATTTTTTTCCCTAGTTCATAGGTGACCGTATATAACTCTTGAAGGAGAAAACTCTTCTTATTCAATAAAATAATTCATAACATTGTGAATTCAAAGCATCTTACCAAAAGTGAAGCTTGAAAAGTTCTAATTCAAAACTAAGAGAATTATGGAGCAAAAGGTTAGATGAACCCTGCCAGACAGACATGAACACCTTATAATCATTCCATAAACCAAAAATAGTTGACCTATTGCTTATAGTATCTGATAAATTGACAAAAATATGAAAACTTTACATTTATTAGTGAACCATGAAATAAAGGTCAAGGTCATACGAAACCTGCCAAACAGACATGAACACCTTACAATCATTCAATACACCAAATATAGTGACCCTATTGTTTATAGTACCTGAGAAATAGACCAAAACACAAAAACTAAACTTTGTTTAATGAACTATGAAATACCCCAAATATAGTTGACCTATTGCTTATAGTTTCTGAGATACAGACTTGACCACCAAACTTTAACCTTGATCAATGATCCATGAAATGGAGGTCAGGTGAACCTTATCTGAAGGACATATAGACGTTGCAAGGAACCCATATATCAAATATATTTATCCTATTACTCATTACTTAAATAAGTGAAAAATTCACTTGACAAAAAAACTATAATTTTTTTTCAAGCAGTCGCTGAACCAGTTAAATGAGGTCAAGGACAATGGACATATGACAGACGGAAACTTCGTAACATAAGGTATCTGCATACAAGGTATGAAGCATCAAGGTCTTCTACCTTCTGAAATATAAAGCTTTATACAAATAGTTTACACCGTCGCCAGATTGTAATCCCTAATCTCACATTCTGCAACCAGGCGACAACAAAAAGCACAAGAAAATAACACTGAATATAATATTCTTTGCCTGAATTTCAATACCTTGTTGTTTTGCTCTAAATTCTTCATGATATATATGGTAAGCTTTAGCATGTCCTTTTATCAAGTTGTGAGCAGCAATGTATGTTGTTGTCCCAGGGCCTGGTATTCCGGGAGCTTTACCCCCATTTCCATATCCTTGTGTTGATACTACCCATGGCTCATTCAGCGTAATCCATAACTTCACCTTAAAGACAAAGAGAAAAAAAACTGTTGACACGGAGATATGTCTTGCCTGTATGTCATTTTGATAGTGAAATCAAAATGGCAATACTTTAATATGAAAACTATGCAAAAGTTTCAAAGTCAATGAACCATGACTGAGGAGGCAAGACCAAATATTATCCTTGAAAATAATATGTGCCAATGCTATACTATTACAACTGCATACCAAATATCATTGATTACCATTAGTGGTTCATCTTAAACTGACCTTATCACAAACTTGATCATGTAAACTATGCAAAGGTCAATGAACCATAAGTTACAGAGCCAAAAAATCTGTGTTAATATGCTGTTCCCCTTAAACTGACCTAACCTTATCACAAACTTATAATTCTAACTTTGCAAAAGTTTCTAAGTCAACATACCATGCATGACTGAGGTGGCAAAGCCAAATAATCTCCATGGAAATGAGATGTGTCAATGGTAATACAACTGTATACCAAATATCATTGTCTAACCATTAGTGGTTCCCCTAAAACTGACCTAATTGCAAAATTTAAAGTTTAAACTAAACATAAGTTTCAAAGTTGATAGACCGTGAATGAGGAGGCAGGGCTAAATTATCTCCATGGAAATGTGATTTGTCAATGTTAATACGACTGCATACCAAATATCATTGACTTATCATTAGTGGTTCCCCTTAAACGGACCTTATAAAAAAAAACTTTAACAAATTGTTGATGTCACCAAGACCTAGGAGTGAACTCAGAATCTCCAGAAGGGTAAACAGTTCCTGCTCCACATGTGACACCTGTCTTGTTGCTCATGCAAGTACAAATCTGGTGATAAGTCTCATTTGGTCGGTGATGTCACAACTGAGGAAAGAGAACAGGATTGTGGTTACAGCAATTGGAACATATCCGTGGTCATCTGTGACACAAATATTCCATTACAGTCTACCAACTCCTGATGGAATCTGTAAAACTTTTTTTTATTTCTCAAATTTTAACCTGCAACATGTAAGTTCTTTTTAACCCACTGATATAGAGAAAGTGCAATCTATATCATTAATGCTGTTAACAACATACTTACCCTATCACCAAACTCCCTAAAACAAATTCTTGCATACTCAGCAAACAAATCTGATGTGGTCTCATTCAGCCATCCACCATAATTGTCTTGTAGAGCTTGTGGTTCATCCCAATGGAATAAAGTGACCATTGGTTCAATCCCAGCATCCTTCAAACTGTCAATCAAGTTATTGTAGTATTTGATTCCTAATGGATTGATGTATTTTGTGGTTCCATCCGGTAATATTCTGGGCCAGGAAATAGAGAATCTGTAATGGGTTACCTGTAATATGGATATATATTGTAAAATCAGAAATGTGAAAACATCTGATAGGATGATCATTACAATAATAAACACCATATCTTAAATTGTGTCATCACTATTCTATTACAACATGTACAGCAACAGTATTAATCTAAATATCCTATATGAAAAGTGTTGTGTATATCAACTTGGTTACACATTCTAGTAGCAACTTATGATTTGATAACAGAACATTTTTCAAAGAAAATTAATAGAATGTAGAGTTTAAATGCTAATTTATAATAACCTAATCTGGACAATACAAATTTGAGTCTTGTTAAAACTTAGTCTATTAGTATATGGCTATTAATAATTCAATAATTTCATTGTGTAATGATCATAGCAGTTTTTATTCAAATCTTTCCTTACAATAAAAACAACAAGTTGCATTTGATTTTGTGTAAAGTATACCCCCTCCTTATTACACTTTGACAAAATGTTCCATGCTCAGTGGGTATAATCAAAACTCAAAGAATTGTCAATCAGGCAGTTTTAAAAGTCACATGGAACAACTCACTGTATAAAGCTCCTTACATAACATGACTATCAATGCATTTGAATGGGGACATATAGTTGGAACCCCCTTTATCCTGGGTTGGAAACCCCCCCCTTTTAAAAATGGATGGATCCGCCCCTGCAAAATGTCCTTAATATAGAGCTGAGTATTATGAAACTCAAGTTTTGGCAGACAAATAGACAAAAATTAAAATGGAAAAATGAACAGACTGAGACAGGCTGAATACAGTGTACCACCCACTCTGTGAGTTGGTGTATTATGATGTCAAAGGGCTTGTCTTTTTCTCAATGTTCAAATTTTATGCTGGTTAATTAGCAATGTTCACAAAGATTTAATGATTCCATTCAATCCATTTATTTCGCTCACCAAAATTAGACAGGAGCATTCCTGATGCAGTGGAGAAAAAAAAAATTCAAGACAAAATAAATCAAGTGCATGATTTTTTTTTTAAATTACCTTCATGTCCGACATAATCTTAATGTCCTCGTGATATTTATGGTAGCTGTCACATGCAACATCACCAGTATCATTGCCATATATTTTACCTTGATGAGAGTATGTGTCCCAGATACCCAATCCTTTACCTGTAATTAGAATGTATATCTTAAATATTTTAACTATTGCAGTATGATCAAATCAAAACTTGTGGTAATGTTTTATAATAATAATATTCAATATATCATCGCTACAATATGACAATTCAGATACACATGTACCAGTAAATGTTTTCAAGGGGAAACATAATTGTCATTGGCCAAACACAATAAAGGAACCAAATATAACATAAACAAGAATATGTCCATAGTACACGGATGCCCCACTCGCACTATCATTTTCTATGTTCAGTGGACCGTGAAATTGGAGTCAAAACTCTAATTTGGCATTAAAATTAGAAAGATCATTTCAAAGCGAACATGTGTACTAAGTTTATAGTTGATTGGACTTCAACTTCATCAAAAACTACCTTGACCAAAAACTTTAACCTGAAGCAGGACAAACAGACGGACGAACGGACGGACGAATGAACGGACGCACAGACCGAAAAACATAATGCCCCTAGGTGGGCATAAAAACATTGCTGACTGTGAAATAAATAAAATATGAAAGAAACAGTGTTTGAATTGCTGTTCTTCTTCTTGACATTAGATGATAAAGTAAAAAGTTCAAAAGCAAGATCAAGACAGTCCTGAACCTTCAATAACTGATAATCTCTGCTATTTATTGAAAAATGCTATTTAAGTCTTTGAAGAAGCATATGCTGGTATAATCAATAAATTATACATATGTAACTAGCAAAGGCTTCCAAGACAGAATCACAATGGCAAAAGATGCAAACCTGCTTCAAAAAATGGGTCAAAGTCTCAAATGGCCAGGTTGCATGACTAAATTTTACTAAAAAATGAGAAAGTTCCAAAGTCTAGAAAAAATCCTCAAACAATTCTATATTACCAAATGAAAAACTGCAACATATGTGTGATCTTCCTGTAAAGTTTCAGGGGTCTGGGTTGAAACTGTAGGAGGAGCTCAGTGTTCTCCCCAGAAATTTTTTAAGGCGCAAAATTTCCAGGGCGCGTAACTCTACTTTAGAGCTGTGAACTATTGTGACCTAAAGCAATCAGTCATAAATCATTACATGCAATAATGCACAGTATTAATATACATGATACATGCTGAACAGCTTCAGAAATATTTATTTCTGTACTCTCTGTTCCTTCTATAGTAACAAGACAGGTTGTAATTTTGTTGGACAGCCTGTTCCTCAGTCTTTATCTTCTTTAGGGTTGAAACCATTATCTGCCTTTCGCGTAACCCATTTCTTCTTTGCAAACAACATGTTGATTCAGCATTAAAATTGATTATGTTTAAGATGTTTGGTATACAGCTTTTTAAAACAAAAAAAATTGTAATAAACCAGCTGACCAGTGTCCGTAGTTTGACATTACGCTTCCGTGTGTATAATTGTCAAAACGTTTCTTTGGCAGGTAGATATAAACGAAACTTGACAAATTCGTCAAAGTTAAACTCAGTGAAATTCTTTACTAGTGACATTATACTAATGCTGCACGATTCTGTACATTATTTCCCGATGGACGAATTAATGATCAATGTTAAAAAATTATCTTATTTCTAAAACTAGACAGTTGATAGACGAATTTTACTTGCAAGCAACAATTTTTCACTTTTAAATAAAATAAATCACTCCTCGTTATCTTTAATAAAAGTTTATTTTACTTTCTGACGTACAAATACTCTCATTCATTAATTTCATCGTAAATTTCTTTAGTAATGTGTATTCAAATTTATCACGTGTATTCATCATGTTCATTGGTCGTGTTTAAATAGATTCTTCTTCTCGACCAATGAAAAAAATCGTTACTTAAATGGCCAAATATCGCACACAAACGTTGCGTAATTACAATGTATTTGCGATCTATTTCTTCAATTTTTGCACTTAAGTTTTTAAAAACTTTTATTTTCTACTTAAAATATCTATCTTCTTGATGATCATTTACGCTGTAACCTGATTACATGGTCTGATAAGGCTGGAACAGGTAAATCCGAGACTTTTGCTAGTTATCAGTTATTGCGCAACATTGACCGACCTCTCAGCGGTAATCAGCAACTTGCCAATTTTAACCAACATTTATAATTAAAATGTGAAAATTAACAAGCTGCGGGATCAAGTATTAAGGGACAGCGGCCAGTTAAGGTGCTGCGGGATCAACGAAAATATTTTGAAGGCGCTGCGGGACCGCAGCGTCATATCGGCCTGGGGAGAACACTGGAGCTGATTACACAAATTAGGTACCATTGCTTTTCCCTCACCTGCAGCCCTGCCCTTTATCACCATACTTGAAAACAGTTTTGGACTTTTTCCAACAATTCCAACCAAAGTGCTTGAGAGCACTGAAGGGTAAAGATTGCTTTCATTTTGCAAGTGTGTGAATTTAAAATAAAACACTGAATTGTATTTAGCTATGCAAACTATAAATTTGAGTTGGAGTAATCTTCCTTTGTTCATGATTGTACATAAATTTGTAGTTTAACCTATTTTTATCACAGATTCATACACCATGCATTTCTAATGTTATTTTCAATAAAGAAAATTCTTCCTGATAAGTATGGTAGTGCACATACAAATCATATTGTAACTTGAGTATCTAAGTATAACATAGTATAAATAAATTCTATGATGTCGGATAGGATCTAAAGAATGATCACTTTACTGCACTATTTCGTTTGAACTATGAAAGGTAGTGATAAACCTTGGAAGACTTAGATATCAAGTCAGTACCATAGGGTTTTGATTGCATTTCATGCAATCTTTACCCAAAAAGGCAAAAAGACTATGGCATTGAAAAATAAGGAAACAATTGCATTATATATCAAAAAATAACTGCAAACAAACAATAGCAATATAAATCTTTCCAATATAAAAACAAGAAGATGTGATATGATTGACAATGAGACAAATATCTATCAAATAGACCAATGACAAAATAAGAAAAAAAAAATACAGGTCACCAGAACTTCCTTCTAAAGGTAATTTAATAATCACAGATACCTGATAATGTAAATATTGACACGTATTAATGTAAAATTTCAAAATTTGATATGGCATTTTAGGGTCCTTAATACTATGTCAAAATTTTAAAAGTTATCTTATTTATATTTCATATCTATTTTACCATAAAGAAATATTAAAGAAAAAAATCACTTTTTCCCTAGATAATAAAACCATTACTCAGAGATAGAAGTGTCAAAATTTCAAAACTTCAACCTCCAGTTGTTGCCTATCAAACAAGTAAAAAGTTGGCAGTGCAAACAGATGCTCCCAAAAACTCCACATAGTTGTTGCCAATCAAACAAGTAAAAAGTTGGCACTGCAAACAGATGCTTCCCGAAACCCCACATTTATTCATAGACAAGAGGCTTCATAGAGCTTGAATGGCTCACCTGGAAATTTTTGTGCAGATCTTGCATCACTCATTTCTTTGCTGTTTAATGTATATTAATGCATGTTTAATCATGCCATTTTAAGTTTCTCTCTATCTATCATAGTTTCTGCAAAAAATTTTAATAAATTGAATATTCTAACCATAAGCTCATTTTTGTTAGACACCTGTTTTTGGGAATGATAGACATGGGTAAAAGTATACTTATTTGAAGGCACATAACCTCCTTACTTCGTACACAAACTGCACCATATAGCAGAATTGTAAAAAAAAAACAAATAGACCAAAGTGCTCAATGAACAAATATTGTATATCAGCACAATATACCTACCATCTTCATTCCATGCACCCTCTACTTGGTAGGAAGCTGTGGCAGAACTCCAAGCAAAGTCATCAGGAAAGGTACCATAGTAGAAATCATCAAACATAGGAAGATTGTTTGGATCTCTGTGGTCATGAACTGGTTCAAATGGAGCCCTGGGTATTTCAAAATTTGGGAAGAAACCATTTGTTTCTATCAACTGTCTGAAAAATCTTGAAGATGCCTTTGGTATCCTTTGTCTTTCTGGGTCTGTGAAGTTAACATAGTAAAGCCCAAATCTCTCTGTGGTAGCTCTGTTCCATTCAAAGTTATCCATTAATGACCATGCAGTGTAGCCCCTCACATCTACATCATCTATTCGTATTGCTAAATCAAATGAAAACTGATTATGATATATTTCTGTCCATTTACTTTGTAGACTTACCTTTGGTTATTTTATTTGTTCTTTTTCTTTAGTTGCATTGACACGTTTGGTTTTTATCTCATTTTACTTTTCTGAGGTGGAATCACTTGTAGATCATTTCCTTTAATTTTCTTTTCACATTAAAATTATATTTTTTCATTTCCTTTCATTGTCAAACAAGTTGTAGGTTGGTTCCTTTATTTTATTATTTCACTTAAGAATACATGCAAATTATGTAAGCATTTCATCAAATTTATTCTATACTTGACTCTACCTTTTAGCATACTATTAATGTAATGTTTAAAGTAGAATATTCTGTGATCATCTTCCAAACTTCCATTTCTGTCTGACACACCATTTTCTGTGATGTAGATAGGTACGTTTCCATAATGATTCTTGGCCCAATTTAAGGCTTTCCTTAATCCCCATGGTGTAAATTTCAACCAAGAAGATCCAGATCTACAAAGTTTCAACATTCAATCAAACCGTTGAGTTAAGAATGTCAACAAAACCATTTGTCCAATTCTTCCATCTAAAAACTGCACCAAGATCTTTATACAAGTTTCAAGAATACAGTTGGGTTTAGACCAAGAATAACATATGAACAGCCAGAAAAGTTAAGGCTACATTTACTCACATGCCCTTCGTGTAAACACCACCTTAAGTCTGCATCAACCTTAAAATTTTAGTAGACACAAAAAAGAATCTCATTTATTTTCACTTTTAGCTCTATTTTAACGTACGTGAGAAGGCGCATTTTCTAATTTTGTTAAAAGTAAAGGCACATTTCCTCTCTGTACTAAACGTGTGTTAACACAGTTTGTCATAGTATCCTGGATACATTGATTCATCACACATCACATGACCAATGAAGGTCATAATTCATTTTCTATGATAAAATACATTATTTGATAACAACTATATTGTAAAAGCAACAAAATGGATATTTATTGTAATAAAAAATTATCTATCAATTGACTCAAAATAATTATGATATTTTATATCTTTCAAGTATTATATTGTATGTATGCCATGTTTATGTTTTAAAATTGACTCAAATGTTTAATTGTTAAAAAAATTCGTAAGGGTTCCGCAGAACCCAGTGTCTCGCCTACTTTTGCTGTTAATCGCGGGCTCAACAAAAATGAGGAAAAAAATCAATAAAAATATTCCTTTAGATACTATCTTTTGATTGTAAGAAGCTTCTGTCAAAGTTTGGTATAAATCCAGGATAGTTTATGAATCTAATAAATGTTTTAAAAACTTTAACTGAAGACTGTATTTAATGTTAACTGGAAGAAAAACTAAGTCCATTTATAAGTAAAATACGGATAAACAGGTACAAAATTTTAACAAAATTTCCTTCTAGATACTAGCTTTTGATCATAAACAAGCTTCTGTCCAAGTTTGGTACAAATCCAGGATAGTATAAGAAAGTTATTAAAATTTTAAAAACTTTAACCACAGAGTGAATATTTGTGGACTCCGCCAACGACGACGACGCCGACGGAATGTAGGATTGCTATGTCTCGCTTTTTCGACTAAAGTCGAAAGCTCAACAAAAAAAGACATTGCATACTTACACTGTGTAAGCTCTAGACAAGCAAACAAGGTTATGAAATATGTGCATGCAGTGTTAATGTGTTTACTGTATGTTATGCTTTTTCTGCACCCAACTGTAACTGTAAGAAAATTGTCTCGAAATTCTTGTCAACCTGTCTATTATTGAAGATCATATGTTGACCTCTAGATATCTTTGGTTTTGTGTTGCTGGGTTGCTGTCTCATTGACATTTACACCATCTCTACTTTATTCATATTTACTTAAAAATCAAATTCAATTTAAACACTTAAGACAAACAATCACCACTTTAAGAAATGCTTTTCCCCTTTGTGACCCATGTCAAGTTTAACGTGTAAAGATATTGATAACTCTTACCCAAGCCATGATGGATCTTTGTACTGGTCAATATCCCGATCTTCATAGTAACTGACTTTATAGGAAGGTGAGGATTTTAATGTTGCTATATCAGAAGTGTAATAGTTAATTCCAAGAAAATCTGAAGATCCTGAAATATTCATATAATATTATATGTACAAACACAAAAATATTCATAATAAGATCAACACTGATAAATGTGTATGGGCCTGAAATAAATGTAGATGGAGAGCCAGAAGTCACAGCATATTTTATTCCAACAAGTGAAAAAAAAAACGATTTTTTTATTTCTTAAAACATGTAAAATTAAGCCATATTTGAATAAAAAATGCCTTCTAATGATTCCAATTTGTTATAAAATTATAACTAAAAAGGACCAGTTACCAGTTAACGTCACCTGGCATTTTATGTAATAATGGACATGTTTCGTGAATACAACATACTGCTATTATCTGCACACTATAACTTTCATTTAATTTTTTGAAGCATATATTGTTTTGTTTGATCAGATTTAAACAAGAAAATTATGAGTTTTCACTTTTTTTAATACTTTGTTGGAATATATGTGTGTGGGGACATGAAATCCTCTGTTTTAAAAAACTTTCCGTTTTCATACAAAGTAATATCAAAGCTTGTTTTAGAACGAACTTTCGTAAGAATTAAAGAAACTAATTTGAAAATTAACTTCTTTGCTCTTGTTGAATACTGTGTAATTTTATTTCAAGTCACATAAATTCTTAATCAGCTCAGATTTAGCAAGAGGAAGAAAGCTTTAGAATTTTGGACGGAAGGACTATATGTTTGGTTTATTTGACATCCAACCTTCTCTTACCATAGTCTATCAAAATATGAAACTGTGGTTCATGCAGATTAAGCAAAAATTTCTATTATCTAGTAGCTAGATTCTGAAGTGATGGTAACTGGTTCTCGTACTTAAACACAAAAACTGCCACAATAGTACCCAGCTTAACCTTATATATGATTAGTTGTAAGGCGATTTGAAGTCGAGTCTATGGTATTCATTCATGTGATGGACTGTGAAACTTAGATCAGGAGATTGTAAAATTTTGGTCAGGAGATTAGGACTCAGATCAGGAGGTTTTTAATCAACATTAATTTTGTCGTAAATGTAACCGTGTGCTGTAGAAATTGTCTTTTAAAGTGTTTTTTCTTCAATTTTCCATCCGAATGTATTATGTTTAAAGTACCCTTGTACTTATAAATTTTCTCTATCTTTATTCAACATGTTCAATTTTACATATTTTTTTTTTCAGTATGTTCTTTCACCTTTAACTAACAATTATAAGAAAGTTTAATTTAAGACCACTTAAATTCTAAATTCTTATTTGTAAATATATCCAGTTCTTACTTAACTTGTTCTTACACCTCAGCACATTAGGAATATTATTTTTAAAATTTTCTGATGACAATCCTATGAATTAATTATAATATTACTAATTTAGTAATTATTATTGCCTAAATTCAGTCATCTGTACATAATTAAATGTTTCCTTATGTTTAAAGGTGTATATAGTTGCTACAATTATACCCTATGGGTAGTGCTCCACAATTAATGGAGGAATATACAAGAAACTGAACTGAACTTTAAATTCTTTATTTTATAACTTTTTTTATCATTATTTTTCAGAACAATCACTATAATCACAACATTTGTTTAACTATCGCAAATAGATCTTTTTTGCATGTTAAAAAACACATTGAACTGGTCATAGTTATTATATAAATTTCAATTTAAGCCTTGAAAGGAAGTATAGAACCCTCAAATAATTTTCAAATTAATTATTTTATCTGTCCTAAGACATTTAAAATAATTTAATTACCATTCTTTTATGATTATTTGTTCAATTTATATTTTATTTATATTCTTTTAAAAATTTACATTATTCAAAGGAAAGTAACTTAAAACAGGATAAATCAAGGGAAGTAACCTCATTTCAATTATTTTTGAATACACAAAGTTTTTATTCAACAACGGCAGTTAGCCTGAGGTAAAAATCGTTGATTACCAGTATGTTTGACACCCAAGCTGACAAGTGAAGCCATATAATTATGCATATTAATTGATTTACATGTAAAATATAACTTCAGGTTATGTCAGTTACACCAGATATGTTGGGCTGAAATTTTTCATTCATGAAATATTTCATACACGGGATTTTTTTCTCTTCAACCAGAGGTCGGGAGGAGACTCCTGAAAACGGGATTATTGTACCCCCGTCGGGAGGTTCACATGTATGGGTATTAGAACTGACTTTTGGTAACCCGTTATACATGTATGTTAAAAAAATATGTGCAAACAGAATTCCTGTAAAAAAATATTTGAGAAAAATTGCAAATTTCTGACGATAACTGGTACTGGACCAGAAGGGATGGTATCTTTTCTTTTTAATATTATTTAAAATTAAAATAATATAAAAATTTCAATGATCGGTGCTAATAACACAATTGTGCAACTTAATTTGCTTATTTTAAAAAGTTATAAATGATTATGTATCTTAGGGAAATGACTTCAGGTAATACATAACTCACACCTAAATCATTATGAACAGGCATTAAAACATGGCAGGTTTTCATTTTCACTCAATGTTTGATAACCAATGTATGCCATCATGAGTTAATAGGTCAGTAATTTTGCCTTTTGAAAGGTCCTGATAAATTGCTTGCGCAAGTATTCTTAAATATGCATTTGGAATTGCATCCCAAAAAGAGCGAGTTCCAATGTTGTGTATTCAGTCCTACAAGATGTGACTATGCATTGATCCCTCAAACAAGGGACCAGTTAAAGGAACAACTAAACCCTATTAAGCTCTTTGGTATTTTTTCTTTCCTCTTAAAAAGATTTGATTTGATTTTTGGTGTTTTAACGCCACTTTTAAGCACCCCTTTTGGGCTATATCGTGGCGGCCAGTTTTTATTGGTGGAGGAAGCCGGAGTGCTGGAGAAAACCATGACCTTCGATAGGAAAACTGACAATCCTAGTCAATTAAGATTGAAGTCGAGTGCACCCGCACGAGCGGGGTTCGAACTCACAACCTCAGTGTTGACTGGCTAGTGATTACAGTAGTAACTACTTAGACCACTCGGTCACCGAGGCCCCCACCTCTTAAAAAGATTGTCATTATGTATACCTTTGATATAGTTCTTTTCCTCCTCTGTGAAGCTGGGCAGACGACTGGATGGTAATTTCTGATGCTCACTCTTGTTTGCAATTTTAGATTTCATGACATCAGGATAATCACCATTGACAAATATAGGATGTCCATACCAGCCTATCCAGAACTGGTTCCCTATCTCTGAAGCTTCTAAATCACTAGGGTCTAATGTATCCTCTGGTTCAAACCAGTTGAAGTTCAATGTGATACCTATCTGACCTGTAAATATATATCACAAACTAATCAAGGTGCTATTTGGTGACATAATGCCATACTCCTTCTTCACATTTCCATATTCAGTGAACTTCAAAATCTGAATCATAACCATAACCATAATGTTGCATATACTTTAAAGTGATCATATTATAACAATCATGCATACTAAGCTTGAAATTGATGTTACCACAACTTCATGATGAACTATCTTAACCAAAAACATTAACCTGATTAAGGATTGGAAGAACTGCCATACAGATTAAAGGAAATACACAGGCATACAAAGATGAAAAAATCACAATGGCCTCTACTATCCTAGGAGGAACATAAAAAAAATGGTCAGCTGCATAAAATCAAAGTTGCCATTATGATTCATTCTTGTTAGTAGTGCAGTTGATTAAAGTCATTCTCTGACAAACACCACACAGATCATATAACACCTTGATGCCTATAACAATTTCATGAGAACAGCAACTTATCCCATTCAAAGGCTTGAGACCCTTAAACTTAGTTTTGACTTTGTTATTGTGGATTGAAATCTTTATATTATATTTATTTCAATATATTTGAGCCACATTTGAAGTATTGTACTAACACGCATATACATTCAACAAAAAACTTTCTTCAAAAAGCAATCTGTTTGTGGGAAAAAATATGGGTTGGAATTCTGATATTTTTTAAGTTGGTTTAATTTGAAAAATTTAACAAATGTACTGTTATTCATTGCCTACTAACTATACCCTGGCTCAATTTTATTGGAAAAGAAGGAATAAGAACTAGAGGCTCTAAAGGGCCTGTGTTGCTCACCTTTGTCTATGTGCATACTCAACAAAGGACACTCTCCAACATTGTAGACGAGAATAGAATTTACAAGAAAAATCTCTGTTTTGTTGATCTTGTATTGCTGATCCTTTAGTCTGTTTAGTTTCTCTCTATCTTCTTTAGTTTTTGCTCAAAACACAAAACAGGTAAAAAAATCCTTATTCAGGGGCTGGGCAATCACTCCTATAAAGAGTGACAGGCTACTACCTTTTTCAGCAAAATCTGACTTGTGAGTAGATCGGACGATTTCCTCTATATTGTCTTAATTGTAGATCTTGTCTTGCGGATCATTTTTGTCTATTTAAGTTTCTATCTATCTATAATAATTTTTAAGAAATAAGGCAAAAATGCAAAATATTGTAAAAATCATCATGAAAGGGCAATAACTCTCAAAAGGAGAAGGCTGACGATTTCAACAATGCGAACCTTGTTTCAGAGGAGAAGATTTTTGTAAAAGTTAGCAACAACGACGGACGACAAGTGATGAGAAAAGCTCACTTGGCCCTGTGGGCCAGGTGAGCTAATAATGTAGGAATTAAAACATATCACAGGGTACAGTATAACCAAATGAAGCTATGTGTTATATATCAAGAAGCTATGACTTATAGTTGCTAAGAAAAGGGAGAACACAATTTCATATATTTGCATGACTTTTCAAAGATACGTTTTAGGCAAACAGGAAGTAGAACAGCAAATTTTACATGGAATGGCATACCTAGATGAATTAGGGTGCCATATATCAAGAAACTATATAATCTTTGGATCTGGGTAAAATTACATTATATGTTTCTGAAGATCTTTTACCTTGCTGAGTACTCCTGAACTCCTGATCATAAATACGGTAAGCCTTGGCATGTGCTTTGATTAAGTTGTGTGTGACTGTATAGTCCTTGGTACCAGACCCCTTTATGCCTGGAGCCATTGTCCCATCTCCATATCCTAATACTGATACCATGTGTGGCTCATTTATAGTGATCCATAATTTCACCTGAATTCAAATATTTATAAAATTTGGTTTATATCCTAGTCATATGATTTTTTTATGCATTTTGAAGGCCATTTAGAAAATGAAGGATGATGGATAATTTTTGACACCTGAAATAAGTTAGGAATAGCATGTTTTACCTATATCTCCCTTTTTGATTGAGATTTCAGCACAAAAAGATGTTGCAAAAAAAAAAAAATTCTCACAAATTTTCACAAAAAGAAATATGCACAACAACTGCATAAAATTGCATTCCAGTGGTACTTAAACTTAGAGATTTTGTATTTACAAACATTTTTTCTCAAAATTTGTGATTTTTTAGCAAAAAGTAAAGTTTTAACCAAAATTAATTTTCCAAGGTTTCTCAAAATCACAGGACTTCTTTTTATAGATATATAAAACCTGTGCATATATATTATTGACATTTGCTTAGAAAATCTTTACTTAACATATAAGAACTAAAAGTTTGGATGATAGTAGAGTGATTACTAGGATGCAATACAGATTTTTGGCAGGGTCCCTAATAATAAAATTACTTTAACCTCTGCCCTCACAAACCTCGTTACCACAAATTATTAAAAACTTGATTGAAATCTGAAATGTGACTACAGACGCAAGCATAGCGAACAAGTTGTGCTTAAATATATACACTGTAAGAAAGGGCCAAAGGAACATCACTGTCCAAAAAGGGAAAATTAACAATCGGGAAGGAAAAATCATCTCTTTTGTCGTAAATATTTATATATAGCTTTTGGTATGAAACTGAAAAATTTCAAATCTACAAAAAGACACTTATTGCTGTCTGTGCCTGATTTATGAACAGTAAGTTCCTTTTGGTAAATTTTCACAGTAAAATTATGAAATTCCTGATTATTCAAAGCAAAAATATCCTCAAGGTAACAGTAAGTATTTTTTGTTGTTCCTTATTCTTTAAATATTTTTGCTTCAACAAAAACAACAAAATTTATGTTCATCATAACTCTTCTATATTATTTGAAATAATGTTCTCATACCCTATCACCAAAGTTCTGGAAACACACTTTGGCATATTCTGCAAACAAGTCCGAGATGGAATCATTCATCCAACCTCCATACTGATCCTGAAGAGTCTGAGGTAGATCCCAGTGATACAAAGTAACCATTGGCTGTATTCCAGCATCAATCAATCCATCAATCAACATGTTATAGTATTGTATACCTCTACCGTTCACTTTTCCTGATGTGCCCTCTGGTAAAATCCTCGGCCATGACAGAGAGAAACGGTAATGTGTCATCTAAAATGTCATTTACAGTTATCATATTTTGTAACCATTGAGAAAATCTTTTTTTGATATCAATAATTTTTCTTGCTACTTAAAAATCACTTATGGATATATACATGTTCTATGTTCTGTGTATCACATGTCATATATTTCTTTTTTTTTATTCAAGTATTCATATTAGGTGCTCTTACAGTACGGTACACAAGAATTGAATGAAATCCTCAATTATGGTTTGAATGATCACAATGATACTGTTCCAATTTAATGATACTATTTTAGTAGTTCAATGGTCAATTCATTTTTTAAAATGAATAATACAAGATGTGGGTACATATCAACAAGATAGCATGCCAACATGTAAACCTAAGGAAATGAGAAAATAATCAGTATACTATAATAATCGTAAAGTTACCTTCATTTCAGACAAGATTCTAATGTCCTCGTGAAACTTATGGTAGCTGTCACAGGCTATATCTCCTGTTGCATTGTTGTCTAACAAACCACTGTGTGCTCGTACATCCCAAATACTTTCACTTTTACCTAAAATGTCACAAAATTTAAAAATTTCATATGACCTATTTACAATTGGTGTTGCATTTTGGGATTTCAAGTATGTTTTGGTAGAATGTCTACTTGTAGATCTGATTTGTCATCTTATAGTGATGTCTTATGTCATACATCATCTCAAATATAACTAAATTTCAAATATGCTACTTATATCTTAAAATCTATTTCCTGAGCTAAGACAGGGATTTTTTTTTCTGGAAAAAAATTAGGGTTTACCATATTTTACATTCTCCTTACAGGACATGGAAATTCTTAACTCAGAACTTTTAAGAAAAATAATCTTGCAGCCATCTTATAGCTCATTTTTGAAACTTTAAATAAGTTACAAGATGAGGAGCAGCAATGAAATCACACATGAAAATGTTCCACTTTACAATGCCATTTGTTAATACTTTATTAATAAACATATTTCAAAATACAACACAAATACAATATATAACTTAAGCAATCAACATACAATATATGAAAAGTAATCTATACTTAAGAGTTTTCTTCCCTGAAGAGTTTGACCTACAAAAATTTTGATGTAGTTCATACCTGATGATGTTAATCTAGAGCATACCTGATGATGTTAATCTAGAGCATACCTGGTGATGTTAATCTAGAGCATACCTGATGATGTTAATCTAGAGCATACCTGATGATGTTAATCTAGAGCATACCGGATGATGTTAATCTAGAGCATACCAGATGATGTTAATGACCAAAGAGATCTAAACTGAAAACATGTCCACAAGTATCAAAATTTTATAATTTCTTCTTTATAAAAAATCATCACTCGTATTTACTATTATTACTATTTTCAAGATCTGAAACATTTCTGAAGAATGAATTTCATAAATATAAATTATTAACAAAATCAAAAGAATTGATTTTTGTCATCTACACATTTATACAAACTCAACATATCCTGTCTTTCCTAGCATGAACATCTACTAAAAACCTGTATATCCCATTTAACATATTAGCTCACCATCTACATTCCAAGCACCTTCTATCTGATAAGCAGCTGTAGCTGCACTCCAAGCAAAGTTTTCTGGAAAGGTTCCATAATAAAAATCACTCAACATTGGCAAATTATGTACATTTGTTTTCTGTTCAACTGGTTCAAATGGCATGGAAGGTACGGGCTCTTCTTTGTAAAATCCATTATCAGCTATTAGTTCTTTATAGTAACCAGCTGAGGCTTTAGCAGTTCTCTTTCTGTCAGGGTCATTAAAGTCAATATGGTAAAGTCCAAACTTCTCATTATAACCACTCTCCCAGGCAAAACCATCCATCAATGTATGAACAAAGAAACCTTCAACTGTACAGTTGTCCAATATGATTGCTGAAATAATATATAAGGTAGTTTTGTGTGCAGAAAAGTAGTTTAAACAAGGGATAGCATCTATAAAAGGATAGTATATCAGAATTAATGAAAAAAATTTGGGTAAGTTGCCAAGTTTTTTTTTCTGCATAATTTTAACTGTAGCTTTTTTTATTCTACTGATGAAGAAAAACGTTTAACCCTTACACATTTTTATGTCTAAGCCCATAGCCAAGATTTTTTTTTAAATGGCTACATCAACCTCTTCATATTTTTGTCAGTTGACTATTTATTGTTAGTAAAAGACATTAATGTGTTTAATACTCTGTTGAATTCTTTCACTTGTGTAAAATCAGGATTCAAAGCTAGTTATATTGCCTGGTTAATTTTTCACCATTAGACACAGTCTGGTGATTTCTAAATGTATGAATTTAACAATGTTGTGTTTATGGATTGCTGTCTCCATGATGTTTATCCAATCTCCTTGTATTCCTATTTATCTTACCTCCTATACATTTCTAGGAATATGATTGGTTAAAAGCAACCGCGTGGAGACCGTGTATATTCCATATTAGGTTAGTAGGGAGGCGGGGCTTATTTCAATACACGGTTAGTAGTGGTGTTACATCCCTTTATAAAACAACACGGTGTTGAAAAATCTTTTAAGGTTTCAACAGACAATGCAATCAGGATGATGAACGATTGAAATAAATTAATTAAACACATTTTAAGCTAACAAGTTGTTATTGTCGGCATTTGTTTTTGTGTAGACCAATGGAACTAGGTTCCTAACGGTATTGAAGAGTTGATCACTTTTATATGCCCCTAGTCTAAATACCACATGTTAAGATAGTCGGTAAGATAAATTCGTTACATAGTGTGCTAGTGACATAATACGATATATATGGGGTCAGTAAATTCCATATGGGGATTCGAGCTTCGCTCTCACCCCATATGGAATTTACTGACCCCATCTATATCGTATTATGTCACTAGCACACTAAGTAACTAATAATACCTTTCAACACTTCATTTGTATATTCTTTAATATAGGATATTCTATGGTCATCATCAAGTGTGCCATCATTATCACTGGTTCCTGTGTCTGTTACGTATACAGGAACACCAGGGTACTTATTCTTTATCCAGTTCAGCATCTTTCTCATTGCAAAAGGTGTAATATAGTACCAAGATGAACCAGTCCTTAAAGAGATATAGGAAAGGTTAAGCCTTTGAATGACTGTGAGTTAGTTAATAACATTCATATAATACTGAAGAAATCATCCAGAACTAACAATTTTTCAAATTTATATCCAACAAATATGACTTTGACCTTTATCTTCCATCTATATAAGTTTCATATTTAAACTAACAGAGGCAAATTAGTTTTTTTACCCATTGATGGACAAGACAGACAAGCCAACCGACAGCATAATAAGCATGAAATACATGCTCCAGATATATTTTTCAGACAGTTTAATAAAGTATATGGATTTTTTTATCAATGTAATTGCAACAGAATGAACATTGTAATTTGATGTGTCTGTCAAAACAACCAAAAAGACCGATCATCTGAAAGTAATCAGAGATCTCAGAATCTCATGAATCCTGAAATATTCTTCCAACAATGGATTTTACATAATATTTTCATTATTTAAAAAAAAGTTATTTCCAATAGTCTTATAGATTCTAAATTGACCAATTACAAAAGAACACATATAGATATAAGAAGATGTGGTATGAGTGCCAATGAGACAACTCTCCATCTACGTCAAAATTTATAAAAGTAAACCATTATAGGTCACAGTACGGTCTTCAACACGGAGCCTTGGCTCACACCGAACAGTAAGCTATAAAGGGCCCCAAAAAATTACTAGTGTAAAACATTTCAAACGGGAAAACCAACGGTCTAATCTATATAAAAAACGAGAAACGAGAAACACTTATGAACCACATCAACAAACGACAACTACTGAACATCAGATTCCTGACTTAGGACAGGTGCAAACAAATGCAGCGGGTTTAAACGTTTTAATGGTACCAAACCTTCACCCTTTTTCTGAAACAATAGTGTAACATCACAACATAGAAAGACACACTATAAAATATCAACTGAAATAGCTTAACTCAATCAAAGGACATTTTAACACCATTGAACATACACTGAACAAATAAATTTGACCTATGACACAATGTAAATACAAAATAAATAAACTAAGGGAAGAATAATAAAAGTAACATGTTATATCGGTAAGAAATGTTAAACAATTAAAGAAAAACAATATGCTCGAACAAAAATACCATCCATTTGCAATAACTTTAAACACAGGTAAATGAAAATAATTTTGTTGTTAGGTATACCTGTACAGTACCAATAGAGAAAGGAAATATTTTTACAAAATAAATAAACTAAGGGAAGAATAATAAAAGTAACATGTTATATCGGTAAGAAATGTTAAACAATTAAAGAAAAACAATATGCTCGAACAAAAATACCATCCATTTGCAATAACTTTAAACACAGGTAAATGAAAATAATTTTGTTGTTAGGTAAACGTGTACAGTACCAATAGAGAAAGGAAATATTATTACAAAATAAATAATTTAGATGTTCATAGTACGAAGTGAAAATTTATAGTTATACCAAACACTTATCAAAGCTGGTATATAGACCAGATATAACCCTGAATAACATTAAATAACAAAAAAGCAATACAATTAGTATCAACAGGTCAAATAAACAAGAAAGTATGATTTGAGAGTACTCGCAGTTACTGACAGCTAGTTAAAAGCCAAAACAATTAATAATAAAAAATCATGCATCAGAGACTAAAATCAACTAAAACACATCCCAGGGATTTAGTATTTTAACTTCATGGACAGTCAAAGAAGACATGACTAGTGACATATACATACTTTTTCCAACTGCTGTCCACAGAAAAATTTACTGCAATGTCTTTTGCAATACCTGTCAACATGTCTGTGTGTTCTTCAGTAGTAACTAGGTAAGCTGTGTAAAGATTAAGTCCAAGAAAATCTGCTGAGCCTGCAAAATATACATACATTCAGCATTTGACCAGAAAAATCTTGGAAGAATTGTTTGTTTTTATGAATTAGGTTTTGTTCATTTTCAGTTTGATGAACACGGTACCCAATGTCAAATTTTGGAAATCTAGTTTTTTTTTATACAAAGTAGAAGTTGTGAATAAAGGGAAATGATTCAAAATTATGAACAGCACCTCTCCTTAACACGTCCTGAATTTATATTCATATTTTAAATGTCTTCACATAATGAATAAATATTATCAAAATTGTGACTCTTATCATGATTGTTATGTGATCAAAAAAAAGATGTGAGTTGAAAAATGTTTTTAAAAAAAGAGGTGGAAGATACAAAAGGGATATTCAAACTCATAAATCAATGAAAAACTGACAACGCCATAGCAAAAAAACAAGAAAACAATTTAAAGATAAACAACAGCATACAAAATACAGCATAAAATAAAAGAAGAATGTGTCTGAGGACATAATAATATATAATAATAATAATAAATTCTTTATTTAAAGAGGGTAATTCAATTAGAAGTACGAAGAGAAAGAGGGACAGTCAAGGGTAACACTTAATGCCCTCGTTGCCTGCAGCATGCATAAAAATAAAGACTGAGCAACACAAACCCCTTAAAAAACAGGGGTTTCATTAAGCTATGAATATCTTAACAGATACTGTCAAAGTCTAAATAAGTTTGATTTACTTCCCTTTACTTAAAAACCAAAGAGTCTTGGAAAGAAGAAAAACCTTTGACTGATGTAAAGATCATTAGATGTCTTCACATGGATCTTTAAAAAAAAAAAAAAGAAATTATGTCTTATCCATACTTGATAGAATGTTTTAATAATGAACACCAACAATTACATCTTGATTGACATGACAAAATATTATGTTATGTCCTAGACATGTTATAATTTGGTAATAACAATGTCATGAAATAGAAATTCCTTTATAATACAAGCTCCAAATGGAGGAAATATTCTGGAATATTATTTTATAAGGCAATTGTACACCTAATAAGAGAATACATGTAGATGAAATAGACCATAAAACATCAATTGACAAAAATTGCAGCCAACTGCCATTAACAGCAGAGACTTGAAATTTGATTTTTAAATTAATACCGACCTTTTAACATTTTTTTCTCCTCAGGAGTAAACATTGGCAGCCGACTGTCATTTACAGAAGATTTCATTACATCAGGATAGTCACCATTTCCAAATATAGGATTAGCAAACCAGTCAAAATCAAATGCATTAGCCCTTTCTGCTGCATTCCAATCTCCAGGGCTGTATTTCCTCAAAGGTTCATTCCAATATGCTTCAAGTGATATTCCAATTTTACCTTTAATACATACAAATAAATCTACATTTCAAAATCATTATAAATAACTACTTTAAAAACAAGAATATGCGTTAATACTGACACCATGTTCCACTCCTATAATCACATTTGCATGTTCAGTGAAATGCAAAAATCAGGGCCAAAAACTATTGTGCATAATATTTAACTAAATTCGCATCATAATAAACATGTGTATTACATTTCAAGTTGTTGATGTGACCACAACTTCATGGTAAACTACCATAAACCAAAACTTAGCGTGATACAGTACAGACATACTAGTTGATGCACAAACAGATGAACATACTGCAAAATATAATGTCCCCTTACAATTATTTCTTACTTCCCTTTGAAACCTAGCAGATACAACATACCTTTTTGTACATCTCTGTACTTCTTGTCATATGTATTGTAAACCATGGCATGGGCTTTCAATAAATTGTGACCGACAAGATATGTATTTCTACCATCCTGATTGGTCAATCCTGGAGCTGTAGTTCCTTTCTCATATCCATCATATGCTATGCCCTTAGGACCATGAATTGTCACCCATGTCTTTACCTAAAGCAAGGATAGATCAACATACAGCTCTTCAAATAGTAGTATCCTAATTTTTGAAGATGATTTATCCTTTCACAACCAATTGTTTCTTGGTAATAATAAACAAGTAGTTTTTCATTTTCAGCTTTTCATTGATTGAAATTTAATTCTGATGCCAAACTTCATTACTAAGGAAGAAAAGAAAACAATCAAGCATGATGACATTAAACAGAAAGAATCAAATTTATATATATTTTTTATATGTTTGCTTTTGTACATTTTAATAAATAAAAGAAAAACTGCGCCAAATAATACACCTTTGGCAATACAGCACACTAAATGAGACAATTGAATTTCAATTAATCAAGCTTCATATCTTAGAACTTAACTGTCTTGAAAACAAAAATTAAATGAATAAAGATAAAAAAAAAAAAAAAAAAAAATCTTACTCAACTATATTCACATTTTAAACTGGTATGATATAATCAATTACTTGAAAGATTGTGTCAAAAAGAGCCTTAATTCAAATATGTCTTTTTTTTCAATTTCAATAAAACCATAAATGAACTAACTGAATAAATCATGTCAGACTACCTTCTTATATTGAATTGTTTTAGTCATATTTCTTCTTATTTTTATTGTTAGGCACAGTTTTTTGTGTGTTATTGGGTAGCTCTCTCATTGGCATGTACCCCATATTTCCTTTTATCTACTGTATATAAAACTTTTTGAAAATACTGCACACCTAAACTCTGGAATGAAATTAATAACTGTTGAAATGCATTTTCTTCTAGCGTTTGGAGTTATTTCTTTCTACGTAATAGAAAAAAAGTAGCAAGGTTGTATGACTTATGATTATAAAATATGATTAATTCAGCATTAGATTCCCATATGCTAAATTTATAACTAATAACAATACAGCTCAATCTTTGGATCCAGGGCCAATACAGAACCTATAGCAAAAGTATATATTTACTGCTTTAGTTGACCAAACCAAATGTGTTCATGTGTTTTTATGTTATAGTTGAAAGCTTAAAACCTCAAAATTGCAAACCCATATAGTGATCAGCAAATATTCTATTGTGAATGGTTGGCTATTTCCTATATTTTTAAGGCTTTTGTTTTTATATAACATTCATTTAATTATTTTTGTTTCCAAACTTGCATCTCAAATAAAATTTACTACAGACTACAAATACCTTAGCATGGAAATATGTAATCACTTACCCTGTCACCAAACATTGAAATATGTAATCACTTACCCTGTCACCAAACACTGAAATATGTAATCACTTACCCTGACACAAAACATGGAAATATGTAATCACTTACCCTGACACAAAACATGGAAATATGTAATCACTTACCCTATCACCATACAATGAGAAACAAATGTCAGCAAAATCATTAAATAATGTAGCAATATCCTCATTCAACCATCCATCCATGTCCATTAAAGCTTGAGGTAGATTCCAATAATATAAGGTAACTACAGGTTCTATTCCAGCATCAATTAAAGCATCAATTAGTTGGTTGTAGTACACAATCCCAGCAGCACTAGTTATATTAGTTGTCCCTTGTGGTAAAATTCTAGACCATGATAGGGAAAACTTATACTGACTCACCTACAAAATTATCAAATTAAGTTTTAATAAGATAACCAAGACAACATGTTCCTTGGAGCCTGTACCCTTACTTTTTATGATATACAAGTTAACCTAACCTATTGTGTGCTACTACCACCATATCCTACATTAAACCTTTTGCTAAAATGAATGTGCTAGGCATCAGTTTCATTTTAGGATTATCTCATTACCAATAAAGAATACTGATTAAGATTGTATTGTAACAATTCTCTAGAAGAAAATATTATGTATTTCCAAATGGGCCTATATATCAAAGCATGGTGACCATTTTGAATTTTGGATAAGCATCATTTGGTGTCACATATTTTAAAATCAAATACTCATACATTATAACATTGATTCATTGCCTTCTTATAATATCAGTTAAAAGTCTGATTTCAACATCTGATCAGAAATACTATTCAACCATCTGTCCAAATACAGAAATATAATGGATTCCTTTAATGCAGGGAGAGAACGATTTTTTTTTCTGCTGATGGATATTGTAAAATATTAGCTGAAAATCATTTTCTATAAGGCTCTAAGCTTCCCATGTCATCTAAGACATGAGACAAAAAGGTCAATATTATCTCAAGCAATAGATTTCTTATAATAGCTATATGCTGAAATACTGATGATCTGTTTATTACATTAGTTTTAGTACTGTTAATTCAGAAATTATTGTGAGGTTTTCATTAATGCAAATTATAAATGTGACTTGCAATAATAAGAACTCGCATTCAAATATCTGATACATACATATGCATTCAGCTTTACCTAAGATTGCAATACCAAGTAATTTATCTCGCATTATTGTTCATTCTTCCAAAATCACAATATTATGCACGCAATAATTTCTGAATTACAGTATTTACTTTATAAATAACAAGTATGTGTCTAAAGTACACGGATGCCCCACTCGCACTATCATTTTCTATGTTCAGTGGATTTTGAAATTTGGGTCATAATGTGCAATGCAGGATTCCCTAAGGTGTTAGAAAGATGCAGAATGAGGAAAATCTGATAACTTCTTAGGCTTGCAGGAAATACTTGTTACATGCAGCCAAATTGTTTTCAACATTTATATTACTTCAACAAGAATAATAGTCAAACTCATGGTAAGGACATGGGAATCTAAGAGCATAACTACCAACCACCAAACTTTCTTACATTTAGTTCCTTTAGAAGGTTAACATCCTCCATGTACAAATTGTAACTATCACTAGCTACATCACCTGTCTCATTGTTCTTTGCCAAGCCATCATGTACAAACTGATCCCAAATACTGAGTCCTTTACCTATAGGAAGAACATGAAAATTCATCATATTCTGGTTGTTGACAAAATTGCTAAATGCTTTGGTGTCTATTTTTCATTAATATTCCATGTCTACAAACAAAAGGTTTTCCAAAAATATATGAAAGGAGGAGTTAGGGGTCATTTGTAGTAAAACTATATGGTTAATGGGTGTTCTTTTTAATTTCTTTGAAACAATAAAGGTTATTATTATGTCAAATTTGTTGTACAGTAGTGTCAAATAAAGTTCCATAAAACCTCCACTCCAAAATATATTTATTTCTATAGTTTTGGTAAAACCTCAAAAGATAAACCAGATTTCCAACTTTTAGCCTTAGACCTTCAGTAATCCTTTAAATAATTGTGTGTGATGGCCTTTTTATCTCGAGCTCCCAAACATAACAATTCATAAACATATAGTCGGTAAGTGCAATGTCATTTCAAAAGGATTTTTAAAAAATCATGTTGTGCAGGCTGGATATTTTTTGTAGGTTTTTAATTTCGCCATTCAATACATAAACTTTTGGATTAGAGATTAGATACCTGCATGGAACAATAAGTGTGCCTTTTGCACATCTATTATTCATTTGTTCAATTCATTTAATCGGGGATATCTAAAAATGACTAAGATCCTACGTCCGAAAATAATGAGAAAAAATACCTAAACAAAATAGTAGGTGAGCAATCTTGTGCATTCTTTCTGTGAAGTTTCATGGATCTGGGATGAACACTAGAATGATTTCATTACCAGCCCATAACCAATCACTATCACCAGTTTTGCATTTCATTTAACCTTACCAAAAACCTAAATCAATCATCAAGACCAGTGAAAATCTAGAAATCCTTTAGAAATATTTGGAATTTCAACAACAACAAAAATAAAATAATTATTTATAGCAACAGACTGAGGTAATCTTCATTGGTGGATGGAAATCCTCAAACCCACTCTAAAAAAGGAAAACGATAAATTATGTAGTGTTTAATTCTGTATTATTAATGATTAGCACATTGATATCAGACAAAAATTGGATGAACACTAAATGGTGATCTTTGCTTCTAAATGTTACTCTGGACCAGGTGAATAAAATATATATCAATCACAACTGTCTTAACACAGTCTTTTGTTTATGTCTGTCTCATTTGTTTCTAGTAAATTGTTTTGTTATAAATTAGGCTGTTGGTTTTCTCATTTGAATTGTTTCACATTTTTCATGTTAGGGCCTTTGTATAGCAGACTATATGGTATGGGTTTTTCTCATTGTTGATGCCGTACGGTTGCTTATAATTGCTTTCATTTGAACTCTGGTTGTTAGTTGTCTCATTAGTTTTTCATTTTCATCAGATTCTTCTTATCACGATATATTAAATATAATGTGTACATATAAAACCAAAACAGATTTGAAATTTATAATTCGATCGTAGGTTTCAAATGATGAGTAAGTTCACGATTCTACATGTAAATTACAGACAGCATTAACAAATGATCTTACCATCTGCATCCCAGCCTCCCTCTATCTGGTAAGCTGCAGTATTAACACCCCAGGAAAAGTTCTTGGGAAACATCCCATAATACATCTCATTCTCATATTCTATTGTAGGAATTCCTCCTGGTGCTGTAAATGTACCCTCAACAAAACCCTTATCTTTTATCAGATTGGAGTAATATAATGCTGACAATTTAGGAATTCTTGTTCTCTCCGGATCATTGAAGTCTACATAGTGAAGGCCAAACTTCTCAACATAACCCTGACCCCATTCAAAATTATCCATCAAACTCCAGGCACTGTATCCCTTTACATTACAACTGTCTAACTTCACAGCTGTAAAACAAACCCTTAAATGTAACTCAATTTCTGTGTGTTATATCATAGAAAATTAGAAAGAACCAGAATCATATATTTTTTTAAATATTAAGAATAATAAAGAAATATAATTTCATATTATAACATTTATATAAATAATCATTGGTCTACAAGATGGTCAATCATGTCATACAAAGCAGATAACACACCTTTTCATTAAAAATCATCTTAAAATTCTGTCAAAATTCACACAATCAAATAAGATACAAAGCAATTTTAAATTTATTTAAGGAATAACTGTAATATTTTTTCTGTCTATGAAGAAATAACATCAAAAATGTGATGCACACTGAATAACCCACGTAGCGGGTTATTTTAAAGTGTGCATCACATTTTTTATGTTATTTCGAATAGACAGATAAAATATTACAGTTATTTCTTATAATTCAATTCTAAATTCCATTTTAAACCGGAGTAAACAATGAAAAAACGTTGATGACGTCACGGTCACATGACTAAATTATGTCTATGAGCTGATAAACAAAACAACGTCAGCCAATCAGCAGACGCGTTACATCCAAAATTAAATTATTTTAATATGGAAAACAAGTCTCAAGCAATCTTAAAATTGTATTTATTTTATATCCCAAATTTTGTTGTCATAAGTCATATTCCATTGTAATGTCATATATATGAACCATTCTAAACCAATCCCTGGGTAAATGGTATTTTTTTTAACCATAAACCTAATTAAACTATTACAAGTGTAAACCAAAAACTTGTCTAAACTATTTTGTGTAAACCAATCATGTACCCAGCCTTGCAATAGATATTTTCGATAAATAAACCAATTTAACAGGTCACATCCTATCTTAATATTTGGCCAAAAAGAGTTTGAAGGCCTCACTGTGACTTTGAGATGAAGAACAGCAATAAAAGCATTGTTCCTTTGCTGTTTGTGTTTTTTGCTGTGCATATACTTAAATTTGGTGTCATGGGTGGACACCCTATATCCTTTCTTTTCTATTATGGTGTATACAGTCATGCTATAAAAAATACCTTTTAACATTTCATTAATGTAAGCTCTATAGTAATTAACTCTATGTTCATCACGTAAACTTCCATTTCTATCTGAGACACCATTCTCTGTTACATACACAGGGAAGTTATTGTAGGTTTTAGCAATCCAGTTCAATGTTTTCCTCAAACCAAATGGAGTAACCTTTAACCAATTGGAACCAGACCTGTGTTATCAAAAAAGTAATTATTAGTATAGTTAACAGCAAAATAAAATAGCTTCTGAAAAGAAGATTTGTTATTAACTGAACAATACAAGATGTACCGTGAGTTGTTGCCAAAATACTTTATCCAAAATTAATATTGTTGACTAAACATGTTTCATATATTATCATGACATTTTAAAGATATAAAATTTGGGTAAAGAGAATGTAGAACATAGAAAGTAACTGAATTTATGTGCCTGTCCGAAGTCAGGAGCCTGTAGTTCAGTGGTTGTCGTTAGTTCATGTCTCTATGTGCCTGTCCGAAGTCAGGAGCCTGTAGTTCAGTGGTTGTCGTTAGTTCATGTCTCTATGTGCCTGTCCGAAGTCAGGAGCCTGTGGTTCAGTGGTTGTCGTTAGTTCATGTCTCTATGTGCCTGTCCAAAGTCAGGAGCCTGTAGTTCAGTGGTTGTCATTGGTTCATGTCTCTATGTGCCTGTCCAAGTCAAGTCAGGAGCCTGTAGTTCAGTGGTTGTCGTTAGTTCATGTCTCTATGTGCCTGTCCCAAGTCAGGAGCCTGTAGTTCAGTGGTTGTCGTTAGTTCATGTCTCTATGTGCCTGTCCCAAGTCAGGAGCCTGTAGTTCAGTAGTTGTCGTTGGTTCATGTCTCTATGTGCCTGTCCCAAGTCAGGAGCCTGTAGTTCAGTGGTTGTCGTTGGTTCATGTCTCTATGTGCCTGTCCCAAGTCAGGAGCCTGTAGTTCAGTGGTTGTCGTTGGTTCATGTCTCTATGTGCCTGTCCCAAGTCAGGAGCCTGTAGTTCAGTGGTTGTCGTTGGTTCATGTCTCTATGTGCCTGTCCGAAGTCAGGAGCCTGTAGTTCAGTGGTTGTCGTTGGTTCATGTCTCTATGTGCCTGTCCCAAGTCAGGAGCCTGTAGTTCAGTGGTTGTCATTGGTTCATGTCTCTATGTGCCTGTCCCAAGTCAGGAGCCTGTAGTTCAATGGCTGTCGTTGGTTCATGTCTCTATGTGCCTGTCCGAAGTCAGGAGCCTGTAGTTCAGTGGTTGTCGTTGGTTCATGTCTCTTTGTGCCTGTCCCAAGTCAGGAGCCTGTAGTTCAGTGGTTGTCGTTAGTTCATGTCCGTCATATTTGTTTTTAAGTAAATTGTTTTGTTACAAATTAGGCTGTTAGTTTTCTAAATTGAATTATTCCATATTTTCATGCCTTTTATAGTCGACTTTACAGTATGGGTTTTTCTTATTGTTGAAGGCAGTACAGGAGCCCATAATTGCTTACATTCACTTCATTTGAACTTTGGTGGATAGCTGTCTCATTGGTAATCATGCAAAATCTCCTTATTTTTATATTGAAAAAGTGTCACACAGTGTGGCAAAACCAGATGATGCCATAATTCAAAAAGCTATGACTTGTATTGGCAGAGAAAAATGAGACAGAAATGTGTTGCAGACAGACTGACAGATAGATGGATGCATAGATCATATAAAATAATGGCCCCTTCTAATGTAGGTTGGGCATAAAACGTCTACAATTTTGAAGCAATCCTAAAATACATCAATGGCAAAATCCAGAGTAGAGCTGAAAGTTGATGTTATAACACAGAAACTAGGAGGTTCTGAAGAGTTTGTGTCGCTCACCAAGGTCTCTGCATGTGCATCATTAGCACTGGACATCTGAAACATTGTAGCCTTGAATACTGTAAATTCAGAAATTATTGCGTGCATTTATTTTTGCGATTTTGTCATTTTAGACTAAAATGTGATTTTAATTTTTGCGATGTTTAGCGAAAATCCTGTTTAATTCATATAAAAAATTTCAAAATGCGAGTTTAAATTATTGCGATTATAACCCTGTCGCATTTTTCGCAATAATAAAAACATCGCAATAATTTCTGAATTTACAGTAGATTTATAAAATTATATTATTCATGACAAAATCTCTCTTTTGTTGATCTTGAATTGCTCATTTAGTTTTGTTGACAGTTTCTCTCAATCTTCTTTAGTTTTTGCCCAAAACACACAAAAGGGGTAAAAAAAACCCAGTGTGCTTTGTATTGAACAAAATTGAAATACAAGTTTTGACAGTTAGACAGTGCCAAAACAAATTATTTCTTATAATGACTTTTACAAAATTAGAGACTCTCAAGATAACTAGAGGCTCACAAGAGCCTGTGTCGCTCACCTGACTCTACTTTGGTTTTAGAAATCATGTAAAAATAGATAAAAATCATAACAGATACCCAAATAATGATTGAGGCCAAATTTGGTTTAATATTGGTCCCGTTATTTAATAAAATATCCTGGTGGCCATCTTGAACAGTAAATCGGCAACAAAGTAGCAAAACTTGGTCAGCACCTCATAAGGAACATTCATGCCATGTTTGGTTTCATTCCATTCAGTGGTACTCTAAAAGAAGACATTTGTTTGTATTTCCAATAAGGTCCTATGTTAAACTAAGTCCCCTGCAGGCGGCCATCTTGGATGATGGATCGGCTGCAAAGTAACAATACTTGGTCAGCACCTCATAAGGAACATTCATGCTATGTTTGGTTTCATTCCATTCAGTGGTTCTCTAAAAGAATACATTTGTATGTATTTCCCATAGGGTCCTATGTTAAACTAAGTCCCCTGCTGGTGGCCATCTTGGATGATGGACCGACTGCAAAGTAACAACACTTGGTCAGCACCTCATAAGGACGTTCATGCCATGTTTGGTTTCATTCCATTCAGTGGTTCTCTAAAAGAATACATTTGTATGTATTTCCCATAAGGTCCTATGTTAAACTAAGTCCCCCGCTGGCGGCTATCTTGGATGATGGATCGGCTGCAAAGAAACAACACTTTGTCAACACCTCATAAGGAACATTCATGCTATGTTTGGTTCCATTCCATTCACTAGTTCTCTAAAAGAAGACATTTGTATGTATTTCCCATAGGGCCCTATGTTAAACTAAGTCCAACGCTGGCGGCCATCTTGGACAATGGATCGACTGTAAAGTAACAGCACTTGGTCAACACCTCATAAGGAACATTCATGCCATGTTTGGTTCAATTCCATTCAGTGGTTCCCTGAAAGAAGACATTTGTATGTATTTCCCCTAGGGTCCTATGTTAAACTAAGTCCCCTGCTGGCGGCCATCTTGGATGATGGATTGACTGCAAAGTAACAACACTTGGTCAGCACCTCATAAGGAACATTCATGCCATGTTTGGTTCCATTCCATTCAGTGGTTCTCTAAAAGAAGACATTTGTATAGCCATGATGGCTCCCCTGTGCCTCCATTCACTTTATCTGTATCATAACTAATAATAAATACCCAAGTCATAATGGCTCCCCTGTGAATCCATTCCTTTTATCTGTATCATAACTAATAATAAATACCCAAGTCATGACGGCTCCCCTGTGAATCCATTCCTTTTATCTGTATCATAACTAATAATAAATACCCAAGTCATGACGGCTCCCCTGTGAATCCATTCCCTTTATCTGTATCATAACTAATAATAAATACCCAAGCCATGATGGCTCCACTGTGACTCAATTCCCTTTATCTGTATCATAACTAATAATAAATACCCAAGCCATGATGGCTCCACTGTGACTCCATTCCCTTTTACTGTATCATAACTAATAATAAATACCCAAGCCATGATGGCTCCACTGTGACTCCATTCCCTTTTTCTGTATCATAACTAATAATAAATACCCAAGCCATGACGGATCCCCTGTGCCTCCATTCTGTGTATATGTATCATAACTAACAATAAATACCCAAGTCATGGTGGCTCCCCTGTGCCTCCATTCCCTGCATCTATATCGTAACTAATAATAAATACCCAAGCCATGATGGATCCCCTTTGCCTCCATTCCCTTTATCTGTATCATAACTAATATCATTGATTACATCTTTATCTTCTGGATATACTAAGAAAGATGTATAAAAATTCAATCCAAGAAAGTCTGTACTTCCTGAAAAAGAAAAGAAATTCTACAAATAACAATATAAAAATAGAAGGCTCTGGTGATCCAAATGTTTATCAAGTAGCTGCACACATCGTCACAATTCAAATATCTGCAAACAGCAAAGTATTGTTACTGACAGATCTTAAAAGAACTAGATGTGTCGGAACGACACGAATGGCCCCGTCTCAAAAAGTTGGAAAATCTGCAATTTCAACAACACATATGGACACAAACATGCATGGATAGTTATCCAGCTCTCAAGACCAATACTAGTCTGATGAAAAATTTCCTTGATCAATGAGTAGTTAAATTTCAAACAATCAGCAAACAGGAAGTGGATGTACTGAAGATGTGTTGAAACAACATGTAAATCAGCATATCGGAACAAAACATAAACTTGATCTGTTACTCATCAAGGTAGACTCACATATAAAAAATCAGCGCAAAATCAGAAGGCGTATAGAACAAAAGTCTGTATAACTGTGATTTTCAACAATTTTCAAAGTCCAAAACCTGTAATTACGGCAAAAATCAGCAGAGCAAATTGAAACTTAAAACTTGATCTGTCTGTAACACATCATGGTTAACTCGTATAAAAAAAATCAGCCCAATATCTGAAGGTGTTTAGAAAAAAATTCGTACAACTGTGATTTTCAATAATTTATCAAAGTCCAAAGCCGGTAATTTCGGCAAAAATATTAGTAGAGCGAAACGAGACTTAAACTTGATCTGTAACTCATCATGGTTAACTCACATACCAAAAATCAACCCAATATCTAAAGGCGTTTAGAAAAAAGTCTGTATACCTATGTTTTTCAACAATTTATCAATGTCCAAAGCATGTAATTTCAGCAAAAATTAGCAGAGCAGAATGAAACTTAAACTTGATCTGTAACTCATCATGGTTAACTCACATACCAAAAATCAGCCCAATATCTGAAGGCGTTTAGAAAAAAAGTCTGTATAACTGTGATTTTCAACAATTTATCAAAGTCCAAAGCAAGTAGTTTTGGCAAAAATTAGCATAGCGGAACAAAACTTAAATTTGATCTGTAACTCATCATGGTTAACTGGCATACCAAAAATCAGCCCAATATCTGAAGGCATTTAGAAAAAAAGTCTGTATAACTGTGATTTTCAACAATTTATCAAAGTCCAAATCCCGTAATTTCGGCAAAAAATAGCAGAGCGGAACGAAACTTACACTTGATCTGTAACTCATCATGGTTAACTCACATACCAAAAATCAGCCAAACATATGAAAGGCGTTTAGAAAAAAAGTCTGTATAATGGTTTGTTGCAGAATGACGGAATGACAGAATGACAGAATGACAGATTGACGGACAAGGGTAAAACTATATGGCCCCGACCACTTTGTTGTGGGGCCATAAAAATATTTAAATGCATCATTGCCAAGCTGCTGACTAAATGTGAAATCATTCTGCAAGGGAAATCAAAATCTCCCCCTTTGATAAAAAATTACCTTGTTTCAACCCCCTTTCCTGATTTGAGTTTGAAATAATAGTAATTACTATTTGTCCAATGCACTTATCTGGATTTATCTCCATCAAGAATAAACCAAAAAACAATTAAAATCCCAAGGGTGTAGATTACTTCTTTTTTTATATTGTTCTCATGATTCAATACACTTACATATCAATAATCAAAGGGAAATTTATGTACTTCTGTAACAACAAATAAATTTCTGAGAAAAATCTATGCATTGGTTTTGAATTCTTTGACAATTTTAAGACAATTTTAAAAACTTTTAAACAGATTTTATGTCTTTTCTATACAAATGGAAATCTATTTTGAAAGAATTAATTCTATTGTAGTTCAGAAAATAGAAGAGATAATATCATTAACCTACCACTAGTGGTTCCCCATAAAATGACCTAATCACAAACTAATACATGTAAACTATGAAAAGTTTCAAAGTCAATAGACCCTGACTGAGGGGGCGGGGCCAAATAATCTCTATGGAAATGAGATGTGCCAATGCTTATACAACTGCATACCAAATATCATTGACCTACCACTAGTGGTTCACCATGAACTAGACCTAATCACAAACTAATACATTGTTGACGCCGCCGCCACCGCCGCCGCCGATGCCGGAAACAGCATACCTATGTCTCCCTTTTTGACTCCGTCAAGGCGAGACAAAAATCTGTGACATATCCCTAATTACTGTAACTTGACATCTGTAACATGCAATAGGGGTCATCTGACAGCTTTGGTCAAATCATGGAAGTATTATATGACAGGAATAACAACAACGCCAGTTCAAAGGTTTCATCTGCGTTACCACCTATCTTCCAATTACTCGTCAATTGGTTTAAGATATGGAATGGTAATTGATTCTCGGCATGTGATCAACAAAATCACTGACACTTTTCGTCCATTTTCCTGTTCATGAAAATATACGAACAGATCTAGACCAGTTGACGGTTGTTGTCGGACATACTTACGAAGTAACCCGAATAGTTCACTCGTTACATTCCGCTGTTGTACGCTGCCCAATAGAGTCACTCGTTCAATGTTGACTTTAGGCTATTTTTCATATTTAGGTCTTTTTTCGATCTTGATAGTTTAAGCTGACAGTTATCACATATGAAATTAGGGGGAAAGGGTGGATCATTTTCAATTTTAATATTTAAAGATAGTTAAGAATCCATTTCTGAAAGTTTGTGTCATCTGTACTATTATCTGTCTGTTTGTCTTTTTATTTTTGGCCATGGCGTTGTCAGTTTGTTTTCGATCTATGAGTTTGACTGTCCGTCTGGTACAGCCCTCAAAGTAGCTTCTGAAATGAAGTTGCCAATTGGCCACCAGACATGAAAATTTAGTGGCCAACTCAAAATTTCAGTGGCCAAGAAATAATTTTAGGTTGTCTACATTTTTTTCTAGTTAAACAACCCTTGTGAAATAAGAGTATTAAGTTTTTGTTCTGTGTTTGTATGCTGTCGAGAGTAGAAAATAGTTTGTATAAAATCAACTGTAAAATAACCACATGATTTATTTAATTTTATATTCATTGTACATGTTTTAAAAGTAGTTTGCAGTGTTAAGCGGAAGCCCGAAGCCTCAGTCTAGTAGAAATCTCATCAGACTTGTGCTTAGAAGCTCGGTTGCCCGATCTGTCAAGTGAACATCTGAAATCGTTTGCGAAATCGTAGCCGGTATTTTATTGAATCTAAGAGAACCAGTTACAGAATCGACAACCTTGTTTCCATCCGTTTACTGACAAAATCGAGAACGAGGCTCGACCATGTGCTTTCAATAAACACAATCTATAAATGCCAATGGTTTTCTTTCTAACGGCACTTAATAGTCAAAGTTGTGACTGAGTGCAGAAATAGTGCAGTATAAAAGGCGCTTGAAATACAATATAAATTTGTGTTACTGTCAAGCGCTCAGACAATTTTTTAAAAACCTGATTCTGATCAGGGCAAAATTTACGAAAATTTACGGTCGCCAGATTTTCAATATTCTAATAGCCTAAATGGCGACCAGTCATGAATTTTGGTCGCCAATCAGCTTTTAAAGTCGCCCAGGTGACCATTTAAGTAGACTTAAATTGAGGGCTGTGGTATCTTTCGTCCCTCTTTTTTAAGAAGATAATTGTACAAAAATATGTTTGGACCTCCTTTTTTTAAATAAAAATAATGGAAGTTTTTCGTGTATACTAGTAAATTAAAATATTCACAATTTTAAACATCTATATTCTTTAATTTGTACATTAACTAATTCATGGTTAGAAATATAGCGTCAAGCTCATTTTGTTTGGTTGTTTCTCTTGTTGTTTTAACTTGTTAATTAATACTAGTATTCAATTGTTATCAAACACTTTTTTAAAATAGATATAAATTTCATGTTTTACAACTTTATAATCCAGATTTTAATAGTTCAGTTTCAATAATGTAATCAATGACATTATTACAATTATATAATTCTTATATGATTTACATATTAGAGAATACATTGATATGATTGGTCTAGAGGACTTCCGGCAGCTAATCTTGACGTTGTTTATTTTTCGATAGACGACGTTGACCGAACTTCTTTTTTGTAACCAATGTAAACAAGATGGCGGCGATAATAATACAATCCGACTCGACGTTAAAAATATTGTTTTCACTTCATGTTAATCGTTAAATAAAATGATCAACATAAAACATTTATTTGAATGATAATAAGAGTTTTTGTAGTTTTTTTATCAGATAGCAAATTTCATGGAGTACATATTTTTGCGTTAATCAACAAATATATTCATGCACCAGGCCAACTCAATGACACAAATATACAAATATGCGAAAGATATAACGAGTGTGGAAAATTAAATTCGTCATCTCAAATTTTAAAGAATTATAAGGATTAAACGGCTTTTTAAAGGAATTTATTGGTGTATAAACTGGACCAAGTCACTCACAAACATATTGTTTGTGAGTGAATTGGTCGAGTTCATACACCAATAAATTCCTTTAAAAAGGCGTTTAATCCTATAATAAATCTAAAATTCTTGAAAGTAAATATCCTTTAATAAATCTTGATAAACTTGGCACATTTCATCAGTAAAATAAATTATGTCTTCATTTGCATGATATGTCTACATTATTTTTTAAAACATCATGTGAAACCTGATCGCTTCTGCAGGTCATTAATACATGCTAATTAATTGTTGTTATTCCTTTTCATTTTACTTCCATGGTCAAACTAACAGTTAAGATAGAACTCGGCATTCTGAATATTTTTGCCCCTTCAGACTTTCTCCATAAGGGTTTTCAATATATAAAACAATACATGCATTTTATCCCCCATGTTTCATTAGCCATTATTGTCAGCGAGCAAGTTCATCAGATTCAATATTGAATCTAGATACCTTAAGGATGACTGTGTTTTTTTGCATTTGGTCTTTTAGTTTCAGAGGAGAAGATTTGTTTTACAGTTGTATTACCTTTAAGATTTCTTTGTTCTTCTGCTGTAAATTCTGGTAATCTGGATTTGGCAAGATTTTGCAGAAGACTGTTGTTTCTTACTCTACTCTTCATAACATCAGGATAATCACCAAACATAATCGGATTTGCAAACCAACCAAAATCAAACTGCATTCCACGCTCTGATGCCTCCACATGTGAAGGGTCGTAGGGATCCAATGGTTCAGCCCATCCAACATTTAAGGTGATGCCAACTTGACCTAACATTTAAAATAAAAAAATAAATAAAAAATTACACTGAATACATTTTGTGTGTGACTGTCCAAGGCACTTTCCTGGGTCCACCTTCATCAGGAATAATCCAACAAAACAACAATGGATGTAAATTACTTTATCCTGGTGGCTCTTTTTTTTTTTATCCTACTCTCCAATCACAAACCTTGAGTTCATTTAGTGTATAGTAATTTTAAACCCATTTTAGTTCATTTAACAAATAATTAATCCAAAATTCAGAAGCTAGACTTATGTAAAAACAATTCTTACAAATATATGCTTGTACGAGAATTCAAGTCAAAGGTAATTCAGGCAAGAGTTGTATCACTATGTTTGACAAATGTTGATCTCAAAAAATAAATTCAATCTGAATTCCATGAATTGTACGTCAACCGTAATAAAATGCTAACAGATCTGTAAGTTAAATTTCACACTAATGTACCAAAATTACCTCCTCTGCTTCAATTACAAAAGAAAAGTCTGAACAAGTACACTAATGTAACAAATATCTAGCAGGTATTACAATGAAAAGTCTGGAATGGTACAATTTTCAAGGACCTTCATCAGGAAAACTGACATTTCTAGTCAGTTAATATTGAAATCAAAAGCACCTGCCTTGTGCCAGGTTTGTAATCACAACCCCATGTTTTTACAGGCTAGTGGTACAGTAGATGAACTACTTAGACCACTCTGCCACTACCTTTTAAGATCATGTCCTCTCACTAATCATAAGTATTTCAAAGTTGGGGACTATTTTGAACGCATCTATCCCATTGAACTTGAAATAAAGAATACAGCAGATACAGTTAAGTAGTTTAGTGTACCTCAAATCTTGATTCACATCTAGAAAGTGACAATTAAGGTCGGATGAGGACAAAAATACTTAATGACAAAAAGGATTTCCAATTGCAAAATTTCCATTTCTGTGAAGCAACATTCAAGAACAGCCTACGTCTCCCAGTTGGCACTAATTTGCAGAGCTTGAATTTACTACCATAATTTCCTAGTAGAGGGTTTCTTCTTACAGTACAAGAAAGCTATTAAAGCAAGGGTTCCAAGTGGTATAGTTGAAATCATTCCTTCGAAAATTAAACGTACATGAACGTTATGGAATATATCTGTTCCAATTGTCATAACCACTATCTTGTCCTCTTTTCCTCGAATGTGAAATCACTGAATTAGACTTATTACTTAATTTATCCTTATATGAGTAACAAGGCCGGTGCCACAGGTGGAGCAGGATCTGCTTATCTTTCCAGAGCACCTGATATTAACCCCCAGTTTTGTTGGGATTAGCTTTGCTCAGTCTTAAGTTTTCTTTGTAGTGTTTTGACTATTTTCCGTTGTTTGCCATGGCTTAGTCAGTTTATCTTTAACTTGAGTTTGCATATATATCCCTTTGGTATCTTCCACCTCTCTTTTGCTATTGTTGGAAATTCAAAATGCAGTGCTTTCATCTGCTTTATTTATATAACATTGGTACATTTTTTTTCATCTTAAAACTTAAATTTTATGACAACAGCTATCATGAATTAAATCTTTTTAGATTTTCATTTAAATATCACTAGTACATTTTCTACAAAAGATATATCCTGAATTTTCATTTTTTATATTTTCATTAAGTATCACTTTTACATTTTTGTACTAATATTTTGTGAAGTAACAGAACAATTTTTGGTTACCGTTTTGTTTTCCTTTATATTTCCCTTCATACAGTCTGTAAGCCTTCATATGAGCTCTGATTAAATTGTGGCCAACAACATAGGTATTAGTACCAGGTCCAAATTTTCCCGGAGCAAATGAGTTAACTCCATATCCTAACCAAGCAACTATCCAGGGTTCATTAAATGTAATCCAAAGTTTAACCTAGAATAAGCATATAAATGTCATAAAAATCACTGAAGAAATAATAACATGTGATATGAAACAAAATACATGTTTACAATACTGTAAATTCAAAAATTCTTTGTGCATTAATATTATTCTTATGTTGGTTGAACAATGACATCAAATCAATTTAATCCAAACATATTTCTAATACAGAAATAGTTTTTTTTATATTTTTTAGCAGTTAGTTTTATCAAGCATACACAAAATGGAAGTTTATTTTTTCCCTAGTAAAAGTCTTTAAAAAAAAAAGACAGAGAGAGAAAAACAATTAAATTGCATCATCTTACTCTATCACCAAATCTTTCAAACAATAAACCAGCGTAGGCTTCATAGTAATCTGTGATAGAAGAGTTCAGCCATCCTCCATGGTTTTTCTCAAGTGCAGCAGGGAGATCCCAGTGATAAATGGTTATCATTGGTTTTATACCAGCATCCAGCAATCCATTTATTAGTTTGTTGTAATATTCGATACCTTCTTCATTGACATTGGGCAACTCTCCATCTGGCAATACTCGAGACCAGGATATTGAAAAACGATAGGACTTAACCTAAAATGCATATAACATATGTGTCTGATTCCATGAAAACCATAAAGACCAAATCATCTGTAATCATAATAAAAGGAACTTTTTGCTTCTAACATAGAGCCATTGATGTAATAAAAAAATCTGCATTTATATTTTTATGATTTTGTGTTAGGCCAAACAAAATTAGGTGTGTTTCTAGTAGCTTGACTGACCCTTATCTTTAGACTCTGACCCTTACTTTTTTTTACATAATTTTTTTTTTAATAAAAATCGGTAATTATGGGGTGATCTGAAAAAGTTCTTCCTTTTGAATGTCCTAAAATCATCAGGGTCTAATTAGCAAATTTTTGCAACCTGAATGGTTATAAAACAATTGCCGGCTGTACAACTAGTGTGTCCATAGTTCGGTTAATAAAATGCAATCATAAACCTGATGTACAAACTTTCATCACAGTTTCTACCTCAAAAACATTTGAACAACATTTCAAAGAACTTCATGATGAGATCAATGAAAAGAAAAAAAAGAAAAAAGATCCCACCCTAGTACCCTACCAAACCTATTTTTTGGGGGGATACAACAGGAAACACACTTATTTGGTTTTGCTTTATGATGGTATTATTTTTTAACTAACATTGGTATACTAACTTAACATTGGTCTACTAACTTAACATTGGTATACTAACTTGACATTGCTTTATGATGGTATTATTTTTTAACTGACATTGGTATACTAACTTAACATTGGTCTACTAACTTAACATTGGTATACTAACTTTACATTGCTTTATGATGCTATTATTTTATAACTGACATTGGTATACTATTAACTTAACATTGGTCTACTAACTTAACATTGGTATTCTAACTTAACATTGCTTTATGATGCTATTATTTTTTTTTTATGATGCTATTATTTTATAACTGACATTGGTATACTAACTTAACATTGGTCTACTAACTTAACATTGGTATTCTAACTTTACATTGCTTTATGATGCTATTATTTTTTAACTGACATTGGTATACTGACTTAACATTGCTTTTTTCACAACATTTACCCTGTACATCCTTCAGGAATTCAAATGAGACTGCTTGTCAGAATATCATGCAAAATTTCAAATTCTATCAAATGGAAAGAACTGCAAGCTTTTATTATACTACAAAATGGGGAGTTCAAAGTCTTGTTAACAGAAGATCTATATTTTCAAGACCTTTTTATTTTCTTTTAAGAATTTAGAATTTCCTTCAATGAGAAAATGAATCTGAATGTATCATCTGTCTGATGACTGTCTGAATGAACTTTGTTCTTTTAACAGATTGCGTTTTAGAGGCAAATGGACTCTCTTTGACAACATTTAGCTTTATTTTGTTGCTAAATGTAAAATATAACAAAGTAAAAAAATTGGTTATTGTGACAGGGTCATGAAATAACCATTCTTATTCCACACTTTCATGGTCAGGTGAACATGAACTTTTCTACAAATCTACATTTATTTTTTCAGGATTTTTTGTTTTGCTGTTAATCATTTTTAACTGACATTGAATGTGTAGAACTTAACATTGCTTTTTTTAACCATGTTTACATACTGGATATGAATACAAATACTTTATAAAACCAATTATCGTCCGATAAAGGGCATGTTACATATAATGATTATAAATAGGAATAAGTAAAGAAACAATAATGATAATGCTTATGATAATATGGATTTAACTATAGCAGTTGTCTTCTTATTGTAAAACATTTATAACAAATTAAAGCCAAAGTGTTTCATAGTTCTACATATTCACAAAAAAGAAGCCAAATAAATCTGTTTTCTGTATTTAGATTTTAAAAATTATTACATATTTTCAAAGCAGAATTTAACAATACTTGTCTTAGTTGTTCGAATGCTGGACATTCCATCAGAAATTGAATTTCATCTTCAATAGAATTTAAAAAACCAAATTAATAAATTCTTTTATCTTTGTCAATTTTTTTATAACTGCCCTGCTCAATAGCTAATTTATGATATGCACAGTAAGATGACAACTTTAAAGTTTACCAAAAAATGTTCATAAAACAGTATGCAATGTATCAAAATTTATGGCAATAAATTCCACATTTTATCTCTAAAATGAGAGTGTAATGCATTGGTGTAGATTATAAATCTTGCAATTGTAGACTTGAAAAAAAAAGCTAAAGAGCCTATGTTGCTCACCTGCATCTTCAACAATGGCCAATTTCTAGTAAAAATCATCATAAAAGGGAAACAACTCTATTAAGAGTTAATTGCCAATTTCAGTCATGTTGACATGTTTGTAGATCTTATCCTGCTGATAGTTTTTCCTTTTTAAAGTTTTTATTTATCTATTATATTTCAAGATAATAGGTAACAAATGCATAAAATTGTTAAAATTACCATTTAAAGGCAATAACTCAAATTACTAGTCAACTGAAGATTTTGGCCATTATGGTACATTTGTAGAAATTGTCTTGCTGATCATTTGTGCTATTGAAAGTTTCTATCAATTTATTACAGTTTTCAAGTTAATAGGCAAATATGGGGAAAATCATCATTAGAGGGCAATAACTTCAATAAGTAGTCGACTAACGATTAGGATTATGTTGACTCATTTGTAGATCCTGTCATGCAGATCATTTTTGCTATTGAAAGTTTCTATCTATCTATTATAGTTTTTAAGATATTAGGCACATACCAAAAAAAATGGTAAAAATCATCATTAAAGGGCAATAACTCTAATAAGGAGTCAACTGAAGATTTCGGCGATGTTGACTAATTTGTAGAACCTGTCATGCAGATCATTTTGGCTTGTAAAAGATTTTCTTTATCTATTATAGTTTTTAAGATATTAGGCAATAATGCAAATTGGTAAAAATCTTTATTAAAGGGCAACAACTCTAATAAGGAGTCGTCTGATGATTTTGGTCATGTTGACTTATTTGTAGATCTTGTCTTGCTAATCATTTTTGCTTTTTAAAGTGTCTATCTATCTATTATAATTTTCGAAATAATAGGCAAAATTTTCAAAAATGGTAAAATTTGTCTTTAAAGGGCAATAACTCCTATGAGAAGTCGTCTGATAGTTTTGACTCAAATAGACAATAGGTGGAGCTCAACATTCTGAAAATTTTTCATCTTTTAGATTTTCTCTATTTAAAGCTGTTTTCAAAATAATAGGCAAAACTTGCATTTTACCCCATGTTCTATTTTTAGCCATGTCAGCCATCTTGGTTGACAGCCAGGGTCATCGGACACATTTTTAAACTAGATAACCAAACAATGATTGTGGCCAAGTTTGGTTAAATTTGGCCCAGTTGTTTCAGAGGAGAAGATTTTTGTAAAAGTTAATGGATGACGACGGACAACAAGTGAGCCAAGTGAGCTTTAAATGTGTTTACTAAATCTGAGTACTTGTTGAAGAATACAAACACAAAACATTTCAGCATTGCAGAGCAGATATATATAAAATATGTTCATTGCCTGAATCTGCGGAATAGGAAAATTAGAAATTTACTTACCCCCATCTCTTTCAGTATTTTGATGTCATCTTTATATTTGTGGTAACTATCACAGGCCACGTCACCAGTAGCATTGTTAACTATTCTGTTTCCCATATGAGTGAAGTCATCCCAAATACTAGCACCTCTACCTATACCAAAAAGAGGTTTTCCCAAAAAAAAAATTTAAATGAGACAGATCTAAGCTGAAATACAATTATCATATTTATTTCTACAAACTAATGCTCAGTATAAAATGTTTAAAAGTCATCCAATGTCAACCTGTATGTTACTTGTGATTAGAGACATTTTCCACTCACATTTATTTTTCTGTTGTTATTAATTTGTTAAAATAAACGTCACATATGAAATAATAGACTAATTTTGTCACAAATAAAATTTGATAAATAAAGTGATAAAAACTAAAACTAAAATCTCAATGTAAAACTTGACTGGCATGGGACATCAGTGACAATTACATTCTATTATCAGAAACCTTCTTTAAGATCTTTTGTTTTTTTTAAGCATTATTTATATAACAGGGTAATAGTTTATTCCAGAATAAACTGTTGACACCGAGATATTCTAGCATGTCCACATAAAATTCAGAAAAAGTCAATCTGAGGGATAGAAACATTGCTTATTAATTCAAAGTCGCTGGACAATGATCTTGTGGGCAGGGCCTCGAAATGGTTGACAAACTGATATGTTCTGTTAGTAATGCAACTTTATACACAATATCATTAATCTGTCACAATTCAAGTAGTTCTTATCAAACTGACTTAAGCAGAAAACTTAATAATTGTTGACGCCGGAGTCGGAGCCGTAGTCGCCAGAAAAGCAATCCCTATGTCTTGTTTTCTGCGACTTTCATTGCAGCGAGACAAAAATCATAAGAATAGCATGGAAATTGGTATCATTACCCCCTTCATCCCAGCCTCCTTCTATCTGATATGCAGATGTAGCTGAACTCCATTCAAAATCATCTGGGAAAACACCATAGTAAAACTCATCTTCATATGATGGTGCTGTCCCACGTCCTCCATCACCACGGTAACCAGGAATATAGCCATTCTCTGTTACAAGTTGTTTGTAAAACTGAAAAGAGTCTTTTGGTGTTCTTGTTCTTTCAGGGCTACTAAAATTTACTTGGACCATACCAAATTTTGGATAATATCCTTCAATCCATTCAAAATTGTCCATCATTGACCAAACAGAATATCCAATAACATCACATTTGTCAATTGTGATAGCTGAAAAATACACAAATCTTACATCATAATACACAAATAATAGGAAGCATGACGTCAGATTGAAGGCCAGACATGGCTACAGGAATTATTGGGAAATCATCAGAAAGTTATTCAATGCAATGAAAAACAATCAACAAACAAAACCAAATGAAAAAACTCACGAATTGAATAGCAAATGGGCTGAATCTAATTGTATTATTACATTTTTTCTTTCTAATTTCAGGACTCAATATGTGTAATGGGTCTTCAACCTATATCTGGACCTTGGGCTTAATCCCTCAGTCTTAGGAGGATACCAGGGCCTATGATTCCCCTTCCCCCTACAGAAAAAAATAGTATTAAAGACTATTAAAGTCAAGATTTAGATTGAAGTTATAAAGTCAGAGCTTCATGACCCCAAAATAAAAATAGATGTGAAGTTTCAGTTGACAAATAATACAATGGCAGAAAAATAGTATGAAATAAGTATGTTATTGAGTTATCATCAGAGTAGATGGGTACAGCTTACATTTATTCTTGTACCTATGTACTAAAATAAAGTAATTATATAAAATTGCAATTCTGTTTTAAATATAAACAATACATATTCATACTCATGCTGCAGCAAAAAAGAAAAAGTCTGATAATACCTTTAAGAACTTCATTTGTATAAGCCCTGAGGAAATTGATTCTTCTGATATCATGTAGATTTCCATCATCGCACATTCCATTCTCAGTTATCATAACAGGTACATTATATTTGTATTTAATCCAGTTAAGGAGTTTTCGTAGTCCCCAAGGAGTCACTCTGAAGCCATCAAGGCAAGTTCTATAACAAAAATAATTCTTACTATGGGTGATACAAAAGTTGCAATCTATGACAATCAATATAATAAAGTCAAATATTATGTCAATGACAGATCTTTGATAGTCTCTGTTATGTCCATGACAGATCTTTGATAGTCTCTGTTATGTCAATGGCAGATCTTTGATAGTCTCTGTTATGTCAATGGCAGATCTTTGATAGTCTCTGTTATGTCAATGGCAGATCTTTGATAGTCTCTGTTTTGTCAATGGCAGATCTTTGATAGTCTCTGTTATGTCAATGGCAGATCTTTGATAATCTCTGTTATGTCAATGACAGATCTTTGATAGTCTCTGTTATGTCAATGGCAGATCTTTGATAGTCTCTGTTATGTCTATGGCAGATCTTTGATAGTCTCTGTTATGTCTATGGCAGATCTTTGATAGTCTCTGTTATGTCAATGGCAGATCTTTGATAGTCTCTGTTATGTCAATGGCCATACGGTTGCCTATAATTGCTTATATCCATGTCATTTGAACTTTGGTGGATAGTTGTCTCATTGGCAGTCATATCATATCTCCAATCTTTATAAAGGAAGATAAATTACAACTTACCAGTTGGAAGAAAATTAGTTTTGATGTAATTTTAACTGTTACTTTCAAAAACGAAGTCTTTGATTTATTTATTACCTTTGGTAACTTACTCATTGCGAAAAATTACTTAATCCTTTGTCTAAATATTTCATTACTTGATTTAAGGTCAGGGTCTACCATAGAACTAAGTCTGAGAGTGCTTGATCAACATTTATTTTAATAATCAAATTAAGCCATTCAATGAATAAACATGAAAACAAGCGTTTATCAGGTCACAGTCTGTATCCCCCATCTTGCATCAATGCATAATAATGATTTTAATATGTTGAAAGGCATCTTCAATGGATTCATGTTTGTAACCACAAACCCTTTACGTGATTCAGGCCAAGCTTGGTTTGAACTGGCCTAGTTGTTTCAGAGAAGATTTGAAAATTTACTTTTCCTGAATGCTAATTAATGACTTTAGCTACAAAACAAAATTAGCAAAATGACCAACATCATAATTCTTCATCTCAGAATTGGAATTTTTATTTGTGTCTTTTCTATCACATATTTCTATAAAATCTATGTTTAGAATAAAATGAATATAATTATAAACTTACTTATCCCACTTTGGATCATATTCCCGACGTACACCCATGTCTTTGTCATAATCTGTCTTAGGTTCTATATCTCCTACTGGTGATGCCAGGTGGGAACTATACATGTTAACACTGAAAAAGTCAGACGTTCCTGAAATGATATAGAGACTAATTATACCTTGTATTGTCAAATAACTGGTTATGCATCTGTATTTGAATGACTGATATAATAGATATTCCTACTAACTGGTAGACATCTAGATAAAGCAAATGAAATTGATATAACTTCCAACAGTTAAACACCTAGATAAAGCATCGAGATTCATATAACATTCCTTATGCTGAACACCTAGATAAAGCATTGAGATTCATATGACATTCCAGCAGTTAAACACCTAGATAAAGCACTGAGATTCATATGACATTCCAACAGTTAAACACCTAGATAAAGCACTGAGATTCATATAACATTCCTTATGCTGAACACCTAGATAAAGCATTGAGATTCATATGACATTCCAACAGTTAAACACCTAGATAAAGCACTGAGATTCATATGACATTCCAACAGTTAAACACCTAGATAAAGCACTAAGATTCTGTGTATTACTGTTGGAATGTCATATACATTCCAACAGTAATACACCCAGAGAAAACTTGGTATTTGATATAATATTCCAGCATTCAAACACCTAGATAAAGCATTGAGATTCATATAACATTAGAACAGTTAAATGCCTACATTTGTTGATAAAGCATTGAAATTCAAATAACATTCCAACAGCTAAACATCTAGATAAAGCATTGAGATTCACATAATATTCCAACAGCTACCATCTAGGAAAAGCATTGAGATTTACATAACATTCCAACAGCTGCCACCTAGATAAAGCATTGAAATTCAAATAACATTCCAACAGCTAAACATCTAGATAAAGCATTGAGATTCATATGACATTCCAACAGTTAACACCTAGTATATAAAGCATTGAGATTCATATGACATTACAACAGCTAACCTCCTACAGAAAACTTGGTGATTGATATAACATTCCAGCAGTGAAACACCTAGATAAAGCATTGAGATTCATACAACATTACAACAGTTAAATGTCTATATTTGTAGATAAAGCATTGAAATTCAAATAACATTCCAACAGCTAAACATCTAGATAAAGCATCAAGATTCATATAATATTCCAACAGCTACCACCTAGGAAGAGCATTGAGATTTATATAACATTCCAATAGCTGCCACCTAGATAAAGCATTGAGATTCATATAACATTCCAACAGCTAACACCTAGATAACATTTACTTACATAATCAAAAATAAGAGGGCTGCCTCAATGCAGAGCAAGATCTGCTTACCCTTGATCACCTAGAGGTTTCGTTTGGGTTATTGTTACTCAGTCTAGTTTTTTATGTAGTGTTTTCATCTTTCTATTGTTTTTTATGATAGGATTTTCATGTGTCAGTTTCTCTTGGATTTATAAGTTTTGAATAGAAATCATAAAGTATCACATTCTTAATTTTACAATAATGTTATTTATAGAGCTTATAATGAACTAGACTACTTATTGGTCCTCTGGGAAAATCTTATTCTTTAAGGTTATCAATTTAATATTGCAGTAGGATATTTGAATATGTTCTTGATCAATATTTATTGATTTTATTTCCAATAGTTAAATACATAACTAGGCATGTCCTGCTATCCAATGAATTTTACATATTGTCCGATTTTCTGTCCATGCTTAATATTTTATCTTTACACAAGATCATGCTTTTCTAAAACTTCTTATGATGTCTTCACACTAAATCCATTAGAGGTGTACTGATTAATATTCTAATCAGTGATAACATGGTATATTTATCAGCTGAAATTGGGCTTTGAACTAGCTTTTAGTAGCTTTAAGTACTCTTAGATTGATACTTTGTGTCTTTTGTCTTTTTGTTATTTGATTTTTAGATTAGTACTATTATGATGAGTTATGCCCTTTCAAAATGATTTGTAGTTTGTTCTTATTTATTACTGTCCCAATCCAGGACAGTAATCCAGTGGTTGTAGTTAGTTGCTATCTGCCATAATGTCTTTTCATTTATTGCTGTAGTATTAATCATGCCGCTTTGAATTCTTATTTCATCATTTCGGTCCCTTTATAGCTTATAATGTGGTATGGGTTTTGCTTATTGCTTAAATCTGTATGATTACCTGCAATTGTTACCATCTTTGCCCTTTTGAACTTAAATGGATAGTTCTCTCATTGGCAAGCATCCAGTATCTCCTTATTACTAAACAGAAATTATAAGTTGTGAGCACATCTCACAGGTATCAATATAAGACTAACATCAAAAGTGAGCAAACACTGCAAATCTAATATAAAGAAGAAACTTGAACTTGAATAGGGAAAGTTGGTAATATGACTTTCTTCTTCTATCAAAGGACATACGAATTTCATAATCTATGAAAATGACATACCATAAATTTTGACTTTCTGTTCATGGGTAAAATCTTGAAGTACCATTGTAACTATATTTTTCTGTATATTCATTTTATTTCTTTCTTTCATTATGTCTGGATAGTCACCATTTACATAGATAGGATGAGCAAACCAACCCAGCCGGAACTGTAAAGCTGTTTCTGCTGCTTCTATATCTCTGGGATCACTAGGACTCTTAGGCTCATACCATGCAGAGTTTAGTACAATAGATACCTGTCCTAAAATCAATTCAAACAGTTAAATTAAAACAACATATATCCATCCCCTCGTATATCAAAATTTCATATTCCCCCTTGAAGCATTTTATTGAAAATATATAGGGATAGATATGATGTATAACTGATCATTTGCTCTAACCTCAAAATAAATTTGTAACAAATTACCAATAAGGACATAAATAATAAATTTTACAAAAGTTACTCATTCATAGAGCATTCATAGAGCATTTCTAATCACTTAAATGTACATACCCATTTAAGCACATTCTTAATTCAAAGAAATCAACTTTTTCAGTGTGGAAGATGAAATAACTTTTATTAAAAATAAAAAAGTATATGCTAAATAGCATGAAGTTTTCATTGCTGGTCAAAGGGGAGTTATAAACAAGATATTCTTAACCTATAGCTGAATACTGCAAGTTCAGATCTTTTTTGCAATGTTTTTGTTTTTAAAAAACGTGGCAGAAAATAAAACATGTTATAAAGTAATTGACATGATTTTTAAAAAAAACAAATAAACCACCGATGTAAGCAACTTAAACTATAGTAAACCAACTGACTTTAGCAAGTAGGAAAATAACATGTATATAAATTGCTGTGAATATGTAAAACTTGAATCTTTCCTTAATCAACTACATCAAATAAATTTGAAAATCTAATATTAAATCGCCACAAAGTGTGCTATAAAGGGCAAACTAAAGTATCCGTGAAATAAGTTGGTTCACTGTCATCAAAGTTTTTCTATTACATTATTGCATTTTAACAATGCCTTCCTTGTGTATCTAACACATTACTGGAACAGCCCTTACCAATTTCTCAAACAACAACATAGACAAAATTCTTACCGTTTTGTGATGCTCTGTAGGTGTCATTGTATAAGTGATAGGCTTCTGCATGAGCTAACAACATATTACGAGCTAGAACATAGGTGTGTGGTTGTCCAGGTGCTGTCAGATTCGTTGTCTGCTGCATTGGTTCGTTCATTGTAAACCAATACTTCACCTACATTTACATAAAGTAGATCTATTGTACTTTTCACCATAATTTATCAACTATCAAGGTCTATTTAATAATAAAACATTCGCATCAAAACAAAATGGAGTTATGGTAGACATACAACATTGAGAAATTTGCCGAAAATAGAGATTCATGATCAAAGTAATTTGTAATTGAAAATATGAGATAAGCATGGAAAATCCAATTTTACAGGAGAATTCACTATAAGCAAATGTGGTCAGTAGAAAGACCCAATAGAGGGTACACAACACAGAATCAAACATAGAAATGACAAAACAAAATAAGATAAGACATACAAACTGCTACAACAAGCATAAAAAATGTATTGCATACATTACACCAATCATTTTTTGAATATTGATCAATTATGTATTCATCTATAAACTGGTTTTCAGGGGATAACATTCAAAATTTGTGAGAAATTTTAAATAAGTTCTATTAGAACAATCAATTATCCCTTTCCTGTATCATCAACTTAAAATAGAAATTCTCACAAGTTTACATATTAACTTTTAAAAATCTGATGATTCTACTAATTGATTATCAAAAATCATCAGAAAAAAAGAGCATGTCAGGCAAATGAAATGAATACTATCAAATATTAAAAAGAAGTTAAAGTTATTTAAACTAATTTTGTATATTAATAATTAAAATTGACAACAACACTTCAAAAGATCTGCAATTTTATTATCTATGTCTACATGTTTCGCCTGCAAGGCAGGCTTCATCAGGACAATTTTTATACAGAATTTAATCCCTGAAGTACTCAAAGTGGTGCAAGAAATTTGACGTCGTCATGGTGAGAGAAACAATGAAAAGTGAAAGTAGCAATACAGAGTTATAAATAGATAAGATAAATATAGAAAATTAAAGTTTGTTTACAATGTAACTTGAGTTTGTTTTACTATTATATGATACATGAAATTGTTCTAATGGCTTGGTATCTAATTGGACGAACTTCCCATGGTTCCTACCACTTCGCAAGGCTTCTCTTCCAACCTGGCCATTGTTGGAGGTTACTACTTCCTGGCGCGTCGGCAACACATAGGAAGATTATGGTCGCCGCTATGTAAAATAAAATTGTCAAAAAATGTTCCCTTGTTAATTATTTGGTGACTCTCTATAATTTTTGGATCGTCTGCAGTAGTTGGTCTGTTTAATAGCATGGTTGTGAATTCCTAGTTCATTTAAGATCGGCGCCCGTGGTACGTTTTTTTTCTGCTAACAGTTATATCTATATGTTAAGGTGGTATCGGATTTCTTGGTCATCTTGGTTCAGTTGTTATTTCGTCGCAAGTATGGAATATTCCTTGGTCCATGTATATGCTGGTGGCCTGTAGATTGGCGCGTGTAGCAAGGCGGTTCCTTTCGGATGCAGGGGTTCACGATTAAATAATAAATTAAATTCCGTGTGGTGAACCAACGCCTGTGAAATCGTTTTGGTAGAGTCCCTGAAGTGGATACCTTGGTATGCCGGGTTGTCAAATCATGCAAATGAATGCAATCCTTAAATAATAATTAAAATTGACAACAACACTTCAAAAGATCTGCAATTTTATTATCTATGTCTACATGTTTCGCCTGCAAGGCAGGCTTCATCAGGACAATTTTTATACAGAATTTAATCCCTGAAGTACTCAAAGTGGTGCAAGAAATTTGACGTCGTCATGGTGAGAGAAACAATGAAAAGTGAAAGTAGCAATACAGAGTTATAAATAGATAAGATAAATATAGAAAATTAAAGTTTGTTTACAATGTAACTTGAGTTTGTTTTACTATTATATGATACATGAAATTGTTCTAATGGCTTGGTATCTAATTGGACGAACTTCCCATGGTTCCTACCACTTCGCAAGGCTTCTCTTCCAACCTGGCCATTGTTGGAGGTTACTACTTCCTGGCGCGTCGGCAACACATAGGAAGATTATGGTCGCCGCTATGTAAAATAAAATTGTCAAAAAATGTTCCCTTGTTAATTATTTGGTGACTCTCTATAATTTTTGGATCGTCTGCAGTAGTTGGTCTGTTTAATAGCATGGTTGTGAATTCCTAGTTCATTTAAGATCGGCGCCCGTGGTACGTTTTTTTTCTGCTAACAGTTATATCTATATGTTAAGGTGGTATCGGATTTCTTGGTCATCTTGGTTCAGTTGTTATTTCGTCGCAAGTATGGAATATTCCTTGGTCCATGTATATGCTGGTGGCCTGTAGATTGGCGCGTGTAGCAAGGCGGTTCCTTTCGGATGCAGGGGTTCACGATTAAATAATAAATTAAATTCCGTGTGGTGAACCAACGCCTGTGAAATCGTTTTGGTAGAGTCCCTGAAGTGGATACCTTGGTATGCCGGGTTGTCAAATCATGCAAATGAATGCAATCCTTAAATAATAATTAAAATTGACAACAACACTTCAAAAGATCTGCAATTTTATTATCTATGTCTACATGTTTCGCCTGCAAGGCAGGCTTCATCAGGACAATTTTTATACAGAATTTAATCCCTGAAGTACTCAAAGTGGTGCAAGAAATTTGACGTCGTCATGGTGAGAGAAACAATGAAAAGTGAAAGTAGCAATACAGAGTTATAAATAGATAAGATAAATATAGAAAATTAAAGTTTGTTTACAATGTAACTTGAGTTTGTTTTACTATTATATGATACATGAAATTGTTCTAATGGCTTGGTATCTAATTGGACGAACTTCCCATGGTTCCTACCACTTCGCAAGGCTTCTCTTCCAACCTGGCCATTGTTGGAGGTTACTACTTCCTGGCGCGTCGGCAACACATAGGAAGATTATGGTCGCCGCTATGTAAAATAAAATTGTCAAAAAATGTTCCCTTGTTAATTATTTGGTGACTCTCTATAATTTTTGGATCGTCTGCAGTAGTTGGTCTGTTTAATAGCATGGTTGTGAATTCCTAGTTCATTTAAGATCGGCGCCCGTGGTGCGTTTGACAACCCGGCATACCAAGGTATCCACTTCAGGGACTCTACCAAAACGATTTCACAGGCGTTGGTTCACCACACGGAATTTAATTTATTATTTAATCGTGAACCCCTGCATCCGAAAGGAACCGCCTTGCTACACGCGCCAATCTACAGGCCACCAGCATATACATGGACCAAGGAATATTCCATACTTGCGACGAAATAACAACTGAACCAAGATGACCAAGAAATCCGATACCACCTTAACATATAGATATAACTGTTAGCAGAAAAAAAACGTACCACGGGCGCCGATCTTAAATGAACTAGGAATTCACAACCATGCTATTAAACAGACCAACTACTGCAGACGATCCAAAAATTATAGAGAGTCACCAAATAATTAACAAGGGAACATTTTTTGACAATTTTATTTTACATAGCGGCGACCATAATCTTCCTATGTGTTGCCGACGCGCCAGGAAGTAGTAACCTCCAACAATGGCCAGGTTGGAAGAGAAGCCTTGCGAAGTGGTAGGAACCATGGGAAGTTCGTCCAATTAGATACCAAGCCATTAGAACAATTTCATGTATCATATAATAGTAAAACAAACTCAAGTTACATTGTAAACAAACTTTAATTTTCTATATTTATCTTATCTATTTATAACTCTGTATTGCTACTTTCACTTTTCATTGTTTCTCTCACCATGACGACGTCAAATTTCTTGCACCACTTTGAGTACTTCAGGGATTAAATTCTGTATAAAAATTGTCCTGATGAAGCCTGCCTTGCAGGCGAAACATGTAGACATAGATAATAAAATTGCAGATCTTTTGAAGTGTTGTTGTCAATTTTAATTATTATTTAAGGATTGCATTCATTTGCATGATTTGACAACCCGGCATACCAAGGTATCCACTTCAGGGACTCTACCAAAACGATTTCACAGGCGTTGGTTCACCACACGGAATTTAATTTATTATTTAATCGTGAACCCCTGCATCCGAAAGGAACCGCCTTGCTACACGCGCCAATCTACAGGCCACCAGCATATACATGGACCAAGGAATATTCCATACTTGCGACGAAATAACAACTGAACCAAGATGACCAAGAAATCCGATACCACCTTAACATATAGATATAACTGTTAGCAGAAAAAAAACGTACCACGGGCGCCGATCTTAAATGAACTAGGAATTCACAACCATGCTATTAAACAGACCAACTACTGCAGACGATCCAAAAATTATAGAGAGTCACCAAATAATTAACAAGGGAACATTTTTTGACAATTTTATTTTACATAGCGGCGACCATAATCTTCCTATGTGTTGCCGACGCGCCAGGAAGTAGTAACCTCCAACAATGGCCAGGTTGGAAGAGAAGCCTTGCGAAGTGGTAGGAACCATGGGAAGTTCGTCCAATTAGATACCAAGCCATTAGAACAATTTCATGTATCATATAATAGTAAAACAAACTCAAGTTACATTGTAAACAAACTTTAATTTTCTATATTTATCTTATCTATTTATAACTCTGTATTGCTACTTTCACTTTTCATTGTTTCTCTCACCATGACGACGTCAAATTTCTTGCACCACTTTGAGTACTTCAGGGATTAAATTCTGTATAAAAATTGTCCTGATGAAGCCTGCCTTGCAGGCGAAACATGTAGACATAGATAATAAAATTGCAGATCTTTTGAAGTGTTGTTGTCAATTTTAATTATTATTTAAGGATTGCATTCATTTGCATGATTTGACAACCCGGCATACCAAGGTATCCACTTCAGGGACTCTACCAAAACGATTTCACAGGCGTTGGTTCACCACACGGAATTTAATTTTGTATATGTACACATGTGCTTCTAGAAGGTCTATGTCATTGCTTGTGACATGAGTAAACATTATTGCATAATGAATGAGCTCTGGTCTAACAGAAGACAATAAAGAGCTGCACCATGAGAGCATGATACACCAATTGTCCTTTTAGCTCATATATAAGCTTTAACTGAATTTATATGATCAACTAGAAATACTATGATTTTCAACATTTTTTAAATAATAAAATTCCATAACCCCGCATTATGTCATATCAGAAATTTATAAAAAAAAAAAAAAGGGAGCTTATTTCAATAGGTATAAACATGTCACCAAAAAAGCATTTTTATGTTATTGTCCGAAAACTAGAAAATCCCACCTTTTTTCAGAATAAAGTCCCAATTATCCAAAACATAAAATCAGAAAATTTTTTAAATCGAAAGGGAACTTATGTCAATATATGAACAATTCACCAAAGTTTCATGAAAATTACTCAAAGCATTTTTGAGTTAAAGCCAGAAAACTGGAAAATCACCCATTTTTTATGAATAAAATCCCATAACTGGGAACCGTAAAATCTTAAATTTATAAAAATTGAAAGGGAGCTTGCGTCAATAGATATAAATAATTCACCAAAGTTTCATGAAAGTTGGTGATAGCATTTTTGAGTTATTGTCCGAAGTGTTGACTTCGGATGGACAACTGTATACCATAAACGTCCCGTCTTAGACAGGCGCATAAAAACAATAGGGTTTATGCTCTAAATTACATTCAATGGAGTCCTGAAACTGATAAAAAACATATTTTTACATTGATGTTTTCAATCTTAACACATTTGTACAGCTTTTCAGTTTTCAGCTCCAAACAGAACTTTCGTAGATACTGCGCATGCATGCCTCTTGACACAGAAGTTGTTACTAATAGTGCAATCTTAATTTAAAAACAGCATTTAATGTAGGGCTACAAACCTTATTTCCAAACTTCTTAAAGCAGACATCAGCATAACGCTTGAAATGCTGGATTGTATTTTCATTTGCCCATCCTCCAATTCTCTCTAGTTCAAGTGGGATATCAAAATGATACAGTGTTACCATTGGTGTGATACCTGCTGCCAGCAACCCATCTATAAGTCTATTGTAATAATCTATTCCTGGCTGGTTTGGTATTAGATCACTACCATTGGGGAATATTCTAGTCCAAGCTATAGAAAATCTATAAGCTGATACCTGAAATAGACATTGTATTGAACTAAAAGTGCACCAAATTTACATGCAGTATTGTTATCGTTTGCTGTTACACCTTCCAAGGATATGTGAAAGGTAAAGCTAAAACAAACATCTTAATCTTCAGTTTTTTTTAATCTTGTTTGTGGACTGTTATTTGTAAAAGCGCTTCATACTTATATGAGAACATGATAAGTGCTTTTAGGTTAGCAGCTGATAATTTACGATCTCTTTGTGCAGAAATTGCAATCAGCTGATTATTTTATTGATTTTCTGTAAATCGATACACGTGATGAGTTCAAGGTGAAATCTGAGTATTGTTTGATCAGGGAAAAGTCAAGAGAAATCTAAAACAAAATTAAGAAGATGGACAATCTAAAACAAAATTAACAAGATGGACTAAGTCAAACTATTATATTTTTTACAGAAGTTGAATATCTTCATTACATATGTGGCAACTGTAATAACCTTTAGATCAGAAAGAAGTTTTATATCTTCATATAAAATGGTAACTATAATTACCTGAAGTTCAGACAGAAGTTGTATATCTTCATTATATCTATGGTAACTATAATTACCTTTAGTTCAGACAGAAGTTGTCTATCTTCATTATATCTATGGTAACTGTAATTACCTTAAGTTCAGACAGAAGTTGTATATCTTCATTATATCTATGGCAACTGTAATTACCTTTAGATCAGAGAGAAGTAATATATCTGCATTATATCTATGGCAACTGTAATTACCTTTAGATCAGGGCTGTTCCAGAAAATACTATGTCCCCCCCAGGGAAGGCAATTTTCTTTTAATTTTATGTGGGTGGTTGTATTTGAAATACCAAAATGCAAAGGGAGTGCTGTTCTAATTTATTTTTACTTCTGTGGGTGGTGGCAGTCAAAATAAAGTGCCGTCCCTAGGGGGGGGGGGCATAGTATTTTCTGGAACAGCCCTGAGACAGACAGAAGTTATATATCTGCTTTATATCTATAGTAACTGTAATTACCTGAAGTTCACACAGAAGTTGTCTATCTTCATTATATCTATGGTAACTGTAATCACCTTTAGTTCAGACAGAAGTTGTCTATCTTAATTATATCTATGGTAACTGTAACAACCTTTAGTTCAGACAGAAGTTGTCTATCTTCATTATATCTATGGTAATTGTAAATACCTTCAGGTCAGACAGAAGTTGTCTATCTTCATTATATCTATGGTAACTGTAATCACCTTTAGTTTGACAGAAGTTGTCTATCTTAATTATATCTATGGTAACTGTAACAACCTTTAGTTCAGACAGAAGTTGTATATCTTCATTATATCTATGGTAATTGTAAATACCTTCAGGTCAGACAGAAGTTGTAAAGCTTCATTATATCTATGGTAACTGTAATTACCTTCAGGTCAGACAAAAGTTGTATATCTTCATTATATCTATGATAACTGTAATTACCTTCAGATCTGACAGAAGTTGTATATCTTCATTATATCTATGGTAACTGTAAATACCTTTAGATCAGACAGAAGTTGTATATCTTCATTATATCTATGGTAACTGTAACAAGATTTAGTTCAGACAGTAGTTGTCTATCTTCATTATATCTATGGTAACTGTAATCACCTTTAGTTTGACAGAAGTTGTCTATCTTAATTACATCTATGGTAACTGTAACAACCTTTAGTTCAGACAGAAGTTGTATATCTTCATTATATCTATGGTAATTGTAAATACCTTCAGGTCAGACAGAAGTTGTAAAGCTTCATTATATCTATGGTAACTGTAATTACCTTCAGGTCAGACAAAAGTTGTATATCTTCATTATATCTATGATAACTGTAATTACCTTCAGATCAGACAGAAGTTGTATATCTTCATTATATCTATGGCAATTGTAATTACCTTCAGGTCAGACAGAAGTTGTATATCTTCATTATATCTATGGTAACTGTAATTACCTTCAGGTCAGACAAAAGTTGTATATCTTCATTATATCTATGGTAACTGTAAATACCTTTAGATCAGACAGAAGTTGTATATCTATGGTAACTGTAAATACCTTTAGATCAGACAGAAGTTGTATATCTTCATTATATCTATGGTAACTGTAACAAGATTTAGTTCAGACAGAAGTTGTCTATCTTCATTATATCTATGGTAACTGTATTTACCTTCAGGTCAGACAGAAGTTGTAAAGCTTCATTATATCTATGGTAACTGTAACAACCTTTAGTTCAGACAGAAGTGGTCTATCTTCATTATATCTATGGTAACTGTAATTACCTTCAGGTCAGACAGAAGTTGTATATCTTCATTATATCTATGGCAACTGTAATTACCTTTAGATCAGAGAGAAGTTATATATCTGCATTATATCAATGGCAACTGTAATTACCTTTAGATCAGGGCTGTTCCAGAAAATACTATGTCCCCCCCCAGGGAAGGCAATTTTCTTTTAATTTTATGTGGGTGGTTGTATTTGAAATACCAAAATGCAAAGAGAGTGCTGTTCTAATTTATTTTTACTTCTGTGGGTGGTGGCAGTCAAAATAAAGTGCCGTCCCTAGGGGGGGGGGGGGGCATAGTATTTCTGGAACAGCCCTGAGACAGACAGAAGTTATATATCTGCTTTATATCTATAGTAACTGTAATTACCTGAAGTTCACACAGAAGTTGTCTATCTTCAATATATCTTTGGTAACTGTAATCACCTTTAGTTCAGACAGAAGTTGTCTATCTTAATTATATCTATGGTAACTGTAACAACCTTTAGTTCAGACAGAAGTTGTCTATCTTCATTATATCTATGGTAATTGTAAATACCTTCAGGTCAGACAGAAGTTGTAAAGCTTCATTATATCTATGGTAACTGTAATTACCTTCAGGTCAGACAAAAGTTGTATATCTTCATTATATCTATGATAACTGTAATTACCTTCAGAAGTTGTATATCTTCATTATATCTATGGTAACTGTAATTACCTTTAGATCAGACAAAAGTTGTATATCTTCAGTATATCTATGGTAACTGTAACAACCTTTAGTTCAGACAGAAGTTGTCTATCTTCATTATATCTATGGTAACTGTAATTACCTTCAGGTCAGACAAAAGTTGTATATCTTCAGTATATCTATGGTAACTGTAACAACCTTTAGTTCAGACAGAAGTTGTCTATCTTCATTATATCTATGGTAACTGTAAATACCTTTGGATCAGACAGAAGTTGTATATCTTCATTATATATATGGTAACTGTAAATACCTTTAGATCAGACAGAAGTTGTATATCTTCATTATATCTATGGTAACTGTAATTACCTTTAGATCAGACAGAAGTTGTATATCTTCATTATATCTATGGTAACTGTAAATACCTTTAGATCAGACAGAAGTTGTATATATTCATTATATCTATGGTAACTGTAATTACCTTCAGGTCAGACAGAAGTTGTATATCTTCATTATATCTATGGTAACTGTCACAAGCTATATCTCCTGTGTCCTTGTTCTTTACTATACCCAGATGAGATATGTAATCCCATAAACTTTCACCTGTACCTAAAATGTTTCAACCACATATTGAGTTTAATACCAATTGTAGTATTTGTACAATAAAATCAGTTCTGAACCAAAAACCATGTGCATTGTTTTTAAAAAGTTTTGAGTCACTTCAACTCTCTTATGCTAAACCTTGCTTTAATTTATTTTTAGATTGCTTGTAAAAATAAGAAAAATACTTTCACAAAAATACCCTGAGTTAATATTTAAAACATAACTATACCCAAATCTAGGAAAAATGTCAAAGCAAAATGAAACAAACCAGAACAACATAAAAACAGTTATAGCACAAAATTTAAAGTATAAGAGAAAAAGGACTATAGTCCAAATAAATTTGATGTCTTGAAAGGCTACTTTTATTTTTTTGCCCTTGGTGTCATGAATATTGTAATTTATATCTTAAAATTTGACGGACCTGAATTTCTTGATAATATATGAGCTGCGTCCGATAGAAATCGACCTTATGCAAGTGCATGTATACATGTACATTTATAAGACTTTGATTGATTTTGGAACATTCAAATACGAAATAAAAGATGAATTTTGGTCCGTTTTGTAGGGTTCTAATAGCAAATCAATTTTCAAACAGTTACAGACTTTGCATAGAGATTTTTTCTATCCGAAAAAGGTTAACAGATGTATTGATATTCTTTTGCATAAGGTTGATTTCTATATATCCTACACAGCTCATATATTGAACATTCTAGAAATTTGGGTCCATCAAATTTTACGGAGTTTGATATTTTATACTGTACAAAAGTGAAGGATCAAGAGAAATCAGGGAAACCATTTTAAAAATAAAGTAGGTAATTGCACATCTCAAATGGAATTGTAACTTATTTTATCATTACTTTTGGATATTTCTGGAAATATTGTTAACCAACAAGCACACAAAAGGTTTATATGCAACAGTCTACAGCCTTCAATGAAGATTTCATGGCAAAATTGGATCTCAAAGCTCTGCTGAAAATTCTCTCTCAAAGTCCAGACAAAAAAATGGCTTTGGCATTAATATTTAGTTGGAAACTCAGGTGTCAGAGCAAAAATTTTAATTAACCTTTCAAGACTTCAGAATTATTTGGACTAACATGATTCCAAACAATAACTTTTTAAACTTGAAAGTTCATCAAAGAAAGGACTTTTTTCACATCTCCAGCTAGTTACATAATATGAATACATACTCAACAATCTAGTTCTATAACTAAAATGTTTTTGTATAAGTTTTCTTTTTGCCTAAACAAATGTCATAACTCTTTGCAGCTTATCCACTTCTGGTAATTGAACTACTGATACACACAGTTGTATCACCTCAATTTGTTTACAATTGTCAACAACTCACCATCTTCATTCCAACCACCTTCTATCTGATATGCAGCTGTTGCAGTAAACCATTTAAAATGTTCAGGAAATTTTCCATACAGAAATGTGTTCTCATTGGCCACCATAGATGTTGATACTCCTCCTACACCTGGGTATCCTGGCTCAAAACCATGATCTTTTATCAACTGCTTGTAAAAATATGAAGAAAATTTTGGCATTCTTGGCAAAGTAGGATCAGAATAATTCACCATGCAAAATCCAAAGCTAAAATTGTAGCCATCAGTCCATTCAAAACTGTCAATCAATGAACGACCATAAAATCTTTTCAAGCTGGAAATTTTATCAACTTGTATTGCTGAAATATATAAAAAAAAAAATGTAGTTGTTTAGAACTGAATTTCCCATGGTATATATAATTCAGAGTTAGCAAAAAATCAAAATTCCTGAAAGCATGAACAAGATTGACTTCATCATGCTGCAGTAGATTATAAAATTCATTTGTTTTTTAAAAGTTAAATTTATGATTATTCCCCTTTGATAAGATGCCATATATGTATAAACATTATTTCAATATATTTTCAAGAAGTCTTAGCCAGATATCTTTAAATATTTAAATTTTCCTTGCTTTTTTGTTGTTGATTTTAAATGTTCTTTCCTTAATTCTGACTTAATGCTCTCTTTCAAATAAAAAAGCCTAAAATTACCTGTAGACTTGCAAAACCTTAAAAGTTGTTTTGAATTACTTCGAGAACTCAAATGTGGCCTAACAACTTTTATCTAAACATACTTGTACAGGAAAATGAATACATTGACAATAAAGAGCTGTGCCATGAGTGCATGATACACCGGTCGCTTTTTCAAAGAATAAAGTTCCATAACTCCTCAATGTCATATCAGAAATTTGTGAAAAACCAAAGAGAGGTTATTTCAATATATATAAACCAGTCACCAAAGTTTCATGAAAACTGCTCAAAGCACTTTTGAGTTATTGTCTGAAAACTGGAAAATCCTTTTTTATGAAAAAAATCCTACAACTCAGAAACGTAAATTCTAAAATTTATAAAAATTGAAAGGGAGCTCACGTCAATAGGTATAAACAATTCACCAAAGTTTCATGCAAATTGGTTAAAGCATTTTTGAGTTATTGTCCGACATTTTGACGACAGACAGATGGACAGACAGACGGACGGACGACAACGGTATACCATAATACGTCCCGTAAACAGGAGTATAATAATATAGAAAAAGAAAATGAATACATTGACAATATACAAAAACAGACATTGATTTTGATGTGCTATACCTTTCAGTAATTGATTAATGTGAGCTTTGTACCACTGGACAGTTTCTGTGTCCTGTAAAGACTGTTTTCCACTAGCTGGTCTACCAAGATACCCTGCCATATACATCACTGCTATTGGATATTCTTTACTAATCCATTTCAGGATTTTTCTTATACCAGATGCTGCTTCAGTATCAGATCTTTGAATAAAATGAAAAGAAATTAATATCACTGCCAAATGTTTATACCCTTTCAGTTGATACAAAATTATGGTGGATTACTTATAATTTTTTTAATTTATTCTAAAGGTAGCCTATAAATAAAGGAGAAGTAGGTGATACTTCAAGAAAAAAGAAACCCAAAGACAAATATAACCAAACCACATCTAGAGGCCAACATTACAGTCTTCAATAATTGGCAAGTGTTTATACAACATGTCAAGCTCTAAATTGTCCTTAGTCTACCAAATTGTGGTTTATACAAAATGTCAAACTCTAAATCATCCCTAGTCTACCAAGTTGTGGTTTATACAATATGTCAAACTCTTAATCATCCCTAGTCTACCAAGTTGTGTTTAATACAAAATGTCAAACTCTAAATCGTCCCTAGTCTACCAAGTTGTGGTTTATACAATATGTCACACTCTAAATCATCCCTAGTCTACCAAGTTGTTGTTTATACAACATGTCAAACTCTAAATCATCCCTAGTCTACCAAGTTGTGGTTTATACAACATGTCAAACTCTAAATCATCCCTAGTCTACCAAGTTGTGGTTTATAAAAAATGTCAAACTCTAAATCGTCCCTAGTCTACCAAGTTGTGGTTTATACAAAATGTCAAACTCTAAATCGTCCCTAGTCTACCAAGTTGTGGTTTATACAAAATGTCAAACTCTAAATCATTCCTAGTCTACCAAGTTGTGGTTTATACAAAATGTCAAACTGTAAATCATCCCTAGTCTACCAAGTTGTGGTTTATACAATATGTCAAACTCTCAGGGCTCACACTACTTCAGAATCATAGGGAGAAGTGACTTCTCTTTTTGAAACTGAGAGGGAGAATGGGTTATATTTGAAAGAGAAGTGCTTGTTCAACCGCGGCGCTACAATGTTTGATTTTACTATAATACAAAGGGCCATATGTATCTTCTTTTTTTATATTGTTCAATTTGTACCTGGGAGTACAATAAAAGTAACAGTTCAAATTCAAAGTTGTTTAATTTTATCATATCTTGTTGCACAATCATATTAGTCCTCTTGTCAGAAAAAAACAGTTTAATATCTAGCAATAATAAAAAAGATTTTTTTTATATCAAAAAGGAAAAGAATTAAGTTGTTATTTCAATTTAAAATGTACTCTGTTATGTTTGTGAAATTCAGTGGTTAAAATTCTCATTTAAAAGATATATAAATTTAACACAGTTAAGCTTGGACATAGTATAGTAGTCCCAGAGTTGAGCAATTTTAAATAATAAATTGGAACAATTCATATACATGGAAATATATACATTAATCAAGTAGATCTAACCAAAAGTATGTTAATGTGCGTGGAATGCGTAATTTTTCCTTTTGGGATCAATATTCCTCTGTCAGCTGTGCCATTCATTCTTCAGTAGTCATTATCGTAAGAATCCGGATTTCGGTCATAGCTGGTCCGGTTCCGATCAGTAGTTTAGTACAAATATTTCAATGGCAGACGAAGAAAAATTTACAAAAATAAACGATGTGTGATACGCTATTTTGAAAGGAATATGACGTTTTTAATGCAATACATGGATAACAAATTTACTTCAGGCAAATTTCATCACGTTCTAATGAAGTAACAAACTTATTTTGCCGAAAATTAGAATGATTTGATGTACGCTCTCTAACAAGTACCGGAAGTGATAAAAAATTGTTTTTATGAAATAACATGCAACCAACTTTAAAATCAACGCTTTATAATTTTGACTTGGATGGAGAGTTGTCTCATTGGCACTCATACCACATCTTCTTATATCTATTTAACTTCTTTTCTGAAGAAAATAAATGGTTTATGTCTTTGAATTTCTTTACTTTTTACTTAAAAATTGCTGTTTCATCCACTTGGTAAAAATTGAAAATTGCAGATGACGAAAGCAACTGAAAGCGAGTATCGTAAACAACAGGGCGACTAGATTTCGCTTTTGACAGTCGGGCAAAGCGAAGTGACGGCCCGTAAAGCGACTTTGTCGCCCCAGTTGCATGGTAGCGTGAGCCCTGACTCTAAATCATCCATAGTCTACCAAGTTGTGGTTTATACAATATGTCAAACTCTAAATCATCCCTAGTCTACCAAGTTGTGGTTTATACAACATGTCAAACTCTAAATCATCCCTAGTCTACCAAGTTGTGGTTTATACAACATGTCAAACTCTAAATCATCCCTAGTCTACCAAGTTGTGGTTTATACAACATGTCAAACTCTAAATCATCCCTAGTCTACCAAGTTGTGGTTTATATAACATGTCAAGCTCTAAATTGTCCTTGGTCTACCAAGTTGTGGTTTATACAATATGTCAAACTCTAAATCATCCCTAGTCTACCAAGTTGTGGTTTATACAAAATGTCAAACTCTAAATCATCCCTAGTCTACCAAGTTGTGGTTTATACAACATGTCAAACTCTAAATCATCCCTAGTCTACCAAGTTGTTGTTTATACAACATGTCAAACTCTAAATCATCCCTAGTCTACCAATTTGTGGTTTATACAACATGTCAAACTCTAAATCGTCCCTAGTCTACCAAGTTGTGGTTTATACAAAATGTCAAACTCTTAATCATCCCTAGTCTACCAAGTTGTGGTTTATACAAAATGTCAAACTATAAATCATCCCTAGTCTACCAAGTTGTGGTTTATACAACATGTCAAACACTAAATCATCCCTAGTCTACCAAGTTGTGTTTAATACAAAATGTCAAACTCTAAATCATCCCTAGTTTATCAAGTTGTGGTTTATACAACATGCCAAGCTCTAAATCATCCCTAGTCTACCAAGTTGTGGTTAATACAACATGTCAAACTCTTAATCATCCCTAGTCTACCAAGTTGTGGTTTATACAACATGTCAAACTCTAAATCATCCCTAGTCTACCAAGTTGTGGTTTATACAATATGTCAAACTCTAAATCATCCCTAGTCTACCAAGTTGTAGTTTATACAAAATGTCAAACTCTAAATCGTCCCTAGTCTACCAAGTTGTAGTTTATACAAAATGTCAAACTCTAAATCATCCCTAGTCTACCAATTTGTTGTTTATACAACATGTCAAACTCTAAATCATCCCTAGTCTACCAAGTTGTGGTTTATACAATATGTCAAACTCTTAATCATCCCTAGTCTACCAAGTTGTGGTTTATACAATATGTCAAACTCTTAATCATCCCTAGTCTACCAAGTTGTGGTTTATACAATATGTCAAACTCTTAATCATCCCTAGTCTACCAAGTTGTGGTTTATACAATATGTCAAACTCTAAATCATCCCTAGTCTACCAAGTTGTGGTTTATACAACATGTCAAACACTAAATCATCCCTAGTCTACCAAGTTGTGGTTAATAAAAAATGTCAAACTCTAAATCATCCCTAGTCTACCAAGTTGTGGTTTATACAACATGTCAAACTCTAAATCATCCCTAGTCTACCAAGTTGTGGTTTATACAAAATGTCAAACTCTAAATCATCCCAAGTCTACCAAGTTGTGGTTTATACAACATGTCAAACTCTAAATCATCCCTAGTCTACCAAGTTGTGGTTTATACAACATGTCAAACTCTAAATCATCCCTAGTCTACCAATTTGTGGTTTATACAACATGTCAAACTCTAAATCGTCCCTAGTCTACCAAGTTGTGGTTTATACAAAATGTCAAACTCTTAATCATCCCTAGTCTACCAAGTTGTGGTTTATACAAAATGTCAAACTCTAAATCATCCCTAGTCTACCAAGTTGTGGTTTATACAACATGTCAAACACTAAATCATCCCTAGTCTACCAAGTTGTGTTTAATACAAAATGTCAAACTCTAAATCATCCCTAGTTTATCAAGTTGTGGTTTATACAACATGCCAAGCTCTAAATCATCCCTAGTCTACCAAGTTGTGGTTTATACAACATGTCAAACTCTTAATCATCCCTAGTCTACCAAGTTGTGGTTTATACAACATGTCAAACTCTAAATCATCCCTAGTCTACCAAGTTGTGGTTTATACAATATGTCAAACTCTAAATCATCCCTAGTCTACCAAGTTGTGGTTTATACAAAATGTCAAACTCTAAATCGTCCCTAGTCTACCAAGTTGTAGTTTATACAAAATGTCAAACTCTAAATCATCCCTAGTCTACCAATTTGTTGTTTATACAACATGTCAAACTCTAAATCATCCCTAGTCTACCAAGTTGTGGTTTATACAATATGTCAAACTCTTAATCATCCCTAGTCTACCAAGTTGTGGTTTATACAATATGTCAAACTCTTAATCATCCCTAGTCTACCAAGTTGTGGTTTATACAATATGTCAAACTCTTAATCATCCCTAGTCTACCAAGTTGTGGTTTATACAACATGTCAAACTCTTAATCATCCCTAGTCTACCAAGTTGTGGTTTATACAATATGTCAAACTCTTAATCATCCCTAGTCTACCAAGTTGTGGTTTATACAATATGTCAAACTCTTAATCATCCCTAGTCTACCAAGTTGTTGTTTATACAACATGTCAAACTCTTAATCATCCCTAGTCTACCAAGTTGTGGTTTATACAACATGTCAAACTCTAAATCATACCTAGTCTACCAAGTTGTGGTTTATACAATATGTCAAACTCTTAATCATCCCTAGTCTACCAATTTGTTGTTTATACAACATGTCAAACTCTAAATCGTCCCTAATCTACCAAGTTGTGGTTTATACAATATGTCAAACTCTTAATCATCCCTAGTCTACCAATTTGTTGATTATACAACATGTCAAACTCTAAATCATCCCTAGTCTACCAAGTTGTGGTTTAGAGCTTGACATATATGTGGTTTATTTTTGGTATGATGGAATACACTTGACAGACTTGGGAACAGCTTAACTTCTGAAAATTTATAATAGTTATATTCCAATCCTAAAACAGAAGCAAAATACAAGCAAAAGCAACAAGTGTTTTAACTGTGGAGAAGGTGGACATAGTACTAGAAACTGTAACTTTGGGCATAAAATTGAGTGTTATAAATGTGGTTATTTGGGCCACAAATTAAAAAATTGCAAAAACAATTAGGGATGTGGCAAAGATAAGGAAGCCGAAATTACTGTAAATACATACACAAGGTTTGAGGTGTTAAGTAATATCTGTCAAGAATGTAACAAGGTGGCATGTGCTTGTGATTATGATAATCTTTTAATTGACATAAATGGAACATGTTCTAAATCCTTAATTAACAATAATGTAGACTCTGTATGTGTAATTAACAATATGGAAGTTCTCCCTGAGGCTAATGAGTGTGTCAATGCAAATAAGGGTGAAATAGTTGGTGAGAAAGGAAGTGGTCTGCAAATTGAATGCAAACGCATAAATGATCCTAAATTGCTTAATTCATTTGGTCTTAAAAAAAGGGGATTAAAAATTGCTAATCTCAATATTCAGCACATATTGCCAAAAATTGAGGAAATAAGACTCACCCTTAATGAAAAGAAAAGTTTACATATTTTGGGCCTATGTGAAACATTCTTAAATGCAGAATTGGGTGATAATTTAATTGAAGTAAAAGGTTATGACATAATAAGAAGAGATAGACATGAAACCCAAGACAAAACAGGGGGTGGGGTATTAGTTTATATAAACAACTTAATGGCATATGAAAGGAGAGAAGACTTAGAGATTGGTAATGTTGAATCAATTTGGCTTCAGATCAATTTTCCATACACAAAACCTATTCTTTTGTGTTCAGTTTACAGACCACCTGATATGAAAGTAGACTGGATAGATGCTTTTGAATTAGAAATAAGTAAAGCATCAAGCTTAGATTTAGAAATTATTATTATGGGTGATATAAATATTGACTATGCTCAAGGATGTAGTAACAACAAATGGTCCCATATGATACAGTGCTATGGTCTTACACAACTTATTGATAATTCAACAAGAGTAACAGATAAAAGTAAAAAGATCATTGACCATATATATACAAATAAGTCCGATAATATAATTGAAACATATGTACCTTATTTGGCATTAAGTGACCATTACCCAGTATGCCTTACAAGAAAAACAAATGTTAAAGAAATACCTGATTCTAGCCACAAGATCATAACTTATAGATGTTTTAAAAAGATTAATGAAGAGAATTTTATAAAAGAACTTCAATGTAAACCATTTAATACTGTGAAAAAAGAACATGACACAGACAAAGCTTTAAATTTCTGGTATTCTCTTTTCAATAATGTTTTAAATAAGCATGCTCCAACAAAAACAAAGCGAGTCAAAAATGTCCAAAGGCCAGAATGGTTAACCCCTGAAATATTAACTGCCAGGCAAAACAGGGATTATTACCATAAAAAGCATGATCTAGACAGATACAGGTTCTGGAGGAACAAAAGCACATCACTTATAGATGATGCAAAAAACAAATTTTATAAAACATCTATTGAACAGGCTAAAAATCCAAAAGAATTATGGAAATATGTCAAGGGGCTCAACCAAACTAAAAGTTCTCCTTTTCCATCACAACTTAAGATACACAATGGTGTTATCACAGAAACTCAGCATATAGTTCATGCTTTTAACAAACATTTTATAAATATTGCCCCGAAAGATAGCCTATCAACATCTAAATCATACAAATTTGATAGTAATAAGATTTATGAGGAGGTAGCAGCAAAAGTACCTCAAGATACTTGGTTTTACATCCCCTTAATTACAGTTGCTGAAGTTAAGGACTGCCTTAGCAATTTAAATGTTGCAAAAGCTACAGGCATTGATCAGATCAGTCCTCGCATACTTAAACTATCATCAGAAGTTATTTCACCGTCAATAGCTTATATTATAAATAGGAGTATCACTGCTGGTATATTTCCTTCTGAGCTTAAAAATGCCCGTGTCATGCCAAGTCATAAAAAGGGTCCTAAAGATACTGTTGACAACTATAGACCAATATCTATTTTGCCTACTCTTTCAAAGATTTTTGAAAAGCATGTCTGCAAACACCTATACCGATACCTATTAAAATATAAGCTCCTTCATGCAAGTCAGTCTGGATTTAGAAGCCACCACTCTTGTCACACTGCTTTACTAAAACTTATTGATCAGTGGTTGAAAGCCATTGATGATGGAGAAATTATAGGTATTATCTTCCTAGATTTTAAAAAAGCATTTGATCTGGTAGATCACATTATCCTTCTTCAAAAACTGCAGTGCTACAAAATTTCAAATTTATCATGTAACTGGTTTAAATCATATCTATCTCATAGATTCCAACAAGTTGAAAATGGGACAATCAAGTCAAGGGCACTAGAAATAAAATCTGGAGTACCTCAGGGCTCCATATTAGGCCCCCTTTTATTTTTATTGTTCATTAATGATTTGCCCCTTCATATAACCTCATCTGAAGCAGACCTTTATGCAGATGATACTACCATTCACTGCACAGGTCGTAGTCTAAATACCATCCAGGACAGCATTACAAATGATTTAGACAGAATTGAAGAATGGTGCAAGGGAAATAAGATGTATATAAATCCAACAAAAACTACATCTATGGTTATTGGTTCTAGACAGAAACTAGCAAAAACAGACCATGTTCTTAATTTGACTGTTGGTAACTCCCACATTAGAGATGTTAATGGCGAAAAGCTCCTAGGGGTTTTTATTGATGAAAATCTTGAGTGGACAGCCCAAATTGACACTTTGTGCACAAAAATCAGTACCAGGCTAAATCTTTTGTCTAGGATAAAGAAATCCCTCCCCCTGGAAACACGAAAGTTATACTTTAATGGTTATATTCTCCCTATTTTGGATTACTGTTGTACAATTTGGGGAAACACCAGTGACCAAAATACAAATAGATTAGATAATCTTCAAAAACGAGCAGCTAGAATTATTCTTGAACTTTCTTATGATACCCCATCTAATACAATGTTTAAAAAGTTATCATGGCTTCGATTTACTGATCGTGTAATTTACCACAAGGCCTTATATGTTCATAAATGTTTATATGGATCTGTCCCAGAATATTTGTCTAACAAAATCTCCTATGTTACAAATAAAAATGGAATGCAACTTAGATCAAATACTACCCAATTACTTAATATACCAAAGGCAAGAACAAACACATTTAGAAGATCTTTTTCATATTCTGGCCCAACTTTATGGAATAAACTACCAGAAGCACTAAGACACATGTCAAACATAAATACTTTTAAAACAAACTGCTTTAAGTTTTTACTTGAAAATCCAGGAATTATTTAAATGATTATGTATCAATTTTGATTATGTTTTCTAATGTTTATCTTTGTTATGAAGAAATTGTGTGATGCATTGTGAGTGGAGTGTGAGGGCCTCAAGGGAGAATAGTGTTTGTACTAATTGAGCATACCCTCTTGAAATAAAGATTATTATTATTATTATTATTATTATTATTATACAATATGTCAAGCTCTTGTGAAAATTCCAAGTTGTGAATAAATTTAAAATATATTATCAAAGATTTCTATCACTTCTACACTAATTGAAAACCAAATATAATGCAAATAAAGAATATTCTCAATAACCCATACTTTTGTATACTCTAAAAACTCACATTCATAATCTCAGAAGTGATTTTCCTTACAAAATTTTTGCAATTGCATTAATTAGATCTCACATTTTTACCAGTTATCAGTGATTTGCAATACTAAATGCGTGCATTAATTTCTGAACTTACAGTACTGTACATAAATGTGTGATATATGTTTAAACACATGCAATGCATGAAATGTACATAGAATCTTGCATCTTTTTGGCATTATGTGTTATATTTCACTTAACATTTAAATGTATTTAGCATCTTTATAGAATGCAGTTTATATTTCGCATTTATATATTTAAGGTTAAAAACTTTTTTAGTTATTTATTTTCTACAATAATCTTTAACATACGTGTATTTGTAAATCCTAAGTTCTTTATCATTATCAAATGATGAGAATTCAGTATTTTCTCTTGGAACAGGATCAGCAAACATGGTTCCCACATACAGCAAATCCAGAAAATCTATAGTACCTGGAAATGTGAAAAGTAAAAATAACATTCAATATCAAAAGATTTCTGAGATATATAATTGTGGCCTATCTTTACTTCAAAGGACCCTGTACATTACGGTAATGGTTCAATCTAATGTTAAGGTTTGTTAGAGTAAAGTTTAGACTAGGGGTATGTTTAAGGTTTATGTTAAGAATGGATAAGGGCTGGGGTTTCAAGTTCTGGTAAGTACTTGGGTTAATCTTTAAATTTATGCTTTGTAATGTAACAGAAAAGACCTATTTGATAAGGGTCCCAAAAGTAAAAGTAGACCGTAAACTAAATGAATAGCACTGGAATACTTTAACAAAAACACCTGTTCCCAGTTCAGTTATCTGCTTACAAAAATCATACAAGTTGCAAAAGTAAAAATGACAGCACAAAAAAGAAAATGTGTTCACAAATTTTTAGGAGTGTTCAGTTTAAAAAAATTTCAAACAATTTGCATTTGACACTGAAACTGCTCAGACAGAAATCAGATAAATATAAGATGATACAGACTGATTCAAGTTGTTAGATTTCAGAAATCTGAAATTCAACAGATTACAATTTCTTTAATCCTTCTGTAAAATAATATTTTATAAATTCAGAAATTTTAGGGTCTATATTTATTTTATGTGATTTTTGAACAATGGAGAAAAATTCAATGTTAATTATTACCATTTCAAGAAATGCTGCATACAATTAATGCTGACAAAATTTAAAATGCAATTTCTAATTTTTGCAAATCTATATCCCATTGCATTTTTTTGCAAGAAAAAAACATTGTGTTTCAGTTTTTACAGTAAACAGAATTAACCACAGCAAGAAAACTCGATAAAATATCAAAGGATTATACCCTAATAATTTAATTTTGGATGTAACACGTTTTCTGATTGGCTGAAAGTGTTTTGTCTATCATCTCATAGACATAATTTTGTCATGTGAGCGTGACGTCATCAACGTTTTTATCATGATTTACTCCTTTTTTGGATTAAATTATAAGGAATGACTGTAATATTTTTCTGTCTATTCGAAATAACCTAAAAAATGTGGTGCACACTTTTAGATGACACTTTGCAGGTTATTCAGTGTGTCCTTTTATAAATTTTGAAATTATAAAGAAACTAAGGTTTCAACTCCCTTAGGCAAAGTTGACCTTAGATGAATTTTTGCTCTTATTAAGGTACTTTTGGTCATATAGCTCTTCAACTGTTTCGGTTCTTATACATCCTTGGCTTTCAAATATTCGGCTTTGAGCATTCCTGATGAAGGTTAATCCAGAAAAGCACTTCGGATGCATTAAACTGTTGTGTTGTGTTGTTTTCATTTTTTTTTTAGATCCTTGTCTATTATAAAAGACAATAACTAAATAACATCTCAGCCACACTTTGGAGATCTGATTTTGAAGATGTTAAAGTTATATTCACTTTTAAGTCACTATCAGAACTGTACAATTCACATGAATCAACCAGTATATAAAATAATTACCTTTTACACTTGTAATGTTGAAATTTCTGGCATAGACTTCCATTTCATCAGGCCAACGTCCCTTAAACAAGGGATGTGCCAACATTCCTATATCAAAATGTAATCCTCTATTTCTTGTTGATTCCTTGTCATCGGAGACTTCATACCAATTACTCTGCAAAGTTATTCCAATGTCACCTTAAAACAAAAACAAGTACGATATATACCATGGTTCTTACGAGTTAACATATTCAATCAAACGAATCCGAAGGATGAGTTTGTTTAAATATGTTAATGAGTAAGACACGTGGTATATATAAATTGTAATATAAATAGAATGGTTGACAGCTTGAACTAATACAAAACACTTATAACGTTACCGATTTATCCAACAAGATGGTAGCTCGCGCAAGTCAGTATTGCATTTGACTTACAATGCTGGTCTGACACACATGCAGATTTGTAACAAACAGATACGGATGTAAGATTTTGAAAGAGGGGGGGAGTGGAACATGTAAAAAGTCTTTGCATTAACCATATATGTATCTCCATAAATGGGGTCTAGGTCCCCTTGCCCCCTCTAAATCCACATCTGACAAGGATATTAAACATTATTCTAATGATGGTAAGTTTTGTTTTATTGATAATTTTCAAGATATAAATGTTGTTCATTTCATTTTACCTTTTAGCTTTTTGTTGCATGAAATAAAAAGAAATCACATCTACGTTTATGTATTATTAAAAAAAAACATTAATTGATATGTTTTTTTTTCCTTATTTTTTAGGGTTTGTTAATGGTTCTCATTTAAAATCATATTTATAAAAATTCTTGTTTCCTAAATAGTTGAGAGGCAGATATATTTCAGAAAATGGAGGTGGAGCTTCAGCAATGGAATAACATCAAAATGAACATGTTGTACAATAGCTAAGCTCCGCCTACTTTCCTTTAAGATTCTAGTTCTTGTTTAGTTATCAAAGTATGGTAAAACATCAAATTGAAGATAATAGACCATGGTTTTCCATCAACACAATTTTTAAGCAAATTATTTCATTAAAACATCAAAAGAAAAAGTGCAATTTATATTACAAACAATTAATTTACCACTTGATTCATTGAAAAGGTTTTTTTTTTATCAAATGCATAAATGGAAAATGCAACCAAAAGCTTGTAAATTGCATAAACATGATCAAGTTTCATGTTACAGTTAGAATCTATCAAAGACCTTAATTAGGCATTGAATTTGTTGAAATAATAGCATTTTTGGGGGTCCTAAAATAGCTTTGAGTCACCTCAATTTAGTTATAATGTTGTACTGAAATAATTTTAAACCAGTTGACACATTTATATGAATCTTCATAACTTAATTTGGGGATGTCCTGAAATAGAAATGGACTGCTACACTTTGATTTCACAAACTATTTAGGAGATCCTAAATTCAAATTGTGAAGTTCTATTAATATTAGAGAACCTCCTTAAATCAAACATATTACATGTATTAGCTAATTATTCATGGAGGTCATGAAATAAAATTAAGTAAATTCACAAATTTCGTTGTTATTTCTGGAAGGGCTTTCATTTGGTATCAGCTTACTAGATGTATCAATTTCGACATAGTTCTTTTTTTTAGCTTATGCATTATTATTAAGCAGCTACTGTTTCCTTGGTGCTTGTAGGGTAGTCCATGCCAGATGTTCAAGCATGTTACTAACTGATGAAGTGTTGTGATATCTGCTGAAGTTGTGTATCCACTCATTTATTTTACCTGTTATCCCATAATGATTCAGTTTGTGGATGAGAAGGCTATGACTATAACCTTATCAAATGCCTTGTAGAAGTCCATTATGAGACAATCTGTATGTTTTTGTTGATCTTAATTGTTAGTTAATTTATCAATGAATTCAATTAGTTGTGACTCACATGATAATCCCCTTTGAAACCTATGTTGAAGTGGATACATAGTTTTGTATTTATCAGCATGAGACATAAGGAAAAGAATTTTAATTTCACTGCACTTGCCTAGATCAGTTACTCTACTAATCATACAGACCTTATCTTACAATGAACTAAAAAAAAAAACATTATCAGTTCATCAATTTGAAGGAATGATTTCATACCGTAACTTTAAAAAAATATTATTGCATGAAGTAGCAATCATAAAGGTCAATAAGACAATGCTTCTTCCATAACAACACTAATTGAAAATGTTAAAAACACCATGATTGCTCACCTTGCTGTTTAGTTTTGTAGTTGTTCTTGTATCTGTTGTATGCAGTAGAATGAGCCAGTAAGACATTACTAGCAGCCTTGTAAACAGTCTCTGCAGGGCCATCAATACCAGGAGCCATGTCTTTTGTTCCATATCCTCCATAAACAAATGTGTAAGGGTCATGAAATGTGATCCATTGTTTCACCTACAATATCAATTTATTAATCAAATGATTTGTAATGTAATAACAAACTTGAATTTGATTTAAGTTATTTTAACAGATACCTTTTCACCAGTCAGGGGACTTACTTAAATGAGTGATTTTCTAAATCACTGATTCAAGTAACATTATGTTCATAAAGGTTGGAAGTAAGAGCTGTCTTTCTTAATAATCACCTATTTAAGTAGAACAGATTAATCACTAGACTAAGTGATTTAATTTTATTGTAGCCTTAAATATAGAATACTTATGATCCAGGGACTAATTATGTTGCTAAAATTATCAGAACCAACATCTGTGTTGATAAGATGACCAGGTCATGTCAGGTGATGACCTTGTACTAAATCTAGGATAATGACATAAAAATCACTTGTTTAAGTATCATACCTCAATTTCCTTCCAAAAAATCACTTCTTTAAGTATCATTATTTTAATAACCCCCACTAATTTCAACACCCCCGAACAGTGAAATTTTGATCGCGAACAGTAGAATTTTATTACATAATCTATAAGATGAAACCTTGAATTTTACAGGAAAAATACTCCCACTACTGGGAAAAATCTGTTAAAAAGTATTAGTTGATTGTGTAAAGCCATTTTTATAGCATTTTTTCAACTAAAATAGAATTTGCAGCTAAATGATTGCATCAAAGGCATAAACCTTGCTGCTTAAAAGAAGCAAAAAGTTCATTTTTTCAATTTTACTAATGAAAAGATATTATCTAAACCTATGTGTTTAAAATTTTGGTAAAACTACAAAATCACAATTTGTGACAAAACTTCGAATTTGCTACTTAAATAAGTGATTTTAAAAATCACTTATTTCAATAAGTCCCCTGACTGTTCACATTTAGCCTGTATTAAGAAACCTTGAGACTATTAACTTTTCACAATTTTGAAACTTTGATGTTTTCGTATTAGAGAAGATTTAGGTTTTGATTCACTTTATTTTTGAACACATGAAAGTCTGACCAATAAATCACATATGAATGAAAATAAGTTGGTTTACATTATTGTGAACTGTAGAGCCACTTATGACCAAAAATGGTGGTTATTGTACATGTTTCTGATTTTTCATCCCCCCCCCCCACTACCCCTTTTCATGCAAACTAATTTTTCTGGTACCCCTTTTTGAAAATTCTAGAACAGCTACTGATCTATTTAATTACATAGTGTTAATACATATATCTCTTTTCAACTATAAAGTAACATGATGTTATGAACAATTATAGATTTACAGGGTGTTGATTCTCTTTTGAATTTTTAACTGTACATTCCCTATGTAAGTAAGAGCTTCTCACAAGGTATATAATGTCACCACATATAAATGGTAGAATTGTGACCTATTATCAGGCTACTCTCTAGTTGAGTAAACTAAATGTACATTAAAACCCTAGTACAACTTTATATGCCATAATGTATAAAAGAATTTACATTTGTTTTCATCTCGTAATAAAACTTTCTTGAATCTTATTACTACTACTAACCTTGACTTCCCATAAGGTTTCGCAAGGTTGGTTTTATGAATACAATTAAAGAGATATCAGTTAAGGCTTCAAACAGACACAGTCTTTTGTCTACTTTTCATCATATAATGTAATATTACAAATTAGTTTTTTTCCACCATAATCATTCTCTCCTACTGGCAAACATACCTTATGACAATATATGAACTTATACCACATAAAACTTTAATGTAAGATTGTATTTTTTCAGCAAAGTACAAGCTGTTGAGTAAACAGGAATTCATCACACAATACACCTTCAGGCTTACAAATTAACACAGGTATTCTTGTTTAATTGCACTAAAGACAATACTACCTTGAGGCCATATTCCTTGAAGCATTTATCTGCATAAGCTGCAAATTTATCAACAATGGTAGGATTGAGCCATCCTCCTAAATCTTGAAGTGCCTGAGGTAGATCCCAGTGATATAACTCCACCATGAGGGAAATCCCTGCTTCTTGGTAAGCAGTAATGACATTATGATAGTGCTGTATGCCTTCAGTGTTAAATGGTCCATCACCTGATGGCTGTATTCTGGTCCAGGACAACTGAAGTTTAAAATGCTTTGCCTACAAGAAAATACAAAACCTTTTTAAGTTTTAGGAAAATGTTTGAATGTTTCAGAGGCATACCACTTTTTTTTTTTTTTTCATTATTAGCAGTTGGTCAGAATTATTGCAAACAATTTCTTATTGGGTTTACCACCATTTTTCTTTTTCTCAGCAAGAAAAATCAACAAGATCTATTAAGAACAAGAATGTGTCCAAAGGATACCATGCCCTGCTAACTTTATCACATTTACATGTTTAATGAACCATGAAATTTTGGACACACAGACTGGAGAACATATATAATGGTCTTCTTCTTTCTTAGGGGAATATTTTTCAACGGTTTTTGGTCTGTTATGGCCATGTGGTCCCAAATTGAGGTTTTTAATAATACGATAATGACATAAAACCTGTTTAGTAGATAGCTCAGCAAAAAACCTCCATAAGTTTTTAAAGATATTTCACCTGGCCTACTCTTGCACAAAAGGTGGTTCAATTAAAATGATTAAAATTATACCCTGGTGATTAGGGACGACAAAACACTGATTTGGGCCCCTATACATGTCATTTCACTGAATAAATAGTTGATACAAAAGTGAATTTAAGCTTATTTGCTTATGCTACGAGGTACTGTGCTTTTGTTTGAATTATTATGTTTGCTTGGAAATTTTTTATTTTGTTTGCTCTCTGTCATATTTAAGCATGTTTTTTTTCGAATTTATTTCTATTATTCTGTTGGAATTTAATGTATTTTGCAATAACTTAAAAACTCTCCATGAAGAATATAAAAGTCTGTTAATAAGTAAATATGTACTTTATTCAACTCTCTCTTGTAAAAGTTATTTTAGGATCTATTGATATGTTTTATGTAAAGATGTCATGTGGTCATATTGACATGAACTTTTAATAGGGAAGTAATCTGGTTCATTATATTATATGTACTTTATTTCAATCACATAGTCACCTTTATTATTGTGAAATGTGCATTGAGTTATAAATGAAGAATTGTTTTAAGTTTTTGGTTTTGGTAATTTATCACAACTTTTTTTGTACTATTTCTGTTTTGTAAAGTTTATCAGCACCAATTATCCACGTTAAGATTTTGTAAATTACAGGTTCACATTCCCTTTACAACTCTTCTTGCCGGCAAGGCTTATATTTGGTTGCCTGGGATGATTAACACAATTTACAGTCACTACATGTAATGTATTTATTACAGTTTTAGTATAAAATCGGCAAGTCAGTTTTCTCTATTGAGTTGTTTCACATTTTGCAGACCTGCCAACTTTTGAAAATCCCCATGGGGGGTTTTAGTGCGCGACCAGATTTTAAAGAGATACAATTTTTGCGGCGTTTCTGTGTGAACTGTTTTTTTACTCTTGTCTCTTCTTTTTTCTTTTGTTATACTGATTATAAGCTTAGCCTTGTTTTCTTTTATTTCTTGTACTTATTAATTGGAAGTAATGAGAAGATGGATAAAATTTTAGTTATCTTTCTTGGTATTCAGAGGTGCTCCTACCGGCGGAGGCTTATACACAGTAAAAGTGAATACAATATGGCGTCAATTTTAAATCACAACTGGATGTTTAACTTCTGATTTCAAAAATTCGGTAACCAACAATTTTTTCTGGTAGATTTTGTGAAAATCAGGATTTTGACTTGTTTTACGTTCCCGATATCAGGATTCGGGTTGAGGGATGAAAATCCGGATGATACCCTAAAATCAGGATAGTTGGCAGGTCTGATTTTGTCTCTTCTGTTGTTCAATAGCTTATTATATTGTATATGATTTGCTCATTGTTGAAGGATGTTTGATTAACTGCAATTGTTCAAATCTTAGTCCTATGGTCTTTGATGGTTAGTTGTCTCATCAGCAATCATACTCCATCTCCTTATTTCTATAGTAATTGTCACCATAATAAATTTGCTCAAATAGAAATCATGAAATACAATACATGTGGAGCGTTTTATGCTCTTTGATGTAAAAGAGTCTCAGAGAGTATGTTCAAAAGCCACTTTTACAACTGTTCTTGGATTATTGAGTTTAGCTGTGTAAATTGCATAAATAAACAGTCATATCCTATTAGAGGTTGGTTAGTTTAAAACAAATCAAAACTTATCAGATACATTGACTTATCAATTTAACAGGGATAATAAGGATATACTCAAATGATATGACCACCATTGTGAACTCTTTGTAGAGAATAACAAAGATCAAACTTGGAAACTTCCTGGGCAATTAACTTGCATTTGGTTAATTTTAAATGCCTAACTTAGATTTAACACCATATTGGCAAATTATTTTGCTTTACTTTCCTTTGTCATACTATCTTTAGTTAATTATTGTTGAATATATGCATGCAGGAGCTGCACTTTCGAGGTACGTGACATTGATTGATGCCCAATTGGCAAGTCCACTTATCTCCCATTTGGAACATAACTGAATCGAGTGCACCTTATTCTTAAACATCCCAGAATAAAGAATAAATTTAAGACAAATACACTACAGATTTCCAAATGGCTAGTTTCTGAATAAAAAGTAATGCAAGATTTAGAAATGAAGCAAAATCAACTCTGTAACAGAAAAAGGAAAATCAATAAAAGTTAACTGACAACTAACAAAAAGGGGGAGACAAGAGTGACATGCTGTCACAAAAGAGTAGGTGGGGTAAGTGACTTCACATATTACTCCCCTCTTTATCATGCAAACTTATTATTTCGAAAAGAAAAATACTGCAAGTTAATTTATAATAAACATGTGAGAAAATGAAATAGAACGATGGTTGTAGAACTTTGCTAATAAAATGCATGTTTTATATTCACAGGACCTGACCTGAATAGTACATTTGACATGTATTTGATAATTGTACACCTATCACCTCTAGACAGTCATGCTTTGAATGTCATTTTATTTCTATGATGCATAGGGTGATTTTTAACTGTCTACGTGTCATGTCCCATATCAGTTCTTTTTCACAAGCCTATGTTAGATAATGATAGAACAACTCTTTTAGCAAAACACCACCATCAACAATCTTGGAAAAAAAAATTCGTTACATGTTTAATATTCACATTTATTACAGATTTTTGACATGCAACATACATATGTAGACTTAAAACTCGGGATAAAATGTTGTTTTTGATATATCTCCAGCTACATAAATGTCAACATATCTGATGGAGTGGATAAGTTTTAAAAAGACCGACCTCTAATGGCAACAAGATTGGAAATGTTGAGTCAAAGATCAATAGTTGATTGGGAGTAAACTAATTGCAATGTATGAGGGGAGTTGTTCTATTGTAATACCTTGTTCAACCCATCATTTCCATTAGCAATCTGATCAGAAATATGGTACATGTCCTCATTAATTGTCCCAAACCTATTTTTTAGAAAATTTTCTAGCTACTTTAAGGACATTGATTTTTTTTTAAAATCTCCATTTAAGATTACCATATGTGACAAGGTGATAAAATTCATCCGGAGCAAATAATATCAATTGAATCATAAATAAATTTAGAGAATAAAGATGACTTATTATAAAGAGATGTGTAATTATGAATGTATGAGAAGAATATGTATACTGGGTATAATAATTACTAACCTCTAAATGTTGAATGCAAGTGATATCTTATGAGTAGGATACATATACCTAGAATAACTATTACTAACCCCTAAATGTTGAATACAAGTGATAGCTTTTGAGTATGATACATACCTGGTATAAATATTACTTAATACCCCTTAATGTTGGATATAAGTGATATCTTATGAGTATGATAGATACCTGGTATAATTATTACTTAATACCCCTTAATGTTGAATATAAGTGATATCTTATGAGTATCTTACATACCAGATATAACTCTTACTCAACCCCTAAATATTAAATACAAGTGATATGATATGAGTATGTTAGATACCAGGTATAACTATAGGCTTGCATCCTGACCCAATCTAATACTTTGTCGATAGGGCCAGGCATAATACAATCCACTTGACCAACTATCAGCGCTGAACAGGACTGAATAACTGAGCATGTGCATGTTCTATAAACAAGGAATATGTCGATCGGATCGTTAATTAACAGTTGATTCACGATGTTAATCAATAACATTTGAATTATATATGCTAAATTTTTGGAAATGAAAAATAATTTTCAATGAATTCGTGACAATATAAATATTTCCCGCCAAGTGTGAAGAAATGACGCTATCCCACGATGAATCATTCTATCATCCAATTGACGAAACTATGTCGTTGTATTCCGCCTGACTCTACTGTCGAGCAGTGAGCCAGGATCCCAGGCTAGTATAACTATTACTAACCCCTAAATGTTAAATACAAGTTATATGTTATGAGTATGAAACCTAACAGGTTTAACTATTACTAACCCCTAAATGTTAAATACAAGTGATATGAGTATGACCTAACAGGTTTAACTATTATTAACCCCTAAATGTTAAATACAAGTGATATGTTATGAGTATGATACAAAACAGGTTTAACTATTACTTATCCTTAAATGTTGAAAACAGGTGATATCTTATGATATCTTATGAGTATGATACATACCTGGTATAACTATTACTAACCCCTAAATGTTGAATACAAGTGATATCTTCTGAGTATTTATTGAAGCTGTCTGCTGCCACATCACCTGTGACTCCACCTAGTACATGACCACTATGTGTAAATCTGTCCCAGATACTTTCACCCTTGCCTGAAAACAAATATGCAGTCTCTAAAGAGGCTTGTCGTTAGAACTCACCAAAAGCGATAATATAAATGTGCAAGTGACTAGTGAAGTGTAAACTAAAATGGTACATGCAAAGAAATTAGCTGGAAACATTTTTAGATGCTCTACACACACTCAGTTCTCATGAAATATACACAACCAAAGACAGTAAAATGAGGCACTTCTTGGATATAAAAATATATGGCTTGATAGCAAAATAAAATATGTGTGTTTCCAGTTACTTTTAATTATCTAAGGACAAATTAAAAACTTAGAACTTTTAATGAAAGGCAACATATTTAAATTTAAAGCAATAGCTCACATCAGCCTATAAGATACTGTGAAAGTACTTTTATTCATGGGTATCCATTTTCGTGGTTTGAGCAAAAGTTACATGGTCATTGGTTCTTAAGTTCATGGATTTAAGTTTTTTGAAAGAAACTTTTTGTCAGTGACTTTTTGTCTTTGACTTTCTCTCCTACATTCTTTCATTACTGACAACATTATCAAACTTTTAATAAAATAATTGCTTTCGGAAATAAGCTGATTCATATATGCTTACAAATGTTCTCAGTTGAAGGAAATTGCAAAGTAAACATTTTAATTGTTGCACACATGTAATCAGAAGTGATGACACTTATTAACCTGAGATTGATTGATCAACAGATTAATGATTACCAATGGTGTTAATTGGGCCATAAACATGTCACTTAAAGAAACGGTTACATAAACAAATGCAACAAATGTACTTTGAATTGTAGAATTAATTCTTATGAAATGAAAAAAGCAAGCCCAATATGAAATATTTTTTTTTCATATCCCAGTTCTTGAAATCTTTTTTTTTTCCTGGTGGTCCTTGAAGAAAATCTGCTGATCCTCACTATTATTTCTATTGCAAAATACCATTAAAATTGTGTCTATCCTTTGCTAAATTTTGGTGGTCAAAACCTTCAGACCACCACTTTTACGAGAAATCTGTTGTATGATTTGGACAACAGTTCTTATATTTCGTTGGATATTTAAATTCGTAGTCTAGATAAAGCCATCCATGAAAACCAAGAAAATTGATACCCCACGAATAAAAGTACTTTCAGACATGTCAGAGTATAACAAGATTGCTACGCTGTAGCAAAATTTCATTCAACGCTGTGTAACTGTGGACAACAAATATGACAAAGTGCCATAACTAGCAGAAGAATTGTCAAATCAAATGGCAGTAAGGTAAGATCAACTACACAGGATCTTTGATGACAAAAAAATCCTACCAAGTATAAAAGGTTTCTGTCAAAGGTTTCATAAGAACTGATCATGCCAGACCCTCATGTGAAGTCAAGGTCGTTTAAAAATCCTAGTGGTAGTTTCAGAAGAATTCAATTCACAAGATGTCATTGTGTTACAATCATGACAATGGAGTTCAATTCATAAAGTGTTATTATGTTACAATGGAGTTAAATTTACAAGGTGTTATTGTGTTACAATGGAGTTCAATTTACAAGGTGGTATTATGTTACAATGGAGTTCAATTTACAAGGTGGTATTGTGTTACAATGAAGTTTAATTCATAATGTGTTATTGTGTTACAATGGAGTTCAATTCATAAGGTGGTTTTTGTATCGATCTGATGAATTAAGCCTTTTTCAAGTGATTTTTATAGTTTGTTCTTATGTTATGCTGTTACACCAATGTCCCAGGTTAGGGAGGGTTGAGCAATCACAAACATGTTTAACCCCGCCACATGATTTATCTTCCTGTCCCAAGTCAGGAGCCTGTAGTTCAGTGGTTGTCGTTGGTTCATGTCTGTCATATTTGTTTTTCGTAAATTATTTTGTTATTAATTTTGCCTTGAGTTTTCTCAATCAAATTTTTCATATTTTTCATGTCAGGGCCTTTTATAGCCGACTATACGGTATGGGTTTTTCTCATTGTTGAAGGCCGTATGGTTGCCTATAATTGCTTACATCCACTTTATTTGGTGGATAGTTGTTGTTTGACAATCATTCCTCATCTCCTTACTTTTCTATTACAATGGAGTTAAATTCATCGGGTGTTATTGTGTTACAATGGAGTTCAATTCACAAGGTGTTATTTTGTTACAATGGAGTTCAATTCCCAAGATGTTATTGTGTTACAATGGAGTTCAATTCATAAGGTGTTATTGTGCTACAATTGAGTTCAATTCATAAGGTGTTATTATGTTACAATGGAGTTCAATTCATAAGGTGTTATTGTGTTACAATGGAGTTCAATTCCCAAGATGTTATTGTGTTACAATGGAGTTCAATTCACAAGGTGTTATTGTGTTACAATGGAGTTCAATTCACAAGATGTTATTGCGTTACAATGGAGTTCAATTCATAAGGTGTTATTGTGTTACAATGGAGTTCAATTCACAAGGTGTTATTGTGATACAATGGAGTTCAATTCCCAAGGTGCTATTGTGTTACAATGGAATTCAATTTACAAGTTATTGTGTTTCAATTAGGGATGTCAACAAGTACTCGATGACTCGAGTATCGCTCGGTAGTACCGAGTATCTATTGCCAAAATGATACTCGTCTAATGGGGATCCTGCTAGAATGTTGTTGCTTTCTTAAGCTTAAACAACAAATATTTTTATTGAGAGCACCTCCCGGGAAATTATATATTAAACAAATATAATAAAAATTAAAACAAGATTCGAATGTTTGCGTTTAACTGTCATTTAAAATAGCTCTAAACGGAGGTAGGAAATGAACAAGAGCACTTTTCCAAGGCTTACACTTTTTGCTAATATTTGTCATTCCCCCACCTTTCTACCGTCAGAGCATATATTTACATCAGCAGAAATGTTAGTTGCCTAACAAAGTTGAGAAATCGCCTTGTCCCAGAAAAAATTGACAAGATAATGCTTTTCAATAAGAACAAATTCGTTGCATCCTGTGTCGGCCCTCAGAAATTGATTGAAGGCATCAGTAAGTTCTAATCATCACCCTTTTAGCAGAGACATATATACACATGTATGTCTCTGCTTTTAGTAATCATCAAATGTGTTTTTTTTTTATGGTTCCCAAATACTGTTGTTTGAGTAATCATTTTTCTATAGATATTAATTAATTACTTGATGAGATTATTTTCAGCTTACATAATTAGTACATTGGGCTATTAATTAGGATATAAAATTCCTAGGACCTTTATTTAGTCCTAGGTAATAAAGCTGAGTTTTTTTACGTTCATAAGGCAACGACCAACAAAACATAAAATGGGTATAATTTTGTGCTGCCACTTTGTAAAAGTTTTACCGAGCGAGTACTCGAGTACCGATGGGTAAATCCAACGAGTACTCGATTAGTAAATCTTCACCGACTTGACATCCCTAGTTTCAATGTATTAGAAAAATAAAATTAAAATCCCAGTTCTCCAAAAAAAATTGTTTAAACGAAATGAGGGTATAACATGTATAATATGATGACAAGATATCCTCATAAAGAATATATAAGCTTCTGTAATATGGTCTCAGGCCCTGTGGGGAGTACCAGTAATGCATTTAAAAGTTGTCTTAGTGTTAAAATATTCGAACCTAGGTACTTTATTCATTGGATTTCTACCACATGATTTGGGCCCTTTTGATTTAATAACCTCCCTTAGTTGCAGATTGAAAGATATAAATTTTAGCTAATTTGTGGATCATAAATCAAGACTTCTTCCAACTTAGAAGATCTTAGAACTCTCCCTAATGTGTCCTTGAAACTTCCTTTGGTGAAAATTAACAAATATGTTGTGTTATTCTATAAAAAATTCGTAAGGGTTCCGCGGAACCCAGTGTCTCGCCTACTTTTGCTGTTTAATAGTCGCAGGCTCAACAAAAATGGGGAAAAAAATTATTAAAAATTTTTCCTCTAGATACTATCTTTTGATTGTAAGAAATTCTGTTGAAGTTTGGTAAAAATCCAAGAAGGTTTATAAATCTAATAAATGTTTTAAAAACTTTAACTGCAGACTGTAAGTAATGTTAACTGGAATAAAACTAAGTCCACCTATAAGTAATATACGGAAAAACAGGAAATAAATTTTTACAAAATTTCGTTCTAGATACTAGCTTTTGATCATAAAGAAGCTTCTGTCCAAGTGTGGTACAAATCCAGGATAGTTTAAGAAAGTTATTAAAATTTGAAAAACTTTAACAACAGAGTGAATGTTATGTTAACTGGCAGTAAAACTAAGTCCACATATGCGTAAAATACGGATAAACAGGATTTTTTTAACAAAATTTTCTTCTGGATACTTTCTTATGATTATAAACAATCTTCTGTCCAAGTTTGGTATAAATCTAGGATAGTTTAAGAAAGTTATTAAAATTTCAAAAACTATAACCACAGGATGAATGTAATGTTAACTGGCAGAAAAACTAAGTCCATTTATGATTAAAATACGGAAATACAGGATTTTTTTTTTTACAAAATTTTCTTCTGGATACTATCTTATGATCATAAACAAGCTTCTGTCCAAGTTTGGTAGAAATGAAGGATAGTTTAAGAAAGTTATTAAAATTTCAAAAACTTTAACCACAGGGTGAATATTTGTGGACGCAGCCGCCGATGTCGACATAATGTAGGATCGCTATGTCTCGCTTTTGCGACAAAAGTGGCAGGCTCAATAAAAATCATTATAGGTTGCACTTTGTAAATACAGCTGTTTCACAAACCACACCTCTTTTGGGAGATATATAATATTCATGGATATTTTGTTTTGTTCACGTACTGGTTGAAAACGTCTCTACGTAAAGTCTGTAACTGTTTTAAAATTTATTTGTTATAAGAACCCTACAAAACAGACCAAAATTCATCTTTCATTTTGTATTTGAAGGTTCCAAAATCAATCAAAGTCTTATACATGTACATGTATACGTGCACTTACAAAAGGTTGATTTCTATCCGACGCAGCTCATATATAAACTTTATGTAAAATTTCATATGGGGACATACACGTTTATTTCTATTCTGAATTTATGTTCGGATGCTTTTAACCATTGCATATTAAATTCATATAATATAAAGCTTTTAGCTAAAGCAAGCGAACTAATCATAAACGTCAACAAATTTTAGTGCCCTTTTATAGCTGACTATGCGGTATGGATTTTGCTCAATGTTGAAGGCTGTATGGTGACCTGTAATTGTTGACTTCTACGTCATTTGGTTTCTGGTGGAGAATTTTTTCATTGCCAATCATACCACATCTTCTTATTTTCATAAAGTCATAGACACATAATACCCCTCTCCCATCATATATTATTTTCAATGCTTTTTTCAACATAAATTTGTCACAAACTGTTAAATATTGTAAGTTCCATAAAAATACAAGCTTCTTAAATGAATTTAAAGAAATAAAATGCATTTATCTATACCATGTAAACTAGGGACAGTCAGTTGGTACAAACCGATTGGCGTGAATATATGCGATGTTCAGTTACTCCTTAGATAAGTAAACCGAAAAGACCAGACACAGTATATATTATCATAAAGGCCAAAGATGTCGTAAAATAGGTTATTAACTTCTAGTTGCAGTTCAAGGATTTTGAAAAGGGTGGTTTACCATGACAACGTTAGGAGTGACATTTGAAAAAAAATTATGCATTTACCATACATTTGCCTAAATGCCATATATATAGCTGCAGCCAAGGATTTGTATACAAATCCTTGCTGCAGCCCAGCACCCCCAAAACTCAAAGAAAACAAATAGATATAAAAATCCGCTCTGACTTCAAAAGTTGAACCCGGTAAAAAAAATATATAAATTGAAAGTAAATTATTCATTTACAAATTTACAACTGTTTTTGGATGGTTCCTTCAATTTACTCGAGATTCAAGTGAACAAGTATTTGTGAAGAAGAGATTAACACTTTACCTTGGCTTCGTTTTTTGCTTGCAATGAACTATAAATTCTATATAAGTTCTGAAGAAGTTTTATGTTATCGTTAGAAGTGAAAAATATTTGAATCTTCATATAAAATTGATAAAAAAAATCTAAATTCTCTGCTCTATAGATTTTCATAAACATTGATAAATGGAGTCTAAAATATATCCATAATAAATGCACTGTATCAGAGACATATATTACATCTCTGACTGTATCTAATGCATATATATGAGAACAACTACTTATAAACTGTTACATTTCCCGTGCTATGTGGTGTAGAGACTGCATTCATCATAAATCTAAGTTAAAAGACAAATTACAGCCGATTCCAACGAGTGTGTAGCTAATGGTAGAATCTTTGGTTAGCTTCCTTGCTAGCTCAACCATGAAATCATTATTAGGTAAGGTACATCCAGCCTTTGGGTGGAGTCAATAGTTAAGCAGAGAACCAATCAGAATTAAGTGACAGAATATAAACATTAGTTTTACAAGTCAGTTTAAAAATAAGTTTTCAATCTAAATTTAAAATTTAATGATAATTATTAAGATCATTCACAAGCATGTTGTAGGTGTGTTTGATTTGCCAATTTTATTTTGATAAATGGTTAAAAGTTAAATGAAAGCTGAAATTCCTAAAATGTTTTCATCTTCATCAAACATTACAAATAATAATATATTTTACCTGTCTGTTAAATTTGTTACATCAAGTTAATAAAATGTAGTTGGATATGATTGACAAGTGCTGACCGTATTCACTTTTACACATACACATATGTTTACAATACACCCGGACAGGTAAAAAAGATTGAAGGTGTTCAAAAGTACATATGACCTGATCATTTAATCTAGGTCAGATTAAATCGAACTGAAGTAGAGACATAAAAATTGGTCTTCATGGCTGCATTAATTATCTAAACTAATAAGTAGTTAACAAACCAAGTGGATGTCCATAAATTCTGCAATATTTTCAATTCTAAACTGCAGTTGTTTGCTGGGTTTTTTTTCGTTGCAATTTTAACTAAATATAAGTACTACAACCGTGCATGATATTAAGTAGTATGATAATTTTTATTTTCTGTGTGAATATAAAAGATTTTAGTTCTAAAAAATATGCATATATAAAGAAAATACATAACAATGTTTCATGCGTGGGGAATACACCAAAAGACATTAATTTACTAGACTGCCTATTCCCGGCGTAAATATTTAAAAAAAAAAAACGTGACTCCGCTTCTGGTTATTTGTAATAAAAAGATTTTTTAATTCAATCAAAGAGTAAGAAATGAAATTTTATTTCCAAAGTAGTCTCAGTAAACCTTTGTATGAAACATATATATATTATAAATAATAAACAGGCCATTGATATAAATGTTTTCATTGGATGATAATATAGCGCTGTGCTCCTCCCAATTTTAAGGTAATAATCATTTCATGGTTGGGCTGGCAAGGAAGCTAACCAAAGATTCTACCTTTAGCTACACACTCGTTGGAATCTGCTGTAAAAAACATTTCTAAAAGCTTTCTTTGACAAATTTTATACTAACTTCATTACAACAAGTTTAATTTGCATTTTCTAAAAGAGAGCTAAGAACTGTTTTGTATTGTAGTAAATTTAATTCATTTGAAATTTGTATTCAGATACGATGTTGGAGATTGCTAAGCGCCAATAAAATACAATAATTTTGTATTTCATAAATTAGTGCCTTCGATAATAAAAATAGTCTCATCATGCCGATATTCATAATTCAAAAAGACTCTTTTCATTGTTATTACAACAAATAGGTCAAAATAACATGACAGAGTGTTTTGTTTCAGTATGTTCTAGATACATATACAAAAACCCAATTTTAGACAAGGTACCCCCATAAGCCTGGAAATATCGTGGGTAGTCACACCTGGAAATATCGTGGGTAGTCACATATATACATGTATATATCTTTATATCTATTCTGCGTATCTGGTTTTTGACGAATTGGGTTATTTTGTATAGACATCATTATATATTTTTTCAGCTACTGATTTGCAAACTAAAAAGGCAGAAAGTTTTTAAAGTTGACTAACTCTACACAAAAATTTACGACAAAAGGGATGATTTTTCTTTCCCTATTGTTAATTTTTCCTTTTTGGACTGTGATGTTCCTTTGGCACCGTCTAAGACCGTCACTCTTACGGTGTTGATATATCCCAACTCGTTCGCTATGCTCGTGTCTGTAGTGACGTTTTGGATTTCAATGAGAATAATATATGTTTAACTAGTAAATTATTAAGCCAGAGATTTAGTTACCACAAATTACTTAAAACCCCTAATTAATTTCTTCCATAGCTACAAAGATTTGGTTTGCAAGTTTGACTGTACCTGTCATGCCTGTAGAAAACTTATTTCAAATGGAATAGCATATCCTAAATTTTATCATGTTTATGTCAATTATGGTGAGGTTATAAACCAAGCCCAGGAATTTAGATACAATCCGGGTAAATTTATCAATCCTTTGAATAAACATATTCTAAAAGGTTACCTATTCAACACTGTAATTAAATCTTTGAATATTGTTTTTATTGGTATTAATATTGATTTTGTTATCAGTAAATTAAAACCATACTAAATATTACACATATGTACTTTCAAGGTACTACAATCATGACAATCTGTCGATACCGTTTACACCTATAGTTTGGCATTGCACAAGGTCATGTTTTTCTCTGATTATTAATAACGTCTTTACACTAAATCCATTGGATGTTGGATGTGTACTAATTGATATTTTAGTCTTAGATAAATGATTTTTTTATAAGTTGTTATTTGCTTTGAACTAGCTGTCAGTAACCATGGTAACTGAGAACTCTAAAATCTGTAATCAGTGTCTTTTTGATGTGTGGATGTATAAGTGCCCATCCACTTCTACTAATTTGTTTTTGTTAAATGTATTTCTATTTATATCCATCTGATGAGTTAAGCCTTTTTCAACTAATCATAGTTTGTTCTTTTGTTGTACTGTTTCACCACTGTCCCAGGTTAGGGGGAGGGTTGAGCTTTCACAAACATGTTTAACCCTGCCACATGATTTATCTGCCTGTCCCAAGTCAGGAGCCTGTAGTTCAGTGGTTGTCATTGGTTCAAGTCTGTCATTTTTGTTTTTCGTAAAATGTTTTGTTATAAATTAGACCGTTAGTTTTCTCAATTGAATTGTTTCATATTTTTCATATGGGGGCCTTTTACAACTGACCATACGGTTAAGGTTTTTCTCATTGTTAAAGGTACGGTTGCCAATAATTGCTTACATCCACTTTATGTGAACTATGGTAGATAGTTGTCTCATTAGCAATCATACCACATCTCCTTATTTTTATATGCACATGTTAATATGTTCATTTTTACACCAACAAAATATAATATTGAAGATTACGAACAGTTGCATGTGCAGAGTACGTGATTAAAAATATTCAAATTATAGTTACACAACAAAATTAATTTTTTTTTTACTTGTAGATTACTTGAATGGTGGTATTTACATGAAAAAAGACAACAAGTGATTTAAAATATGTACATTGATATTTATAAAGTTAATTTATGTTGTGGAGAACTGTTGGTGTCAATTGTAAAGGTTTTAATTGTTTGACATGCTATTACAAATTGTGGTAACAATTTCCATTGCATTATTGTTTGTGAAAAAAATGACCGAAATGATTGGTTATGTGCTTTTCTTGTTTTAGTATCTGTTGGTATAAGGACTAGCGATGGAATTGCAATGAGTCCATGGATGATTTTGTAAAACATAATCAGCAAGCAAGTGAGGGCCATTGAAGATTGTTTATCATGGATGTTACACACTACTAGTGTTGTGGTTGTTGTTACATAAATAACGGGTAGCACGCCTCTGTAGCATTTCTAGTTTATTTTTGTATTCGTTGTGTGTGGATCCCACAAGTTTTGGTCTCACTATGGATTGGTATGCACGGGATTTGATGTTGGTGTTTGATACTTTTAGGTTTCTCTTCAAGCAGACAAGAGATTTGTTTGCATTTGATACAATGTTTTCATAGGATTGTTCCATTTTAAATTTACTGTAAGGTTCCACCAATATTTTTTGCTGATGTTACTGGTTCTAAGTATGGTTATGCATGATGTAATTTTTCTGCACCAGATGTGCATTTTGGCAATCAATGTCTCTTCAGTGATGCTTGAGGCCAAAATATTTGAAAATGTAACTGGTACTGTGTTTGATGTTATTCCATCTATAACCACTGTGTGTGTACCGTCTGATAAGAAAGCCTGAATCCATTTTAGAGTGTTGTTTTGAATGTCATAGTACTTAAGTTTGTAGAGCAGACATTTGTGGGGTACTTTATCGAAGGCTTTGGCAAAATCCATAATAATGAGGTCTGTTTGTATATTTTTGCTGTTGTTGTTATGAAGTTCTTGTATAAATTGAAAAAGTCACCTTGATATGCAAACAAATTATTATTATTATTATATATCAGAAGCATGTATAATCCGGGTTTGCCCTAATTACATGTTCGCCCTGGGTCCGTTCGCCCATAGTCTGTTTGCCCTGGGTCCGTTCGCCCTAATTTTTATAAAAAAGTTTTTGTTTTGGAGCATTAATCAGGCAAATTGGCTTCATTGTTCCATTTGTTTTTATTCAGAATTACTTATAATGACTGTTGATTGTAAATAAACTCATCATAGATACCAAGATTAAAATTTTGTACGCCAGACATACGTTTCGTCTACAAAAGATTCATCAGTGACTCTCTAATAAAAAAAGTTAATAAGGCCAAATAAAGTACGAAGTTGAAGAGCATTGAGGACCCAAAATTCCTTAAAGTTTTGCCAAATACAGCTAAGGTAATATATTTCTGAGGTGGAAAAGCCTTAGTATTCCGAAAATTCAAAGTTTTGTAATTTAGAATGCTGATTAGATATGATTACGATGTCTTTTATCTCACTGATTGTTGTGGTTATTGTTTTTGATGGATTAATAATGAAATTGGTTTTTTTTTATTAACAAGTCAGCTTGGAATGAGTTAAAACAATGATGTAAGAATTGTAAGACATTGAAGGGAAATTGTTTTCGCCACTTGGCTAAGTCTTTGAGCTCAAGGTGCTGAGTGAGTTGGATCTTGTTATACCTGTTTGGATTGTTTTGAAATTGTTCCAAGGTTTCAAAAAAGATAAATTCATACAGATAACTTGGTCTCCAGTTCCTGAACACTTCTTCTTCTTCAAAATACTGTCCACATTCAACATGATGAATATTCTGGCAAGAATATTCAATGCAAATCAAAAGAAAAATAATTATCTGGAGGCATCATGGTCCAAATAATTTGGACTAGAGGCATCAATACAACATAAATATTTCGGTGGAATTTTAATTCAAATAATTTATATTATACAAGACAACAAAATAGAATAGAAATCTGAGGGCTAACAGACTCAGTGCGAACAGGAATAAGGGCGAACGGACCCAGGGCGAACAGGTATTAGGGCGAACAGGTACTACTAGGACGAACGCTAATCAGGGGGAACGGACCCGGATTCGTCTGATGCCCATGACAATGCAAAAGTGATTAAATACATGTTGTTTGCAGACGTCAATAGGTTAAGTGTCGCTGCATGGTCACCAAATTACAAAAGATTTAGATCATGTAGTAGTCCAAATAATTATGACGTCTTGCAAGTCTATTATATTTTTTTTCTTTGACGCCTTCCATCGACGTTCGGCGTTATGACGTCGATGTAAGGCGTCAAAGAAAAAAAATATAATAGCCTTTCAAGACGTCATAATTATTTGGACTAGATCATGTAGATACAAATATAAATGATTTATCGAAAGCACTTCTTCTGAAGTACATACTTATTGGGCTATTCCAGAAATAGTCTGTCCCCCCCCTATGGAAGACATTGGAATTCCAGATTTTTTTTTCTTGATTTTTTCTAAAATTCCAAAGTAATTTTCTGTCTGGACCAAAAAATTCCAAACTTTTTGTCTGTTAGTGCACATGAAATTCCATGTATTTTCTAGAGGGACGAATAATTTCCTTACAATTTTTACTGGTAGTCATTAAGATTTGCCAGAACAGAAATATTTTGTGACCCATAATTTCCAGGTTTAAAACACAAGAGTTCTGATTAATTCCCTATGTATATGTACATTTCTGGGGAGGGGGACAAAAGTCTGATACAGCGATAGTAGTTTAGAGAGCAGGATAAATGATATTGATACTATGGAATTTCATTTTGTAGGTTGCACTTTGTAAATACAGCTGTTTCACAGACTATGCCTCTTTTGGGGGATACATTTGTATATCATATTCATAGATATTTTGTTTTGTATATGTACTCGTTCCCAGATATGATCTATATGTTTTATCTCTGACATAGAGACATAACTTGGGAATGTAACCAGAATAGGTAGATATTTATAGGTAGCGGCCAACTTGAATTCTGAGGAAGACCCAAAATGAAGGGAAAGGGGGGAGCAGTACAGAATTTTATTAGTATAAGTTCAAACTCTTAGAAGTTCTGGGCATGTAAATGTTGAAAATATGCTTCAGATCCCTATGGTTAGACTTTTGAATAAAATAGTTGTGCATATCAACAACTTTCCATTCTAGGATATAATTTTTGTTACAAAACTTCATAGTGAAAGTGGCACAGTTTGAGCTGTAAAGGGGGTTCCTATGGGAAATTACATTGTCTTTATTTACAGATTCGCAACCTACGATTTTTATCTTGAATTGTTTCATGTATACAAAACTGTTGAATGTTAATCAGGTGCAAATTTCAAAATGATTGGATTAATAGCATCTATGATTAGCATCACTCAGTGGAAAATTATATCACATGGGAAGATAAAAACAAAGAAAATTTGGTATGACAAATATTTGATGCCTTAATGACCTTTTTAAACACATCAAAAATAAATACTGACATCTGATTAGTTTCAGACTTATGATGATCAAGTAGATGATAATTTCAACCTAATTATATATTTAGAATTTAATCTGTATTTTTCACCATTAATTAACACCAATAAATTGTGCAATTCGATATCTCCTAAATTTTAGAATGAAATTTAGGGTTTGTCCTATATCATTATAAACAAATGTCAGATTTTGGGTTACTTCAGGCTAAATAGCCAGAACATTTACCAATAAACAGCTAATTGATACATCCTTTATTCAAACACACTTGTTTGTCTTCACAGCAGGAAATTGTCTAATTACCACTATATTGTAGAAGACTGACCAGAGAAATGACCAGCTGTGTACTATGACTCTACTATGGATTGCAAAATACTGTTACACATAAATAGATTCATTTAGATTGTTATCAGAATCAGTGGCAAACTGTCTACTGACTTTTGAATTTACACACAGAAGATCCCCCCTTTTTTTTTTTAATTAATGCAAGGAAATGTGAACTTTTATAAATTGATTATTTGTGTTTAGTTTTTTATTTTCATACGAAAGCATATAACTTACTAAGATAAGAAAAATAAATATAATAAGAAATGACTGATGTTTGAAGAATTAACCTATTTTCAAAAATATTTTTATTGTGTACTGGAATGAAACTTTAGATGATATTGAATGCAATGTTCTCCTACCAATTGAATAATCTGAAAATGTATTCTCTTAACAATGATGTCTAAAATTTGACATGAGTTTTGAAATTTAAAAAGTTTATAAAAATTCATTACACAAAAAAACTGACATTCTTAAGTCATCCTGTTTTACAATTTACTATTTGTCAAGCCTGCAACTAGAGTTCCCCAAGCTAGACATAGCAATCCTTCTCTCTAGTGTCATCAACATTTAAAGGAGTAGGTCCTGTAAGGGCCAATTTTGGCCTCAAATTTCAGGTACATCTGATGAAAGATTTTGGGCACTTTTTAAACTTATAACTGTCTTCTTCAGTCGATTCAATTAGTTGATGTGAAAGATTTCAACTGATTAAGTCATTAAAGACGGCAAAATTCAAGCTTATTTATATGAAAAATCTATCAAATATGCCATAAAATGTCACTTTTCAGATGTTTTTTGTCAAAAATGAAAGTGGCCGCGTTCGTGTTCATTCTCAACCCTTTATATATGTTATGTATTATCATCAAATACAACATACATCTAAATATTGAGACTGAACACAAATGCGGCCACTTCCATTTTAGACGGAAACCGTCTTAAAATTAGCTCAAATTGTAAAATTGTGAAGATTGCAGTAATTTTGCATGATTTAACGATGCTAGTACCCGATACATGTGCATTGTTTTGCCAAAAAAAAGCCCATACTTATGTAGCAGAAGTATTCTTAGCTTTTCAGTAAATAGCTGAAAGTTTACATTTTAACAATTTTGTAAAACTGCTATATTTTGGGGCCAAAAAGGGGTCTTACTGGGCCTACTTCTTTGTTTTGGGTTAATTTCTTTTTTATTTTAAGTCAATTATCTTTGTTAAATATTCATGGAATTTTGCTTAACTGACAGACGCTTCTTCTATACAAAGACAGCATCCAGAGAATATTATTCTTTTTTCAATATTTCACTGATATAATGGACTTAGTTTTTTTTGCACTAACATATATTGTTTACAAAACTTTGAAATTTTCAAAAAACTAAGGATTTTTTATTACAGGGATAGATTACCTTAGCTGTATTTGGAAAAATCTCTTTGGAATTTTGGGTCCCCAATGCTCTTCAACTTCATAATTTATTAGGCCTTTTATTAAACTTTTTGGATTCGAGCATCACTGTTTAGTCTTTTGTAGATAAAAGCCTGGTCTGGTGTTCACAATTTTAAGCCTGGTAACAATAATGTGGTTTTTTAGACTTCAAAATAACTTTGTCAAAGCATTATGGAATGATTGATGTATTGATTAAATGATTGTTGTTGATGCCACTTCAGCACTATTGTGCTATTTTGTGGCGGTCAGTTTTTATTGGGTGGAGGAAGCCATAGAGAACCATGACATTCGGTAGGTCTCTGCCTTATAGAGCGAGCACTAATCTAATAAGCAATATTTTAATTCAAAAAGACACAATTTTTTAGTTGACAAGATAAATTAAGAGTACAAATTAAACATCCAGGTATCATTTTCTGTGATTAGGGATAATTTCATAGAATTTGATCCAATACCCACACATTTTGGTGCAAATCATATCTCTGGCCTTTCATGGATACTGTGCTATTTAGCACTGTTTTGGTTTTTTCCGGAATTGTATTTATAATTAAAGGGAAACCTTCTTCAGAGACCACCCCTTTTGTTTTTGTTTTTCATTTATTTCTTTTTTATTACTGTTTAAAGTTTTAAAAAAAAATGTAATATCTTTTTTTATTTATTATTATGGTAATTTTACCATGCCCATTTTATATAAATTTATTGTTTATCAGTAAATTTCATAGTATAGTTTTATATGCAATATTTTTAAAATCTGTTTGTTTTAGGATTTTATAACATGGGGTTTCATATTTTATTGTTAATACATATATATGTGAATGGATATATGTAAAGCGCTTAGGGTAATTTTAATATTATATAAATCGCTGTTGTAAATACTGTATAATAATAATAATATTATAGTTTTTTGATTTGTTAATTTAAATTTGAATTTTGATTTTTTGATTTTCTAACTATTTCAACCTACATGTATTTCAATAAAATTTAATGTTGAATTAAGTGTTTCATGGTAAGAATTTTGTCTGAAGAATATCAGTTTACTTGTGTGGTTTACATGATGATGGTCATTAATTAGTTCTGCACAGTGAAATATTTTGTAGGAACTGTGAGTGTGATGTTCATACAAATAATTTTATAGCTCATTTCACTAATTCACCAATGTTCTATTTCTTTTGAATCCTATTGATAGGTTTTTATGGGATCTGGCACCTATTGTAGAATCTGTTTTAAAAAGATGCCAGTATTTCCTGAATACTTTTTGAAGTTTTTCTGCTTGAGAATGATAATATGTATTGTAATGAATGATACATTACATCTATTTCAACTTTGTTCTTTTTCTTTAAAAATTGGGTGGTTTGAGTTTTTATGAAGATATTGGAATTTTTCAGTATTCTTTCAAAAGCATTTCATATCTAAAACACCAGTATTTTTCAAAGCGTTCATCTTTGAAGATTTATGGAATGATTATTGCATTCATAAGTGAACTTTAGCAATAATTAGCATTTCAAACAGGAAATCCAATTTCAATTACTATTTATTTAGTGGTAGGGATGAGCTGCTAAAAAGATCACCATGGTCACTATTTCAAGCTTCATTATATATGATCCAATCTGGAAATTTAGATGAAGGTCAAGTTTTCAACTTGCTATTTATATCACAAGTATTTGAAACTAATCAGATGTCAGAATCTTTTGATGTGGTAATAACAACAGTTGTAAATGTATCCAATTAAGTGGTCAAATCAATTATCTCTCTATTAATTTTCCCATATGCATTCTTACCAGCTATTAACTTGCTGTTTGTGCTTTTAATCCCATTGTTTAGACATTTTCACCTAATTAACATTAAAAATATATAATAATGAAAAACTACATATTTTTAATTTTACCCTTTGAGAGTGTTGACCATAAGAGAAATAGGTTTAACAACTTGAGAAAATTGGATATCGCTTGATATCAACTCTTGTTATTTAATTTAATTACTAATAATAAACTCGCCACAGGCTAATTTATTATTATATTGAAATTAAATAACTCCAGTTGAAATCAAGCGATATAATTTCAATTCTCACTTGTTATATGAAACCTATAAGTACAGCCTTCAACATGGAGCCTAGGCTCACACAGCATAGTAAGCTAGAATGGGCCTGAAAATGACCAGTGTGAAACAATACAGACGAGAAAAATTAATGGCCAACTTGATATACAAAACAATAAATGAAAAACAAATATGAAATACAGTAATAAGCGACAACCTCTTAAATTACAGGCTTCTGACTTGGGACAGATATATATATATAGAAAATATATGCAGCGAGGTTAAAAAAACGTATGTGCTGGATCCAAATTCTCCTGGGATAGTGGTGTATTTGTCTGCAATGACAAGACTTCCATATACACTGGTAAACATATTGGCTAACAGTTCTTCTAGTCAGGGATTTGTTTGTGCTTAACTTTTAAACACACTTCTTTTGGTTACGGCTGCATATATGTTACTGAGAATAAAATTCCAGTTTTTTTTGGCACATTTAGAAAAAAACAGATAAATTCCAGACAGAAGAAATAAAATCGATGTCTTCCATAGGTATTGCTTCTAATCTTTACACTAAAATTTCCAGACAAATTGACAGCATCATGAAAAAAATTCCAGTATATTTAAGTTTTATAATGCGTTTAAATTCTGGAATTCCAGAAAATTTTGGTAATGGTGAAAAATATTTCCATGGATTTTTTTTTTTTACATCTTATGTCTTCCATAGGGGGGGGACAGAATATTTCTGGAATAGCCCATTGTAGCTGTTGACGGCGACTGAGTCAACGAAAAGGGACATCTATCATGATAGTATTATTTCTCGCTTCTGCAAGCTCGGCAAACCCTAAATTCTCACGCACACTGCTCAGTCCCTGTGACATCGAGGTACCGGGGAGAGGAGCATGTACTCAAATTCACCCAGAAAAAGCTACCTGTTACCTATCTTCCTCCTCTAGCAGGAGCTTCGCTTCTACAGCGTACTTCTTTATTTTGCACCCTAACCCTTACACATGGGGCACTCATAAAATTGGTTATAGTATATGTTCATAAACCTGTAAACGTAATTATTAGAAACAGTAACATATATACAGCACGCGGACTAATCCATCACCATGTAAACGAAGTTAACTAGTTTATTACTCAATCCACTTGTCCAGATTTCACTATTTATGTATCTATATAGTAAACAGGATAAACACTCCTGCTCTCGTAATACACCTTATCGCTATTTGTCCGCCATTACTGGACATCACACAAGTTCCCGTAAAATTTTGACGTCATAATAGAAAATGTCTGACGCCACAATGGAAAAGTGATTGTTGTATGACGTCAAAAGTTCGAGCGGGACAGATTCTCGGGTCAAGCGGGAATAGCGATAAGGTGTATAGCGTTTACTTACCCTTTACTGTTCAAACACTATCCTTGTTTAGTTATTATCATAAAATCTAAAAAAAAACGTTCCACTGTTCATACACCTAATCGCTATTGCCGGCTGACCTGAGAATCTGTCCCGCTTGAACTATTGACGTCATACAACAATCACCTTTCCATTGTGGCGTCAGATATTTTGTATTATGACGTCAACATTTTACGGGAACCTGTGTGGTGTCCAGTAATGGCGGACAAATAGCGATAAGGTGTATTAGGTAAGCAATTATTTTATAGTATAACACTCCTGCCCTCGTATTAGCGTTTACTGTTCAAACTATATCCTTGTTATCATAAAATCTAAAAAAAACTTTCCACTGTTCATTAGGTAAGGCAAATATTCTATATAACACGCAAACGAAGTACTTAAAATCTAGAATCAGTTAATATCTTATAAGCATCGGATACGAGCTAACAGTTCAAACACTATCCACATCATATTGACGGTAGAATAAGAATCACTATATAAATCCTGACAAAATCCAGTAAAATGCAGATCAAATGTATATATCGAAAAGTTATCCGATATGGAATTTATTTTGTTTCTTATATACCGCTATACTGAGAATAAATTTACTCTGACATTAAAAGTAAACGTTTATGGTATAGTTTCTAATTATAGATGTGAAAGATTCTCTTCATCATCAAATAGTTCTTGCAGTGGCGGATCCAGGGGGGTCCGGGGGTTGGAACCCCCCTTTTTTTGACGATCAATGCATTTGAATGGGGACATATAGTTGGAACCCCCCCCCCCCCCCCCTTTATCCTGGGTTAGGAACCCCCCTTTTATAAATGACTGGATCCGCCTCTGCCTTGTATTAGCAAAAACGGCTTATTGCTATCTACGAGAAAAGATTTCAGCTCTTGGATAAAGCGATTTCTTATGCTTGACAGCTTTTCACATTTAACGGTATAAAGTGAGTCACATCTTCTGGTTCAATGTTACATAATGGACAATTTGCTGAAATAGTTTTTTGAAATTCTAGACCTCTGATACTGAAGAATCATTATTCCAGTGGCAATTTTAACTTTAATAGCAGCCATATTTACGGAGTACGGGTTAGTCCCACTGCTTTTCCAAATATTATGCACAGTTCCTATGTTGGAGTCATTAAAATTAATATATTGCAAGGATGAATTTCCTTTAGCTTCCATCTTTAAATTTTGTAAAAAAATAATTGTTAATACAGTTATTCACATGCCTATTCCAGCTTATTTTTGATGGTGGATTCTCAATGATATCATAAGGCGACGGCAATCAATAAATTTCAGTTAAATTGTGTAGTTTTGTAAACCAACTTCCAGATTTTTCATCTTTCATAGCCAATTGTCTAAAAGCAATTTAGTTACGCCTGAGACTTCTCCTTCCAAAATTAAATTTACCATTGTCTTTTATTCATAAGTGGGGCTAGTTGGTAGGCTTTAATTTTGTACATACTTTTATTTATCAGTGGGGTGAGTTGGCAGACATAAATTCAACGGCATTACTTTCTTTTTCATAAGTGGAGCGAGTAAGCATGACTCAATTCATCATACTATTGGGTACGACTCCAGTAATCAGTAAAATCCATAAACTAGCTTTGGGAAGTTTTGCAAACATTTCAAGATAAGAGAACTCTATAGAAAGACAAGTCGCAAAAAGACAAATCCTCATCTCAACGTGACAGCCGTAAAGGACAGTTGGTTCACAAAATGAGATCTTTATTAATTAAATACAGCCTACCATCAATCTTTAGCATTTTAGATGAACCACCTTCAAAATTAAAATGAAAGAACTCTATCAGGAAAGCGATTGACACCTTCTGGGTTGAACATGTGGTTACCATGTCTGTCTACTACAAGAGTATTTCATTTATTTCTACATCTAATAGTAAAACTGGTCAACTACCGTCAATGCTCTAGCAAGTGTCCAGACTTCTGCAAAAGACATCCAGCGTCTCCCGGCCATCAAACTTAGACTCCTTACTGGAACATATATTCTTCAATGTAATAGGACAGCTTTCAACCAAGTTGACATCAACCCAACATGTCTCTTATGTGAGGAGGACGCTGGAACATTAGACCATTTCATTCATTCATGTACTGCTTTAGCCTCTGCTAGAAACTATCACCTGCTTGAACTTTCACACATTATCAATAAAAGCGAGCTCTGCCGCGGCGAAATGTAGAACATTAGAAAAACTAGAAATTAGTACACAACTAATATTGGATGCTAGTGCCTTGCTCTGTAACTGTCAATGTAAATGTGGATGTACAGATTTTCTTCATCTTGTAGAATACATAAGTAGAAAACTTTGCTTTGCATTGCACATTAGACGTAATACAATATTATAAACATTACCGGTGAATAAAAAGAAAGGGTTGCTTGCAACCACTCAGTCAAAGGCGTGAATATTTAAAATCTAAATTATCTTTTGTTTTAGATTTTAATAGTGTAATAAACATTTAGTGGGTGTTAAATACACCATATTCTAGTATGTAACCAGAGGCGTGCCTTTGAAAGGCGGGATCTTCACACAAGACAAGGCAATTGCAAGACAAGACAATGCCGGACCCGGACTGGGTAAAAAATTATAGGTGGAAAGTGAATTTTCTTAGAATTATTTTTTTTCCTTTTTTATTCAGGAGAAGTTAGTTAATTTTTGGAGAACTGTAACAAGATGCGTTATGATGATAATAAAAATAAATCATACCTACAGTGTGTATATTTACAAATGACTTTAAAACACATGGACATATTTTTGGATGAATTAATTTAGTTTATATTTATAATTCGTCTACTCCTAGTCCGGGGTTAATTCAGGTCACGGCCCGGACTCACCTAGTATTATTTTGTTGATTCTCGGATAAAAGTCTTTTTGTTAATTTTTACGTTGACAATCAAATAAGCAAAAAGGTAAATGAATATAAATGAAAAACCTCTTTTCATCACATAATGTGTGAAGTTTTATATCTCTATCAATGTCTATATTTTGCGAATACACCTAGTCCGGGGTCACTTCAGGTCACCACCCGGACTCGCCTATTACGACCAACATTTGATTATTTCGTTGGATCTCGGATAAATGTCTTTTAAATTTCCTGTGTATTACACGGTTGATCAAATGTCCCGTCAACAAGCTATGCCACAATAAACAGTTTACATACAGTTAGTTATCGTAATGCAATACACGCAGGTATAGTAAACTTCAAGCTAGTCCGGGGTCATGTCAGGTCACAGCCCGTACTCAACTGTTCAAGATTGTGTATTACATCGTTGATCAGTCGATCGCTGCTTAAATGTCTTATTTTATTGGAAAAATTCCAACAGTGTATCATCCAATCAGGAGTCGCAGAAGATTTTATTCAGAGTACCATCAGGCATCTTGGGGTAAAAAAAGTTCCCGGTTAATGAATGCGGCCTTGATTATAAGATCAAAAATTAAATTATATATCGAATGCATACCCTCAACGCTCACCAACACATCTATTACATGTCCTGAGTGCACTTTTTATGTCCTGAGTGCACTCAGGAGGTCCTGAGCGGTTTTTAAACGTACCGAAAATAAAGTGTCTCTCATCAATTAGGTCATATAAAACCACTAGTTATCATTATTGATACAAAAGCATAAAGCACAAAATATTAAACTCTTGGAGAAATTTTGAATAAATAGGCTTTGATTAAACATATATTTACTTGATCATTTATTTATTTATTTATTTATTGTATTCTTCATTTTTGTTTTAATTTTGCGCTCGGAATGTGGGAAAATTTCAGTCCGGTTCCGGGTTTCATACCAAAGTCCGGGTCCGGAGTCCGGTCCGGTCCAGGTTTCAGTGCGTACCAAAAGAGGGATTTTCAGGTTTTGAAGTGATTTAAAGCGGTGTGAAATGGTCGGTGATGTATGGCCCCCAAAGCCGTCGTTTTTTATTTGTTACCCCATTGCGTTTAGGCACACTTCTATAACGAAATATGTTCTTATATAACTAAAATAAAGCGACAAAGTTAATATTATTTGTTTATTCTAAAGAAAGAAAGCAATTTATATATAATGAAATTCCATCAATAATTATAATAATAATTTTCTAGTCGAGACGTGACAATTTGTGATCAACAGAAATAATATTTAATAAACGTATTTGTTTTTAAGATTAGATATTTAAAAGAAAGTGGCAATTAATTTCTCATTTGAATATACACATATCTCGGAGACATATAATTTCACAGTATGACATGTAAATCAAGTTAAGTGTGAATTATATATATTATATGTCCGAGGTAATACAAAGGTTTTATATAGTAGTTTACTATTAAAATCCCTTGATAGTGAATTTCAATCATTTTTGGCACACACTCCTGCAAATTTTCCATGCTTCTAACAAATGTTTGACATTCTCTCAACACTCAGATACCGAGTAAGAAAATCGCTGCTCACAGATTTTACTAACAGAATGTTTCAAAATTCAAGGGTCACATAGGCGGATCCAGGGGGGTGGGGGGCCTGGGGGGCCCGGCCCCCCCCCCTTTTGTGGGAAAAATTTGGTTGATTATATAGGGAATCACTGAAGCATGACTGGAGCGCCCCCCCCCCCCTTTTAGGTCAGTCAGCGGGCCCCCTTATGAAAAGTTCTGGATCCGCCACTGGGTCAAAATCAAGAGAAGTGGTGTCCAATGATAAGCTTTACAGTCGTTTGTAAATTTTCAATTGCTATTTTTAATGATTTTGTCTGCATCATGAATACATAGAAAGACCTAGTAAAGATTTAATTTTACAAATAAATTCTAAAAAGTATTACCGTGTTCGTTCCATGCTCCTTCCGTTTGGTATGCTGAACTACATACTCCCCATCCAAAATCGACAGGAAATTTTTCCAACAGAAAGTCGTCATTTGCAACAATAGCTACAAAATAATAGCACAAAACTAATATTCTGTGCATCTTTTGAAATTCTTACATGCAGTTTAACGATGTAGACATGTTGAAAATCGTAACCGATAAACGCTTATCTTGTCGAGCATTTAAATACATTTGATCATCTCTTCTGATATCGTTTATATTTTGTTATTTAAACTTAAGTGGAAAACTATGCAACACATTTTTGAATCATCTTCTTATTCCGAGATGAACTCTACACGATCGATGAAAGATTATACAGAAATTGCATTTTCAAAATCATATTTTTGTTCTCTTTCCTTTTTTTTTTATTTCAAAAAAGGCAATATGATTTCATGGGGAGTTATGCTTTACTATAATCAAAGCAGGAAATGTTGTAGGAATTATCGGACAAAGATGTAACCAACTGATTATTAACAAATAATGTTATTGCAATCGCTACTTATTTACGTATAATTACTGCTTTTTTTTTCTTTTCAAGTACTTTTTTTCCTTGCTTTTGTCTTGTGAAATTTGATTGAGCCGCCATTTTGTTATTGGCTGAAGTGCATAAAAATGCGTCTCACTACGTAAACGTGCACACTCTCAATTTTAGACTAAGACAATCAAATTGTTTTTTAAATTCACTGGATGATGTATAGTAACATACTTGTCATATGTATGCATGGTATGAGCCTTAAATCATCGTGCATGTATGGAAAGTGGAACAAAAAGTCGTCATAAGGCCTAGCGGTCGATATATTGAAAATGTGGTCTTTTCTCTTCCTTCTTTTTATAAGAAACACACGCACGCGATAAAGTTTACATACAAAGTATAAAATTGTAGATAAATTTAGTTGTGTACAACCTCCATTCGTTGATCTTTGTTCTTTAAAATATTACATTAACCTTTAGAAAAATAAGAAGTTATTTGGAAACACTAACATATAGTTAGATGAAAATAAATTAACAACCTGAATATAATACAGAACTACCCAAGTCTTTATTTTTACCCTAAAAGAAGATTTGTTCAAATAAAGCAAACAAAATGCCGATAGTTACAAAAGCGTTAATACAATATAACACCATTTGATAATAGTGGAAATGATTAATACTGCTGAATAAAGATGATTTCGGGAAGTTACTAGGCTACCTTATTTTTTTTAGATTAACAGATTTAAGAGTGTATCACTAAAGGTTAGATTTCACTGAGAAAATCAACTGAAACTCGCTTCTTATAATTGTTCATGTACATGCATATAGTATACATATACATTCCGAATCATGTGACAAACACTCGTCTCAAACGATGTCTAAAGTTTTTTTGTGACCTTCAACAAAATGAAGAAAAAGTACGCCATACCATTATGTTATTTTTCGTATTATATAAAATAGCTGTAATGCTTTCTACATGTTCTAATGGTAATGTTTTTGTTGGAAAATGTTTAGATAAAAAAGGAAACACTTTGACAAAAAAAAAAACCTTACACACAGAAAATCTCCATCTCGAACGAAACATGTACTATAACCTTAAAATTGATCGTTTGTTTGCCAAAAAAAACAGATATTTATTTTATCGCACCGTACACTAACATACTTTTATAACCTATTTTTTGTATAAAAATAAACCCATCAACCTCTTGTTAATAACAAAGAACAAACAAATACTGACAGGTTGACAAATTATGGTATGCACTGAAGTTGATCATGGGGTTTTAAACTTTTTAAGAATTTCAAGGTTTTAAATTTCATAATATATTGGTACTTTTGAACTTCATATATCTTAAATAATCTTACTGCGAAGAAAATTTGTCATCCATGTTATAGATAAAATTTCATATTTACTATATAACTTAGACAAACATATGATGCAAATCATATTAGAGGAACACAGGAATTTGTCCTCAATATAGACTCTTCAGATTTGTATCTCCTAGCAATGATCGTCTCACTTAAGGAATAAGGAGGACTTTTAATTTATTTAAAGTATTTGGAAAGCAAAATCTAGGCTTTGAAGTACCACTAAAATATTCCGCTCCAGAGTAATATTATTTATCTTATTATGTTTGCAATTACTTGTTATCATCTATCATGTAATGTGAAATAAGATAAAGGCAATCCCTTGGATGTCTTCTTTAATACTTTGCTAGTAGCATAAAAACTTCTGGAAGGTTACATACAAAGGTTATTGTTTTTACACAACCCACATTCAATATGATAATCCCACTACCGGATGGTTATAATTTTTAATTTTTAAGTTTCCGCGTACGTCTGATCGTCCATCTACACAGACTATATATATATATATATATAAAATTCTTCCTCATACAGCAAACAGATTTTTACAAACTCATTTAATCTATTTTTCATTGTCAAAATGTTACTTTCCGTAATAAACTTATTTTCATGCTTTGACAAGATTAAGGATTTCGTGAAGTGTTTGGGTCTAAGGAAAAGGGCACAGCCATTTCATTAAATTTCACTTCCCCTTATAGTTTATATTTTTTTTCTTGAGAGAAGGAATTCGAAAATATCAAAGAACAGGAGATTTATTAACTTTCTTCTATATATATGATTCTAACTTTGTATATGCATTTGCACTTAAACAAAGATTGTAACTAACCAGGAAAAGTTGATTTTCGGCGATTTGGACGATTTTGTTAAGGTCCTTTTTAGGTTTTTGGTTGATGTCTGTCATACTTGTTTTTCGTTTATTGTTTGTCCTTAGTAAGACCGTTGCTTTTTCTCGTTTGAATTGTTTGAAATTTTGTCAATTTGGGGTCGTTATTTGACTTTACGGTATGGGTTTTATTTTTGTTGAAGGCCGTACGGTGACATTTCATTTGTTGTCTCATTTGCAATCACATGCATACCACATTTTCTTATTTTTATATAACATGTATTAGTGCATGTGTCTTCTTTCGAATGTATCTGACAAAGGTCACTCCTGAAACACGTGTTCTTCGTTTGTACTGTAATATGTATCGTATGTTATATAATAGTACTACAACTTGACGATAATACACATTAAGTATATCTATAGCCAGTATTATACAAAAAGGAGTTTCTATATCAAAAAGACAAAAAAATGACAATTTAGGAGATAACTGTATTGTATTTTAAGCTTGGCCTTCGTAAAACGTAGATTTTACTGTCGCAAATTGAGTTTACGTAGCGACGCGTAGTGGAGCTAGGTAAACGGATATTTGCGACAGTAAAATCAACTTAAGCTTAAAGTATAATACAGTTATCTTCATTCTAATGCCACACATTAAAATAAATACCATTTTAGTAAATATTTTGGCTTAAAAATGCCATAAATGAAAAGTCAATGTGACGTCATTGGTATACTACCGATGTCAAACATAAAATCTAAACGTATTTATACTTTTCGTACGCTTCTTGATGGTTTAAATATTGACCCTAAAATAAAATTTGTGGCAAAAATTGTTATTTTTGTTTATTTTTTTGATGAAAAATTACATAGTTAAAATAAAACTCGAAATTCAAAATGGAAGCTTTCCTTAGTTACGGACTGGTAGAACGGACGATCTGACCCTTTTAAATATTTGTCAACGTCCAATGACAATTTCGTTCTAAACAAATTGCATTAGAATGTTGTTTTTGCTTTTTCAGTGATTGTGGGACTCTCAATATTTATCAGAAGACGATTTTCAAATTAAATAAAAATGACGATAAAGGTGTAACCTAAAAGCCAAACTAGCTATAGATAGAGTCGATTAGTTAAATACATCTCTTTCTTGCGCCATCGACAATATTAATAGTAAAAATGAGTATCATTTCAACCAATCTCCTTTTTGAGAATACATACACACCTTATGTTATATCTTAAGGTCGACCATCCAACAAGTGCAGGGAAGAGAAAGAGGCTCACCGAACAACATTAATTTTAGATGTACCTTTGGTAAGGACTGTAAGTCGTCGCTGCATATATAGGACAAGCCTCTTCCCAAATTTTTTAATCGGATGTAAGCCAGGTTTGAAACACTTTCCATCATTAAATTTTTTTGTATCTCTGTTAAATGAACTTATATCTTCTCTAGAAATTTGTAGAGTATAGTTTGTTGAAGGGAAACATTTTAACAATATCATCAGTATGGAAATTGATATATCCCTGAAAAGCTCGCAACTTACTGATCATAACCAAACTTTCGAACCTTACGTTCAACATGTTACTATAGTTAACAAAGTTTCTAGTGATTTGTATATTCAGAGATACCGTTAACGTGGTGTATAACATTAAAAACTAGCAATGTAGTTCAAATTTTGAAAGTAAAAACGACATATGGTACTACTGGTTCACAAGATTTTAACCACCTCAAACGTTTCGTTGCCACATGAATGCTTGAATGTATGGGATCGTATGATCAAGTAAAACCCCTTCCAAGAAAGCGACAACCTAGGAGTAAGAGCAAAGATAAGTCCGTCGAAAGAAAGAATAATGCAAATAGCATATAACTACAAGGAGCTAGGGTGACAACCAATCTAATTAAATATAGATCTCGGATTTCCTCAAGCTCATCTTGGACGAGCACGTGAGTTGCGATAGATCTGAATTATGATCAGATTTGTTAAACTTACTGCGGACTGTTACATGTACCTTGTGAGCTAACACATTAAAATTTAGTTTGGTGTCATTACAATTTACATGTTGTGGTCTTAAACAGTAATCAAAGTACTGAAGTACTGAACATCGGATGACCGCAGGTTCTTGTGGATGGTCAAAAGCACATGTCACAGAAATAGATCACATCTCTATACCTGAAACTGAGGTTAATTTACAGAGATATATTTTTTTCTGATACAAGTTCGTGCATGGATGATGAATAAATGACAGGAAATTCAACCGCACCGTAATAACTATTATATTGTAGTGATACAAATCAGTATACCTGGGACTATTATACTAATATGATAATAGTGTCAGAGTATACACGTCTGGTTTGTTGTTATATATTATATTAATATACGGTTGCATGTATATATAATTTTCATCTATTTATATATCATTCTATTCTACTATTCTAATTATAGTGCAGTGCAAGTGCATGGTGGACACTCTTCTGTAAAAAAATCGATTTTTCTAAAAGATTGGATATGAGAAGCCATTCATATTTTCCCGCAAAACAAATAACAGAGTTATCGGTCCTTGCCGGGAGTGTCGCAAAACGTTCTTGAGATATTCTTCCGTAAGCTTTAACACAATTTTTCGATACGTGTGCATTTATATCATCAATGATTTTTTACTTTTATATATACAACTAACGACAACATATTTTCATATTATTAATTTGAGTTTTAATAAAAATATTTATAGGAGTATCCATTAAAAAAATGAATTTGAAACAAGCGATAAGTAATGTTATTTTGCACTAGATAAGTGACCGCGGATCTATAATTTTTATAGATCGGTTGAAAACCCAAAACTAATTTGCATAATGGATATTTAGGCGATAGCAATACATCGAAATGACCTCACGGTCATCGCGATGTAAAAAGTTACTCATTCCTATAATAATGCCAGCCAGCTTATTTATATGTACCATAAGTGTAAAGTATGTGTAGAGCACCTAAAACCTTTGCGGAATAACAGAAATGTCTAAGGGATTTTAATTTTGCACTCATGGCAAAATGTTAAAACGTTTTAAAAGAACTAGAAGAACAGCTGAATTCGTTGTTATCTTGTTGAAAGCCTTTCTATGAAAGGTTAGGAGCCTCGATGGACGAGTGGTCTAAGAAGTCGAACTACTGTATCTGTAGCCTCTGACAACACTGAGATTGTGAGTTCGAATCCCGCACCGCACGTGGCAGGTGTGCTCGACTCCAATATTAATTGTCTAGGACTGTCAGTTTTCCTACCAACCGTCGATGGTTCTCTGATGACAATCCGGCTTCCTCCAACAATAAAAACAGACTGCCACGAAATAGCACAATAGTGCTGAAAGTGTCGTTTAACACCAATCAATCAACATATACATGTTAAAGTATAGATATCGACAATAAGCATTGGCTAGGCACAGTTGTGGATAATTTCAAATATGTGACTAACTATGAGATTTCCAGGCTTATGTAGATACCTGGTCTAAAATGGGCTTATTGCATATTTATCCAGTACATACTAAGAAAAAACATCTTGTCAAGTTATTATGACAGATTTGTTGAAACAACAGTGTAATGGGTCTTTTTGTGTTTCTACAGAAGGAGTATTCGATTAATTTTTTTTTTATCAACGAAATACTTATATATGGATATTTCGAGGATTTGGACTCCTAATAATTCAAATAATATTATGAAATAATAAACAGGATAAAATAATCAATAGTAAACATTTTATTGCTATCAATAAATGATCTAGGTGATAGATAGACGCGATACTCAGAGAGGGAAGGGAGGGGGACGTTCACTTCGGACATATATCTGGAATATTTATCTAGCTATTAATATTAATCAAATATTGGAATAAAACAGTCTATTGAAGTCAGAATTAACCCGGTTGGGTCTGTACAAAGAAAAAAAATGACATGTTTCATTTCCATTTAATGGGAACACAAAAAGCATATTACAATATCAGACATTATTTTAGACAACAACAAAACAACAATAATTAATCAATGTACAAAGTAAAAACAATTTGAACATGTATATACTCCGTAATTATATGTATAATGTGCCTTATATGCATATATATATATATATATATATATATATAAACAAATACATTAACCTAAATTCCGGTTTCTTTTTTGCTGTTGGACACTGGTTCATGTTATACAATTGTAGAAAGGTACCTACTTCTTACTCTTACCAATAATACGAAGATAATCAAAATAAAACGGGCTAATTCATTGCATACATAGCTAAAATATATCATTGAGCACAAAATAGTATATTAAACACAAAATAGTATTTTAAAACACAAAATATTATATTTGAACACAAATTAATATATTAAAACATAAAATACTGTATTAAAACAGAACATATTATCTCTCATTCTATTTTTTTCAACATTAGATTATTGCAGTCCGTATGATACTGGAAACCTCTCACTTCAGAGCATATCCAAGCAGTTTTTATCTTGATATAATAATGCTATCAATTACCTGGTAAATTTATAGGTTATTACAACACAAACTTTAAACAATCATAGAATATCACACGATTCCGTCATCTCAGGACAGACAAGATGATACTCGGACTGTTTGCCTTTGTTTTCTTACTCAGAAATGGATACTCTTCATCGATGGAAAATGAGTTCTATTACGGTGATTTTCCTTCAGACTTTAAATGGGGTGCCGCAACAGCTGCGTACCAAATAGAGGGTGGCTGGCAAGACGATGGTAAGTTTAGTTAATATAATTTTAATGCAGGTTTGCCGTTTGTCATGTCGCTTTATTATAAAAGAGATTTGAACTTTTTTTACACATCTGTAAGTATTCTAAACTTGTTCAATACTTAAATAATGCTTTTGCTGTTTCAACGGTGTGTTCACATTTCTCCAACATTTGATATTTTGGTATACAGGTGAATAATTTCTTGTTGGAGAAACGTGATTTTTTGGCAATAGGGACTAATGAAATTTACCTGTTAATGGAGTTACAGTAAATCCCGCTCAAATTAACTTTTGAATGATGTGACGGATTAATAGTGAAAACAGTCAAAATTGGAAAAAAAAACATATTTATTTCATCAAAGAGCACTTATATACAAAACTATTTTACAAGCGTTTAAAATTGTCAACACTTTTAGCACTGATGGACTAAAAATCTTGAAATTCTGCACAGGAAAATGCTTTCAAGTGCGAAAACACTGATAGTATTATTCAAAAAAATTCTGCACTATAAAATCTTTAAATTAAGCACAAAAAGTTTAATTAATAACAAGAGTGTAATAATGCGGGGCCCTATGTTGCTTCCCTAGTGTTTATGTAACAGGTGATAATAAAGTATGTTTAAAAAAAATAATTACAAGAGTGCACCCGCTGAAATGTCTTGTCTGCTTTACTCATTATTTATCATGATTGAATTTATGTTCACATATCAGAATAAGAAGATGTGGTATTATTGCCAAGGGACAACTCTCCACCAGAGACCAAATGAAATAGAAGTTAACAACTGTTATAGCTCATCGCATGGCCTTCAACAATGAGCAAACCCTATACCGCACAGCAAGCTTTAAAAGGCTTCGAAATGAAGTCGGTAATATGAAGGTTTTACTCAGATATCACATAAACTCAACACGATCAATGATCCATGTAAATTAGGTCAAGGTAAGATGAACCCTGCCAGATAGACATGTACACTTTACAATCATACCAAATATAGTTAGCTAGCTACTACTTTAATATAGTATCCGAGAAACATTTATTGCGTGAGGTGGAAAAAGCAGCTTCCCAATTTAATGTTAACGAATGCTCGTTGTGCGTAATTACGGGTAGCTGTCTCGGTAAAGTAAGTAAAGAATACAATGTAATTCTAATCGAAGTTGATAATGGTGAAAAACAGTCCTCAGCAAGTTGAATAAGCGGTCGTATGTCTGCTAACTTTTATTGAATAGTAGACTAAAGACCAATTGGTACATAACTTCATCGACCAATACGTCTATTGTGTGGAATTTAACAAACCGGGATTGGTACCCTTTAAAGGAGTTGTATTAGTCTACTTTATTAAATAGTATGGCAAATGACTATCAATTTGTTGTCACGAGTATGAAATTCTACAATTTGCAAATGACGGTGCTGTATAGAAATCAGGTTCATGCATTAACTTTTGCAGAAAAAAAATACAAGACCTCCAATGTTACATTTATTATTTTATTTTAAGAATTATATAATACCCTGTATACAGACCTCACTTCTCACTATACCTTCCTAAAATCAACAATTTAAATGTTTAATTGTTATATAAACACCAAGCCAATCTATTGTTTGAAACTTTTTGGATAAACGTGAGTTGGATTTTTCAAATGTTGGAGAACCGTGAATAAACCGTTTAAACATTAAATTAAATTAAATTAAACCGACGCATAAAACGCGTCTCTTGTTACAGATTCTCGTAAATCTTTCTCTAATCCACAAGTACACAATATATATGTAAACATATTACGTAAGATTCCAATATCTTCTTGCACGAATTAACACTACAAATGGACTCAATAACTTCATTTTTTTTTTCATTATTTGATATTAGAATGTAGAATTTCTGGTCGAAACCGCGTTTGAAACAAAAAACAATTTTTTTTTACATGTATGATTTCCCCTTAAATTAAACGTGTATGAAAAGGATTGTGTTCCTTGAAGAAAGGATATAAAAAGGTATAGGTTATGTTTTGTCCTAAACTAAAAGAGGTGTTGATTATTCCTCCTAAAATTATTTCACGTCATGACCCTTTTTCATTATTTTTGTAGTCTTTTTTACTCATATTCACAATATCATAGTTTCATATATCATTATAATCTTTTTTTTTTGAGCTTATGATGAAATTATAAATGCCAAAAGATGGCTCAAAGATACTTGCTTTCCTGTACTGTCTATGAAGTTGCTGTTTGAAATCTTTGATGATGAAGATGATGATGGATTGCTGATTAGCGTCCAGCGGCAAATTAATATGCATATTCAGGACGAGAACATATGTTAATGTAGTATGAATATTAACCCTGCTTTGTACTAGACCGACACGCTGAGCCGGATTTTCAACGTGCTAGTTCACAAGGTAACAGTCCGCCAGAAGACATGTCACCTTACCCGGACACATTATTCTGACTTCGAGCCGACCAGTCTTTGCTCTTACTCCTCAATGCCGCGTGCCTAGCGGAGAAGCAGCAAATACCAATTTTAAAGTCTTTCGTTTGACCTGGCCTGGGTTCGAACCAACGACCACGAGACCTCGTTTTAAGATAAAGTACTTTTCTTATACTGATTTGTATCGGATTTCTTATAAAGGTATCTTTTGCTTTTCCACTGATCGATATCAAAACGGGAATTGTTGAGATCTAATAAATTCGTCACAATTGAACCCCGTCACATATATTCATGTGCCTGTCCTGAGTTATTAACTTCGTCGGAGGTGGTCTTTTGGCATATCTTCATTTTTTTTTTTGGTTAATTTTGGCAGATCTTTGATAAGATATTTATTTTTACACGGACCTATGAAAGACATTGTGTATATAGACACCTGTGTACGGTTCCAGACTGCAGACGCGTCTAGATTTCTTTGGTTATTTGTGTTGTTAGTTTTAATGACGTAAACCCCATAACTCCTTTCATTTATATTCAAAACTGTTCCTGAATTTCAATTTCAGATACACTAAACTGCTTGACTAATGTGTTAACAGTACATTTGGAAACCAAATATTATTCCCAACAAATCTTACTTAAAAGAAAATCCTGTAATCTTACATTCATTTGGAATTTCAACCAAATACTATAGTTTAACGAAATAGGACCTTCTTTTAAGGTAGATTCTTAAATGTTTATAAGTGTCCATATCAGCAATGTTGTATTGCCCGGCCTACCAAAATGATCTACGAAAGCTCTCTCTGATTTATAAATCTATTTCATAACCAACTTAAACCGAGCTTTAGTTTTATTAAAAAGGACCTACTCATCTTAGGAGTTTTGTTAATTGAATATTGATACTTAGAATACATACAATCATAGTAATACGTACTATTCTGTTCATTACTTGTTGCCTGCAGTATTCACGCTCAAAAGTCGTATAAGATTAATCTGAAAATTCATTTAAAACTGAGAAAGATTGTCATTGTTTATGAATATAACTTATCGTACTGAACATGCAAGAAATATTTGCCAGCGGACGTTAAGCAACCAACAATCAATCATGAATATAACCATTCATGTCTTAAGGGACGAATAAACACTATAATAAATGACACGTTCCCTTCTTATTGCCGCTGGTACCAAATAATAAGTTTAGAACTGAGAAAAGTTTATTTAGAGGAATATTTATTTAAGATTTGAAACGCTTTAATTCGCCTACGATAGGGAGGTTGCTTTAAGTTTTTCTGTCTTCGTGTCCGTCCGTCCGTCCGTCCGTCCGTTCTTCTAGGTTTTCAGGTTAAAGTTTGGGATTAAGGTAGTTTATCATGAAGTTGTGTTCAAATCAACTTGAAACTTAGTTCATATGTTAATCATATATGATGTTACAGTTTTAAAAGATTTGCCAAATTTAGGTTTTAAATGCAGATTTTGCAATTCACTAAACATGGCATTGTTATAGTGCTAGCCAGGCATGGTATCCTACGCTCAGATAATTTGATATTTCCTGCATTTTCGCATGTTATATTGTAGAATTTTTTGGAAAACATCGAGATGAACATGAGGAATGTGTGCATTAAAAATAAATATCTATTTAATGCATGGATATTTCGGCCCAATTTGAGGGTCTACCTACATTTGCGGAATTGGAATTTTGACAAGTATTCGGCGTTTGCGCATACAATTGGTATTAGTTTGCGCGAGCTTACTTGTAATTTACTAAAGTTTTAATATGTGTTCAATCATGAAAATAACCTGAACTTTACAAAAAAATTGTTTTGATTCGAGCGTCACCGATGAATGAGTCTTTTGTAGACGAAACGCGCGTCTGGCGTACAAAATTTTAATCCTGGTATCTCTGATGAGTTAATTTACATATTAATTCAATAGTTTTATAAACATGACTATATAGGTTGAATTCCGTTGCATATAATTGCCTACATCCACTTCATTTGAACTCTGGTGGATGGCATGTCTGATTGGCAGTCATTCCACATCTCCTTATCTTTTTTGAAAAAAGCAGTATTGAATAAAATTATACAGTGTGGTTTTCCCGGAAAGGATTATTTAAAGTATATAAAACATAGTCTCGAATAAACACAAAATGTATATTCTCCACAGGTCTAATCCATAATTTAGTCACTGTCTGGTACGTGTACTCGAGCGATTTAGGATAACTTGTGTATATGGATGTGAAATTTCTCCAGTTTAGTAATAAAAACAAAATCAACGGTGAACTTAATTTTGTCCATATATGTGCCTTTCCCCGGAACACCATGAAACGTTCACATAATTAAAGAAAAATATAAAAAAAATAAAAAATAGAAAAAAGGGAGGGTTCCAACCCCCGGACCCCCCTTCCCCCTTTTGGATCCGCCTATGTACCACGTATTTTAATGTACGTAGTGAGCTGATCTTTCAGCATATTTTTTTTATATTTCTTAGTTACGCTTATTATACGACGAGTGTGCTCCTCATTTGTTCCCATAAACAAAACATTCAATTCACGATCGGTTCTTATTCTACATTTGCATATTTTCTTGGTGCATCTCCATAAAATATCTCCATTTTTCAACTCTTTTTTAACACGGATACTATATCCATCGAATTGATATCAAGGGTCATTCACTTTGTTTGTCTAACTGATTGTAATCTCCATTTTCAATATCAACTTTCACATTGTCATTTCTCTCTTTTTTTAATTTTATTTCAGAATTTATTATATTTAAATAAAGTTAAACGATTTTTCAATAGAAACTGTAATTAACTAATTCTCGCAAAAGTAGTAGTTTTTCAACAAGTAAATTTTGCACAATCGTAATGCGCAAGCGTAACGCGCCGATTTAAAAACATAGACATACTTATTTCTGTACGTACACATGTCTACAAAGTATTTTGATGGGAAGATCCAAGTTGTTTGTAAGCCGAATATGCATCGTTCAGAACAGGTATTGGAATCCATTAATTTTTTTTCAATATCAAAGTGTTATAAAAAAAAAGAAAGAAAGGGGAACATACCATGATGCAATCAGCAAATCATTAGTCAAAGAAAAACAGATAGTACCGTGGTCATGTACATACAACGAAAACATAACAAACACTCCATAAAACACTACACAAAAACCGTGGTCAAGTACATACGACGAAAACATATCAAAAACTCCTTAAAAAAGAGGGACGAAAGATACCAGAGGGACAGTCAAACTCATAGATCGAAAACAAACTGACAACGCCATGGCCAAAAATAAAAAGACAAACAGACAAATAATAGTACAGATGACACAACATAGAAAACTAAAGACTAAGCAACACGAACCCCACCAAAAACTTTGGGTGATCTCAGGTGCTCCGGAAGGGTAAGCAGATCTTGCTCCACATGTGGCACCCGTCGTGTTGCTTATGTTATTACAAATCCGGTAAATAGTCTAATTCTGTAAGTCACATTCGTGAAAAGGGAAGGGTATTGTAGTTACGACATAAGGAACATATCCGATATCATCTGTGAAACGGTTATTCCATAACGGTCAACCAACTCGTGATGGCGTCCGTAAAATTTACGAAGGGATGATTTCAACTTCACCATTTGGAACTCTTGGCTTAATAGCTTCCTTGTGAGCAGCAATCCCCTATCAAGGAAATCATGATAGGAAACACAAGCCCAGGAATATCGTATCAATTGGGAGATATATACTCCGTATGCAGGCGCTGCTGGAATGTTGCTACATAGAAATGGAAAGTTCACAATTGGGAAGCTGAAATCATCTCTTTTGTCGTAAAGTTTTGTTTTCAACCGACCCTCATTGTCAATTTCTAGATGTAAGTCAAGATATGAGGCAGACTTAACTGTATCTGTAGTATCCTTTATCTCTAGTTCGATGGGATAGATTCGTTCAACATAGTCACCAAATTTTGTATTATTTAGTGAGAGAACATCATCTATATAGCGGAACGTAGAGTTAAAGGATATTGCTAACTTTCTATCTTTCTTCCTAAGAAGTTCCTGTATGAAGTCAGCCTCATAATAATAAAGAAACAAGTCGGCAAGAAGAGGGGCACAATTGGTTCCCATTGGAATTCCGACAGTCTGTTGAAAAACACGTCCTCCAAACGTAACAAATATGTTGTCAATCAAGAAATCAAGCATCTTGATAATGTCAGTTTCAGAGAATTTTTTGTTTGAATCAGAGTGATTCTTTACAAAGTAGGATTTATCCCTCCCCAAGACAAGATACTTGTATCTACATTCGCCATTCTTTTTAATGAAACAAAGTAATACCAACTCTTTCAATTTGTCTTTTAGTTTGGAATGGGGAATACTTGTGTAAAGTGTAGAAAAGTCAAATGTTTTAATACTATTGCAAGATGAGAGAGTCTTAGATTGTATGTACTCTAAAAGATCTTTGGAATTTTTTAGTATCCACATCTGATTCACGCCACCTCTAGAATAGGCAGTTTCACAATAACTTTGGAGCCCGGCTTTGATTGCTGATAAAATAGATGTTAATAATTTAGAAAGAGGTTTCGTGGAGCACTTGATTGAGCAACACGACTAAATTTGGGTTGATCTCAGATAAAAGAGTAGTCAGCTGCAATAATATAAAGGATATAAAGGAAATCAAATGCGTGTGTTAGAAAACGCCCTGGAATATTTGATTACTTGAACTTGGAGATGTAGGCGCTGCTGAAATATTGCTACTAAGAAGAGGAAGTTCACAATGAGGAAATTGAAATTATCTCTTTCGTAGTAAACTTTAGTTGTCATCAACCGACTCGATTAAATTGGACGGACAGACAAGTTTCATTGCCATTTATTCATCTAATCTTTGTACATTCGAGGGATAAAAATAAAACCGATTTTACCTTGGCGTGCAATATTTATGAATGGCAAATATTGGAAGCCTTAAGTTTACTAGTATACAAAATTGATCGATGTAGATTTTGATATATATTAATAAACTTGATTAAAGGTTTGAAATTCGAAATAACTTGTGAATGAAAATTCAGAGAAACGTGTAAATGTAGTAATGTAGTAAGATACTATATCAACAGGGACATTTCGAAATAATTTAATCATATATAATCAATCATTTTATGATAAACAAAGACCAAACGACCTTCACAAATGCTTGTATATGACCAATAAATTGACAACAAGGTTATTCAACTTGTTAATATGTTCAGGATAAAGGTAATTGTATAAAATGTTATCTAATTAAAACCAAATTTGGCTAGCACTTTGTCAATGCTAAAATAATTATATAAAAGCAGACTCGAAAATAAAATGGGAGAAAGGAAACTCAGATAGAATACAATTGTTTGAAGAAAACATAATAAGTGTTAGTATTTATAGCACTACTTAAATATCGAACAAAACAACAACAAAAAACAGAGATTAAAAGACAAACTATTTGGTAGTACGAGTCGAAAATTAGAGCTTAAAGTATACAAATGACAAAAAACTAATAGTTGTTTCCATTATCTAGCTATAAAATATATCCAGTACTGTACGATTTCGCAGCATGTTACGCTTAATATGTCTTTTTGGTTCTTTTTTCATTCTAGAAATCGAGATACTGAAAATATGAATCCATTGATCCAAGTCAGTTTTATACATTTGTAAGTGTATCTCTGGAGATATTTAAAAAAAAAGGTGATATAGGCCCTTTTCCGATAGCTCTTTCCCGATACAGAACAGAACTCTTGAATGGTAATTGTTCACATTCAAAACTGAACTTGACCTGTATTGTTCACAATACTGTGTTTAAATTTAAGAATATTCTGTCAAGTGGAACATTTGCAATCATCCAGAAACCAGGAATAAAACCATTTTGATAAATTCTTCAAAGATTCGGTCAAGCCACGGATGTGTATAGTAAGACTATACAAATATTTTGTCAAGCTGTACATTTATCATCATACTTGGAATTTTTTTAAGAAGTGTTAAGGACCATAACGCTTGAACGATTAATGCCAAAATCCGTTCAAACCATATATTTTAAGGCCAAAAGTGTGAGAATCGCAGACAGGACGAATATGTGCATCACTATATATATATTCCGACCCTTTGAGACGGGGGAATAATAATTACTACATATGTCATTTTAAGATAATTGTACTATGATGCAGCTCAACAAGTGCTAAATACAATACAATTTCACGAAATTCCTAAAATCCGTAATGCAGTTAACTAAACCATTATTAATGACAAGATCTAGAGTATTACCCACACGAGTCTGGCGTAAAGAAGTCAATAACGAGAACTATACTGCTTATCTATCAATATCTATCACTACTGACACAACAGACCTGGTTCAAAATTCAAAACTTAGAGAGATACATAAAAACCTGTCAACGTTGATATTTCGGATATTATCTAAATTTAAATGAGTTTAATAACTGTTGTACGTGTCATGTTATAATGAATGTGCCTTTGTTTGTTGACTTTGTTTGTTTATGAAATATTTTGGATTAAATCAACTTACATAAAGATATCAATCAAACGAGGTTCGCTTATATATCAGCAATACTTCTTATATGTTTTGATTTTTTAAAGCATAATAATCCATTTGTATTTCAAACTCTGAGAATACTAGTCTAATCAGCACGACGAAAAATATAATTTTTAACAAATATGATTGGAACGGGACACGTGGAAAACTACTGTGAGACAACAACTCAACGGCCCAAAAGAAATAAAAAATTAATCTAAAGGTCAATGAATTGTAATTGTTTACTTTTTCTACATTGTGACTTGGATGGAGAGTTGTCACCACATCTTCTTATTTATATTGATAATAATAGACTAGAATCCATATAATATGTTTGACTTTTTATCTTTAGAATCTATAAAGAACCACTGAATGAAGACCTGTAATCAACAACAAAAACTTTTCATTGTTAAAAACAAGCAAATAAAGGAGCCTGTAATTCAGTGGATGTCGTTTGTTGCTATATGTCATATTTGTTTTTCGTTCATTGTTTTGTACATAAAACAGGCCGTTAGTTTTCTCGTTTAAATTGTTTTACATTTGTCATTTCGCGGCCTTTTATAGCTGACTAAGCGGTATGGGTTTTGCTCATTGTTGAAGGCCGTACGGTGACCTATAGTTGTTAATTTCTATGTCATTTGGTCTCTGGTGGAGAGATTTTCTAATTGGCAATCTTACCAAATCTTCTTACTTTTATATTTTTACATGACGAAAAGTGGTCAGAAGAAATCTTTGTCCTTTAAATGTTTGTATTGTTTCTGTATATCGCGGTCAGATTATCGTAAAACTTACGACAGTCTTTTTTCTGACAGCTATCAAATCGTTGCTATGCGCTAGCTTTAACTTTCACTGAATGTTTACTACGCAATGTTAAATGCCAAATTGTGACATGAAGATGGAAAATTCCAAAATACAGACTTATAATTTAGTACGTCAGACGCTCGTTTCGTCTACAAAAACTAATTTGAAGCGATCAGATTAAAACAGCTGGATGGGAAAATCAACTTTATAACTGAAGAGCATTGAAAATCAAGAATTTCATATAGTTGTGTCAAATATTGATAAAGCCATCTATGTTTAGGAAAAAAACCTTAGTGATTCCAATGATATTTTATGTCAACAAAAGAGTGCTGACGTGTGATACTCTCGGAATATTTAAAAGTCCACTAGTGATGGTAGGAGGTTAATTAATTTCATTTTCATTTTGTCTAGATCAGTGGTTAGTTAAAGCATGGAAGTATTATATATATCAATATAATACTTCCATGGTTAAAGCTTGGTATATGAATATAGACACTTTTCGAATGTATTGAAATCAGATTGTCTTTTTGGTGAGGGTGAGTGTGCAGGTCTATATTAACGTATAATAAAGAGACTCTCGCCATTAAAAACTTACTAAAACTTTGCTAGCCTTACGAATCAGTTGAAACCTTTTGCAAGGTCAATAGTATTGACCAAATAGTAAAAATCCCTTGATGAACAGCCAACGCTGTCACTTGATATAGTAATTGAACTTTCAAAAGTTCAAGAAATGGAATACTTATCAAGCCAAACAGTTTTTACTCTTATGAATTCCTTATTTGCTCATTTTCAACAAAATTTGAATGAACTTTCAACAAGTAAAGCTTCTTATCAGGGTTACTTTTCTATTGAATTGTTGTAACAAACAGTGCAATTGAATCGGTTTTAGCAGTTTAAGTTATCATGCAAATAATTAATTCAAAGTTTGGTATTACTTTGAAATAATTGTGTTCGAAATTACGATTTAAGCAGTTGAAATTATCCTTGAACAGTTTAGAAAATAAGCATTGCTTCGACATAGTCATGAAAATGTTGAAAGCAAAACATTTTTTTTTAATTCACCAGGTCCATAAGGAAAGTGTAAGATATTACCATCACTACCCCCGTTATCCTTCAATTTTCACATTTCCGCCTTTTCCTCATAAAATTGACAAGACTAAGCTAAAGCACATGTTGGACTGTGTGTTGTTCGTTTGTGTATTTTGTTATTTTACGTCTATTTATTTTAGAGGATTTGAGTGTTGGTGTTTGGTAGTCTTGTAATGTTCAATTTTTTTTCAATAATTCTTGTTATCGTTTTTACGTAATTATTGATCTCTATATATTCTTGACCATTTTTGCATGCATGTCTAATTCTTTTACCTTGTTCCAGTTTGTTAAAATTTTTCCATGTTATGTTGTTTCGGTCAAATAAAAGTTGATCACCGAAGACAATGCCTTTTCTTATTTGGTCCCCATTTGAATCTATTTGATGTCTGCTTTCTCCAGAAAATATCGGATAGAGTAAAATTGATCATGATTACATTATTGAAAAATACTCTAGAATTGAATCCTTCGTATGGTAGTATTATTTGGGTGCAAAACGTTGACCGGAAGCGCTTCACCCTAAAGTTCTGTACACGCACCAAGCTTTTACAATCTTATAAAATTACAAAAACGCATTGAATTCTTATAGCTAAATTTTAAGCTGTAACCATGAAAATCATGAGTTGAATTAAGCCTTTCGTTTGTTTTTCTACGCATTGTTTTAACGTACACGGAGAGCACGTGTAGTAATAGATGGTTCATTTCATACGGAAGTAAATATTTTACTTTTTTGTCAAGACAGGATTGCTGTGTTTAATGGGTCGAAGGAATGAAAAAACTAAAGTTTCCTGCCACTTTCAAGTTAAAACTGAAGCGCCTCCTGTCCACCCTTTAAGAAATAACTGATGTATCTTTTATTTATACCGCTATCTGCAGTAAAGCCAAGTTTGCCAAAACATCCTTTTTAATAGAAGTTTAACCTTTGGAATTGAATGCCACGTCCAATTAAAATGCACAATTATGCAATTATACCGAAAGGACAGAATGATTTGACCAGGCAACTGTATATGTAAATACCTTAAATGATGCAATAGCATTCGCAGTATGTTATATCATCATCAAAGGGTACTGCCAACGAAATAATGAATTCCAAACCAAAAGAACAAACACAACTGAATTTAACAACTGTGTTTAAAGAGTATGATTACACCCATCACTGTATTTTAACCCCTTTCAGAATGTATACAGTTTCACTGGAGTGGTGACAATACAACTAGTGCACACTATTGTTAATATTTTTTGTATGTCCATAGTAATATAATGAGAAATAATTGCTATAAATAGAAAAAGGGTTCACAAGAATAAAATGAAACACAAATAATGCAACGTGTATATATATGCATTTTATTTGAAATCAAAATCACCAATTGTCACAGCCGTTGATCATATACTGTATCGTACATTAGATTTGATTACAACTAAGTATGTTATGCAATAAATCAGTTGGAATTAAACACAGAGCCAGAAAAATCGATACTAGGCCTTTTTTTTTTATCATTATTCATAGAACAAGGCAACTTTTTTCGCTTGTTACATAACAAAATAAAACATAAATATGTGTATAGTTGAGTACATTTAAGCTCTATCATTAGCCACAGGCACGCTTTGAACACATTTATGAATTAATAGTAAGAATCTATTTGTGATTTTTTGCTTGACTATAGTTTTATGTAAAAGTAAGAAGATTAATGATTGCCAACTATCCACGTTTATGGTAAGCAGCTGTAAGTCAACGTACGGCCTTCAAACAATAGCAAAACCATGCTGTATTGTAAGCCATAACAGTTTCGAAATGACAAAATGTAAGACAATTGAAACGAGGAAACAAACGGTCTGGTTTATGTACAAAACAATAAACAAAACAAAAAAATATGATAGACAGCAAACAACGACAACCACTAAATTTCATGCTCTTGACTTGGGACAAGCACATAGAGAGTGGCTTGGTTTGACATGTTTGAGAGCGCTCAACCCAAACCTGGAACAGTGATGTATCATCACAGCATAAGAACAAACTGTAAAAATCAGTTGAAACCATATTTGATGAAACAGCTTGTCATGTACTTTTGTACCCAAAATGACATTTTACATAAAAATCCACATTGATGTATAGAAATGCTTTTAGATATGTGAAACAAAGATATGCCTCAAACAGTTACCAATGGAATTATTACAAAATAAACTTTTTCAGATTAATTTCCAGTTATGATTTGTGGATGAAACTAGTGTTTCTAACCCAGACACTTTAGATTTTGCAAGGCTTTTGATATGTGAAAGAGGGCTTATACTAAGTAAACCTTTAAAATGAGACCAAAATTACTTCTGTTCCGATTTGCTTAAGGTTATGCAATTTTTATGGTAGATTGACTTGACTAGTAGCCACGTGTTTGATTTGAATTTATATATTCCCAAATATGAAAGGAAAACAAAACTTTTATTTCATTATCATAAAAATAAAAGCCGTGAAATTCTGATGTGCCTGCAATACAATTCATAATTTTTTTGTTAGATCTCTGCTTGGTGGAAATATTTCATATGTATTTCCTAAGACTAAACATTTTTTTACAGGCAGAGGACCTAGTATTTGGGATACATTTCTACATAAATGTAACGCAAACAAATGTCAGAATGGTGACATAGCAGCAGATTCATATCACAAATACAAAGAAGATGTACAACTGTTAAAGGGCTTAGGTGTAAGTTTTTAATGCCGAAAAATAGATAACTATACTTCGACGGGCTTAATTGTTTGGTGACCAAAATTGATATGAAGTTATTCTTAATACGTAAAGCAAAACATGTTCAAAATTTGACGAAAGACAAATGACGATTTCAATTTAGACCGGCCATTCAAAAACGTCCTCTCCTGAACATGCATGAAATAGTTGCTACAGGACGTTAAACAACAACGATCAATCAATCAATCAAAACGCCCTCGATATGATTAGTTTTAGGAATGGGATTATCCTCTTGAAATGCCAATTGTTTTTTTATTTATTTTGATGTGGTATTAAATCGATTTTTTATAACAAAACAGAAAAATACATTTCTACATAAATGTCGAAAAATTGACTAATTCTGTAGTAACAAGCAGTTGAATATTGAAGATTTATCTTATTTGCGGTTTTTACAGGTAGATTTCTATAGGTTTTCTATATCTTGGAGCCGAGTATTTCCAGATGGAACCCCTTCATCTCGTAATGCAGCAGGGATACAGTACTATCATAACGTTATAGATGAGCTTATCAAATACAACATAGAACCAATGGTGACATTGTATCATTGGGATCTACCGCAGACTATTAATGACAAAGGAGGATGGGAAAACGATACCATTGTTGATTATTTCAATAACTATGCTAGAGAAATGTTCCGAGAATATGGAGACAAGGTGTGAAACTGTGGTTAAGTTGTTTTGGGTTTGAAAGTTATACTAATAGTACATACCACATAAGCAATGAAGGTCAGGTGATTTTTATTGTCAAAACTATTCAAGCAATCAAGCAAACATGAATCTTGTCATTTTGGGTGATTTGAGGTTTGACATTTCTAGATTCAATATGTGGTTTGAATTAAATTCGACATTCAATATATGGATTGAATTCAAGATCTAAATGTAAGATAATAAATTTCGATTTAAAGATTTAGAATTCATAATCGGAATTTAAAATTGAAATTAAATATACGAAATTACCGAATTGAAGATAGGTTTTATTAATGAACCTATCACAGCCAAAATACAATATTAAAAAAAAAAATAGCCACTGCCATACATTAAAAAATTACAAATCAAATGTCCTAATAAGTTAGCTGATAACACATCGAAATAGGAAAAAGCATTTGCTGTGATCGAATATTTATAAAAAGATAACAGGAATTAACAAAAATATTGAAAGTGCAACATCCCCCCCCCCCCCCCCCCCCCCCCCCACTATAGAAAGACTTCGTACAAAATAAAACGTATACACAAAGAATAACAACAACAAACAACTCATGGTCCAAATAGCCTGACATTGTAAATGAATAAAATGTGGTGGGATTAATTATAAAATAAAAAGATGTGGTATATATTGCCAATGAGACAACTCTTTACTAGAGACCAAATGACATAGAAGTCAACAACTATAGGTCACCGTACGCGTCAAACCTGTTTCAAAGCGCTTTATTTTTTTTTCTGAATTAAGGTTTGTCGTGAACGCCAAAAGTTTGGAGAGCAAAAGTTGTATGAATGCATTTTAAAAGCTAATTAACAGAAAAATAAAACTAATTATACGATGCTCAAGGGCTTGGAATTCTATTATTATATTTCATTTGGGCGATTATAAACATGAATCTATTTCCATGCGCACAGCACGTCCTTTTCACCAGGTAACCTGTACAACAAAAGTTTGGAAATACTTGAGGAGTTCATATTCAATATCCGAAATTGCCGATCTGAAGATAGCTTTTATCAATGAAACTATCATAGTCAAAACACAATATTTTGAAAAATTACAAAACTTCCTAAAATAGTCAATATGTCATACCTTTTAAGGTCAAGGTACAGTAAATGGGCTATGTCTCAGATTTTGGTAGAATTTTGCATACAACTTTGGCTCGTTAAACAATAACTGAAAATCGAAAAATTATTGATGTATCTCTCATATTTTGTGAAATATTTCTGATTGAATTCATTCAAAACAAGTAAGAATTTGTTTAGAAAGCACATACAATCGGCGAAAAACGTTCTTCAATTTGTCCTAAAATCATAAAAATATCTAATTTCAAGTCCATCGAGTTTTCTTAAAAAAGATATGTTGTTGATACACAAGTTCACGTTTAAATGATAAAAAAAAGAATCATATATATATGGTTATTGACTTTGTTCTTTTGATGTAATGACCAATCTGTTACCTTATTGGTAGTAAAAAAACGTCAAAAAATCGACGTTTTACGGCTTACAACGCAGTAACTTGTGTTTATTTTGACGTTAATATGTGGTATTTTTTTTCACCAAAAACGACACTTTGAATGATGTGTACCGTAAAAACGAAGTTGGTGAACACACATTTTCAGTAAGGCACTGAAAAGTATAAGTGTACTATAATGTAATACTAAATATATCGATTGTTCATTCTTTGCTATTGTACTTTCGTGTTCCCCCAGATTGCAATATATTGACACTAGTTTTTTTAACGGATGATAGTTTTGTTGCATGTTCAAATACATAAATTGTTACTAAACTGTTAGTGGGGGTTTAGATTTTGTCGATAAAAAGATGACCTGAATGTTCACGGCAAAATGATAATTATTTTTTTCAAATTATAAACCAGGTTAAAGGTTGGATAACTCTAAATGAGCCTGGTGTGGTATCATGGCTTGGTTACGGAACGGCTGTCTTTGCTCCAGCTGTTTACAAACCCGCCACAGGACCATATGTAGTTAATCACAATCTGATTAGAGCACATGCAAAGGCTTACAGAACTTACAGACAAGAATTCTACGCTAAACAGAAAGGTAAAATTTACTACAGATCAAAGTGGATTAAAGTTTATAAATCAACGTTTCTGTGCATATTTTTTTCATAAAACATTTGAGTCCAACAATCATAACCTTTTTGGTTTCGTTGTTCCTTCGACAATACAAGAAAGTTTCTTTACAAACTTTATGAACTATTTTTAAAAAGGCGACTCGAAAATATCAAATCTGCTTAAGCTTTTTTTTCTTTTTCAACGAAATGATATATTTTCGGATAAGAATTTTGAAACAAAACTTTGAATTTGCTAGACGTCAAATCTAATGAAAAGAAAGATAACAAAATAATTTCTCGGGATAATTTATAACTCCTCTTAAGAGAACTATTTTAATTGCTTGGTCTTTTTATCGAAATTGTTACACTATCCAAATTATTTGTCCTCTTTATACTTTAACAGTTAGCGTACAAACATCTTGATGTGGCAAGAGAATGTCTAAATGTTTAAATTGTTTGTGTATTTGAAATGAGATTGTACAGCAAATTATGAGAGTTTTGATTGATTTATTTGTCCCCTCATATAAGTTTAAAACACAGATGTAGCGGCATCTAGCAAATAATTTATGCCAATTTGCTGAAAGGGTCCGTCTGAAACTTACAGTACGGTATGAGATTTTGCTACATGTGTCAGGCTCCACTGTCTTAAGATAAATAACGAATAGGAATAGGATATATTTTATAAACATTTTACATCATTTGAAGCAATAGAAGATTTAAATGCGTGCGAATTTGTTTGAAACGACAGAGTTGAATGTTTGAAAATCGTTTTTAAATTGTTATTTCGTTGTATTTTGATCTATGAAGTTCTGTGAATTAACAGTGATATGCATAATGTAGGTAAAATAGGCATATCCTTGAGCACGGATTGGAAGGAGCCAAAAACAGATAGCAAGGCTGATAAAGATGCATCAGAGAGGAAGATGCAATTTGATCTTGGAGTTTATGCTCATCCAATTTATGTAAATGGAGATTATCCTGAAATAATGAAGACAAAAGTAGCAGAAAAGAGCAAATTACAAAAATTATCAAAGTCTCGACTTCCAGTATTTACAGAAGATGAGAAACTAATGAACAAGGGTAAATATACTGAATCGATTCCGCATGCATTAGAGCGTTTGTTTAACGCATATAGATAATACAGTACACGAATTTATTATAAGATAGATTGAAAAATCCTGCAACATTGCATTAATATAAGTAAGAATATAATAAGTCTTTTAGTAAGGGAACAAGTGCATATTACACGAACTCTGTTGCGCCGGCCTTTAAATTCAGTACAAAAGTACAATGACGGCTCCTAGTTCGTACTATGGTTGGAACGGTAGCAAATCGGGAAACCTCTATTATGCATGAAATTATTGGCAACTGGACGTTAAGAAAACAACAATCTAGAGCTCATATTTGAAAGCTGGATTGGAAAAGGTCCTTCCTTTTTTATACTCGGAAAAGCATGAACTGTATTTGAAGTTTGTGTTTTAATAGATTTTGCGGTCTTAAATTGAGTTCCCCTAAAAAAAGGTTGAAGACTTTATTCTACAAACTAATTTTTGGAAGAAAACGCTAAACTACACATACTTTTACCACTGTTGTCGATGCTTATAAGTCTTTCAAAAAATGATGTCTTGGGATAATTACAGGTTCAGCTGATTTTATTGGTATCAACCATTATACATCAAGGTATATTTACAACAGTCCTCATAATGACTGGCCAAGTTTAGCACAGGACCCTGATACTGATGAATCGGAAGATCCAACATGGAAAACGTAAGAAAAAGATATAGACCATTATGCATTAATAAAATTGAGAATGGAAATGGGGAATGTGTCAAATAGACAACAACCCGACCAAATGGGTCTTCAACAAAGAGAGACTTGGGACAGGCGCAAAAATGCGGCGGGGTTAAACATGTTTTGTGAGATCTCAACCCCCCCCCCCCCTATACCTCTAGCCAATGTAGAAAAAACAAACACACAGCAATACGCACAGTAAAACTTAGTTTAAAAGAAGTCCGAGTCCGATGTCAGAAAAGGTAACAAAAGAAACTAAGCAAAATGACAATGATACATAAATTAACAAAGGACTACTAGCAGTTACTGACATGCCAGCTCCAGACCTCAATTAAAAAATTATGTCTTCATTAAGTCTACATTACTATCAAACTATAGTTATGGATACTTTCAACTCATTTGCCATCCGGGTGTCATCTTGAGATTCCCGTATATGGTTGGAAGAATGATACCAGGCTGATATAGGCAATAACGTGAAACTATACTTACGATGTAAAAAATGAGGCCTGATAAAAATTTATAATGAACTCATTCATATAAGACCTGATATTTGAACGCAAATCAAAAATTTCAGGTATGCAACCTACAAACATATCACATTAAAATAATGACTGGTATTTTTATATCTTAGAGCAAAATCTAGTTGGCTCAAAGTCGTACCCTGGGGAATGAGAAAATTGATGAACTGGATAAAGAAAAAATATCCTCATGCAGATGTGTACATCACAGAGAATGGTTTCTCTGACTGTGGTGACCTCACTGACCAGGGAAGAATAGATTATTACAAAGCATACATTAACGAACTGCTAAAAGGTATATTTCTCTAAAAGTTGATATTGTTTAAACAAAGTTTGTAAATCGATCTTCTTTATAGACTTTAAAATACTTTATGTAATTGTTTACATAAACGTCTTTAAAGACGTTTTAATGATTCAAAAAGAAGTCATGCATAAATAGTGAAAATGTCTCGCAAATAAAATATTGGAACATTTAAAACTAATATGTATTTCACCATCAATACCTTTGATGCAAAATTTGCACGCATCAAAATCAGTATTGTTAAGTATATATGATAATCATGTTACTATAGCATATGAATGTGTATTTTAATGTTAATACAATGTCAAACTTCCAATTGGGTTGCAACTCACCAGAGCATCAACAGAAATTGACGAACAACATATTATTGCTTATTTTGTATTAGGTTTTCAGTATTTTAAGATCTTCGCATTTTCACGAGTTCCTTACTCAGTACTATTATAGCCTTTGTATGATGTTGATACGACGATATACCCACCTGAAAGAATATATCGACTGAATGTATGTATAGTTGCTATTTACTTTACAATACATATCTATCCGATTATTTTAGCAATCAAATTAGATAACTGCACCAATGTAAAACGTTACACTGCATGGTCGCTGATGGATAATTTGGAATGGAGAGCTGGCTATTCTGAAAAATTTGGACTTTTCAAAGTGGACTACGAACGATCAGATAGACCAAGAATTCCGAAGGCATCAGCTCATTTTTACACAGATCTGGTGAAATATAACGGATTTCCAAGAAATTGGGATATGAGATATGTACGACAAGGTAATTAATGAATAAGATCAAAACAAGGATCTAAGGTTGTCCTAATATGTCGTTGTCCTTCTCTGTTGACCGCATGTATACGTTTAATATCTATACAGAACGAATATAACAGAAAATGAGAACACATAAAAATAAAAAACAGAAACTGAAACTAGATATCCAACTGAAAGTGCTCACTGCAACTGTCGAATATAAAGGAAGGAACTGAATACCTTAATGTGTCGAAATACAAAATGTAAACATAAAAAAACAATGAATGTGAAAATGCAAGAGTCTAAAAGAGAAAAAAAAAACAAATCTGAATCATTGATTCAGCAACATGTACAAAAGTATTTTTAAAATACATATAAAATATCTAAACATCTAAGAAAAAAAAACATTTTGTACAAAAAAAAAAAAAAAAAGAATGTTGAAAAAATGAAGGACACATCTTTTATATTAAATCAATGTGCACATAATAAATTTTGACTAAGAATACATTATATTTATCAGAAAACACTTTGCACTGTTAAATATAATGCTTAGGACGCAGACAATTTAAAAAAAGTTATTTTCATTATTCAAAGGAGCTTAATTTGTTTTTGTTTTTAATTTTTAAATATGAAATAATAAAGAATATCAAGATATATAGCTAATCCCTTCAAATAAGACTTAGATATGTTGTGACAACACGGATTTCCCGTTCACCTGTGAAAGGAAGCAAACATTCAGATTAATGGCTACAGACATCATTAAGAAAGAGTTGACAAATACAATTGGTATGGCACTTTTTCAGTCTAAGAACCGCAATTCTGTTGCAAGTATATCACCCCAAACAAAAGGCAACTGTATTTTCTTTTATGCATAAATTGTAAGAATCATATATACATTTATTTGATCGCCACTCATTTTAGATCTGGATGTTTAAGAATGAAAAGTGTTTACATTGTTTAATTTAGATTTAGTTGATAGAGATGCCTTCATGCATGGGACATTTCAAAACGATTTTGCCTGGGGAGCTGCAACATCTGCATACCAGATTGAAGGAGGATGGAACGAAGATGGTATGCATGCTTACAATGATTTGGTCTATTTAGTATTTATTATAGGTAAATGTTTGGTGGTGGTGTGCTAATTTCAGCTTTGCTTATTTTGTGGAATTTATGGTTATATATCATTAACCCTAAAAACTGCTATTTTCAAATGATATTGGAATACCGAAGGAGGAAGTATAAGTTAATGGACGTTATATAAACGTTTCAAAAACATTAATATATTTGAAAAAAAAGTTTGAATATTACTGTAAAACTAATTAAATATACTGTAAATAATGTTGCATATGATTTTTCTTGTGGAGCCTGGAACATTTTTTATTTCGCGGAAGCAAGACATATCGATCCATCATCCCGTCGGTGACGCCGACGTAAACATTAAGGTTCATTCTGTGATTAAATCTTCATTGAATTTTACGACAACAAGACTATATCCACTTTTCTGTGTGTTTTTTGCTGTGCGTGTACTGATTTTGTGTCATGAATGCATACCCCATATCCTTTGTTGTTCTATTATAACCAGAAGTAATTTTCGAAGTTAGCATTAAGATTCAGTCTAAGGTTAAAGTTTTCAGACATTTAAAATAGCTTTGTCAAATCTTCAAGGAATTTTACGAAAATTCAACAGAATTTTGTTGATGATGAAAAAACAGTATAGACATCAAAAGTTTAAAAAGATTTTTTTCTTTATTTTTCCGTTTTTGTTTTAACTAATTGAATAACTTAGTTTTTGCAGATTAACAGTTCGATACAGTCTGGGGTTAAAAGTGTTTTGACATCAATAACTTTGTCAAACCTTCATAAAATTCTTTAAAGCTTTTAAAGTTTTGGCAGAGATAATGTCTGAATCAAAATTCAAAAAATTGTTTTTCCATATTTTAGAATGGGATTAAAGTTTTAGGCATCAATCACTTTGTTTAACCTTCACGGAATATTTTGAAACTTGGAAATAAAAAAGAAACAAGTCTTGAATTTTTAAAAATTATTTCCCGTATTGTACTGATAAATGGACTTAGTTTTTTTGACAATCAACATTACACTTTAACACTGACAGCAGCAATCGCTGGTGATACACAGGGTTCCGCGGAACTTATTATGAATAGTGTTTGCTTTTTAGGAAAAGGACCGAGTATATGGGACGTGTACTCCCATGCTGGACGTATTGTCAATAAACAGACTGGAGATGTTGCCTGCGACAGTTACCATAAATATAAAGACGATGTTCAGATGTTAAAGTCACTCGGAGTAAGTAATCTCATGGTGTGATTTTATTTGTTCAAATATGAGAATCACATGGAATTGTATATCTGCTTATTATAAACATATTTACATAGTTCAGTATTTACGACAGATGTTTCTGAAGTTGTAACTATAACTTTTATTGTAAACCGCACAAAAGATACCAGGCTTCTGACTTAATGTAAGACAAGATATTCTTATAACTGTCATGTATAACAGAAATAATAACGTTTGTTGTTTTCTTCAAATCTATCATAATATAATGTAAATTGTTTTTAGTTTGATGGGGCAAAAATTTTCTCTGTTTTCTTCCATGTGCAAAACACTTATGTTTTTTGCACATGTAAGAAAAGAATAATAGAATAAGATTTGTTATAATTGCAAATGAGGCAGCTATCAATCAAAGACCTAATCTTGTAACTGGATACGCGAATATATCACATCATATATACTGTATGGCCAGACGTTATATATAAATGCATAAGGATTCAATAGTAACTATGGAATACTTTATTGATATGTAAAATTAACGTATCTTTCACGTCACAGAATTACACTGCTTCCATTGAATGATCCTTTAGATTGTTAGTCATTCCGAATTTCTGCTTCTTTTCAATGAATGAATATGAGATTTTTTTGTTATTTCATTAAAGGTATCACACTACCGTTTTTCCCTTTCTTGGAGCAGAATAATGGCAGATGGTACATTAGCAACTGTTAACCAAAAGGGTATCGACTATTACAATAATCTTATCAATGAACTACTGGCAAACAACATTGAACCAATGGTTACTCTCTATCACTGGGATCTACCACAGGGACTTCAGGATAAAGGAGGCTTTAAAGATGAAGCTTTCATAGAATATTTCAACGACTATGCTCGCTTATGTTTTAGTATGTTTGGAGATAGAGTAAGTCAATAAATTATAACTAAGCCATACGATTATGTTCCAAGAGAAATACCAGGTACCACATATTTCATTATAATAATAATAAATATCAATTTATATAATGAATAGGGAACTCATGCTCGAAATGCAACTTAATCACTATACACTGTAACGATTCTAATGGTATCTTTGTGGTTAGGATGCAGATAGGAGACACGACTCCAAGCTAAAAACTTATTGTCTGGAAAATCAAAAAGCCTGATAACAATAAACGTGCATTTGTAAAAGGTCTTTGTGAATATGAATGAAAGAAGTGGTAGGGTGACATTATATTTACTTAAAAAACGCATAAGTTCACCGAAACAATGTTACCAAGTGATAATTACAAGTGATGTTTACTTTGTACAAGGACTGTGATAAGTACCAACACCAAATTGCTAGCAATAGTTAACTTTCTACTGTTGTCCTGAATTGAGTTGCAAATGAATTCAACTAATAAATTCAAAGAGTGTTTGCTTTTCATCTAAACATGCAATGTTTTATTGTGTTATTCTATACCAATATTTTAGGTAAAACTTTGGATTACATTTAACGAGCCATTTGTTGTTAGTTGGTTAGGCCATGGCATTGGAGTAATGGCTCCAGGCATCAGTGAACCAGGCTCTACTGTATATACTGTCACTCACAATATTATCAGAGCACATGTTAAAGCTTACCATACATATAATGACCATTTTCGTTCACATTTTAATGGTATGTTTGTTAATAGCTTCTTTTTGTTTATGTTGTTTTGTTTTTCTTTGGGGGGGGGGGGGGGGGAGGGGGGAGGTGAGACGGAAATTTTGGAAGGGTTTGATTTAAATATTATATATGATTTGTCCTGTTTTCAATTTGTTCTTTTAATATTTTGTAGCTTTATAACTGTTTTCATTGGGTTTTATTTTTTTGACTTGAATATACCTTGGAGTTCGGTATTTTTGTTATACATATTTTATACTGTAATTTCAGAAATTATTGCATGCATTTATTAATGCGATTTTTGAAGAAAGAACAAAATTATTAGTTTAATCATTGTGATTTCAGGAAAATCTGCATACAGATATATGTATCGGTTATCAGAATGAGAATTCTGTTTATTGCGATACTCACCAAGTCGCATTATTTGCATTAATAAAAACCTCGCAATAATTTCTGAATTTACAGTAAGAGGAAGTAGATTATCTTAAAATATTATAATTTTAGAGTATCTTAAAACAGAGGCGAACTATACCAAAGGGACATTCAAACTCATAAGTTGAAAATCAACTGACAACGCCAGTTACTGTGTTAAGGTTTACATGTCAGACCACAAAAAATGATTTAGTTTATAAATTGCCAAAATCACACAACATGCTTATTTGGTTTATCTACAAGAAATATTAATATTTTTGTTATGTTTCAGGTAAAGTAGGTATAACCTTAGACTGTGATTGGAAGGAACCTAGAGAAGATACACTATGGGATAGAGCTGCTGCAGAAAGGGCACTTCAGTTCAAACTTGGTTGGTTTGCTAACCCTATATTTGGTAATGGTGACTATCCAGCAGTCATGAAGCGAATGATCAAATCAAAGAGTGTGAAACAAGGACTATCAAAATCAAGGCTTCCGGAATTCACCGATGAAGAAATAAGTCAAAATAAAGGTAGTTATACTCATAATATAGAGTATGTTATAGCTTCTTCTGAAATGGAAGGTTGATTGGGTTTTTTCTATTTTGTCCCAAGAATAAATAACTTTAGATAACATTTGTATGTTTTGCTGTTGTAAATATGTTGTAGAGATTAAACCAACACTACTCTGCATAACCCTTACATCATTAATTAAATCATAGTTGGTCTTATGTTCTCTTCCCCACAGGAGCTGCAGACTTTATAGGTATCAATCATTATACAACAAATCTAGTCTCTCAGAAGGAACAGTCTGTTGATGAACCGCATTATGAACGCGATCAGGATATTGATGTATCGTACAGTTCATGCTGGAGGGAGTAAGTCATTTATTTCTTACTCAAAACAAAACTACAAATGAATGAAATGAAATGCAAATTTGATATCAATGAGACACGGTAACTCAAAAACTAATATTCCATTAAAAAACAATAAGAGATCACATGAGGTCTACAAACTGATAAGAAACCTGCAGTGCCTTTCTTATCTAGACACCAGAGAAGAAAATTTGTGTACAATGAAAAAAAAGGAATTTTCAAATGTACGTATGATGATTCCTTTATCATTATTAAAATACCAAATTACATAGTACAATATTATCACCTCTGAAATGAAGTGGAGCATTTCACTTTAGTTATATGCCGACATTGCAGACAAAGACAAAAAGAAAAAGAAAAATCATATTGCACAGTTCTTTAATTTCACTCTCAGATATATTGCTGATGTCATACAGTAACCTATATTTCAATTTGTGCCTTCATCTAATATATCATATATCCATGTAAACTTGAAGTTAAGAATACTTTCTTATATGAGATGCAGAAGTTCGGCTTCAGATCTTGATATTTAACTCGATATTGGCACATATGGACCATTTGAAACTAGAATCTTTGACCAACGTGATGTTTTCAACTTTCCAATTGTCAACTTCCCATTTCTCAGCAGAAATAAATGATTTGTAATATTAATAGGCAATGTCAAAGGTAAAATGCTGACTGATAAAAGATAACTGTTTTTTCATAGAATTAAATATGACAACCAAATAGTGGTGGGCAAATATGAAAAAAAAAGTCTCTTATTATTAGAACATGATCAGAAGCATAAGCTTTATTTTAAAGGATTTGACTTTATAAAGCATGTACAGAAAATATATTTGCTATGAGATTTTCATCAAGGTTTAAAGACCAGAAAGCGATTTATGTTTTATTGAATATTATTTGTCCAAGAAAATTTTCAGTATCAATCGTGTTCGATGTATACTACGTTGCTTTCAAAACCGATAGGACGTGTTTTTATAGAAGGGTTCAACGATGTGACAAGAAGAATTTATTTTGTAGACCAAGTGCGACGGTATTCTTTCTTTCCCAACATCAGGAAAAGAAGATCAAATAACGATTATTTAATTTTGACATGATAGAAACAGGTATCCATAAAAGAAGCGGAAGGGAAACTGGTTTTTAGCTCACCTGGCCAAAAGGCCAAGTCAGCTTTTCTCATCTCGGCGTCCATCGTCGTTCGTTGTCGTTATTAACTTTTACAAAAATATTCTCCTTTGAAACTACTAGGCAAAATTTAACCAAACTTGGCTACAATCATCATTATGGTATCTGTGTCCGATGACCAAGCCTGCAAAACCAACATGGCCGACATGGGTAAAATAGAACACAGGGGTAAAATGCAAGTTTTGTCTATTATCTTGAAAACCACTATGAATAGAGAAAATTTGACAGGAGCAGAAATGTAAAGAATGTTGAGCTCAACCAATTGTCCATATACTTCAAAACTATCAGGCGACTTCTTATAGGAGGGATTGCCCTTAAATGACAAGTTTAACCGGTTTTTTTTTCGTTTTTGCTTATTATCTTGAAGACATTAATAGATAGAGAGACAGTTTGAATAAAAAAAAATGATCAGCAAGACTAGTGCTTCAAATAATTTTCACGGTCGAAATAGTCAGTCGACTCGTTATTAGAGTTAATGCCCTTTACTGACGATTTTTGCCATTTTTTCGCGTTTTTGCCTTATATATTAAAAACTTTGATAGATAGATAGAAACTTAAATAACCAAAAATAACCAGCAAGACAAGATCTACAATTGCGACAAATGGTGGAAATCGCCCGACAACTCCTTATTGGTGTTATTGTCCTTTAAAGACAATTTTTACCATTTTTTTTGCGTTTTGCTTTATATGATAAAATTATAATAGATGAATAGACACTACAAATAATAAAAATGATCAGCAAGGCAAGATCTTCTAACAAGTCAAATTTTGGTGATATAGTTAGTAGACTGTCACTCTTCATAAGAGTGTTTGCTCTTAAATTAGGATTTTTTTTATCCTCTTTTGTGTTGTGAGCAAAAACTAAAGAAGATAGAGAGAAACTAAACAGAACAAATGATCAGCAATACAAAATCAACAAAAAAAGAGATTTTTGTCATGAATTCTGTTCTCGTCTGCAATTTTGGAGAGTGTCACATAGACAAAAGCGACACAGGCTCTTTAGGGCATCTAGATCATTTTACCCTTAGATTGTTTGCAAGGAAAGGGAGAGAAAAAAGAGGAGTTAGTCTCCCTTAAACATAATTAATAAGTACGTGCGACTTATCTATCTGTATTTAGGTTTTGGAATTTCTCGACTTAGAAAAAAATACCATTCATGTTAAAAATCTCAGTTAATACATTAATCTCGTGCATGTTTACAATATATGAACTTCATTAACAGGGGTGTGCTTCTTGAAGAAAAACTGCTCGAACAGAGTTATGATGAAGTAGGACTGAAATCCACACAACATATGTTTTACGGTCGCTATCACAAATTAATTGATCGATAGGATGTGTAGTCGTCTCAATTCACTGGCAACTTGTCTTTAGATACCAGTAAAGTCGTCTGAACTGTTATTTTAACCGATTTTGTCATATTCCTGATTGTGAACTCTTTACTGAGTGTTAATTTACCCTATTCAAATAACTTTATAAGAAAACAAATATGTCAAAATATTTATAATGCAAACATCACAACAGAAAATGTCCATAAAGTATAAAAGCATTTGTAAGTATAAATAAAGGCAACAGTAGTATACCGCTGTTCAATAGTCATAATTCAAACAAGCAAAAACAAATCCGGGTAACAAACTAAAACCGACGGAAACACATAAACTATAAGAAGAAAACAACGGAACAACAGAAACACTGAACCATAACAAAATCAAACGCCAAAATACATAGAAACGGACTGTAGTATAGGTACTGCCATATTCCTGACTTGGTTCAGGACATTTTAAGAAAAAATGGTGGGTTGAACCTGGTTTAATGGCTAGCCAAACCTCCCGCTTATATTGCAATGTTAAAAATACAGCTAAAATGACAACACTACGTGACAGTAATACAGTACAAACAAACGCAAGAACACTCAGCACAGAGAAATACATAAATAAATAATCTAATAGTACATTACAACATGTAAATCGCAGAATAACAACGGACACCTCCCATGAATTTACAACAGCAAACCAGGACACCACAAACGAAATATAGACTGCGCGTCACATGAACGGATCAACGTCACAAAAAGTGAAGTATTTTTTGTGACGTTTATATTATCACAGGAAAATTTCTAAAATTAAAATAGATTTGTATTATAGACACATACAAGAATATTAAATTGGGATTGAGTTTGTAATGATGTTATTTTATGTATTTTCTAACCATGACAAGAATATTAAAATGAAATTGTGTTTGTTATGGTGTTATTATATGTATTTTCTAACCATGTCAGTTTTTCTTCTAAATCAAAACTATGTATAAACAAAAAAATCCTGTGCATATAGTTGCTTTAAACTTAAAATCATATAAATGAAGAGGCTGATATTATATCTTAACTTTAACATACATATAGAAAATAAAAAAAAAAAAAAACTGTAATATAAGGCAAGATCATGTAGGACCAAACAGTAACCACACATGAAAACAAACAACATAAAACAAAAACCCTGTAGACGAACCACGAGTAACTCGACTATACTGACAAATAAGACATATATGAAATGTAACGAAAATACAGAATTAAAACCACAATCGAAATAAACCGACAGCAACTCAGGACAAAATGACCCACCGGACACACACGTATAAGACAGTAACAACAAAATGCCCGAAAACGGCCGAAAGCGGGATATATAAATACCGAACCACGTCGTCTCCAACAGCGAACATACGACATAACAAAATATCCAACGGATTTACAAAAGAAGCATCATAACTAAATACATGAATGTTGGATATATATAAATACCGAGACACGTCGTATAGCAATGCCAATTCACACTCGGCAAAACAGTCATATTCGGGAATAGGTCACGTTCAGTATTAAGCAGATCAGACGACGTAGATGGCAAAGCACAATCTAAGACGTGGTAAAAATGTCGTTAGTTAGTTTAGACACAGACACATCGTATAGATCAACCAATTCGTGATGGTGTCCATAAAATTTACGAAGTGTCATTTTTAATCTTTCCTCCTCATAACTCTGTTGGAGAAGTTTCTGCGTAAGGAGCACAGTCCTGTATATGAAGTTCGTATAGTGTGAACATGCACGAGCATAACGTATCAGTTGAGATATGTAAATACCATGCAACGGGGTATAGGGTATGTTACTGCTGAGAAATCGGAAATAGATAATTGGGAAGTTGAAATCAAGTTAGGTTAAAAATGTTATTATGATTTCAGAAAGTCTGTTAGCACTATGAATAATTTGCGATATCATTTTATAATTGATAAGGTCACAGTCAGGGTGGTTGCGAGGGAACCCCTGGGGAATCAGACGACTTTTAAAGTGGGTCAAAGACAGATACAACTCCCCTGAAATTTATGTTACTGAAAATGGATTCTCTGACGATGGAAAATCTTTAGAAGACAACGACAGAATATGGTATTACAATAGTTATATCAACGAAATGTTAAAAGGTATTTATACTTTAATACAATTAGTTTGCATTACACGAAATGTAATATGATAGTGTACCCTTGAAGTGTGAATAAATATTTGCATCATGTTTATGGTCTTAATTTTGGATAATACAACACCTTTAAGACGAAGGGCTGACCAGTTTTAACGACTGATTATCTTACCGTATTGTGTAAGAAAAGAATGACTGGATGTACATTGGACAACAATTTCATTTAATATCAAGGAAAAAAATATTAACAAAAATACCGAACTCCAAGGTAAACTCACAGAAATGATACGTCGAGTGTTGTAAGTTACAGTTCTTCATCTAGGCGGTTGCTTAAACATTGAACTTAAATGCTCGCACTTAATACAAAGTTTGATTGCTCTGACTGAACACATCTAGTCGTTTAAGAAATAAAAGCAAACAATACAAAAGCAAGGCTAATAAATCAGCATGGACTTTTTCAATTTAAAATTGTATTCTAACATTATTATAATGTATCATGTGTATTAAATACTTTTCCATAAAACAAAGAAAACATCCCGGTTCATTTATTCCACTGTCAACAATATTCAATTTTATGATTATATCTGCAAAATATCGTTTATTTTCTTGGACTTTATCTGAAACTATCAACTTTCTTTTTTACAATTTGTATTTTTTGAATGATTAAAATCATACCTGAGGTTGCATTAATTGATTGGATTGTACCTATTATGGGACATATTTGATGGTGCTCATTAAAAGTATAGAAAATATGGTTTCCTATTGTAGTCACCTTTTTGCAAAATTTGAATTCTTCCATATAACTAACGAAACACGTATAATCTGTTGCATCATATGTGTCGATTTCTCCCACACATCATATAACTGCTTGCCGTTAATACATATAAGCCTTTTTAAATTTTGCTTAAGTATAAAGTATAATATTTTCTTTATAAACGTTTCCCTTTTACTGTAGTAATCAACTAATCAGAATAAACAATAAGAAGATGTGGTATGATTGCAAATGTTACAACTATCTACCAGAGACCAAAGTAAACTGTTTCAGAAGGTAGTCGAACGAAGAACATCGAAGATGCAAAGTGTTTATTTGTGTTACATCCTGCTCTTTTTGTGATCCCTTTTACTTATGATAAAACGGATACATGAAATAGTTTCTTTGAATTGTAGATATTTCATTGCATTTCTTATTTACATAGCAAACAAAGAAGATGGCGTAAATGTCAAAGGATATATGGCTTGGTCTCTAATGGACAACTTTGAGTGGGGAAGTGGATTTACACAGCACTTTGGAATATTTCATGTTGACTTTGACACAATGAACAGAACAAGGACACCTAAGAAATCAGCGACTACTTACACTCAGATTATCAAAGATAATGGATTTCCATACAAATGAACATTTGTTCCCTTTGCTTTGATACTTTTCATTTCAGCGACTTTTCTAAATTTACATGACAAATCTCTGTGAAATATATACTAGTTTAATCGATGTAATTTGGTTAAGTTTGATATGCATTATAAGTGACTGTCATTTTGTTTTATCGCCCTTTTCATGGTAATGCCACGGCGTAATTTCTTCCGACCGTTGCATCCTTCTTTTTCCTGTCTCTATAGTTTCATTAATTTTCTGTTTGATTATTTCTAAGCTTGGTTTTATTGGGTTATCAATGGAAAATCACGACAATATATATAAGCGTTTACTATAATCATGAGCGAGATATACCAAATGTCTGTTTTCTAAGCACTTTTTTGGACTTAACATTCATCTGAAACATTCAAAGTTTTAAAACCAAATATTTATATATCAATAAGGAACAATGTAATAAACGAAGAGATTGACATAGTTGTCAAAACTGACTAATATAAAAGTAAGGAGATGTGGTATGATTGCCAATGAGAAAACAATCCACCAAAGTTCAAATGAAGTGGATGTAAGCAATTTAAGGCAACCGTACGGCCATCAACAATGAGAAAAACCCATACCATATGGTCGGCTTTAAAAGGCCCGACATGAAAAATATGAAACAAATCAATTGAGAAAACTTACAACCTAATTTATAACAAATGTATTTATGAAAACAAAAACAAATATGACAGACATAAACCAACGACAACCACTGAACTACAGGTTCCTGATATCGGACAGGCACACAAAGAATGTGGTGGGTTAAACATGTTTGTCAGCGCTCAACCCTCCCCTAACCTGGAACAGTGGTGTAACGGTACAACATAAGAACAAACTACAAAAATCAGTTGAAAAAGGCTTAACTCATCAGATGGATACAAATAGAAATACATCTAACAAAAACACAGAGTGGACGTGGACGGGTACTTATACATCCCCACAAAAAAAAGACACTAAGTACAGATCTGAGAGTAGTCGCAGTTACTGAAGCTAGTTCAAAGCCAATAACAATTGATAAAAAAAATTATGTATCTAAGACTAAAATATCTATCATTACACATCCAATATCCAACGGATTTAGTGTAAAGACGTCATTAACAAATCAGAGAAAAACATGACCTCGTGCAATGCCAAACTATAGGTATCGACAAATTGTAGTACCGTGAAAGTACATATGTGTAATATTTTTTATGGTTTTAATTTGCTGATAACAAAATTAATATTTATACCAATAAAAACAATATTCAAAGATTTAATTACAGTGTTGAATAGGTAACCTTTTAGAATAAATTTACTTATAGGATTGACAAGTATACCCGGATCGTATCTAAATTTCCGAGCTCGGTTTCCAACATCATCGTAAAATTTAGGATGTGCTATTCCGTTTGAAATAAGTTTTCTACAGGTACAGCCAAACTTGCAGACCAAATCTTTGTATCTATGGAAGAATTAAGTAAAGGTTTTAAGTAATTTGTGGTAACGAAATCCCTGACTTAATAATTTACTAGTAATACATAGATTACGCTCATTGAAATCCAAAACGTCACTACAGACACAAGCATAGCGAACGAGTTGGGATATATAAACACCGTAAGACGGTGCCAAAGGAACATTACCGTCCAAAAAGGGAAAATTAACAATAGGGAAAGAAAAATCATTCCTTTTGTCGTAAATCTTGTGTAGAGGTTTTGGTGTAATACTGAAATATCTAAATCTAGGAAAGGACAGTTATTGCTGTTAATATTAGTTTTATTTAAAGTAAGTTCCTTTCGGTAAATTTTCAGCAGTATATTTAGAGAATTCTTGATTATATAACGAAAAAATATCATCAAGATAACGGTAAGTGTTGTTGAATTATCAATTAAATGGAATTTAGACGGTTCTTTAGTGAGTTTGGTCATAAACTCATGCTACTGAGATATCGTGGCACCAAATCGCCTTGCACTATGTCCGACGCGATTTGGTGCCACGATATCTCAGTAGCATGAGTTCGAATCCCGGCCAGGGAAGAACAAAAAATTTGCTTCCGCAGATCTTACATTGTTGGGCTGTTATTTAGACGAATTATGTATACAGAATGTGTTTTCAGCCTTGTATGGACTTGTATCACCATCACTGTGATGGATAAAATCTGTCGTAGAGTTGTCACTGGTTCAGACGTACTTATAATACAATTATTTCTGTGACTGCACCCTACATTAATTTGTAAGATCCTCCACGATATATGATTCAGCTGATCTGTAATATTCCATCTTCATGCCTTATATATCATGTACTATGTTACGACGCTAGATAAAAACTGACGAGGAAAGGTAACACCCGGCCACTGAAAGCTTGATTTTTGTCGAGCCTAGGTGGTCGAGTGGTCTAGCGCGTCGGGCATAGTGCAAGGCGATTTGGTGCCACGATATCTCAGTAGCATGAGTTCGAATCCCGGCCAGAGAAGAACAAAAAATTTGCTTCCGCAAATTTACAGATCTAACATAGTTGGGCTGATATTTAGACGAGTTATATATATATATATATATATATATATAATTATAGTCCTAATCATTCGTGACAAATGTGCCACGCCTATCTTTTGTCATTAGTAACATGTTTACTACAAGCAAAAATATTGTAAAGAAAAAAAGAAAAGCATCAATTTCAACTGAATGTACCTCACACATTGGCATATTCTTAAAAAAAAGTCCATCAATCTTAATGAAAATGTACGTTTGGAATTTGAAGCTGTTCATGCATTAAACCATATTTTTGAATTTCTGATCTAATAACAAATGGTTCAAGATGACTCCAAACTCTAAGTCAAGTTTTGGAAAATTTTGAATACTTATTCAAAACTTGAATGAAAAGGATTTTCTTAACCAAAACCAATACTTTAATCGAATACAAAGCTGTACGTTGTCTTGTGAGTACAAATTCATGTATTTTGACTAACGAGGACCCTGGAATCAAAAAGAGGAAAATTGAAAGTGAAATATCTAACTAAAACTTATTAGACAACATAGATATGAGCAAAAGAGAGGCGAAAGATACCAAAGGGACATTCAAACTCAATCTATGGAAGAATTTAGTAAAGGTTTTAAGTAATTTGTGGTAACGAAATCCCTGACTTAATAATTTACTTTAGTAATACACAGATTACGCTCATTGAAATCAAAAACGTCACTACAGACACGGACACAGCGAACGGAACGAGTTGGGATATATAAATACCGTAAGGTGGTGCCACAGGAACATCACCGTCCAAAAGGGGGCCTCGGTGGCCGAGTGGTCTAAGTAGTTACTACTGTAATCACTAGCCAGTCAACACTGAGGTTGTGAGTTCGAACCCCGCTCGTGTGGGTGCACTCGACTCCAATTTTAATTGACAAGGATTGTCAGTTTTCCTATCGAAGGTCGGTGGTTTTCTCCGGGCACTCCGGCTTCCTCCACCAATAAAAACTGGCCGCCACGAAATAGCCCAAAAGCGGTGCTTAAAAGTGGCGTTAAAACACCAAAAATCAAAATCAAATCACCGTCCAAAAAAGGAAAATTAACAACAGGGAAAGAAAAATCATACCTTTTGTCGTATAGTTTATAGTTTATGGTGTAACACTGAAATATCTAAATCTAGGGAAGGATAGTTATTTCTGTTACTATTTGATTTATCTATAGTAAGTTCCATTGGGTAAATTTCAGCAGTATATTTAGGGAATTCTTGATTACATAACGAAATAATATCATCAAGATAACGGTAAGTGTTGTTGAATTATCAATTAAATGGAATTTAGACGGTTCTTTAGTGAGTTTGACCATAAAATGTGATTCATAACAGTATAGGAAAAAGTTTACAAATAAAGGGGCATAATTGGTGCCCATAGGAACACCTTCAACCTGTCGATAAACATTATTGCCGAAAGATACATAAATGTTTTTAGGAGAAAATTTACGGCTTTAATCATCTCATATGTTTATCATTCAGACTGATGGAATATTGGTCAATCTTCTTTCTAGACTTAGGTGATTCGCTTAATCAGAGATCAACAGCTATCACATATGTTGTCGTCATATATGTTTTTGACGTCAGTTCCAAACGGAATTTCGAGGAATAAATGCGCAAATGTCTTTGGCATAGTACTGACTTAAACATGATTACTAAAAACCAAACGCTTCTGACTAAGGTAGCAAAGTTATTCGGTTCATAAAAGGTGAAAACCAGTCTATTTGGGACCGCGGTAGTCTAAACGTTTTTAAGAATTCTTCATAGAAATGATAACAATCAAATGTCCATCATTTTATCATATTTATTATATCAAAAAATTATCAGGTGAAATGTACTCTGTATGTCCTATAATTTAAACTGCTATAACTGGATTTTTGCTCACAAGCTCTTATAACAGTATGAAATGGTGTTTTCTGTATATTTCAATCAGGCGTTACTAAGAACAAACTGCAGTAACCTCTTTATCTCTGCTTTTATCTAAAAAGGAAAAGAAAAGAGATAATGATATAAAGGAGCAAGACATGCTTATCAGGACTAAACCAAAACCCATTTACAAACAAAACAAAATATTTACACACTTTATCAGATTACCCTCGGCTTTTGTTAGGGGGTGTTCTGTTCAGTTTGTTGTGTGTTGTATACTGTCTTTTGTCTTTTGATTATTTTTATGTCTTTTGCCATGACATTGTCAATTCGTTTTCGAGTTATCAGTTTTATTATCCCGATGGTATCTTTCGCCTCGATCTGATGTAAGATGACAAGAATCTGCAAGAGTCAAATGCCTCTAAAAGCAAACGTTTTTGTCTCAGATTTTCACTTGCATACAAATTTTAAATCACTTTTTATGTCTTTATTTTTTGGCAATAATAAAACAATTTGGGGAATGGGGGCGGGCTATGACTATAAAACTTATCTTTTCAAAATGCTGCGATAAAAAAATTGCACGAATCCAAAAGATAATAAGAAAAGAATCAAAAGACATAAAGGAGGAAATCATAAACCATAAGTATAAGTGTAAGAACAACAGACGATACCATAACCAAAAACAAAACACTACCAAAAAAATCCGGGGATGATTTCATGGTGCTACGGATTGGCATGCACATCCTGTCTTTCAAGTTTTACTACTGGCACCTGTCGTGTTGCCCATGGGAAGTAATAAAATAGTGATAAGTTGCATAGTGAATTAGTATAAGAAATAAGTTTTTTTAGTCATGTGATAAAATATGTGTTTAAAAAAATACTTTTAGAATGTTTACCTTCTCTTTCTTGCTAACTTTTGGCTTTTTCTTTTTTGGAATCAAAGGTTCTTCAATCGTTGAATTGGAAGATAGTTCCATTGTCTGGTTCCCTGCATTTATCTTATTTACCGTATTTACATCGCTTGTTGTATTGCCACTTGTCTCCTTCGCAAGGCTCGAATCAGTTTGAAGAAGTGTTGAATTTCCTGTTGCTATCTCTGGATCAATTTGCCTGAATAAATTCGTCATCGTTTCCTTGAAATTTCCGGGTTTAATCTTTGCTTCCTCCTTCATCTTAAGTATTTTGTTCACCTTATCTGCGAAACTTTGTTTCCTCACAGTAGGTTTTGCAGTAGTAGTTTTGTTTCTATGCTCTAGTTGATTTTCATACAGAATTTGTTTACATTTTCCATTTAACAAACGATAGTACTGATTGATTAATTTTCTAACTGGTCTTGAACAATATTTCATGTGTCTTGTCATGCAAGTTGCTGTGTGATTAGCATACCTGTATGAACAAAAAAAAACACTTGATGTCAACATTAATGGACGATCGCCATTTCATAAACATTAACATATTTTGTTTTAATAAATGTTCCATCTGGAAATGCTTTTTTGGGGTACAGAATTACAATTTCAGTCTGTATACATGTACAAAATGTATTATTATTTTTTTCTAAATGTGTTACCAAGAGCATGGTGATTGTTAGATAACGTCATATTCAATCTCAATTAACAAAGGAAACAGTCTCCAACACAATTAAACTAAAGTTTTATGTAAAGTCGATATTTAGTAAACAAACTACATAAACATACGTTCTAAGTTGTCTTTACAAATCGACAACGAATAGAAATGAAAAATTACACTACATTTTACAGGTACCTTCCTAAACATTTGGTTATCCTTGCTGTTATGTTAATGTCATTTGGTTTTCACTTTTTATATTTGTAGGTTTTCCATAACTGTTAGTTTAAAGCGACCCAATGAAGGTTATATTATGTTTATTTGAAGTAGATTCAAAATTTGCAAAGAAGAAGGTCCGGTAAGGGCCAATTTTGGCCTAATATTTGAAGTACATATGATGAAAGATTTTTGACATTTTTTAAACACTAAAGTGTCTATTTAATTAGTTTTTTGTAAAATATTTGAACTGGTTTGGTCTTTAGAGACGCTCAAATTCAACCTTGAAAATGCAGAATCTATCAAATATGGTTTTTGTGTAAAATGAAAGTGGCCGCATTCGTGTTCGTGTTCAGTCTCAACCTTTATATATGTTATGTAATATCATCAAGTACAACATATATTTAAGTATTATGACTGAACACATGTGCGGCCACTTCCATTTTTGAAAAAAAAACTGTCTAAAACTTAGCGCAAATGTCAATATTGAGAAGATTTCAGTAATTTTGCATGAATTAATGATGCAAGTACCTAATGCATGTGCATTGCATTGTCAAAAACAGCTAATATTTATGTAGCAAGACTATAGTACTTTCCAATAAATAGATAAAAGTTTACATTTGAACAAATTTGTAAAAATGCTATTTTTTGGGGGCCAAAAGGGGGTCTTACCGGGCCTACTCATTTATGTAGCTAGTACGTAGTGAAATGTCGTCAAAATTATCATTGGATTCACATTTTTGAACACCAAGAATTGTCTATTCTAAGATGTATTATTTAATCATATTTAAGAAATGAGCCGTTTCCATCGATATTTAAACACTTTAAACATATGAAAGTTGTATGTAACATTTCAAAAGAGGTATATATAAATTTACCACCTTTCAAATTTTACTTGAGATAATTTCAAACATTTTATATGGGAACGAACTGTGCGCCTCTCCTTGCCGACCTCTTCTTATTTTCATATAAATCGGAGTTCCTTCAGACACTTGTCAAAAACAAGAAGATCAAAGAAGCCAGGTTATTTAATTTCACTTTCAGATATATTGATGATGTTCTTTCCATTAACAATCCGAACTTTTCTGATTGGGTTCCATTAATATATCCACCAGAACTAGAAATTAAAGAAACAACAGACACGGCTTCCTCCGCCTCATTTTTAGACTTATACCTCGAATTTGACATACACAGTCATCTCAGTACCAGAATCTATGACAAACGAGACGATTTTAATTTTGAAATTATCAATTTCCCCCACCTTAGTAGCAATATACCAACTTCACCTGCATATGGGATATACATTTCCCAACTTATTCGGTATTCAAGAGCTTGCAGCTCCTACTCAGACTTTGTAAAACGCCACCAGTGTCCGAGCAGAAAGTTGATGAACCAGGGGTATGTCAAAGAACGTGTCGTCCTTTTTCTAAAAATGTTCATCGGAAGGTACCAAGAACTTGCTTATAAATATTCCGTATCAACTTCACAAATAATACATGATGGTCTTGAAGTATAGATTTTGCGTACTGACGTTGTTTATCATCTTAATAACGTGTTATAGTATTCTTTTATTTGTCTTTATTAATATTACTTTTACTGTTAAGTCTGTTTTTTGAGATATCCATTTGACGTGACTCTGTGCTTATGAATCCCGTCATACTTTGAACGACAAACTTATTTTATTTATTAATATTACTTTTACTGTTGAGTCTGTTTTTTTGTGATATACATTTGACGTGACTCTGTACTTATGTATACCGTCATACTTTGAACCACACAATTATTTTATTTATTAATATCACTTTTATTGTTAAGTCTGTTTTTTGTTATATCCATTTTACGTGACTCTGTATTTATGTATCCCGTCATACTTTGAACGACAAAATTATTTGATGTCTACCTGTGCGAATTTCAAACACGCGATTTTACGCCAGTACTTAAAACCTTCCATCCTTTATGGGTGGATTTTACATAGATAAATTAAATCGTATAATATAAGCAAAATGAGGATGTTAAATTTGATGTATGCCTTTTTGTGCTTCTTCGTTACATTTGTTTGTTTTTATAGTGATTAAAATGATAACACAATGTTGACTGCTGTACCCCTATTTTTGACATTTTTACCTATTGTGTCTGTTTGTTTTGTTCACGCATCGTTGTCAATATAATGGAATTTGATGCGACTGTCATACAAGTGAGAGGTTTAGCTAGCTATAAAACCAGGTTCAATCCACCATTTTCTACAGAGAAAATGCCTGTACCAAATCAGGAATATGACAGTTGTTATCCATTCGTTTGATGTGTTTGAGCTTTTGATTTTGCCTTTGATTAGGACTTATATCTAGTAATTGACTATGAGGGTCGGTTGAAAACAAAACTTTACGACAAAAGAGATGATTTCAGCTTCCCAATTGTGACCTTTTCATTTTTAAACCAAGAGTTCCAAATGGTGCAGTTGAAATCATCACTTCGAAAATTTTACGGACGCCAACGCGGGTTGGTTGGCCGTTATGGAATATCCGTTTCACAGATGATTTCGGATATGATCCTTGTGTCGTAACTACAATCCCGTTCCCTTTTCACGAATGTGACCTACCGAATTGGACTATTTGCCGGCTTTGTAATAACATGAGCAATACGACGGGTGCCACCTGTGGAGCAGGATCTGCTTACACTTCCGGAGCACCTGAGATCACCCCCAGTTTTTGGTGGGGTTCGTGTTGCTGTTATACCCCTATTTGTGATATTTTTACATATTGTGTCTGTTTGTTTTGTTCACACATCGTTGTCAATATAATGGAATTTGATGCGACTGTCATACAAGTGAGAGGTTTAACAAGCTTTAAAACCAGGTTTAATCCACCATTTTCTACATAAGAAAATGTCTGTACCAAGTCAGGAATATGACAGTTGTTATCCATTCGTTTGATGTGTTTGAACTTTTGATTTTGCCATTTGATTGGGGACTTTCCTTTTTGAATTTTCCTCGGAGTTCAGTATTTTTGTGATTTTACTTTTTAATGACATTTGCAACTTACAAATTTCGAAACTTGAACATAAACTATAGCGTAAACATAAACAGTAAAATTAACCTGGGCTTTGATTAGTATTTTTAGACTGCCTTTGTTTGCACAGCTAACCTTTTTTATGTAAAATCTTGTTCTGTGTGTTTTTGATAATAGATCCAGAAATGCACATTGTAGTCAGCAAAATAGGTACGTCACGTTACATAGATTCACCGATGATTTAGTCTGAAAGAGTCAATGTTTCGGAAATAACTATGACTTATCAAATTCATTTTGAGATGTGTCAGCTGATACATTTTGTGACTTAAATGAACTGAGGTATTCCCGTATAAAAAGTGTTGGCCTAACAAGTGTTGGACTAATTCATGCACCATCTGACACTGAGCGTCCTGGTGAAAGTAAACAAGAAATTATCGTCCGACTAATATACTAGATCAAACAAGAATTAAACTTATTGTTTTCTTCAACAGTAGAATCAATTGGTTGCATTTCAGTTTTTTCTTTTCAATTTGACCAATTGTTCGGGTCTTGTTTTGGTTATATGACTTAAATTTTTTAACTTACAAGCACGCATTTACGTCTGCATACGGATTTTCCGTTGAGTTTGTATAGTATAACTGTAGTATTACTGTGGATAGATGTTTCGTCTGGTATTGTGTACAGAATGAACTTGCTCGTCTGCTGCGGTCAATACATTCCATATCATCTGCATAATCTGTTAAACATATTAGTTATTCCTCTTGAAATTGCTAAGAAATATATTTCACCTACTGCGTGGTCACGCTATATGCGAATTCTCCTACTTTTTACACTTTATCGTCGTAACAAAATTGTTAAGGGTCCATGACTACAATTATGAGTATTTCTATAATCTTAGATTACTCAAGTCAGTACCAGCTTTACCTTTTGGTTTTGATGTTCATGCAAACTTTTCATGCCCTTTCCAAACTTTTTATCTCGTGCGTATCTGATGATAGTTATTTGAGAAATACTTGTCGTGCACGCTGTGATCGTTATTATGTATATACGTTAATTTTTCACACTAGTATCACTTTTTAAACAATTTCTAATAACGCAACAGTTTATAAACCATGCCCAATCAGGTGTTAATGTACAATAATTGTGTGTGTGTACTTAGACTAAAGATTACTTGTATTCAAAAGTCGGAAACATCGTCCTTTCTTGAAAATTACATTACAAATTACGTTCAAGCCCGATTACAGTTGCGGATTCAGACAGTGGCGCACCCCATTCCCCCTATATATATATATTTTGTGTCAAAATAATGTCTTCTTATTCCTAATTCTTAAGCGCTCTTTCGCGAAAATCAAATCATGGATCCGCGCCTGGTTCGGTAAAATGAATGAAGCAATGTTTTGTAGGTTCATTTCATTATTAAACCCTCTCATACATAACATGCATTACTGTCACCTTTAAACTTTGAACACATAGCATCTGAAATGTTGTTAGCAATATCCATATCAAACATCATACTAAGGTACCAGTCATTAACATCCGCCAGTCGAGTATAGGGTAATGACAAATCAACACATGGTAAAACTTCATCATAGGTTCTACAAAAAAGTTAAAATTTTGATGTTCATTATTTCAAACAAAATAAGGACCATTTTGTATGCATTTGTTCCATTTTTTCAGGTAAAAAAAAATTAAGAAAGAAATTTGCAGTAAATATTGTTTCTCCAATCAACTCACAAAGCACGCACAACAAAATATGGTAGGTACGCATGTATAAATATACAACAATTTTGGTTTGTACCAACTCAGGCATTTGTTTACCATGTGTTTTTGCTAGTTAATTTTTCCTTTCTGAGGAGCCGGGTGTTGGTTTGTCAGTTGTGCTGTCCATTATCGTAATTTATGTTTAAATAAGCTAGAGCGTGCAAGCTATATAATACCAATATCTGCATATTCACGAATATATACTCGTATATTAAGAGAAGTAAAACATCCATATGAAAATCTCTATTTACTAGTAGACGATGCACTTTTGATCCCACGGTGAAAAGGTTTTATACATTTACTTTTTTACCTGCTTAGTTCAAACATGGAATGAAAAGTATACCTTCATGTGCTACTTTGAGAGATAAATTTGGTCGAAAATTTAAATATCATTTCAAATTTCATGGTTTTTTACGTTACTATCCTTTTAGAAGAAACATATAACTCGTATGTTTAAGAAGATACACACAAACGTTTTTTGGTAAAAGCATTTGGAATATCTTCTTTATATTAGTATGCTCTAAATTTCTGTAATATAATTCTTTGGAAATAATTCATATTTATATAATTTGCCTGATTGCTGTAAATACATTTAATTAGAAAAAATTATCGGTGGTTTTTCAGAAAAATTGTACAAATATTCTTCCTACATCATTAAGCAAAATATCATTAAAAAACAGTGTTCCTTGTACTTGTTTCAAGCTCATGAGTACAATCAATGGAAAATTACATGTTTTCCCAATATGTAACGTTGCGAATTGCGCAAAATAATATTTTCCGTTAACGTTATAACCTCCCCTTTATATATTTTAACAGTTTCATGGTACTTACCCGCACCATTTATCTATAACTTTGGCATAAATTGAGGTATAATTGCTAGTGATGTTTGCACCTTCAGCCTCCTTCTGACATCCTTCCAAAGTGGGGTTAGGGAGTGATGGAACGGTACCTGGAAGTATCTGACCAATGCCGGTTTGCAACAAAGTATAAATAATCAAGCTTACAAGGAACATGATGGCAGATCTGGAACAAATAAGATAATGTACTATTGTGGCACATATCCGTACATATTTTTAGAGACATTTTTAGAGAGCTACAGCATGCAACTCTCTGTAATTTCTGAAATTACCGTAAGACAATAGAGAGCAAAAGCACTAAAATTATAATAATTTTAAGGACACATATTTGTTGAATAGGATATTTCCATAAATCCGTTTTTACTATTTTATACAATAACTGAAAAAAAAAATATTGATGATTTGCATGGCGGTTGATGCATGCATAGCAAGAGACGTTTACCCTGTCGACACTCGGTCTCGCTTCTTTAAGAGTTCGTGCGATTTCCTCAGTTTTTGTTTATTACCTTGATTTGTTTCTTCCTAAAATATTAATGATTTTTCGATATCAATAAACTATAATGTTAGCCTTAATTTACACCCTCCCTTTCTTGAAACAAGCATACTTCTGCGTCTCTAGTGGAGAGTTGTCTTATTAGCAATCATACAACATCTTCTTATTTTTATATACCTTTTGATAACCATGATAATTAATTAACTGTTTTGTTTGTGGTTGTACATATTAAGGATATCCGGTTTAAACAAGTGACGGTTGAATCAGCTGATTTCTGACTAAAAGAGTCAAAGGTGACAATAAACATGTACACATCACATGTTTTTCTAAATGCACTTGACAGCATAAGTGTCAAGTCTGATCATAAATGTTATATGTGTTTGTCTGTGCTACGACTAAATCTTATGTTCTTTTATTTTCAACTTTTCTGACGCGTTAAACAAGTACAGATCTTGATGTTATACATAATGTTCCAGTCAACTGAATCTTCATTATCCCTCTAAGCTTAGAACCTTTGATCATACAATAAATGGATCATCTTGGTTGCATCTTGTCGTACATGCAACTTGAATATCTTATTTGTATGTATAAAACGTTTTATGATTTTTTAACATTTAGGTTTTGTTCACATAATTTCTGTCCTGAAATGAAATCTATAGAATTCTAGGCATAACGCAATGACAAAAAATGGCAATATCAAGTGTTATTATGGAAGAACTTTTACAAAATATGTTTTTTTTAAAGAAATTTAGTACACTGATGCGAAGTATATTTGTGAGAAATTGTTTGGATGGCTGTTTTTGTCAAAGGATTAATTATACTTGCGCACATACAATTTATGTTTGTTTTAACTGGTATAGATTGTAAATACAGAAATAAATGATAGAATCTTATTGAGATTTGATATTTCGCGACTGACGAAAAGAACCACGCCTTCTTGTATATATAAATATATATAACACTGTGTATATAGCAGACAAGTACTAATTAGAAAACTTTCGTGACAAGCAAAGATAAAATCACCCTAGTGAAACTTCCTCTTTTAAATTAGTGGATTAGATCTGGTGTAGTGGTTAGATCCTCTGTCTTTACATGCTAGGTGCATGGTCGTCGAAGGATGTTCAAAATAGTTGTAAGTTTGCCTCTCGCGAGATAATCTAAAAATCCAATCTGTGTGTACAGACAATTTGTAGGGTGGAAATTACTATGACATATTGTTTGGCTACACTATTAAGCTTTTATATATATGTAGATGAGTCTATCAGCGTTCTAACTTGAAAAAATATTACAAAACGGAACTCACAGACTCGGTAGACATAATAAATAAATGAACAAAAACGAATTAATAAATAAAATCAGGTATTACCATGTCGAACACCCCTTTCTTAATTGTAACATTAAATATGTGTTCATGATAGCATCCACTCGTAATGTGATATATATTGAATCTTTGTACACACCTTTCAGGCGGTTACCCAGTTGAAATTAAACAAAAGAAACGGAACTATTTGTTAGAGAAGGTAAAAAGGGCCAAATAGGTATATTTGAATTGTTTACATCTGTTTCTGTGGGCTTTAAAAGTTTTATGAAGGTGCGTAATTTAGGATTTTATGCATCTAATATACGTGTTTTTACTTAAATTATATTATGGAGCTTGGAGATATTTGTAAAATTTTAAATTATAGACACATTTTCATAAAACAGTAGATTGTGGTAGGTGCAAATACATGTGGATCTTTTTTGTGCATAAGCATAAATTCCACCGAAAACAATTCTACAGAAAGATAATAGATTGATCTTTTCAAAGTATTAAGTTGCATCTCTGCCCCGGCGATAGTTTTTTGGGTAAAAATCCTAAAAAAGGGCAATAATTTCACCGAAAAGAGAATGTCGTGTTTGAGTTGATTTTTCTGTCATGAAAACGTATAAAGCAAAAATATTTGATACATCATCTCGCTTCAGATTCTATTATTTTTATGTATCTAGGGTAAAGGTTTATTTAATAACATTTAAAATTCACAGTACTAAAAATGAAATATATGGGTCAAATGAAATACCTTTCTGATGAGTCATAACAACAGAGTAGGTGTGTTCGAATAACAAATTTTTACTAAAAACACTTGACGACAGACTTAACAACTGGATCTTAAAAATGCATAACTGCAAAAAACGTCATTTTTTGTATCTAGGGTTATAAGTCCTTAACCTCTGAAAATTTGAAGTCTGCCCTTCCACGAAATATTTAATGAGAATTTTCAAAAATGTTTTTGAACTTCCGAAAATTCCCCCTGACAACCGATCATACAACCGTTTTAAATTGACTAAATGCAGAAAAGTACATTAAATGATAATAAATAGCTAGTAGATACATTTGTCTTTTTAAATACAACTTGCATATAAGGATCGTAACGGTGCTATGTGGATAAATATATCGGTTTTCAAGAGCTAACTTGGAAGCGCGTCATCCCTATAATGGCTTCCATTTTTACGATTTTAAAAATTAGCTGGGGTAATGGGGAGATAATTTTGACGAAGAAGACTCCTGACTGCTTTGATATGATTGATCAAAGTCATATTATATCCATACGTTTCATATGAATGATCGTTCTGTTGTAACAATAGCTTTTCAAAATCCGCAAATATCGATGAACCAGAAATAGCATCGTCCTTAAATTTAGTTTGTAAACCAAATTGAAACATATGTTTCTGTATAAATGCCGAACTTCCAAACAAAAATAGTTAAATCAGTCATGTGATATGTTTCTGTATAAATGTCGAACTTTCAAACAAAAAGAGTTAAATCAGTCATGTGATATGTTTCTGTATAAATGCCGAACTTTCAAACAAAAAGAGTTAAATCAGTCATGCGATATAATAATTTATGAACTACCCTGCATGTTAAATCTTCACCAGTCTACTGTTACGGTTTGTGCCATACATTTCTATACTAAAAATTCAGCATTTTGCTTTAATGTATGTAGTTCCTAAAATGACAACTTCTAAATTAATGGACAAAGTTGAATGACCAAGTACTACTCACAACAAAAATCCTCGCTTTGCAAACAGCCAAAATTTATCGTTATAACTAGTTTTATTGTAATTTTTGTAGATTTTAAAAGTGCGTCTTAGCTTAAAAAAAAAAGAAACTTTATGCTTTACAAAGAAAATGTAAAAGAATTAAAATTTAAAATGATAGAATTGAACTAAATTTCTAAACAGCTTCTATCTATAGACAGTGTTGCTTGTCTTGAAATAAACAAAAAAACATACCAATTCTGAATTAAATCCTCTTTACATTTATACTAATGATTCAATTAACTTTCCTTTGAATATGATGTCAATTAGAATTCTAAGGTAATAAATCTGACTTACAGCATGCACCTCGTGCTTTTGAGATGTGAACTGAATTTTAATGAAAAGGTTAATCATGGTAATTATTTCATGACTGTGTTGATCTTAAAACACGAAATTTTAATTACTTTGTTTACTTAAAAATGTTTTCCTGTAATCATTTATAAACTCACAAATATGCATGTTATCAGACTTATAATATAATTTCCATTGAATCTGTCATTCAACGGGGACAGACATTACTTTAATACAAATATCTGTATATAAATTAAAGTAAAAGGTGTCATCATTAACAAATGTTAAATACATAAAACTGCCATCTTTAATGTTTTTACTTGTTTTACACTGTTCGTGTATTTTCGGCGTACAAGATGACAGTTATTCCAAAACACGTTAATTTCGGTCGCGGGCGTATAAGATGAAATTTATTTCAGAAACATATTTTTTTTTTTGGTCGCTGGCGTAAACGATAAAAATTTGTCTAGAAACATGCAGGCGTACAAGATGAAAGTTTTTATAGAAACACTTTGATTTTCGGTCGCAGACGTTGGAGATAAAATTTATATCACAAATACGTTAGTCTTTTTCATTTGTGTATGCTTCTATAACCTGGTTTTCCTTTTTTTGTATCTACTTGCCCCTGTTAACATATCCTGTTTTGCAAGTTTTGTTGGAAGATGTTCACAATACAATCATAATTTCTAAACAATCATAATGTATAAACAATCATAATGTATACACAATCATAATGTATCAACAAGCCCTATTGATATTTTGATATCATGTCATCCGATCACGGGAACTCATTAATTGTTTTAAATAATCTAAAGTCTCACATAGAAGGTCACGAGGAAAGGAATAATAGATCATATTTTAGGTGCTTCTAGAGAAAACTCAAATATGAAGGACCATTTTCAGACAGACACTATAATTAAGTGGTTGAAATAACGAAACATTCAGTTGTCGAACAAACAAAAACCACAAGAACTCGAGCAAAAAATTCAAAATTAAAAGATGTATTTTCAACCCTTTAAATTCCAGAAAAAACAGACAACGGTCCGTTATTCAGGTCAAAGAGATCTTACAAAACTGAATCGAACACCAGAACTTCCAAGGGCAATTAATGAGGCAGAAAACAACATGAAATTACTCAACAAGACGAAACAAATTGCTCACAGCAGCGACAAACTCATCATAGATACAAGGCTTAACATTTGGATGCCATACGTACGTTTCGACTACAAAAGACTCACAATTGACGCTCTTATCAATAAGCTAGGAAAGCCTAATAAAATACGATGTTGAAGAGCTTTAAGAACTCAAAATTCCTTAAGCTTTTGCCAAATACAGCTAAGGTAATCTATTGCTTGGGTAGAAAATCATTAGTATTTTAAAAATTTAAGTTTGAAAACAGGATCTGCCTACCCTTCCAGAGCACCTGAGATCACTCCCAGTTTTTGGTGGGGTTCGTGTTGCTCAGTCTTTGGTTTTCTATGTTGTGTTTTGTGTATTGTTGTTTGTCTGTTTGTCTTTTTCTTTTTTAGCCATGGCGGTGTCAGTTTATTTTCAACATATGAGTTTGAATGTCTCTTTGGTATCCTTCGCCTCTCTTTTAACAGTTAATCTATGATATAACACAAGACAACCTTGATTGTACACGGATAAACACAACACCAAACAACAGGTTTCATTCCGTATGAATCACTGATGACAATGAAGTGAAATCGCCGAAAAACATGAACAAGGCGATCACACAAATATGCAATAAATACAAACAAAATGATCAAAGAAGCATTCCAAGAAAAGAAGACCCAAAGAACATTCATTAACACCAATGACTTTGTTTAATCTAACCAAGAGAAAAAGAACAAATCATCAACTACATATAAACTAGAATCTGTATCATATACAAAATATAAGGATCAACTATTTGAGATCAGCGAAATTCAGAATGAAGAAAAGTGTTCTACGAATTCTCACACTTTTAATATGCAAATAAGATGGACGTTCCAGACTTTTTCAATTTAAACTGGCTAGATGAAATTTTGATACACGCTAAATCAAATGAAGAAAACACAGGCTTGCACAAGGGCGAAGAAAAAGGATGGTCCGAACAAATTGATGTATAGACTGTGTTATATAAAATTTAGCAAAATTCTCGATAATATAGATATGTGAAATATGAAGTGCAATATTTTAAATCTTATTATAAACATTTATTCATTTAAGAGTTCTTTATTTGAAATGAACGATAGTATTTTTCAAAGAAATGAGAAAATGTAGTTTGATTCGTACCATTTCGATTAACATACGGTATTATGAAAAGTTTAGCAAATTTTAGATGATAGATACTAAAAATGAATTGTGAACCAAAATATTAAAAACAAATCATTATGAACATTAATTTCTCTTATGGTTGTGACTTGTATGAAGAGATATTTCTCATATCACACTGCACGGAGTGTGATACGAAAAAGTGGTACGAAAAATATTTCAATATGATTGGCTTCTCCAACATCATGAGACAATATAACGACAATGCTATTGGCTATTCGTTAGGTCATCGATGACTTTCAAAGGTTAAGACGATGGTACATTTCGTCCATGGCAACGGACATATATGATTTCATGAATGATATACTAAACACTTACACTTTTCACCTAAAAATTATCTTTTGTCAAATGTTATAAAATTCTGAAGAGTACAAAGAGTTTTGAAATGTGTGATGTTAAAGGTTGACGCCCGAATAGGACAAATGACGTCAAATTGGTATGTGCAAAACACTAGACCAACGCTTCGCGGCATTCTTCATTTAACCCAATGAGAGTGTTGACCATTAGAGAAATAGATTTAGAAACTCTCGTTAATTGATTCAATAATAAATCATCGTAAGGTTCGTTCAATATCATATTGAAATTAAATAACTCGAGCTGATATCAAGTTATATCCAATTTTCACTCGTTATGAATCCTATTATTATTCAACAGTAGTTTATTTGAAATGAATTATCGTATAGTTTTGAGAAATTACTAAATATAGTTTGATTGATATCATTTCCATTATCAGAAAAAAAAAATAACTCGTTTACGATGATTTCTGACCTCTTTTAAATGTTGATGTTCAAGCTGAATCCTTGCATCCTTGAATTGATAAGGTTCCGCTTGACATTTTCTAGTATATGTCTGTATTATCATGTCCATTATTTAATCCTTCTTACTAAAATATATATGTTTCTAAGCTGCAATATGGAAATTATCCCGATAAAGATATTCGTCTCTTTGCTCGACTTAATGCCCAAAAAACGCCTTATGACGTTTTGTAATGCTGTTTTAAACCAAATGCTTTAATAGGAAGCTTACGATTGGAATCAACCGCGTAACGCATGATGGTATATTTAATGTTCTGTATAATAACGTCACATGTATGGTTGTTCTCTTTATACTGCAATTCTTACAACTGTTCCAAATGAAATATTTTGCGTAAAAAGCAACAATTTTGAAAAAGAAGTGGACGACGTTAAAATATCGCGAGCCAGTATTCTTCAACGTTATGAATAAAACTATACGGAAAGTTTTAATCAACGCCACAAACAAGACGGTTTGTGGTCAATGCTGTCAGTGACTGATATTGCAAATGCCTTGTGACTAATGTTTTATATGGGCAATGCAATTTGACTGTGCAAATATCACAGTTGCATTATAAAATACGTTACACTGTTACATATAGAATAATTATTATACATTGTCTCAAAATATAAAATTTATCTGTATAAGAAACTAGGAGCAGCCTATCCTGTTTCGAGTCGAATACAAAATTTTGAATACAATGTACGAGAATCTGGAATAGGGGAGGGGGGAGGGTCTTCAGTTAATACTGATTCAATACCACTGCTAGTGGACTGTTTGTCCCCGAGGATATCATCATTCAGTAGGCAATGCGTTGATACTGACATGATTTATAACATATTTTTGTTCTTCTAAAATCCGCCGTTGATGAACTAAGAAATTATCAAGAAAACAGTTTCAACTCCCTAATGAATAATTGACCTTACATGAATATCGCTTTTTTATGTTCCTTTTATCTGTAATAGAAATAAGGTTTGTTAAACATAGCGTATGTTTTACGTGTTATTACAGCGATTACATGTAACGTCAATGTTGTTAACGCTTTCTGTGTAAGAGATCAAAGGGTATGCAAATATTGTAATAAACTAAAGGATGAATACTTTTTTCTATATTGTAAACATAACTCAGCTTTTACAGATCAGCTATTTTAAAAAATCAATAATATAATACCTTGTTGATACCTGGTTATCCAAATTATCAACAACTTTTAAATCCTGCATTTGAACTTTTGTCAGAAGTTCGTGACTTTATAAGCAATCTATGATATCCATTTTTCCTCATTTTCTTCTTTTTTGTATTGATCATGTAATTTAACTAAGTTCCGGTTTCAATACAAGATTCATGAATGCTCAATTTGTAAAGATAGAGAAAGATTTGTACTATAGCCCAAATGGCGGCTAATGTGTATTTTGTACAGGATCCCTATTATAGTCACTATAACCTATTATGTCTGTTTCGGTTGCTCAACCAAGTTTGTCAATATAACGGAACTATAAACAACAGTTAGTGTCATACAAGTGGGCAGTTTCAAAAAGAGATTCATAAATGCTCAATTTGTAACGATAGAGCGAAATTTGTACTGTAGCCCATATTGCAGGCAATGTGTATAAAGTTGTACATTGAATGTTTTCAAAAGAATGATGTAAAATGATATGCTAAAAAATATAAATTGTTTTCTGTTTTTGTTTTGACCAATATTGCAAGTGCATCTTGGAACTAAAGTCTTGATGTATTTTATCTATATTGTGCTTAATATGGATGTTTTTGGTTAAATACACTGAAAATACCCCAAAAAGGCCTTTTAAGGGCCCTTTTTTCAGCAGTTTTATACAACAAAAAAACCCTACAATTGTTTTTCATTTTACTAAATATATGTTTTAATTATTTGTAATGTTGAAAAACTGTAAATAACAAACACTCTGCATAAATTCTCGTTAGGCACACATCAGAGCCGTTTCTTTGTCCATAAGAGGCAAGCAGAATCTCAAGTAGTGAAATGTGCAGAAAATAAAAATAAGACCGGGTATGACAAAATGTTGCATTCTAAAGATTAAAGTAACAATCTAGAATATTTAAAAGAAAATATTTAACATAAAATTCAAATAAAGACATGTTCACAACAGTTTCATAGATGAAGGGTATCAAATCCTGAAAAGTTGTCTTAAATTCTATTAATTAAAGAAACAAAAAGAATTAAGTAAAAAACATGCATTTCTTCATACAGTCAGATCATTCTAGTATTGAAATACTTGGTGCTTATCTAAACTTTAATTGCAACTTAACATAGGGACCACTGCTTTTGAAAATGCACTGTGTCAAAGGGAAGTTATTCTAATTTTACATATGATTTTAAAAATTTCAGAAGAAATATCTGCAAATTTGATGAAATTTGGAGTATATGTATGCCTTTTATTTATTTTTTTACTCTTTCTATTTCTATTATTTCTTTCAATCTTGACATACAACTGATTGTTTCCCATAGACCCTAAGCGTCCTCACCTAGTCTATACAGTGCATCATTGCTAGTCGCAGTTTAACATATAATTTTGCATGATAAACAACATTAACACTCTCCAAAATGTTTTCATTGCTTTGATATTTACAGGAAATCACTGTTTGGGTTACTGAGTGGCCTTGAAAAAGTACAATGACAGAGTTCATATTTTCCCGTTAGGAGTAAAGTCAGTAAAATAATTCCCATTGACTTCAATGCAAACCTTCTATTGAAATTTATACCTGGTTTACATTTAGAAATCAGAATCTTTCATATATCATTCATTAAAGTACAAATGTCGCACCATCTTCTGCAACATTACTTTGCAACTCTTTTGTTAAAAAAGTTAAGGGCATTCAGCAGTCAGTTTTTAAAAAAAAATTTCAACCTTACTTTTGATTCATTTTTCCAAAAATATTTATTACAATCACCAACCAGTGGAGCACAGGACTTCAGCGTTATCCTGATATCTATCCCCAAAATGGGCGGTCCTTAATGACGTGTATTTATTTACTGAATTTACCCCTTTAGGGTTGCGAAAATGAGGTCCATGTCCATCAAGTTACATTGTCATGACAATTTATTTTTTTTATATTTATTCTTATTACTCTTGACTGCTGTGTTGATATTGAACTATACGGTTGTTGTAATAATTAAACAAAGTGTACGTAATCTATTACTCAAAGCGTTGAGAGTATACGTATGCTGTAATTAAAGTGCTCCACAGTGCGCTATGGGTAATACTTACTTTTTATCACACAAGCAATGCCTAAGCTAAAACACATTAATGACGTTTCTCAAGGAAAAATTCATTAACTAAATAATGAATTTTATAAGACGTATTAGCACTAAATACATGTTGGATGTGTTCTGGTGGATATCATTGTCTTAGATACATTATTCTTAAAATCATTTGTTATTGGGTTTGAACTTATTGAGGATTCGTCTGATTTAAAGTATATTGTCTATACTATATATGAAAATACTTTGTCTGATGAGCCAAATGAATTGGAAATTACCCCGACTTTTCCAAGAGTAGGAAGAGATGGTATTATATGAAAAAATAATAATTTCAAAATGAAATATTTTGCGTAAAAACCAACAATTTTGAAATAGAAGTGGACGACGTTGAAATATCGCCAGCCAGTATTCTTCAACGGCGTTATCATGGGGTAATTTCGAACCCATTTGACTCACCAGACACCATATTTTCATATATAGAACATGTCACGTGGGGGTTCGAACCCAAAACCCCAGTATTGGCAGGCTAGTGATACAGTAGTTGGACTACTTAGACCACTCGTCCCCACCAAACTCAACAAAGCGGTGGGAACATTGTTTTGCTAGACGTCTATACATAATGTCCAGGATAATTTAACAATAACATAACTTGAAACTGAAGAGACATTAATTGTCGAAATGCGCATCTGATGGAATATAGAAATTACTACTACTGGGTCTATGCCTCTGCTGGTGGACTGTAAGTCCCCGAGCATATCACCAGCCCAGTAGCCAGTACTTCGGTACTGGCATGAAAGTACGGATATTGTTTAATTGAAATTTGCTGTTATAAAGTTTTGGAAATTATTCAAAATTAAGGTATATATCTCCCTCGGGCAAAAGTTCTGATTCCTTGTTGGCTATACTTTAGGTCTATTTTGATTTGATCTTCAAAGTCTGTATTAGTATTTTGGTTTACAAATAAACTGACCTCGAGCATCACTGAAGAGACACTAATTGTCGAAACGCGCATCAGGTGCTGTTCATGTTATTTGTCCCATGATAATTCTATAAAAGAGAGGCGAAAGATACCAGAGGACATTCAAACTCATAAGTCGAAAAAAAGACCAACAGACAAACAATAGTACACAAAACACAACATAGAAAACTAAAGACTGAGCAACACGAACCCAACCAAATACTGGGGGTGATATCAGGTGCTCCGGAAGGGTAAGCAGATCCTGCTATACATGTGGCACCCGTCGTGTTGCTCATGTTAGTACAAACCGGGTAATAATTCTAATTCAGTAGGTCACATTCGGAAAAAGGGTGACGGAATTGCATTAGGAACATATCCGCTATCATCTGTGAAACGGATATTTCATAACGGTCAACCAACTCGTGATGGCGTCCGTAAAACTTACGAAGGGATGATTTTAACTTCACCACTTGGAACTTTTGGTTTCATAGCTTCCTTGTGAGCAGCAACCCTCTATCAAGGACATCATGATAGGAAATACAAGCCCTAAAATATCGTAACAATTGGGAGATATATACTCCGTATACAGGCGCTGCTGGACTGTTGCTATATAGAAATGGAAAGTTCCCAATTGGGAAGCTGCAATCATCTCTTTTATCGTTTTGTTTTCAACCGACCATCATTGTTAATTTCTAGATATAAGTCAAGATATGAGGCAGACTTAACTGTATCTGTTGTATCCTTTATCTCAAGTTCGATGGGATAGATGCGTTCAACATAGTCACCAAATTTTGAATTATTCAGTGAGAGAACATCATCTATACAGCAAAAAGTAAAGTTAAAGGATACTGCTAACTTCTTTTCTTTCTGAATTTCTAAGAAGTTCCTGTATGAAGTCAGCATCATATGAATACAGGAACAAGTCGGCAAGAAGAGGGACACAGTTTGTTTCCATGGGAATGCCGATTGTTTGTTGAAAAACACATCCTCCAAACGTAACAAATATGTTGTCAATCAAGAAATCAAGCATCTTGATAATGTCAGTTTCAGAGAATTTTTTATTGGAATCAGAGTGATTTTTTTTACAAAGTAGGATTTATCCCTTCCTAAGACAAGATACTTGTATCTAAGTTGGCCATTCTTTTTTTATGAAACAAAGCATGACCAACTCTTTCAATTTGTCATTTAGTTTGGAATGGGGAATACTTGTGTAAAGTGTAGAAAAGTCAAATGTTTTAATACTATTGCAAGATGAAAGAGTCTTAGATTGTATGTACTCTAAAAGATCTTTAAAGGATTTTTTTAGTATCAACATCTGATTCACGCTGCCTCTAGAATATGTAGTTTCACAATAACTTTGAAGCCCGACTTTGATTGCTGATAAAAGTGATGTTAATACTTTAGAAAGAGGTTTCGTGGAGCACTTGGAAGACCATTGTAATATACCGTTGTGTGTAAGGACACTTATGTAGTTTAGGTATCCTATACAGTGATGGAAGATCCAGTTCTTCATCTTTGGTTTAAATTCCAAAGGAACATAGAACAGACCTATGATTATCCAGGATTCACTCTTTAGTAAGTGTCGTGGGGGTATATGTTGGGTTTCCAAGCGAAATGTGAACACCTAGTTAATTTATCAAGCAGTTTATGTAATATGATTTACAGACAAAAACGATGTTGTTTGGGGCTTTATCTGAGTGGACAACAATGTATTTGTCATGGAGGTAGGACAAGTGTTTTGCAACATTTGGGTCTTTTAAGATTGATGTAGCATGTGTATTAATAGACCCATTCAGTTTCTTAATTCTGATTTGTATCAACGACCTCACAGTCATAACTCATTCGGAAAGAGTATCTACGTCTTCTTTCTCGCGTTTAACCCATTGCCTGGCATAATCCTCGACTGAATCCATCAGTATTTTGAAGTTGTGTTTCCAATTGATGGATTTAGGCTCACGATATTTCGGGCCTTTAAATAACACATTTCGCAGAGAAGTGTTATTGACAATGTTTAGATCACCGGTAATAACGTGGCCAGCCGGATTATATATGAATGGGGAACTAGAACAGGTGCAATCAGGAGGTTTAAACTTGAAGTCGTCAATATTGAGATCCTGCAACACGTGTTTGTAATTGAAAATTTTAGTTGCAATTAGCTTGGTATAGGTATAAGAAATGATAGGTTCAGACTGATCTCTAAAATAGGGAGGTGTTTTCGATTGAACTGATTTGTGATGAAGGATATTGCCCAAGTTGATGGCATCGAGACCTTTGTTTGCAAAGGAAAGTTTAAGAAAGGATCTTTTCTCCTTTTCATCTTTTCCAATGCGAACTGGTTTGAAAAGTCTGTGACTTGCAATATCCGAAATGATAGCTGTACGTTTGTATTGGTTTGAATGAGGGTTAGTAACAGTGGTTTCCAAACATAAGTTGTACAGATAATGACGTTTTGAAAGGGTCAATGAATAAAGCTTCGTGCGAATGGGATGAATACCTAACGGCTTTTGTATAAATGGCAGCAGGCCATTAATAGAGACATCATATAAATGTGTTTTGTTTTTTTATATTTTGGATAACATTATGACCAAAAATGAATCTCGTGAAAGCATGTGAATCAGTGAAATCTTTAAATTACTGAGGACAGAAAGATACAACTTTTATCCTTTTTTACTTTAAATATGCAAACTTAAGCAATGGATCGAAATTTTCGACATGATCCTCAAAAGATTCAAACTCGTCTTTCAGCACTCCTATGGGACCAAATGTGCACCCCTCTTTGTCGACCTATACTTATTTTTACATGAATCGGAGTTCCTTCAGACACTGGTACGTGTTGTAAAAAAAGATCAAAGAAGATGAGTAATTCAATTGCACATACAGGTATATTGATAATGTTCTTTCCATTAACAATCTAAACTTTTCTGAATTAGTCTTATTAACAAATCCTATAACTGAACTAGATATTAAAGAAACCGCAGATACAGCTTCCTCTGCCTCATTTTTAGACATTTATCTCGAATTTGATAACAGCGGTCATTTCAGTACCAGAATCTATGTCATGTATGATTGAGACGATTTAAATTTTGAAATTCAAAATGTTCCTCACCTTAGCATTAATATACCAACTTCACCCATGAATGGAATATACATTTCTCAACTCATACGATATTCAAGAGCTTGCATCAGCTACTCGGACTTTGTCAAACGTCATCGATGGCTAAGCAAAAAATTAATAAGCCAGGGTTTGTAAAAGAACGTCTGGCAGGTGGGTCCTGATGTGCGATTCGGACGAGGTTTTTACATTGTTGTTTAGCCTTGTTTAATATTTTATTCAATCTGTTATTTATTGAGAAAGTGTATATTATATACGGTATGTACTATCAAAGTTTATTTATCGGGGGCTTTGTCAATTTACTATTAATTACAAAATGTTTTTGGTGGCGTCTTTGTCAAATTTACCAACAAAACGTTTTTGGTGGTGTCTTTGTCAATTTTACTAACAAAAAATTTGTTGGCGTTTTTGTTACATTTATTTGTATGTGTGATTGAATACTTTAGTCATTTGTGTTGTATGTCTGTGATATATGTTTACACAGTTTTGGCTACTGGATACCAATTGTTCTCAAATTAACCTATTATGTGCATGTATGTTTGGGAAACTCACCCAATTTTGTCATTATAACAGAGCTTTAAACAACTGACATACAAATGGAAGGTTTATCTTGCTAAAAAAACCATGTCTAATCCATCATTTTCTTGGGAAAAATGTCTGTACCAAGTCCGGATTATGACAGTTGTTTTTCACTCGTTCTGTCGGTTGATAACGTTCGATTTTGTTAGTTTTTATGTTCTGGTTTTGAAATCAGCTTGGAATTCTGTTTTTGTTATAACTTTTTCGTCGGTGTTTTTATATTTGCCTGTGTCAGAAATATCAGCGAAATTGTTTTTCGGATTATCCAGTAAAAAGTGAATGATGTTGTAGATAATGCATATTTTAAGGTTTTCTTGTCGTATAACACATCGAGGGGTGTCAGGATTGATCAAATGAAAGACCAACCGTAAGGAGGTATTTCTTTGGGCAATTCTGAGACCCCGAGGTGTGTTTTACGACAAGAAAATCCTTAAAATATGCATTATTTGACTTATAAACCGTACAAAATATTATTTTCTGCAAAGATTTTGCAGGATTTGCCTCCTATTTTACCGATCATGCTGAAGTGGGATATTCTTTTCTGATGCGTTCAGGTTTTAATACGCCCTACGGCTAATTTGTAATGTGAAATAAAACTCACTTATTAATCTAGATATAAATAAAGGCAAAAGTAGTATACCGCTGTTCAAAAGTCATAAATCGATTAAGCGAAAACATAAAAACGTTAGCAATCATTATCCAGTTAAAATAGAAATATCACTGTAGCTGCATGAAGCAAGACGCAAATGACTTGTTATGGTGTATGAAAAATACAAGTCACTTTATCAGAAATTTATTGTATCACTTAGTTTATAAAAGGGGGAAGCAATGCTTTTTTTTCTATTTCATGACATTTTCATCGTGGAAAAGCAGATGATTTTTTCGACAATTTTTAACGAACTATTCAGAGTAATTGTTTTCTTCACATTTGAATGGCAATACAATTTTGTTTAAACAGAGAACTTAGTCAGAATTAAATAGTATACCCCCCCCCCCCCGACCCTATCATAAAGTAAGTGGCTGTTGTTTTATAGAAATTATAAATATTTAGTCAAATTGATCATCTGATAGAGTAAAAGGTATATATACAGTAGATGTAAAAAGTTAAAAACTGACACGAATAGAGCACGAAATCGTGATACATGTACAAATAACACGAAAAACGAATATCCATAGGTCAAAGTATGATTTCCAAAACAGTATGAATTAATAAGATTTTCAAAATCATACACACGAATGTGTTAAATCTGGCTTGTTTTAAAAGCTTTATAAAAAGTTTTGCATTATTAAATTCATCTCAAATAATGTCCCTTTATTGTAGCGATAAATTAACAAAACTTCACATTATTTGTTTCAAAAATTAAAATGTGCGATTTTTTGTATTTCAGTCTAATAAACAGAGGACAGGATTGTTTTTCTGCCTTAATCAACAACACATGATAACAACGAACATACGAATTAAATGTTTAAGTAAATTATAGTTTGCATTTTAATCAAGAAAAATATTGACCTTACACAGGTCATTATTTTATGCCTTGAAACAAATTTCATTGAAACTTGGTATCGTCCGGGTTGATTCTACAAAAGAAAGACCTGTCGTTCTGAAAGAAAATAACTCCATATATGTATATAATGTAAATATAAGTTTAAAAGCTTACATTGTATGTAGAAATTCAACAGATTGTGTTGCAATTTTTTATGGCCCTTGGTGTGGTCTCTATGGGATTGGAAACCGGTATTGAACTTTACCAGACCTCATCTCACATTTTTTGTAAAACAATTGTTGAAAAACACTAATTTTGATCATTGAGAAGCCTTATTTATCTCCACTAATTGTATGTCATAAAAAATGTTCGGCTGCTTGTTAATGAGGTAACTCGCTTATGTGTTCTATCCCCCTTTAATTCGTGGATCCCTTTGTTGGCATATTAGTTAATGTTCTTGAATGTTTGGCTTCCTAGAGAAGTGAAAAAAGACTGCTGTCTGTAATCATTCAGGTAGAATTATCCAATAATTACCTGTATAGTTGACTGTGCTGAAACATTTATCAAGATGCCCACTAATTTAATGAGTAGGGGTGAAACGTACAGCAATTACAAGTCCAAAAATACATCTAAATATTATGTTAGAATATCCCCACATGGACAAATGATGTTCATTTCTAAAATTTTTGTTAGTAGTGCCAGTGACACATTTATTGTTGAAAAATGTGAATTTATGAATTACTTGTTTCCAGGAGACGAGATTACGATAGATCGTGGCTTTAAAATAGACGACTTTGTTTCCATTGCGTGGAAAGCTTAACATTCCAGCATTCACAAAAAATCAGTTAAGTTCAGAGGATGTGACAATCACGAGAAGGATTGCAAAAATACATATTCATGTGGAAAGAGTAATTCGACGACTCATTGTTAAAGTGTTGAGGAATGGAACTGATATTTGAATTATGGCTTGCATAGTATATGGGAATAGCTGGAGTCCGAATGTTTGATAATCTCTGGTAGCTTCGTCTCATAAGGGTAGAACTCCTCTTATAACATTTAATATAGAAACTATATTTGTGACTTATTATCAACACAGTAATAGTTGTCTACTATCACGGTCTTTGCGAATTTGAATTTTGCCCAAAGTGCAGAAAAGTAACGACATTTACTTCCAGCTTTCCGGTATATAGCGAAATATTGTAATATACTTTGGATATGAAGTTGATACTTGAATCATAGGGCAATTGAAAGAATGGTGTCGAATATTTTGTATGACCCCGGGTGAAATAGTCATCTCGGGGTTGAATATTGCATACATGATCGTAAAAAAAATATCTCCTACTAAAACTGATAGAAACTTGAAAGTAATTGTTAGAGTTGTCTGCACTTAAGGTTTAGGAATTTAGATATTTGTGTAGAGACCAGAATTATGGGCGAACATCTATTTAGAATTATCTAGTCAGTAACTAGTGAAATATTGTAGATCATTTGGTGTAAGAAGTTGATACTTGAATCAAAACTTAACATACAATACAGAAATGTAAATGATGGTGTTGTATGTTTCGTTTGGTCCTTGAGGCATGGTTGCTAGGGGTCAAAACCGACATTTAGATTAGCAAAGAGTTCTAAAGGGTCAAACAACACAATTTCAATATCCCAGAAGTCTATTAAAGATATGAATTTCATATTTGACATAATGTAAATACACTGTAATAGTTGGCTATGCTCAATGTTTTGAAATTTAGATTTTGCCATCAGGGCAGAAAAGGAAGAGAGTGTAATTAAGATATCTATTATATTGTGATCAACTGTAAAGTAGTTTGGATAGGAAATCGATAACTGAATCACAGTCATTATTTATATGGGAAATGAACAGATGTTGTCGAAATTTACGTATGACCTCCTGGTAAAATAGGCATCTGATGGTTCGAAAATCACAAAGATGAACTTTAAAAAATCTCACACTAATAAAGTTTGGAACATGATAAAAAGTGGTAAAGATAACACTGTAAGAATTGTCTGTGCACTAAAGAGTTATGAATTTGAGGAATGCATCCTGAAGGAATGATATCATTTTGTGGACATTATCTGTTATCATTTCAATCTTAAGAGGTAAACTTAACTAAGATAAAAACCCATCCAACGACACAAATAACCAAAAGCTATCTTAAGATCAACATACAGAATTCGTTAATAGACAGCTGTCTATACAATATGTCAAGCTCTAAATTACCCAGAGTAAAAATGTTGTGAATATTTGAACAAGAACTATCGCAGATAATCAAATTCTTCAAATAACATAAAACTTTAAATATAAGACATAAAACATTAGATATAAGACATAAGACAACCAATGACGAGGCGGTAAAAATATAATCACAAAGAACAATACACTGAAAAATATCATAGAAAAAAAAACAATTTTAGCTACAGGGTTTTGATTGAAACGGATATAACAGTCAGTGTAACTAAAACAATATAACTATATCCAAGTGTTGGTCCTCCTGATCCGACTTTTTGTGAACCCTTTTGAGATTTCAATGTTTCTGTAGTAGTTCTAGTCTTTTCTTGATTTGATAAATCCATTTTAAGAGTAGAAGAAGGTATAGACTGAGCTTTAGTACTTCTTTCAGATTCACTGATCTCACTGTCATCTTCACTTTCACTTCTTGCAGACTCACTGATCACACTGTCATCTTCACTTTCACTGCTTTCTGTGTGGTTACCAAAAGTTGTCAGAATACTCTGTACTTCTTTATCTTGATCTGGACGATCTATTTCTTTCTCGGACAGTGGTTTCATTGCCGATAAAATTTTACTGTCCTCTATATAAATGTCTTCAGTCACTTTTTCTAACGTAACAGTGGTCGTATCCATCTGCTTGGCAGGTCTTGGTTGAAAGAAACTGTCATCCCTTTTGTCGGGTGTTAATGTTTCAGGTGTTGTATGAACAATTTTCTGGAAATTTATATCATCTTCCAATTGGTTAGTGGAATTAGTAGAAAGCTCATCTTCGTCGACTTCTGGCATATCAATAATTTCGTCCGTAGAAGGATTTTCATTAACTATTTGCTTTGGAAATTTTGTCGTCCGTCCATGATCGTCAAGTCTGTGCTTAGTTATAACAAGAGGTTCGTTTACATTAATTGCATGTCTACCTGGAACGATATTAAAACGGTTTGAATTTTGATTTGGTTCAATTTCGACATCTGAATGAATAACTCTTTCTATTATTCTCATTTTAACTACGCTTTCGAAAGGAGGTCTTATTTGTTGTACATCGTTGTTTCTTGTTCCCGTAGACTTTATTTGTTTTTCATTTATTGTTGAAGTTGATAGTGTTTTACCAGAAATTGAATCCGGAGTTTGTCTAGGTACATGTTTGGATTGTAACTTGGTATTATCATTGTCCTCAGACTGAGCAGTGGCTGACACTCTTGTGTCGTGTTGTTGTAAATTATCTGGAGTTTCTGTTCTGTCGTTTCCTGATATCTTATGTGAAGTGTCTTCTGTATCTTCTTTCTCTTCCAAAGGTTTCTCAGATGTAACTTCACCCTTTTTGTATGGTTTCGGGGTTGTAACATTTTGGTATGTTCTAGCAATTTTTAGACATTTTCCACTGAGTATCTTAAAATATTTTGAAAGAAGTTTTTGTATTCCTCTTCGACAAGTTTTGAAAAAGGGTTCAAAACATCTGGAAGTTGTGACTGGAATTCTGAAATTAATGATTAGATAACAATATTGACAGGAAGCCGAAATGTGTTTTTATTTGTTTGTTTTTTTAGTGATTAAGATGATAACACAATGTTGACTGCTGTACCCCTATTCTTGACATGTTTACCTATTGTGTCTGTTTGTTTTGTTCACGCATCGTTGTCAATATAATGGAATTTGATGCAACTGTCATACAAGTGAGAGGTTTAGCTAGCTATAAAACCAGGTTCAATCCACCATTTTCTACATAAGAAAATGCCTGTACCAAGTCAGGAATATAACAGTTGATATCCATTCGTTTGATATGTTTGAGCTTTTGATTTTGCCATTTCATTAGGGACTTTCCTTTTTGAATTTTCCTCGGAGTTCAGTATTTTTGTGATTTTACTTTTTATGACTTATCAACCAATTTGATTAAATGCCGGATTTTATTTGTCATAAGAAACACCACGGTTGTTTACATTTTCAAAACAAATAAGTTGACCCCAGGTTTTTTGGTAGGATATGTGTTGCTCAATCTGTTTTGTGGACAAGTGGTTGTCTATTTGTCATTTTTTTTGTTCACGGTGTTATCTTTCTCTCATCTCTCTACCTGAGGGGAACTTTCCAAGACATCCGGGTTTAATTTGTAAATTGGATTTTTTTTACTTGATGTCAATTTACTTGTCTTTTGTTTTGTTGATTGTCCGTTGTCTATTTTTTGTATTGGTCCTATTTTCATCGACCACTTTTTGATTCCATTTTAATCTATCATACTAGGATTAAAAACACCGTCGTACTTTTATTTAGTTTGTAAGTTAATCGGTCCCAGATTACACATAAAAATCCTGCAGAAAAAAATGCGTTTAAATCTTGTCAAATCAATCTCAACCAAAACATTTTTTATTCTTTCTTTCAAATTTAACTTTCTGAAATCCCTAGATTCTATTCATGTATGTTGCGCATGTGATGGGATGTGCCTCCCTTAGCAGTAGATACTTTGCCAGTCGTAAGCGGTTGAGCCATCTTCGCTAGCTAAGGATTAAGTTCCAGTCCTCTCCTCTCCACCCTTGGCAGATCAAGCCAACATTTGTGATTATAATGATGCGCCATCTATCGGTAGACAAAAGTCACGCCCATTCCGACTACATAATTCTTGAACAATGGTAGCACTCGAACAATCTTCAGTAGGGAGGTGTAAAAACAGTGTTTACAAATTTCGTGAAGCAGGAACAGAAAATAAACATTGGCATTCCAACATTTGCGCGAGAAACATACCCATAAACTTCAATTAGTTGATTAAGAACTGCAAGATTGTCACTAAATATCGTCTTATGTTTTGGGGATAAAGACTTGTTGCACAATCTGCCAGTGCAATTATTTATTTACATTGTCTACATATTCACGTGGTCATATTAACGGCTATTTTTGATTGGATGCAGCCAGTTACAACTGCGACCAATGAAAATCATAACATCGTGGATCCGAAATTCTATCTTAATCCGCCAAGGGTGGAGAGGAGGGGACTGGATCATAACCCTTGGCTAGCGAAGATGTGGTTGAGCTAATGAAGTACTTCTTTTGCTAAGTCGGTTAGAATTTAACACAGAGGTTCCGGAGGAGAAGATGTGATTTTCTAATAAGAATCATGCTCTCTGGTTACATTAGGTACTCAACTAAAAAATCTCACGGTGGTTAGAAACTATTTGTAGCATATGTAGCCAGGTGATGTGAGAGTCATAATGGTATGACGACTCTTGAGGTTGGGAAGTTTGATGGGATTACTTCCCTTGAGTAGTAGATACTTAGCCACCCGTTATTGGTTGAGGGAGGGAAGTACTTCTTTAGCTCAGTCGGTTAGAGCTCTGACTTGTAACACAGAAGTCCATAAGAGAAGATATATGATTTTCTGGAGAATCATGGTTACCAGTGAATAAATCTCAGTGAATTGATATGCTACGAACTGTAAATGAAGGGGGATATTAACGTAAAAATTACATGCACGTATTTGTAGATATGTAAATCATATAAGAATTATTTAAGTTTGTTTAAATTGTACATATTTTGCGAACAGCTGGATAAATAGTAGGTTGATCACTGAGCTTGTACATTTCATTGAAGGCACTACATTTCTCATTTTGAAAATGTCGCCTGTTGTTAGATTAAATAGACTTGTGGGAAATAATATCAAAGCAGTAAGCCATTTAATAATAGGGGCATTACAAATATTAAATTGACTTGTAGCAAACATTTCAAATTGACAATTATGGGTCAGGGAATGAATAATTTCTGAACTTATTCATTTACATTTGAATTCAAAGTAAACCTTTTTTTACTGAACATACAAGCAAGCTCTGAGTGAATTCTCATCTCCAACATTCGATGTAGAGTTCAGTTGGAACGCCTTGTGGATGTGTGCTGCTATGGGTGACGTCAGCATGCTGACACACATTTCCGCTTGATTCATATCTGTTGTCAGACATCCCATTCTGTTTCCATATTCTGTCACAATGTATAATAAATTGAGGTTATTTTTTCCGTATATTCATCCTAACATATATCTTGTTTCATTAAAAATTAATTAACTTGTTTCGTAAATTTGCGCTTTTTCATATATCAGAAAATTCCTGAATTTGTTACACAGATTCATTCTATATAGTTCTATATACATATTTGTATTGGTATTTTTTTTTTATAAAGAATAAATAAGTTGAAGGCGTCTACTGGCTGTTTTCACAGCATTTTATTTTTCAATATTGTTTGCCGTTTACTCGTACTGAGACAACAACATGAACAATACAGCTTTTGAATGTCTAAATTTAGGATTCTCTGTGTCATCTCTTGAATTTCCCAATGGATATTCGACCTTTGGATTTGATATTGTAGAACCGTCGTTTTTAATCTCGTTCTCTAAATGTGTCGCAGTAAAGAAAATGTAGTTGTATGAAAACTTACTTTTAAGTCTAGAACAAACACCATTACTGGTTTTGTTTGCGTATTCTTGGTCATATACTAGGCTTAAGTACCAGTCGTTGGGATTGGAAGAACTAGCCGATGGTAAATACTTTGTTACGCATGGTAAAGTGGTCTGGTAGATTCTGTTATAAAATAAAAGAATATATAACTGTCTGTTCAAAGTAAGTTTGACTCCAGAATACAATAAAGGAATTAAGGGTGATTTGGGGAATAAAGTGTATTGATTGATTCTCATTAAAGTATTAGAAAAACATTATCACAATGTAAACTTCCCTAAACCTAACCTTAAAAAGATTGAATTTGTTAGTTATATCTTCAGGGTTGTTGCAATTTCTTCAGTAATAGGAAAACACACATAGCAGATATCAATTTTTTTTCGACTAACGTCTCTGCAGAGACTAATGCTTATGCATACAGTATTCAAAATGTACATCAATGCCAACAGCATCATAGCAATAAATACATACACAACAAAGGTGGATAATTGTCTCATTGTCAAATCTCCTTTTTTTTTTATATAGGCAAACAAAAAACAAAATTCATATTCTTATTTTTTTCTAGTTTTTCATCCGAATATAACCTCCGCTTGCAGTACTAATTGTATGTATAATGTTTGGAGGCTTTATGGCAGCCTTGGTTCGTCCATTGTAAATCATGAAAGAAAACAATGTAACTGAATCAAAGATATGGCACGTAAAATGTTACAATATTCTTAAGACATACAACGGAGAAAATGTCTTGCGTTGATTTTTCCATTAAATTTGGACTAAGAGTAAATGTTGATATGCACTCTAGAAACTTGCAAAGAAAAATAAACCTTCGTAACTTATTTTTCGAAATATTTCAATTTGTTTTATATTCCAATACCTTTCCGTAAAAGTTATAGAAATTTCAAATGGATAGAAATATTTTCGACCATTTTGTGCAAAATGTTCTGCCGTCATATGGCTTTACTAAGTAAATCGCAAACTGAAAATTGAATTAGATGTAATCTATCAAAAGTCATTCAATTCAATAATTGGTAATAGAATGCCGTAAACACGGTATTTCCACTAAAAGTACATGCAGTAAAAAATCTACCAATTTTGTTCTTGTAATTTTGATATAATATATCATTCTTGAAGCAATACACTAAGAAAAAATGGGGGTCCATGTGTTATAAAAATAAGAAGATGTGGTATGATTGCCAATTAGACAACTCTCCACAAGAGACCAAATGACACAGAAATTAACAACTATGTGCCACCATACGGCCTTCAACAATGAGTAAAACCCATACCGCATACTGTGGATTTATTATTATTCGTTGGATACCAATTTCCGTGAATTTCGTGGGTACAGGTGAACCACGAATTAAATGTTCAATGAATAACAAATTTCCTTTAGACTTGTATGCAGACTTCGGCAAAACCACGAAATTAAATATCCACGAACATGCAAGTTTTCCTTAATCCATGAAAATTGGTACCCACGAAAATAAATGAATTCACAGTAGTCAGCTATAAAAGGCCCCGAAATGACAAATGTAAAACTATTCAAATGAGAAAACTAACGGCCTCATTTATGTACAAAATAATGAACGAAAAACAAATACGATATACAGCAACGAACGACAACCACTGAATTACAGACTCCTGACTTGGGACAGGCACATACAGAATGAGTCGGTGTTAAACTAGTTTGTTGGCGCACCAAACCCTCCCACTAACTTAGGAAAGTGGTGTAACGGCACAACAAGAACGAACTATGCAAAACAATAAATGAAAAACAAATATGAGAAACAGCAAAAAAAGACAACCACTCAATTACAGGCTCCTGACTTGGGACAGGCACATATAGAATGTAGCGGCGTTAAACTAGTTTGAAGGCACGCCAACCCTCCCCCTAACTGGGACAGTGGTGTAACAGTACAACATAAGAACAAACTATAAAAATCAGTTGCAAAGGGCTTAACTCATCAGATCGATACAAAGCAGAAATACATCAAACAAAACACAGAGTGGACATGGCAGGTTACTTATACATCCGCACAACAAAAGACAATTAGTACAGATCTGAGAGTACTTGCAGTTACTGACAGTTAGTTCAAAGTCAATAACAACTAATAAAAAAATCATGCATCTAAGACTAAAATATCAATCAGTACACATCCAACATTCAATGGATTTAGTGTACAGACGTCATTAACAGTCAGAGAAAAACATTACCTTGTGTAATGCCAAGATACAGGTATCGACAGATTGTAGAGCCACGAATGTGCATATGTATATAAAAATAATAGTTAGTTTGATTTTAATTTACTGATAACAAATCAATATTAATATCAATAAAAACAATATTCAAAGATCTAATTATAACGTTGAATTGGTAACCTTTTAGAATAAGTTTATTTAAAGGATCGATAAGTTTACCCGGATCGTATCTAAATTTCCTGGCTCGGTAAACAACATCTCCATAAAAATAATATGTGCTATCATGTTAAAAATACGTTTTCTACAGCTACAACCAAACTTCCAAACCAAATCTTTATATCTATGGAAGAATTTAGTAAAGGTTTAAAGTAATTCGTGGTAACGAAATCCCTGACTTAATAATTTACCAGTAATACATAGATTACGCTCATTGAAATCAAAAACGTCACAACAGACACGGGCATAGTTTTTTTTATAGCTAAAAACAGAAAACCTAGTTTTATCCCATTTCCCTCTTGTTGGCGCTAAGTAATGCCGCACTAAATTCTTTATGCAACATTGCCGTGTAGCATTTCCCAGTGTTTCTCAAAGCGTTATATGAATTGTTACCATAAATTGAAATTAATTAATGATACAAAGTAAACAGTATTCAGTTGTTTCGAATTAACCGCACGATTTTTGCAATCGGTTTATTCACGATTCTCCGACATTTGAAAAATCTATGTCAAACAATAGATGGGCTTGGTTTTTATAAACAATTAAAATTTTTGTTTAATGAAGTTATATTGAGACCTGTATACGATGTATAATATAATTTTCACATAGTCTGGGCTTCCAAAATGTCGTATATGACTTTTTTTTTTGGCTAAAACTACTTTTTCACACAAACCGGCTTGGCGGGAGGAAATCTCTGATATTCCAAAAATATCATACATTTAATTAGACCAATTAAAACATTTGAAATAAGTCATGTTATAAGATTGACAATCTCAATTGTTTGTAAAGTTTGCCTCCAAACTGTTGTATGTAAACTTGTTTCACCAACATCACCATGCGATGCATATAGAGAAAGACACAGCATTACTACACTTGAAAACGCCGAAGTGATTGGCATCGACACGACATATTTCGTCGACTATGTTAACGAGTACTGGGTAGATGGAAACAACCGCCAACAATAGATCAATTCAGTAACATGGGACCACGCCTAACAATCACTTAGAGGGATGGCACAGCAAACTAAAGAAGCACGTCAACCATGCTCAAACAAACACCAACATCCTGATAGAAAAAGCAAATCATATAAAAGGAGTAGCTGGTGGAACTCAACGACCCACATCCAAGAAGTACAGAAACGTAAACAACAGATTGTCATCACTGAAAGAACGCATTTTCGGGTCGAACTTACCGTCCAGGACTACGCCGACCAAGCCACCTTCACCCTCCACATGGAAATTCGACTGTAGTGTGTAGTGTATTTTATTGACAATTTGCTAAGAGACTCAATATATCTGTTCAGTACAAAATATTAATTCATTTTGTACATTACTTGTTATTTTCTATGAATTATTCATTGTGATTAATTTCAAGAGTTTGTAGTGCAGAATTTGTTGTGTAATACTATTAAATTTTACCCATGTTTATGCATTTTTCTGTGCAAATTTATGTATTCATAATATAACTTGTCGTTTTATTAATTATACTTGTGCTTAATTTAAAGTTTATAGTGTAGAATTTTATGTAAAATACTATTAATGTTCCCGCAAGTTGACGCATTTTTCTGTTCATAATTTCAGGATCTTGTAGTGTTTTTGTCCATTATTTCTTATATTGTTTATCATTTTATACGGTTGTATATTTTTTTACTTTGTGAATAACTGTTGTTTGTATATGGGTCATTCTCAAAAAAAGTCGAATTTTGAAATTGCAATTTGAATTAAAGTTCCTAATTAAAACAACCCTCTTCATAGGCAAATCATAACAAACAGTACGAATGGAACACAATATAAAAAGATGCAATCTTGTTAATGGCATACAAAAATATATTGAAACATTTTTTGATAGGTGGTGCAATATTTTGTCTCTCCTGTTACCATGTTCAAAAGATATCTCGGGTTATTTAGAAAAGGTTTCGATAAAATTTTAAGCTTGTTTTTCATAGTCAATAAGATTGTTTTCAAGAGTAAAAACTTTTATATATTTTCATTATGTGTACTGAAAAATACTTCTAAAAATTGTTTTTTAAAGGTTATGTAACCATCAGCCACGCAAGTCTAAGATAGCAATTCATAATGTTCAGCATTTTCTTTCTTTCTAATAAACCCAACATCAAGTAATTCCCTTGCATGTTGGTTTTCTTTTGTCGTTTTGTTTTTGGTAACAGGAACGTACATTAACGATATATCACCATATTAAGTTCTATCCTGTTACCCGTTTTGTCTATCCTGTAACCGATAGAAGTATTGCATTTGTATACATTAAGACGCTGTAACCTTTAAACGAGTTCAAATAACACATGAATAACTAATCATCCAATATGTGTTAAACTATATGTAATTATATACTTGTTTATGACGTTTCTGTCAAATATTGTCTATCCTGTTACTGTAATTACAGTAACCATAGTAACAGGATAGACATAACAGGACAGATAAATTTCTTCATTTATGAATGCTGTTGTGAAATAACTACACCCTTTAATGTATTTCTGCTGTGTTTTTGGTTTCAAACACGTAATTGCACTTTTTATAAGTTTAATATTGGTGTAATTGATAAATATGTTGGTAACAGCATAGACATGATAAAACGGTACCAACTAATTTTTTTCACTAAATGTCTTGATTTTTCCTTTCTCTAACACTGTTATGCAAGACACGTGCTGTGCTAAATTTTTAGGGTGCTTTGTGCTTTTGAAATCATCACTGACTAGAACTTCCATATTCATAGGGAGAAACAATTTAACGATTGGTTAAGTAGCTGTAACAGGATATACATGCATTTCATGTACGCCGATTGAATTTAGTTTGTAGAAAAAAATGTTACATAGAATAATAAAGAATCTGTGATTTTTCGTTAGAGCTATTATAAACATTGTAAAATAGTTATTTTTGCAGATATCAAGGCAATCAGAAAATATGAAAACAAATAATTTGAAATGTATTACCCTGACACTGTACGCACATAAATTACTCAAAAATCTGATTTAAATATATTTTAATCTTATCAAAATAGATCTAAATCGTGTTTATTATTGATGGTCCGACTCATGAATCCTACAAACTTTCATTTAAACACTTACAACTGCATTTTCCTTTAAAAATATTTTTTTTAGCATAGGTGTACTGAAAGTTCGACATAGAAAATGACCCATTAATGAGGTTTTTGGTGAAATAATTATATTTTTGTCTAATTTTACTTTAAATTTTCTCAACTACCAATCAGTTAGATCATTCAAATTTTAGTTTGATCTGGATTCACTGTAACTCCAATTACGGATAAATTTCAATTATTCATGTTGCCAAAAAAAAAAAAAAAAAAAACACGTTTCTCCAACAAGAAATGATTTACCTTTTATACAAAAATATCAAATGTTGAAGAAACGTGAACACAACCCCTCGTTGGCAGTAGATTTCGTGCTCTTTAATTTATAGAATGTTCGTTTTCCATAGAATGCTTATTAAGAACTTATTACATTTTTGGAATTAATTTTTTAATTGTGATGCATTATTCATTTGATATTTTGTTGTCTTGCATTTATATGAATTTTATATAATATAATTATATTTGTGCAGCTAGATACTCACTGACACCACTGATTTATAGAGTTAGCTGGTTGATTGTTGTATGCTGGTTCACTGTTAACAACTGGTCCCGTTCTAGTCATACATGCCTGTAACATTCGGTTTGGTTTTGATGGTGACAGGCCGGGTATAACTTGACACAAGGCAACATTTGTGCAGATAACCAGATAAATTCCAGCTAGTATTATACCTGAAAATTATATTGTAAATATTTGTAATTTTTAATATGCTTATTTATTTCGACTTATTTCGTTTTCACTATGAGTTTAACGGTCTGAATTTTAGTATGTTAATTTTAAATAGTTTCTTTATAAAGAATATCCCTAGCTTCGTTCCAAAACGGTTATCTTTCTCCAGTACAAGGTGTTCTTAGAAAATTTGGGTTTTCAAGTGTCGGACCATTTTTGGTTTTTGTTACTTAGTAAATTTTACTTTCGTGGAGTCCTTGCTGTCAATGTTTCATTTTGTTTCTACACGTTTTTAAGGCAAAGCGAGGTTTATTCAAGAAAGAGTGGCATAATGCATTACAATTCTCTTGTCCAACGGAGACTTCCCAAAAACGTGGGAAATGGTTGCATAATGCGTTTGGAGTTCTCTGGTCCAACGGAGACATCCGTTCAAAAACCGTGATCGAGTTTGATATAATTCCCAGTTTTTTGGTAAGACTGTATTGCCTAAAGCTTTATTATTAAGCGTTCTCTATTGATATACAACATTCCTTGTTCCTAAAAATGTTCTCTCATGCAAACTAAAGTGTCAATTAGTACACATCCAACGGATTTAGTGTAAAGTCATCATAAACAGTCCGGGAAAAGAAATGTTGCAATCCCAAATTATAAATAGTATCGACAGGATGTAGGACAAAACAAATCATAATTTAATAGCATATTTAGTTATTTTAATCTATCCCAAACAAAGTCAATATTAGTACCGGTAAAACAATATTAAGAGATCTTACTATAGTACTAAATGTATCTTTCTTGCGTTTGATTCGCCGCATTTGTTTATTGTTTTCTGGTTCCGATTTCTGATTTGACTTTATTGTCTTACAGTTAGTTTTGTATCATCTAATTATTATTATTCCTAGCTGTGTATCACAATAACAAAGGCTCGAAGATAATTAATTAGGGAGAATACCTAGTAGAGGTTAGACATTAGTCTTTTTTTGTAGTTTTAAGTGTTAGGGACTAGTACAGCCACTTAATTCTAAATGTATCGTCTTTATCCACAATGCACCATGTTTCCGTATTTATCATGTCTAATATAATGTCGATGCTTCCCTGTTATTGGACTGTTATTCAGTCTCACATGGGGACAAAGGCTGTCATCTGTTACATTCATGTTATCTTCGATTGATAAGTTTTGTGGTTTTTATAATATAATTACACCTTATGTAAGAATCCTGGGTTTTGATTGGTTGATAGCCAGTGTATTTTTCACCAATTTACTGTTATCAAATGAATATCGTTCATTTTTTAACGCCGCCGGGGTATATGCAAAAAGGATATGCCTTTTTTACCCTCTCTGCCGTGGATATTTGCCAAAAAATACTCTATCCGACTGGACGCTTGTAACGTCACGATCATCAATGCGTTTTTGAACGTTAACATTCGGTGTAATTAAACAGATATAGCATGTTCTTGAGGGGTATTTGCGAAAAATACCAGTCTTGAGAATGAATTTCCCTCGACTTACGGCTCGCGAAATTTAACATTCTCTCGACTGGTATTTTTCGCAAATACCCCTCCTTAACATGATATATCTGTTCATGATACCGACTCTCCAGGACAGTTGACTATTGACGTGTTCGGCTATTACGTTATGTCCCTCCTTCATAATAAAGTTCCTCGTATAAGTTGTGCGTTGCGCTGACCGTTCCTGATTATGGCTATGTTTAAAAGGTAATAAATGATCATAAATGAGACATATAAAAATAAAAAGATGTGGTATGATTGCCAATCAGACAACTCTCCACAAGAGACCAACTGACACAGAAATTAACAACTATAGGTCACCGTACGGCGTTCAACGATGAGTAAAACCCATACCGCTTAGTCAGCTATGAAAGGCCCCGAAATGACAAATGTTAAACAATTCCAACAAGAAAACTAACGGCTTAATTTATGTATGCCCTACCCAACTTACTACCATTAGGTCGATAGCACTATACTGTCCTCGTAGGCATCCGTGTTATGGCAATCATGGGCAATCATGGGAATTGACGTCTTTTGTTACAAACATGATGATAAATTTTAATTGAAGTATATGAAAAACTAAGATTGCATCTATTACAACCAAAGACCTTGGCGAATGCATTTTAGTAGTAATATACTTTTCCGTTGTTATCTATTTTTTTCTGTGAACACGAACTTTCATACTGTGTAATAGACAGAGGTATTTTTTATAAGCATTGGGAACAGCACAGAAAACAATGGGTGACCTTCTCAGTCTAGACTCGGGGAGATTTAGAGCTTGAAAGACCGTATGTTTACCTCCCTCTAGATGTATTTTCTTTTTTCCTGTGTCGGTGTGTTGCCGTCTCATGGAGGGTTAATATCAAACATCTCCTATTATGCATGTATACATGTATGTACTGAGTAAATTAGGTAACACGTAGAATCCTTTATATTGCATTCTTTCTTATATTAAAAGAGAGGCGAAAGATACATGTACCAAAGGGACATTCAAACTCAGATGTCGAAGATAAAATGACAACGCCATGGTTAAGAAAGAAAAATACCAACAGACAAACAGCAGTACACAAAACACAACATAGAAAAATAAAGACTGAGCAACACGAAGCCCACCAAAAACTGGGGGTGATCTCAGGTGCTCCGGAAAGGTTGACCAGATCCTGCTCTACATGTGACACCCGTCGTATTGCTCATTTTAGTACAAACCCGGTGATAAGTCTAATTCGGTAGGTCACATTCGGGGAAAAGGGGACGGGGTTGTAATTAAGACAATTAGAAAATATCCGTCGTCATCTGTGAAACGGATATTCGATAACGGTCAACCAACACGTGATGGCGTCCGTAAAATTTACGAAGGGGTGATTTCAACTTCACCAATTGGAACTCTTGGTCTAATAGCTTTCTTGTAAGCAGCAACCTTCTATCAAGAAAATCATGGTAGGAAATACATGCCCTGGAATATCGTATCAACTGGGAGATATATATACTCCATATGCAGGCGCTGCTGGAATGTTGCTACATAGAAATGGAAAGTTCACAATTGGGAAGCTGAAATCATCTCCTTTGTCGTAAAGTTTTGTTTTCAACCGACCCTCATTGTCAATTTCTAGACGTAAGTCGAGATATGAGGCAGACTTAACTGTATCTGTTGTATCCTTTATCTCAAGTTCGGTAGGATAGATGCGTTCAACATAAGTCACCAAATTTTGAATTATTTAGTGAGAGAACATCATCTATATAGCGGAAAGTGAATTGTTACGACTTTGTTGTGATTATCTTAGTTTACATATTAGTTAACTGAGTCAGAGTCAATCAAATACTGCGATAAATTGACATTATCCACTAAATAAATAATAATGTTACACCATCAATAAGTGACAATTGTAGTTTTTTTCACAATTGACGAAATTAACTGAACACTTGGATAACCCATCTTTTATCTCAGAGGAAATGCGTTTTTGGATTTTTTTTTGTCTCGGTTAGCATTTGCAGTTTACGTCATTTTCAATTGTCATTTTTATGTTATCTTATAGGTGTAATTTGTGCTTAGTAGAGAAATAATTATTGACTACTACCAATGCTATTCAATTGATTAACCAGCGAGAAAGTAATTACGAATGTGATCTTACTCATATTATTTGAAGATAATGATATCAAATTATTGTTTCTTACCTTTCATAATGATATAATCATAATTTCTCGTTAATTAATTTAGTAAATCGTGTCTGTTTCATACATTGTTGTCCGCACACATGTGTTCTGAATATTAAGTATAACCTTTGTTTAGTAAGGAACATGAATCAACGTCAAAACGTTGTTTGCATCTATTTATTTCTTTAAATTGTTTAATTACGTGTATGTGATTATTTTTCTATAAGAAATTTTGGTGTATAATTGATGTCCAGGTGAAAACAGGGGTGTCGAATAATTGTTATGTACATTTTTTATACATTATTTTAAATTAATTGATTTATTGTCATACTAAATAATTTTGACATTTGTAATGATTTATAACTTGTTATAATTGTTTAATGTTCAACAATTACATACTGTGTAATTCATGGTAGTTTTTATAGTCAAAAATTAAGTATGAAAGGACTTATTTACTGTATCCCAAGTCGTTTTAAAAGATGTTTCAAACATTAATGCTTCGCCTATGAAGGCGAGACATAGGGATTGTTCTCCTCACTATAAAGTTACTTTAAATATAAATAAGAAGATGTGGTATGAGTGCCAATGAGACAACTATCCATCCAAGTCACAATGTGTAAAAAGTAAACAAGTATAGGTCAAAGTACGGCCTTCAACACGGAGCCTTGGCTCACACCGAACAGCAAGCTAAAAAGGGCCCCAAAAAGACTAGTGTTCAACAATTCAAACAGGAGAACCAACGGTCTAATTTATATAAAAACGAGAAACGAGAAACACTTATGAACCACACCAACAAACGAAAACCACTGACCTTGGACAGGTGCATAAAAATGCAGTGGGTTTAAACGTTTTAACAGGCGTCCACCTTCACTCTAACCTGAAACAGTGGTATAACATTACAAAATAAAAAGACACACAATAAAATATCAATTGAAATGGCTTAACTCGATCAAGAAGACAATACACAAAAACAAGTAAATATACAATGAACGAATAAGTTTGATCTATGACACAATATAAATAAAAAGATGTTAAAGATATAAAGTTTTATATGTCATAGAATAAATAGACACTCAGTATCATGTTAACAGATTTGTTATAGTTTTAAACTTTCCATTTAACTCAATTCCAGTATAAACTATTCGATATATTGATTGATTGATTAATTTCAAACACTTTCAACATATAAATCTATTCAGTCAACATGGTCAAGATGGCTGAATATAAAAATAAGAAGATGTGGTATGATTGCCAATGAGACAACTCTCCACAAGAGACAAAATGACAAAATGACCATTTTTGGTTTTTAAGAGACCAAAATGACACAGGAATTAACAACTACAAGTCACCGTACGGCCTTCAACAATGAGTAAAACCTATACCGCATAGTCAGCTATAAAAGGCCCCGAAATGACAGATGTAAAACAATTCAAACGAGAAAACTAACGGACTGTTTTAAGAACAAAATAATGAACGAAAAACAAATATGATGTACAGCAACAGACGACAACCACTGAATTAGAGGCTCCTGACTTGGGACAGACACCAACAGAATGTGGCGGAGTTAAACTAGTTTGAAGGCACCAACCCTCTCCTAACCTGGGACAGTGGTGTAACAGTACAACGTAAGAACAAACTGTAAAATTCAGTAAAATAAAAACTGCACATATATATGTATATCACCGTGCATACTTGTTCAGGACTTAAATGTGTCTCATTGACACTCATACCACATCTTCTTATATCTAAGTATAAATATGTTGATCATTAATGAATGTACAATCCTGGTTGTCCCCTACTTTAACAGTGTCTCCCTTGCATAACATTATATATCTACTACGTAACACAGCAAATTTGTTTTTAATTTTCACTGTGGTTAATTAATTTTACATATAGATCATTTTTCGCACAAGTAGCTTAAATACAAGTAAAGCTATAAAACGAAATAGCTCATATATTAACATTCAAAAGTTAATATAAGAAATGATACATATACAAAATACTTCAATTACTTAAAACTACAGGATGTGGATTTTTTTGGATTCGAAATAAAAAGATGCATCATGTAACTAAAATGGTACTCGATAACAAATGCAAAATGTTTCTCTTATCTGTGTGATAAAATGACATGATAACAAAATCGCTTCATATTTTTGTTTTCAAAGGGTCATTTCTATCCTAGATAATGCCCTTTTTTATCTAACACTTACATTACGGTCACAAGAGTTGCCAAGTTGAAAAAAAATGTATTCTAATCCATTTTGTATTTTTTAATAGCAACTGATTCAATATATGCATTGCTTTTGAATTACTATTATCTATACCTTCGGCAAAGTGAAAATTTGAAAAAAATATAGTCCATTGACACACAATACAAGTCACCGCTAATGGACTGTAGTCCCGATGATATCATGTTCAATTGTAACTTTATGATAGCTATTTCAATATTGTAATATCTGCATAAAAAAATGGAACCGTAACTATCAGGCCAAGTTGATTATAGTATGAAGTATTCTAGTTGGTTTTAGGTATTCCTTTCAAACCTTTGTTTTAATAATATATAGATCAGCATGTTAAATATCTTTGTACTCTGTAGGTATAATAAATAGGGGAGAAGTACCGAATTGATATGCACGATGCAAATTGCTGAAGTATATCAATTCGGTAATTTCCCCTATTTATTAGACCTATACAGAGTAAATCAAGAATTTGGAACACTGGAATTAACATTTGAACATAAATGTATACTATTAATTATCTTGGTGTAATCAGGGGTGTACAGAATCTTACACCGTTGTTGAAAATTCATACACCCTGTGGCGCAGCCGAATGGGTGTATGAATTTTCAACAACGGTGTAAAATTCCGTACACCCCTGAATACACCAAGATAAAGAATTTATTTTTTTCGAAAATTCCTTTCCTTATTTTTATACTAGGTTGTAAAATTCTGATGAAGTTTTAAGACAACAAAAGCAAAGTGTGTCTCGCAACATTTTTGGTTATAGACGACGAAAGCAAAGTGTGCAGCTAAGCCCATTTTAGGTTATAGACAATGAAAGCAAAGTGTGCTGACAAGACCATTTAAGGTTATAAATAGACGACGAAAGCAAAGTCATAGTGTGCACCCAAAACCATTTTAGGTTACAGATGACGAAAGCAAAGTGTGTGACCAAGATTATTTTAGGTTATAAACGACGAAAGCAGTGTGTGGCCAAGGCCATTTTAGGTTACAGACGACGAATGTAAAGTGTGCAGTCAAGACCATTTAAGGTTACAGACGACGAAAGCAAAGTGTGAGGCCAAGACCTTTTAGGTGAGGGACGACGAATGTAAAGTGTGCGGCTAAGGCAATTTTAGGCTACAAACGACAAATGTAAAGTGTGCAGTCAAGACCATTTTAGGTTACAGACGACGGATGTAAAGTGTGCAGTCAAGACGATTTTAGGTTACAGACGACGAATGTAAAGTGTGCAGTCAAGACCATTTTAGGTTACAGACGACGAATGTAAAGTGTGCAGTCAAGACCACTTTAGGCTACAGACGACGAATGCAAAGTGTGCAGTCAAGACCATTTTAGGTTACAGACGAAAAATGCAAAGTGTGCAGCCAAGACCATCTGAGATAGGTGTGCATCCGGTGTGCATCCAACACTGTTTTTGAATAAAGATACATGTTGAAACTTAACAATTTAATTTTTATTTTAACTTTACAATTAACATGATAAAAAGATACATGTAACAAGTTGAAAGGCTCAGAATTTGTCATTAAACACGTGATGACGTTGTGTTTTATTGCTTGAAAACTATTTCCACTTTTTCGATATTACAGTTACTGAGTATTGGCCCCAATGTCTTGTTAGAAGTTTTAGTAATTGTTAAATTTTGACTGGCAATACACTCAACTTGGCGATCTCCCATTTCTGTAGTAAAACATTCATTCGAAAACAGCTGATCAATGTCAAACTCATTTAAATTTTTAATTACATCCAAATTAGAGGCTGGTACTAATTCATTTGAAACGGTAGGAAGTGTTAACATTGCGCGTGCTTTTGGAGCAGGTAACTGCAGTTGAGGTGTAGTTGAAGGTTGAATTAAATTCTGAATGGCTTGGTCCATTTCTTCCTTTTCTTGGTCAGACACACGATGGTAAACAGCCAAAGAGTTAACAGATTTGTGTCCCGTCACGTACAGCCATAATTTTTGAATCGGCAAATTTGTTCTTAAATAAAGCTGTTGTACCGGTGGCCCGAATTGAGTGATTTGTGTAGATCTTCGATAAACAGCAGGCTTTACTCAGTTTTGTCATAAACGAACTTATAGAGTCTTTACCGAGCCCCTGTTTAGTATACCACACACTGTCATTGTAACAAAACGTATCTCTGGGACGCTGCCAAAGACGATTATTTTCAGGGTGCAGTTTGGATAGAAGCTTTTCATACTATTTCACAGGACACGGGGCGAGTCCTTGTTTTCCGTCATAAAACCACCAAAATTCCCCTTTTCATTGGATCTTCTATTTTTAACTAATTCATCCCTTGATTTTGTAACGAACTTTACTCCATTATTTGGATTTACATCAACAATAAATGTGTCCTATGTCATTTCTGGTATGTTTTCAAGCCCTCTTCGGCAAAATACAGACGAATGCCCATTTTTACCTTGTTCAGCAACCCACATGGTGTGTCAGTTGACATATGAATACTTGAGTAAAGTTTGTGGATATCACACTCCTCAATTGCCGGGTAGTGCTGTACATCTCCCTTGTCAAGTGTTTTGAGCTCAGACATTGCAGTCGTGAAGATTTCATTTGACGACAAAAAATCTGAGTCCTTTATAATATCAAATATTTTTAAGTGAAGCGGAGCCTTTATGTGTCTGTTTAAGCCATATCTAAAGTTCTCAAGTGAAGAGCTTTTGTACATTTGTCCATCCGACGTGAGAGTGTCCCGATAAAAACAACCCAAAACAGTATTCAGTTGACTCGGTGTGTAGTTTTCGAAGTCTGGTTCTTCTTCTTTTTCTGACAGGTACGCCCTAAGCATAATTTGCACTCTTTTTGTTTGATTTTGGTAGTGTTTTTTGGCACAACATTTGCCCTTTTTACCAAAATTTCCGCTTCAGTATGAGAAGCAAATATTTTCGTCGCCATCGTAGCAGACGTAATAAATAGTTACTTCAAAATATCTAAACTTTCATTTTTCCTAGTATATCTACAGAGAATTTTCACAATTTTTGTTAAAAAATTTAAAAATCTATCTTTATTGAGTAGCAACCTCCAAGTTCTTTACCTATGCATTAAATATAGTTGACCTATTTCTTACAGTATCTAAGAAACAAACTTAACCATGAAAACTTAACATTAACCAATGAACCAACAAAATGAGGTCAAGGTCAGATGATACCTGCCAGACAGACATATACAGCTTACAATCCTTCTATACAAAAATAAAGTTGACCTATTGCTTATAGTTTAAGAAAAACAGACCAAAACACAAAAACTTAACACTGATTAATTGTTGGTGTTTTAACGCCACTTTTAAGCGCCACATTTGGGATATTTCGTGGCGGCCAGCTTTTATTGGTAGAGGAAGCCGGAGTGCCCGGAGAAAAACACCGACCTTCGATAGGAAAACTGACAATCCTAGTCAATTAAGATTGGAGTCGAGTGCACCCGCACGAGCGGGGTTCAAACTCACAACCTCAGTGTTGACTGGCTGGTGATTACAGTAGTAGAACTACTTAGACCACTTGGCCACCGAGGCCCCACTTAATAACACTGAGCAATGAACCGTGAAAATGAGGTCAAGGTCAAATAAAGCCTGCGAGACCGACATGTGCATCATAAAATATTTCCATACACCAAATATAGTTGACCTAATAGTATTGCATATAGTATTAGAAAAAAAGACCAAAACTCAAAAACTTAACTTTGACCACTGAACCATGAAAATGAGGTCAAAGTCAGATGACACCTGCCAGTTGGACATGTACACCTTACAATCCTTCCATACACCAAATATACTAGACCTATTGCTTATAGTATCTGAGATATGGACGTGACCACGAAAACTTAACCTTGTTCACTGATCCATGAAATGAAGTCGAGGTCAAGTGAAAACTGTCTGACGGGCATGATGACCTTGCAAGGTACGCACATTCCAAATATAATTATCCTAGTACTCATAATAAGAAAGAAATTAACATTACAAAAAATCTTAACTTTTTTTTCAAGTAGTCACTGAACCATGAAAATGAGGTCAAGGACAATGAACATGTGACAGACGGAAACTTCGTAACATAAGGCATCTATATGCAAAGTATGAAGCATCCAGGTCTTCCATCTTCTAAAACATAAAGCTTTTAAGAAGTTAGTTAACGCCGCCGCCGCCGCCGGATCACTATCCCTATGTCGAGCTTTCTGTGACAAAAGTCGCAGGCTCGACAAAAACTATTCATTGACAACTGAACCGTGAAAATGAGGCTTAGGTAAGGTGAACACGGACAGACGGACATGTACACCTTACAATTATTCCGTTCACCAAATGTAGTTAACTTATTTTACCTCAGAAAATAACCTTACCACGAAAAAATTAACTCTGACCAATGAATCATAAATTATGTTCTTCAAATTTCCTATGGATTTATACAACTTAGACTTTTTAGCTTTTGGCTCACTAGCTTCCCTGGACAAATTCTTTAAAGTTTTGGTCAATAAGATAAGTCTATGTTTGCCATTGATTGGTTGATATTTTATACTATAGTAGTCTGATTAGTATAACCCTACTATTGTTTACATCATAACGACACGAGAAATGACACATCTGCATTAAAATATCCATATCTTATTCATTTACCAATCAAATTAACATAATTTTGAAAGGTTTAAAGAATTTTTGCAATTTCAGAGGGAAGATTCAAGCTCAGATCATATCTCCTGTAACAGAAACTATACCAAAACAACATCACGAAATTCTTTCAAGTTAAAAAAAAAAAACATTAATATATAACCATAAACAATCTCTAATGAAACTGGGGATTAGCAAGGTACATTTGGAGGGGTTAAACTAGTTGTTTTTAATCATCAACAATAAACTGGTAAATTATGTTGTGCGATATTATTGAAAATGTACTGTTTGTCTATTCTCCTGTGAAATTGTAGGCGACATAATCCTTCACCAGGTAACAACATCATAGTGTAAAGTTTTCACATTCTTGGTGACATTGTACTTATTTTTAAGTACACTTTTTGGACTACTCCTTTTAAAATTCTACTCATTTCATGAATATCCATGCTTTATCCCATCTTATTTTTATTCTACATTATGTGTAGGAAGAATGGACATAATCAAATGTTTTGTTTGCTGTAAAACACTTTTTTTTATCGACATTGAACTCTCACATTGAGGTCACTTAACTGAAATCTGTAAGGTGCACATGTTATGAATTCATATGCAGATATTTTTAACCTGTCAGGTATTACTTCTAATAACTTAATTCACAACTTAACCAGTGGAAATGAAGTCCGTGTCATTTTGCAAATCAGATGACATATTTAACATGATATACATGTATTCCTCCCAAACTATGACCGTACACGTTATTATTGACCTATAGCTATAATGTATTGTCACTGAAGAAAACTGAATCTCACTACTGGTAGTAAGTGAAATTGACTGTTGCTTGCATAACACCCAGTGGCAAATGCTTCAGTGAAATTGAGTTCATTTCATTTCTACATATAACATATGAACACATTATTACTGAGGATCATACCTCATACTGACCACCAATGTATGATATTGAGGTCAAAGCAATATATGTTAAATGTAAGACAGACATATACATATTGTCGACTTACCATGTGTATAGTTACTGAGGCACAGGTATCATTCTAAAAACTTGTAAAAAGTTGTAACGTAATATCAGAAGGGTGAAATAGTGGTCAATATAAATGTGCTTCGATGAGCGCAGCTGGATATGACCGCAGATGTCCAACCCTGAACAGTTGGGGCAAAAATGGACACAATATTCAAGCTTGATACGGGTCTGAATTTGGATTGTAATTAAATATTTGACACATTATAGGTTTCTGACACAGAATAAATGTAGTCAAAGAACTAGAAATTTGTTATGATTTGAAGTTATATTCAACTGAAGATTTCTTGCTGTTGTGCAATACACTGTGCTGTTGCGCAATACTTAGTAAATCTGTTTTCAGACTATATACAAAGAATTAGCAAAATAAATTGTGACCCCCAATTTTTTTTTGTGGAAAATTGATAATTTCTTAAATCGTGAGGAAAAAAAATTGACCCCCAACCTTCTACTTGTGGTATTGAACCTTATGGTACAATTTCAGAGCAATCAAAATACTTATACACAAGTTATTGTCCTGAAACTTAGAAAAATGCTTGTTTTGGGCCCCTTTTTTGCCCATAATTCCTAAACGGTTGGGACTATCACCCCCCAAAAACAATCCCAACCTTCCTTTTGAGGTATTGAACCTTTTGGTTAAATTTCATAGAGATCCACTTAAACTAAAGTTATTGTCCAGAAACCAAATGTCTTCGGATGACGACAACGTGATAGCAATATATCAACGCAAATTTTTTGCGGTCGTATAATAAATAAATGGAGAATGTGTCCCCATGGACACAGATGATGCCCCCGCTTGCATACAACATTATAAAGGGACATAACTCAAGAACAATACAAGTGACCCTACCCAAATTTGAATTTGATGTGAGTTTTGTGGTAATAAGTATTGTGTAAAGGTTTCATAATGTTTGGTTGGGGCAAACTTAAGTTACAGAACGGAAACTAAAAATTTTGCAATTTATCATTTATAAAGGGGCATAACTCGATAATGATTAAAATGACACCACCAAAATTCAACTTGATCTGTGTTTTGTGGTAAAAAGCATTGTGTATAAGTTTCATAACATTTGGTTGAGGCAACTTAAGTTAGAGAACGGAAACTAAAAATTTTAAAATTGAGAATGGAAATGGGGAATGTGTCAAAAAGACAACAACCCGACCATAGAGCAGACAACAGCCGAAGGCCACCAATGGGTCTTCAATGCAGCGAGAAACTCCCGCACCCAGAGGCGTCCTTCAGCTGGCCCCTAAACAAATATGTATACTAGTTCAGTGATAATGGACATCATACTAAACTCCAAATTATACACAAGAAACTAAAATTAAAAATGATACAAAACTAACAAAGGATAGAGGCTCCTGACTTGGGACAGGCGCAAAAATACTGCGGGGTTAAACATGTTTTTTGAGATCTCAACCCTCCCCCTATACCTCGAGCCAATGTAGAAAAAACAAAAGTACAACAGTACGCACAGTAAAACTCAGTTTAAGAGAAGTCCGAGTCCGATGTCAGAATAGGAAACAAAAGAAAATAAACAAAATGATGCATTTTTTTCCATTTATAAAGGGGCATAACTCTAGAACAGTTAAAGTGACGCTACCAAAATTCAAACTTGATCTGTATTTTGTGGTAATAAGCATTGTGTATAAGTTTCATAACATTTGGTTGAGGCAAACTTAAGTTATAGAAAGGAAACTAAAAATTTTGTAATTTTTCCATTTATAAAGGGGCATAACTCTAGAACAGTTAGAATGACCCTATCAAAATTCCAACTTGATCAGTATTTTGTGGTAATAAGCATTGTGTATAAGTTTCATGACATTTGGTTGAGGCAAACTCAAGTTAGAAAACGGAAACCAATTTTGGGACGTACAGACGTAGGTACGTACAGATGGACAAGGGTAAAACTTAATGCCCCCTCTGCTACGGCGGGGGTATAAAAAATATGGTATGAATGTCAATGAGACGACTCTCCATCAGACACCAAAAAACTATAGGTCACTGATCCGCCTTCAAAAATTAGCAAAACCCATACTGCATAGTCTGCTAAAAAAGGCCCCCAAACGACAAATGGAAAACAATTCAAACAAGAAAACTAATGGCCTGATTTATTTACAAAACAACCACTGACTGAACTACAGACTCCTGACTTGAGACAGGCACATACAGAATGTGGCGGGTTAAACATGTTTGCGGGCACCCAACACTCCCCCTAACCTGGGACAGTGGTGTAACAACACAACATATGAACAAACTATAAAAATCGATACAAAGCAGAATAAAATGCTCCGCAGGGCGCAGCTTGATACGACCGCAGAGGTCAAACCCTGAACAGTTGGGGCAAGTATGGACACAACATTCAAGCTTGATACAGCTCTGAATTTGGATTGTGATTAAATATTTGACACAGCATAGGTTTCTGACACAGAATGAATGTGGTCTAATAATTTAATTTTGGATGTAACGCGTCTTCTGATTGGCTGAAGTTGTTTTGTTTATCAGCTCATAGACATAATTTTATCATGTGACCGTGACGTCATCAACGTTTTTTCATTGTTTACTACGGTTTAAAATGGAATTTAGAATTAAATTATAAGAAATGACTGTAATATTTTTTCTGTCTATTCGAAATAACATAAAAAATGTGGTGTACACTTTAAAATAACCCGCTACGCAGGTTATTCAGTGTGCACCACATTTTTGATGTTATTTCTTCATAGACAGAAAAAATATTACAGTCATTCCTTAAAGAACTTAAAAATTTTAAATTGGAAATTCACCTATTATGGTCCAATATCCAAAATCTAAATACATGGTTAGATTCAGCATATCAAAGAACCCCAAGAATTCAATTTTTGATGAAATCAAACAAAGTTTAATTTTGGACCCTTTTGACCTCAATGTGGACAAAGTTGATAATGGGGCCCAAAAATCAAAAATCTAAATACATGGTTAGATTCAGCATATCAAAGAACCCCATATATTCAATTTTTGTTGAAATCAAACAAAGTTTAATTTTGGACCCCGATTTGGACCAACTTGAAAACTGGGCCCATAATCAAAAATCTAAATACATGTTTAGATTCAGCACATCAAAGAACCCTAAGAATTCAATTTTTGTTAAAATCAAACTAAGTTTAATTTTGGACCCTTTGGACCTTAATGTAGATCAATTTGAAAACGGAACTAAAAATTAAGAATCTAAATACACGGTTAGATTCGGCATATCAAAGAACCCCAATATTTCAATTTTTGATGAAATCAAACAAAGTTTAATTTTGGACCCTTTGGACCTCAATGTGGACCAATTTAAAAACGGGGCCCAAAATCCAAAAACTTAATACACGGTTAGAATCAGCATATGAAAGAACCCCAAGAATTCAAGAATAAAACCCCATTGAAATTGGTCAAGAAATAAGCAATTTATAGGAAGTATTTTCTTTTGCACAATACTGTGCAATTGAATATTTCTTGCTATTGTGCAATACTGTACAATTGACAATTTCTTGCTATTGTGCAATATTGTGCTATTGCACAATACTGTGCAATTGAAGATTTCTTGCTATTGCGCAATACTGTGAAATTGAAGATTTCTTGCTATTGTGCAATACTGTGCTATTGAAAATTTCTTGCTATTGCACAATACTCATTATATAATAATTTACATATCCTGTTTGGTGTGTATCTCCTACCATATCATTATTATTTGCTTTTAAATATAAAACAGAAATAACCAACTTAAAATGGAAAATTTTAAAAGAAAAGAAAAAGGAAAAAAAGAAAAAAAAGGAAAAAAAAAAAATCCCCCCCCCAAATTTTGAACCCCCTTATGATTCATCACCCCCAAACTCAATCCCAGCCTTCCCTTTGTGGTATGGTACCTTGCAGTACAATTTCAGGGAGATCCATACACTTGAACACAAGTTATTGTCTGGAAACTAGAAAAATGCTTATTTTTTGCCACTTTTTGGCCCCTTATTCCTAAACATTTTGGGCAATTACCCCCAAACTCAATTCCAGCTTTCCCTTTGTGATATGGAACCTTGTAGTACAATTTCAGAAAGATCCATACACTTACACACAAGTTATTATCATGAAACCAGAAAAATTTTTGTTTTTTGCCCCTTTTTTGGCCCCTAATTCCTAATATTTTGAGGCAATTACCCCCAAAATCAATCCCAGCATTCCCTGTGTGATATGGAACCTTGTGGTACAATTTCAAAGAGATCCATACACTTGAACACAAGTTATTGTCTGGAAACTAGAAAATGCTTATTGTTGGCCCCTTATTCCTAAACGTTTTGGGCAATTACCCCCAAACTCAATTCCAGCTTTCCCTTTGTGGTATGGAATCTTGTAGTACAATTTCAGAAAGATCCATACACTTACACACAAGTTATTGTCATGAAACTAGAAAAATGCTTGTTTTTTGCCCCTTTTTTTGCCCCTAATTCCTAATATTTTGAGGCAATTACCCCCCAAAATCAATCCCAGCATTCCCTGTGTGATATGGAACCTTGTGGTACAATGTCAGAGAGATCCATACACTAACACACAAGTTATGTCTGGAAGTTACAAAAATGCTTATTTTTGGCCCCTTTTTGACCCCCAAAATCAATCCCAACCTTCCTTTTGTGGTATTGAACCTTATGGTAAAATTTCATAGAGATCCATTCACTTAAACTAAAGTTAGAGTGCGAAAACCAATGTGTCTTCGGACGATGCCAGACGACGCCAACGTCATACCAATATACGACCGCAAAAATTTTTGCGGTCGTTTTTGCGGTCATATAAAAACAAGTAACACAAACAGATCAGACATGGCAGGGTATTTATACATCCCCACAACAAAAAATACACTAAGTACAGATCTGAGAGTACTTGCAGTTACTGACAGCTAGTTCAAAGCCAATAACAAATAATAAAATAAACTGTTGACACATAGATATGTCTCGCCTATTGGCATAAAATTCAGAAAAAGACAATCAGATGGACAGCAACATTGCTTATTAATTCAGTCACTGGACCATGATCTAGTGGGCAGGGCCTGAAAATGGTCAACAAACTGATATGTACAGACAGTAATGTAACTTTATAGAAAATATCGTTGTTTATTGTAAGTAGTTCCTAACAATATAACTTAAGCAGAAAAACTAAACATTGGAAATTGCTAATTTTAAAATTCAAAGTCACTGGACCATGTCCTAGGGAGCAGGGTCTCAAAATAGTCATCTAACTGACATGTACTGATAGTAATGTAACTTCATACAAATTATCATTGACCTATCACAAGTAGATCCTATCAAACTAACTGAAGCAGAATACTTAACATTGAAAATTGCTAATCAATTCAAAGTCACTGGACCATGTCCAATAAGGGGGCAGGGCCTCAAAATAGTCATCAAACTGATATGTACTGATAGTAATGTAACTCCATACAAATTATCATTGACCTATCACAAGTAGATCCTATCAAACTAACTTAAGCAGAATACTTAACATTGAAAATTGCTAATCAATTCAAAGTCACTGGACCATGTCCAATAAGGGGGCAGGGCCTCAAAATAGTCATCAAACTGGGATGTACTGATAGTAATGTTACTTCCTATAAAACATCATTGATCTATCACAAGTAGATCCTATCAAATTAACTGAAGCAGAATACTTAACGTTGAAAATTGCTAATTAGTTCAAAGTCACTGGAGCATGTCCTAGGGGGCAGGGCCTCAAAAATGTACTGAAAGTTATGTAACTTCATACAAAATATTATTGATCTATCACAAGTAGTTTTCATCAAACTGAATTAAGCAGAAAAACTTAACATTGAAAATTGCAAATTAATTCAAAGTCACTGGACCATGTCCAATAAGAGGGCAGGGCCTCAAAATGCTAATTAATTCAAAGTCACAGGACCATGTTCTAGGGGGCAGGGCCTCAAAATAGTCGTCAAACTGATATGTGCTGATAGTTATGCGACTTTATACAAAATATCATTGATCTATCACAAGTAGATCCTATCTAACTAACTTAAGCAGAAAACTTAACATTGAAAATTGCTAATTAATTTAAAGTCACTGGACCATGTCCAATAAGGGGGCAGGGCCTCAAAAAAGTCGTGAAACTGATATGTACTGATAGTAATGCAATTTTCTATTAAATATCAATGATCTATCACAAGTAGTTCCTATCAAACTAACTTAAGCAGAAAACTTAACAATTGTGGACGCCTGAGCCGGAAACGTCACAGTCGCTAAAAAAGGAATCCATATGTCTCACTTTCCTCGACTTTCTTCGCCGGCGAGACAAAAATTATGTATCTAAGACCATAAGACATATGTCAGATCAACAAACACTACTACATCAAATATTGTTGACACATCATGTAGTTTAAAATTACTGTGGAACAGACTTCATCTAGAACACTTAACCTAACCACTGTAGATCAAGGTCAGGTGACAATAACAGGCTGTCAAGGGCAAAGAAAAGACATAACAGAATTAAATCAGAGTATAAAAGAATTAAATTATTAGAAATAATAAACTTCACATTTTTGGCATCTTATGTGAAAGTTGGGATAAGATCTTACTGCTATTTATAAATTGTTGGCCATTGTTATAGTAATACCTATGTCTTGCTTACTTAGACTTTCTTGGCATGGCAAGACAATTAAACACTGCAAATATTTTATATGGTAATTTTTCATTGTTTCTATTTTCCCAATGCAAGACAAAATCATCTCTCCAAAACAAAATATTTGTCTATTATTTAATATCTACGTACGTATATATATACCAATACTGTATTCATGACATTAATATTTACAATTTTTATGCATTTTTCATATGTACATGAACATTTTTTTAAGGCTTAGATCTATACACTTTTCAAAAATATATGAATAAGATTTGATGGCTTTTTGCTCTAGCCTGTACAATCGAGGACTAATATATTTAGTGTAATGGTCCCAGGTACAATATCATTAAATTTCACTTGATTATTTTGCATTTTGTTGTATTTCAAGTAAAAACATTGTATTAGATCATTACAAGCAAATGACAAGGTAGCACAATACAATATAAAAACATCAAAATTTTATTCAAATTTCATTTTCAGTTGTTCTTGTTACTTTTTACTATTTCAATGATTGATTTTATGATGAAAGTCTTCGAGAAAAAGGTTAAACAACAAATATTACATAAAATTAACATTATCAATGATCCATGAATATGAGGACAAATGAACCCTATCAGATGTACATAAATGCCTTAAAATCAATTCATACACTTAGATGTATACATGTATGTGCTTAATCAACATAATACCAATTAACATACCTTAAAGTCAGTCTGTATACATGGTATAACTTCATTATTGCAAACACTTTCATATGTATATGTATTAGATTAATGTTATCATGGTAATGACCTGAATGTATACTGCTTGCAATTCTAATAAACATACAGGTGTTAAAGCAACAATGGTCTTATCAAAAGTAAATAATTAAATATTACTTGTTTTAATATAGTATCCATATACATGTACCAGAAACGTAACATTCGCGTCACTCTTCTTCTGGCATTCATTGCAGGCAAAATAATAAAAATGATGATCATGATGATAAGGCCAAAAAAATAATATGTTTTCCTTCCAAAAAAGTATAGGATAGGTTGGTCAGTTTTTTTTTTAGTCCAATTCCTGTTCTGTTATTAACATACGCAAACTGCCTCATTTGCAGTTTGTCAATGAACAGAATTGTGATTTTAACACATTTTGACTTTTGAGTCATTTCTGTCCAGTAATTTGATGAAATAAGTTAGCGGTTGCAACAGCTAATATCTTGATAAAATAGTTTTGAAGAAATCATCAGAAAACTGGCACTTAAAATTAGGGTTGGTTGGGAAACCATAAACACATATTTTTTTTTTGGTCTAACCTCTGATCCATTACATAAGTTTAAAAAATCCCCCTCCCCATAAGTAGAAGTAAAAATAAGGTTATTAATCATGTTCATACATGCACCCAATATAAAAATAAAATGGCTTAGGAACAAAGGACTTAAGTTTAATAAGATCTTTATGGCTTTAATCTATTTAAAGTTGCATTTCATTCACAAAATGATATATAAATTTGTGTAAGTAATGAAATCAACTATTAAAAATACTATCTAATTCAGCCAGCTTTTCTATGACAAATTCATCTGGGAGCTGTTGTTTTTTCCTTCGCTTAGCATCCCAGCCATTTTCTACAGCTTTTTTTGAACGTTTCTTTATTTTTGTTGGCATTATACACTCAAAAGAAATTGACCTTTTAAAGCGCTTCTTACTTAAAAGCTGGTCAGGATTTTTCAGCTCATCAGGACATTCAAATATAGTTTCCCAAACTCTGTCATCAGGTCTTTTATAATTTTTGTTTCTATAAAGATCCTCAACATTCTCCTCTTTCATTTTTCGTTTTCGTGCTGGTTTTGCTTTTACACCTGATGAACTTTCACTTGTCCCTAGAGGATTATTTTCTTCTTGTGAATTAGCACTGTCTGAGAAACTCTCCAATTCATTATTCTGATAATTTTCACCAGCTTGATATATTTCAATTGATCGTCTTTTAATTCTTGTTGTTCTCCTTAAGGGAATGTCAGAATTTCCATCCTGCTGAGAATGTGAGACACTGTCAGACAATGTAAGAGAATCAGCAGATCTACGTCGAGATTTAGAACTTTTGACAATAGGTTTTTCCTCATCCATGGAAAGGAATTCTTGAATTTTGTCAAAGTCAGCACTATTTACATGGTTTAGTAAAATTTCCCTTTCTGTTATGTTTTTGTCAAGATCTTCTGTTTCATTCACTGTCAACTGCTCAGTTTCTATTCCCCTTTTGTCGACTTCATTTAGACAATGACTAGTAACATTTTCATTGATGAAACTTTCAAAATCTTTACCACTATCAACACTACCATGACTACTATTACCACTGTCATTTTTATCATCACCAGCTTCCTCAATGATCTGAGACAATTTAACAGACGTTAACTTTCCTGCAGTACGACCTTTCCTTCTGTTTATTTTAATCTCATTACTAATGTTTGCTCTGTTTCTATCAGTGTTTTGAGAATCTATTTCATTAGTATCTTCATTGTTTTCACACCTCTGTGAGCAAATGCCATCATCATTACAAACCATGTCTTTGCTTATGTGAGACAACAGAATTGGATCAGCAGATTTCCTTCTAGTAGGTCGACCTTTTTTCTTTTTGGGTACATCATCTTTCAATACATTATCTTTATTCTTACCATCTTCTATTTTACTTTTGTCACTAATTGAATTGATCTTACAAGTACTGTCTTTTTTTACTACAGAATCCTGGTCTTGTTTTTTAAGTTTAGAAAGTCCAATATCTGAATTTCTTTTGGCAGGTTTACCCCTTTTCTTCTTAGGTATTTCCTCTTCTAGGGAAGGAATATTGGCGTCTTTTTTCTGTTCATTTACTTCTTCCACATCAGCACACTTTTTAGCACTTGTCCAGCTTGGTCCAGGTTTGTCACCAAATTTTTCACTCATGCGAGCTAACAGAACTGGATCAGCTGATCTTCTACGAGCTGTTGATGATTTTTTCTTCTTTAATTTATCATCTTTTGCATCAGCATCATGAGACAACTTTCCTGAAGAAATGTCAGGCAATATATGTGAATCGATGGATAGCCTTTTTGCTTTACTCTGCTTTTTTATGGCAGCTTTCTTTGGTGCCTTATTTCCTTCTTGAACTGTTTCATGGGAACAGATTTGGCCAGTGATTTGTTGATGATCAGTAACCACTCCTCTTTCAGATTTTGCATCATTTGATAGTAAATGAACATGTTTCTGCACATTAGACTCTTGTACTTTTTCAGACACTGCTCTACGTTTAGAATTTGAATTAAAATCTCTAAGATTTATATCTTTGATATGACATTCTTCCTCTTCTTCACTACCAACAGACTTCAACAGTGTAAATGATTTAACATTATTATTATCAGACAGTGATTCAGTATGACAATGACTAGATATCATATCTAATGTATCTTTCGACTCAGCATCTTCGTTTTCAGTTGTTTCCTTACCCAAACTTCCATGTGTTTTAAGTTTTACATTCTTATTGCATTTGTTAATGATGTCATTGTTTGATTTTTCAGATTTATTGCTAACTGTCAAAAACAAATCATGATTTGCAGAATGCAGGTCAAACAAATTGTCTTCAATCTTTTTCGTAATTGTTGTATTATTCACAGGCATATCAGATACACATATTTCCATTTCTTTTTCACACTCAAAGACTAACTTTGTCTCACAATTTACATCCAAATGTGTTTTATCTTCTAATGTATCAATAACTTCAGCAGCTGGAAAAAAATCTTGAATTGTATTTTCTAAATTTTCTGTCTGCTTATCAGTATCATTTTCAGGAGTTTTACGCACTACATTAACAATTTTACTAGCAAGAGATTTGCATATTGACAAAAAGGTAGATGTCTCTTTTCTTTCCCGCTCAAGTTTTTCTCCAGAGGTTTCTAAATTTTCTGTCTTGTTAACTTTCTTATTTGACAGTTTACTTGATGACAGTTGTTGCTTTGGTGCTGTCTGATACGCTGTTTCTTCCTTTTCTGATGTCTCTGAGCATATGTCTAAACAAGATTCTGTCATCTCTGATTCTGACGGTGAAGATACAGAACTATTTTCAACTCGGTCAAAAATAAAGTGTGATGAGAATGGTGTCTCTGAATTGGATTTAGGTAAATTGAGTGATGGTGTTGAGAAAACTGGCTGTGATGGGGAATATGGTAAAGAATCATTTAATTTTAGAATTGCACACGGGGTTCTGAACTCATTGTCAACTTTCTTGTATTTAGGTGTGACCGGAATTCCCATCTGTGAATATCTTTCTGGCATTATGGGACTCTGACACAGATCAATATAATTATTTTGTCCAATCAAAATACCCTCAGGGTAATCAGGACTTTCAAACTCTGTTTCAAATGGCACTTCAACATTATCTGGAGTATTGCTAAAATCCTTAACAGGTTTACCTTAAAAACAAAAACAAACGAAAACATATTAGCGGTATATATAATAGTTTTCATATTCAAATTCAAGTTTATTTCAATTTATCTGAAAATATAAGAAATACTAATGCTTTAAAACTATTCAATAAAACAGCAGCACTAGCTCCTGGTATGCTTGGCCATAGGCAGATCCAGGGGGGGGGGCCCTGGCCCCCCCCTTTTGTGGGAAAAATTTGGTTGATAATATAGGGAATCACTGAAGCATGACTGGAGCCCCCCCCCCCTTTAGGTCAGTCAGTGCCCCCCCCCCCCCTCTCCCCATGAAAAGTTCTGGATCCGCCAATAACTCCAGAATTACAAATTGGGAAATTTACAAAATCAAAATGGAGATTATATTTTACTAAAATCACCAATCCAAAAAAACAATATTCAGTTAGAATAAAATTATCCAAGCATACTCTTGTAATTATAAGTATGTGGCATGTTAAAAATTGCCTTAAATCTGACAGTTGAAGTCCCATAACTCATGTCTGACAAAACAGAAAATTTTCTAAATCAAAAGGGAACTTGCTAACAACAGCAGAAAGATTGCTTTAAATCTGACAGTTTAATACCCCTTACTCATGTAATACAGTAGAATGAGAAACTAAAAAAGTTTTTAAACCTCAAATTGATGCTCTCTTCCATCAATATTCATACAAGTTCCAGAAAGTTTGAGCATTTGTTTTGAGGGCTGTTTTGTTTAAACATACATGGTACCCAGGGAAGGCTTAAGCTTAAGTTAACTGTTTATCTTATTATGTAAACCTGTTTTCTTGAAACACTGAACATGAACAAAACTAGTGCATATGCCCTAAAGGTCAATAGGAAGTATTAATTAAATAGAAAGAATTTTTTAATAAGTACATCAAAATGTAATTTATAGATTTATTATAGATAAATGTCTTATCGTGCTATTTGTAGAAATAAAATAAAAAATATGGGTCAGAGAGTTCATTTTTCGAGCAACAGGTTGTGCAAATTTGTTTGATCTTGTTTATATTATACATGTACATGTTATGCAAAGAAAAACCAATTTCATACGCAAATAAACAAAGCTAAATGATTGAAATTATAATAAAATATTGTGCCATAGCTCTTATAATGTGCTTTCAAATAATAAAAAGAAAATTGGGGTCACCGAACTGGCTTTCATGCTACATGAACAAAACAAATAAAAAAAACAGAGTTCCAATGTCCTAGGAGCATAACTCTTTTAAAAATATTTGATTGGCACAGATTTGAATTTGTCCAAGATAATGCAGATATAAACCTATGCTATAAGTTTTATTTAAATCTGGAAATAATTGCACAAGTGAGAGCGTTAACAAGACAAAATGGCCAGACATACGGACAACGCCCAGTATTTCTAGGTCCCTCTGCAACCCTTTTCGCAGGGGACAAAAAGGTAAACGAACAACACATTCCTTTACAAAATAATCTGAAAATGTCAATGAAGTTATCTCCCCTTATACAGCCAAGTTAAAAAATAATAGACCACTTTCGAGTTTGTCCTTCACCAGAAAAAAACTCTTCAATTATGCGTGCCTTTATGACGTCATTTAACAGATAGAGGGGATCGCCTGTATCCCTGCACTATAAACGTTTATCAAGCATCTTAGTGATCGTCATTGTGCAGGATAAACTAGAAATAATGTTGATTCTGTAGGTACTTAATCACAATTCCCTAATGACAGCAGTGCTGATTGTCAATTATGAGAATTCAATTTGCCGAATATTATGTGCAATATAGCATCATAGTTTTCCAACCACTCGCTCACATGGGAACGGAAGTGACGATGCCCCTTAACGCACGAATGATGTTCACTAAAACCAAAGTTTTTGACGGAAATGCATCGAACTCGATAGTTGTCTATTGTACTAGATGCATTTTTCACTAAATATACCAGTTTCAAACAAAAATTATTCTTGTAAAACCTGTTTTAATAATAAGACATAACACATAATTAAAAAGTCTAAAAGTCTTACAAATGATGAATTACAGAATAACTAATCCAAGAATTCAAATATAGAAAAATATCCAACAAGTGACCGAACAACACATTAATTCATGAACGTGTGTAGCACATGAGTTTGTTATCATTAGTGATCCCTTACAATTTGAATTGTTTCAATATTTTAATTCTTGGATTAGTTATTCTTTTTATTACATTGACCATAAACTTTTTATATAATTAAGGGAAATAAAGTAATTGATGAAAGGAACTATATTCGCTTACATCCACTTCATTTGAACTTTGGTGGATAGTTGTCTAATTGGCAATCATACCACATCTCCTTATTTTTATATATCTTTATATACTGCAGCTGTGCTATTTGCAGTCAAATTGCATTGACCGTATAATCATTTGTGATATACAGTCACTGACCATATATCGCCTTGTTTATAACATTGACAATGCATTTCTGTAGAGTTTTATTTATGATGTCATTAAAAGGTACAGGTTCGCAGAAGTTTTACGTTGTTTGCTCTAACTTAAAAAATGATGGTTTTACCCTAAATATTCATTTGGAACAGTTGTAAGAGTTGCAGTATATAAAAAATAACAATACATTATCTCGTAATATAAATTTTATTTGTACTCGACTCAAAACAGGATAGAAATGCTCGGAAAACCTTGCTTTCTACCTGTTTCTAAGCCTTGAACAAATAAAATTTATATTTCGAGACAATGTATGGTTATTCTATATTTCTATGCATTCTAAATAGTATTGATGCAACGTCATAAACATCGTATTGACAACAACTATTGTTGTATGAAGTCAGTGGAGTGAAATTATCAGATTTATTTAACGTGAAATTATCGGTTTTTATTTCACTGGGAAATCACAGTTCTTCATTCAGTCAGGGGTACTACTTGTACAAGTAATTTTTATTTACTTGAAGAAGTAATATTAATATACTTATATAAGTAAATTTGTAGGATACTTATACAAGTGTATTTTATTTCCTTGTATAGGTAAATAATTTTTTGGCTTAGTTATGTCCCTTAGACATTCAGATTTTTTTACTTATATAAGTAAAAAAGTCATCCTATCTTCTTTTCTTGAATTCTTAGGATTTCTTTGCTCTAATAGAATTTTCAATTGTCTGTCCTTTGCAGATGTCTTTACTAATGATGTAAGTGTAATTTCATGGACAATGAAAATCTCATTTGTCTGTTATCTTCAATACACTGCTCATTTACCAGCCCCGAAGGGGCAATTTTTGAAGGCCTTGCGCAAATACTTAAGATCTTTGCGCAATCAGTTTCTTTGTTGAATTAATGAGATGAAACATTGAACTCTAATAAAAAATTATGAGCTAACCTGGTAAAAATCATTAAAGGCATGTTTTTACATCTCAAAACTTTAGAATTTTTGTGGGATTGTAAAAAAAATTTACTTATACAAGTAAATTTTTGAGAAAATTAAGGGGAGATTATTCAAACATTATAATTAACTTATATAAGTATATTTTTTTTACTTCTTCAAGTAAATAAAGATTACTTGTTCAAGTAGTACCCCTGACTGTCATTGCAACCAATGTAATAATTGCATTTATCTCTCAAAATTTGCACATTTCATTAACATCAACACGTCAAGACAGACAGTTATTCCTATTTTACATTCCAAGATGGAGGAAGACACCTGTTATACCTTAACAGTCAAGGGTATAACTTAAACAAGTTTTTATAGAAAATAACAGGCATACTGTTATTGTGGGAATTCTGACAGAGTTATCACCTCCTGTCATAAATTGTGCTTTTCAAGTGAATACTTATTTTTTTACATATATTTTTTGTTGAGAAACATACATTTTGTAAGACATTTAAAAGACATATGAGAGACAGAAAGAGGTGTTTTTCACATACATTTACACGAGGGGAAATTATCTAGTTGGCTCTTCATGCAATCAATATAATTGGACAACAAAAATCAAATGAAAATCTAAATATTTTCTGTCATGTTGAAACCATTTATTGATTTTTTCTGTCATGTTTGTTCATCATAATAACTTTATATCCTCATGATTACTGAAATTCCTATTTTTAATTTTATCAGTTAGTTAGTGTTAGTCAATCTAAGGAACGAATAAAAATAAATCTTCCTTGAAAAGTTAAGACCCTTTCATAATATCACACCAATTCCTTGACCAATAATACAAATAACATGTTTTCACCTGCATACGATTTTGGAGTTTCCAACTTCAGACTTTCTTGATCATTTTCAGGTACCATCAAATTAGGTGTTACTGCACTGGTGTTCACTTTTCCATTAAGGGAGTTGTCAGCTGATAAGTTGTCAGGAGCTCTCAACAATTCAGGGGAGTCAAATCTGTTATGTACTGATAATTCATCTGTTGTCAAATCATCATTTATTACAGGCAAAGGAAGTTTCTTATGGATTCCAGATCTCCTTCCTGTGATGGATTTTCTCCTACATGAAACATAATCTGGAGAAAAATCCTTCCATACACTGCCATATTTTGCTTCAAAGTTATCTATCTGTAAAAAGTATAATAATAAAAATGAATCATTAGTATATTTCAAATGCAAGCTAGAGCAATCCTTGAAGTTAGTACTATTTATTTAAAAATAATATTTAGCTACTTCTTATTGAAATTTGGATAGTAAACTAAATGTTTTGATATTTATTCAAATGATTTTGCATTTAGATTTTTTGTTGTAAGATTTTGTAAATAGCTATGCAATGACAAGTTATCAACAAATACAGGCTTATAATGACTCCCTGGAAAACTTGAGAGCATCTCGGAAGCAAGGCAGACTCTGCAGTTTACTTGTTAACAATAAACAATAATGAAATAATTGTAGAAGTTCCAAAAGAGAGAAACAAACACATTAGAGAAAGGGTAAATGTCAAATCCTGACTGCAGATCGAAAACTTATTGGTTTCTGGAAATTTTCTCCTCTATTATCTTACTTTAGCAATTAGACAATCAGGGTTTTTTTTTAATTTAGAACCATTTTTGTTTTTATTGCGGGGAAGAGTAGAAATGGGATTCACTGCAAAATAATTTAGATTCAGCTGGGTGATCATGATAAAATATATTCGCCCAACCAAAAAACTAGTAGCCTTGGGCAACTGCATGATCAAGAAGTTTAGATGTTTCCAAATACCATTAACCTACATGTACATGTACCTCTACAGAAAGCATAAATCTAGGTTTTTCTACTTTTTTCAAGGCAAAAATGGATCACTTACTGCATTATATCTGAAAGCTTTGCAAATATTTGACCATTGTAAGATTTTTTCAGACAATAATTGACAATGTATGATAACTTTTAATAACAGTGCCCATACATGCCTTATTGCATAATACTGGCAGATCACCAGTAACACAGTCTATATTTTAAACTTAAAACTGTAAGAGCTATAATCAAGATAATAGCCAGTGAATCCTTTAAAAAACAACCTTATATTACATTCACTCACAAGTCATGTTTGTCATGCACAACCTTTTGAGTAATTAAACTGTTACGATTTTTTGTGAAAAGCACCATAGGTGTGGTTCCGTCTAAAATTTAGTGTGAGAGCAAAATATTTTACAGATCTGTACACAAAGTATTAGAAAAGCTCATAACAGCCGTTTGGACCAGATTTAAATAAAAAGACCTGAAAGAAAATCCATGAATTGTTAGAGAAAGTCAGAAAAAATGCCTAGCAGGGACAATTTTCACAAAAAATCTTATGATAGAAACTAATCACATTCACCCAAGTTATACTGAATTGGCCAATTTACGAATGTTTTTACCTGTAAGATTTTTTTGAAAAGAGTCGTAGTACTTGGCTATAGTCTGACAGTCAGGGGTACTACTTGTACAAGTTATTTTTATTTACTTGAAGAAGTAAATATTAATATACTTATATAAGTAAAATTGTAAGATACTTATACAAGTGTATTTTATTTACTTGGATAGGTAAATTATTTTAATGGATTAGTTATGTCCCTTAGACATTCAGATTTTTTTACTTATACAAGTAAAAAAGTCATACTATTTTCTTTTCTTGAATTTCTCATGACTTCTTTGCTCTAATAGAATTTTTAATTGTCTGTCCTTTGCAGATGCCTTTACTAATTATTGAAATGTAATTTCATGGACAATGAAAATCTCATTTGTTTGTTATCTTCATAATACTGCTCATGATCATTTACAAGCCTCCAAGGGGCAATTTTTGAAGGCCTTGCACAATTACTTTCTCTATTGAATTAATGAGATGAAACATTGAACTCTAATAAAAAATTATGAGCTAACCAGAGAAAAATTGTTTAAGGCATGTTTTTACATCCCAAAACTTGAGAATTTTAGAGATTGTAAAAAAAAATTACTTATACAAGTAAATTTTTTTGAGAAAATTAAGGGGAGATTATTCAAACTTTATGAGAAAATATGAATATAACGAATTTACTTATATAAGTATATTATTATTTACTTCTTCAAGTAAATAAAAATAACTTGTACAATTAGTACCCCTGACTGTCTGATAATATCAGATTATTACATGGCATTTTTCATATCAGATGTATTATCAGCCCAAGAGCCGAAGGCTCGAGGGCTGATATTGACCGAGGGCTTATAATACATCTGATATGAAAAATGACATGTTATGATCTTTTTATCATATGCTTCAACAATAGAGAAAAATAACAGTTTAATATATTGATCCTTTTTAGTGGTTCTCACGTAGAAGTCCAAAAAGTGAAAAGTTTACAGACGTCGGACGCAAAATGTAGTACATCCGATATGAAATCTTTCAAAATATGCCTCAACAGAGGGGAAAAAACAACATGATATATTTTTATATTGACGATAAAAAAAATCAACAAAACATAATGAACACTGTTTGGAAAAATTTGTAAAAACATTTGTAAAGTAACTTTCTAAATTATGTATGAAACTTTTAAAAATGCATTTATTTGAACATTTTTTTATTTTTTTATTTTACATAATATATTATCCTGTATCGTAATAATTGTTTTGTACCCTACTTTAATTGCAATGTTTTTCACTGAAAATGTACCATTGAGGTGTATTTTCCGGAATTTTCCGAGTATCGAAAGAATGCCATGCGATAACGTTACAGAAAGGCACGTGATAAATTTTTCATATCAGCCCGCTAAACACCATTTCGGAAAAATATGGAATTCATGTAAATTCAATGCTGTTATCATACTGTAAAAATTAAATGTTATTTGCTATAAGTATATGATAAAATCATGTTTTTAAATGTTACCAAAGCTTTTTCTATCTCATCTGCTTGAGATAAAAGTCTGACAGATCTTCTTCTTTTCTTGTCAAGTTTATCCATTTCTACAATTCATTCATTCTACAAAAGAAAAGCATGTAATATGAATATAACAAGCTTAAAAGCAGCAAAGCATTCACTTATAAAATAAAATCAAACAGAGTTCTAACAACCACAGATATCATCACCTTAAACATGTATAAACAGCAGCAATAATTTCCTCAAATATTTGAAATAAAAAAAAATGAAAAGTGTAAAGGCTTGAAAGAAATCCTGTGCCTTGCCTGCTATGTTGCTGTAAAAGAAAAAGTCTTAATGTTGAGTGCCAAAAACTCAGTCCCCATATCAGTAAAATACAACACAAATGCATAAAGTTTGGTCTTTTTTCCCTTTGGACCTCAATGTGGACCATTTTGATAATGTGGCCCAAAATTCAAAATCTGAATACATGGTTAGATTCAGCATATCAAAGATACCCATATATTCAATTTTTTTATGAAATTAAACAAAGTTGATTTACAAGAACGTGAAAACTGGACCCAAAAATCAAAAATTTAAAAACATGTTTATAAGAACCCCAAGATCTCATTTTGTTAAAATCAAACTAAGTTTAATTTTGAACACTTTTGACCTTAATGTGGACCAATTTGAAACCTGGCCCAAAATCAAAAATCTAAATACAGGGTTAGATACAGCATATCAAACAACCCTAAGAACACGAAGAATATAATTTTTGTTGAAATCAAACTAAAATTTTCATTTTGGACCCTTTAGACCTCAATTTGGACCAATTTAATAATGGGGCCCAAAATCTAAATACACGGGTAATTCAGCATATCCAAGAACCCAAAGAATCACAGACTTTGAATTAAACCCCATTGAAATTGGTCATGAAATAAGCAATTTATAAATAACAAAGGATTAGAAAAGTAGTGTTTTTGGCTCCTTTTACCCAAACTTTAAGGGGGATAACCCCAAAAATCAATTCCAACCTTACTTTTTTGGTATGATACCTTGTGGTACAATTTGTCGAGATCAATAGACTTATAAATTCTCAAATTATTGTCCAAAACCAGAAAATCCTAGTTTTTTCCCCTTTTTTGGCCCCTAATCACAGCTAGAACAATAACCCCTAAAAGCAATATATCCCAACCTTCCTTTTGTGGTATGGAACCTTGTGCTACAATTTCATAGAGATCCATACACTTATACTCGTTATTGTTTGAAACCAAATGTCTTCAGACAACAAAGATGCTGACAACTTCTTACATTAATATACATATAAAATTTTAAAAACAAAGAAATTTGAACTTACCCCATAGTTCTATAAAAGAACATGAAAAAAACTGTACAAGATCAAAGACTTAACTTATTTTGACAAAAATAGTAAAACACATGAATCATTTTTCAGCACAGCAGACCGGTTCACCCAATAGAGTATAACTCGTGTATAAATAGGGTTTAAAAGTTATAAAATGAAAATGTGTGTATCAAAACCTACGCAGTGTTTCAAATGTGAACTTGACAAGGCTTTGTGCACATGCACAGGCAGTGTAGGAATAGTGGAATAGTACACATTGACATCTGTTCCTCTCATATATATATACATGTTTAAGATATAAGATATTGGATACAACAAACCATAAAGGTAGATTCACTGTATACTGCCATCTCAGATTGCAATACCATATAGCTGGTTATTTTCGTGGTTGTAAAATTTCGCGATTTAGGGGCAACAAAGTATACGAAAAATTTTGGCGGTTTTTATTTTGGCGGATTCTTAAATCCCAATTGAATATATGGCGGATACTGAAATTGTTGCAGTTAATAAAGTTGTAAAACTTGACAAACAAGTGTCTATTGATATGGTAAAATGATTTGTTTTTAACTAAATGACGTCTTATTTATTGATTATATTCAGATACAGTTAATAAATAGAATACCGGTGACTTAGATATTTGTTACAGGTATTCAAACGTCTTGTAAATACGGTTGATTAGTTACGAAATTGACCGAACCTTTGATGTACTTACTAATTAGGTAACAAAATTATCATGAGTGTTTACAATTCTTATATATATAGTTTGACACTAATTAATAAGGGTAATTACCTGATAAGGTGTACCTTCTTGACACTTATTAATAAGGGTATACACACCTGACAGTCATTTTATAAAATACATGTATGTACAATGCCCTTTGGCATTTATGTTGTTAAAACTAACATATACCGTTATTGAGTTGTCGATGGGAAAAATAGCTATTAGAAAATACTCAACATATGCATAAATTTTTCGCTGAATTTATTTTGGCGATTTTCGTTTATCCGCCAAAATAAGCGAAAATAAACACCCCGCGAAAATAACCCGCTATACGGTATTAATACAGCAATACAGTATAGTTCTTTGCTTATATTTGATTTTCATAGAAACGCATAGACCAGTTCAAACCAGTAAGGAAAGTGTTAATGTGTCAGACTGTTTATTTGAATAAAGTAAAAGAATACTCTATTACAATCTTTACACTGTTAACAAATACCAAATATTTCTTTTAGTCAAATCAAATATCCAATTTAAGGGGAGATAACTCTTATAGTAAAAGTTTTATAAATGAATGCTATTATGAAACTGTAAGCAAGCTGCAAGAAAACAATTTCTGTGACACCATTTGTTCTTTTTATTTTCCTAAAGCATAAATAAGACCTATCTTCTAATATTTTATTTAAAATTCTATCTCATAGATTTTCTTTTTCAAAACAAAAAGTTGTTTTTATCATGAATAATGATGAATAATCTATGCAAAAATTGTGAAAATAGCCTGTTGATGACACATACTTATTACTATATACATGATATATATTACGAAAAGCAAGTTAAAATCTACATTTCAGCAAAGTACAGAGATAATTCTGTATGAGGCAATATATACTGATGATCCACCTTAAACATGTTAAATGGTTCAAAAAATGGGATGAAAGGAATGAAGATAACCAATTAATTACAAGCTATCAACTGGTGACTCTGAATAGTATATTTATACTTATATAATAAGTAGTTATGACTTCCAATTGAGGATGATCATGAAAAAAAAGAAAAGTCAAAGAAGTAGTAATTTTTCATTTATACTTATAGCTGAAATTAGCCTTACTTTTTTTTCAAGGATGTGCTTACATGTAGGTGAAATTAAAAAATTCTAGAATTTAAACAAAATTTATACTACATGTATAAGTCAAAGAGCATAAGTTAAGGATCAAAACAAGCTAAAAATATTGATAGGTTATGGAGCTCCTTTTTGAGATATTTAAAAAATTTTAAATGGCGGGAAAAGGCTGACTCAGACCTTATATTTGCATTGGTATTATTTGGGTCTCAAGTTATCGAAAGAAAAGAAATCTAGAATCTGCTTAAATTTTGGTAAATGACCTTTTATGAGCTAGTCTTATATGAAAATGAAAATGGGTGTTATGGGGCAAAATAATTTACCCTGTATTGTAGGAAAAAAACCAAGTAGTCCAAACATCTAACACAAATTCCTAAACCTGACCCAAGTACATCCTTTATATCTTGTTAACAGAATCTTAATTTCTTGCTTGTTATATGTTCAAAATAACTTATTTAACCCTCCTACTGCCAGAGGGAAGTATATGTCCATATGCTTAATCATGTAAGCTTCTAATTATAAAATCATTGCTGTATCTCTTTCAAATAAAATACTGAAGATTAAACCATTTAACATTTTTCTTCAATACTGACAATAGGTCTCAAAAGTAATGCCACAAGGGCGTGATGTCATATATCAAATGAGGTCATTGTTGGGCATGTGACTCACAGACTTCAAGCTGTGCTATTTTCTTGCACACGAAATGCAACCATATAAAAGTATCCGCAGCAAGAAGGTTAATTAATCTATCTTGTAGTTAATTCCAAATAAAGACTGATAATATAATCAATTTCAAACAAAATAAATAACCATGATTATCATATACATGCAATCTTTTAGTAGTCCAACTTTGTGAGGCTGATTTGTTATGAATTCTAGTCAAATCAGCACCTAGTCAAATTGGCACCTGGTTAAATCAGCACCCAATGTAGTCATTTTGGCACCCATGTTAAATATAATATATATTTTTTTCAGTATTTTAAGCAAAAAGATTAAAATAAAGAAGGTGTTGTCCAGAAATATTGACTTTTTTAACAATTTTTGGGGGTTTCTGTATGTATTTTTTTCGTTCAACTTTAAAATGTGTATTCAAGGTATTAGATATTTGTTATGCATGTTTTAACCAGTTAAGCATTTTGCATGATTCAGTGTTCCAGCTAAATTGTTTTCACAGGGCGGTTTGCCCGCCCTTATCCTACTGCCGACCTGTGCCCTTTTAAGACGCCCTGCCCTTTTTCGCAAGTCAATGCCCTTTTTACGGTATTACTTTAATGAAAATACTATAATTCTATCTGTCTTCATGTTTCTGACAAGTTTATGACCCTCAGCTAATTAACCCTTAAAAGCAAGTGTTATAAGTTGTGATTACAGGTAATCTGCTTATCGTCATCGGATGGGTCACTAATCCGTTTATAAACTCATAATTGACCATTATAATTATTTTTCCCAGTAATATCGGTTAGTAGGCATTTCAATTTCAATGATTCTCAAAAGACCACAATTTGCAGTTCGTTTATCCATAGATGTTTTAGTAGTTTCATCAGTAGAACAAAATTATTTTCCCCTGGACAGTTCGCATTTTAATTTCAAAATTTCTCAACCGATCGCTATTTGCAGTTCGTTTGATGTAATTTCGTCATACGAACGTATTTTCGGCACATTTTATAAAGTTTCATCAAAATCTTTCAACAATTTTGATTATAAAGATGAAACTTTATTCAAAACGTTCAAAAATATTTTCATGGGTCAAACAGGTATTTTCTTTATCATGTACTGCGCATGCGTGAACATATTCTTATTAGTTTAATAGACATTAAAACGTAAAATATGAAATCTTCTCTTATCAAATTAAACTAGAGGCACAAATATATTTCTTTAAAAATTGATAATTTCTTGCCTTTTTGTTCAACACGAACCAGTCCATAGATGAATCCTGATTTATTCTAAATTTATCATCATCTTCATTTTCTCTTGTCACTTCCTGTTTTTATTTCGTTTTAAAATCGAAAGTAAACATGATCTATTCTTGATAAATTTAAAATATACAGTCATTTTAATCTTTCCAAGTTTATAAAAATGAACTCCAAATATCGATTTAAACGTTTTTACAGGGATAACGATTATGTAGTGACATTTTCATTTATGCTGTGATTCTGAAACTGAGAGATTTTGTTGATCAGGAATGTCTCTTATCTTCATATTTAACCGTCACACAAATCATGCAATAACTGCTTGCATCTGTAGCATGCCTAAGGCCTTCAAAGATCCTTGAAAGACTTGGGCATATGTATAGCCAGTAATATATGTCCTTGGTCCCTTAATGTTACCCAAAATAAGATTGATTTTCATCTTGCGTAAAAGTAAAAAAGTAAAAGTAAAAGTGACTAAAGCCCTCAAACTCCTAGCTTAAACCCCTACTCGCTACTGTGTACAAAATAAAAGACAATGTTTGACATGCCCTTTTTGAATTATCAAGCAGCATGCTAAAGTACTCTTTTCATGATTGGCGATGTAATGAATGATATAATCCAACCCCAAAATTTAGAATTATTTATCTATATCATATCAAACATTTATCCATATTTAGAATTATTTATATATATTATATCAAATATTCATGATATAATTAGATGCCAAATTGACCAACTAAATGCCTACTTGACTTTTAAATAGGTGCCGATATGACCAGATGCTGATTTGACTTTTTTTAAAGGTGCCGATTTGACTTTTTCTATAGGTGCCAATTTGACTTGTACCCTTTGTTATAAACTGAGATATCAATGAGTCGAATCTCAGAGGAGACAATAATTATGTTACTGAAAACTATTTTTGTTGATTGATTTCCATTGAATTATATAAATTATTAAATATAATAACATATATGTTTATACAGATATGAGAAATGATCAGAGTATGGTGGTTTGAAGTGATAAAGCCTAGTCAATATTTTGAGTTGCCCAATGTTAAATAATCAAGGAACATGAGGAAGATTTTTCCGAAGAATCATGAACAATGACAATGAATGTGAAAAAATAGTTTTAGTGACCACAGCCTTCTGGGCCCATCTGAACTACTCCGTGTTTTTTGTTGTCATGTCAAATTGGATAAGTACATATTTAACAATATGTGTAACTGGATAAGTAAATGGTTTGGTCGCAAAGACTTAATCGTCAGCTTTGTTTACCATTTTCATTGACCATTTGAATTTTGTAGATGGCACAATTTATAACCAATGGAAATCCAAAGATATTTTATCGGAAGTCCTCGGGATTAAACTATAGATGTTGAAAATCCGGATTTTAATTTTTTAAATATTTTTCAATATATATATACATGTAAGGGATACATTGACAGCACATTAGAAATACGATAAGTTTCAAATTATCATACAATTTCTACGTTCCTACTTTTCATGAGTAAAAGAAAATTCACAGTCAGATTCACCCATTTTTTTCATTTGCAAACAAACCGACATTTTGTTCCGGAATTAATGCAAGTTCCAGATATCCGGTGTTAAAAATGGACGGAAAAGAAAAAAGTGAGAAAAATGTTGTTGTCGCAAAAACTCCAGCAGAATTACAGAAGATGAGACTTGACAAATTGATGAAGAATCCAGTAAGTAAAGAAATGTTTCTGTAACAGCAAAGGATAGATTGTTAACTGTTTATCTTTGGGTTTTATAGGTTCTTCTTCTTTAAAGCAGGGACTTTCTATATACTAAGACCAGTCAGGGGAATAACTGAAATAAGTGATTTATAAAATCACTTATTTAAGTAGCAAATTCGAAATTTTGTCACAAATTTTGATTTTGCAGTTTTATCAAAATTTTAAACATATAGGTTTAGATTATATCTTATTATTAGTAAAATTGGAAAAAATGAACCTTTTTCTTCTTTTAAATAGCAAGGTTTATGCGAATCGGGGTCTGTTCGCCCTGATTCGCGTTCGCACTAGTACCTGTTCGTCCTAATACATGTTCGCCCTGGGTCCGTTCGCCCTAATTCCTGTTCGCACAGTCCGTACGCCCTGATTTCTATTTTATTTTTGTTGTCTTGTATAATATAAATTACTTGAATTAATTATGTTAAAGTTTGTTGAAAATTCCGCCGAAATATTTATGTTGTATTGCTGCTACCAGATAATTATTTTTCTTTTGATTTGTATTGAATAATCTTGCCAGAATATTCATCATGTTGAATGTGGACAGTATTTTGAAGAAGAAGAAAAAGTGTTCAGGAACTGGAGACAAAGTTATCTGTATGAATTTATCTTTTTTGAAACCTTGTAACAATTTCATAACAATTTCCCTTTAATGTCTTACAATTCTTACATCATTGTTTTAACTCATTCCAAGCTGACTTGTTTATTTAAAAAAAAAAACAATTTCATTATTAATCCATTAAAAACAATAACTACAACAATCAGTGAGATCAAAGACATCGTAATCAGCATTCTAAATTACAAAACTTTGAATTTTCAGAATACTAAGGCTTTTCCACCTCAGAAATATACTACCTTAGCTGTATTTGGCAAAACTTTTAGAAATTTTGGGTCCTCAATGCTCTTCAACTTTATTCTCAGACTTTATTTGGCCTTATTAACTTTTTTGATTCGAGCGTCACTGATGAGTCTTTTGTAGACAAAACGTGTGTCTGGCATACAAAATTTCAATCTTGGTATCTATGATGAGTTTATTTACAATCAACAGTCATTAAAAGTAATTCTGAATAAAAACAAATGTAACAATATAAAAGCCAATTAGCCTGATTAATGCTCCAAAACAAAAACCTTTTTTTTTTAAATTTCTATGTTTGATTCATGAATTTGGAGATATTTGCCATTTTAATACCTGAATAAGATTACAAAACTTTAAAACAAACCATTAATATTATTTTTTTTTAATAAAAATTAGGGCGAACGGACTCTATGGGCAAACAGACTCAGGGCGAAAATGTAATTAGGGCGAACGGACCCGATACAGTCTTATGCCGTTGATGCATTCATTGAGCTGTAAATTCTATATTTGTTGAAAAAATGCTATAATGAAGACTTTACATAATGAACTGATACTTTTCCCAGCAGTGCCAGTGGTAGTAATTTTCCTGTAAAATTCAAGGTTTCATCTTACAGATTATGTAATAAAATTTTACTGTTCGCGATCAAAATTTCACTGTTCGGGGGTGTTGAAATTAGTGGGGGTAATTAAAATAATAATACTTAAATAAGTGATTTTTTGGAAGAAAATAGAGGTATGATACTTAAAAAAGTGATTTTCATGTCATTATCCCAGATTCAGTACAAGGTCATCAACTCATTTAAGTATGTCCCCTGACTGAAGACTGTCCCTGTTTAAAGTTTAGGTTTTCAGCAGTCCTTCAATAGGTTGTGAACAACCCCTGAAATGAGGGATGACCCCTAAATGTAATGACTATCCCTTATCCCAGTGTTCCCGCCTTCCCTAAATAGAAGGGCGACCCGCCCTAGGTTCCCTTACCCCCGCCCTTCTGCCCTCCTAAGTAAAAGAATGCACCCCTTTGCCTTTTCAAAAAAATAAAATTTCCAAATTTCATGCCTACCGGCGTTTCTGGTAAAATTGTTACCTGATAATGCTGATTGTGTAACACTAATTAACTGACAATGGGATTAAGTTAAATACCTAATGCTTTGGCAGTTTTATCACCTTTGTTAATGATTGTTTACTGCTAATTAGTGGATTTAAGATAATTGAACAAATACTACATATTTAATACAGAATGAAATGTCCACATGTTATCCATTTGTAATGTTTATGTACAGCATGTACACCTGAAAAAATTTATTTCAGTAGGCATAACATAAAAAATAAAATCTTTAACAATTTTAAAGGCATACATAGTTTTGACTTAATTGGTAAAAAATGTTTTGTTTCATAACCATGAGTATGAAATTTAAAGAAGAATCAAAGAAGTTTGTACTTTGAACATAACAAGATTCACTTCCTGTTTTACTTCTTGTATTTTATAATCCTCCTGACATAGGAGCACTCAACAAATTTATTTTTAACAATGATGGAGAAAAAAGTAACTGTTTATACCTTCTGCAATATATTATTGCATCAATATAATATGATCATCTTCTGTCTCACCTGTTATATTTATAAAACTCCTTACTGAGGAGCGCTTTGGTGTGCACTTATAAATACTTTTTTGTAACAATTCAAATGATAATAAATAACTCTCAATAACATATATACTATATGTTTGAACAAGTAATTTAAATGTAGATAATTTAATTACATTAAACATTCAATTTTGCATGTATATCTCCATCTTTCAAAACTACTTGTTTATTTTTATAGACTGGTATAAGTTATAAAACATTGAAATTTCTGATGATTATTTTCCTTACCAAATGTACAAGTTTGTTTAGATTCTCTGAGTACAGACAAACCTGTGCACCTGGAAAAGTTTTAAGGCATGGCAAGAACTAGATAATTGAATTTTAAATGCATTTTAAGTTTGAGAAAATTATAAACTTTTCTGGATTTTGCTATTCATTTTTTTTCAATCCTGCAGAAGGTGCCAAAATAAACTAAGTTGGGAAAGAGGTTTGAGAAGCTCCTCTCATATAATAAATGTTGTGAGTAGTATTGATTTAAATGGACAATAGACATCTGCAAACAATAGATGATTTAAACTGTCTATCTGAGTGGACCTTATCAAATGAAACTCATGTGTTTGTTAAATTTTGCTATCTTCTGCAGACTGGAAAAAAATGCACATCAAAATCTAGGTAAGCTTTTAATTTTCTAAAACATAGACTACATAGAACTTTTATATATGTAGGTCCTGCCATGCCTTAAAACTTTCCTAGATGCATCAGTTTGTCTGTACTCACAGTAGATTTTGTGGTGTAAACACGCCCATGTTTTTCAATTCCTTTTGATGAACCTTAATTTTTTTTCAATGATCTGAAGATTATTTACTGTTTTGCACAGTGTGGACTATATAATGATATTTTATGTATTTACAAGAATACAAAAATAATTGAAAATTAATTTGGAGTGCATAAATTTTTATACGACCGCAAATTTTTTTTACGGTCGTATATTTGTATGATGTTGGAGTCGTCCGAAGACACATTGGTTTTCGCACAATAACTTTACATGTAAATAAAGTGAATGGATCTCTATGAAATTTAAACCTAAGGTTTATAACCACAAAAGGAAGGTTGGGATTAATTTTGGGGGTTATGGTCCCGACAGTTTAGAAATTAGGGACCAAAAAGGGGCCCAAATAAGCATTTTTCTAGTTTCATGACAATAACTTGTGGAACAGTGTATGGATCTCTCTGAAATTATACCACAAGTTTCCATACCACAAAGGGATGGATAGGATTGGCTTTGAGGGGTTATGGCTCAAACCGTTTAGGAATTAGGGGCAAAAAAGTGAGAAAAAACAAGGGTGTCCTGGTTAATGGACAATTACTTAAGTACAAATTACAGTGTAAGTGAGGTAATTCAAAAACTATTTTGAATTACCTCCCTTACCCTGCTTTTAAATTATGTATAAAGACTTTTGTATTGTCTTGAGGTGATTAGCTGTCAATTCATTTTTAGAAGTTACTATTTTAATAATTTTAAAAATGCTGATTAAGGTAAATTAATTTTAGCTATGATTATGTAAGTCATTTTCTATTTAAAGACTTTTATGATGTATTAAAATGGGTCATTACGGTTGCAAACTCCATGGAAATTTGAATTGAAATTATGACCATGACTGAGGGGAAATTTTTTTTTTTTTTAAAAGAGGGGGGGGGGGGGGGGGAATTTTTTCTCCTCAAGGTTTCAGAAATCAAAAAGAAAATCCTTCAAATTTTTGTTTTTAAAAAAGGGGGGGGGGGGAGGTTAATTCGCAACAGCATAGTGCACAAAAGCAAAAAATTGAATATAAATTTAAATCATATAACCAATTCTAAGTTCTTTGACTACAGTTATTCTGTGTCAGAAACCTATTATGTGTCAAATATTGAATTACAATCGAAATTCAGACCTGTATCAAGCACGAATATTGTGTCCATTTTTGCCCCAACTGTTCAGGGTTGGACCTCTGCGGTCGTATCCAGCTGCACTAGGCGAAGCAATTTATTTAAATTGTAATTAAAACTATGTATATATTTTTTATAATAATATTTTTTATGAGGCCCTGAAAATGGCCAAACATCTACATTATGTATACGGCCGATCTAACTATAAAGTGGCCTATCCACCATAGTTAACATGTTAGTTGTTACAAAAAAATATTCAAACAATATTGTGTTTTCTTTAAAAGGCCTCAGAATGACCAATATATTATAAAAAAAAAATTAAATTTAAATTTTATGGCTTATTAATATGTACATGTATGTTGCTAAAGAAAATTTGTTGACTTTAACCACATTGGCTAATGGTCATGAACATTTTCTATTACAGCTAACACAGCTTCTTAAAAAAAGACATTGATTAAGTGATGAAAATTTGTATGACTATTTAAATTTTGAATAAACCATTTAGGAATTTATCATTTACAAACGATAATGAATTTAAATTAATTTCTGTTTTCAGTCAAAAGAAGTTTTTATTCCTGAGTCATCACAAGAAAGAAAGCCTCGTGATCCACTGGAATTTATAAGAAATGTTTGGGGTAAAAGGAAAGATTTATATAAGATAAATGTACAAATCAAGTTGACCTAAACTTATATTACCTACCAGAAGGAATAAAAAAGAACATACACAAACACACAATGAAAATAACCTAAACATTTACCTTCCAGAAGTTCCTTCATAATACAAACTTGTTCCAAGTGGAAAAAATATTCTGGAATATTATTTCCACTGGAATAAATATTACACTATATGTTCCTAGCAGAATAAATGGTATAGAATATTTATTCCAACTGGAACAGATATTATGACATTGTTTATAACAATAATGGAACTTCTGTTAGGTGGAACAAATATATGTTGACACCTGAAGCATGGCAATGCAAAGAAATACCACCTTAGCAGTTGTCATGCAAAAATGCTTTGAAAAATAACAAAACGGTATAGATGCTTGGAAAATTTGATCCTTAAAAGGTATTAAAATGATCCTTCAATTTACCCTGAAGTCTCTCTGTTCAAGCTGCACTTCTCCCAGAAATCTCCATGTTGGGTCTTCACTTCTCCCTGTTTGACAGTCACTTCTCCCTATAATTCTGAAGTGTGGTGACTCCTGAGAAGGAAAAAAAAAATAATTATTTAACACAAACACAATGAAGGTAACCCAAATTTACCTTACAGAAGGGGTTTAAACATACACAAACACACAATGAAGACAACCAAAACTTACCTTCCAGAAGGGATAAAAGAACATTCCCAAATGCACATTGAATGCAACCCAAAATCTATCTTCCAGACGGGGAAAAAAAGAACATACACAAACCAAGGATATACAAAACACGAAGACAATCCAAATTTACCTTCCTGGTAAGTATAAAGGAACACAAAATGGAGAGGTAAAAAATTATCTAAATGATTTCATTTATGTTTACATGTACCATGTTTTATTGGTTACAGACCTCACATGGAGTTTTGTTAAACAAAATCTATTAAGCTTTGAAAACAGTTATTTTGAAATAATAGCGGAGGAAAAGTTTTTGTCTCGCCTTGACGGAGTCAAAAAGCGAGACATGGGTATGATGTTTCCGGCCACGGCGTCGGCAGCCATGGCGTCAGCAGCAGCCGCGGCGTCAACAATGTATTAGTTTGTGATTAAGTCTAGTTCATGGTGAACCACTAGTGGTAGGTCAGTGATTGCATTGGCACATCTCATTACCATGGAGATTGTTTGGCCCCGCTCCCTCAGTCAAGGTCTATTGACTTTGAAACTTTGCTTAGTTTACATGTATTAGTTTGTGATTAGGTCAGATTAAGGGGAACTGTTAGTGGTAGGTCAATGATAATTGGTATGCAGTTGTATTAGCATCGGCACATCTCATTACCGTGGAGATTATTTGGCCCCGCCCCCTCAGTCAAGGTCTATTGACTTTGAAACTTTGCTTAGTTTTCATGTATTAGTTTGTGATTAGGTCAGATTAAGGGGAACTGTTAGTGGTAGGTCAATGATAATTGGTATGCAGTTGTATAAGCATTAGCACATCTCATTTCCATGGAGAATATTTGGTCCTTACCCCTCAGTCATGGTCTATTGACTTTGAAACTTTTACTTAGTTTACATGTATTAGTTTGTGATTAGGTCAGTTTAAGATGAACCACTAATGTTAAGTCAATGATATTCGGTATGCAAATGTATTGGCAATTTGCATGTTTCATTTCCATGGATTATATAGCCCCACCCCCTCATCATGGTTCATTGACTTTGAAATTTTTACATAGTTTACAAGTAATGTTTGTGTTTAGGTTTGTTGAAAGGGAACGACTTATGATAAGTCAATGGTATTTGGTATGCAGTTGTATTAGCATTGGCACATCTCATTTCCATGGAGATTGTTTAGCCCTGTACCTTCAGTCATGGTTCATTGACTTTGAATATTTGCATAACTAACATGTAAAGTATTGCTATTTTAATTTCAACATTTGCATTATCAAAATAACAAATAGGCGAGACATATCTCTGTGTTAACAGTTTATATAAAGAATCAACAGTTTTGCACTTTATGCACCACAAAAAAGCATTAAGTACAACATGTAATCATAGAACATATTGTTGTCTCTGAATGGTCATTGATAACAGACTGATCTATATACACATTGGCGTTTTAATTATAGATTACTGTGCAAAAATACCCTGAAAAGTATACACACACTAAAAAATCAAAATGTAAAAAAAAGCTATTCGAAATTTCTTTCCAACTGTTTTCTTTTTAGGAAGCAATACTTATTTATGTCCTCTACCTTTAACCATTTAGAGTTATAAATGCATGCTCTTGGACTATTCATGAAATTTGTGTTTATGGCTAGAAGGGATTTGTTTTCAACTGCTTTTATTTATTATAAATGCAACAATTTTCTAGCATTCCCCATTTCCATTCTCAATTTTATTTGCCTTAAACAAATTAATCTTCAGACTAATATTTCTTGACAGGTTCCAGTGCAGGAGCAGGAAGTGGAGATTTCCATGTCTACAGAGGAGTAAGGCGGAGAGAATATGCTAGACAGAAATATGTAGATGAAAAATTTGAACGAGTAAGATTAATAAACACCTGATATATATGCATAATACCTATTCATAATGTAAGATGTATAGTAAAACCTGTCAATAGAACTATAAAGAGCTCAGATATGATCATATCTATACAAATTATTTTCTGATATTACAAAAACAGATCACTTTTAAGAAAACTTAGCTGTCTAAACATTCATAAAATTATAAATCGGAAATTTGAATATATTTGTAAGTTTGTGTATATATGTATTTGCAATTAATAAATTAGGCAATCATACAAAACCTAAATTTGCAACTCCTACAGGCGAAGTTGACATTACATCTAGTAGGAATTAGTCCTACTTTTTAGTATCAGCTGACCAAGTGGTAATAACACACATTTCATGTATTTGAATTTTCAAATTTTGTTATCTAAAGAATGTTATTCCAGAAATGTGTTATGCACACTTGAATATGTACCTCAAGTAGACAGCAGCAATCCCTATAAGATTACTTTTATCAAATGTTAATTTGAATATTCATCTGATGAATATTATGTCATGATATTAAATGCTTTTGTGTCTTGATATTTTCTTTTTCATAACTCTGATAGAAGTCTTAGGGAGGGGAAGTGTCATTCCTTGTTCTCTATTTGGCAAAACCTTTTGGAATTTTGGGTCCTCAATGCTCTTCAGTTTCATACTTTATTTGGCCTTTTTAACTTTTTTTGATTCGAGCGTCACTAATGAGTCTTTTGTAGATGAAATGCACGTCTGGCGTACAAAATTTCAATTCTGATATCTATAATGAGTTTATTTTCATCCATTCAATTTTCTCCACCTAAACAAATTTCTTGCAAACATTGGGAAGGCATGCTTTGCTATTGTTTATTTGATTAAAAAAACGTAGTTTACTTTCACATTCTCTTAAATCGTATAATGTTGCAAAACAAGTTACATAATAAGTCAACATTTTCGTAACTGCAAAATATCCATACTACGTATGGTATGAAAGCCATGTGCACTCCTTTGTCCTGAAGACACTATCCATGTTGTGAGATATGTAAACCAGAATAAATCAGTAATGTGTGGCAAATAAAGATGTTTTTATACCCCACCTACAATAGTAGAGGGACATTATGTTTTATAGTCTGTGCGTCCGTTTGTTCGTCTGTCCGTCCGTCTGTCCCGCTTCAGGTTAAAGTTTTTGGTCAAGGTAGTTTTTATACGACCGCAAACAAATTTTTGTGGTCGTATATTGGTATGACGTTGGCGTCGTCGTCATCGTCGTCCGAAGACACATTAGTTTTCGCACTCTAACTTTAGTTTAAGTGAATGGATCTCAATGAAGTTTTACCATAAGGTTCAATACCACAAAAGGAAGGTGGGGATTGATTTTGGGGGTTATGGTACCCACAGTTTAGGAATTAGGGGCCAAAAATAAGCATTTTTGTAACTTCCAGACATAACTTGTGTGTAAGTGTATGGATCTCTCTGACATTGTACCACAAGGTTCCATATCACAAAGGGAATGCTGGGATTGATTTTGGGGGTAATTGTGTCCAAATTTTAGGAATTAGGGGCCAAAAAGGGGCAAAAAACAAGCATTTTTCTAGTTTCATGACAATAACTTGTGTGTAAGTGTATGGATCTCTCTGACATTGTATCACAAGGTTCCATATCACAAAGGGAATGCTGGGATTGATTTTGGGGGTAATTGCCTCAAATTTTTAGGAATTAGGGGCCAAAAAGGGGCAAAAAACAAGCATTTTTCTAGTTTCATGACAATAACTTGTGTGTAAGTGTATGGATCTTTATGAAATTGTACTACAAGGTTTCATATCACAAAGGGAAAGCTGGAATTGAGTTTGGGGGTAATTGCCCAAAAAGTTTAGGAATAAGGGGCCAAAAAGGGGCCAAAAATAAGCATTTTTCTAGTTTCCAGACAATAACTTGTGTTCAAATGTATGGATCTCTCTGAAATTGTACTGCAAGGTACCATACCACTAAGGGAAGGCTGGGATTGATTTTAGGGGTAATTCCCTCAAAATTTTAGTATTTAGGGGCCATAAAAGGGCAAAAAAACAAACATTTCTCTAGTTTCAGGACAATAACTTGTGTGTAAGTGTATGGATCGTTATGAAATTGTACTGCAAGGTTCCATATCACAAAGGGAAAGCTGGGTTTGAGTTTGGGGGTAATTGCCCTAAACATTTAGGAATTTGGGGCCAAAAAGGGGCCAAAAAACAAGCAATTTTCTAGTTTCCAGACAATAACTTGTGTTCAAGTGTATGGATCTCTCTGAAATTGTACTGCAAGGTACCATACCACAAAGGGAAAGCTGGGATTGAGTTTGGGGGTGATGAATCATAAGGGGGTTCAAAAAATTGGGGGGGATTTTTTTTTCATTTTTTTTCTTTAAAATTTTCCATTTTAAATTGGTTATTTCTGATTTATATAAAAGCAAAAAATAATGATATGGTTTGAATAGGTAAATTAAAAATTTTTAAGTTCTTAGACCACTTTCATTCTGTGTCAGAAACCTATGCTGTGTCAAATATTTAATTACAATCCAAATTCAGTGCTGTATCAAGCTTGAATGTTGTGTCCATACTTGCCCCAACTGTTCAGGGTTCGACCTCTGCGGTCTGATCAAGCTACGCCCCAGCGGAGCATTTTATTGATGAAGTTGAAGTCCAATCAACTTGAAACTTAGTACACATGTTCCCTATGATATGATCTTTCTAATTTTTATGCCAAATTTAGAGTTTTGATCCCAATTTCACTGTCCACTGAACATAGATAATGGCAGTGCGAGTGGGGCATCTGTGTACAATGGACACATTCTTGTTATGTTATATTAAGGATTAATTTATTTTGGTGGATTGTGAAATAATTTTTCATGTATATTTGATTTCGAAGTTTTGCCAATGTTTGCATGCATGCCTATAGAAAATTTATACTTTGTTGAACATAAAATTTCATGGTTTGTCTCCCATGAATAATAATGATTCCCAAACTTGTAACTATTTACAATTAATTGAAAGAAAACAAGTAAATACTAAGGTATCCACTCATGGGTTGCCGCTCCACCTATTTCCATAACTTCATTTTACATAAATACAGTTGACCTTGGATGTGCTTTAGCCAATTAAACATTATATTCACTAGCTACCACTATGCATGAATGATAACAACAACCAGATTATGGATGTTTTATGAGTATCAATAAAGAATCCACAAACATATAAAAAATAGAACAACTAAGGGAAGAGTAAATGTGAAAACTTGAAAGACATCTCTAAACATCAATTGAATCTTTTACAGCACTTCAATACAGTATATGCTTAATATATATTTTGGTTTAGGATAATGCTGATGCAGAATATCAGAAGAAGCTGGAGAAGAACCAAACAGAAGCAGAAGAAAGGACTGCAAAGAAAAGGGCTAAAAGGTTGTCAGAACATACATTGTAATCAAGAGAAAGACATGAATAATAACAATAAGACTAGAGATGGTGTAGAGTGATATTTTAAAATATCACTTTTGGCATGCAAATGAAGGCGTTTTACAACTCAGTAATACTTACTGTGAATTAATTTATTAGTGAGATGACTTATTAATTAAGGGAAAGTAGTCAATGCTAGTAAAATCCGTAAATGAAATGAAATTTACAAAAGTAACCTTTAGAAAACCTATTTTAAAGAGCCTCGTATTCATCTTATAGGTAATTTTGAAAGTTAGTTGTTTAAGTAATGCCCCTGACTGTGTGTTTGATCTATGGATTTCAACAAAAATTGATATATATATATGTATAAATGTCTAAGAATATAACTTAAATACGCTAATTAATACATTAAAAAAGTTCTATTAGAATTTAAATAGATATACGCAATATTTCGGATGCATGACAAAAAACATTTTTAAAGGTTTAACTACACACAGTTGGAATAAAAGTTTAACATATTTTATTCCAACTATGTGTAGTTAAACCTTCAAAAATATTTTTTGTCATGCATCCGATTTCACCTGGATAGATGCACTCGCCTGATGAAGCTAGTTTGTTTAGCAAAATATTGCGTATATCTATTTAAAATCTAATAAAACTTTTTTAATGTATCAATTAGCGTGTTTAAGTTATATTCTTATACATTTATATAATTGTAATTTAGTAACTGTATCAGTTTATTTACACAAGCTGATCCACGCCTAAATAGATTGGATGTTGATTGTTGCTATTTTTAGACATCAATATATATATGTATAGATATAGTTTGCTATTCGAACTTGATTCCCACTGTCAAAAATTGATGATTGTAAAAATTGAAGAATTAAATTGGCAATAAAAACATAGATTTGATTAAAATTCACAAATTTTGAGAAATATCATTTTAACCAAAATTATATGTGGGTATAATATGCTTTTCCAAGTTCTTGGTGTCATATTTGCAGTAAACGAAAAGTTGGAATGGTGGGATTTGGTAAAAACTAGTTTTAAAAAAAATAATCGCAAATTATATGAAAGGTATTTTTGTGCTAGAATTTTTTTGTGTTTATTATTTGAAAGGCGGTTCCAACTTATTTGCAGGTGTAACTAGAGGCTCCAAAGAGCCTGTGTCTACCACCTGCAACTCAACAATGGTCACGTTTTGGTAAAAATCGTCATGAAAGGGCAGTAACTCTATATAGAGTTAACCGACAATTTCAGTCATGTTGACCAATTTGATGATCTTGTCCTGTTTATCATTTTTGCTTCTTAAAGTTTCTGTCTTCATTAGTATTATCTACTATATATACTTTTCAAGATAATAGGCCGGAACTAAAAAAATGGTAAAAATCACCTCTAAAGGGTAATAACTCCATTAACTTAAGTTTTAAGCCATAATGGCTTATTGGAAGATCTTATCTTGCTGATCATTTTTGCTATTAAAAGTGTCTTTATATCTATTATAATTTTCAAGATAATAGGGAAAAAATGCCAAATAAAAATTTGAAAAAATGGTAATTTAAGAGAAGTAACTCTGATACCGAGTTCTCTTAACTATTAATTCAGCCATTGACTTTTTGAAGATCTTGTATTGCTGATCATTTTTGCTTTTTTAAGTTTATCTCTATCTTTCAAACATTTCAAGATAAATGGCAAAAAGGAAAAAATAGTAAAATTGTCAAAATTTACAAGAATTGATTCCTCATGAATTTGAATTAATTATTTGTGTCTAGGTCTCACACTAAAATGTACAAGCTGGGCCCCTGTTTACATGTCAGTTTTCTAGTTATTTCTTGAAATTCTCTTTTAAAATTATGTTAAGTTCAATTTTTGAATATTTTAAAATAGTTGAATCATCTGCTTCAGTGAAATAAACGTTTGACAACTAGACAGCATCGAAATATTTTTTATTATTGTTTTATATATAATTCTGCAGCACTAGAATATTTCATTTAGCAAAAACCAAACCAATACATTTTAATTCAATAAAACAGAAATTCTAGAGACATGACATTTAAAAAAAACATTAGACATTTTGAAAAAGGCAATTTGATGACAAATTTTATATTCAATTTGCTTCTCTCTACAGAATACAAAAAAATTCTGTAAATTTTGTCTGAAAGATAATGGATTAAGGATTAATATATAATGTATTTTTTGAGAAAAGACCAAAAAGAAAATCTGTATGAGTAAAAAGTACAAGTGGGGTCTATTTTTCTTGAAACAATTATCTGTAATTAATCCATGATTTTAATAGGTTACATTTATCAGTGAAGATATTTGTATATTCATGTATGTTCTAGTACAGGAAATGTATTTTTGCAATGAAATATTTACCCTCATTTTAACAAAAAATAAGAAAAAAGTCTTAGATTTTACCTTGGAAAACCTGCTTCTGGTAAACATGAAATCTAATTCAATAAAAATCCTTTAAACATTCCTCTTTCTTTCCATTATTGCATAATTAAGACTTAAAAAATCAGTGAACCTTCTTAAATTAAAAAATTATATAAATTTGCCTCACAAATTAAAATTCTCCATCTTTGGATTATAGAATAAAAACATCATATTAAGTTTTGTTTATTGATGTGAAAATTACCCTTTATCAACCATGCATCTTTGATGTCATATAATATTGTTTTAAATCAAAATCAATAAGCTATACTTAGGAGTGAGAACATAAATGAATATGTTTGAACACTGACATGCCCTTAAAAAACAACCATTCACAGGTTAATTTTGAAAGATAAAAAAAAGGACTTTAACTTTCAAGTCTCTTTATCCATTGGTCCCAGGTTTACTGAAAACACTACAATGATCATTTTTTTTTATAAGAAATTTCTTCAGTTTAAAAAAATATAAATATTAAGTTGCAATTAAAAAGAAGATATTATGCAAATTTGGTGATCCACTGACATTAACTCTATTAAGCTATTTTATCCACTGAAAAATTGCTTATCTTTATAAAAATCTGTAGTAATATAACAAGCAAATATGTAAAAGTGCTTTAGCAAGTTGTTCTAGTACACCATCACTGCAATGAAGGAGTAAAATATGATTGAAATTATATACACAATTCATCCAATCTTTTCATTAGTGATTTCAGATCACTTTGATTGATCTAAGAATTGATCTTTTTATATTTTGTGTTAGAAGACAGCCTGTATTGCTATGCAGAAAGATAAAAATTAAGTTGAAGACCTGGTATGATTGACAATGAGATAACTATCTTTTTTATCTTGGAAAGCATGAATTAACTATACTATGTAAAGTTTTAAACATTAATGATAATTGTCACTAGGTATATAATACTTTTTGGTTGGTTGCAAAATCAGTATTTGTTTTTACATCTTGATAAATGAGTAACAAATGATTAACCTTTTTCCAGATTGAAGAAAAAACAGAAGCAAAAAGGCAAGAAACCCAAAAAGGAACAAGAAGACAAAGAAGAATCAGGTATAGCATTTACTATTTGGTTTGGTTGTAATCCTGCCATATTCTAACAAGCTTTGACAAGCTAAAAAAAGAGGCAGACAAAGGGGATAATCAAAATCATAAGTCGAAGAAAAACTGACAATACTAAGAAAAAAAAGAATGAATCCTTTGATATGTTTAGCATTTATCTGATTTTGATAGTATAATGCAATTGTTGAAATTAGAATGGCAATACTTTAACATGTAAACTTTGCAGAATGTTCAAATTCAATGAACCACAACTGAAGGTGCAGGGCCATAAAAATCAGTGGAAATGAGAAATGGCAATGCTACAATGTTAAACAACTGCTCATCAAATACCATTGAAATGTCCTAAACACAAACATTAACATGTAAATGATGCAATTTCAAAAGTCAATGAAGTGAATGAACAATGATAAGGAAGTGAGGCCATTTAATCTCTATGGAAATGAGATGTACCAATACTAATACAACTGCATACTATCATTGAGTTTTGAGCTACCACTATTGGTTCCCATTGAAGCGACCTAATCACAAACTAAAACATAATTGAAGCTGCTGCCATTGAAACGAACACCTTGCCCTTTTTACTTCATGTTGGCGAGACAAAAATGACAAATAGACAAACTGCAGTTTTCAAAACAGAAAAATAAAGACAGAGCATTGTAATCCACCTTAAAACAGGAGTGAATCGTGGCGCTCTGTAAGGGGAATCAGTTCCTGCTCCACTAGTCACACCCTTCATGTTTCTCTAATATTAAAGTAAAAAAGCTCAATTGAGGAAAAAGGGACATAATTGTGGTTACAATGATGTCATGATAGTGTCTATAAAACTTGAAAAGGGATAACTGCAACTTTTCCATTTTAAATCCTTTTATTGAAAGCAGTAACCATTTATCAAGGATATCATTAAAGGAAATGCAAGCCCCTGAATATGGTGTCCATTTAAAGATGTATATTCCATATGCAGGCACTAATAGAATATTGCTACACAGAAATTGAAAGTTCACAATATAACAGAAATAACTAAATGTCTAAAACAAATGCAAAATTCCATAAATTGACAGAAAAAAGCAATATAAACAAGTTTTTTTTAAGTACAGGCAAATGTGCAAGTCACATGACTTTGACCTCATCTCCATGTTTCTATTATCTTCATTCAGTTTTTGTGTACATGACAAATTAACAGAGATCATCTTGATTTTTACCTCATTTCATGGATCTAGGATCATCTACGAATTTTATCTGTTATTAAAATATCAAATACATTTTGTCCTAGAAAATTTACATGTTGGTCTGACTTCCGAGGCAATTCATGTATAAATATGGAGTCTTCTATACTTAAGACCTTGATATTATACCCTTTCTCCAAGAGTGGAGCCATAGTATTCACCTTGTCTTTCTGTGCATCTGACCATCTGCTCTCCTTTGACCAACAAATATTTCCATCACAATTTTCTCTTTTCATACTTGGTCACCGGCTTATAAATGAGTTGCAATTTGTGAGCATTGTTCATATTTGCCAGACACCTACTTCTTAATTGCAGATACAATGTACTTTGAATTTTCAATATGTTAAAGATCTTAAAATGTTTTGTCGCACTTTACTCAAGTACTACTCAACAAAAGAATTTCATTTGTAGTTAGCATGATAACTCTTTAAAACATTTAAGCTAAACACTATAGATGACTATTTAAGCAGATGAGATATTTTATTGAGTCTACTTGAAAATTATATTTGGTTACAAATAAATATAGAAATGTTTTATTGTAGATGAAGAATCAGAAGATGAAGAAACTGAGGAATCTCTGGAACAAGCTTGTGACAAGGGACATAACTCAAATCAGAATGGGGATATGGGATATAACTCTGATGAAAATTGTGATACTGAAGTAAAGTCAGAAAAAAGTGAAAATCATAATGATAATATGAGAAAAGTTTTTAGAAGTAATAAACAGCATGCTCTTGTTGAAGAAAAACAGTTTCAGATATCAGCAAATACAAATGGAAGCTAGTTGTGTAATACTATAGTTTGTGTATTTACTTCTTTAATGTATTTTATCATTTTTCATTCAGACAAATAAATTTTAATGTGTCAGTATTAAATGATTATTTTTTACTCTGTACCATTAGATTTTATGGCAGCTTTAAAAGTGATTAATGTAGGGTTAATAGTGGTTTATAATGATTTTTTTTATACGAAGATATTTAAATTACATTGTTCGGCTGGTTTTTGCTATGAATAATGTTTCCCATATCTCTACATTAGTTTTAGATATGCTCATGTTCAGGTAATTTTTTTGGCAAAGTACAACATATATTACAGTTTATGGTTTCAAACCAACAGGAATATGATGACCTTGACAGACAGCCCTATAATTATGTATTGTAACAACACCCTGTAAGTGCAGCTCCTCCCATACTGTTTCACAGCAAGTTCTCATACTAGGCTGTATTAGAATACGGAGATGTGGTATGATTGCCAATAAGAGAACTATCCACCAAAGTTCATATAAAGTGAATATAAGCAATTATGGGCAATCTGACATGAAAAATATGAAATTAATTGAGAAAACTAATGGCCTTATTTATATCAAAACAATTTATGATAAACAAATATGACTGACATGAACCAACGACAACTCCTGAACTACAACCTCCTGACATGGGACAGGCAAATAAAGACTGTGGCGGGGTTAAATGGTTGAAGGATCCAACTCTTCCCTAACCTGGGACAGTAGTGTAACAGTTCACCATAAGAACAGACTATAAAATTATTTGAAAAATGCTTAACTCATCAGATTGATAAAAAGCAGAAAAACATCTAACAAAAACACAGACTGGACGTGGCAGGGAATTTATACATCCCTCATAACAAAAAAGACACAAAGTACAGATCTGAAATTACTTGCAATATCTGACGTATCTGTTTGAGTGTTAGTGTTTTAAATATTTGATTTATTTAAAGTAAGTTCCTTTGGGTAAACTTCGGCAGTTTATTGAGAGAGTTCTTGATTGTTTAACGAAAAAATATAGTCTTTTTATGAGTCACAGCATATAAATTTGCAATCAGATTTTTCAAACGACCATTCCATTAAATAGGAAAACCTATTTTGATAAGTTTTTGTGGAAGTAAAGTATGAAGAGTGGAAAAGTCAAAACTGTCGACCAAATCGAAAGGACCATCAAAATAACATAATTTATCTATAAAAAACCCAAAGAATTTTGTACACTCCAAAAGTAATTAATTCCACTAGTACTAATTTCATATGTTTTATTACAAATGTTAATGATATGAAGTTCTTCATAGTAGTTAAGGAACTAGTTAAAAGCAGTGACATATAGTAGTAGAACACTTACTAGAGGTCGATATGAAACAATAGTTTACGTTTTTTTTTTGGGTGTTGTTTAGGTAACAATACATAGTGTGGACCTTCAAATGTGTATTACTTACTCTTTTTATTTATTTCTAAATAATTTTCGAAATTTGATATGCAAATATCAGTAATATTCAGACATATATTTAAATGTTGGTTCTTTTTTCAGAAAGTTTATAACCTCTTGGTCATTTTTGATGTTGAGGTCCCCTGTAATTACATGGCAATATGGATCATATCTAAACTTTGATGTTTCACAGTCTCATGTTGAAGGAGCATTATTGTCTATACCGACTTCTGATGTAACTGACGTATAATTAAAATCTAAACTTCTACTGCTTATTTTTTATACGAATAAGAATTATAGGTGGCTCTATGTTATTAAAATAGGTTTGTTTGCCGTCATGTGTAGTTGACTGTATTATATTGTCATTTTGATTTGACCATTTTAATAAAAGTTATTGGACTTTTACCATATTTTAACTATTGTACCTCAATGACACAGTATGACACACAATTGAATTCATTTACACAGCCGATGGACATTTTGCTACGGTGCACAATCTTCCTTTTAGTCATTTTGTTTGTATTTCCAGTTGATTGGCTGTACTATCTTATTACTTTGTCATTCTGTGTTGTGGCATACAAATAAAAGCATGCACAGGGTAAACATTAAAGGGACAGCTGACCAGATTCCTTCTTTTACTTTGTTACAAATTGCAAAAATTTAAATCATTTGGAAAAAAGATGCATATTTTTGCCCTGATATCTCAAAAATGTCTCAAAGGACAATTCTCAGTCATTATTTTTGACAGATAGACATTACAGTTAAATCTTAATTTGTCTTACTAGTCTTTGTATTTTGTCAGTCCTAGTTATTTTGGTGTTTGTTGACTGGATTGATTTTCTTAAACTCTGATGGCACCATTGGTTGATTTAAAGAGAGGCGGAAGATACCAAAGTGACAATCAAACTCATAAGTCAAAGACAAACTGACAAGCCCAAGAGTCAACAAAACACAACATAGAAAAGTAGACTTAGCAACATGAATCCAACCAAAAACCTGGGGTGATTTCACCTGGTCTGGAAGGGCAAGCAGATCATTGTCTACTGTGGCACCTGTCACGTTGGTAATGTAAGTACAATTTTGGTTTTGTTGTATATTAGGAAAAAGAGGACAGGTTTGTGGTGACCATTAATGTTATCTATGACAACTTGTGATAGCGTCCGTAAAAATTACAAAGGGATGGCTTTAACTTCACTATTTTTGAACTTGGTTTAATAGCTTCCTTGTAAGCAGCAGTCCTGTATTGAGGAAAATCATGAAAGGGAATGAAAGCTCTGGAACCTTGTTTTAACTGGGAGATGTATACTCCATATTCAGGTGCTGCTGGAATGTTGCTACATGGAAATGGAAAGATCAATCAAAACTGTGAATAAGATCCAAGTATATTTTGAAGTCTCCAGAGAGAAAATATATCAAGATGGATGATATACAAATACCAAGTCATGTATATTTAAATTGAAGTTTTTATTTTACACCCAAGGTTTTTCTTAATTTCAAATACAATGCAACTCAATTTGTTTGTGTAAGATTCCTTCCAGAGAAACTTTCCTGAACATTGCTGACTGAGCCATGAAAATTGAGGCCACGGTATGAAAACCCCTTCAGGAAGCTATGTACACCTTTCTATTATTTAATGAAATACTTCGCTGAGCGCAGAGGTCGAAACCCTGAACAGTTGGGGCAAATTTGGACACAATATTCAAGCTTGATACAGTCTGAATTTGGATTGTGATCAAATTTTTGACATAATATAGGTTTCTGACACAAAATAAATGTGGTCAAAGATCTTTTAAAAATCTATTGCGCAATACTGTGCAATTGAAGATTTCTCCTTTTTTCAAAAAATTTGAAAAATTTTGAAAAAAAAAAATATGAACCCCTTAAAAAAATTGGAAAAAAAATCCCCCTAAACTTTTTGCCCCCCCCCCCCCCCATTTAAGCAATAACCCCCAAACTCAATCCCAACCTTCCCTTTGTAGTATGGAACCTTGTAGTACAATTTTAGAGAGATCCATACACTTAAACACAAGTTATTGTCTGGAAACTAGAAAAATTCTTGTTTTTGGCCCATTTTTTGCCCCTAATTCTTGCATGTTTGGGGCAATTACCCCCAAACTCAATCACAGCCTTCCCTTTGTGATATGGAACCTTGTGGTACAATGTCAGAGAGATCCATACACTTACACACAAGTTATTGTCCGGAAACTTACAAAATTGCTTGTTTTTGGCCCCTTATTCCTACACTGTTGGTACCATAACCCCCAAAATCAATCCCAATCTTCCTTTTGTGGTATTGAACTTTCTTGTTAAATTTCATAGAGATCCATTTACTAAAACTAAAGTAATTGTCCGGAAACCAAATGTGCCTTCGGACAACGACGCAGACGATGACGACGACATCATACCATTATACGAACCCAAAAATATTTTTGCGGTCGTATAAAAACAATTATAGCTCAGGTAATATGGACAATAACTGAACAATGACCTAAGTTCTTAATGAATCACAGAACAATGAAAATACATCAAGGTCAAGTTACTCTTATAAGACAAACAGCAACCTAACCAAGATAAAATTAATCTTGAAATCAGAGCAACTGAAAAACAACAGAAAAATTTTCAAGAAAAAATGTATTGATTTGAAATTGTAGGTTGATGATTTTAAGACAAATATAAGAATGTTTTTTGCAGATTTTATGTGCTTTCTATACAAATATTCAACTGTTCCGAAAGCATTCATCAGTAAAATTTAAAAAAAAAAGAGATCATGCATTATTTTTTCGATTTTCAGTTGTAATGACATGGATGTTAGCAAATATAGGTCACCGTTTCCCCTGTAACCACAAAATCCACTAGAATTAGTATCCATCGAATAATAATAAAATCCTCACTACTTATGCAAAAAAAAAAGTCAATGAACCTAGGCGGAGGTGCAGGGAAAAATAACCTCTATGGAAATGAGAAATGCCATTGTTAATACAACTACACACAAAATATCAGTGACTTATCATTGGTGGTTCCCCATAAACTGAGCTATTTACAAACTTAAACATGTAAACTATGCAAAAGTTTCAAAGTCCATAATCCTTGGGTAAGTGATCTCCATGACAATGGGATATGCCAATGCTTATACAACTGCTTACAAAATATCAATAATTTACCATTAGTAGTACCCCTTATAATACTGACCTAATCACAAACTTTTACAAATTGCTGACGTCGCTGCTAACGTCACCGCCACCGGAAACAACATACCTAAGTCTCATATTTTTTGACATTTTGAAAAAAAGTTTATACTGAAAGACTAATGAATCATGAAATAGTTCTCCTTCTGTACAGAATGTCAAACTTTTTGGTTTGCTTCTGGTTGCAAAGTCATGACAACAATTTACATTTGACCTCCGGCCATTTGATGTAATAAAATAAAGGGTTCTTAAACAAAGGTATTGTGTGATTTTTATTCTTAAAACAGATAAAAACATAAGACAGTAGAGTGCCTCCCCGTGCTTCAGGTTTATGCTCTTATAATATACTAGATTATGGAGTGTGTGTCCGAGCGAGAACTTCTCTAGTTCATTACTTTAGGAATATTGATCAAAAAGTAGTATTTCAATATTCAGCCCAATTCTACTATTTAGTCAGACGTCAGTCGCTACCCTGATATACCCTTTCTTTTTCGATTAATTAATACGGATAGCGTTTGACATCTTTAGCCGAACAGATTTATCATTTTTACATAATTTAATTCATTGTATGCTGGTTCATATTCTGGACGCCAGTCTTTGCTCCTTTCTAATATAATTCACAAACAAAAAACAAATATGAAGCTTAGAAATGGAAAAATATTAAATACTAAACTCGTTCAAAGGGTATCTACACGTCTCAATCTTCAAAATTGCTTATCTAAAAATACTACCATCGCTAACATTTTTAACAATAAAAATCGTGGTTACCCTTCTATCGATAAGTGTCATGCCAAAAAATGACTTACATGTCCCCGTCTTTCCACCAACAATACGGTAAGGTCCACGTTTAATGGTCGCACATTTTCTTTAAATTTTGAAACTGATATAACTTGAAAAACAAACAGTATTATTTATTAACTCACATGAAACAAACCGGGATGCGGTATTCAGTACGTAGGTGAAACTGGACGATATTTATCTAAACGCACTCAAGAACATCTGTATCGTTTTAAAAGACCCAATAAATTCAAAAGTATCATTTATCAACACCTTAAGAAGTACAATCATCCTATTAAATATTTAGCAGTTCAACCTTTAGAAGTAGTAAATAAGCAGCCTGGTGAATCTCATTCAAAGTTTGTACGATCACGGAAAATAATTGAATTAAATTGGATTAAAAAATTACAGACAGTCTATCCTCTCGGTCTTAATGATAATATCATGGGAATTGGTAATATATCAAGAACCGATTCTGTTAACATTTTGGATATAGTTTCTAAAACTGTTCGTAAAAACCGTTCTCATGGTCGTAGAAAAAATCGCAATCAAAGAAAATTTCGGACCAATCATACCAATATTTCGGACCTAATTTCTATTTCAAAAAACAACGGCAGACATTATCTGTTAACAAAGCTCTGTTCATTACCGGTTAATAAGTTAAATAAAATTTTAGAGGATTGCAACACAATTTCATATAACAGTCCTAAGTATGAAATCGTTCAAATTATAATGGCATATTGTTATTCTAAACTGTTTCCCAAAATTGATCGCCCTGAAGATCATAAAAAACAGTTTATTAAAATAAAGTATGTCAATAAAGGTTTTGATTTTGTAAATATTGTCGGTATTTTTAACGACCATTCTGTTAAAGAATAAATTCCGGGATATTTTGATAATACTGAGCTCCTCTTATTTGTTATATTTACAAGAAATCTACCCGGAAATTTGTGTTTAATTATAGCCAATTGTGTAAAGATGTTAATATCAGTGAAAATACACCTACTTCATGTAATTGCAGTAATTCCGAATACATTTATGGACCCATTTCCCATGTTATAACAGGAGATCTTAACATCGTTCAAGACCGAGAGTTAAAATCATTCCTCAGTAAAGGACCTAAATATCGTCCCCGTCAATTATTAATTGGAATGAGTGTCGTAATATCATCCACGACTCACTCCATACTTACTGTTTGAAATGGATAAAACGGGAAAAAGCTGACAAAAAATCTTTGGACTCTTTTTTTAATTCAGTAATGAACATAGTTGATATACGTATTCAACATTTTAAAGAACATTTTACTCTTAACAATAACCACAATAAACCTATTTCTCGTATCAAACATAAACTAAAAGAACTAGCCAAGGAATTTGTTTTTGTCCCGGCCGATAAAGCTGCTAATAATATTATTATTGTTTGACGTAAATTTTACATTGAGGTTCTGAAAAAAGAAATCACCAATTCACCAACATTCCAACTGACTCCATTTTCAGAAAACGACATCTGTAACAAACATAAACTTTTAGCTACCGCTTTCACAAGCAGAACCAAATACAATGAAAGTCCCAACTATGTATTGGCTTCCGAAGCTACACAAAACACCTTACAAATATAGATTCATTTCGTCTTCAAGCCATTGTTCCACTACTAAATTGTCTATTCTTCTTACCAGTACACTTGGTACAATCAAAAACCTGATAATAAATTGTTCTAATAAGGCCTCCGAAAATAGTGGAATTAATTACTTTTGGACTGTCAAGAACTCGTTGGAAGTACTTGATAAATTACATGCATATATTGGTGATTTTGAATCTGTTCAAAGTTTTGATTTTTCTACCCTATATACCACATTGCCTCACATTCAGATTAAGAAAAAATTCACACACCTAATTAAATGGGCATTTAAAAAGTCAGAATGTGAATATATATGTTCAAACTCTTTTAGGTCAATTTTTAGTAGCAATAAACAAAAAAACTATGTCAATTGGACATGCTTTGATACTATATATGCCCTTGAATTTTTACTAGATAACATTTTTGTTCGCTTTGGAGATTCCGTATATCGTCAGGTTATCGGAATTCCAATGGGGACTAACTGTGCACCACTTATTGCGGACCTTTTTTTGTATTGCTATGAGTTACAATTTATGACAAAAATCAGCAAAGACCCATCGAAACAACATCTGATACACAAATTTAATAATACTTTTAGATATTTGGATGATATTTTGGCTCTCAATAATGACGACTTCAGTATGTATACTAAAGAAATTTATCCTGTTGAAATTACTTTAAATAAAGCTAATACTAACAATGACCATAAATAAAAATAATACCATAATATAAATACACAATTGTAATGTTTTTGCCATATCATAGATTTGAAATACTCATTTTCATATATTTTTATAGTAATTTTGTTAAGATCATTCAGTGCTAGTAAAATTTCATCAGAAGTATTCTAGATTTGATAAATTAAGGATGTACACCTCTGAGTAGCCAAAAATTTCTAGAATTAAACTTTTTTTCTTATCCTGATTTTTGGGTTTATATGACTGTAAAAAAATAATTGGTGAAAAAAAAATCATATGGTGGTGCACTTCTTTTTTTGCGACGGCCATTTGAAAGTACCCAAATTTGATGATTTTCCCATTTTCATCAATTTTTACACATTTTTGGGCTATTATCATGAAAAAAATCACAGTTTCAAAATTAAACTTTTTTCATAATTTCACTAAAGATGAAGTGGACCAATCTGAATAAATTTAATTTTAAAAAGCTATAGGTAAGTGTTAATATAAGAGAGTTTTATAAAATTTTGTTGCTATTTCGTGTCAAATTTACCATGCTGTCGATTTTGTAAATTTGGGATTTTTCACTTTTTTTAGAACAAAAAGCATATTGTTTCATCTTCTTTGTTATGAATGATTGAAAAAATACATATCTGAGAAATTTGAAAAGAAAAAATTGATATGGGATGTACATGTTTCTGGTAAAATCATTTCTTGTACCCCTCACCCATTTTCTCAACATTTCGGCTAATGAGACTGACTTGATTGGTTATTAAATTTGAAATTTTATTACTCAAAAACTGCTTTTTGTAAATACACAATTTTTTTCACAGAGTTTAGTTAGATTATAATATTTTTTGAATTCATTGATACTTGCCACTTGTATCACATGTTTTGGAAATAATTCCAGAACGAGTTTTCAATAACGAGACTGAAACGTCAGAGGAATACATCCTTAAGTAATTGTCGCTATATAATAAACTGATCTCTTTGTTCTCAAGAAAGCATGATAAATTAAACCATATGTTCGACCTACTTACCTAAATATCTGGTGCAACTGAGCCCTAATTATGGTGTCCGGTTGCCCTGTAACTGTTTAGTCAGCAATTATTTGCCCTAGCAAATTTGTATAATGGTGCCCTAGAGCCCTACTAAAATCATTGCTCAGCAGTAATTTGCCCTAGTAGGGCACATTTTTATGAGGGGGGAGAAGGGGGGTTCCAATAACAGCAAAACAGCAAATTGATTTTGCTTATAACTGATAACAAGGAATTGAAAAGGGATAAAAACAGATAACAGTAAATGAATGATTAAAATCAGTCGGGTCCAGGACAAATCCAGTATATATCTTATTCTTATTATAATCCTTTGTAATGAATTCCATTTTCTATGAACATGTTTTTAGAGTTATATATCTAGAATTGGTTTACTCAATGTATGATAATATTTTTTTGTTATGGAATACTTTTTTCAGCATTTATTTTTGTACTTTTAAAGAAGCTGACACATGCTTGTAATTTAAATAGTGAGTGTATTCTTAGAAAAGAATCACAGAGCTGAGTCTGTGTTCCTTATTATATAAAAAGTGTTTAGGTTAACTGGTTGTATGGAACTAGGACTTAATTGCCATCCTCATCAGGTATCCCTGGCCATATGTTTTCCTTTTTGTCGAGTCTGCGACTTTTGTCGCAAAAGCGAGACATAGTGATCACACATTCCGTCGGCGGCGTCGTCGTCAGGGGCATCCACAAATATTCACTCTGTGGTTAATGTTTTTAAAATTTGAATAACTTTCTTAAAATATCCAGGATTTCTACCAAACTTGGACAGAAGCTTGTTTATGATCATAAAATAGTATCCAGAAGTAAATTTTGTAAAAAAAAATAATCCTATTTATCCGTATTTTACTTATAAATGGACTTAGTTTTTCTGCCAGTTTACATTACATTCACTCTGTCGCTAAAGTTTTAAAAATTTTAATAACTTTCTTAAACTATCCGGGATTTTTACCAAACTTGGACCAAAGCTTGTTTATGATCAAAAGATAGTATCTAGAAGGAAATTTTGTAAAAATTTATTTCTTGTATTTCCATTTTTTACTTATAACATGATTGTATAAATGGCTTTAATAAGTTTTTCTTTCAGTTAACATTACATACAGTCTGCAGGTAAAGTTTTTAAAACATTTATTAGATTCATAAACCATCCTGGATTTTTACCAAACTTGGACAGAAGCTTCTTACAATCAAAAGTTTGTATCTAGAGGAAATTTGTATGCCCCCGCCGTAGCGGAGGGGGCATTAAGTTTTACCCTTGTCCGTCTGTACATACGTCTGTCCGTAAGTCCGTACGTCCCAAAGTTGGTTTCCGTTCTCTAACTTCAGTTTGCCTCAACCAAATGTTATGAAACTTATACACAATGCTTATTACCACAAAACACAGATCAAGTTTGAATTTTGGTGGTGTCACTGTAACCGTTTTAAAGTTGTGCCCTTTACAAACGAAAAAAATGCTGAATTTTTTAGTTTCCGTTCTCTAACTTTAGTTTGTCTCAACCAAATGCAATGAAACTTATACACAATGCTTATAACCACAAAATACAGATCAAGTTTGAATATTTGGGGTGTCACTTTAACCGTTCTAGAGTTAACTTATGCCCCTTCACAAATGGAAAAATTGCTGAATTTTTTTATTTCCGTTCTCTAACTTTAGTTTGCCTCAACCAAATGCTATGAAACTTGTACACAATGCTTATTACCACAAAATACAGATCAAGTTTGAATTTTGGGGTTGTCACTTTAACCGTTCTAGAGTTATGCCCCTTTACAAATGGAAAAATTGCTGAATTTTTCGTTTCCGTTCTCCGAGTAAATTAAGTTTGCATCAACCAAATTTTATGAAACTTATACACAAAACGTATTACCACAAAACTCAGATCAAGTACAAATGTGGGTAGGGTCACTTTTACTGTTCTTCAGTTATGTCCCTTTATAACTGTATATGATATGCAAGCGGGGGCATCATCTGTGTCCCGTGGACACATTCCCCATTTATTTAATAACTTTTTACCCATTTTGTTGAGCCTGCGACTAACATCAAAAGTAGGCGAGACACTATATTTAAGTACTGGGTTCCGCGGAACCCTTACGAATTTTTGTAATATTTTAAAAGAATTGTTCGAATCAAGTTTAATATGCACATACAGGGAAACAAGGATCGTTATCCCTATACGTAAAAATCAAGATAGTTCTAAGTACATGTTCATTGAAAAAGGAATTTATTACAAAGGATAATGTAATGGTCATGGACCCAACTAATATAAAATGTTTATGTGATGATCTGTTATTAAATATCATGAAGAAGATGTGGTATGAGTGCCAATGAGACAACTCTCCATCCAAGTCACAATTTGTAAAAGTAAACCATTGATATAGGTCAAAGTACGGTCTTCAACACGGAGCCTTGGCTCACACCGAACAGCAAGCCAAAAAGGGCCCCCAAAATGACTAGTGTACTGTAAACCCATTCAAATGTCTATATGTTCATTGAATCCTTCTCCGAATACGGGACCACCATGTTAATAGTGGAAAGATCCCAATTCAATTTCTACTGAAGATTGGCTGTCAAAATGCTAACATTCCAATTTTCAATAACAGTTAACAGCAAATACATTCTCACAATAACAGATAACAAAAAAACTAATAGTCCAATAACAGCTAACAAGGAATAAGACAATAACTAACAGCAAATATATTTTCTTATGTTGTTGTACATACCTTATATGTGAATTAAAACAGATTTAAATTTATCAGCGACTTTGTATCTCTGTCTGCACTCCACTTTATTGAGACTACACAAGGATCCCGTATTTTTCAAGGACATACTTATTGTATTCCTTGTTCTTGTAACCAGGATTTTTCACAAGGAGGCGCTACCAGTTTTTATCCATTGGGAAATCCTGTTTCGAAAGTGCATCACTTGTATTCGTTGTGTTGTACAATTGTGCACATGCATTCTTCGATTCGTTACATTGGTGGCAGTGGTGGGATTCACTTAGTGTGACTTCAAAAACTTTATTGTACATTAGAAGAAGATACATTCGTTTTCATGGATATTGTAATGGAAACTCCTATCGGATTTGTGAGAGGAGGAACACCTACTCGGGCTCCAATGCATTCGAAGGTAAGACATGATTATTAAAGAAGTAGATTATTCTCTCCAGATGACTCTGGGTTTGGCAGATTCCCTGCCACTGGTACTCCCAGGGACCTCTTCACGGAGACAATGCAAGGCATGCCGTATAGACGGAGAGCCGGGCAAAGTTCACCGAGGGATGTTCCAGGTAGAGACGTCCAGGAGGATAATCATGTAACGGAGCCAGTTACAGATAAAAGGAATAGTTGGAGAACATTTTGGTTAATTTGGGTTGGTCTTCTCTCTGTTTGTAGGGGGCTGGTGGCAGTAGCCTGGGTCTATTTTCTTAATAATAAAGTAGTTCAGCGATCACAAGAATATGTGATGGCCGGTTTATTAGTAATCATTGGACTTATTAGGTCTTTCCACTTTTCTGTGGAAAGAGCTATTGGTTTTGTTCTGATTATTAGGTCTTGCAACTTTTCTGTGGAAAGACCTATTATATTTGTTCTGATTATTAGGTCTTTCCACTTTTATGTGGAAAGACCTTTTGGTTTTCTTCTGATTATTATTATTAGGTCTTTCCACTTTTTTGTGGAAAGACCTATTGGTTTTGTTCTGATTATTAGGTCTTTCCACTTTTCTGTGGAAAGACCTATTGATTTTCTTCTTCTGATTATTATTTTTTTTCTTCTTCCGCCACTTTTATTTCTTGCGTGTAAATTTTGTTTCGCAAGATGTCGCTTTGATGTTTGGTATATGATATCGCACAGTTTATGTGCCTTTAAAATTGACCCTTCTTAACCGAATACTTTTCTCTGTAGGAGTTCTCTCCCCGAACACTGTTTTGCTTGTTATTGCATCTCCTCTGTAAACGTAACAGAAAGCGACAAATATATTTTACTAAATTGCTTGCTATATCCACAGAATTTTTTGTCCAATTTCGACGGAAGCGATACGAAGACTTCATATGAGAGTTATTTCCCCTAATGTGTTTAATGTATAGCATGGATGGTAAGTGTTTGAGACCTAAGGTATATGTATTTAGGGTCTTTGGTTTACTTAAATAAAATTGAGGTCAAGGTCAAAGGTCAAGGTCATATTCTAAATTTGGACTTTTCCTTGTTTTATGATTTCCTCTGTCACTTTTAAAGATATATATAAAATAACTAGTGCAAAATGTTTGCCTCATTGTGATGAAGATATGATACATTTGTTCTGAAACAATCAAATGACATCTTAATGGAGTTATTGTCCCTGAAATGATTAGATTTAAGGTTAATTAATTATTACTCCAACTTGGTACATGATAAAGCCATAGGGTCTTTTACAAAATGTTGGTTGACATATGACCTTGAAAAATATCTACCGGAAGTGACCTTGAGTAAACAGGAAGTTGCCATTTTTGCACTTATTTCATGAAAAAGTACCTAGAAACTATATATTTTTTAAATACGCATACATAAACCTATCATTTGAGACCGGAAGTGACCTTCAATACACCGAAAGTACCTGATATCTCCCTTATTACAGGCAAAAGTATATAGAAACCATATATTTTTGGAATTAGTGTGAATAAAGCTATCATGTGAGACCAGCAGTGATATTTTAAACCGGAAGTTGACAATTATCTCCCTTATTTCAGGCAAAAATATATAGAACCCATATATTTATTGAATCAGTATGAAGAAACCTATGCTTGGACGCCAATAGTAACTTTGAGTAAACTTGAAGTATCTTCTCATCAATAATTTAGAAAATTAATGTGGAAAGACCTTCAATTGTTCTCTGAACAATTGGTTTTTAATTAGGTCTTTCCACTTTTCTGTGGAAAGACCTATTGTATTTGTTCTGATTATTATTTTTTTCTTCTGTCAAATTTTGTTAATCGCGTAAAATTTTTGTTTCGCAATATGTCGCTAAGATATTTCTTATATAGTATCATACAGTTTATGTGCTTTTTATTTTCACCCATTCTAAGCTGAACAATTTTCTTTGTAAGAGTTATCTCCCTATTCACTGTTTATCAGGTGTGTGCATCTCCTTCCTAACAAAAAAAGATATCGACAAAATTCTTTTTCTAAATTGTTCGTTACATCCTCAGAAATTTTTGGCTAATTTGGATCGAAGCGATTCGATGAAATTTTAAAGGAGTTATCTACCTTTACCAAATAAATTTGTCGGTATGTTTTTTTAACTCATAAACCGTTGACCGTATAACCCTGGAATCTTTTTATTTGAGGTCCCTAGGTCCTAACTTAAAAAATGAGGTCTAGGTCAAAGGTCAAGGTCAAGTTCTCAATTTTGACTTTTCCTTGTTTTTGCATTTTCTCAAACACTTTTAAAGATATATATGCAACAACATGTGCAAAATGTTTGCTTTATTGTAATGAAGATATGTTACATTTGGTCTGAAACAATCTAATGGCATCTTTAAGGAGTAAGTTCCCCTGAAATGTCCAATTATAAGGTTAATTGATTATTACTTCAACTTGGTTCATTATAAAGCCATATGACCATTTACAAAAGGTTGGATGTCTTATGACCTTGAAAAATGACAACAGAAAGTGACCTTGAGAAAACCGGAAGTAGCCATTTTTGCACTTTCTTCATGGAAAAGTACTCGGAATCCATATATTTTGTAATTTTAATACATTAACTTATCACTGAAGACTAGAAATGACTTTCGATAAACCGGAAGTAGCCAATTATCTCCTGGTTTACAAGCAAAAGTATATAGAAACTATATATGTTTGGAGTCAGTGTGGAAGAAACTATTATATGAGACCGAAAGTGACATTTACTTCACCGGAAGTAGCTAATTATCTCCCTTATTTCACTCAGAAGTATATAGAAACCACTTATTTATCGCATCAGTATAAAGAAACTGATAATAAGATGCCAATTTTAATTTTGAGTAAACACGAACTAGCTTCTTTTCAATAAATTTAAAAATTGCTGTGGAAAGACCTTCAATTCTTCTCTGAACAATTGGTTTTTAATTATTCTTATTTTTTTTTCTTCTTCCGGCAAAACCTTTTCTTGTGGTATAAAGTTGTTTCCCAAGATGTCGTTTAGATATTTTGGATATTGTATTGAACAGTTATTGTGCTTTTAAAACTCATCTTGTTAAGGCGAAGATGTTTTATTGTATGAGTTATCTTCCCAAACACTGTTTTTCTTGTTAGTGTATCTCCTCCGTTACAAAAAGAGATAACGACAAAATTCTTGTTCATAATTGTTTGTTACATCCTTAGGAATTTTTGGCTGATTTGGATCGAAGCGATCCGGTGAAATTTTGTAGGAGTTATCTACCTTTATCAAATAAATTTGTCGTAAAGTTTTTGTAACTTATAAACCGTAAGCCGTATAAAACTAGTCTCTTTATTTGAGGTCCTTGGGTCCTAACTTAAAAATGAGGTCAAATTGAGAAGGTCAAAGGTAAAGGTCATGTTCTGAATTTTGTCTTTTGCTTGTTTTTGCATTTTATCCGACATTTTTAATGTTATATATATAAGAACTAGTGCAAAATGTTTGTTATATTGTGATGAAGATATGATACATTTGGTCTGAGACAATCAAGTGATATCTTATTGGAGTTATTGCCCCTGAAATGTTTTGTTTTACGGTAAATTGATTATTTCTTTAGATTGGTACATGATAAAGCCATAAGATCTTTTGCAAAATGTTGATTGACAAATGACCTTGAAAAATGTCAACCGGAAGTGACGTTGAGTGAACCGGAAGTAGTAATTTTTGCACTTATTTCATGTAAAAGTACATAGAAACCATATATTTTTTGAATAGTCATACATTAACCTATCATTTGAGACCGGAAGTGACATTTTATAAACCGGAAATAGCACATTATCTCTCGTATTACAGGCATTAGTATATACAAACTATATATTTTTGGAATCAGTGCGAATATGAGACCAGAAGTGACATTTTCTAAACCGGAAGTAGCCAATTATCTCTTTTTTCAGGCAAAATTATATATAAACCATATAATTTTGGAATCAGTGTAAATAAAGCTATCATATGAGACCGGAAGAGACATTTTCTAAACTGAAAGTTGAAAATTATCTCCCTTATTTCAGGCAAAAGTCTATAGAAACCATGTTTATTGAATCAGTATGAAGAAACCTATGATTGGACGCCAATAGTAGCTTTGAGTAAATCGGAAGTAGCTTCTTATCAATTATTTAGAAAATTGATGTGGAAAGACCTCCAATTGTTCTTTGAACAATTGGCTTTAAATTTTTTTTTTCTTCTTCCGCCACTTTTATTTCTTGCGTGTATATTTTGTTTCGCAAGATGTCGCTTTGATGTTTGGTATATGATATCGCAGAGTTTATGCGCCTTGAAATTAACCCTGCTAAACCGAATAATTTTCTCTGTAGGAGTTATCTCCCTGAACACTGTTTTCCTTGTTATTGCATCTCCTCCTTAACCATAAAAGAAAGCGACAAATTTATTTTACCAAATTGCTTGATATCTCCACAGAATTTTTTGTCCAATTTCGATGGAAGCGATACGAAGACTCCATATGAGAGTTATTTCCCCTTCTGTGTTTGACATAAGTGATACATTATTGTATAGCATGGATGGTAAGTTATAGAGACCTAAGGTATATGTATTTAGGGTCTTTGGTTTACTAAAATGAAATTGAGGTCAAGGTCAAAGGTCAAGGTCATATTCTAAATTTGGACTTTTCCTTGTTTTAAGATCTTCTCTGTCACTTTTGAAGATATATATAAAAGAACTAGTGCAAAATGTTTGCCTCATTGTGATGAAGATATGGTACATTTTGTCTGAAACAATCCAATGACATCTTATGGGAGTTATTGTCCTTGAAATGATTTAATTTAAGGTTAATTGATTATTACTCCAACTTGGTATATGATAAAGCCCTAAGGTTTCTTGCAAACTGTTGGTTGACATATTACTTTGAAAAATATCAACCGGAAGTGACCTTGAGTAAATCGGAAGTTGCCATTTTTGCACTTATTTCATGAAAAAGTACCTAGAAACTATATATTTTTTTAAATACGCATGCATAAACCTATCATTTGAGACCGGAAGTGACCTTCAATAAACCGGAAGTACCCAATATCTCCCTTATTACAGGTAAAAGTATATAGAAACCATATATTTTTGGATTCAGTGTGAATAAAGCTATCAGGCCACAGACCACAATTTAATTTCTCTATTAGTTCTTTATAACGTTTTGTTTCATTAAAAAAAATGCACCATGCATTTTTGTCAAATCTTTTGTGTATGTAATGTATAGTACTAGTCCAAAAATATATTAAAAATTCAGAAAGATTGAACCAATCACTCTTTCAAATTTAGCCAATACATACCCCTATGAACAAGTCAAGAGATGTTCCGAAAACTGTAAATATCACCTTTTTGCACATGGCCTTATCACTCTTTCCATATCAAAATCGGTTAAAATACAACATCCAAAAGTTTATTTCACCTCTCTTCTTTCATTTCCACCCAAAAAAAAACTAAGAAATGAGTGAGGAAGGGAAAGAAAAAAAAATACACTCTAATTTAAAGGAACTATATTAGTGGACAACGAAAAGCTAGGTCATTAATTGTGGTCTTGGGCCATCATGTGAAACCGGATGTGACATTTTTTAAACCGGAAATTGACGAATTATCTCCCTTATTTCAGGCAAAAATATATAGAAACAATTATTTATTAAATCAGTATAAAGAAACCTATGCTTGGACGCCAATAGTAACCAAGTTCGAGTAAGCTGGAAGTAGCTTTTCCTCAATAATTTAGAAAATTTATGTGGAAAGACCTTCAATTGTAGTATAATATACTATAATATAATAATAAATAAAATTAAAAACCAATTGTTCAGGAACCTATATTTTTTGGACCAAAAAATACTGTCCGAATAATTTTTCTTTAATTCTAGCAAGGTTTCGTTAAAAAAATCAAATTTCTAAAGTCTGTATCTCGAAAAAGGCTATCATTGTCGCCTATAGGGAAATTAATTGTTTATTACAATCTTAATATATATGCGTGAACCGTCAGGGGTACAACGCGTACAGGGACCGTCTCAAAACATAAAATATATAATTGCAATATCATTATACTTCATATTTAATATACTTTAAAATAAAATGCATATGTTCTGTCAAAAGCAAATAGGTTGGAATATATAAATGGCTTTCTTACTGCAATCGATTCTTTAAGTTTTTACTTTCCGATCTACAATTGAACTTTAATTTGATTGTCGAAATATAATACAATGTCACGTGGTAACATATCAATAGAGGGACCGTATCAAAGACATAGATAACTACCTGTATAAATGATCGAAAAATAGCCTAAAACTACACATTTTTGCAACGTCCTGATTAATCCTATAATGCTAATGTTAATCAAGCTTTAGCTTAACAAAGCAAATTGTTTTGCAACGTGTAGAGTGTGGGTTAACTATAACTGCTAATGTAAGTCAGCTTTATCTAATAGAGATTTTTAATAAAATGACATACGTACCTAACTCGACGTACGCACGTAACGGGACCGGTTATTGCTAACCTATTAATTTTGTTAAATGCGTCATTCAAGTTTTAACTAAGTATTCCTAAACTTTAAAACCCATTCAGGATAAATTTTATCAATATCAAATGTTTCTAAGATGATGAAAAACGAACAAAATCATGGTTTTTATATATCACGTGATTATTGAGATTCCCGCCAAAACTTCACTGTCATAAGACCACGTATAGATATACGACCAGGCTGAAGCTAGCGAACAATAACTAGCGAACAATAAGCCAGCGAACAATAAGGCGATATATCTAAAAACCGAAAAAATGAATAAGACAGCAACGGCCGTCAAATGAAAAATATTTAAAAAGGCAGACATTCCGTCCAAATATTGCAATTTCAACTCTATCGTGAAATGGTATTTATCCCATCCATTGATAAAACAAGTCGCATCTCTTTTTAGGCTAATATTCAGTACCACAGTAAATCTGCATCTGTCAAGGGATTATTTATAGGTGTAAGACCACTAATGCACCCACTTCAATTTAGAACGTATGTAAAAGTAGTCCTTTCCTGTAAAATACAGCACCTTTGATGTCATTTTTTAATTGAACTAAGATACACATTTGCAGAAATGGGGGTCGACCTATTCCATGGCTTCTAGAGAAAAATAATGAGGGGTGTCACGGAGTATGATTATATAGGTCTTGTAGAGGAGAAACAGGCGCATCTTTTGCGCAAGGTATCGAAGGGCGCTATCTTCAAAAATCTGAAACTAGAGCTCAAAATTAAAAAAAAAAATGTTAAAAACAGGGGGGTTGGCCTATTCCATGGCTTCTAGAGAAAAATAATGAAGGGTGTCACGGGGTACGACTATATAGGTCTTGTAGAGGAGAAACAGGCGCATCCTTTGCGCAAGGTATCGAAGTGCGCTATGTTCAAAAATCTGAAACTAGAACTCAAAATTAAAAAAAAAAATGTTAAAACAGGGAGGGGGGGGTGGGTGGGGGGGGGGTCTATTCCATGGCTTCTAGAGAAAAATAATGAGGGGTGTCACGGGGTATGACTATATAGGTCTTGTAGAGGAGAAACAGGCGCATCTTTTGCGCAAGGTATCGAAGGGCGCTATGTTTAAAAATCTGAAACTAGAGCTCAAAATTAAAAAATGTTAAAAACAGGGGGGTTGGCCTATTCCATGGCTTCTAGAGAAAAATAATGAGGGGTGTCACGGGATATGACTATAAAGGTCTTGAAGAGGAGAAACAGGCGCATTTTTTGCGCAAGGTATCGAAGGGCGCTATGTTCAAAAATCTGAAACTAGAGCTCAAAATTAAAAAAAAAATTGTTAAAAACAGGGGGGTTGGCCTATTCCATGGCTTCTAGAGAAAAATAATGAGGGGTGTCACGGGATATGACTATAAAGGTCTTGTAGAGGAGAAACAGGCGCATCTTTTGCGCAAGGTATCGAAGGGCGCTATGTTCAAAAATCTGAAACTAGAGCTCAAAATTAAAAACAAAATTGTTAAAAACAGGGGGGTTGGCCTATTCCATGGCTTCTAGAGAAAAATAATGAGGGGTGTCAGGGGATATGACTATGAAGGTCTTGTAGAGGAGAAACAGGCGCATCTTTTGCGCAAGGTATCGAAGGGCGCTATGTTCAAAAATCTGAAACTAGAGCTCAAAATTTAAAAACAAAATGTTAAAAACAGGGGGTGTGTCTATTCCATGGCTTCTAGAGAAAAATAATGAGGGGTGTCACGGGGTATGACTATATAGGTCTTGTAGAGGAGAAACAGGCGCATCTTTTGCGCAAGGTATCGAAGGGCGCTCTGTTCAAAAATCTGAAACTAGAGCTCAAAATTAAAAAAAAAATGTTAAAAACAGGGGGGTTGGCCTATTCCATGGCTTCTAGAGAAAAATAATGAGGGGTGTCACAGGACATGACTATATAGGTCTTGTAGAGGAGAAACAGGCGCATCCTTTGCGCAAGGAATCGAAGGGCGCTATGTTCAAAAATCTGAAACTAAAGCTAAAAATTAAAAAAAAAAAAATGTTAAAAACAAGGGGGTTGGCCTATTCCATGGCTTCTAGAGAAAAATAATGAGTGGTGTCACGGGGTATGACTATATAGGTCTTGTAGAGGAGAAACAGGCGCATCTTTTGCGCAAGGTATCGAAGGGCGCTATGTTCAAAAATCTGAAACTAGAGCTCAAAATTAAAAACAAAATTGTTAAAAACAGGGGGGTTGGCCTATTCCATGGCTTCTAGAGAAAAATAATGAGGGGTGTCACGGGATATGACTATGAAGGTCTTGTAGAGGAGAAACAGGCGCATCTTTTGCGCAAGGTATCGAAGGGCGCTATGTTCAAAAATCTGAAACTAGAGCTCAAAATTAAAAAAAAAAAATGTTAAAAACAGGGGGGTTGGCCTATTCCATGGCTTCTAGAGAAAAATAATGAGGGGTGTCACAGGACATGACTATATAGGTCTTGTAGAGGAGAAACAGGCGCATCCTTTGCGCAAGGAATCGAAGGGCGCTATGTTCAAAAATCTAAAACTAAAGCTAAAAATTAAAAAAAAAAATGTTAAAAACAAGGGGGTTGGCCTATTCCATGGCTTCTAGAGAAAAATAATGAGTGGTGTCACGGGGTATGACTATATAGGTCTTGTAGAGGAGAAACAGGCGCATCTTTTGCGCAAGGTATCGAAGGGCGCTATGTTCAAAAATCTGAAACTAGAGCTCAAAATTAAAAAAAAAAATTGTTAAAAACAGGGGGTTGGCCTATTCCATGGCTTCTAGAGAAAAATAATGAGGGGTGTCAGGGGATATGACTATGAAGGTCTTGTAGAGGAGAAACAGGCGCATCTTTTGCGCAAGGTATTGAAGGGTGCTATGTTCAAAAATCTGAAACTAGAGCTCAAAATGTAAAAAAAAAATGTAAAAAAACAGGGGGGTTGGCCTATTCCATGGCTTCTAGAGAAAAATAATGAGGGGTGTCACGGTTTATAACTATATAGGTCTTGTAGAGGAGAAACAGGCGCATCTTTTGCGCAAGTATCGAAGGGCGCTATCTTCAAAAATCTGAAACTAGAGCTCAAATTTAAAAAAAAAATTGTTAAAAACAGGGGGGTTGGCCTATTCCATGGTTTCTAGAAAAAAATAATGAGGGGTGTCACGGGGTACGACTATATAGGTCTTGTAGAGGAGAAACAGGCGCATCCTTTGCGCAAGGTATCGAAGTGCGCTATGTTCAAAAATCTGAAACTAGAACTCAAAATTAAAAAAAAAAAATGTTAAAAACAGGGGGGGGGTCTATTCCATGGCTTCTAGAGAAAAATAATGAGGGGTGTCACGGGGTATGACTATATAGGTCTTGTAGAGGAGAAACAGGCGCATCTTTTGCGCAAGGTATCGAAGGGCGCTATGTTCAAAAATCTGAAACTAGAGCTCAAAATTAAAAAATGTTAAAAACAGGGGGGTTGGCCTATTCCATAGCTTCTAGAGAAAAATAATGAGGGGTGTCACGGGGTATGACAATATAGGTCTTGTAGAGGAGAAACAAGCGCATCTTTTGCGCAAGGTATCGAAGGGCGCTATGTACTAAATTCTGAAACTAGAGCTCAAAATAAAAAAAAAATGTTAAAAACAGGGGGGTTGGCCTATTCCATGGCTTCTAGAGAAAAATAATGAGGGGTGTCACGGGATATGACTATATAGGTCTTGAAGAGGAGAAACAGGCGCATTTTTTGCGCAAGGTATCGAAGGGCGCTATGTTCAAAAATCTGAAACTAGAGCTCAAAATTTAAAAAAAAATTGTTAAAAACAGGGAGGTTGGCCTATTCCATGGCTTCTAGAGAAAAATAATGAGGGGTGTCACGGGATATGACTATGAAGGTCTTGTAGAGGAGAAACAGGCGCATCTTTTGCGCAAGGTATCGAAGGGCGCTATGTTCAAAAATCTGAAACTAGAGCTCAAAATTAAAAACAAAATTGTTAAAAACAGGGGGGATGGCCTATTCCATGGCTTCTAGAGAAAAATAATGAGGGGTGTCACGGGATATGACTATGAAGGTCTTGTAGAGGAGAAACAGGCGCATCTTTTGCGCAAGGTATCGAAGGGCGCTATGTTCAAAAATCTGAAACTAGAGCTCAAAATTTAAAAACAAAATGTTAAAAACAGGGGGGTTGGCTTATTCCATGGCTTCTAGAGAAAAATAATGAGGGGTGTCACAGGACATGACTATAAAGGTCTTGTAGAGGAGAAACAGGCGCATCCTTTGCGCAAGGAATCGAAGGGCGCTATGTTCAAAAATCTGAAACTAAAGCTAAAAATTAAAAAAAAAATGTTAAAAACAAGGGGGTTGGCCTATTCCATGGCTTCTAGAGAAAAATAATGACTGGTGTCACGGGGTATGACTATAAAGATCTTGTAGAGGAGAAACAGGCGCATCTTTTGCGCAAGGTATCGAAGGGCGCTATGTTCAAAAATCTGAAACTAGAGCTCAAAAATAAAAAAAAAAATTGTTAAAAACAGGGGGTTGGCCTATTCCATGGCTTCTAGAGAAAAATAATGAGGGGTGTCAGGGGATATGACTATAAAGGTCTTGTAGAGGAGAAACAGGCGCATCTTTTGCGCAAGGTATCGAAGGGCGCTATGTTCAAAAATCTTAAACTAGAGCTCAAAATTTAAAAAAAAAATGTAAAAAAACAGGGGGGATGGCCTATTCCATGGCTTCTAGAGAAAAATAATGAGGGGTGTCACGGTTTATAACTATATAGGTCTTGTAGAGGAGAAACAGGCGCATCTTTTGCGCAAGTATCGAAGGGCGCTATGTTCGAAAATCTGAAACTAGAGCTCAAAATTAAAAAAAAAAATTGTTAAAAACAGGGGGGTTGGCCTATTCCATGGCTTCTAGAGAAAAATAATGAGGGGTGTCATAGGACATGACTATATATATCTTGAAGACCAGAAACAGGCGCATCCTTTGCGCAAGGTATCGAAGGGCGCTATGTTCAAAAATCTGAAACTAAAGCTAAAAATTAAAAAAAAAAATGTTAAAAACAAGGGGATTGGCCTATTCCATGGCTTCTAGAGAAAAATAATGAGGGGTGTCACGGGACATGACTATATAGGTCTTGTAGAGGAGAAACAGGCGCATCTTTTGCGCAAGGTATCGAAGGGCGCTATGTTCAAAAATCTGAAACTAGAGCTCAAAATTTAAAAAAAAATGTTAAAAACAGGAGGGTTGGCCTATTCCATGGCTTCTAGAGGAAAATATGGAGGGGTGTCACGGGATATGACTATAAAGGTCTTGTAGAGGAGAAACAGGCGCATCTTTTGCGCAAGGTATCGAAGGGCGCTATGTTCAAAAATCTGAAACTAGAGCTCAAAATTTAAAAAAAAAATGTTAAAAACAGGGGGTGTGTCTATTCCATGGCTTCTAAAGAAAAATAATGAGGGGTGTCACGGGGTATGACTATATAGGTCTTGTAGAGGAGAAACAGGCGCATCTTTTGCGCAAGGTATCGAAGGGCGCTATGTTCAAAAATCTGAAACTAGAGCTCAAAATTAAAAAAAAAAAATGTTAAAAACAGGGGGGTTGGCCTATTCCATGGCTTCTAGAGAAAAATAATGAAGGGTGTCACGGGACATGACTATATAGGTCTTGTAGAGGAGAAACAGGCACATCCTTTGCGCAAGGTATCGAAGGGCGCTATGTTCAAAAATCTGAAACTAGAGCTCAAAATTTAAAAAAAAATGTTAAAAACAGGGGGTAGGCCTATTCCATGGCTTCTAGAGAAAAATAATGAAGGGTTTCACGGGGTACGACTATATAGGTCTTGTAGAGGAGAAACAGGCGCATCCTTTGCGCAAGGTATCGAAGTGCGCTATGTTAAAAAATCTGAAACTAGAGCTCAAAATTTAAAAAAAAAAATGTTAAAAACAGGGGGTAGGGTGGGGGGAGGGGGGGGTCTATTCCATGGCTTCTAGAGAAAAAAAATGAGGGGTGTCACGGGGTATGACTATTTAGGTCTTGTAGAGGAGAAATAGGCGCATCTTTTGCGCAAGGTATCGAAGGGCGCTATGTTCAAAAATCTGAAACTAGAGCTCAAAATAAAAAATGTTAAAAACAGGGGGGTTGGCCTATTCCATGGCTTCTAGAAAAAAATAATGAGGGGTGTCACGGGATATGACTATAAAGGTCTTGTAGAGGAGAAACAGGCGCATCTTTTGCGCAAGGTATCGAAGGGCGCTATGTTCAAAAATCTGAAACTAGAGCTCAAAATTAAAAACAAAATTGTTAAAAACAGGGAGGTTGGCCTATTCCATGGCTTCTAGAGAAAAATAATGAGGGGTGTCACGGGATATGATTATGAAGGTCTTGTAGAGGAGTAACAGGCGCATCTTTTGCGCAAGGTATCGAAGGGCGCTATGTTCAAAAATCTGAAACTAGAGCTCAAAATTTAAAAACAAAATGTTAAAAACAGGGGGGTTGGCCTATTCCATGGCTTCTAGAGAAAAATAATGAAGGGTGTCACGGGACATGACTATATAGGTCTTGTAGAGGAGAAACAGGCGCATCCTTTGTGCAAGGTATCGAAGGGCGCTATGTTCAAAAATCTGAAACTAGAGCTCAAAATTTAAAAAAAAATGTTAAAAACAGGGGGTTTGCCTATTCCATGGCTTCTAGAGAAAAATAATGAAGGGTTTCACGGGGTACAACTATATAGGTCTTGTAGAGGAGAAACAGGCGCATCCTTTGCGCAAGGTATCGAAGTGCGCTATGTTAAAAAATCTGAAACTAAAGCTCAAAATTTAAAAAAAAAAATGTTAAAAACAGGGGGTGGGGGGGTGGGGGAGGGGTCTATTCCATGGCTTCTAGAGAAAAAAAATGAGGGGTGTCACGGGGTATGACTATATAGGTCTTGTAGAGGAGAAACAGGCGCATCTTTTGCGCAAGGTATCGAAGGGCGCTATGTTCAAAAATCTGGAACTAGAGCTCAAAATAAAAAAAAAATTGTTAAAAACAGGGGGGTTGGCCTATTCCATGGCTTCTAGAGAAAAATAATGAGGGGTGTCACGGGATATGACTATATAGGTCTTGAAGAGGAGAAACAGGCGCATTTTTTGCGCAAGGTATTGAAGGGCGCTATGTTCAAAAATCTGAAACTAGAGCTCAAAATTAAAAAAAAAAAATGTTAAAAACAGGGGGGTTGACCTATTCCAGGGCTTCTAGTTAAAAATAATGAGGGGTGTCACGGAGTATGACTATATAGGTCTTGAAGAGGAGAAACAGGCGCATCTTTTGCACAAGGTATCGAAGGGCGCTATGTTCAAAAATCTGAAACTAGAGCTCAAAATTAAAAAAACAAAATGTTAAAAACAGGGGGTTGGCCTATTCCATGGCTTCTAGAGAAAAATAATGAGGGGTGTCACGGGACATGACATATAGGTCTTGTAGAGGAGAAACAGGCGCATCTTTTGCGCAAGGTATCGAAGGGCGCTATGTTCAAAAATCTGAAACGAGAGCTCAAAATTAAAAAAAAAAATGTTAAAAACAGGGGGGTTGGCCTATTCCATGGCTTCTAGAGAAAAATAATGAGGGGTGTCACAGGGTATAACTATATAGGTCTTGTAGAGGAGAAACAGGCGCATCTTTTGCGCAAGGTATCGAAGGGCGCTATGTTCAAAAATCTGAAACTAGAGCTCAATATTAAAAAAAAAATTGTTAAAAACAGGGGGGTTGGCCTATTCCATGGCTTCTAGAGAAAAATAATGAGGGGTGTCAAGGGATATGACTATGAATGTCTTGTAGAGGAGAAACAGGCGCATCTTTTGCGCAAGGTATCGAAGGGCGCTATGTTCAAAAATCTGAAACTAGAGCTCAAAATTTAAAAAAAAAATGTTAAAAACAGGGGGTGTGTCTATTCCATGGCTTCTAGAGAAAAATAATGAGGGGTGTCACGGGGTATGACTATATAGGTCTTGTAGAGGAGAAACAAGCGCATCTTTTGCGCAAGGTATCGAAGGGCGCTATGTTCAAAAATCTGAAACTAGAGCTCAAAATTAAAAAAAAAATGTTAAAAGCAGGGGGGTTGGCCTATTCCATGGCTTCTTGAGAAAAATAATGAGGGGTCACAGGACATGACTATATAGGTCTTGTAGAGGAGAAACAGGCGCATCTTTTGCGCAAGGTATCGAAGGGCGCTATGTTCAAAAATCTGAAACTAGAGCTCAAAATTAAAAAAAAAAATTGTTAAAAACAGGGGGGTTGGCCTATTCCATGGCTTCTAGAGAAAAATAATGAGGGGTGTCACGGGATATGACTATATAGGTCTTAAAGAGGAGAAACAGGCGCATCCTTTGCGCAAGGTATCGAAGGGCGCTATGTTCAAAAATCTAAAACTAGAGCTCAAAATTAAAAAAAAAAAATGTTAAAAACAGGGGGGTTGGCCTATTCCATGGCTTCTAGAGAAAAATAATGAGGGGTGTCACTGGATATAACTATATAGATCTAGTAGAGGAGAAACAGGCGCATCTTTTGCGCAAGGTATCGAAGGGCGCTATGTTAAAAAATCTAAAACTAGAGCTCAAAATTAAAAAAAATATTGTTAAAAACAGGGGGTTGGCCTATTCCATGGCTTCTAGAGAAAAATAATGAGGGGTGTCACGGGATATGACTATCAAGGTCTTGTAGAGGAGAAACAGGCGCATCCTTTGCGCAAGGTATCGAAGGGCGCTATGTTCAAAAATCTAAAACTAGAGCTCAAAATTAAAAAAAAAAATGTTAAAAACAGGGGGGTTGGCCTATTCCATGGCTTCTAGAGAAAAATAATGAGGGGTCACAGGACATGACTATATAGGTCTTGTAGAGGAGAAACAGGCGCATCTTTTGCGCAAGGTATCGAAGGGCGCTATGTTCAAAAATCTAAAACTAGAGCTCAAAATTAAAAAAAAAATGTTAAAAACAGGGGGTTGGCCTATTCCATGTCTTCTAGAGAAAAATAATGAGAGGTGTCACGGGGTATGACTATATAGGTCTTGTAGAGAAGAAGCAGGCGCATCTTTTGCGCAAGGTATCGAAGGGCGCTATGTTCAAAAATCTGAAACTAGAGCTCAAAATTAAAAAAAAAATTGTTAAAAAGAGGGGGGTTGGCCTATTCCATGGCTTCTAGAGAAAAATAATGAGGGGTGTCACGGGATATGACTATATAGGTCTTAAAGAGGAGAAACAGGCGCATCTTTTGCGCAAGGTATTGAAGGGCTCTATGTTCAAAAATTTAAAACTAGAGCTCAAAATTAAAAAACAAAAATGTTAAAAACAGGGGGTCTGTCTATTCCATGGCTTCTAGAGAAAATAATGAGGGGTGTCACAGGGTATGACTATATAGGTCTTGTACAGGAGAAACAGGCGCATCTTTTGCGCAAGGTATCGAAGGGCGCTATGTTCAAAAATCTGAAACTAGAGCTCAAAATTAAAAAAAAAAAATGTTAAAAACAGGGGGGTTGGCCTATTCCATGGCTTCTAGAGAAAAATAATGAGGGGTGTCACAGGACATGACTATATAAGTCTTGTAGAGGAGAAACATGCGCATCTTTTGCGCAAGGTATCGAAGGGCGCTATGTTCAAAAATCTGAAACTAGAGCTCAAAATTAAAAAAAAAATGTTAAAAACAGGGGGTTGGCGTATTCCATGGCTTCTAGAGAAAAATAATGAGGGGTGTCACGGGGTATGACTATATAGGTCTTGAAGAGGAGAAACAGGCGCATCTTTTGCGCAAGATATCGAAGGGCGCTATGTTCAAAAATCTGAAACTAGAGCTCAAAATTTGAAAAAAAGTGGTTGAAAACAGGGGAGTTGGCCTATTTCATGGCTTCTAGAGAAAAATAATGAGGGGTGTCACGGGGTATGACTATATAGGTCTTAAAGAGGAGAAACAGGCGCATCTTTTGCGCAAGGTATCGAAGGGCGCTTTGTTCAAAAATCTGAAACTAGAGCTCAAAATTTAAAAAAAATGTTAAAAACAGGGGGTTGGCCTATTCCATGGCTTCTAGAGAAAAATAATGAGGGGTGTCCCGGGGTATGACTATATAGGTCTTGTAGAGGAGAAACAGGCGCATCTTTTGCGCAAGGTATCGAAGGGCGCTATGTTCAAAAATCTGGAACTAGAGCTCAAAATAAAAAAAAAATTGTTAAAAACAGGGGGGTTGGCCTATTCCATGGCTTCTAGAGAAAAATAATGAGGGGTGTCACGGGATATGACTATATAGGTCTTGAAGAGGAGAAACAGGCGCATTTTTTGCGCAAGGTATTGAAGGGCGCTATGTTCAAAAATCTGAAACTAGAGCTCAAAATTTAAAAAAAAAAATGTTAAAAACAGGGGGGTTGACCTATTCCAGGGCTTCTAGTTAAATATAATGAGGGGTGTCACGGAGTATGACTATATAGGTCTTGAAGAGGAGAAACAGGCGCATCTTTTGCACAAGGTATCGAAGGGCGCTATGTTCAAAAATCTGAAACTAGAGCTCAAAATTTAAAAACAAAATGTTAAAAACAGGGGGGTTGGCCTATTCCATGGCTTCTAGAGAAAAATAATGAAGGGTGTCACGGGACATGACTATATAGGTCTTGTAGAGGAGAAACAGGCGCATCCTTTGCGCAAGGTATCGAAGGGCGCTATGTTCAAAAATCTGAAACTAGAGCTCAAAATTTAAAAAAAAATGTTAAAAACAGGGGGTTTGCCTATTCCATGGCTTCTAGAGAAAAATAATGAAGGGTTTCACGGGGTACGACTATATAGGTCTTGTAGAGGAGAAACAGGCGCATCCTTTGCGCAAGGTACCGAAGTGCGCTATGTTAAAAAATCTGAAACTAAAGCTCAAAATTTAAAAAAAAAAATGTTAAAAACAGGGGTTGGGGGGGGTGGGGGAGGGGTCTATTCCATGGCTTCTAGAGAAAAAAATGAGGGGTGTCACGGGGTATGACTATATAGGTCTTGTAGAGGAGAAACAGGCGCATCTTTTGCGCAAGGTATCGAAGGGCGCTATGTTCAAAAATCTGAAACTAGAGCTCAAAATAAAAAAAAAATTGTTAAAAACAGGGGGGTTGGCCTATTCCATGGCTTCTAGAGAAAAATAATGAGGGGTGTCACGGGATATGACTATATAGGTCTTGAAGAGGAGAAACAGGCGCATTTTTTGCGCAAGGTATTGAAGGGCGCTATGTTCAAAAATCTGAAACTAGAGCTCAAAATTTAAAAAAAAAATGTTAAAAACAGGGGGGTTGGCCTATTCCATGGCTTCTAGTTAAAAATAATGAGGGGTGTCACGGAGTATGACTATATAGGTCTTGAAGAGGAGAAACAGGCGCATCTTTTGCACAAGGTATCGAAGGGCGCTATGTTCAAAAATCTGAAACTAGAGCTCAAAATTAAAAAAACAAAATGTTAAAAACAGGGGGTTGGCCTATTCCATGGCTTCTAGAGAAAAATAATGAGGAGTGTCACGGGACATGACATATAGGTCTTGTAGAGGAGAAACAGGCGCATCTTTTGCGCAAGGTATCGAAGGGCGCTATGTTCAAAAATCTGAAACGAGAGCTCAAAATTTAAAAAAAAAATGTTAAAAACAGGGGGGTTGGCCTATTCCATGGCTTCTAGAGAAAAATAATGAGGGGTGTCACAGGATATAACTATATAGGTCTTGTAGAGGAGAAACAGGCGCATCTTTTGCGCAAGGTATCGAAGGGCGCTATGTTCAAAAATCTGAAACTAGAGCTCAATATTAAAAAAAAAATTGTTAAAAACAGGGGGGTTGGCCTATTCCATGGCTTCTAGAGAAAAATAATGAGGGGTGTCACGGGATATGACTATATAGGTCTTAAAGAGGAGAAACAGGCGCATCTTTTGCGCAAGGTATTGAAGGGCTCTATGTTCAAAATTTAAAACTAGAGCTCAAAATTAAAAAACAAAAATGTTAAAAACAGGGGGTCTGTCTATTCCATGGCTTCTAGAGAAAATAATGAGGGGTGTCACAGGGTATGACTATATAGGTCTTGTACAGGAGAAACAGGCGCATCTTTTGCGCAAGGTATCGAAGGGCGCTATGTTCAAAAATCTGAAACTAGAGCTCAAAATTAAAAAAAAAAAATGTTAAAAACAGGGGGGTTGGCCTATTCCATGGCTTCTAGAGAAAAATAATGAGGGGTGTCACAGGACATGACTATATAAGTCTTGTAGAGGAGAAACATGCGCATCTTTTGCGCAAGGTATCGAAGGGCGCTATGTTCAAAAATCTGAAACTAGAGCTCAAAATTAAAAAAAAAATGTTAAAAACAGGGGGTTGGCGTATTCCATGGCTTCTAGAGAAAAATAATGAGGGGTGTCACGGGGTATGACTATATAGGTCTTGAAGAGGAGAAACAGGCGCATCTTTTGCGCAAGATATCGAAGGGCGCTATGTTCAAAAATCTGAAACTAGAGCTCAAAATTTGAAAAAAAGTGGTTGAAAACAGGGGAGTTGGCCTATTTCATGGCTTCTAGAGAAAAATAATGAGGGGTGTCACGGGGTATGACTATATAGGTCTTAAAGAGGAGAAACAGGCGCATCTTTTGCGCAAGGTATCGAAGGGCGCTTTGTTCAAAAATCTGAAACTAGAGCTCAAAATTTAAAAAAAAATGTTAAAAACAGGGGGTTGGCCTATTCCATGGCTTCTAGAGAAAAATAATGAGGGGTGTCCCGGGGTATGACTATATAGGTCTTGTAGAGGAGAAAGAGGCGCATCTTTTGCGCAAGGTATCGAAGGACGCTATGTTAAAAAATCTGAAACTAGAGCTCAAAAATCTGAAACTAGAGCTCAAAATTTAAAAAAAAATGTTAAAAACAGGGGGTTGGCCTATTCCATGGCATCTAGAGAAAAATAATGAGGGGTGTCACGGGGTATGACTATATAGGTCTTGAAATCTGAAACTAGAACTCAAAAATCTGAAACTAGAGCTCAAAATTAAAAAAAAAATGTTAAAAACAGGGGGTTGGCCTATTCCATGGCTTCTAGAGAAAAATAATGTCACGGGGTATGACTATATAGGTCTTGAAGAGGAGAAACAGGCGCATCTTTTGCGCAAGGTATCGAAGGACGCTATGTTAAAAAATCTGAAACTAGAGCTCAAAATTTGAAAAAAAATGGAATAAAACAGATCGGGTTGGCTATTGGTGTTATACCTCCATTGATTTTCATTTATTATTTTTTTTTTTTTGAATTTGCAGTTTTCCAAAACATTGTGGAGAATTTATCTTTGTTTCAAATTAAAAAATTAACATAACATTTCATTGCATATAAGAAAATAACTATCACTGTCAGTTAACCAATCAAATTTGCCCCTTATTTAACCTGTGTACAAGCTTTAGTAACCATGCAACCTCAAGTTTCCAAAATATTCTATAGAAACCCCAAATAAAACAATAATGATTCTTTGAAATACCCAAGATACATGTATATGTTGATGACCCAGAAATGTTTGACTGCAATAAAATGATGGATTAATTACCTACAGCTGTCAAATTTAAGGGAATTATTTTTTCGACCTATTTTTGTATGCAACCGGATGTGACATGCCATGATTTGGTGGTATTACACCTGAAGAAGACATTTTTATTTAATAAACTGAAAGGGATTTTTTCCTTTGTAATACTGTTTTTTTCAAGCATTCCTGTCATGTTTTGTCATAATCAGTTCAATAGTTTGAGAAAAAATCTAGTATAATGTACGACGACATCTTCAGCGATTCGTGCAGATTTTTTTCGAAAAATCCAAACCAAGCCGCATCATGATAGAATATAGTGTGGACCAATAATGATTAAATATTTATCTCATCTACCTACAAACAGTTGAATATGATACAAAAGATGACTTAAGGATGATAAATACCACTACTGGACCCCTTTGTCTTCTTTATAAGGTCTCTTTTGGTCCATTTATACATGTCATTTCCTAAAAATTTCAACTTTTCAGGCCAATAAATAAAAATAAAGAAGTAACTTTCACTCATTTATGATAGAAATGTTACAATAAATTACATTGAGTAATTGAAGTATTCAAGCAGAATGAACAATCCATATAAAAGTTTACTGGAGGTTTTAATAAGTCCTTACGTAAAACTTAAATTTACGCTGCGTTCCAGAGAGGGACATAACAAGCTTCTCTATTAGTGAATAATTTGTTGGTACTGCTTTAAAAAATAATCACATTTACTTATAACTATATATTTATTAAAATATTTCTGAGAGAAATCTTTCTATTATAGCAGAATATAAGAAAAAAGGATAAAAAGCTCCCCAAAACACCGTGAAGTATGGCTTGTTCTGTTAACTAATATTCATGGTAGAGTCCAATTTCAAGGAAATGTTCTCATAAAATATGTTTTGGAGACTCAATCCACTCAGAATATTTCATTGTTTGTAATATTTCAGTTGAATAGCAAGAAATTTTAACACACGAGTATACTCACAAGGTCAAAGATGCATGTACAGCACCCCATATTAGGTGTAATACCACCATTGATTTTCCCCTATCAGTCTTTTTAGAATTTACACTTTTCAAAAAATTGTGCAGAATTTATCTTTGTTTCAAATTAAAAAAATACTTGGCATGAGTAAAGTTTTATCCTGTCCAGTACTATAGAAAAGAATTCACATAAAATTGCATTGCATATAAGAAAATAACCATAACTGTCAGTTAACCAATCAAATTTTCCTCCTTATATAACCTGTATACAAGCTTTAGTTACCATGCAACCTCCTCAAAATATTCTATAGAAACCCAAAATTAAAAAAAAAATGATGCTTTGAAATACCCAAGATACATGTATATGTTTATCACCCAGAAATGTTTTACTGCAATAAAATGATGAATTACCTATAACTGTCAAATTCAAGGGAATATTTTTTTCGACCTATTTTCGTATGCAACCGGATGTGACGTACCATGCATTGATGGTATTACACCTATTCAATGGCTTCTAGAGAAAAAAAATAATGTGGAGTTTCACGGGGTATAGCTATATAGGTCTTGTAGAGGAGAAACAGGCCCATGGTTTGCGCAAGGTTTCGAGTTGCGCTTTGTCCAAAAACTGAAACTAGGGCTCGGAATTTCAAAAAAATTTAGGAAAAACAACAGGAATTTGCCTATTCCATAGCCTTTGGAAAAAATAATGAGGGATGTCGCGGGGTAAGACTATAAAGGTCTTGTAGAGGGAACACAGGCGCATAGTTTGCGCAAAGCTTCAAGAGGTGCTATGTGGAAAGGAACTAAAATTTAGTGAGGAACAAAGCCAACTCAAATGTCGGACAAGAACGTGAAAACCGTGAAAAAGACATATCAGAGTCAGGAAAGAAGAATTTCTTGTCATATGAAGTCGAAATGAAAATCCAAATTCCCCCATCCGAATTACATGATGAAAGAGATTGTAAAATGTGTTATGTAAGTACTGATAAAGAGAAGGCTGAACACTGGCTGAATTTTTTTCAAGGGAATTTCGAAAAAGAAAACGATGAAGATGAAAGAACTTTAGTGCGAAGGCCAGCTGGTATACAACCTAAAGTTCTATATACTATGACAGACTTAATAGACAGTCTACTTTGTATTATTTTCAAAAGTCTATTTATATCAGAGATTTTGTACCAGAATAAAACAAAATCGGCAAACAGTACTGAGTTGTTAAAAAGATATGATAGTAAAACTACATACAGACCAGTTAACTTTATCATTGACAATCCAAGCGCCACATTCCTAAAAGACGGTATAAGTACCCTCGTCCACGTGCGTGCATTGTCTGATATAAATAAATGTTTACTAGCTATATAGGCAAAAAAAGAAACATTTCCCTGGTTTTTAATTAAAAGAAATTACATATATTAATTTATAATATTTTCAAGATTAAAACTAGTGACCTGAATGATTTATCTATCATTTACTAATTTGTTAAAAATTCGAAGACGACGTTACGTCATTTTCTGATTTTAAACAAATAAGCATTTTTTCAAACATTTACCTGTATAGAGATGGAATTGAGTTGTCCTTTTGTTCATTAAATGTGTCGAGCACTATTGTTAACAAAAGGTCGCATTAAAAAATTGAAAAAGTTACACGTAAGTCAATGCCACGTCTACGTCATAATGAGAGAGAACGAGCTATTGTGTTGTTGGCAGCAAAAATGACTCTAATACAGGTTGCAAATCATCCCAATGTCTCTAGAATGAATATTGAAAAGCTTAAGACTCGTCTTAGAGATACTGGCACGACAAATAATCGTCCCCGAGGTTGCAGGCAACGTGAAACGAAGTTACGTTAGGACAGTCACATCCGCATTATTCATCTCCGGAATCGATTTGTAAATTTGTCACAAACAGCACAACAAACTCATGGAAGAAACAACAACAGGCTTATTCCCAAACAGTTTGTAACCGACTGCATCAAGTTTGCCTAAGAGCCCATCGTCCGTTGAAGGGACCTATCCTTATGCAGGGTCACAGGATGTCGCGACTTGAATGGACTCGGGTACGGATTCGATGGAATAGACTATCATGGAGACAAGTCCTTTTTACCGATGAATAGAAATTCAACTTGACATTTAGCGACGGCAAAGCCAGTGTCTACCGGACGTGCAATGCATGATTTTCTGATGCGTGCGTACAGGAAACGGATCGGTTTGAGGGTGGCGGAATTGTGGTATGGGACGGAATAACCTACCAGGAACGCACCGATCTGACAATTATTGAAGGTAACCTCAATGCAAAAAGGTATAGGAACGAAATTCTGGCTCCACTCGTTCTCCCGTTTCTCCGAAGGCATCGTTTTAACCACGTTTTTCAGCAGGAAAACGCCCGTTGTCACGTGGCACACATTTTAATGATTTTTTGGAGAATAATCACATTCGTGTGTTGCCGTGGCCAGCAATGTCTCCTGATTATCGCCAATGGAACATCTTTGGGACGAACTTGGACGACCCATCAGAAAGAGCCAAAATCCATTGGAAATGCTCGCCAATCTCCGAATAGCATTTTTCAGGGAATGGAACAACACAAAGGCCATTGATAAAGAGGGATGATCATGGGTAGTTCCTTCAAATACTGGAACATGAACGACAACCATATCACCATTCTGAAAGCTCCGAGGGCCAGTTCGGATGCTGTAATGAAATGGTGGGTTATTAAAAAAAGTAAAAGACAGCACGTATGAAACCTAGTGCGACCAGATTTAAACGGATATAAAATTAATGAAGATAGAATATGATGCAGCAATCAAAGAACATGAGCAAAAATAATGGACAAGCTGGACAAGTGTGACCACAAAATCAAACATGCAGAACCATTTGATTAGTTAACTTCACGAAAATAAAATGTCTGTCCACAATTTCTCAGGAACGCGCTCCTTGAACACCGCTTGAAAGGCATCTAAATAAATGAACGTCGAAGACATTTCCTACAGTGCCAACGCCCCCAAAAGGAGCAATCACTACCTCCTACCGCAGCGGTCGATTAGAGGGTTGATCATTGGGAGGTCGGACTGTGGTAAGACAACGCTGTTGAACAACCTACTCCTGCGCGATGGATGGCTCGACTACGATCGATTGTACGTTTTCGGAAAATCGCTTCACCAGCCCATCTACCAGCGGTTGCAGCAAGCGCTGGGAAAAGGCTTCCCTAAGGAAGATATCCGAGACCTCCTACAGTGCAAGGGCAAGTCACCCTACTCGTTGATCGATGTGGCCAACGCCTTACCTCCACCACGACACCCAAATGGTATCGACACTTTTTTCTTCGAGCAAGGGAGCGATGTACCAGACCCCGGGAACTTGACCCTAGCCACAAGAACCTCATAGTGTTCGACGACTTGATGCTGAGCAAACAGAACACGTGTGAAGACTACTACGTGCGCGATCGCCACAACAACGTCGATTGTTTCTACCTGTGACAGAACTACTTCAAACTGCCCAGACAATCGATCCGAGAACATGTAAACTTTATCTGTCTCTTTCAGCAAGATGCTAAGAATCTCGATCATATCCGGCGTGACCACTGCAACGATCTTACCAAGTAACAATTTGACGCTCTGTGTAAGCATTGCTGGTCCCAACCCTATGGATTTGTAACCATCGATCTCACGAGCCACAAGTCAGCAGGTAAATACCGATACAAATTAGATGAGTTCTATGAGGTATAAGATAAAGAATGGATCAGTTTGAAGATTTCTTCCTCGATTATCGATGCTATGAAAAAGGGTAGACATATCAGCATCGAGGAATATAAGGCGCTTCGTCGTAGCATCCTATAAATAAGTGTTAATAGAAAGACATTGTATTTAATAAACTGAAAGGGATTTTTTCCTTTGTAATACTGTTTTTTTCAAGCATTCCTGTCATGTTTTGTCATAATCAGTTCAATAGTTTGAGAAAAAATCTAGTATAATGTACGACGACATCTTCAGCGATTCGTGCAGATTTTTTTCGAAAAATCCAAACCAAGCCGCATCATGATAGAATATAGTGTGGACCAATAATGATTAAATATTTATCTCATCTACCTACAAACAGTTGAATATGATACAAAAGATGACTTAAGGATGATAAATACCACTACTGGACCCCTTTGTCTTCTTTATAAGGTCTCTTTTGGTCCATTTATACATGTCATTTCCTAAAAATTTCAACTTTTCAGGCCAATAAATAAAAATAATGAAGTAACTTTCACTCATTTATGATAGAAATGTTACAATAAATTACATTGAGTAATTGAAGTATTCAAGCAGAATGAACAATCCATATAAAAGTTTACTGGAGGTTTTAATAAGTCCTTACGTAAAACTTAAATTTACGCTGCGTTCCAGAGAGGGACATAACAAGCTTCTCTATTAGTGAATAATTTGTTGGTACTGCTTTAAAAAATAATCACATTTACTTATAACTATATATTTATTAAAATATTTCTGAGAGAAATCTTTCTATTATAGCAGAATATAAGAAAAAAGGATAAAAAGCTCCCCAAAACACCGTGAAGTATGGCTTGTTCTGTTAACTAATATTCATGGTAGAGTCCAATTTCAAGGAAATGTTCTCATAAAATATGTTTTGGAGACTCAATCCACTCAGAATATTTCATTGTTTGTAATATTTCAGTTGAATAGCAAGAAATTTTAACACACGAGTATACTCACAAGGTCAAAGATGCATGTACAGCACCCCATATTAGGTGTAATACCACCATTGATTTTCCCCTATCAGTCTTTTTAGAATTTGCACTTTTCAAAAAATTGTGCAGAATTTATCTTTGTTTCAAATTAAAAAAATACTTGGCATGAGTAAAGTTTTATCCTGTCCAGTACTATAGAAAAGAATTCACATAAAATTGCATTGCATATAAGAAAATAACCATAACTGTCAGTTAACCAATCAAATTTTCCTCCTTATATAACCTGTATACAAGCTTTAGTTACCATGCAACCTCCTCAAAATATTCTATAGAAACCCAAAATTAAAAAAAAATGATACTTTGAAATACCCAAGATACATGTATATGTTTATCACCCAGAAATGTTTTACTGCAATAAAATGATGAATTACCTATAACTGTCAAATTCAAGGGAATATTTTTTTCGACCTATTTTCGTATGCAACCGGATGTGACGTACCATGCATTGATGGTATTACACCTATTCAATGGCTTCTAGAGAAAAAAAATAATGTGGAGTTTCACGGGGTATAGCTATATAGGTCTTGTAGAGGAGAAACAGGCCCATGGTTTGCGCAAGGTTTCGAGTTGCGCTTTGTCCAAAAACTGAAACTAGGGCTCGGAATTTCAAAAAAATTTAGGAAAAACAACAGGAATTTGCCTATTCCATAGCCTTTGGAAAAAATAATGAGGGATGTCGCGGGGTAAGACTATAAAGGTCTTGTAGAGGGAACACAGGCGCATAGTTTGCGCAAAGCTTCAAGAGGTGCTATGTGGAAAGGAACTAAAATTTAGTGAGGAACAAAGCCAACTCAAATGTCGGACAAGAACGTGAAAACCGTGAAAAAGACATATCAGAGTCAGGAAAGAAGAATTTCTTGTCATATGAAGTCGAAATGAAAATCCAAATTCCCCCATCCGAATTACATGATGAAAGAGATTGTAAAATGTGTTATGTAAGTACTGATAAAGAGAAGGCTGAACACTGGCTGAATTTTTTTCAAGGGAATTTCGAAAAAGAAAACGATGAAGATGAAAGAACTTTAGTGCGAAGGCCAGCTGGTATACAACCTAAAGTTCTATATACTATGACAGACTTAATAGACAGTCTACTTTGTATTATTTTCAAAAGTCTATTTATATCAGAGATTTTGTACCAGAATAAAACAAAATCGGCAAACAGTACTGAGTTGTTAAAAAGATATGATAGTAAAACTACATACAGACCAGTTAACTTTATCATTGACAATCCAAGCGCCACATTCCTAAAAGACGGTATAAGTACCCTCGTCCACGTGCGTGCATTGTCTGATATAAATAAATGTTTACTAGCTATATAGGCAAAAAAAGAAACATTTCCCTGGTTTTTAATTAAAAGAAATTACATATATTAATTTATAATATTTTCAAGATTAAAACTAGTGACCTGAATGATTTATCTATCATTTACTAATTTGTTAAAAATTCGAAGACGACGTTACGTCATTTTCTGATTTTAAACAAATAAGCATTTTTTCAAACATTTACCTGTATAGAGATGGAATTGAGTTGTCCTTTTGTTCATTAAATGTGTCGAGCACTATTGTTAACAAAAGGTCGCATTAAAAAATTGAAAAAGTTACACGTAAGTCAATGCCACGTCTACGTCATAATGAGAGAGAACGAGCTATTGTGTTGTTGGCAGCAAAAATGACTCTAATACAGGTTGCAAATCATCCCAATGTCTCTAGAATGAATATTGAAAAGCTTAAGACTCGTCTTAGAGATACTGGCACGACAAATAATCGTCCCCGAGGTTGCAGGCAACGTGAAACGAAGTTACGTTAGGACAGTCACATCCGCATTATTCATCTCCGGAATCGATTTGTAAATTTGTCACAAACAGCACAACAAACTCATGGAAGAAACAACAACAGGCTTATTCCCAAACAGTTTGTAACCGACTGCATCAAGTTTGCCTAAGAGCCCATCGTCCGTTGAAGGGACCTATCCTTATGCAGGGTCACAGGATGTCGCGACTTGAATGGACTCGGGTACGGATTCGATGGAATAGACTAACATGGAGACAAGTCCTTTTTACCGATGAATAGAAATTCAACTTGACATTTAGCGACGGCAAAGCCAGTGTCTACCGGACGTGCAATGCATGATTTTCTGATGCGTGCGTACAGGAAACGGATCGGTTTGAGGGTGGCGGAATTGTGGTATGGGACGGAATAACCTACCAGGAACGCACCGATCTGACAATTATTGAAGGTAACCTCAATGCAAAAAGGTATAGGAACGAAATTCTGGCTCCACTCGTTCTCCCGTTTCTCCGAAGGCATCGTTTTAACCACGTTTTTCAGCAGGAAAACGCCCGTTGTCACGTGGCACACATTTTAATGATTTTTTGGAGAATAATCACATTCGTGTGTTGCCGTGGCCAGCAATGTCTCCTGATTATCGCCAATGGAACATCTTTGGGACGAACTTGGACGACCCATCAGAAAGAGCCAAAATCCATTGGAAATGCTCGCCAATCTCCGAATAGCATTTTTCAGGGAATGGAACAACACAAAGGCCATTGATAAAGAGGGATGATCATGGGTAGTTCCTTCAAATACTGGAACATGAACGACAACCATATCACCATTCTGAAAGCTCCGAGGGCCAGTTCGGATGCTGTAATGAAATGGTGGGTTATTAAAAAAAAGTAAAAGACAGCACGTATGAAACCTAGTGCGACCAGATTTAAACGGATATAAAATTAATGAAGATAGAATATGATGCAGCAATCAAAGAACATGAGCAAAAATAATGGACAAGCTGGACAAGTGTGACCACAAAATCAAACATGCAGAACCATTTGATTAGTTAACTTCACGAAAATAAAATGTCTGTCCACAATTTCTCAGGAACGCGCTCCTTGAACACCGCTTGAAAGGCATCTAAATAAATGAACGTCGAAGACATTTCCTACAGTGCCAACGCCCCCAAAAGGAGCAATCACTACCTCCTACCGCAGCGGTCGATCAGAGGGTTGATCATTGGGAGGTCGGACTGTGGTAAGACAACGCTGTTGAACAACCTACTCCTGCGCGATGGATGGCTCGACTACGATCGATTGTACGTTTTCGGAAAATCGCTTCACCAGCCCATCTACCAGCGGTTGCAGCAAGCGCTGGGAAAAGGCTTCCCTAAGGAAGATATCCGAGACCTCCTACAGTGCAAGGGCAAGTCACCCTACTCGTTGATCGATGTGGCCAACGCCTTACCTCCACCACGACACCCAAATGGTATCGACACTTTTTTCTTCGAGCAAGGGAGCGATGTACCAGACCCCGGGAACTTGACCCTAGCCACAAGAACCTCATAGTGTTCGACGACTTGATGCTGAGCAAACAGAACACGTGTGAAGACTACTACGTGCGCGATCGCCACAACAACGTCGATTGTTTCTACCTGTGACAGAACTACTTCAAACTGCCCAGACAATCGATCCGAGAACATGTAAACTTTATCTGTCTCTTTCAGCAAGATGCTAAGAATCTCGATCATATCCGGCGTGACCACTGCAACGATCTTACCAAGTAACAATTTGACGCTCTGTGTAAGCATCGTGGTCCCAACCCTATGGATTTGTAACCATCGATCTCACGAGCCACAAGTCAGCAGGTAAATACCGATACAAATTAGATGAGTTCTATGAGGTATAAGATAAAGAATGGATCAGTTTGAAGATTTCTTCCTCGATTATCGATGCTATGAAAAAGGGTAGACATATCAGCATCGAGGAATATAAGGCGCTTCGTCGTAGCATCCTATAAATAAGTGTTAAAAGGTTACGCTCGAAAGTACGCCTACGGTGGTAGAGGACTGTTTGACACAATCGCCAGTTCGGCTGAACACATGTTTACTTCCTCTGCCGCCAAAACCCTAGGAAGTAAGGCAGTGAGTGCTGCCACCAATGCAGCCTGGAAAGTGTTGAAAGGGGCCTCCAAAGCCGTCGACCATGTGGTTGATAATGTGACCCGCCCCAGGAAACACAATAAAACCCCCCAAAAGTCAAGTGTTCAACGCAAGAAGCCAGAGAAAGTTCGGTTGAACAATCTTATCTTTGGCTCTGGTATCAAAACCATCCACGACTTCGTCCAACGCTATAAATAAATACATTATGTCTGACATCCTTACAATCACCGAAGGGTTGACCTTCGACGAAAGTCTCTAGGAATATCAGGATCGAGAATACGAACCACAAGCCCGTGCCCAGCTGAACAGTGCCGGTTCTGAAATCCGAATCAACATCGAAACCCAGGATTTGTTCCTACACTCCGCCGAGAGTTATCTCTTGGTAGAATTTCGAAGGACGGCTCCTAAAGAACGACGGCACTGCATATGCCGACGCTGATCTCGTGTCCCTCGTCCATAATGGTATCATGTATCTCTTCAGAACCATCAGCTATCGACTCTAGATCTCCGGCCAGCAAATCGAGCACATCAACGACCCCGGCGTCGCCACCACCATGATGGGAATGTTGACCTACCCCGACGACTTTTCCAAATCACAAGGTCTCAACGAACTGTAGTTCAAGGATTCCTCCACCGACGCCCATGCAAACACAACACCGGCTTTGTAGCGCGCCGTGGATACATCATTGCCAAGCCGGCGAACAAAGGGTCGTTTTCAATCGCCATCCCCCTGAAGCACATTTTTTGGTTCGCTGATGACTACGACAAGATCGTGTACGGGTTAAGGCATGAAATCACACTCGTGCGCGATTCAGATACACATGCCATCCTGAGGGACCAAGCCGTCGACGTGGGAAAAGTTGTCCTGCGTAAAATCGCATGGTTCGTCCGCCACGTCACTCCTTCAGACGAAAACAAGATGCAGCTATACAAAACCATTCAGAGTAAAGCGAAGATCAACTGTGGATTTCGAATGAGGCAGTGCGATTCCATAGCCGTCCTAAAAGCCTCACAGTTCAGCTGGCGTTTATCTGCCAAGAGCGGTCGCGAGAAGCCCAGGTACATCATCGTTGCCTTCCAAACCGAGAGAAGTGGGAACCAGGAGCGCAACGCTGCCGTGTTCGATAACTGTCGATTGCAAAACACCCATGTCACTCTCAACGCTGAACGCTACCCGGCCGTCGACTACAATGCCGTTTCCACCGAAAACAGGGTAGCCAGAGAGTTCTTAGAGGCTGCTAACTTCATGAAGAAATTCCACAACATGGACACCCTCCTCAGCAACGGAGGCATCAACCCCTCTGACTTCATCGATCTGTACTCCTTGTTTGTCATTGACGTGAGTCACCAGTCCGAGCGGCTGAAAGAATCCACGGTGGACATTCAGATCCGGGCCCAGTTCGAGCGTAACGTGGAGGCCAACACCAGAGCATTTGCACTTATCATTTCCGACAGAATCCTACAGTTTGAATCCGATGGTCAGAAGATGAACGTTGTGTTCTAAAAGTTCAAAATGGAAAAAATTTATCTACAACTCCTCTTTGCCAGCCGCCCTGCCGAAGTCTTTGCGATCGTGGTGAAGACTGGTAGACAACTCAAGGAGCAGTATGACGGTATCGAAGAGTGGAAGCAAAAATATGTGACAATGGTGTACCATAAATAAATGGATAACACATTTTTGAGACGAATTGCAAACAACACTGACCCCAAACAGGGGTTCTCGTTCATCGTCTCTGGAAACGATAGTCAAATCCTTACCTGGTTCAACCCCCCCCCCCCCCTTCCGACCCCCCCCCCCCCCCACTGGAACTCAAGGAATCCAAGACCTATGAGATGGCATTAGTGAACCTGGAAACCTATAACTCCATCCCCAACATTCATTCAGGTAACAATTCCTTCCGCTACTCCCCCGACGATGGTGCCAACTGGTTTCCCATCGCACTGAGCACAGGTTCCTATGACATCGAAGACATCAACAATGAGATCCAGCGGCGGCTACGGCTCAACAAACACAAAACAAAGATCATCATCGATGCCAAACGGACGACCCTAAGAGCAACGCTAACCCTCACAAGACACTATCGAGTAGACTTCAACGTTGTCAATAGCATCAACACCGTCTTGGGATTCAAGCGGCAGATTTACACATTCGATATGATCACAGACGGCTATACAGAAGGGGAACACATTGTAAATATCATCAGCATCAACAGCATTCTGGTGAATAGTGATATCATCCATAGAGATAGAAGTTATGTGAATGGTACACAGCAGTCTACCATCAACAGCTTCTTTCCCGCAGACGGTCCTGGTATGAAGATCATTCAAACCCCCAAGAATCTAGTATACTTGCCGGTGACCTTGCGAACCATCAATCGCATGCAAACGTATCTCACCGATCAAGATGGTAGGCCCATCGATTTCAGGGGTGAACATCTCACCATCCGCTTTCATCTTCGTGAGGTATAATTAAATGACTTATCACGAACATGGTTTGAACTTGACAAAAGGTCAAGCTGATAAACTACAACGGGCTGTCAAGCAAGGTTGTCCGGTCTCCATTCGTTTGTCCCACGCAAACCTGCAAGGTGAACACAAGATGTGGCTCACCTCTCGGCATATTCAAAAGATTATTAAGCTTCTCCAGAAAGGTACTGGTGGTATGAATCTGTAGCTGAGTGCCGCCCAAATGAAGGAAAACGTGCAAAAAGTAGGTGGATTCCTACCCATGTTGGCAGGGCTGGTAATGAGGGCACTTCCCATGGTAGCTAAGACCATTCTACCTGCCTTGGGTGTTGGAGCCTTGAGCGGTCTGGGTGGTGTAGCCATCAACAAGGCCTTATTGTCTGGATTGTACCTGAAACGTGGTGAGTGTGTTTGTACCGTGAAACCTAGTGGCAACAGTCTCTACCTCAAACCATCAAACGCCCAGATCACCTCTGGTGATGGACCCTTCTTAAAGCGTGGTCAGCAATTCCACGACGGAGCCGGTCTGATCTTAGGTGCTAACAGCCCCTTCAAAAACATTCCCCTCCTCGGTACGCTCCTATAAATAAATGGATGATTTAGATTCTGGTTACCGGCAGACCAGAGTCGAATGTATGGAAGACCAACTCAACGCGGATATTCTTAAGTATCAACGTACCTTGAAGATCTACAAACGACTCGATAAAGTAGTGTCTATAGCACAGGGTGTGTGTTCCGTAGCCAGTTTGATGTTGACAGCTGCACCATGGGTTCAGCTTTGACCGGTATAGGTATTATAGCCTCCCTTCCCCTAGGATCCCTTGCTTGCTTGAGTGCCACTGGCGTGATGGTACTCACACTGATTATTTTATTTTTTATTTATTATTACATAGCTTTTATATAGCGCCTATCTAATAAACATAATACTCTAAGCGCTTAACATATAAAACTGAAGGAAAAATATTATCACAATGCATACAATAATAGCAAATCTCAAGGCGTATCATGAAAAAGAAGAAAAAACACCGCGACAGCTTGCGATTGGCACAGTCCACAAAATCCTTGGTTGAACAATGTATTAGTACTGCTTTGACTGATGATGAACAAATTGATGATGCTGAGTTTGGTAAGATCACAAGCTGCCTCAAGAACTACTATGATGAGAAAGATCAGCTGCGACAACCTTCCACCACTTTTAGTGAGGACCTTAATGCGCATGCGCCGTAAAAACGTCACACATCATTTCATTACGCTTCACTACACACATCGTTTCACGATGTGTTCCGTTCTGCTTCACTTCACGATGTGCTCCGTTTCAAGCATAAAAAAAAAAAAAAAAAAAAAAAAAAAAAAAAATTCCGATCCGGCAGAAATATCGGATGGAAATTTTTTTTGTACCCCATCCAATCCATTTTTTTATTTTTATTTTTTTAATTAATTTCTTACAAGATCGCAAGAAAAGTACTCCTGTTTGGTCATTTTACTAACTTTTAAGCCTGTACTTCTCACGAAGGCTCCTTCCAAGGGTTCCTTCTCTCTGTTCAGACTACTGCAGGCCCATACCCTTGTCGTTTCTCCTTCTCTGTTTTTCAAGGTGAAGATCTTACTCCTCCCAAACTTCCCATCTACTTCTACCACTTCTAGAATTTTATATTTTACCCAGGTTGGGAGTTCCTTCCATTTTAGATTTTCCAGGCTCTGGTCCTTTGCCTTTTCCTTTAAAAACATTGTCATTAATAAAATCGTCGTCTACGATTTTTTAACTTCCGAGTTCCTCCATCTTCTGTACGAAAGCCATATTTTTGTATCTACCCCTAGGATTACTTCCCTTTAAGGTGTATCTACCATTGTTTACAAAAAGCCATATCCTTGTTTCTACCCTTAGACTAGTTGAAACACAATGAATTTGCATTTTATGTTTGAGGTTGGGGTCCCTATGCAGGATTTGCGCTTAAAAATGGCAAATGCAGCAGAATCCTCCTTTTTACACTACTACCCACCATTATTTTTCTCTAGAAGCCATGGTATAGGCCAACCCACTGTTTTTAACATTTTTTTTTTAATTTCGAGCTCTAGTTTCAAATTTCATAGCACCCTTCGATACCTTGCGCAAAAGATGCGCCTGTTTCTCCTCTACAAGACCTATATAGTCATACCCCGTGACACTCCTCATTGTTTTTCTCTAGAAGCCATGGAATAGGCCAACCCCCCTGTTTTTAACATTTTTTTTTTTAAATTTTGATCTCTAGTTTCAGATTTTTGAACATAGCGCCCTTCGATACCTTGAGCAGAATATGCGCCTGTTTCTCCTCTTCAAGACCTATATAGTCATACCCCGTGGCACCCCTCATTATTTTTCTCTAGAAGCCATGGAATAGGCCAACCCCCCTGTTTTTAACACTTTTTTTTTAATTTTGAGCTCTAGTTTAAGATTTTTGAACATAGCGCCCTTCAATACCTTGCGCAAAAGATGCGCCTGTTTCTCCTCTACAAGACCTATATAGTCATATCCCGTGACACCCCTCATTATTTTTCTTTAGAAGCCATGGAATAGGCCAACCCCCCTGTTTTTAACATTTTTTTTTTTAATTTTGAGCTCTAGTTTCAGATTTTTGAACATAGCGCCCTTCGATACCTTGCGCAAAAGATGCGCCTGTTTCTTCTCTACAAGACCTTTTTAGTCATATCCCGTGACACCAATCATTATTTTTCTCTAGAAGCCATGGAATAGGCCAACCCCCCTGTTTTTAACATTTTTTTTTTTAATTTTGAGCTCTAGTTTCAGATTTTTGAACATAGCGCCCTTCGATACCTTGCGCAAAAGATGCGCCTGCTTCTCCTCTACAAGACCTGTATAGTCATACTCCGTGACACCCCTCATTATTTTTTCTCTAGAAGCCATGGAATAGGCCAACCCCCCTGTTTTTAACATTTTTTTTTTTAAATTTTGAGCTCTAGTTTCAGATTTTTGAACATAGCGCCCTTCGATACCTTGCGCAAAAGATGCGCCTGTTTCTCCTCTACAAGACCAATATAGTCATATTCCGTGACACCCCTCATTATTTTTCTCTAGAAACCATGGAATAGGCCAACCCCCATGTTTTTAACATTTCTTTTTTAAATTTTGAGCTCTAATTTTTAGATTTTTGAACATAGCGCCCTTCGATACCTTGCGCAAAAGATGCGCTTGTTTCTCCTCTACAAGACCTGTATAGTCATACTCCGTGACACCCCTCATTATTTTTCTCTAGAAGCCATGGAATAGGCCAACCCCCCTGTTTTTAACATTTTTTTTTTTAATTTTGAGCTCTAGTTTCAGATTTTTGAACATAGCGCCCTTCGATACCTTGCGAAAAAGATGCGCCTGTTTCTCCTCTCAAAGACCTATATAGTCATACCCCGTGACACCCATCATTATTTTTCTCTAGAAGCCATGGAATAGGCCAACTCCCCCTGTTTTTAACATTTTTTTTTTAACTTTGAGCTCTAGTTTCAGATTTTTGAACATAGCGCCCTTCGATACCTTGCGCTAAAGATGCGCCTGTTTCTCCTCTACAAGACCTGTCTAGTCATACTCCGTGACACCCCTCATTATTTTTCTCTAGAAGCCATTGAATAGGCCAACCCCCCTGTTTTTAACATTTTTTTTTTTTATTTTGAGCACTAGTTTCAGATTTTTGAACATAGCGCCCTTCGATACCTTGCGGAAAAGATGCGCCTGTTTCTCCTCTACAAGACCTATATAGTCATACTCCGTGACACCCCTCATTATTTTTCTCTAGAAGCCATGGAATAGGCCAACCCCCCTGTTTTTAACATTTTTTTTTTTTTAATTTTGAGCACTAGTTTCAGATTTTTGAACATAGCGCCCTTCGATCCCTTGCTCAAAAGATGCGCCTGTTTCTGCTCTACAAGACCTATATAGTCATACCCCGTGACACCCCTCATTATTTTTCTCTAGAAGCCATGGAATAGGCCAACCCCCTGTTTTTAACATTTTTTCTTTAATTTTGAGCTCTAGTTTAAGATTTTTGAACATAGCGCCCTTCGATACCTTGCGCAAAAGATGCGCCTGTTTCTCCTCTACAAGACCTTCATAGTCATATCCCGTGACACCCCTGATTATTTTTCTCTAGAAGCTATGGAATAGGCCAACCCCCCCCCCCCCCCCCCACTGTTTTTAACATATTTTTTTTTTAATTTTGAGCTCTAGTTTCAGATTTTTGAACATAGCAACCTTCGATACCTTGCGCAAAAGATGCGCCTGTTTCTCCTCTACAAGACCTATATAGTCATATCCCGTGACACCCCTCATTATTTTTCTCTAGAAGCCATGGAATAGGCCAACCCCCCTGTTTTTAACATTTTTTTTGTTTAATTTTGAGCTCTAGTTTCAGATTTTTGAACATAGCGCCCTTCGATACCTTGCGCAAAAGATGCGCCTGTTTCTCCTCTACAAGACCAATATAGTCATATCCCGTGACACCCCTCATTATTTTTCTCTAGAAGCCATGGAATAGGCCAATCCCCCCTGTTGTTAACATTTTTTTTTTAAATTTTGAGCTCTAATTTTTAGATTTTTGAACATAGCGCCCTTCGATACCTTGGGCAAAAGATGCGCCTGTTTCTCCTCTACAAGACCTGTATGGTCATACTCCGTGACACCCCTCATTATTTTTCTCTAGAAGCCATGGAATAGGCCAATCCCCCTGTTTTTAACATTTTTTTTTTTTAATTTTGAGCACTAGTTTCAGATTTTTGAACATAGCGCCCTTCGATACGTTGCGCAAAAGATGCGCCTGTTTCTCCTCTACAAGACCTATATAGTCATACCCCGTGACACTCCTCATTATTTTTCTGTAGAAGCCATGGAATAGGCCAACCCCCCTGTTTTTAACATTTTTTTTTTTAATTTTGAGCACTTGTTTCAGATTTTTGAACATAGCGCCCTTCGATACCTTGCGCAAAAGATGCGCCTGTTTCTCCTCTACAAGACTTATATAGTCATATCCCTTGACACCCCTCATTATTTTTCTCTAGAAGCCATGGAATAGACCAACCCCCCTGTTTTAACATTTTTTTTTAAATTTTGAGCTCTAGTTTCAGATTTTTGAACATAGCGCCCTTCGATACCTTGCGCAAAAGATGCGCCTGTTTCTCCTCTACAAGACCTATATAGTCATATCCCGTGACACCCCTCATTATTTTTCTCTAGAAGCCATGGAATAGGCCAACCCCCCTGTTTTTAACATTTTTTTTTTAATTTTGAGCTCTAGTTTCAGATTTTTGAACATAGCGCCCTTCGATACCTTGCGCAAAAGATGCGCCTGTTTCTGCTCTACAAGACCTATATAGTCATACCCCGTGACACCCCTCATTATTTTTCTCTAGAAGCCATGGAATAGGCCAACCCCCTGTTTTTAACATTTTTTCTTTAATTTTGAGCTCTAGTTTCAGATTTTTGAACATAGCGCCCTTCGATACCTTGCGCAAAAGATGCGCCTGTTTCTCCTCTACAAGACCAATGTAGTCATATCCCGTGACACCCCTGATTATTTTTCTCTAGAAGCTATGGAATAGGCCAAACCCCCCCCCCCCCCCCCCACTGTTTTTAACATATTTTTTTTTTAATTTTGAGCTCTAGTTTCAGATTTTTGAACATAGCAACCTTCGATACCTTGCGCAAAAGATGCGCCTGTTTCTCCTCTACAAGACCTATATAGTCATATCCCGTGACACCCCTCATTATTTTTCTCTAGAAGCCATGGAATAGGCCAACCCCCCTGTTTTTAACATTTTTTTTGTTTAATTTTGAGCTCTAGTTTCAGATTTTTGAACATAGCGCCCTTCGATACCTTGCGCAAAAGATGCGCCTGTTTCTCCTCTACAAGACCAATATAGTCATATCCCGTGACACCCCTCATTATTTTTATCTAGAAGCCATGGAATAGGCCAACCCCCCTGTTTTTAACATTTTTTTTTTAATTTTGAGCTCTAGTTTCAGATTTTTGAACATAGCGCCCTTCGATACCTTGCGCAAAAGATGCGCCTGTTTCTCCTCTACAAGACCTATATAGTCATACCCCGTGACACCCCTCATTATTTTTCTCTAGAAGCCATGGAATAGGCCAACCCCCTGTTTTTAACATTTTTTCTTTAATTTTGAGCTCTAGTTTCAGATTTTTGAACATAGCGCCCTTCGATACCTTGCGCAAAAGATGCGCCTGTTTCTCCTCTACAAGACCAATATAGTCATATCCCGTGACACCCCTGATTATTTTTCTCTAGAAGCTATGGAATAGGCCAAACCCCCCCCCCCCCCCCACTGTTTTTAACATATTTTTTTTTTAATTTTGAGCTCTAGTTTCAGATTTTTGAACATAGCAACCTTCGATACCTTGCGCAAAAGATGCGCCTGTTTCTCCTCTTCAAGACCTATATAGTCATATCCCGTGACACCCCTCATTATTTTTCTCTTGAAGCCATGGAATAGGCCAACCCCCCTGTTTTTAACATTTTTTTTGTTTAATTTTGAGCTCTAGTTTCAGATTTTTGAACATAGCGCCCTTCGATACCTTGCGCAAAAGATGCGCCTGTTTCTCCTCTACAAGACCAATATAGTCATATCCCGTGACACCCCTCATTATTTTTCTCTAGAAGCCATGGAATAGGCCAATCCCCCCTGTTGTTAACATTTTTTTTTTAAATTTTGAGCTCTAATTTTTAGATTTTTGAACATAGCGCCCTTCGATACCTTGCGCAAAAGATGCGCCTGTTTCTCCTCTACAAGACCTGTATGGTCATACTCCGTGACACTCCTCATTATTTTTCTCTAGAAGCCATGGAATAGGCCAATCCCCCTGTTTTTAACATTTTTTTTTTTAATTTTGAGCACTAGTTTCAGATTTTTGAACATAGCGCCCTTCGATACCTTGCGCAAAAGATGCGCCTGTTTCTCCTCTACAAGACCTATATAGTCATACCCCGTGACACCCCTCATTATTTTTCTGTAGAAGCCATGGAATAGGCCAACCCCCCTGTTTTTAACATTTTTTTTTTTAATTTTGAGCACTAGTTTCAGATTTTTGAACATAGCGCCCTTCGATACCTTGCGCAAAAGATGCGCCTGTTTCTCCTCTACAAGACTTATATAGTCATATTCCTTGACACCCCTCATTATTTTTCTCTAGAAGCCATGGAATAGGCCAACCCCCCTGTTTTTAACATTTGTTTTTTAATTTTGAGCTCTAGTTTCAGATTTTTGAACATAGCGCCCTTCGATACCTTGCGCAAAAGATGCGCCTGTTTCTCCTCTACAAGACCTATATAGTCAAACCCCGTGACACCCCTCATTATTTTTCTCTAGAAGCCATGGAATAGACCAACCCCCCTGTTTTTAACATTTTTTTTTTAATTTTGAGCTCTAGTTTCAGATTTTTGAACATAGCGCTCTTTAATACCTTGCGCAAAAGATGCGCCTGTTTCTCCTCTACAAGACCTATATAGTCATATTCCGTGACACCCCTCATTATTTTTCTCTAGAAGCCATGGAATAGGCCAACCCCCCTGTTTTTAACATTTTTTTGTTTAATTTTGAGCTCTAGTTTCAGATTTTTGAACATAGCGCCCTTCGATACCTTGCTCAAAAGATGCGCCTGTTTCTCCTCTACAAGACCTATATAGTCATACCCCGTGACACCCCTCATTATTTTTCTCTAGAAGCCATGGAATAGGCCAATCCCCCCTGTTGTTAACATTTTTTTTTTAAATTTTGAGCTCTAATTTTTAGATTTTTGAACATAGCGCCCTTCGATACCTTGGGCAAAAGATGCGCCTGTTTCTCCTCTACAAGACCTGTATGGTCATACTCCGTGACACCCCTCATTATTTTTCTCTAGAAGCCATGGAATAGGCCAACCCCCCTGTTTTTAACATTTTTTTTGTTTAATTTTGAGCTCTAGTTTCAGATTTTTGAACATAGCGCCCTTCGATACCTTGCGCAAAAGATGCGCCTGTTTCTCCTCTACAAGACCAATATAGTCATATCCCGTGACACCCCTCATTATTTTTCTCTAGAAGCCATGGAATAGGCCAATCCCCCCTGTTGTTAACATTTTTTTTTTAAATTTTGAGCTCTAATTTTTAGATTTTTGAACATAGCGCCCTTCGATACCTTGCGCAAAAGATGCGCCTGTTTCTCCTCTACAAGACCTGTATGGTCATACTCCGTGACACCCCTCATTATTTTTCTCTAGAAGCCATGGAATAGGCCAACCCCCCTGTTTTTAACATTTTTTTTGTTTAATTTTGAGCTCTAGTTTCAGATTTTTGAACATAGCGCCCTTCGATACCTTGCGCAAAAGATGCGCCTGTTTCTCCTCTACAAGACCTATATAGTCATACCCCGTGACACCCCTCATTATTTTTCTCTAGAAGCCATGGAATAGGCCAACCCCCCTGTTTTTAACATTTTTTTTTTTTAATTTTGAGCACTAGTTTCAGATTTTTGAACATAGCGCCCTTCGATACCTTGCTCAAAAGATGCGCCTGTTTCTCCTCTACAAGACCTATATAGTCATACCCCGTGACACCCCTCATTATTTTTCTCTAGAAGCCATGGAATAGGCCAATCCCCCCTGTTGTTAACATTTTTTTTTTAAATTTTGAGCTCTAATTTTTAGATTTTTGAACATAGCGCCCTTCGATACCTTGGGCAAAAGATGCGCCTGTTTCTCCTCTACAAGACCTGTATGGTCATACTCCGTGACACCCCTCATTATTTTTCTCTAGAAGCCATGGAATAGGCCAACCCCCCTGTTTTTAACATTTTTTTTGTTTAATTTTGAGCTCTAGTTTCAGATTTTTGAACATAGCGCCCTTCGATACCTTGCGCAAAAGATGCGCCTGTTTCTCCTCTACAAGACCAATATAGTCATATCCCGTGACACCCCTCATTATTTTTCTCTAGAAGCCATGGAATAGGCCAATCCCCCCTGTTGTTAACATTTTTTTTTTAAATTTTGAGCTCTAATTTTTAGATTTTTGAACATAGCGCCCTTCGATACCTTGCGCAAAAGATGCGCCTGTTTCTCCTCTACAAGACCTGTATGGTCATACTCCGTGACACCCCTCATTATTTTTCTCTAGAAGCCATGGAATAGGCCAACCCCCCTGTTTTTAACATTTTTTTTGTTTAATTTTGAGCTCTAGTTTCAGATTTTTGAACATAGCGCCCTTCGATACCTTGCGCAAAAGATGCGCCTGTTTCTCCTCTACAAGACCAATATAGTCATATCCCGTGACACCCCTCATTATTTTTCTCTAGAAGCCATGGAATAGGCCAATCCCCCCTGTTGTTAACATTTTTTTTTTAAATTTTGAGCTCTAATTTTTAGATTTTTGAACATAGCGCCCTTCGATACCTTGCGCAAAAGATGCGCCTGTTTCTCCTCTACAAGACCTGTATGGTCATACTCCGTGACACCCCTCATTATTTTTCTCTAGAAGCCATGGAATAGGCCAACCCCCCTGTTTTTAACATTTTTTTTGTTTAATTTTGAGCTCTAGTTTCAGATTTTTGAACATAGCGCCCTTCGATACCTTGCGCAAAAGATGCGCCTGTTTCTCCTCTACAAGACCTATATAGTCATACCCCGTGACACCCCTCATTATTTTTCTCTAGAAGCCATGGAATAGGCCAACCCCCCTGTTTTTAACATTTTTTTTTTTTAATTTTGAGCACTAGTTTCAGATTTTTGAACATAGCGCCCTTCGATACCTTGCGCAAAAGATGCGCCTGTTTCTCCTCTACAAGACCTATATAGTCATACCCCGTGACACCCCTCATTATTTTTCTCTAGAAGCCATGGAATAGACCAACCCCCCTGTTTTTAACATTTTTTTTTTAATTTTGAGCTCTAGTTTCAGATTTTTGAAAATAGCGCCCTTCGATACCTTGCGCAAAAGATGCGCCTGTTTCTCCTCTACAAGACCTGAATAGTCATACTCCGTGACACCCCTCATTATTTTTCTCTAGAAGCCATGGAATAGGCCAACCCCCCTGTTTTTAACATTTTTTTTTTTAATTTTGAGCTCTAGTTTCAGATTTTTGAACATAGCGCCCTTCGATACCTTGCGCAAAATATGCGCCTGTTTCTCCTCTACAAGACCAATATAGTCATATCCCGTGACACCCCTCATTATTTTTCTCTAGAAGCTATGGAATAGGCCAAACCCCCCCCCCCCCCCCTCACTGTTTTTAACATATTTTTTTTTTAATTTTGAGCTCTAGTTTCAGATTTTTGAACATAGCGCCCTTCGATACCTTGCGCAAAAGATGCGCCTGTTTCTCCTCTACAAGACCTGTATAGTCATACTCCGTAACACCCCTCATTATTTTTCTCTAGAAGCCATGGAATAGGCCAATCCCCCTGTTTTTAACATTTTTTTTTTTAATTTTGAGCTCTAGTTTCAGATTTTTGAACATAGCGCCCTTCGATACCTTGCGCAAAAGATGCGCCTGTTTCTCCTCTACAAGACCTATATAGTCATACCCCGTGACACCCCTCATTATTTTTCTCTAGAAGCCATGGAATAGGCCAACCCCCCTGTTTTTAACATTTTTTTTTTTTAATTTTGAGCACTAGTTTCAGATTTTTGAACATAGCGCCCTTCGATACCTTGCGCAAAAGATGCGCCTGTTTCTCCTCTACAAGACCTATATAGTCATACCCCGTGACACCCCTCATTATTTTTCTCTAGAAGCCATGGAATAGACCAACCCCCCTGTTTTTAACATTTTTTTTTTAATTTTGAGCTCTAGTTTCAGATTTTTGAAAATAGCGCCCTTCGATACCTTGCGCAAAAGATGCGCCTGTTTCTCCTCTACAAGACCTGAATAGTCATACTCCGTGACACCCCTCATTATTTTTCTCTAGAAGCCATGGAATAGGCCAACCCCCCTGTTTTTAACATTTTTTTTTTTAATTTTGAGCTCTAGTTTCAGATTTTTGAACATAGCGCCCTTCGATACCTTGCGCAAAATATGCGCCTGTTTCTCCTCTACAAGACCAATAAAGTCATATCCCGTGACACCCCTCATTATTATTCTCTAGAAGCTATGGAATAGGCCAAACCCCCCCCCCCCCCCCCCCCCCCTCACTGTTTTTAACATATTTTTTTTTTAATTTTGAGCTCTAGTTTCAGATTTTTGAACATAGCGCCCTTCGATACCTTGCGCAAAAGATGCGCCTGTTTCTCCTCTACAAGACCTGTATAGTCATACTCCGTAACACCCCTCATTATTTTTCTCTAGAAGCCATGGAATAGGCCAATCCCCCTGTTTTTAACATTTTTTTTTTTAATTTTGAGCACTAGTTTCAGATTTTTGAACATAGCGCCCTTCGATACCTTGCGCAAAAGATGCGCCTGTTTCTCCTCTACAAGACCTATATAGTCATTTCCCTTGACACCCCTCATTATTTTTCTCTAGAAGCCATGGAATAGACCAACCCCCCTGTTTTTAACATTTTTTTTTAAATTTTGACCTCTAGTTTCAGATTTTTGAACATAGCGCCCTTCGATACCTTGCGCAAAAGATGCGCCTGTTTCTCCTCTACAAGACCTATATAGTCATATCCCGTGACACCTCTCATTATTTTTCTCTAGAAGCCATGGAATAGGCCAACCCCCCTGTTTTTAACATTTTTTTTTTAATTTTGAGCTCTAGTTTCAGATTTTTGAACATAGCGCCCTTCGATACCTTGCGCAAAAGATGCGCCTGTTTCTCCTCTACAAGACCTATATAGTCAAACCCCGTGACACCCCTCATTATTTTTCTCTAGAAGCCATGGAATAGACCAACCCCCCTGTTTTTAACATTTTTTTTTTAATTTTGAGCTCTAGTTTCAGATTTTTGAACATAGCGCTCTTTAATACCTTGCGCAAAAGATGCGCCTGTTTCTCCTCTACAAGACCTATATAGTCATATTCCGTGACACCCCTCATTATTTTTCTCTAGAAGCCATGGAATAGGCCAACCCCCCTGTTTTTAACATTTTTTTGTTTTATTTTGAGCTCTAGTTTCAGATTTTTGAACATAGCGCCCTTCAATACCTTGCTTTAAAGATGCGCCTGTTTCTCCTCTACAAGACCTATATAGTCATACCCCGTGACACCCCTCATTATTTTTCTCTAGAAGCCATGGAATAGGCCAATCCCCCCTGTTGTTAACATTTTTTTTTTAAATTTTGAGCTCTAATTTTTAGATTTTTGAACATAGCGCCCTTCGATACCTTGGGCAAAAGATGCGCCTGTTTCTCCTCTACAAGACCTGTATGGTCATACTCCGTGACACCCCTCATTATTTTTCTCTAGAAGCCATGGAATAGGCCAACCCCCCTGTTTTTAACATTTTTTTTGTTTAATTTTGAGCTCTAGTTTCAGATTTTTGAACATAGCGCCCTTCGATACCTTGCGCAAAAGATGCGCCTGTTTCTCCTCTACAAGACCAATATAGTCATATCCCGTGACACCCCTCATTATTTTTCTCTAGAAGCCATGGAATAGGCCAATCCCCCCTGTTGTTAACATTTTTTTTTAAAATTTTGAGCTCTAATTTTTAGATTTTTGAACATAGCGCCCTTCGATACCTTGCGCAAAAGATGCGCCTGTTTCTCCTCTACAAGACCTGTATGGTCATACTCCGTGACACCCCTCATTATTTTTCTCTAGAAGCCATGGAATAGGCCAACCCCCCTGTTTTTAACATTTTTTTTGTTTAATTTTGAGCTCTAGTTTCAGATTTTTGAACATAGCGCCCTTCGATACCTTGCGCAAAAGATGCGCCTGTTTCTCCTCTACAAGACCAATATAGTCATATCCCGTGACACCCCTCATTATTTTTCTCTAGAAGCCATGGAATAGGCCAATCCCCCCTGTTGTTAACATTTTTTTTTTAAATTTTGAGCTCTAATTTTTAGATTTTTGAACATAGCGCCCTTCGATACCTTGCGCAAAAGATGCGCCTGTTTCTCCTCTACAAGACCTGTATGGTCATACTCCGTGACACCCCTCATTATTTTTCTCTAGAAGCCATGGAATAGGCCAACCCCCCTGTTTTTAACATTTTTTTTGTTTAATTTTGAGCTCTAGTTTCAGATTTTTGAACATAGCGCCCTTCGATACCTTGCGCAAAAGATGCGCCTGTTTCTCCTCTACAAGACCTATATAGTCATACCCCGTGACACCCCTCATTATTTTTCTCTAGAAGCCATGGAATAGGCCAACCCCCCTGTTTTTAACATTTTTTTTTTTTAATTTTGAGCACTAGTTTCAGATTTTTGAACATAGCGCCCTTCGATACCTTGCGCAAAAGATGCGCCTGTTTCTCCTCTACAAGACCTATATAGTCATACCCCGTGACACCCCTCATTATTTTTCTCTAGAAGCCATGGAATAGACCAACCCCCCTGTTTTTAACATTTTTTTTTTAATTTTGAGCTCTAGTTTCAGATTTTTGAAAATAGCGCCCTTCGATACCTTGCGCAAAAGATGCGCCTGTTTCTCCTCTACAAGACCTGAATAGTCATACTCCGTGACACCCCTCATTATTTTTCTCTAGAAGCCATGGAATAGGCCAACCCCCCTGTTTTTAACATTTTTTTTTTTAATTTTGAGCTCTAGTTTCAGATTTTTGAACATAGCGCCCTTCGATACCTTGCGCAAAATATGCGCCTGTTTCTCCTCTACAAGACCAATATAGTCATATCCCGTGACACCCCTCATTATTTTTCTCTAGAAGCTATGGAATAGGCCAAACCCCCCCCCCCCCCCCCCCCTCACTGTTTTTAACATATTTTTTTTTTAATTTTGAGCTCTAGTTTCAGATTTTTGAACATAGCGCCCTTCGATACCTTGCGCAAAAGATGCGCCTGTTTCTCCTCTACAAGACCTGTATAGTCATACTCCGTAACACCCCTCATTATTTTTCTCTAGAAGCCATGGAATAGGCCAATCCCCCTGTTTTTAACATTTTTTTTTTTAATTTTGAGCTCTAGTTTCAGATTTTTGAACATAGCGCCCTTCGATACCTTGCGCAAAAGATGCGCCTGTTTCTCCTCTACAAGACCTATATAGTCATACCCCGTGACACCCCTCATTATTTTTCTCTAGAAGCCATGGAATAGGCCAACCCCCCTGTTTTTAACATTTTTTTTTTTTAATTTTGAGCACTAGTTTCAGATTTTTGAACATAGCGCCCTTCGATACCTTGCGCAAAAGATGCGCCTGTTTCTCCTCTACAAGACCTATATAGTCATACCCCGTGACACCCCTCATTATTTTTCTCTAGAAGCCATGGAATAGACCAACCCCCCTGTTTTTAACATTTTTTTTTTAATTTTGAGCTCTAGTTTCAGATTTTTGAAAATAGCGCCCTTCGATACCTTGCGCAAAAGATGCGCCTGTTTCTCCTCTACAAGACCTGAATAGTCATACTCCGTGACACCCCTCATTATTTTTCTCTAGAAGCCATGGAATAGGCCAACCCCCCTGTTTTTAACATTTTTTTTTTTAATTTTGAGCTCTAGTTTCAGATTTTTGAACATAGCGCCCTTCGATACCTTGCGCAAAATATGCGCCTGTTTCTCCTCTACAAGACCAATAAAGTCATATCCCGTGACACCCCTCATTATTATTCTCTAGAAGCTATGGAATAGGCCAAACCCCCCCCCCCCCCCCCCCTCACTGTTTTTAACATATTTTTTTTTTAATTTTGAGCTCTAGTTTCAGATTTTTGAACATAGCGCCCTTCGATACCTTGCGCAAAAGATGCGCCTGTTTCTCCTCTACAAGACCTGTATAGTCATACTCCGTAACACCCCTCATTATTTTTCTCTAGAAGCCATGGAATAGGCCAATCCCCCTGTTTTTAACATTTTTTTTTTTAATTTTGAGCACTAGTTTCAGATTTTTGAACATAGCGCCCTTCGATACCTTGCGCAAAAGATGCGCCTGTTTCTCCTCTACAAGACCTATATAGTCATTTCCCTTGACACCCCTCATTATTTTTCTCTAGAAGCCATGGAATAGACCAACCCCCCTGTTTTTAACATTTTTTTTTAAATTTTGACCTCTAGTTTCAGATTTTTGAACATAGCGCCCTTCGATACCTTGCGCAAAAGATGCGCCTGTTTCTCCTCTACAAGACCTATATAGTCATATCCCGTGACACCTCTCATTATTTTTCTCTAGAAGCCATGGAATAGGCCAACCCCCCTGTTTTTAACATTTTTTTTTTAATTTTGAGCTCTAGTTTCAGATTTTTGAACATAGCGCCCTTCGATACCTTGCGCAAAAGATGCGCCTGTTTCTCCTCTACAAGACCTATATAGTCAAACCCCGTGACACCCCTCATTATTTTTCTCTAGAAGCCATGGAATAGACCAACCCCCCTGTTTTTAACATTTTTTTTTTAATTTTGAGCTCTAGTTTCAGATTTTTGAACATAGCGCTCTTTAATACCTTGCGCAAAAGATGCGCCTGTTTCTCCTCTACAAGACCTATATAGTCATATTCCGTGACACCCCTCATTATTTTTCTCTAGAAGCCATGGAATAGGCCAACCCCCCTGTTTTTAACATTTTTTTGTTTTATTTTGAGCTCTAGTTTCAGATTTTTGAACATAGCGCCCTTCGATACCTTGCTTTAAAGATGCGCCTGTTTCTCCTCTACAAGACCTATATAGTCATACCCCGTGACACCCCTCATTATTTTTCTCTAGAAGCCATGGAATAGGCCAATCCCCCCTGTTGTTAACATTTTTTTTTTAAATTTTGAGCTCTAATTTTTAGATTTTTGAACATAGCGCCCTTCGATACCTTGGGCAAAAGATGCGCCTGTTTCTCCTCTACAAGACCTGTATGGTCATACTCCGTGACACCCCTCATTATTTTTCTCTAGAAGCCATGGAATAGGCCAACCCCCCTGTTTTTAACATTTTTTTTGTTTAATTTTGAGCTCTAGTTTCAGATTTTTGAACATAGCGCCCTTCGATACCTTGCGCAAAAGATGCGCCTGTTTCTCCTCTACAAGACCAATATAGTCATATCCCGTGACACCCCTCATTATTTTTCTCTAGAAGCCATGGAATAGGCCAATCCCCCCTGTTGTTAACATTTTTTTTTTAAATTTTGAGCTCTAATTTTTAGATTTTTGAACATAGCGCCCTTCGATACCTTGCGCAAAAGATGCGCCTGTTTCTCCTCTACAAGACCTGTATGGTCATACTCCGTGACACCCCTCATTATTTTTCTCTAGAAGCCATGGAATAGGCCAACCCCCCTGTTTTTAACATTTTTTTTGTTTAATTTTGAGCTCTAGTTTCAGATTTTTGAACATAGCGCCCTTCGATACCTTGCGCAAAAGATGCGCCTGTTTCTCCTCTACAAGACCTATATAGTCATACCCCGTGACACCCCTCATTATTTTTCTCTAGAAGCCATGGAATAGGCCAACCCCCCTGTTTTTAACATTTTTTTTTTTTAATTTTGAGCACTAGTTTCAGATTTTTGAACATAGCGCCCTTCGATACCTTGCGCAAAAGATGCGCCTGTTTCTCCTCTACAAGACCTATATAGTCATACCCCGTGACACCCCTCATTATTTTTCTCTAGAAGCCATGGAATAGACCAACCCCCCTGTTTTTAACATTTTTTTTTTAATTTTGAGCTCTAGTTTCAGATTTTTGAACATAGCGCCCTTCGATACCTTGCGCAAAAGATGCGCCTGTTTCTCCTCTACAAGACTTATATAGTCATACCCCGTGACACCCCTCATTATTTTTCTCTAGAAGCCATGGAATAGACCAACCCCCCTGTTTTTAACATTTTTTTTTTAATTTTGAGCTCTAGTTTCAGATTTTTGAACATAGCGCCCTTCGATACCTTGCGCAAAAGATGCGCCTGTTTCTCCTCTACAAGACCTGAATAGTCATACTCCGTGACACCCCTCATTATTTTTCTCTAGAAGCCATGGAATAGGCCAACCCCCCTGTTTTTAACATTTTTTTTTTAATTTTGAGCTCTAGTTTCAGATTTTTGAACATAGCGCCCTTCGATACCTTGCGCAAAAGATGCGCCTGTTTCTCCTCTACAAGACCTGTATGGTCATACTCCGTGACACCCCTCATTATTTTTCTCTAGAAGCCATGGAATAGGCCAACCCCCCTGTTTTTAACATTTTTTTTGTTTAATTTTGAGCTCTAGTTTCAGATTTTTGAACATAGCGCCCTTCGATACCTTGCGCAAAAGATGCGCCTGTTTCTCCTCTACAAGACCTATATAGTCATACCCCGTGACACCCCTCATTATTTTTCTCTAGAAGCCATGGAATAGGCCAACCCCCCTGTTTTTAACATTTTTTTTTTTTAATTTTGAGCACTAGTTTCAGATTTTTGAACATAGCGCCCTTCGATACCTTGCGCAAAAGATGCGCCTGTTTCTCCTCTACAAGACCTATATAGTCATACCCCGTGACACCCCTCATTATTTTTCTCTAGAAGCCATGGAATAGACCAACCCCCCTGTTTTTAACATTTTTTTTTTAATTTTGAGCTCTAGTTTCAGATTTTTTAACATAGCGCCCTTCGATACCTTGCGCAAAAGATGCGCCTGTTTCTCCTCTACAAGACCTGAATAGTCATACTCCGTGACACCCCTCATTATTTTTCTCTAGAAGCCATGGAATAGGCCAACCCCCCTGTTTTTAACATTTTTTTTTTTAATTTTGAGCTCTAGCTTCAAATTTTTGAACATAGCGCCCTTCGATACCTTGCGCAAAATATGCGCCTGTTTCTCCTCTACAAGACCAATATAGTCATATCCCGTGACACCCCTCATTATTTTTCTCTAGAAGCTATGGAATAGGCCAAACCCCCCCCCCCCCCCACTGTTTTTAACATATTTTTTTTTTAATTTTGAGCTCTAGTTTCAGATTTTTGAACATAGCGCCCTTCGATACCTTGCGCAAAAGATGCGCCTGTTTCTCCTCTACAAGACCTGTATAGTCATACTCCGTAACACCCCTCATTATTTTTCTCTAGAAGCCATGGAATAGGCCAATCCCCTTGTTTTTAACATTTTTTTTTTTAATTTTGAGCACTAGTTTCAGATATTTGAACATACCGCCCTTCGATACCTTGCGCAAAAGATGTGCCTGTTTCTCCTCTACAAGACCTATATAGTCATATCCCTTGACACCCCTCATTATTTTTCTCTAGAAGCCATGGAATAGACCAACCCCCCTGTTTTTAACATTTTTTTTTAAATTTTGAGCTCTAGTTTCAGATTTTTGAACATAGCGCCCTTCGATACCTTGCGCAAAAGATGCGCCTGTTTCTCTTCTACAAGACCTATATAGTCATATCCCGTGACACCCCTCATTATTTTTCTCTAGAAGCCATGGAATAGGCCAACCCCCCTGTTTTTAACATTTTTTTTTTAATTTTGAGCTCTAGTTTCAGATTTTTGAACATAGCGCCCTTCGATACCTTGCGCAAAAGATGCGCCTGTTTCTCCTCTACAAGACCTATATAGTCAAACCCCGTGACACCCCTCATTATTTTTCTCTAGAAGCCATGGAATAGACCAACCCCCCTGTTTTTAACATTTTTTTTTTAATTTTGAGCTCTAGTTTCAGATTTTTGAACATAGCGCTCTTTAATACCTTGCGCAAAAGATGCGCCTGTTTCTCCTCTACAAGACCTATATAGTCATATTCCGTGACACCCCTCATTATTTTTCTCTAGAAGCCATGGAATAGGCCAACCCCCCTGTTTTTAACATTTTTTTGTTTAATTTTGAGCTCTAGTTTCAGATTTTTGAACATAGCGCCCTTTGATACCTTGCTCAAAAGATGCGCCTGTTTCTCCTCTACAAGCCCTATATAGTCATACCTCGTGACACCCCTCATTATTTTTCTCTAGAAGCCATGGAATAGGCCAATCCCCCCTGTTGTTAACATTTTTTTTTTAAATTTTGAGCTCTAATTTTTAGATTTTTGAACATAGCGCCCTTCGATACCTTGGGCAAAAGATGCGCCTGTTTCTCCTCTACAAGACCTGTATGGTCATACTCCGTGACACCCCTCATTATTTTTCTCTAGAAGCCATGGAATAGGCCAACCCCCCTGTTTTTAACATTTTTTTTGTTTAATTTTGAGCTCTAGTTTCAGATTTTTGAACATAGCGCCCTTCGATACCTTGCGCAAAAGATGCGCCTGTTTCTCCTCTACAAGACCAATATAGTCATATCCCGTGACACCCCTCATTATTTTTCTCTAGAAGCCATGGAATAGGCCAACCCCCCTGTTGTTAACATTTTTTTTTTAAATTTTGAGCTCTAATTTTTAGATTTTTGAACATAGCGCCCTTCGATACCTTGCGCAAAAGATGCGCCTGTTTCTCCTCTACAAGACCTGTATGGTCATACTCCGTGACACCCCTCATTATTTTTCTCTAGAAGCCATGGAATAGGCCAACCCCCCTGTTTTTAACATTTTTTTTGTTTAATTTTGAGCTCTAGTTTCAGATTTTTGAACATAGCGCCCTTCGATACCTTGCGCAAAAGATGCGCCTGTTTCTCCTCTACAAGACCTATATAGTCATACCCCGTGACACCCCTCATTATTTTTCTCTAGAAGCCATGGAATAGGCCAACCCCCCTGTTTTTAACATTTTTTTTTTTTAATTTTGAGCACTAGTTTCAGATTTTTGAACATAGCGCCCTTCGATACCTTGCGCAAAAGATGCGCCTGTTTCTCCTCTACAAGACCTATATAGTCATACCCCGTGACACCCCTCATTATTTTTCTCTAGAAGCCATGGAATAGACCAACCCCCTTGTTTTTAACATTTTTTTTTTAATTTTGAGCTCTAGTTTCAGATTTTTGAACATAGCGCCCTTCGATACCTTGCGCAAAAGATGCGCCTGTTTCTCCTCTACAAGACCTGTATAGTCATACTCCGTAACACCCCACATTATTTTTCTCTAGAAGCCATGGAATAGGCCAATCCCCCTGTTTTTAACATTTTTTTTTTTTAATTTTGAGCACTAGTTTCAGATTTTTGAACATAGCGCCCTTCGATACCTTGCGCAAAAGATGCGCCTGTTTCTCCTCTACAAGACCTATATAGTCATACCCCGTGACACCCCTCATTATTTTTCTGTAGAAGCCATGGAATAGGCCAACCCCCCTGTTTTTAACATTTTTTTTTTTAATTTTGAGCACTAGTTTCAGATTTTTGAACATAGCGCCCTTCGATACCTTGCGCAAAAGATGCGCCTGTTTCTCCTCTACAAGACCTATATAGTCATATCCCTTGACACCCCTCATTATTTTTCTCTAGAAGCCATGGAATAGACCAACCCCCCTGTTTTTAACATTTTTTTTTAAATTTTGAGCTCTAGTTTCAGATTTTTGAACATAGCGCCCTTCGATACCTTGCGCAAAAGATGCGCCTGTTTCTCCTCTACAAGACCTATATAGTCATATCCCGTGACACCCCTCATTATTTTTCTCTAGAAGCCATGGAATAGGCCAACCCCCCTGTTTTTAACATTTGTTTTTTAATTTTGAGCTCTAGTTTCAGATTTTTGAACATAGCGCCCTTCGATACCTTGCGCAAAAGATGCGCCTGTTTCTCCTCTACAAGACCTATATAGTCATATCCCGTGACACCCCTCATTATTTTTCTCTAGAAGCCATGGAATAGGCCAACCCCCCTGTTTTTAACATTTGTTTTTTAATTTTGAGCTCTAGTTTCAGATTTTTGAACATAGCGCCCTTCGATACCTTGCGCAAAAGATGCGCCTGTTTCTCCTCTACAAGACCTATATAGTCAAACCCCGTGACACCCCTCATTATTTTTCTCTAGAAGCCATGGAATAGACCAACCCCCCTGTTTTTAACATTTTTTTTTTAATTTTGAGCTCTAGTTTCAGATTTTTGAACATAGCGCTCTTTAATACCTTGCGCAAAAGATGCGCCTGTTTCTCCTCTACAAGACCTATATAGTCATATTCCGTGACACCCCTCATTATTTTTCTCTAGAAGCCATGGAATAGGCCAACCCCCCTGTTTTTAACATTTTTTTGTTTAATTTTGAGCTCTAGTTTCAGATTTTTGAACATAGCGCCCTTCGATACCTTGCTCAAAAGATGCGCCTGTTTCTCCTCTACAAGACCTATATAGTCATACCCCGTGACACCCCTCATTATTTTTCTCTAGAAGCCATGGAATAGGCCAACCCCCCTGTTTTTAACATTTGTTTTTTTTAATTTTGAGCTCTAGTTTCAGATATTTGAACATAGCGCCCTTCGATACCTTGCGCAAAAGATGCGCCTGTTTCTCCTCTACAAGACCTATATAGTCATATCCCGTGACACCCCTCATTATTTTTCTCTAGAAGCCATGGAATAGGCCAACCCCCCTGTTTTTAACATTTTTTTTTTTAATTTTGAGCTCTAGTTTCAGTTTTGAACATAGCGCCCTTCGATACCTTGCGCAAAAGATGCGCCTGTTTCTCCTCTACAAGACCTATATAGTCATACCCCGTGACACCCCTCATTATTTTTCTCCAGAAGCCATGGAATAGGCCAACCCCCATTTCTACAAATGTGTATCTTAGTTCAATTAAACAATGACATCAAAGGTGCTGTATTTTACAGGAAAGGACTACTTTTACATACGTTCTAAATTGAACAAATAATCCCTTGACAGATGCAGATTTACTGTGGTACTGAATATTAGCCTAAAAAGAGATGTGACTTGTTTTATCAATGGATGGGATAAATACCATTTCACGATAGAGTTGAAATTGCAATATTTGGACGGAATGTCTGCCTTTTTAAATATTTTTCATTTGACGGCCGTTGGTGTCTTATTCATTTTTTCGGTTTTTAGATATATCGCCTTATTGTTCGCTGGCTTATTGTTCGCTAGTTATTGTTCGCTAGCTTCAGCCTGGTGTATTTACACGTATCTTTACCTATCATACGATTGATTTGAGTTGTCTTTCATGGTTTTGACCATGACTTTATTTTTCGATATACTTTGCAAATGAACCTTTTATTATTTAATATTTGACATGCTTTTATTTGTCGTTATCAGATTGGTGTCCCTTTTTCCTTTCGTCTCTTAATGTTTTATAATATTTAATTTCCTTGGGTATTTATTATATGACAGACATTTTTCTAGCAATTTCAGAAATATCGAATTCAAAGTGTTAGTCAGAATTTGTCTCTGTTAAAGTTGATAACTGGGATTGCATCATACTTTATTAAGCATCATTTCAAACGATCTCTTCTTCTGCAGTTAATCTTGTTTATTTACAATCTCCGATTTTTTCCCAAGGGAAAACGTTCGACAAAGGGATGTGTATATTTAAAAATAATTAATACAGGTCTTGTACTTCTTTTAATTCTAATAGTTGACATACACATTTCTTTCAAATAAAATTCAACTAACATTAAAAAAAAAGAATTTTGTAATTAATAATGATATATGTAAATAAATGTGTACACCAATTCGTTATATAGATTGTAATTTGGAAGGTGCACTTGATTAGCAATTGATGACTAATCTGCATATAAACATTTACCGCTGTGGATAGTAAAATATCAATTAATAGTTCATAGTAATTGGCTAAAAAAATGTCCTGTCCCAGGTATCTCTGATTAAAAGTGGACGAGAATGCCAATTTATATACTTGTTACACTTTTAAGACAACTATATTGCCACTTCAGTCTTTACAGTAATTTTCATTTTAAAATGTACTTTTAATAAGTAAGGCTTGATATTGTCATAGTTTTTTTTGGATTAAGACAAGTTGAACTTTTACTAATCCAATTAGAAGTGGATTTTAAAACTATCACATATTGATTGAGTTAAGCAAAAATTTTTAGTTTCAATTTTTGTCTCGCATTAGAGTTATATATTTATATATAAAAGTTAAACTCTACGACATATCCATGTATAGGATCACCATTGAAGGTGATACACGGGTGGAAACACATTTTATATCAATAATTACTTTGAATATGTATATATGTGTAAACCAAGCTCTCTGAAGAAAGGTTTTTAAAGGTTGTTCTTATGTCGTGCTGTTGCACCACTGTCCCAGGCTTAGGGGGTGGGGGTTGAGCACTTATTCTTTATGTGCCTGTCCCATGTCAGGAGCTTGTGGTTCACTTGTTGTCGTTGGTTCATATCTGTTATATTTGTTTTTCGTAACTTGTTTTGTTTTAAATCAGGCCGGTAGTTTTCTCAATTGAATTGTTTCATATTTTTCAAGTTGGTTCCTTTTATAGTCGACTATACGGTATGAATTTTTCTCATTGATGAAGGCCGTACGGTTGCCTATTATTGCTTACATCAACTTCATTTCTTATTGGCAATCATACCATATCTCCTTATTTTTTTTGTTGTTCTTTTTAACTAAATACGTTTAATATTCTCAGGTAATTTAACATTTAAGAATCAGCTTTCAGTACCTGGGGGTACTTTAATATCGGTACTCTGTGTCTTTCATCATTAAAATGTAATTGTTTTTGGACTTAATTCAATATTGATTAGTTGAGCTATTTCCAACTGAATTTTACAGGGTTTTTTTTTCTTATATTGTGCTGTTACACCAGAGTGTTGAGCGCTGGTAAACGCGTTTAGTCAGGCCAAATTCTATATTGGCTTTCCCAAGTCAGATGCTTTCAATTCAGTGGATGTCGTTGGTTACTTTCTGTCATTTTTGTGTTAATTTTACTTTTGAAAAAATGTTTATTTTCGTTTGAAAAGTCAGTAACATTTTTCAAAGTCAATGCCTTATATACTAGTATCTGATAATACGGTATGAGTATTTGCTTATTGTTGACGACAGTACGAGCCACTGTAGTCGTAATTCACACCATTTAGACTCTGTTTGATAGTTTGACCCCAGGAGTGTAAGGAATAAATCGAAAAAAGAATGCATGCTAAGCATACTAATGCTTTTGAAGAGAAAATTGAAAATATTTGTTGAACGGACAGACTGGCGGACGGACAGACAGGATGATTGTAATATGAGTGCCGGTACAATATTTTGTCAGTGTATGTATCTTAGATGCTAGTGGTAAGGAATTCTGGATCAAAACGGGGTAATCTTTACTTGTTAAAAAATATTTTTTACTATTTAGAATAATAATTGCATGCCTACTCGATATTATTACAATAGCAAGTCACAAGGATAATGGAAGCTGTGAAACACCATTTTACAATAAAAACTAAGCTTTTTGATACAAAGAAACAAGGAGAAAAATCAAACAAATTATGCAACAAAAAGTGATATCAAAACAAGTGTTGCTAGAATAATAATATATGCACTTAAAGCATAAAATATATAAACAGATTTTTATTAAATATGGAATTGACTGGTAGCAGGCCAGCCTCGATTACGGGTTCAATTATTTTGTTGGACAATTCGATCGAGCGAATCGCTATCATTTCATCATCCTTAATATAAATGTAATATTTGTAGCTGGATATAAGACATACATCAGTATCATCATCATCATAAGTATTATAGCTTGAGGCTAAATCTTCGTCGTATTTATTATAGCTTGTAAGTTTTATAGCTTGAGGCTAAATTCTTATCTGATATTTTAGCCAATTTATGTCGAGAACTTATTTTATGCATGCATCTCTTTGCTACATAATTTTTATAAATGTCCAAGTTAAAGCCAATAGAGATCATAGAAGTATGTTTATCAAATGATCATGTCTACTCATAATTAAAACAGTAAGAAAGGGATTGACTCGTCCGACTAAAACGAAGCACAAAAACAGCAAATACTAGTATTTCAAAATAAACTCCATGTACAGATCAACTGAACACTTTCTTAAAAACTACTACAACTAATAAATACAGAATAATTATCCAGTCTAGAATATTAATCAATTATTTCGTACTGTTACACCACTGTCCCAGGAAAGTGGGCCCGTTAACTTCGCCACATTATGTATGGCGGTGACTGTCCCAAGTAATTAAGGAGCCTGTATTTCAGTGGTTATCATTTGCTGCTGTGCTTCCGTTCATTTTTTCTGTACATTAATTAGGCCGTTAGTTTTATCGTTTTTGTTGTTTTACATTTGTCATTTTGTGGCCTCTTATAGCTGACTATTCGGTATGGGCTTTGCTCATTGTTGAAGGTCGTACGGTGGCCTATAGTTGTTAATTTCTGTGTCATTTGGTCTCTTGTGAAGAGTTGTCTCATTGGTAATCATACTACATCTTCTTTTTTGTACATATCACAAATTAGGTAAAAAGTACATAAACACTCTAGAAAAGCAAGACCTTGTGTCATGTCAAAAGCACAGAGTGTCTGTAGGACCATTAGTGTTCATAACTGTATAGCAGATTATATGTAGTTTCTATAAAATGTAGTGATAATTTATCAGTAAAAGATACATGATTATTTGTAAGTGGGATTATATATAACTAAATAAATGAATATTTATATTAAAAGAAACATCAGAAACAAGAATATGTGTCCATTAGATTACACGCCAGTATCACATTTCCGTGTAAAGTGAGTTCGAAATCCAGGAAAAAATCCAATTCAGTATGTAGTCTTAAACGTTTAAATCCCTCTACCCCTGTATCTGCGAATGCACGTTTAGGTATACACGATTAAAACCTCGTCCCATGCATTATTATAGTTAAAGACTAAAAAGTACTTTTTGATAAATGTATCAATGATATGAATTTCTGCCCACTTCAAATTATCGTGAAATAAATTAAAGAAAAATGTTTTTTTTAAGTTAGTCGCGTATACCTTTTACATTCGGGTGTGTTGGAATCCACTTTTTAAACGTTAAAACTTATAAAAACAAAAAAAGAGACAACCTTCTCGCTTCGGATTTCATTATTTTAATATTTTCATGCTAAATGTTTACTTGGTAGTTTTTAAAATTCATATGTTGAGAAGAACTGAAATATGGGTCAAGTGAAATGACAAGAAAGATGGGTGTATTTGATTACAAGTTGCTAGCTTACTTATTCCATTAAAATATTTTTGTCAATAAAATCATTAAAAATTTAATAACAAAATATTGAAAGATTAAAAAAAGTAGCAAAAAATGCATGCAGTGTATGCTCCCCTCCGTCATGCTTCGTTGCAATAGGACGATATACGTTGAGTTAGGTCGGTTATGTCGAGTAAAGTCATTTTATTGGAAATCTCTAATATTTCATATGTTTTAAACATCCCGAGTGTGGATTAAACATGCATATGATATGGTGAATCAAACTGTAGCCTAATTGTTCATATTTTTGCTAATTTTACCAAAACTTTACCCTAGTACTGCATACATTTTGCAATGTCCTGATCGTGGATTAACTTTTAAATGCCTATGCTATTCCAAATTTAGCCTAATACTGCATATTAATTATCGCAACATCCTGAGTGTGGATTAAATGTATGATGCTTATGTAAATATAAAAATAAGAAGATGTGGTATAATTGACAATGAGACAACTATCACCAGAGACATATATTTATAAAGCCGTCGAAGAATTCTTATAAAATATATTAAAGCCTAATACTACATATCATTTGCTACGTCCTGAGCGTGCATTTTACATACATATGATAATTTTAGTCAAAAACTAGCCTAATTATGCATAATTGTACAACGTCCTGAGCGTGAAATAACCGCAAAATGCTAATTTTTGCCACTTGTTAGTCCATTATTTAGGTATTTAGTTACTTTACATGTCAGTCAAATTTGAGCCTAATATTGCACGTGCTGAGTGTGGGTTAAATGTAAAATGCTTATGTTAGTTAATTTAAGCCTAATACTACATATTATTTGCAACGTCCTGAGGGAGGATTGGACATACATATGATAATGTTAGTTTTTTCTTTGACTCATGAGTTTGAATGTCCCTTTGGTATCTTTCACCTCTCTTTTAGCCTATAATACTGCATATTTTTGTAACATCCTGAGCATGGATTAACTGTCAAATCCTAATTTTAGTCAATTTTTAACCTATAACTGCATACATTATTAAACGTACTGAGAGTGGATTAACTTTTACATGTCTATGTCGGTCAAAATTTAGCATAATAATGCATATTTGTGCAACAACCTGAGCGTGGATTAACTGTAAAAAGTAAGATAACAAGAATACCGAACTCCAAGGAAAATTCAAATCGGAAACTCCCTTATCAAATGGCAAAATCAAAAGCTGAAACACATCAAACGAATGGAAAACAACTGTCATATTCCTGACTTGGTACAGGCATTTCCTTATGTAGAAAATGGTGGATTTAACCTGGTTTTATAGCTAGCTAAACCTCTAAAATGCTAAAATGGTAATGTAATTAAATTTAAACCTAATACTGCATACAATCTGAAAGTACTAAATGTGGATTAAATTTAACATGTCTATTATAGTCAAATTTGAGCCTAATACTACATATTTTTGCAACGTCCTGGGTGTGGGTTAGCTGTTTAATGCTTATGTAAGTAAATTTAAGCCAAATCTTCATATTATTTGCAATGTCTGGAGCGTAGATTGAACATACATAAATTTATGATAATGTGAGTCCAACTTTAGCCAGATTCTGAATATTATAGCAACGGCCTGAGAGTGGATTAACTGTTAAGTGCATATATGCTAGTCCAATTTTATCGTTTTTGGGCATATTGTAGCAACGTCCTGAGTATGGATTAACTGTAAAGTGCTAATTTGAGTAAAACTTTAGCCTAATACTGCATACATTTTGCAACGTCCTGATTGTTGATTATCTGTGCTTATTTGATTAGATTTAGTGTATATATTATTCCACATCTAGCCTAATACTGCAACATTCTGAGTATTAATAAATTAATAATCGTGATAATAGGTTGAGATATCTCGCCTACTACCGTCTTTATGTAAGAACAGATTAGAATTCTTAACCATAGGAGAAATAATAGCATGAAATATATAAAAGATACAAACAAAAAACAAACAAAAAACTCAATAAACCAAGCACTGTTTGCTAAATTGGTTTTAATCTAGGTATTAATATTATGTGTTTGAAAATCATGATTGTTGTTTTAACAAGGTTTGGTATAGTTGTATTATATATATAATTAGTGCTCTTTTTGATTTGGAATAGTGCATGATTTGAATGATTGTGTGAGCTTAAAGTTTAAAATTGTTGATGTTTTGATAGCTTCAAGCTTTATTACACAAATACATGCTCTATATGAACTGATAGCTGTAGTACAACACCAAATGAGCATACTTACATATATATAAGTTGGTACCTTCAATCTTTTTTACACATGATAGTTAATGCTCTGTAGGAACTTTTAACTGAAATGCAACACCATGAACACCTAATAAACATGTACTTTGTTGCTCGGTTTTTACGTTATACGTTGTTGTCGTGGCAATGTCATTGTGTCGAGTTTGATAGGCGTTTGGTATGTTCCCCCTCTCTTTTACAAGTCTAAGATGAATGGACTTGGCCTTTGATCATCTGGACAATATATTATTTCGTCAAAATAATTCAAAGAACACTAAAGGAAACCTGTTTACGTTTTTAGAATGGCACTTCATTTCAAAACAATAAAAAAAAATTTTTTTTTTATTTTATAGTAATACACTAACTAAAACACGAATAAATAAAATGCTCTGCGAGGCTTAATACGACTGCAGAGGTCGAACACTGAACAGTTGGGGTAAGTATGGACACTACATTCAAGCTTGATACAACTCTGAATTTGGATTGTGATCAAATATATGACACAGCATAGGTTTCGGAGACGGAAAGAATGTTTTTTTTTTCCTATTATGGTATAATATCCAAAATCTAAATACACGGTAAGATTCAGCACATCCAAGTACACCAATGATTTAATTAATTTATTTATCAATGACAATATTAGCTAAGTTTTTAAAATGCTCCATAAAGGAATTCAGTTTAAGCTGTAATTGGTAGGAAAACTTTTATAAAATTAATTGATAATTTTTAACAATCTTAAAATAGAACAATCCATGAACAATAGTCACTAAAATTAATATATCTGAACCAGCAAAATTCTTAGTAACATTTAAGAAATAAAATGACAGCTTCTCATTTGCACATCACCTCAAAGATAAGACATAAATTATAAGCTAAAACATTGTAAGGGAGATAACTCTAAATGTGAAAAAAAAACCAAACAATGAAATCGATCAAATATAAGCAATTAATCATAGCAAAAACCCCTACCATTCCTTTTTTGTTGAAATCAAACAAAGTTTAATTTTGGACCCTTTGGACCCTGATGTGAACCATTTTGAATCAAAGCACTGTAAGCGCTATAGGCAGTTAATCAAAAACATGATGAAAACTGTGGCAGTGTTGCTTAAATTGATTATCACAGCCTGTTATATCTCATGTTTCAGATTTTTTTTGGTCATGTGATGTACTGATTTCCACTATCCTACACACTTTTCTCTAACTGGCAATATACCATTTTTTTCAAACGTTTATTATTCATTTTTAAATTACTTTAAAATATGTATCCTTTCGATGATTGAATATTTGAGAAGATGTATGTACACTGTCCCAGGTAAGGGGAAGGTCGGGTGCCAGTAAACATGTTTAACCCTGCCAGATTACGTGTGTGTCTGTCCAAAGTCATTCAGTGGTTGTCATTTGTTGCTGTATATCATATTTATTTTTCATTATTGATTTGTACATAAATCAGGACGCTGGTTTTCTTATTGGAATTGTTTTATATTTTTCATTTCAAGGCCATTTACAGCTTTATACAATGCAGTATGTGTTTTGCACATTGTTATAGTCCGTATGTGACATACAGATGCTTACTTCTATCAATTTCTCAAAACACTGATGAATGAATTTTTCTTATGCAGGAATAATATCATCAGAATTAAGGTTTTCCACAGTGGTGTATAGTTTAATTCCACTATGTTCTAAGAGTTTTCATATGCCACATTAGCATTTTTAGTTAGATCAGCAGGTGTCACTGCGTACAAAAACTGATTTAATAATACTGGGAACAATCTGAGGTGTGGTAATTTTATTGTTTATCATGCATGGATCATATTACACAAAAAGATTATGTTGTTGGGCTAGAAATGCTTTTAATTTTCTTTTTTACATTATTGTACTTCTAAGTGTCCAATCTATTACATTTACATCAAATTTCATACATATATTTTGTCTGTCTTTTTTTCAATATGTTTATATTCTTCATTTCTTACCTACTTTATAAAACATATTTCATGTATCTGCACATTGTATCATCATTATGTATTCAAACTATCTTTATATAACTGATACCTGGGTTACTACTTGTATATGTATAGATAGTGTGCAATAATACGATGTACATGTATCTCCCACATTTTATAGTAACAGTTGCGCAGACATATCATAGTTCTGATATTATCATTAGACAGCCTCTAAAAATAGCTGGACCGTTACAGTAAACTCCATGACAAATTATATTCATATGTTTTAATCCCTGGCAATTTTGTAAAAATTCCTGTCAGAATTCTGAACCAAAATTTGTCTGACTAGTCGTCATATGATAAGACCTGGTAAAAATTTTCATATATACATGTACTTTGATCATATCTGTAGATATACATGTATAACTATATTCAAAACATCAAAAAGTTCTAAAGTTTCATAGCGGTCATTGAATTATTATGATGACTATTCAATGCAGCTACTAGATAGTATCATATATTGTACATGTATGTCTTGTCACTTCTAGGATATTAAAGCCAAGAATTGGAATCTAGCTGAAATAAAAAAAAAATACAAAAATTTATATTGTTTATTTAGACATACAATCATGATAAAATATATTTACACAAGTTTTGTCCATGAAATTGAAAAGAAATCATTATGGGATCATGGGATATTCTTTTTTTAAGGTCAGATCAAAGTTTGATTTTCGACAAATTAAAAAGATGAGCAGATTGAGAGTCAGAGAGATAAAATTATGTTAAATTTTATTTCTTTCATTCAATTTTATACATACAATGTACATGTCATTTAATATAGTATACTCTAGTCTGCCTCTGTTGTAAGTTGACTCATGGTCTCTGATAGGTCTATCAGACAGAATTATATTGTGAATACCAAAATTTAGTAGTTAATGTTTATTTGAGTTGACTTTTAGTGGTATCAATTGGTTGGCGTGGTACGACTTTGCAATAGTGTGAGTTGACTTGCTTCCCTGTGGAGAACACTGAGTTTGTTCAATTTAAGTTCTATGGTACGATGGCACAAATCAGATAATGCCTTACTATTACAGCAATTAAAGGTGATGTCTGATTGACCCGCCCCCTCCAAGTCCATGATGTTACTTGAGATCTATACCAAGATTGGAATAAATAAACGGTTGGTCAAACATTCTTGGACTTTACACTTATTGAAAGATATAACTTCTTTAAAATTAGCCATAAATGAAGATTTTCTTTAGGCCCAGAAATAAAAAAAGTTCTGGTTTAGAAAAAAATTTCATTAACATTGTAATGTCAAAGTCGGACCACAGGCACTTGTTTTTATGCATGGGAAGATCCACTATCAACGTATATTATGAGCTCCTAAATCTTCTCATGGATATAAACAAGTGCCTGAGAGTCGGATACTGGCTTCATGTCATGATCAAGATAATGTAGATCAAATTCTTCTATCCGCATATATTTCCCAATTCACATTTGCTCTTTATTGATTTTCGCTGATTTTATACATTTTTCAGACATCCGTACCTGTATAGTAATATATGAATGGGTTTTCTACATTTTCGTGTGACTTACTATGATCACACGATCTTTCTAGGTCTAATATCCATATCACATTCTACGGTCATTCTCTGCAAAATTGACATATTTACAAGGTATCACTAATGGAGGTTTGAATGCCCATATCAATGTTAGTGAGTCTGACTATATTACAAATGAAATTGATGACAGCCTAGATGATTTTCTCCCTATTAATTACATAGCAGATGCTGTGCTTAAATCAAGAAGTACTGAAATTTCACAAAACACCAACAGTTATGGTAAACAATTAATAGAGTTATGCATTTCTGCTCAATTAAGAATTTTAAATGGAAGAACTTTAGGAGATTCTAAGGGAAAAGTTACATTTTTTAATCATAATGGAATTTCTATTGATGACTACTGTATTTGCAGCTCTGGGTTCTTGCCAAGTATCATAAATTTTTCAGTTAATAAATTTGAGCCAACAGTATCAGATCATTGTCCAATAACAGTAAATATCATGTCTCAAATAAATAAGCAACCACCAGAAAACTTAAAAACTCCTTTAAAGTGCATAAAATGGAATAATGAATATGAAAATACATTTAAATTAAACTTATTAAAAACTGACTTCCAACCAATTATTTCTGAAATAGAAAGCTTAGCAGAAATCCCAGTTCAAAATAACTTGGTATCCAGTATGGAAGAAAAAATTAATGAAAATGTTTCTAATATGTCATCTTTATTGTATAATGCTGCTTTTCTTGGCCCAAAACGAACCACTTTCAGGGATAACAAAAGTAAATTCCGAAAAGTTAAAAAACCCTACTATAATAATGAATGTGAAGCCCAGTTTAGAGCTTTAAAACACCATACTAGGAAATTGTGTAAAGAACCATGGAACAAGCAACTAAGGTTAGAAGTTATATCCAAAAAAAAAGGTACTAAATAGATTGATAAGGATAAATTATAGACAATTTAGAAATAAAATGCTGACTAAAATCTTGGAATCAAATAATTCTTCAGATGAGTTTTGGAAAACTGTTAAAACTTTAAAGAAAAAAGAACTGAATGATCCTAGTTCAAACATTCAAGCTAAAGAATGGTTTGAATACTTCAAAAATCTTATGAATACTACCCATAACAAAAATTCTGATATCAAATCATGTACTGATGGTAATTTTTTGAATAATTGTAACAAAAATTTAAATGTTAGGATAACTGCAGAGGAAGTGCTGCTTGCTATGAAAGCCTTGAAAAATAAGAAATCATGTGGTTCTGATGGGTTAACAAATGAAATTTTGAAAATATCTTGCACTATGAACGTCAACATGTATGTAAAATTATTTAACTTAATTCTTTTTACTGGTATATATCCTTCTAAATGGAGAGAAAATTAAATTAAACCAGTTTTTAAAGGAGGGTGTTTTAATAACCCCTCAAACTACAGAGGTATAGCACTTTCTAGCTGCTTAGGAAAATTTTTCTCAAGAGTTTTATATAATCGTTTAAAAAAGTATTCTGAAACTAATAAAATTATTTGTCGTGAACAGATTGGATTCAAAAAAGGATGCAGAACTAGTGATCACATTCTAACTTTAAAAACTATTATTGATAAAGCTTTTAAATCAAACAAAAGAATATATGCATGTTTTATTGATTTTAAAAAAGCTTTTGACACTATAAATAGAGAGGCCCTGTTACACAAACTTGCTGAATATAACATAAATGGACCATTCCTCAATATTCTAAAAGATATGTACAAAGAAGTTTTATTTGCAGTTAAAGTCACTGAAGGCATTACTAAGATGTTTCCTTCCACAGTTGGAGTAAAACAAGGCTGCATTCTAAGCCCTACCTTATTTTCTTTTTATATAAATGATTTAACCTCCATATTTGATAACTCATGTGATCCTGTAACATTACATGACATAAAATTGTCTAGTCTTTTATATGCTGATGACTTAGTATTAATATCAGAATCTTCAGAAGGTTTACAAAATTGTCTAAACAAGTTAAACACTTATTGTGAAAAATGGAACTTGACTGTCAATCTTGACAAGACGAAAACAATGATATTTAATAAAAGTGGTAAAAAACTTACTAAAGACAAGCTTGTATTGAATAATGAAGTAATCGAATGCTGCACAGAATACAAATATTTAGGTATACTATTCAAGCCATCAGGAATTTTCACTAATGCTGTAAATCTCCTCTGTCAAAAAGCTTCAAAGGCATTGTTTTGTATTAAAAAAATCCTTTACTCAGATAAGATGGATGTTTTTTCCCATATGAAACTTTTCAATTCTTGTGTTAGTTCAATATTACTGTATTGTAGTGAGATATGGTCAGTAAATATTGTGAAGAACAACAAAACTCTTGAATCTCAATACTTATCAATGGAATCAGTAAAACTCCAGATCAAATTTGCGAAAAGTCTTCTTAATGTTAATTCAAAGGCAGTAAATACAGCTGTATTAGCTGAATTGGGAATGTACCCTATTGGTATACAGGCCCTTAAGTCTTCTGTAGGATTTTGGTTACATATTTTAAATTCAAATGAAAATGAGTCTTTATTATATAATGTTTATAAAGTTAACAAGCAGTTAAATGATGGATTTGCTTCAAAAATTAAAATGCTACTATCAAAATTGAATTTCACTCATGTTTGGGAAAATCAATGTACCTTTTCTAAAAAACGATTACTTTTAGCCCTCGTGAAGAAGCTCAATGAAAATTACATAATATTTTGGAAAAATTGTCTCTTTAATGATGATAATTCAATAAATGGAAATAAACTAAGAACCTACAGAAAATTTAAAGTAAAGTATGAACTAGAAAAGTACCTTTTATTGAATTTAGATAAAAATGTTACAAAATATTATGCCAAAATAAGAATAAGTAATAGTATGCTGGCTGTTGAACGCGGTAGATGCAACAAAACAGCCTTGGAAAATAGAATATGTCCTTTATGCCATAAAGAGGTGGAAGAGGAATACCATTTTATCATAACATGTACAGAAATTAATAAAACTAGGATCAAAATGTTTAATGAAATTTCTAGTATTGTCCCCAGTTTTAATTCAATGAGTAAAGAAAACAAATTTGATTTTATATTTTCTTGTGAAGAATGTGATATTTTACTTATCATTGTTAACAATATAAGTGAAATGAATAATGAGAGAAACAATTATAATGTCAATATATGAACTGTGTGTGATTGGTGGCTTAACTTATAATGTTATATATAATCATAATATTTGAATTGATAATTTTATAGAGGAGGCATGCTGTCAAAAATAGTATAATACTTAATATTAATAATCTTTATTTTTTTTCCCAATGCTACATGTTTGTATTGTTTAATGTCTATTGTTTTGTCATTAATATACCTGTCTGTCTGTCTGTCTGTTTGTTTGTTTTGTTTTGGTTTTGTATTGGTTTGTTTATTTAGTAACAATCCTATTGTTTGGATTTTAAACTAATAAAATTCTTATTATTCTAATTAGAGACAAGAAGCGACATGAAGCATCATGAAGTACGTAGGGCTACTAAATGCAACAGAATTTAAAACTTTACAAAACAGAAAAAAATCAACTGTAATTAATTGACTTTTCTTTAAATTTATTATTTTAATAGTATATAAACTTTCTTGTCTCTAAATTTATCCTCTTGTCGCAAATTCATTCTTCCTGTCAATTCTTCCTGTCACTAACTTTTTTCTACTTGTTGCTTATTGTCTCTGCAAGTGAAACCTTCTTGATTTCCGGTTTTATTTCATTCATAAATAACAAGTGTAAAGACCACCCGTTGGTGCATTAATACTTGACAAGGTCATTTATGTGAAAAACGAAATAATATAAAAGGAAGAAATTCAAATGTGAATACACAATTTATTAACACTCATCTCAAACAAAAAGAATAATTATCATGATTAACAATAATTACCTTTCTATCATCAGAATCCTCCAAATTTAAAAGGTACGTAAATTTCGTTTTCTAAATTTAAATTGCCGCCAACTTAGACTACTGTAATACGTATTGCCGACAAACAATATTCCTACGACTTTTGCCATTTGGGAAATGTAAACGACTTGTCTTTAGAGATTTTCGGCGATTAAATATTTCATACAATTATTCTTTGACATCTTAGCCAAAAGTACAGGGGAAAATAAACTTCATAAGGACTTCTATTGAGCACTACTTCCTATGTGCAACTTCAAAACTTTTGGGTTATTCGACGATCATTTAAGGTTTTTCTGGTCATATTTTTTGTATTCCAGAATTGATAGTATGAAAAAAGTGCCCAATTAGTTATTAATAACATATTAGCCAGCTAGACAATAACAACAGCATTTGTTTCACCATTTAGTGGGAAGAACACAAATCTAGGGTGGTAGCATAAGGCAGCTTAACTGCCTAAAAATGGGCCCAAAATCCAAAATCTAAATACACATATTTAGATTCAGCATATTGAAATCAATCAATGTTGAATTTTGCACCCTAATTTGGACACACATGAAAACACGGCCCAAAAATCTAAATTCTAAATACACAGTAAGATTATGCATATTAAAGAACTCCAATACATTGTATTTCAAGATTGTTTAAACCCCATTGAAATTGATCACGGCCGACACTCGGATAACCGAGAGATTGGTCGGTTAATCTATATTGAGTATGCGGCTGTATGGGCGGTTGGTCTGTTAATCGGGTCGGTTATACGTCTGTTAAGAGTAAAACGCACAATTTAAATGTTCAACTCTGTTAAATATACAGATTTTTGGCATATTATAAGAACCAAATAAAAAAATTCGTAAGGGTTCCGCGGAACCCAGTGTCTCGCCTACTTTTGCTGTTAATCGCAGGCTCAACAAAAATGAGATGAGGAATAAATTTAATAAAAATATTCCTCTCGATAAAATTTTTTTATTGTAAGAAGCTTCTGTCCAAGTTTGGTAAAAATCCAGGATAGTTTATGAATCTAATAAATGTTTTAAAAAATTTAACTGCAGACTGTATGTAATGTTAACTGGAAGAAAAACTAAGTCCATTTATAAGTAAAATATGGATAAACAAGTACAAAATTTTAATAAAAATTTCCTTCTAGATACTAGCTTTTGATCATAAACAAGCTTCTGTCCAAGTTTGGTACAAATCCAAGATAGTTTAAGAAAGTTATTAAAATTTCAAAAACTTCAACCACAGAGTGAATATTTGTGGACGCCGCCGACGACGCCGACGGAATGTAGGATCGCTATGTCTCGCTTTTTCGACTAAAGTCGAAGGCTCGACAAAAAAGAAAAGTGTCTGACAAAATGATATCTATCATAGAACATTTTCCACCTGTAAAAACATTTCATAGTCTGCGCAAACTTCAGTAAAACTAAAAGGCGTCGCGCAAGTATGTGGTATTTATGCTTATACGCATAGCAATTGTTTTAATAAAAGGCGAAACAAACAATTTTAGATATCATTTAAAGGACACAAAATAGTACTTTGGTTCTAAAACATAAATTGACATTAGTAAATATTTCATAATTGTAATATAACGTGAGTAATACCACGTTTTAGTGACTATTAGGGGAATAAAGTCTGTTAATGGGTTGGACAATTAAAATTGTGTCAGTTAAGAGTTATTTAGCCACGACAATAGTTTTGCTACCTTTATAATATCCCATTAAAAAAGTTAAGAATGAGATATACTTGAGTAAAAAAAAAATGACAATACGATGCAACAGTATCCTTGTAGTAAGAGCATTTTTATTTTGACTTTCTTTGCATTTTATTGAAAGGTGTATCACTGCAATATAGCGTGATATGGATTGGCCGCTGGAATATGCATGAATTTATTATTAACGTTTTCAATCAGCCTTGATTTTTGTGTCTGTTCAAAGAAGCACGTTCAAAAATCCGACTGAAAGTGTCTGTCTTGTACAACACCGGGTACATATAACGTGTTGTCGTTCTCATATGAACATGATATTTGCCACTGGACGTTAAACCCTAATTCGTCAGCATCATCCAATTGGTTCTTTTGTTCTATTACTTAATCATATGTTGTTTACAAAACATTCTAAAGAAGTAAATGGAAAGAAACGAATGCAGCTACATTTGATTATCTTAAGTTTTAATTCATTTTATTCCGTTTAGTTCCTTTCTACATAAGTGCAGAGGAGAACTCTAGCATTTGTCACCAATTTGAGTACATTGCAATCCGTTACTGTTTCAACCACCCCCTCCCCCTGAAATTTTGTTTTGTTTGCACTTTACAATATTTACTGAGCTATCAGATTCAGCGGTTGACAGGAGGCCAATGTTTATCGGACTCCAGTCTCAAATAACATAAAGTGATATACAGTAAAAAAATTGCAAAGCATCTATATAGATATCGTTGTCTATACTGTTAATTTAAAAATAAGGAGATGTGGAATAAATGCAAAAATTGTTTTAACAGTCATCTTGGAGGGTCTAAATAGTAAAAAGGGGTGTTTTATGTCTGTATTCTTAAACAATTGTTATTTTTCTCTCTTTTTTAGCAATGCATCACTCTCTACTGTCCTTATCTATTATTCTATATTCTGCGTCTCCATCCAGATTCTCGTGTATACCATGAGAGTCCGGATTGGGGTGTTGTTTATTTCTGTATTTTTTAAATTGTTATGTCACTGTTCTCTACATTTTATTTATTTTTCTCATTATTCTTTCTCTATTCTTTATATATATTTTAGCATCCCAATATATTTTACTTACTGATGTTTAGTTACATTTCGACGTTTATCTCTGATATAAAAAAGCAGATGTGGTATGATTGCCAATGAGACAACTCTCCACAAGAGACCAAAATGACACAGAAATTAACAACTATAGGTCACCGTACGGCCTTCAACAACGAGCAAAGCCCATACCACATAGTCAGCTATAAAAGGCCCCGAAATGACAATGTAAAAAATTCAAACGAGAAAACTAACGGACTTATTTATATATATAAAAAAATGAACGAAAAACAAATATGTAACACATAAACAAACGACAACCACTGATTTACAGGCTTCTCACTTGGGACAGGCACATACATACATAATGTGGCGGGGTTAATCATGTTAGCGGGATCCCAACCCTCCCCTAACCTGGGACAGTGGTATAACAGTACAACATAAGAACGAACTATAAAAATGATGTATATACTGGTTACCAATGTACATGTAGATGACAAATTGGTGTCATTCATAACAACGAAACAGAATTCACATGATATATGGGACCATTATTGAATGAAATTAATATTACTTTAATATTACACTTTTTGAAACCATTTTTATTAATTTTCAATTTCCATTGTCTAAATTTATGTTTCATTGTTCATGTGTTGTTTCCGTATATTTTAGCCACTCGTCTTGAGCCTACCCATTTGATCCGATAACTCCCCATAAGGCAATCAAATTATATTTTCATTGCCATTCATAACTCTTAACAGACCAAATAACAGACCGGGTTTTATACATCCGACCCATTAACAGACCAGGTTTTTAATAAAAATTGATTAATATCACCAAAATACAGATTTTCGTGTAGATTTTTCACACAATGATATTAATATGGTTAACAAACATAATGCCTGTCTTTTTTCGATGTTCAAAATATTGCATGCAAGTAAATTCAGCCAAGTTGTCATTTTGTGTACATTTTGTGTGTGTAAAATGTGTATAAATTTATTAATGAGTAACCCGCCTTTTCATTTTATTGATTGTTTATCGAAACTAGAAAAGAAAATAATTACACCACTGGATTCAGTACATTGAATTGTTTTGTCAGACATGAATAATTTTTATGATAAAAAATATATTTAAAAAGTTATACAATGAAACATACTGAACTTGCAAGTATTTTCTCGATAACACCTGATTAACAGACTTTAGCCAACCCAATTAACAGACCAACCGCCGATATAGCCGCATACTCAATATAGATTAACCGACCAATCTCTCGGTTAGCCGAGTGACGGCCGTGTTGATCAGAAATAAGCAATACAGTTTTAAAAATTGATTGTTTTTTCTCTCCTTTTTGGCCCCTAATTCCTAAGCGGATAAGGCCATAACACCAAAAATCAATCCAACCTTCCTTTTGCGGTATGGAACCTTGTGGAACGATTTCATACAAATCAATACACCTATACTCAAGTTATTTTCAGGAAACTAGAAAGATGTAAACGATTTAACTCAATATTCTTCTTGTGGTAAAATTTCATAGAGATCCATACACTTGTACTTAAGTTCTTGTCTGGAAACCAAATGTCTTCAGGCGACGACGACATCGCCATTGGCATACCATTATACGGCTGCAAATTTTTGCGGTCATTTAAAAATTATTGAACACAACAACTTTAAAAAGGGTGCTAACGGACCAGGATTTGGAAAGACCCTTGCTCTAAATGTCATGATAAATGCATTTCCATGGACAAATCATCACTTAAAACGCAGATTATTATTATGTTCCTATGTAAATGATATTATTTACACCTATATTTCATTGAATTGGATATCCTGGTTTTCTATAATAAAATAAATTGCTTCGCCGAGCGCAGCTGGATACGACCGCAGAGGTCCAACCCTGAACAGGGTAAAAATCAAACGGACAGCTCATTTAGCCATTACTTAAACCTCATTAAAATTGGTCAAAAATAAGCAATTCAAGCAAAGTTATAAAAATTGCGTTTTTTTCCCCCTTTATGGCCCCTTATTTAGTTTGTACTTCCAGTTGATCGATTGTACTATCTTGTTACTTTGTCATTCTGTGTTGTGGCATACAAATAAAAGCATGTACAAGGTAAAAATCAAACGGACTGCTCTCTAGATTCCTTCTTGAAATATTTCAACTTTGTTAAAAATTACAAAACTTAAATCTGCAGAAAAAACAAATGCAGAATTTTGCCCCGATATCGCAAAAATGTTGTTCTGAAAAGATTCTTAACTGTCAACCAACTCATGATGGTATCTTCAACATTTTCATAGGAACGGCTCCAACTTTACTACTTGGAAACCTTGGTTTAATATGGTCCTTGTAAGCAGCAACCCTCTATTTAGGAGATCATGAGAGGAATCAAGTGAATATCGTTTAAACTAGGAGATATATACTCAATATGCGGGTGCTGCTGGAATATTGCGTTTGGAAATGGAATGTTCAGTCAGCAATGTTGAAATCTTGAAAAAAGTTTCAAGTGTATTTTGAAGTCTCCTCAGAGACAAAACATATAAAGATAGATGATGTTCAAATATCAAGTCATGTATATTCAAATTGATATTTTTTTAACGACATCCAAATCAGTTTTTCTTATTACCAAATACAATGCCATTCAACTTTTAACAACAGGTATTATGTGATTTTTATTCTTAAAGCAGACAAAAAACATAAGCATAAAGAGTAAAAGAGAGAATTTACACAGTATCCTCCACTCTTCAAAAATTATCCAATCAAATAGTCTACTTCTTAATACAAACATGAAAAATATTCTTTTCTTGTAAAATGCAATTCCTAGTTTTATATTATTTTTCTTTGTTTAACATTAATTCAAACATCTTGCAATAATTTTATAATTGAGCAACATTTCTTTTGTAATAACAAGAGTGCACAATCTAAAATGTCTCGCCTGCTTAACATATGAATTTATGTTGATAGTCTGTAATATGAAGGTTTTACTACAAGTATTGTATAAACTTATTATTATCAATGTTCTTTGAAAATGAGGTCACAGTCAGATGAATAATGCCAGACAGACATGTACACCTGACAATCATTCCATACACCAAATATATAGGTCATATCGCTTATAGTACCCGAGAAACGGTTTAAACCACAAAATCTTAACATTGACCAATGAACCATGAAAATGAGCAAAGGTAATATGAACCCTGACAGACAGACATGTACACCTAACAATCATGCCATACACCAAATATAGTTTAAGTATTGCTGGTAGTATCTGATTAACTGACAAATTCACGAAAACTTATCACTGACCAATTAACCCTGAATAAAGACAATGTCATATGACACCTGCCATACAGACATGTACACCTTTCAATCATTCCAGACACCAAATATAGTTGACCATGTAACTTTAACAGTAATCACTGATCCATGAAATGATGTCGATGTCAGGTGAACCCTTACTGACTGATATGAAGCCATTGCAAGGAACCCATATATAAAAATATTTATCCTATTACTCACAATAAGTTAGTATTTCACTCGACAAATAAAAACTGTAATTTTTGTTCCAGCATTCACTAAATCATGAAAATAAGGTAAAGGACAATGGATATATGACAGAAGGAAACTTTTTTAGATAAATGTATCTGCACACAAAGTATGAATCATCCAGGTCTTCTACTTTCTGAAAAGTAAAGCTTTATACAAATATTTTATGCCATCACCATCGCTGGATTGTAATCCCTGTGTCTTGCATTTTGTGACTTTTGTAGTAGACAAGACAATAGAAAAATCCAATTTTTAAATTTTGATATCATTATTTGCATATACTGTATAGCATTTCCGAATATGGTGATAATAAATCTAGTTTTTTTCCAGTTTTCAACAATCACATTAATAAATTCACACAAAAATGTTTGACAATACTGGTTTTGTAGACTGTTGTTTGTCTTTTAGTATTTTTTTGACATTGAATTGTCAGTTTTTCTGTGACTTATGAATGTCACTTTGGTATCTACCATCTGATTTAAATAGTACTTTAATTAAACAATTCCTGCACATAAATTCCAAATTAAAGGTTATTTATACAAAAACCTTCCAAGAAATTTTCTTAACATGATTTTTACCTGTTTGATTGTTTGTTGGGTACTTTTAAATAATAGATTGATCAATATTATATCTAAGTCATGACTGATTTGTGTTAAGATTCTTAACAGTGATTCATAATGAATCACTGAAATACATATAATAGTAAAAAAATAACTTAAAGGGGCATTAGCTGTCAAAATCATGTTTACCGATTTGACTCAAATTCTTATATTTGATTTATAACATACTTAAATGTATTCAAAATTTAAAAAAGTCCAAACACAAACAGTTAACAATGCATGGCCTCAATATGTGTATCAACATTTTGTGTGTATTTTTGTATAGACGTCATCTAATTAACCGTCAAGATGATCGAGATGTCCTCCGAAGACTGCTGACGGTCATATAACCCAATATAAACATAAAAATAAATAGATAGTGACCACATGCAATTCTATGTTTCTAAGTCTGTTTGATTCAATATTGTAGGTTTAAAAGTATGTTTATCATTGTTTTTACCTGTATAAGAATGATTTTTTGTGGATCGAATCAGTCAACCATGTGATTCATCCTTGTTTCACTTTCAATGTTGACATTCTTTTCCTTTTCATAGCTAAATACATGCGTAACCCATGTCCAGCTAAGGGGTTAAATTGAAGGTCACATGAATATGTATTCAATGAGGTCAAATTATTAACTTGCAAGTGAATAATTCATCAGCGATGTTTCTTTGCATATTTGACAAATTTGCACAAAATTGCCTGCTAAAAGCGAATTAATATTTCACTATTTCACTTTCATTAATGAATGAAAAAAAATTTCATATTTTAATTTTTTTTATATCTCGTAGCTAATGCCCCTTTTATAGACTCCATAATAACAATTCATGTGAAACACTATGCTTTACTTAATTATTTGAATATCTGTCTAAAGAAAATAAATCATCTGCAAATTCAAATAAAAGGTGTTTAATTAAAAATTTTACATTAATATATTTTTTAATATTATATCTGATAAAACTAGTCTAAAAACAACATTGCATTTATATGCTAAGCACTGGTTTATAATAACATGTTTTATACATCTATGAGTACCAAAAAATGATTACTGAATATAAACAGGTATAATCTAAAAAACACCTGTAACGATTTAAAAAGTAAAATAACAAAAATACCGAAATTCCAAGGAAAATTCAAAACAGAAAGTCTTTTATAAAATGGCAAAATCAAAAGCTTAATGACTGATAAAAATCTTCCTGATTAAGGTAATGTCCTTGTTTCTTTGAAATAATTAATAGCTAAATATTTGGTAATGATACGATCCCAAAATATCTTACATATGTTAGTACTTTCAAAAAGGAAGTGTTGTAGATGACTAGAGTAATCTAGAGTAATAGTGATGTATTTCAATAACTAAATACCAGAAGGTCAGGTCCAGGGATTTTACTATAATTTGGATTGAATATTAAGGGGGAATATGGAGAAAAAAAATGTAAAATCTAAATACTTGTGCAATTATACAAAGAATACATATAGTTCAATCAAAACTATTCATTCTCACAGAACCTTAATTTTGATCTCTATGAAAAGTACACTCATTGCTTTTGCCATTTTGACTATCCTAAAAAATTACCAATGTATGCAAGAACTTCCAAAAAAAGTTATATGTTATTATTTTAACACTGACTTTTTAACCAAATCTTAGGTTTTAAATTGATGTAAGTATAATGTGTACGTATAAAACTACCTAATTGTTACATGGATTAAATATTTTTTCTAAAAAAATTTACATCTAATATTATGACATTTTATTTACATATTCTATTTCATTTCTTATTAACTATATTCCTGATCATAAAATGTTAATTCAGAACTTTTTTCATGCATTTATTTTGTTTATTGTAGTAAATCATTGAAGATTATCCAAAATACAGTATTTATTACATTTGAAAATGATTTAGAATAATGTTATCATACAAAATCAAATTTAACAAGTTACTAATCCTTTTTTTTTGCTTGATGAAAAACATTGCAATACAAAATCCTCTTAAAGTATAGATATCCAATCTGATATACTGATACACTTGAATCATAAAACTGTTAACAAAAACTTCAAAAATCAAATCCATAAAAATATTAAATTCTTTAAAACTATGAAATGAAATATATGACCGATGTATAAAATGAATGGTAAATGGTAAAATTTATTTACATTTGTTATGGCTGCTTTACAAAAATAAGGTGAAGACTAGGAGTGATCAACAGAAACTTCAAAACAATGAATTTGCCAATTTTATTGGTGTAGAACTAAAAACATGGATAATGAACAAATTTAAACATAACTGAATCTGTATTACAAATGTTTTGTAAATTAAATTACTATAAACACAAGAAAACAGCAAACAATTCCTTTAATAAATACAGAAGTGGCAAAATTTTGGTATTGATTTAATGTCAAATTTCAAAAAATGTATTCAAATAAACTTTTTTATAATTCAATATCATTCTGACCAAGTCAATTAATTTTTTTTAGAATTTAAAATGCTAAGAGAAGTTACTTATCTGTGTGATCAGCACAGATAATCCCAGATGATTTATTGGTAAAAAATGTTCCCATAGTACAAATATAGATAGTTTCCAAGCAGAGATATTTTCTAGCTTTTCAATTTCTTACTCAATTTTAGATAAAGTAAATAAAATATAATAAAAGATGGATACCCCTCATCCATATTGCTGCTAAGCGTTTGCCTTTAACTCACAATCTTTTAAACTCCAAAAAAAATCTACAAACTTGAACATAGAGTCAAGTCCATATCTTCATTATATACTCATACATTCTAAAAAAGTTTGAATAATCTGAGTTAAATTGATAACACAAAAAAGATATATTTTCCATGAACATCCAACTTTCACAATACTTTAAGAAAGATTTTTATTTCAGGCAAACCCCTTCCCAAAATTATTCTTTCAGTATGTAATAAAAATTTATTAAAGTAGATAGGGGGTCTATATGAAAAATAATAGAATTTTTTAATACTTTGCCAAAATATAATTTATATCATGCTTTTTTTCAAAACTATAATAAAAGGTATGAGTCATAGAACTTTTTTCAACTTACAGGTTGTGCAAAATTGTCAGATGTGTTTAGATTATTCATGGAAAATTCAATTTTGTGTAAATAGAAGGAAAACTGAATGATAGAATTTCAAAATAAAATATGATAAGTAAGCTCTTATAAGGAAATAAAAAAAAATTGTGTAACAGAATTCTTTTTCTTGCTTCAAAACAAAATAGGTAAATTAACTATACATTCCTTTATAAAAATAAGTTATCTCCCCTTATATGGCTGAGTTGAAAAAATTTAATCAAACAAGAACAAAATCGAAAATAGAATTGAAAGTTCTTATAATAAGATAAACATTAGAATATTCTGAAATATAACTATTAAAAAAATACTGATAAAAATTTACAGGTATTGAAAAAAATACAAAATATCCTTACCATTTTACATTTTATAAAAAAACATCATCCAATTGCTTAAATTTCGAGATTCGTGGGTGTTTTGACCACTGTTTCTAATTTTTAACTTCAGATAAATAGAAATTACAATCCTCTCATTGTCAAATACTTTTTTCTGTTATTGTGGATGATGGCTAGATGAATGGCTGTAACATCCAGTGGCAAATGAATTGTATATTCAGGACAAGAATATGATAATGTGATATGAATCTTGCTTTGTACTATCCTATGTCATAGGATAACATTTAATGTGCATGGCCTTTATTTTCTTATAAAAAAAGACTATCATTTCTTAAAAGGTTGACGATTTAAGGTAGATTGGGGGTCTAAATTAATATCCATAGAATTTTTTAATAATTTGTCAAGTAGTTTATAACATGCTTTTTTTCAAAAATATAAAAAGTATGGTCACCAGACTTTTTTCACGCAACAGGTTGTGCAAATTTGTCAGATTTTGTATAGATTATGCATGGAAAACCCAATTTTGTGTGATTAAAATGAAAACTACACCATAGAATTTAAAGATAAACTATGAGAAGATAGCTCTAATAATATGCTTTCAGATAAGAAAAAGAAACTAAAGAGCCTGTGTCGCACACCTTGGTTTATGTGGCACACACAGTGCATATTTAATAAAGGACACTCTCCAATATTGTAGACAAGAATAGAATTCATGACAAAAATCTCTGTTTTGTTGATCTTGTTTTACTGATCATTTAGTCTGTTTAATTTCTCTCTATCTTTTTTAGTTTTTGCTCAAAACACACAAGAGGGTAAAAAAGAATCCTCATTTAAGGGCAATCAATCCTATAAAGAGTGACAGTCTACTAACTATATCAGCAAAATTTGATTTTATAGTAGATCTTGCCTTGCTGTTTATTTTTGTAATTTAAAGTGTCTATTTATCTATTATATTTTTTATCATAGATGGCAAAACGCAAAAAAAATGGTAAAAATCGTCATTAAAGGGCAATAACTCCAATAAGGAGCCGTCAGACCATTTACTCCATATTGTCAATATTGTAGATCGAGTCTTGCTTATTGAAGATTCTATCTATCTATTATAATTTTCAAGATATAAGGCAAAAACGCAGAAAATTGGTAAATATCGTCATTAAAGGGCAATAACTTTAGTAAGGAGTCGACTGACAATTTCGATTATGAGACTTATTTGTAGAACTTGTCTTCCTGATCATTTTTGCAATCAAAGTTTCTCTCTATCTATCATAATTTTCAAGATAATAGGCAAAAATGAAAAAAAAAAAAGGTTAAATTTATCATTTAAGGGCAATAACTCATATAAGAAGTCGTATGAACAATTGGTAGAGCTTAACATTCTGAACATTTTTGCCCTGTCAGATTTTCTCTATTTATAACGGTTTTCAAAATAATAGACAGAACTAGCATTTTACCCCTATGTTCTATTTTAAGCCATGTCTGCCATCTTGGTTGGCAAGCGGGATCATCGGACACATTTTTTTAACTAGATACCCAAATAATGATTGTGGCCAAGTTTTGTTAAATTTGGCCCAGTAGTTTCAGAGGAGAAGATTTTGGACGACGACGAAAATAGACAACAGACGCCAAGTGATGAGAAAAGCTCACTTGGCCCATTGGGTTCCCAGACTCATTTTCTTCCTACATAATAAGATAGGTAAATTCACATCACATTTTATTATAAAAGTTACTTTACCTGAGTTATCTCCACTTATGTGGCAAAGTTGAAAAAAAAGAATCAAATAAAAATATTTCTTTTTTTAAATACAGCCGTAACATATGAATCAACACATATTTTACTATATTAACATGAAAGGTATTCCACATGAATTACACACTACTCGTGAAATTTGCACATTTCATTACAGATCTAGACTGATTGTTATCTGCTATTTCAAAATCCAAGATGGAAGAAGACACCCCAGCTACCTTAATGTGGAGATTTACTTGTTTCTTGTAAGGCAGTGCTTTATGAAATTATGTACAGTTCATGATATACGTTTATTTAGCCCTAGATATCTAAATAATGAACTTATAAACATAATGTTTAATATATAAAAACAAAAATAAATTGGCACATCAAGTATTTGTCAAAGCCATACAAAAATAATACTAATCATAATGAACTGAAGGTGAAAAAACACAGTAAAGGCCTACTTATATTTTTGTTCTCTTCTTTCTCTACTTTCACTTGTATAAAAACTATTACACACTTGACAGGGTACCATTAATAAACACGGAAGGCCAGAAGAAAAAAAAAATCAGACAGTTCACATCTTTTATTCCGGCTGAACAAATACATTATTCTGAAATATAAATAAATATATCTGGGTAGTAGCATTTTCCTGGAATTAAATGGCCCTTTAGGCTAGGTGAGCTTAAAAATGAATTAAGAGAGAATTTCATTTCCTATTTCTAATCTCCCCAAATTTTGATCAAACATGAAAAGCATAAGTTTAAATACATATTGTTTCAGTTTCTTTTTATAAATATCTGAAGAATGTCAAAAGAATAAACAATTTATGACCTAGAAAATGTTGTAAGTGAACAAAAATAACCAGAGGAAGATTGATTGGTGATTGCTTTATGGTGCATCAGCACAGAAAAGGGCTATATTGCTGTGATACCAGAGGAAGAAGAAATCATACTAAAACAATATGTCTTCCTTTCTTAAAGGGGAGAAAAGGCTATTTTTTGTCCCCTTGTAAAATAAAAACAATAGACATAAATTTTCAGAGAAAGTCAGACATTTTGTGTAAATTATTTGGGCCCTTTCAAACTTATTTCTGTGAATGCATCATCAATCTATTGTCAAACAACTGCTTTTGTATGAGGCTAGTAACATTGTATCAAAATTGTTTCATCATTGCTTAACAAGTCAAACGCTGAACATCAATGATGTCTACCCATTCAAACATATATTCTAAAATATCAATTAATTAAAATAATAGTGTCACAGTTAGATATAAAACCCTGTCAGCAAGTATAAAGTCTTATTCACTTAATCTATGCTAACTTTTTACATTATTATGCTCTCTTAAATTATAAAACAGCATATCTTTAAATCACACACACACATTTATGTAAACATTGTTAATATTACTACACTATAAAAACAACAACAAACACCTTATATGAACATTTGAAATTTAAACAGTTTCATGTTTAAGGCCACAAGATCAACTACAATTGCACATCAAATATGCCAAGCACTTTAAAAGCAAGTTTTTTTTCACACTTAATAGATAGCCTGGTTAACACAATTTACAAAATTGCTCTCCCTACACAAGAATAACTGCAGCATGTATATATCTTCTTCAAACTTTAAAATCTTTGTAGGGAAAAATAATATTGAATCTTCCATTTTTAAAACCAGGAATATTTTTTTTTTCTGGATTAAAATTGTTCCAATTAATGTTTTACATTCTAATAATCATAAAACTTGAAAATTTGAATTTATTTAGAAGTGTTTAAAACTTGGCCGTGTATATTCCAAATAGTTCATTTAGTAAATAAAATTGAAGGAAACCTGAATGTTACAAAGTTACTGAGAGATTATAATGTTGTATAAGGCTTTACAACTGTCTTTCTTGAAGAAGCCTACAAACAGATACTTTTTGATCATCTCAGTTAAATTTATTAACCAATTTATTTTTAGATTTTGGTAATTAAGAACTTAATATTTTTACTTGTCTATTATTTTAGACCATATACCTCTACATGACTTTTGCTTTTTTCTGTCATGAGGTTGATGTCTCTTTTAATCATATAAAAGATGCAGTATAACTTTCCCACTCTTGTCTTTTTTAAGACGGAAGCTGCAATTGTACCCTTTCTAAAACAGTCTCAATTTCATCTTTCTACAAACATAACAAATTAAACTAAAAAGGCCAAATATAAGATACTATATCTTACACTGTTACAGTTCTGTACAGAATAACTACTCATAACTATTGAGCTGCGGATCAAATATGAAGTCATTATGTTTAGTAGTATTGGAGAAACGTTTCCCAACTTTTTTAAATTCATTCAATATATAGAAATATTTTGAGTATTTGCAAACAGGTAGTAGGTATCTTAAATCCTTCTTTACAACTCATCACGGTTAAGCTTCTAAACAGTTATGGAAACATTCTGTATAGTAGTTTTAAGTGCGATGAAAAGATTTGATGGACAAACAGACTGATTGCAATATAGCCCCCACTACTATAGTGGTGGTATAATAAAATGAAGAACAATTAATTTACAAGTTTTCATAACAATGATCTGGCCAATACATTTAATTGTAAATGTTCTCAGTGTTCTCCCAAGAAATTGCAAATAGAATCCAGACATAGTGCCAAATAACAAAATAGTAATTTTTGCAGTAAACATCAGGGTAAGCCAAATTTTAAAATAAATCTAAGATAAAAATGTTTCTCAAAGAATCTTTAAAAATGCTCTTTGGAGAACACTGATACGACACATATTTCACCTTTGTTTCTTGGGTATCATTAACATCTAGTTCAAATGTCTAACTATAGATCATATAGATAATATTACTGAGATTATTTTTTAGGCAATTTATTTTAGCACATTAATTGTAAAATTAAGACAGAATGGGATGTAGAATATTTCAAATAATACCAAATATACCGTAACACCTCTAATTTGTTATTTTACAACTTTCAAAATCTGTTTTCGATACTTTAGGAGAATTTTGATAATTATATTAAAAAAGCTGGGCTATAATAAATATAAAGTTGTCTATCTGTTGTGAATGCAGTCAATGTCCATATCATCATTTCAGGTCCGATATTTTCAATATTTTCTTTACTTCTGCCTCTTCAACATATTTATCATATAATCCATACCCAAATAGGCATGGGTCTATTTAGTTTTACATTATATCCCAGCTTCTTTGTTTCATTGTGAAGATATATCATCTTTTATTTCTAAATACACCATAGATGGAACTAGAAGTATGACTGCCTCTTGTAAAGATGTTTTCCGAAAACTTGTTCTTTCATTTCTAGGTTTTTAATTTGTTGCTGTTGCAGAGTACCCTTTTTTACCTGAAAATAGCAAATAATATTTTATGCATACAAGTACAGATGTATTCACATGTGTTTAAAATCATTAATGTTTCCTACTTACATTTAATTCATGCATACTGGATATACAAACTTTTCAAGGATACCAGGCTTATAATTTGTTACGGCAGACACACAAGGATACCAGGCATATAGTTTGTTACGGCAGACACACATTTCTTCTTTATTAGACTATGTAGTAATCAATGACATTAAATTCTAACAATTAAAAGTTAGTATGTTGGATATTTGAAATAGTTTTTGTTGTAATCCAATTGGCAGTAACTGTTGTAACCAGGTCAGATTTTCTATGTCAATTTCCTAAATAAACAACACTTTATGAGCAATGAATGATGACATAACTTTACAATCCTAGATGATTCTCTACAGCATTCTTTCAGCATCAGAATTGTTCTGGAATACTTTTCAGGGTGTGTTCATTCTTTGAATTTCGTTCACCTTAAGATTTGTATTGAATTATTTTTTTTAATATTTACAGCGAACTTGGGACACTATGAATATTTAAAATAAATATCATATTACGGTCATTTATTTTGTTTACTCTGGATATTGAATAAGCAATCATAATTTTGTTTTATCATGCACCTTGCAAGACTTTTACTGTCATTGATTTACTGCCCATTTCCTGCTTAAATAAGTTTTATCCCCACAAAATGTCTTTAATATACACAATGTCGCCAAAGGAGTATGGCCACGAAGTGCCGATATTGGCCCTGTGAGGTGACAAAAAATAAAAGAGAAATAAGGTGGATCCTTTATAGCTAAAACATATCTACGTATATCGTTATTTGTTATTATAGTAAAAAATCATATTTTTGTGACGTCATTAATGTGACGTAATACCCGGAAACAAACCGGAACGCTCAAAATGTCCAAATTCTTAAAGAATTTCACACTTCCTGGTTAAATTTCGCATTGGCCACAGGCCTCGACCAAAGTAATTTTACTCTTATTTTGATTGTTTGACACCTTGACTCAGTTTGCAACAATATTTAGCGTGGTCGAGGCCTGTGGCCACATCGAAAATTTAACTTTTGCCGACGAGCAAATCCTGATTCAATGCCGCCATTTCCGAGGTACACTGGATTCTGTGACAAAATAACTGTACCAAGAACTTGTACAGTTGCTATAAATAGAATAAATTCTATAATTTATTATTTCTTATTTAAAAAAAAAACGAAAAAAAAAGCAAATGGAATAACACGTCTTTGTTTTTAGCGAAGCTTCGTCAACCGCCGATCCGGCGAGGTTTTTAAACACGGATAGATACGTCCTCATAACTGTTTTTATTAGAAAACAAGACAAATTGGTGGAAATAAAAATTATGAATTTGCAAATTATTTTAACGTTCATTTCCACGTTATTTTGTAATTATTAGCCCAGTCTGTGCCGCTATGCAAACAAAAATATGACAGTTATAAATTAGAGCCGTAGTTTTTTTTTCTCGTAAAATTCTAGATCCAGCAGATCGATATGGGTGTCAACATAAAAATTTAATACAAATTTCCTTTTAGATACACGTATTTTGTTTTTTAAAGACGAAATCGTCGAAATGTAACCTCCGCAAAATGTAATCTCATGTTGACGCTTTGATGAAGTGCTTTCTTTCACGTTCGCATTTTCTATCATGTATGGCATGCCAAGTTAAATTTTTTTAAAATAATTACTACGGATGGTGTAAATAAATTACAGAACTATGAACAATAATATACATAGAAAATTGTAGGACATAAGAATAAACCACGTGAGAATTTTGATATCATATTGCACAGTGGTTAAATAAGCTTTTCAATATTTCTTTAATTAAAATAAAAATTCCGACGCCATGAGAGGGCATGGTGTATACTGTCCGTGACATTCAACCAGAACAAATATTTGTTTTCAATGAAAACTGAAATAAAGATGAAACAAAACTATCCGACACAATCATAAAGCTTGGGTAACTTCAAATAAATATCTGATATTCACGCGGGAAAGCATGCATAATTGCTCAGAATGCATAAAATGAGCAATTGTTTATTTGGTCCCTTTGTGGTGGTCCCTTTTAAATTTGAGTGAGACTATGTTACAAGCGACCAACAAAAATGGCTGCTTACTATGAATAAATTATCTATGAGATAGAATCATGTGCAAAACAGTGTAGCCGAGACCATTGATTGGCGCGCTAAAATATCCCATTGACTGGGTCAGATTAGGTGAACGCCCACAACTCACGACGTATTTATTATAGACATTTAAACTGTGGGGTCACCAAAGGGTCTCAACGCCTAAATAAAATAATTCGAAATACTAATCAGGAATAACCTTTGTGTTTTGATTTATATTGAATACTTAAACGTTCTTTACTTGTGTTTTTGTTATGTTTTGATAATGAATTTTTATGATATCGGACGTTCTTTCAGCAAAAAGGATTTAACTGGCTTTAAAAGTTACAATGGATGTGTTGATTATTATCTTTTTTTCGGACGTCAAAGCGATTTAACAATTGCGGTTGTCCAATTGTGTCATCTTTTAACTTTTATCTGGTCAAAATTTTATTTTAGAACGAATGCATGATCAACTTTAAAAAGTGTGCAAACACAAAACATATAGACAAAATATACTTCTTTCCTGTCTTTTTCGTACTTGCAAGTTATTAGACAGTAAAAAGGCTATTTGGATCAAGCCTTGTGAAATTTGCATTTACGTTTTTGAATAGGTACAGTCAAGTTTAGCGATTGATAATTCATTGATAACATTCTGGCGTATCACAACCAAACAACTTGTAACGTCTCATTTCATTGGCCGAAAGATTTAAAAACAACAACAATTGTAGTGTGCACGTGAATTGACACAGGTGACCGACAATGGAATGTACTACGTTACTACGAACGTAAAAAACAATGATTTTTGGTCGAAATAATTAAATAAGTATTTTGTGAATTTCAAATAGTGGGGTCGAAATATTATACTAATAATTTGTGTTAAGTAATATTCTTTATGCATGCAGCACTTGTACCGCACTATGAAAAATATAAGGATAAAATAAAATACATGTGCCGCTTTTATACGGATGAATGTATGAACCACTTTAATTTCTTTCATATTGACGCTAGGATATTATTCTGACAATGTCGTAGTTACTTATAATAAGGATCTCATAATACTGATCCATTTCAAATTGATGATGGGTTGCACATTCCTCTTTTATTGTTTCATGCTATAAAACGAAAATAAAGTAGCTAAGCGTTTGGTCATTCAGAAATGACGTGTCATAAACGAGCAAATTGTCCCCGAAAGATCGTATCATGTGTGCACGTGAATATAGATGTACTATGCAATGTACTATCATGGTCACCACGAAATTCAAATGAATTCAGTGAAGGCATGTTGGTGTAAAAAGGTTTGAAATGTTTCATCGGCGAAGATTTTATTTTTGCATGTGTGGAACTAAAAAAAAATAAATACTTGTAAGAAATGTCGTAGTTTATAAGGAACTATATAAATGTACTGTTTTCGATTTTAATTGGTTGAAAATTTATCCTTTAATTCCATACCGTAAGAATAGAGCTTTGCATAACATTGTTGAACTATCCGCCAAAGTAACGTGTGGCATGCGTGCGTATTAAAATGAAATACAAAATCATACATGTATGATAAACTTATAAACGAAATATTAAGAAATTAAGGATGACTACTGTAAAAGTATGTACAAAAATGGAGTCACCTTTTATCAATACATTTAGTGAATAACCACACTGTCTAAAACTGATTGTTTTCTATGCAACTATTTAAATATTTACAATATATAATTTTCAACCGAGGATAGCAAAACAGTTAATTATAAATTAAGAAAGTATATCGCTGGAGTTTATAAAGTACATTTCCTTCCACTGTGCCATGGTTTGCCATCTCCATTTTTTCTCTAAACAAAGCATGGCTGGTTACATCTTCTGAATTTACTTAGAATTTCGGGATTTTTTTTTCAAAATCAAGTTAACTAAATCAGAAAAAAAATCACACTATCCTAAAACTTATGAAAGAATATGAATAATGAACATAACAGTTTATAACACAAACCCATTTACTATAAAAATCGAGCAATATCTTTAGTATGTAATTTGGTTATTTTTGTAGTTAAGTACGGTTTCACTTCAAGTACAACGTTAATTCATCAAGTCCATTGAATAAAAGATAAGGCAGGGTGAGCAACTTGACAAAAAAAAAGGCAGGATGACGATTTATGTAAAAAAATCAGGATAAACTAATAAATATAGTCAGGACCTAACAGACTGAAAAATAGAAAGACAGGACAGAGATAACAACTAAAAAAATCAGGACAAAATGTTTCATCCAAGTCCCCCACCCCCAATCAAAATAAAATGGTAGCTCCCTTAATCCAGAACCAATTGAGAGGAGACAGTTGAATTAAATATTTCGACGTGACTGTTAAGATTAAAGTTTAAAATTTTACATGCACATGTATAAAAGCTAGAATTGCCATGGGATAATCAAGAACACAATCATGTACGTGAATACGACGATGGAAGTTTTTAACGACCTTGACCTGCTACGTGAATACTGATCAGTCCATTCAGCTTTATAGTTCGCGTGTTCTATTTTCACAGGTGTGAGGTCGAAGGTTTGAATTGACAAATGAAAATGATCGTTCCTTAACGAGTTAATCTAATAAAGTTTGTTTGACTGATTATGTTGCACGACCTTTCGCTAAGCTTGACCGCAGTTCAGTATACAATGTATAGTTTGATGATCTTTTCTGCTTACTACTATACTTGTGAAAAACCCTTGGCAACAGAAACATATTCAGCTTTTTTTTTAATCGACCCAATTTACATAGTAATGGACGACTTCGTACATTTTATGATCGCAAATAAAATATGTATATAATATACCGTGCACTGTAGTTCGTATATATATACTGAGACCCTTTGGCAACCCCACAGTTTAAATGTTTATAATAAATACGTCGTGAGTTGTGGGCGTTACAGACGAACGTTCACCTAATCTGACCCAGTCAATGGGATATTTTAGCGCGCCAATCAATGGTCTCGGCTACACTGTTTTGCACATGATTCTATCTTTATATTTCTGATTTTTTTCGTTTCTTGTGGTGGCCCGAGGTTCGTGTTCAATCTGTAGTTACCTGTTTTTATATTTTTTTACTGCTGATTTTTTTTTTTCGCCTCTAAATATTCATGGTGTTGTATGATTTTATTGGTCTTATGATTCTTTATTGCCTCCCCACCCCCCTTTGGATAATCTTCTGAGAAGATGTTTACGCGTCTATTGATTTTAAAATCTTTTGAGAAGATATTTACGCGTCTATTATTTCAATTTTTTGGAAAAAAGAAAAAAAAAAGAATATTGAATATCAAAGAAACACACCATTTTACTACATGAGTTGTTTGTCTCGTGATGATGGATGACTGTATAACGTCCAGCGGCAAGTTAGATGCATATTCCGGACGAGAACATGTTAAATTGCGCACATTGCCACTAGACTCTGATATCTAGGGTATACGAGACATAATCTGGGCATCACACATGGAGTCCAGAATTAAGGAGCATCTCTTGAAGATACAGCATTTATCCCACATGCCATGGACGAAAGTGACAGTGATCAGAGTGTAGTTGAAGAATAGAAATATTAATCTTATCATTGTTAGGTAGCTGTCACATTGATGTTTATCTCAGTATTCCTTTTGTTTATCTTTTTGAAACCTATTTGTTTATATCGTACTTTTTGCAACTAAGCAAACTTTTTGAAAACTCTTAAAACATTTTTACGGGTTAATATAACATATCCATGAGAAATAGTTCACATTTCATTTCACTTTAAAGAAAACAAACATTCAGGAGAGTTGTCTCATTGGCAATTATGCCACATCTCCTTTTTATATATAGACGATAATAATTGATCTTGTATGTTAATTATAGTTATAATACATTACTTGAATGGACGCAGCTTACATGCACTTATATCGTTACAATCATACGGATTGAGGCATGAATCTGTTTAATTTGACCTAATGATAATAATAATAATAACAATGTACACTCGAACTTTTTTCGAGATAAGAATGATAGTTGTATGTGGAATACCGGAACACTTTAACCACGAGTAAGACTAGTTAAGATTACAAGATAAAAGCTAATTAAGAATAAATTGACAATTTTGAAAACCTTAAAACAGAATTTCAGTTTAAAACTTAAAGGGGCATTAGCTGTCAAATTGATGTTCACCGATTTGACTCAAATTCTCATATTCGACTTATAACATACTAAAACGTATATCCAAATTAAAAAAAAGTATAAAATAAACAATTTACCATGCATAGACTCGATAGTATGTATCAGCATTTCGTGTGTATTTTAGTCTAGACGCCATCTAATTAACCATCGAGGCGACCTTCTGAAGACTGCCGACGGTCATCTTACCCGATATAAACATAAACAAAGATATAAATAGATAGTAAACTCGTGTAATTGGATTTTTCTAGGTCTGTTTGATTAGATATTGTAGGTTAAATCAATATGTTAATATTCGTTTTCACCTGTATAAGAATGAGTTTTTGTAGATCGAATCAGTCAACCAAATGGTTTACCCTTGTTTCACTTCCAATGTTGACATTCTTTTTCTTTTAATACCTGAACACGCCTAGTTCATGCGTAACTCATCTCCAGCTAAGGGGTCCAACTGAACTTCACATGAATACAGATTTAATGAGGTCGAATTATTCACTTGCAAGTGAATAATTCATTAGCAATGTTTCTTTGCTTATTTTGACAAAACTGAACCAAACTGGCTGCTAAAAGCTAATTATCATTTCACTATTTCACTTTCATTAATGATTGAACAAAAAAAAAAAAATTTTTCTATATCTCGTAGCTAATGCTCCTTTAACGAGAACACGAATCATAAAATAATAAAAGTATTTGTTCTTTTAAAACGTAATTGATAGAAACATGCAAAAGTTGGATAGATTTAATTGAAGATAACTAAATCGCTTAATGAAATCGTCCACAATGGACAACTGAGAATGAGTAGTCTGTCAAATTTTTGAGTTTTTTAAACTAGGCAGTGGCTATTTTGCCGACGCCGGCAAAATAAAAAATATGCTATTGTGTCGTCTTTGATTAAAATATCTTAATTAAAACAAGCAAAATAGCATATTTCGACAGCAATGACTATTTTGTTGGCGCTGGCAATATAGTGAATTTGTTATTTTGCTGGTTCTTTGTAAAGAATGAATTTTAATATTTACTTGTGAAAAATACTACGAAAATGTGCATTGTCAACATAAAAGAATCAAATTATTATTTGACATATAGTTGAATAAGATAAATGTCACAATATTTGAGATACATATAATCGTTTAAAAACATGTATGAGTCCAAGTGAATATAAGAATTCGGAAAAAGGAAAAAAAATATAAACTATTGAGCATCCATTTGTAGCAATGAAATCATATCAAAACATGTAGTTGAAATTACTTCTAAAATCAGTCTAATGCTACATGTATGCATAAGAATAAAATCTCAGATTTTTAAACTATGCTGTAAAAAAAATGAAAGACAAAAATCTCATAGCATATCGATTTGATAAAAACGTTAAACAGTCTAAAAAAATCAATCACATAGCTTCAAAATCAAAAATGTTTAAATTAAATTTAGTTTTGAAATAATAGTCAGTTTTGAATGGCATATCTGTAAACAAAATTTTTTTACTGGCATGCTGACTTCCGCTAACCGAGAGTTGGCAAAATAGCATATTTTTAATTTTGGCGGCGCCGGCAAAATAGCCACTGCCTTTAAACTATTACTTTGTCTAGTAAAAAAGTTCTGGGAAAATTTAAAAAGGATTCATTAAACCATTTGAAAGAATTATATTTCAATTTTTATAGATGACTACATATTTCATGCGCTTTAGGTACAGTTAGAGATAGCAGTACTATGTAGTATGGTCAGTGACGTATGAATGGCAGTATTATATGAAACTATTGTTCATTCAACTTCAAGTGTTTAATTCTGAATGTTGCTTTGAGAGTAAGCATGTAATCCTCCGGAATGAGAATGATGTGTATGAGTGCACGTGTGGTTCTGGTGTCTGATGACTTTTGTACAATTATAATGTGGTCTATGATCATTGAAGTACATGCAATGGTATGTACTGTCTATACACAATGTTTATCTTTATCTGTGTTTTCATCTTTTACTTTCTTTACTAGAAAATAAACTTGTCTGTGTTTAAATAAATCACGGTTTTCTTTCCATATACAAATAAGATGATGTGGTGTGATCAACTATCCTCATACTTTTTGACGAATGTACTTCGCTGTACTTCGCTCGCCAAGATATTTTACAGCTTTCAATCTAAATTCCTTCTACCCAGTAGAAAACATTCATTGCATATGTTTTAAAATCCTTTATGACTTTTAATTTAATCTATGCTATAGAATTATGTTTGTTTACAAAGTCTCTGCAATTTCTATTTCGTGAATATCAATACAGAAAACGAGTATTTGGGTTACTTATACAAAATTTAATCGAAGCGCTTATGTGCGGCTTAAACCTTAATATTAGTAAGTTTCTGTTAATAGAGTAAAAAAAACCAAGATATATGTACGAGATTCAAGAAATATTTTGTAAAAACATTCTTGTGGTAAAATGATTATAAAGTTACTAGAACGTAAAGAAAACAATTTTAACGTTACGCCCAAATGGCTAAAATACCATTGTACTTTGGTCTTTTCTGACGCCCTGGAAAATTATACAAACACAGTTACAAGTCTAATGGTTATCGTTTTATGAACTACACTAGTTAGTGATCCTTCTGCAGTAATTTCGTCAATTTCTGAGACAGGGCCGTTTTTAACCCTTCGTGGCCCTACTCCTTTGTCAAAATTATTACTGTGACTCGACTGTCAGTGTTCCTCTCCACCTATTACAATTCATCAAAAGTTCTGAAGCCAATGAAATGTGTTCCTTATCGGAATTTGTAAACAAGAAATTTGTTCCATCAATTCAAAGTGTACAACTGGTCAGGAATTTTACCTAATTATTCTAAGCCACAGCCAAGTCATCAATAAAAGTAATTTCACTTCGCCTTAAAGCTTTACTAAAATCGATCTACAGCTGAAAATTTCTATATATATATTAACTGTAAAGTCATGTGAAAGGTAAGGTAGTCATTTTTGAATACCTATGAAACTGTCAGATTTAAATTTTAGATTATCCCTTCTCAAATGACCATTTTCTGTACAAGTAACTTAATTATCTTAAAATTGAAATGTTAAATGCCCTACCCGATATATAATTTTTTTTGGTCAAAATTATAATACTTCATGAAGTTTCAAACATTTTCAATCTCAATTTCATATACCATAAAAGTGGAGTGTGTCATGGGACACACATGCCCAGCTTGCAAATATGAAAGAGTCAATGAACTAATTCAAACCTATTGGCATCATTAGAGATTGCTTGTGGGGTTGAGTGCTTTCACCTTTCAATAACAAACAATAATGGGGTTACTAATGAGTGGTGAAAGTAACGCCACCCGAAATCAAGCTTGATCTGTGTTTGCTGCTTCTAAGCATTGTGTATTTCATAACATTTGGTTGAGGCAAAGTAAAGTTAGATAGCAGAAACTGCAAATTCACGAATTTTTTCACTAATAAAAAGACATTAATCAAGAATGGTGTATGTGACGAAATCCAAATTCGAACTTGATCTCTGTGTGGTGGTTATAAGCATTGTGTATAAGTTTCATTACATTTGGTTGAGGCAAAGTAATGTTAGAGTGTGGTATTGTCAATTTTTCTATTTATATACGGTAGGAACATAACCCAAGAATGGGGAAAGTGACGCCACCCAAATTCGAACTTATGATCTGTGTTTTGTGGTAGTAAGCATTGTGTATAATTTACACAATATTCGGTGGAAGCCAATTAAAGTTAGAGAATGGAAACAAATTTCAGGACGTATCAGATATCCAAAGATAAACCTGAATGCCCCCTAAGCGTAGTGTAAAAAGATCTGTTTTTTTTCCCTTGGAAACTTATTAACAACAAAACATATACTGTATATCAGGCTTTTTTCCCGTGTGTTTAATTTTCGCTTTGTTCGCGGCACCTAAAGAAACGCGAAAATTTGACCCAGCATAAATTTCCCTGCATAATCCAAGTTTTATTGTTGTTTGAAAGAAGTCAATTATCGAGTCTGTTGTGTTGTTCGACAGATCACAAGAATATGCATACTCAATTAAGATCCCTGTTTTCCTAATAATTAATTGGCTAATCATACATGTCACACCTTTTGACAAAACAGCAATCAGTTTAAAAACTGTTAATTAGCAACATTCTATTGATTGGTGTTATAACCCCAACATTTTGCATGTAATGTAAAAATAAAATAAATCACATTTACACGGATATTTGTATACCTGTAATGATCAAAACCTTTAACTTTTAACATATTCCAATGTAAATATTTTACGTTCCTTGAAAGTGTATTTTAGTTTGTAGTACTCATATCTATTTGATATTATTTAACTGTTAGTTAATTAACTTTATGTTGTTTGTAACTTTAACAATAAGATACAGTTATTTTATCGCGTGAATTCTCCCATTCAGCGAAAATTTTACACAGTGAAAATTTAATCCGCCCATTTTGTCATCAAATCACAAAAAAAGCCGACGCATAAAAAAACCCTGATATACGGTATTTAACATATATTTCAAAAAATATTGAAGGTTTTAATTCAAATTAAATTATGTTTCTTATAAAGTTAGACAACATTTTAAAAGAATTGGAATGATTGACTGATAGATTGATTGGTGTTTAACGCCACTTTCAACACTATTGTGCTATTTCGTCGCAGTCAGATTTTATTGGTGGAGGAAGCCAGAGTGCCTGGAGAGAACCACCAACTTTCGGTAGGAAAACTGACAATCCTAGTCAATTAAAATTGAAGTCAAGTGCACCTGCCCCGTGCGGGATTCGAACTCACATTGGAATGAAAACAAAATTTTACAGTCATATAACAATTAAAAAAAGACTATCGTTACCTTTTGTACAACTTTACAATTGATATTGAAATTCAGCTGTACAATTAGATAAAGGTGAAGTGGAATTTAAATCTATTAAGATTGTAACTATACTTTATTTCACTTGAACCTACTAACATTAATGACATGGCTGTAGCTCTCCTAAAAAGGTTTGGAAATTTTCTGCCAAATAAACCATAACAAGAGTGCACACGCTGAAATGTCTCTCCTGCTTTACTGATTTTTTGTTGAAAGTCTTATAGATAAAGGTTTTACTAAAAGCATTACAGATACTTACTTAACATTTTTAAAGATCTATGACAATGAAGTCAAGGTCAGATAAATTGTGTCAGACAGACATATACACCTTACAGTTATTATATACACTAAATATAATTGACCTATTGGGTATGCTAATTGAAAAACAGACCAAAACACAAAAACTTAACATTGACCAATGAACCATGAAAATGAGGTCAAGGTCAGATTATACCTGCCAGACAGACATGTGCACCTAACAATTATTCCATACACAAAATATAGCTGACCTATTGCTATAAGTATTTGAAAAACAGACCATAACACAAAAACTTAACAATGACCATTGAACCATAAAAATAAGGCCAAGGTCAGATGATACCTTCCAGACAGACATGTACATCTTACAATCATTCCATACACTTAATATAGTTGACCTATTGCTTATAGTACTTGAAAAACAGACCAAAACACAAAAAAATTAACATTGACCAATGAACCATGAAAATGAGGTCAAGGTCAGATGTAACCTGCCAGACAGACATGTATACCGTACAATCATTCCATACACCAAATATAGTTGACCTATTGCTTATAGTACATGTGTACTTGACAAACAGACAAAAACACAAAAACTTAACACTGACCAATGACCCATGAAAATGAGGTCAATGTCAGATGATACCTGCCATACAGACTTGTATACCTTACAATCATTCCATACCCAAATATAGTTGACCTATTGCATATAGTACTTGAAAAACAGACCAACACACAAAAAACTTAACATTGACCAATGAACCATGAAAATGAGGTCAAGGTCAGATGGAACATGCCAGACAGAAATGTACACCGTACAATCATTCCATACACCACATATAGTTGACCTATTGCTTATAGTACTTGAAAAACAGACAAAAACACAAAAACTTAACATTGACCAATGAACCATGAAAATGAGGTCAAGGTCAGATGAAACCTGCCAGACTGACATGCACTTATTACAATCATTCCATACACCAAATATAGTTGATCTACTGCTTATAGTATTTGAGAAATGGACCTAATCACGTAACTTTAACCTTGATCACTGATCCATGAAATGAGGTCGAGGTCAGGTGAACTCTGTCTGACGGACATGTAGACATTGCAAGGAACCCATATACCAAATATAGTTATCCTGTTACTCATAATAAGTTGACGGAAACTTCGTAACATAAGGTATCTGCATACAAGATATGAAGCATCCAGGTCTTCTACCTTCTGAAATATTGTTTATACAAATAGTTTACGCTGCTGCTGCCGGATAGTAATACCTATGTCTCGCATACTGCGACTTTCGTCACAGGTGAGAAAAAAATGTAAGGTTAGATGAGGCATGCCAAACAGACATGTATACCATGCAATCATTCCATACACCAAATATAGTTGACCTATTGCTTATAGTATCTGAGAAACAGACACAACCATAAAAACTTAAACATTAACTAATGAACCATGAAAAAAAGTTGAAGTCAGATGAAACCTGCCAAACAGACATGTACACCTTATAATCATTCCTGAAACCAAATACAGCTGCTATATTGTTGACAGTATCAAAGAAACAGACCAAACCACAAAAACTTTTCACTGACCAATGAACCATGAACATGGGGGAAAAGATGAAACCTGCCAGGCTCACATGTACACCTTACAATCATTCCACACACCAAATATAGTTGACCTATTGCTTATAATATCTCAGATAAGGGCTTGACCACAAGATGAACCCTGTCTGACGCACATATAGGCCTTGCAAGGATACCATATACCAAATATATTTATTCTATTGCTCATAAGTGATTATTTTATATGACAAAATAAGTCTTTAAATTTTTTTCACACAGTTGCTCAACCATGAAAATGACATCAAGGACAATGGTCATATGACAGACTGCTACTACCTCTGATATCTAAAGCTTTGTACAAATAGTTTACCCTAAAGTTGTCAGACTGTAATCCCTGTCTCGTATTCTGTAACTTATGTTGCAGGTGAGACAAAACTGAAATTGTGTCACATTTTATTGAAGTAAAATCAATTTTTATTTTGCCATGGTGTTGTTAGTTTGCCTTCAACAATGAGCTTGAATATCCCTTTGGTATCTACTGTCTATATAATTCCAAAAATATAAGTAATGATAAGTAATGATAAGAGACCAGAATCCTATACAATGCATGTATTATTCTTTTTATGAACAAAACCAAAGGTGTGTCATTGGTATATATTTTTTCAGATAGAACTTTCTTATACTTTGCCAGAATGTAGATTTTTCCATGCTTTTTTCAAAAATATAATAAAAAGTATTGGTCACTGCTATTTTTCAAGCTTCAAGTCGTGCAAAATTGCCCAAATTCGCATTTATCATGTATATTGTTCATGAAAAAACATTTTTTTGTAAATGAAAAGAAATCTGTGAGATAGAATTTTGAAATAAAATAAGATCTAAAACACTGTTAGATTGGGCATATCAAAGAACACCAACAATTCAATTTTTGATAAAATCAAACAAATTTTAATTTTGGACCCCAATTTGGACCAACTTGAATACTGTGCCCAAAATCAAAAATCTAAATACACTCTTAGATTCAGCATATTAAAGAACCGCATGAATTCATTTTTTTATTAAATCAAACAAAGTTTAATTTTGGACCCTTTGGACCTTAATGTGGAACAATTTGAAGACAGGCCCCGAAATTAAAAATCTAAATACACGGTTATATTCAGCATATCACAGAACATCAATAAACAATTTTTAATGAAATCAAACAAAGTTTAATTTTGGACCCTTTAGACCTAAATATGGACCAATTCATAAACAGGGCCCAAAATCCAAATTCTTGATACTAGTGCTATTTTTCAAGCTTCAAGTCATGCAAAATTGCCCAAGTTTGCATATATTGTTCATGAAAAAACACTTTTTTGTAAATAAAATGAAATCTATGAGATAGAATTTTGAAATAAAATATCAGGGGTTCAAATTAACATTTGGTACTGGAAGGTCCAGGACCTTTGACACTCCAAACTGAAAGGTCCACAACCTAAATCCCAGGTCCTACTTTTTCATGAAATATTTCATAACTCAATAAGATACAAAATTAATGTGCTTTTGGAGTAAGGTTAGTTTGTTTCATCATATTTGAACTGCATGTGATGTTTCGTTTTTCATATAATGGGCTATCCAGCGAATAAACAGTTTACAACCTTCAATATTTAAGTACTCCTAACACATCAACACCATTTTTGCACTGGATTTCAAGAATAAATTCATAGTCACTGAAGGGTTTCCCTTTTTTACAATGCTGTATGCAGTGTTGAAAAGAACCTTGTATCTATTTAACTGATCAGGTTTACATCCCGGCTTACATTGCTGCTTGAGAATACATTGTCCAAGTTTAGTGTCTGACAATTAATCTTTAGACTTAAAATTTGGGTCACTTTCATGGATCCACTGCTTAAAACAAGATAAATGCTGGGGTGTCACTTCGTATATTTTTATTGGGTCTATTTTAAGATTTTGTGTTCCCCTTACAAGTGCACTTTCTTTTTCTGAATGGGTGGGAAACTTCTGGCAGTATGTGCATGACATTAGACCAGTTGATTCATCAAAATATAGCCACGGTTCGATCAATTTTCCAGTGGGGCTTAAATGTCCGTTCCCGTTTTTCACGATCGCATTTTTTGGTCTTTAGTGAGATCTTCATTTAATTTCTTTTGAAAACGTTGAAGACACAGGCACTTGTTTCTATCCATGGGAAGGTTGAATATCCTTCTATATTTATGGATAGTCGACCTTCCCATGGATAGAAACAAGTGCCTGTGGTTGAAGACCGTTCATAATCTTCAGGCTTTCTCTTGGAAGACGCGACACCAAAGTGAAACGCACTCATTTTGTTAGAAAATGTCTAAATGATTAAATGATTTGTCACGTGACTTCTCGCAAGTATTTATAACCTTGTGTTTCCAAAAAATACAAGGTTAAAAATAACTTTTATCACTCGTCGGCAAGGTCAGGGATGAAACATTTTTTTATCTCAATTTCAATAATAATATGGCTTAAAATGACGATACAGATGGTTAAAAAGGCCAGCAAAGATCATTTTTATTTCCTTTAATATCGAAGGTCCATCGGGCGTAGCTAGTAACCAAAACGAAAGTCTGATTGCAACAGTGGAAGGTCACGGACCTCGGACCACCGCTAATTTGAATTCCAGAATATGAGAAGATAGGTTTTAAAGTATGCTTTAAGATGATAAAAAGAAAAAATGGTGTTACCGACCTTGTTTTCCTGCTACAAGTAAAATTTGAAAATTTGTCTATCATTCCTTTATAAAAAATTTTACTATATGAGTTCTCTCTCCTTAAATGGCCAAGTTGACAATTTGATTCGAACAAACACAAAATTTTGGTATTTGATAAATCAGTCTGAATAATACAATAAATAACTTGTTTTTCTTTATTCCAATAAACAGTCTAACCCATTAATTGCCAATCTGTCTCAAAATTTGCAGATTTAAGATAAGAACTAGACCTATTGTGAACTGCTAATTTACAATCCAAGATGGCGGTATACAGTTAATCTACCTTAACTATAAAATTTACCTTTTCTCTTGTGTCTTAGAACAAGAACAATAACTATTGTTATTATCACAAATACTAATATTGCAACTACAACTCCAACAATAGTTCCAGTAGGTATTCCTCCATCATTCTCACCATTGTCTTTAGCTAAAAATAAAACATACCAATGTTGGATTATAATGTTTTCAAGTTGAAATAGAAATAAAATGAGAAGTCCAGTAGTACTTTTTTCTTATACATGTTATATATATATATATAAACAAGTCTAAATTGAAAACAACGTTCAAACCTAGGATTGCGTTGGATAAAAACAGCAATTTTTATATGTGTGCATGCAAAACAAATTTCTTGTTAGAGGGGTCCAAATACAGCACAAACAACATTTTTCCAAAAGACCAAAAAAGTGAAAAAGTATATTTTAACAAAACGCATTTGACTAACAGGTCGAACAACAAATGTTCTTAAACCCTGCCGACCGCCATTGGCGATTGCCAAATAAACGGATCACCAGGTGTAATAAATTAATACCAAACAGAAAACAATAAACTTGCGGCAAAGATGGTATACCGCAAACAAAAGGTGCAAGATTTTTGTACACCATATCCGGATTTCGACAATTAGTGTCTCTTCAGTGATGTTAGGAATCGAAACGGTATTTGGAAGGCCATATAATTTACCTCAATTTAGGATAGACTCTTGAATTTTGAGGAGTCAAAATAGGATGAACGGATCATATCAACCTGAAGGCAAATATAATACAAGCCCAAACGAAAAAATATAAACAAGTCTAAATTGAAAACAACGTTCAAACCTATGATTGCGTTGGATAAAAACCGCAATTTTATACGTATGCATGCAAAACAAATTTCTTGTTAGAGGGGTCTAAATACAGCACAAACAACATTTTCCAAAAGACCAAAAAAGTGAAAAAGTATATTTTAACAAAACGCATTTGACTAACAGGTCGAACAACAAATGTTCTTAAACCCTGCCGACCGCCATTGGCGATTGCCAAATAAACGGATCACCAGGTGTAATAAATGGATCCTATTTATAAATTAATACCAAACAGAAAACAATAAACTTGCTGCAAAGATGGTATACCGCAAACAAAAGGTGCAAAGATTTTTGTACACCATATCCGGATTTCAACAATTAATGTCTCTTCAGTGATGTTAGCAATCAAAACGGTATTTGGAAGGCCATATAATTTACCTCAATTTAGGATAGACTCTTGAATTTTGAGGAGTCAAAATAGGATGAACTGATCATATCAACCCGAAGGCAAATATAATACAAGCCCAAACGAAAAAATATAAACAAGTCTAAATTGAAAACAACGTTCAAACCTATGATTGCGTTGGATAAAAACCGCAATTTTTATACGTGTGCATGCAAAACAAATTTCTTGTTAGAGGGGTCTAAATACAGCACAAACAACATTTTTCCAAAAGACCAAAAAAGTGAAAAAAGTATATTTTAACAAAATGCATTTGACTAACAGGTCGAACAGCAAATGTTCTTAAACCCTGCCGACTGCCATTGGCGATTGCCAAATAAACGGATCACCAGGTGTAATAAATGGATCTTATTTATAAATTAATACCAAACAGAAAACAATAAACTTGCGACAAAGATGGTATACCGCAAACAAAAGGTGCAAAGATTTTTGTACACCATATCCGGATTTCGACAATTAATGTCTCTTCAGTGATGTTAGGAATCGAAACAGTATTTGGAAGGCCATATAATTTACCTCAAAGAGTCTGGTACCCCAAAGGTTAAAGACGGCCATTGCTTCCATTGAAATAAGTATTCTTTCCCAAATTAATAATAATTTTGATGATTCAATAAAAATGTAATTTTGTAATCACAATAAAATGATCCGCAGGGTGCAGTTTGATGTGACAGCAGAGGTCTAACCCTGAACAGTTTGGGCAAGTATGGACACTACATTCAAGCTTGATACAGCTTTGAATTTGGATTGTCATTAAATATTTGACACATCATAGGTTTCTGACACAGAATGAATGTGGTCTAAGTACTTAAATAATTCAAAATTAGACTTTTCCAATCATGGTCCAATATCCAAATTCTTAATACATGGTTGGAATCAGCATATCAAAGACAGTTACCCCAAGAATTAAATTTCAGAAGAAATCAAACGAAGTTTAATTTTGGACCCCAATTTGGACCAACTTGAAAACTGTGCCCAAAATCAAAAATCTAAATACATGCTTAAATTAGGCATATCAAAGAACTGCATGAATTCATTTTTTATTAAATCAAACAAAGTTTAATTTTGGACCCCTTTGGACCTTAATGTGGACCAATTTGAAGACAGGCCCCGAAATTACAAATCTAAATACACGGTTATATTCAGCATATCAAAGAACATTAATAATGAAATCAAAAAGTTTAATTTTGGACCCTTTAGACCTTAATATGGACCAATTAAAAAACAGGGCCGAAAAAATCCAAATTCTAGATTCTAGCAATTTATACATACAAAGTATTACAAAAGTATTGCTTTTGGCCCCTTTTTCCTAAAACAGTTACGGTCATAACCCCCAAAATCAATCCCAAACTTTCTTGTATGGTATAAATCCTTGTGGCACAATTAAATAACAATCCATAGACTTATACTCAAGTTATTGTCCAGAAACCAGAAAATCCTAGTTTGGCCCCTTTTCCGCCCCTGATTCCTAAACGATTTGGGCCATGACCACCAAAATCAAACGGAACCTTCCTTTTGAAGTATGTAAGCTTGTGGTAAAATTACTTAGAGATCCATACATTTTTACTCAAGTTATTGTCAGCTCACCAGAAAAATGCTTGTTTTTGGCCCCTTTTTGGCCTTTTATTACTAAACAGCTAAGACAATAACCCCAAAATCAATCCCAACCTTCCTATTGTGATATGGAACCTTGCCCTAAAATTTCATAGAGATCCATATACTCATACTCAAGTTATTGTCTGCAAACCAAAATGTCTTTTCGGGCAACAAGAAAAATGCTTGTTTTTAGCACCTTTGTGGCCCTTAATTACTACACAGCTACGACAATAACCCCCAAAATCAATCCCATCCTTCCTACTGTAATATGGAACCTTATGCTAAAATTTCATAGAGATCCATTCACTTATACTCAAGCTATTGTCTGAGACCCAAAATGTCTTCGGAAGACGACGCAGACATTGCCATAACATAGTATGAACGCAAAAATTTTGTGGTCGTATAAAAAGCTGTTCTATCCCTGCACCTGCCTTTTTGTAATTGCAACATTTTATAATATTCTAATATGATGTATGAAGATCTTCTTTTACTTTGCAAGCAAAGCAATGTTCTAATTCCAATAAAACATGGAGTACATATGCATAATGTCAAAATCAAAATTGCAAGGTAAGTTGTACTTTCAAAATGCATTTCTCAAACAGAAATTAAATAAAATCATTCTAAAAGGAAGTCTCATCACTGTCTTCGTATTTATTTGTACTCTTTTAAATCATGAAACTATGGGTTTTCTATATCATTTTTGCGTCATCAAATCAAAATGGCTGCCTTTCAAATGTATCTTTGAAGTACAATTCTGAATTTTTCCTATTAGAATCAAAATTATTCCTCCATATAATGCTCTATGCTCCTTTTAACATGGGTAGGCATTAAATTTATCAACATAACACTCTGTGTAAAGATATAATATAATGCATACCCACGTTAAAATGAGCAAAGTGCATGACATGAAAGAATTATTACTTAATTTTGGAATTGATTCCATTTGGTAGAGTGTGTATAAACATGTGAACTATATAATTCATATTGTTTACATAGTTGCTTTGCATTAAATAATTTCTTGCAAATTTAAATGCAATTATTTTACCAGAATGCCTCATTGATCCTACATACTCACACTAACCAGCTGTTTTTTACATCGCGATGACCTTGAGGTCATCCCGATGTATTGCTATCGCCTAGATTTCCATTATGTAAATTAGTTTTGGGTTTGTAACCGATCTATAAACATGATAAATACGCGCACATAAACGAGTGCAAAATAACATTCCTTATCGTTTGATATAAATACATCTCTTCAATGAATACTGATAAAAATATTTTTGTTTACAACATAAATTAATAATATGAAAATGTTTTTTAGTTAGATATATATATATAAGTAAAAAATCATTGATAATATCAATGCACACGTACCGAAAAATTGTGTTAAAGCATGCGGAAGAATATCTCAAAGAACGTTTTGTGAAAATACCGTCAAGGACCGGTAACTCTGTAATTTATTTTGCGGGAAAATATGAATGCCTACTCGTATCCAATCTTAGAAAAATCGAATTTTTACAGAAAAGTGTCCACCATGCACTTGCATTGCATCATTTTTAGAATAGTAGAATAGAATGATATACAAATGGATTCAAATCATATATATATGTAACTGTAATTTTAATATAATATAAACAACAACTCAGTGTATACTGATTTGTATCACTACAATATAATAGTTATTACGGTGAAGTTGAATTTCCTGTCATTTATTCATCATCCACGCACGAACTTGTCTTAGAAAAAAATATATCTCTGTACATTAACCTCAGTTTTAGGTAAAGAGATATGTTGTTTTTTTCTGAGACAAGTGCTTTTGACCATCCTCAAGAACTTGTGGTCATCCGATGTTCAGTACTTCAGTACTTTGATTTAATTTAAGGATCATATGGTTTTAAAACTGATTCTTATATTTTATACAAATCAAAACAAGAAATGATTGTAACAGAAGAGGGGCGAAAGATACCAGAGGGACAGTCAAACTCATAGATCGAAAATAAACTGACAATGCCATGGCTAAAAAATAAAAAGACAAACAGACAAATAATAGTACACAAGACACAACGTAGAAAACTAAAAACTAAGCAACATGAACCCAACCAAAAACTGGATGCATCCTGTTACAAAGTCTCCCAAACAAATTCCCATAATTAAAAACCCCTTTAGGAGTCTCTCTATTGAATAAATTGAAAAAAAAAGATCAAGGTCATATTTGACCATTGACCTTTCAGTAGGCCATATGTTCCCATAGTTATTACTCAAGACCCTATGTGTCTATCACTAATTGTTCTAAAGTTATAATCATTTGGAAATAAAATAAACTGCTTCGCTGAGCGCAGCTGGATACAACCCCAGAGGTCCAACCCTGAACAGTTGGGGCAAAAATGGACAATATTCAAGCTTGATATAGGTATGAATTTGGATTGTAATTAAATATTTGACAGGTTTCTGACACAGAATAACTGTAGTCAAAGAACTTAGAAATGGTTATATGATTTGAATATATATTCAATTTTTTGCTTTTGTAGCGAATTCCTACACTGTTAGGACTATAACCCCCAAAATCAATCCCAACCTTCCTTTTGTGGTTATATAAACCTTGTGTTTAAATTTCATAGACAGCAAACCCTTCCCTTCTCTTTGCCCCCAAAGTACCCCATTATATCCTCTCATAGGCTTTGCTCATTGTTGAAGGCCGTACGGTGACCTATAGTTGTTAATTTCTGTGTCATTTGGTCTGTTGTGGAGAGTTGTCTCATTGGCAATCATACCACATCTTATTTTTATACTCAATGCACAAACAAAACCCTGATTGCACCACTAGACATGTTAGTCTAACATATTGTGGAACCTTAAGTAAATCTGACAAGCGGTTTTTGAGAACTGCTGCAGACAAGTTCATTTAAAAAAAGCACTTGTAGCCTTATCTTCATGGTAACAGCAGCAGTCTTAAAAATTCCAACAGCAATCATTTCTGCAGTTCATACTCTCATTTAGGGGGTCTAGGTTTGGGGGTTGTATCTGTAACGGTTGATTAACTATGAATTGATTAAGGATTAATTTTTTTTTTCACATTTGGACTGTTTCCATGGCAAAGGTGGCCATTTTGAAAGTTCTAAAGATGGATGGCACCCCTTTGAATGATTAGTTATATTTCATAACAGTTTCATTAAATTTGGAACACTTTCAGAAAATTCACATTTTTGCCGTTTCCATGGTAACTGTGGCCATCTTGAAAATTCCAAACCCTAAATCCACATCTGCACATGGGGATTGTCGTTATGGTGCAGTTTTATCAATGTTTGTCAAGTTATCTCCGAGAACAAAGCTGGACAAAAAAGTGTGGAATGTAAAATCATAGAATAACAAGAAATGATTGTAACAGGATGCTGTTACGAAGTCTCCCAAACGAAGCTCCCATAATTCGTAATTCCCAGTGTCGCCTGACATTGGATAAAGTCCAGTGAAAATTGGTTTGGTCCAGTAAAGTTAATGCATTAGTGATGCCTGGGGACTAACCCTGTATATCATTCAAATCATCTTGGCATGACAACCCAGAATATATATGGTTTAGGGGTGGAGATCTCGACCATTTACAAGATACTAGAACATTGGGGGTGGGGGGAACCCCTGGGGACTGACCCTATACATCATTCAAATGTTCGAGAAACGACGAACAGGAATATATATGGTCTAGGGGTGGGGATCTCAACCATTTACAAGATGTTAGAACATTGGTGGTGGGGGGAACCCAGTGGGGACTGACCGTATACGTCATTCAAATGTTTGAGAAATGATGAACAGGAATATATATGGTTTAGGGGTGGGGATCTCAACCATTTACAAGATATTAGAACTTTCTCAAATGGCAGGAGGTCGGGATGACCCCTGGGGACTAACCCTGTATATCATTCAAACCATCTTGGTATGACAAACCAGAATATATATGGTTTAGGGGTGGGGATCTTGACCACTTACAAGATATTAGAACTTTCTTAAATAGCAGGGGGTGGGGGTGACCCCTGGGGACTAACCCTGTATATCATTCAAACCATCTTGGTATGACAAACCAGAATATATATGGTTTAGGGGTGGGGATCTTGACCACTTACAAGATATTAGAACTTTCTTAAATAGAAGGGGCTGGGGGTGACCCCTGGGGACTAACCCTGTATATCATTCAAACCATCTTCGCATGACAAACCAGAATATATATGGTTTAGGGGTAGGGATCTTGACCACTTACAAGATATTAGAACTTTCTTAAATAGAAGGGGCTGGGGGTGACCCCTGGGGACTAACCCTGTATTTCATTTGATGTGCTTTATCATGACAAACCAGAATATATATGGTTTAGGGGTGGGGATCTCGACCATTTACTAGATATTAGAACTTTCTCAAATGGCAGGAGGTCGGGATGACCCCTGGGGACTAACCCTGTATATCATTCAAACCATCTTGGTATGACAAACCAGAATATATATGGTTTAGGGGTGGGGATCTTGACCACTTACAAGATATTAGAACTTTCTTAAATAGCAGGGGGTGGGGTGACCCCTGGGGACTAACCCTGTATATCATTCAAACCATCTTGGTATGACAAACCAGAATATATATGGTTTAGGGGTGGGGATCTTGACCACTTACAAGATATTAGAACTTTCTTAAATAGAAGGGGCTGGGGGTGACCCCTGGGGACTAACCCTGTTTATCATTCAAACCATCTTAGCATGACAAACCAGAATATATATGGTTTAGGGGTGGGGATCTTGACCACTTACAAGATATTAGAACTTTCTTAAATGGCATGGGGTGGGGGTGACCCCTGGGGACTAACCCTGTATTTCATTTGATGTGCTTTATCATGACAAACCAGAATATATATGGTTTAGGGGTGGGGATCTCGACCATTTACAAGATATCAGAACTTTCTCAAATGGCAGGGGGTCGGGATGACCCCTGGGGACTAACCCTGTATATCATTCAAACCATCTAAGCATGACAAACCAGAATATATACGGTTTAGGGGTGGGGATCTCGACAATTTTCAAGATATTAGAACTTTCTCAAATGGCAGGGGGTCGGGATGACCCCTGGGGACTAACCCTGTATATCATTCAAACCATCTTAGCATGACAAACCAGAATATATATGGTTTAGGGGTGGGGATCTTGACCACTTACAAGGTATTAGAACTTTCATTAATGGCAGGGGGTGGGGATGACCCCTGGGGACTAACCCTGTATTTCATTTAATGGGTTTTATCATTTAGAACATTTTCAATTAAAAAGATTGTGTCTATCACAAACGGTTTTCAATTTATAATCATTTGAAAATTTAAAAAAATAAAATCCCATAGGGTTCTATAGTAAAACCCTCTTTTCTTTTTGCCCCTCAAAGTACCCCTTTATAAACCCCATTGCACAAACAAAACCCTGATTGCACCACTAGACATGTTAGTCTAACATATTGTGAAACCCTAACCCTGACAAGCGGTTTTGGAGAACGGGTGCGGACAAGTTCAAATTTAAAAGCGGCGGAAGAGGAAGAGGAAGAGGAAGAAGAATAATAATAATAATAAGAACTGAGCAAAAACAATAAGTCTTCCCAAACTTCGTTTGGGAGACTTAACAAGCATTCTGAGAGTATTGCATGGCAATACATAGTCCCCTACCAGGTAAAAATTCATTATACTGGAACAAAATGCTAACTTGTTCTATAACTTGTCATGGTTGAAACAAAAAGTAAATATCATGTCAATATCTTCAAGCATGACAGTGTGGAAAACTGATTATATTAGTAAATTTTTCAAGTCCAAGGACCATAACTCTGCACAAAATTATTAGACCGAAACAAAACTTTGAACTTTGATCTGTAACTTGTCATGATAAAACTATATACCAATTGTCAATTAATATCTTATAAGCATGATGAAAAAAGCATTAGATATGATTAATAGTTCTCTAAAATTAGATATGATGTAATACAGTGTGTATCTATTTTCAAATTATAATCAAATATAATTAATAGTTCCAAATATTTTTTCTTTCATTTGTCACAAACTAATATAGATTTGTAACTTATCTATAAAATGTCAACAACTTTTATCTACACAATGTAATGTATTGAAATATATACATTAATAAAAATAGATTATCTAATTAAAGGATTTCTCTTCATATTTTTTTTTATATATATATAGCATTCAGAAAATTAGTTTATATTAAACATTGCTAAATAACAAACAAACCTGCCAAAAAATTCTTTAAATAATTTAACAAAGAATGTCTTTTAAAAAATGAATTATCTCCCTTTGTACAGAAATATGGTTTAACATAGTACTCTAACATTAGATATGGTCCAGAGTTATGGTCCATAACTCTGGACTAAATCATCAGACCGGAACAAAATTCGAACTTGATCTATAACTTGTCATGATAAAACTATATACCAAATATCAAATCAATATCTTCAAGAACGAAGAAAAAAAGTGTGGAAAGCTGATTTGCCGGACTGACAGATGGACAGATGGACGGACGGACAGACGGACAGAGTGCAAACCTAAAGTCCCCTTCGACTTCATCAGTAGGGGACTAATAAATAAAATTGAGAATGGAAATGGGGAATGAGTCAAAGAGACAACAACCCGACCATAGAGCAGACAACAATACGTCCTCCTTTTACCCAAGGGTTGACATAATAATAATAACTGAGCAAAAACAACAAGTCTCCAAACTTTGTTTGGGAGACTAGATAAAAGTTATGTGACCTCCTTAGTATACCCTGTATTTTAATGGTTGCTGTCAGAGGGCCAGCAAATCTACTGTTTTGATGCAGATTGAGTTAAATGTTTGGTAGCTGTTAACCATGCCCACAAAGGAAGACCACAGAAACTGCAGTGCACATTTAGATAGCAAAAGATATTTTCAAATGTGTATATTTCAGATATCGAGCCCAATCAGACAAATATGGAACACTTGAGTGAAAGTCAAAGAAATACAGTTTACAGCTTTTAACATAAATGTCCACTTGACATTGCAATAGTTCAATAACACAAGAATTGAAGAACATGATGACTGCTGTTTATAATTAACACATCAATGGCTCAAAATCATTTAATGGAAAAGAAAAAAACAGTTGCCTTCATCAATATAATAAAATGCTTCGCAGAGCGCAGCCTAATACGACCGCAGATGTCAAACCTTGAACAGTTGGGGCAAGTTTGGACACAATATTCAAGCTTGATACTGTCTGAATTTGGATTTTATTAAAATTTTGACATAATGTAGGTTTCTGACACAAAATAAATGTGGTCAAAGAGCTTAAAAATTTGAAATGGGACATTCATTTTACCTAGAATGGTCTGATATCCAAAATCTAACAACATGGTTAGATTCAGCATATAAAATAACACCAAAAATTAAATTTTAGTTGAAATCAATCAAAAGTTTAATTTTGGACCCTTCAAACCTTAATATGGACTAATTTGAAAACAGGGTCCAAAACAAAAAAATCTAAATGCACAATAAGATTCAGCATATCATACAGCCGCAATAATTCAGTTTTTGATGAAATCAAACAAAGTTTAATTTTGGACCCTTTTGACCTCAATGTAGACCAATTTAAAAATGGGGCCCAATATCCAAAAAAGTAATACAAGGTAAGAACCCCCAAAAATTAAAGACTTTAAATTAATCCCATTGAAATTGGTTAAAAGATTTGTATTTATTTTCAATTGAAAATTTCTTGCTATTCCACAATACTGTGCAATTGAAGATTTCTTGCTATTGCGCAATACTGTGCAATTAAAGATTTCTTGCTATTGCGCAATACTGTGCAATTGAAGATTTCTTGCTATTGCCCAATATTGTGCTATTGTACAATACTGTGCAATTGAAGATTTCTTGCTATTGCGCAATACTGTGTAATTGAAGCTTTCTTGCTATTGCCCAATATTGTGCTGTTGCGCAATACTGTGTTGTTGCGCAATACTGTGCAATTAAAGATTTCTTGCTATTGCACAATACTGTGTAATTGAAGCTTTCTTGCTATTGCCCAATATTGTGCTATTGCGCAATACTGTGTTGTTGCGCAATACTGTGCTATTGCGCAATACTGTGCAATTAAAGATTTCTTGCTATTGCGCAATACTGTGCAATTAAAGATTTCTTGCTATTGCCCAATATTGTGCTATTGTACAATACCGTGAAATTGCGCAATACTGTGCAATTGAAGATTTCTTGCTATTGCACAATACTGTGCTATTGCGAAATACTGTGCAATTGAAGATTACAAAAACTTTGAAGAAAAAAAATATGAAGCCCAAAAAATTGGAAAAAAAAATCCCCCCCCAACTTTTCACATCCCCCCCCCCCCTTTGGAGTAATTACCCCCAAACTCAATCCCAGCCTTCCCTTTGTGGTATGGAACCTTGTAGTACAATTTTAGAGAGATCCATACACTTACACACAAGTTATTGTCTGGAAACTAGAAAAATGCAATGAAGTTTATTAAACTAAAGTTATTGGCAAATTTCCAATGGAATTTATTAATTATAAATTTTTTGGCAAATTTTCAATATACATAATTTAAAAGCAGTTTAGGTGAGATAAACAAAAAAGCTTCATCAGCAACATTTTATATTGGCAAATTTCCAATGAAGTTCATTAAACTAAAGTTATTGGCAAATTTCCAATGGAATTTATTAATAATAAAGTTTTTGGCAAATTTCCAATATACACAATTTAAAAGCAGTTTAGGTGAGATAAACAAAATAGCTTCATCAGCAACATTTCATATTGGCAAATTTCCAATGAAGTTCATTAAACTAAAGTTATTGGCAAATTTCCAATGGAATTTATTAATAATAAAGTTTTTGGCAAATTTCCAAAATACATAATTTAAAAGCAGTTTAGGTGAGATATTCAAATGAGTTTCAATTACCAAGCTTACACTGCCTTTTAAATTATGTTTTGTACTTAAGTAATTGTCCATTAACCTGGAAACCCTTTTCCCCCCTTTTTAGCACCTTATTCCTTAACGGTTTGAGCCATAACTCCCAAAGACATTTCTTACCATCCCTTTGTGGTATTCCAATATCCAAAATCTAAAAACATGGTTAGATTCAGCATATCAAAGAACCCCATGAATTCAATTTTTGATGAAATCAAATAAAGTTTAATTTTGGACCCTTTAAACCTCAATGTGGACCAATTTGATAACCGGGCCCAAATATCAAAAATCTAAATACATGGTTAGATTCAGCATATCGAAGAACCCCATATATTCAATTTTTGTTGAAATCAAACAAAGTTTAATTTTGGACCCCGATTTGGACCAACTTGAAAACTGGGCCCATAATAAAAAAAACTAAGTACATGTTTAGATTCAGCATATCAAAGAACCCCAAGAATTCAATTTTTGTTAAAATCAAACTAAGTGTAATTTTGGACCCTTTGGACCTTAATTCCTAATGTAACCTTATTTGAAAACTGGACCAAAAATTAAGAATCTAAATACACGGTTAGATTCAGCATATCAAAGAACCCCAATAGTTCAATTTTTGATGAAATCAAACGAAGTTTTAATTTTGGACCCTTTTGGCCCCTAATTCCTAAACTGTTGGGACCAAAACTCCCAAAATCAATCCCAACCTTCTTTTTGTGGTCATAAACCTTGTGTTTAAATTTCATAGATTTCTATTAACTTATACTAAAGTTATTGTGCAAAAACTAAGAAAAATGCTTATTTGGGCCCTTTTTTAGCCCCTAATTCCTAAACTGTTGGGACCAAAACTCCCAAAATCAATCCCAACCTTCCTTTTGTGGTCATAAACCTTGTGTTAAAATTTCATAGATTTCTATTTACTTATACTAGAGTTATAGTGTGAAAACCAAATGTCTTTGGACGACGACGCCAACGTCATACCAATATACTACCGCAAAAATTTTGCGGTCGTATAAAAAGTGTCTGAGTTGTATTTTGTTTGGAATAAATGAATATTGTTGGTGAAATAAATTACAGGCTATCATCATACCTGTCAACTGACCCGTATCCTGCGGGTGTGACCTACAGGGACTTTAAAATTACCCAGGATTTGGAAAATGACCCGTTTTCACACGGATTCTTGATTTCCTTTGAAATACTGTCAAATTCGTAATTCTTCCTGGACAGGAAGTTCAACTAGCTGTGTTAACTGTCAAATTATGTGACCCATTAAGTGCATAGCTTCACTTAACAGTTTTGGTGTCATACACACTGTTAATTAACACCAATTACCTTAGCTTAAGGTCATAAATAATTTGTGTATTTCAAAGTTGTTTGAGCAAAACATTTGAGTTACTCACCCTTTTTGCCATCTTTCACAATATACTCCTTAAATTTATGGGTTTTTTTTTTTTATAAAAAGATTAAATCTAAGGCAAATTGAATGCAAATACATATCAGAATATTACTTTCTATTATTTTTCTACCTTAGAACAATTAAATAATTAATACTTTGAAATTTTTTTTTTTCATCTCTACTTCCTTTAAATGCTTAAAAATTTTAAATTTTATATTCTAATGTCAACCAATTGAATTCCAATTGGAATAATAAGTAAAGCTGTAAATTGATACAATATAGCCTTAATATATTGTGCAACAAGTGGCTTGTGCATAGAATTGAAGCAAGGAATGAAACAAGAAGAGGGGGTATGGCTTGGCTTGAATTGATATAGTATAATACATTAATATATCGATGGTTTATAAATGCAATGAAACAATAAAATTAAAGTTTTAAATTATTTTCAATTAATACTTAACCATGTGAACATGTTTTGGAAACTGTTCGATTAATTATATAAAATAAATGGGGAATGTGTCCATGGGACACAGATGATGCCCCTGCTTGCATATAACATTATAAATGGACATAACTCAAGAACGGTAAAAGTGACGCTACCCAAATTCGTACTTGATCTGAGTTTTGTGGTAATAAGCATTGTGTATAAGATTCGTAATATTTGGTTGAGGCAAACTTAAGTTAGAGAACGGAAACGAAAAATTCAGCAATTTTTCCATTTGTAAAGGGGCATAACTCTAGAAAGGTAAAAGTGACGCCACCCAAATTCAAACTTGATCTGTGTTATGTAGTAATAAGCATTGTGTATAAGTATACTAACATTTGGTTAAGGCAAACTAAAGTGAGAGAACGGAAACCAATTTTGGGACATACAGATGGACAGACAAGGGTAAAACTTAATGCCCCCTCCGCTACGGCAGGGGCATAAAAATGTTCCCTAAATACTTAAATCAGCTGAAAAAAAGTTTGTACGTGTTATGACATGAGATTTTCTTCTTCAATGCCGGTCATGACCATGCAGCATTTTCATTTTCATAGGTTGACAGATATGCAGCATAGTTTTTACAACTTATTTTAGTACTTCATAATTCAAAACAAATTTCTGAAGCTCTTATTTGTAGAACTTCCCTAGAAAATACAAAGAAAATTTCATACATGGCCACAATGTTTAGAATATATAAGCATTTAGTACACAGGAAGTTGATGAGGAATAAATCATAACCATATCACAAAAGCATGCTGATAGGAAGCCATTTCATATTTCAGGAAGCTCTGATTTGTAGTTCCTGAGAAGTATGCAACAGAAATTTCATTGGAAGGACAGAAAGACTGAATGCAGTCAAACAGTATACTCTCCTTCTTAGGAGTGGGGGCACATGGTGTTTAAATTAATAAGAATAACATAATGCATTTAACATGTTTAAAGGAAAACTTCAAAATTCCAATTCCCCTCAAATATCCAATGATAGTAAAGTTTAAGCCTGAAATTGACAGATTACCCGGAAATACCTCAAGCTGAAAATAATGTTGAAACTTGAAAGTCTATTTATATCAGTTTCCATTTGATATCAAATATACATCACAAATAAGAACAATTATACAATCAATAATTATATCACTGAAACTTGTGATAAAGCCAGAGGGAAGAAAATTTGTTTATATTTACAAAGCCGTACAGTTACTGATAAGACAAGGCAAATGATTGAGACCTTTTCACCTACTTTTGTTATCCATAGTTTGATTTTTGTTATCCATAGTTTGATTTTTGTTATCCATAGTTTGAAACTCTCCTGTAAGAAAAATAATTATTGATTTTCAGCAAGTTGATGGGGATAAGTGATGCTCACTTAGGCCTTATCACCTATTTTTTACCTATTCCGTATTTGGAAGGAACTTATACTTGATTTTTAGTTGTTTTACTGTTTTCAAATGACATCAGGTAAATGAGCACGATGTGAGACTACTGAGATTTTCTGCCAATTAATTTTTAGTCCTCAAATACAATTTCTATTAATTCTGCAATACAGTTCTGAATTTTGATTTTGATTAAATATTTGATGTAGCATAGTTTCTGACACAGAATGAATGTGGTCCTAGAGCTTAATAAAAATGATCCACTGGGCTCAGCTTGATACGACCGCAGAGGTCGAACCCTGAACTGTTGGGGCAAGTATGGACACAACATTCAAGCTTGATACAGCACTGAATTTGGATTGTGATTAAATATTTGACACAGCATAGGTTTCTGACACAGAATGAATGTGGTCTAAGAACTTAAAATTTTTTTAAATTTACCTATTCAAACTTTATCATTATTATTTGCTTTTATATATAAATCAGAAATAACCAATTTAAAATGGAAAATTTTAAAGAAAAAAAAGGAAAAAAAAAATCCCCCCTCAAACTTTTTGAAACCCTTATGATTCATCACCCCCAAAACTCAATCCCAGCCTTCCCTTTGTGTTACAATGTATGGTACCTTGCAGTACAATTTCAGAGAGATCCGTACACTTGAACACAAGTTATTGTCTGGAAACTAGAAAAATGCTTGTTTTTTTGCCCCTTTAAGGCCCCAAATTCCTAAACATTTAGGGCAATTACCCCAAAACTCAATCCCAGCTTTCCCTTTGTGATATGGAACCTTGTAGAACAATTTCATAAAGATCCATACACTTACACACAAGTTATTGTCCTAAAACTAGAAAAATGCTTGTTTTTTGCCCCTTTTTGGCCCCTAATTCCTAAAATTTTGAGGCAATTACTCCAAAAATCAATTCCAACATTTCCTTTGTGGTATGGTACCTTGCAGTACAATTTCAGAGAGATCCATACACTTGAACACAAGTTATTGTCTGGAAACTAGAAAAATGTGTTTTTTGGCCCCCTTTTGACCCCTTATTCTTAAACGTTTTGGGCAATTACCCCCAAACTCAAACCCAGCTTTCCCTTTGTGATATGGAACCTTGTTGTACAATTTCATAAAGATCCATACACTTACACACAAGTTATTGTCCTAAAACTAGAAAAAATGCTTGTTTTTTTGCCCCTTTTTTGCCCCTAATTCCTAAAATTTTGAGGCAATTACCCCAAAAATCAATCCCAGCCTTCCCTTAGTGGTATGGTACCTTGCAGTACAATTTCAGAGAGATCCATACACTTGAACACAAGTTATTGTCTGGAAACTTAGAAAAATGCTTATTTTTGGCCCCCTTTTGGCCCCTTATTTCTAAAGGTTTTGGGCAATTACCCCCAAACTCAATTCCAGCTTTCCCTTTGTGATATGGAACCTTGTAGTACAATTTCAGAAAGATCCATACACTTACACACAAGTTATTGTCATGAAACTAGAAAAATGCTTGTTTTTTGCCCCTTTTTTGGCCCCTAATTCCTAAAATTTTGAGGCAATTACCCCCAAAATCAATCCCAGCATTCTTTTTGTGATATGGAACCTTGTGGTACAATGTCAGAGAGATCCATACACTAACACAAAAGTTATGTCTGGAAGTTACAAAAATGCTTATTTTTGGCCCCTTTTTGGCCCCTAATTCCTTAACTGTTGGTACCATAACCCCCAAAATCAATCCCAACCTTCCTTTTGTGGTATTGAACCTTGTGGTAAAATTTCATAGAGATCCATTCACTTAAACTAAATTTAGAGTGCGAAAACCAATGTGTCTGCGGACGACGATGCCAATGTCATACCAATATACGACCACAAAAATTTTTTTGCGGTTGTATAAAATTTGAAATTGGACATTTACCTTTTATGGTTCAATATCCAAAATATAAATACATGGTTTGAATCAGCATATCAAAGAACCCTAAGAATTTAATTTATGATGATATCAAACATAGTTTATCTTTGGACCCTTTGGACCTCAATGTGGACCAATTTGATAACGGGCCCAAAATAAAAAATCTAAATCCAGTGAAACTTCTCAAAACCGACTGCCTGTCGGACCTCTGAAAATGGCATGTTTGCGGGGTGGCAGGCTTGTTGAGAATTGAAATCACCAAGAGTAACTTCCCTTCAATATGTGTGTTTGAGTATATTTAAAAATCTATTTTACCGGTATCAAAATATACGTTTTCCTGTGTCAATTTTAGTTTTGTATATAAGATCAAGTTTTGCTGATCACTTTTGCTTATTTAAGTTTCTATCTATCTATAATAGTTTTTCAGATACTAGGCAAATACACAAAAAAATTGATAAAAATGATCGTTTAAGGGCAATACATCCAATAAGGAGTCATCTGATGATTATAGCTTTTCAGATATTAGGCAAACATGAAAAAAATCGGTAAAATTCATCATTTAAGGGCAATAACTTATATGAGAAGTCGTCTGGCAGTTTTGAAGTCAATAAACAATATGTAGATCTCATCATTCTGAACATTTCTGCCTCTGTAAGATTTTCTCTATTCATAGCAGTTTTCAAGATAATAGACAAAACTTGCATTTTTCCCCTTTGTTCTATTTTTAGCCATGTCTGCCATGTTGGTTGGCACGTTTGGTCATTGAACACATTTTTTAAACTAGATACCCTAATGATGACTGTGGCAAAGTTTGGTTTAATTTGGCCCAGTAGTTTCAGAGAAGATTTTTGCAAAAGTTAACGACGGATATAATTCATTAACTTTTCATACCCAGGAACATTCAGACAACTTGATTCAAATCTGCTCAGTTAATTCTGAGGAAAAGATTTAAAAAAATTTAAAAGGAAAATGGCAATGGCAATGACTAAAATGGAACAAGATTGTACACACTGTCCTGTTATTAGCATACCCCACTCTTAATTCACAGTATTTGAAAACAGGAAGGGTCAGGTCTGATAGATACAAACAGTGCTGACATACACTATAACTTGACACTGACAAGCTGCTGACCATATCTGAAGTCAGTTTTCAGTAACTATATACTACCTGAGAAAAGTGTGACAGAAATAGTCAAGGAACAATGAACTGACAAGGTGAATGCAATATAGCCCCAACTGTCATGACTGTTAGAGTGGGGGTATAAAAGTATAGAACACATACTTAATTATATTATCCCTTGCAGAATATTAACTGTACTGACAAGCTTGTACCCAGGCCACTACAATAACTTTTTTTCAACTTGTCCAGTAGGACAAGTACATACCAAAACTTACTTGTCCGAATGAAATTGTAACTTGTCCAAAACAATTCTTAATAATAACCTTTTTTGCGCATTTTAAGTTGATTCAAGGAACGAAATGAATTATAAACAATAGAACAGAATTTGATTTATATCTTTTGAAATACTTTTCAAAAATATGAGCCGAGAACAACTGAATCTAGTCATGTCACAGGACTTAGGTCCTAGCTTTCTTCAATGCTAAAGTCTCATCAGACTCTGCACATGAGGCACCGTCTGATAGGCCTGTCAATGTACACTCATTGGATTTGTATCTTGGTTTTTTAGTTGAAAAAAGTTTTTTCAAATGCAATCAATAAAAAAAAGAAGATGAGGTATGATTGCCAATGAGACAACTCTCTGCAAGAGACCAAATGACACAGAAATTAACAACTATAGATCACCGAATTGCAAGTATTGTTTTTTTCTACATATGATCAAATATGATTTTGTGAATTTTATGGTAAATAATTTCTTCATTTTTATTTAAAAAATATTTTTTGTTAAAAAAATTACAGGTATGGCATTTATTATAAAGCAACAGAATAAGGTCGGAAAAGGAGGTACTGATTTGTCTTGGTCCCATAAGGTCTCCTGCGTTGCCAAACTGTCTATTAATCATGTCTATTAAATATTTCTCCTACGGTGCCAAACTGTCTATCAAATTTGGAGCCGAATCGTTTCTGATGACGAACTGTCTTGAAAAGTTACCTTATCTACAAAGCGCATCACTGATTCGATGGTTTCCGAGAAAAGTATGCCTTTTACCTCTAAAAAAGTACCTGACAAAGAACCAGTTTTAAATATCCATTGCAAGTAAACATGTCAAATTAATACTTGTTTTTATCTTCTTTTCTTGTTTTTTGTTTATAATTACTTTGTTCATCAAAGTTAGATTAAATTTATTTTCTGCAGAATAATTTTACTTGTCCCGTCGGACAAGCTTGATATAGCTTTTACTTGTCCGACCTTTTTTTCCTCTGGTACCGGACAATCGGACAAGCGTAATTGTCGAGGCCTGTTGTACCATTATCTAAAAGGTACAACATTAATCAATGTAATGGCAATAATCCTATATGACATCATAGTAAGATGTAGTGAGTAATGCTGGGCAATGTTAGTTGCACTTTAAAAGAGTCAAACACGAAGTCTGAAGCATGACTTTTTTCTACGATAAGAAACAAAACTTATACAATTGTTACACTTACTTCTCAACAACATGCTCAATACCTACAGGGTAATTATTTCTATACAGTCACAGAAATACACCAGGAAAATATATATACTGTTTTGCTTAGGCTAGATAATTTACAAGTAATGTAAAAATAGCCATAGTTACTATGTACACAACTCAAAAGTAGGTAAACATCTTGGCTTTAATATAATAAATGCAAAATCAAATGCATACAGAGATAAAAGTGAAGTTTGAAACAATGATTTTTTAAAGATTTCATCAAATACTGTAAATTCAGAAATTATTGCATGCATTTATTATTGGGATTTTGAAGAAAGGACAAAAATGTGAGATTAATTATTGTGATTTCAGGAAAATAGGCATACAGTTATATGTATCTGATATCAGAATGCGAGTTCTTATTATTGCGATACCAACCCAGTCGCATTATTCACAATAATTTCTGAATTTACAGTATTCATTATCAAAGTTTTTGGTTTCAATAGTTTATTAATCTATGTTATCCACTTTAAATGGAGGTTGAGGTCACCTCCAAATGATCCAATGATTTTTTAAATGTATCATGCAATTATTATTTCCTACAATTTTGAAAGCAACTGGTTTTTTAATTGATCTATTTCATTGAATTTCTTGTCCAATTTTTGTATTCACAGTGACAAGGAGCCATGTTCAAATGATGTTTGTTATGTGTTGAATTTGACATTCATTCTTTTTATTCATGGTCATGATTGATGGATGTAAGAATCACCTGTAAATAATCTGAAATGGTCCCATTGGTAATAAATTAATAATTTAGCCAAAATTTTAACACCAATTGGCCCTTAAGAGACTTTTTGCTGAATTTTTACTTTCAAAATTTGATAGTCATTGGCTCTGCACAGGATTTCTCAGCAATTTTTACAAAACTTTTCACTTAATTGTCATTTTTGGTCAGGTTGGCCTGGTGATGGCGGAACGGCAGGTGAGTGGGGAAAAGTGGGTACCTAATTTGTGTAATGAACTCCTCATACAGTCTTCTACCTTGACAGGAATTTTGCACATATGTTGAAGTTGCACACCTGCTATTATGAAAATTTTTAAGAAATATTTTCTCATTTTTCCAGACTTGGGAACATAGTCTTTTTTTCAGCAAAATTTAGCAAAGAGGCTAAATATCTTTTGTGTAATACACTCCTGCTACAGTTTTCAACCCAGATCCCTGAAACTTCACAAGAAGATTACTCATATGTTAAAGTTGTGACTTGTAGTCCAGTGGCTAAGTCCAATATTTTGGTACAATTGATCACTTTATGGTAAAAGCATAAAATTGTGCACAGCATTAGTTATGAGTGTTTGTGGAATTTTTTTCTCATCCTTCCAGACTTAGAAACTTTGTTTTTTCTGAAAAATTTATGAAAGAGGTTACACTTATTGCAACCTGGTTTTTATGATGGCCATTCTTGATAACAATTAGGACATTAAACATGATTCTTAAAGGTGGTTATTAATGTAACTTTCCAAAAGGTATGTTAGTAACTGATCCATTTTTATCTCATATTTCTTTTTAGTCAATTTTTCTATTTTCAAAATGTTCAATAGCTGATATTGTTTTTAACTATAATTTAACCAAGGGGATCATTAATGTATTAATTGAACAAACTTTGTCAAATACTTACTTTTCTTTTACCATGCATGTTTACAGGCAATTCAATCAACTTTTTTAAAGATCCTAACATTTCTTTTTTTATTTTCTTCAGTCATGATGGTTGATTTGTTAGAAATCAGATACAATCTCTGAACTAAGATAACTGAAGAAGGAACATTTGAAATCCAAGGACGAATTAAAAACTTAGAACTTTTAATGAAGGGCAACATATTTAAATTTAAAGCAATAGCTCACATCAGCCTACTACCATTAATTTCTAGATGCTCATTTGAAATGGTTTGCTCACCTTGCAAGTTTATCCACTAATTCCTCAAAAGAAGATATGTTCTACAATTCAATTATATGTCAGATGATTTTGTATTCATCAATCTTATAAACCTTAAAAACATCTTTCATTTTAGTTTGAGAAGATTATGAATGCCTTCACCTAATTTGAACGTACATGAGCAACACGATGGTTGCCATATGTGGAGCAGGATCTGATTACCCTTCTGTGATCACTCCGTGTTTTGTTTTGTCTTTTTATTTTGGAAGGATGGGGTCGTGGAAGGTATGTGTTGCTTTAGTTTTCTAAGTTGTGTTATGAATGTCTATTGGTGATTTTTTTGGTTTTTAGCCATGGCACTGTCACTTTGTCATCAGCCTATGACTTTGAATACCTCTTGTGTATCTCCTACCTCTCTTCTTCAATACATCATTCCTGTTAAGTTAGGTTAAAATTGACATGGGGATTTCAGAAAAAAATTATCAAATTGTCTGATAACAGACTATTGCTCATGTCAAAACTCATAATACTGACAACATTGAGACAATACTACAAACGATTAATCCCAGAGTGTACATGATGCCAATAAAGGCAATGCCTTTAACACGTTTATAATCTAATCCTTTGTCTAAAAGCAATAAACCAAGATACAATGTGTCAGAAAGGAGTTACCTGCTTCTGCTGTGAAGGATGTACATTTGGTCTTCTGGGCATCAACACAACAACTATAGTTCATTTCCTCCTTTGGACAAACTTCAATGCTACTGACTGTCTTTCCTTCAGCATCTTGACCCTAAAATATATGTGGCATATAAATTTTAACATTCAACATTGTTATAGGACTGCCTCATCATATTTGGGGTAATTCCAAGAAAAATTTGTAAGGGGTTTCCGCAGAACCCATTGTCTTGCCTGCAATTGCTGCTATCAGTGTAAAAGAGTAATGTCGACTTAAAAAGTGAGTCCATTTAACAGTAAAATACAGAATTCAAAAAAATTTCAAACTTTTTCTTTCGATGCTATTTCATCATGTTCATGGTCTTGAAGAATAGCTTCTGTTCAAATTTCATAACAATCCATGAAGGTTTAAATATTTAATATCTCAAAAAAGTTTTATCTCAGACTGTCTGTAAATGTTTTAAACTGTAAAAAACTAAGTCAATCTATCAAAAAAATACTAAAAATGAAAAAAAAAAAAAATTTTAAATTTGCCTCTGACATTATCTCTTAATCATAAAAATGCTTGTGCCAAAGTTTCATAAAATTCTATGAAGATTTGATAAAGTAATTGATGTGTAACAATCTTGAACTCCAGACTATATCTATTTGTTAACTGTAAAAAAAACTAAGTCCATTTATCAGTTAAATACAGAAAAATGAAAATAAATATTATCAAAGTTTTGCTCTGAATACTGTATCTTGGTCATAACTATTAGCTTCTGTCCAAATCTCCTAAAATTCCATGAAGGTTTGACAAAGTTATTGATGACTGAAAATTTTAACCTCAGACTGTATCTACTTGTAAACTGTAAAACAACAGTGCACACGCTGAAATGTCTCACCTGTTTTACTGACCATTGATTTTATGTTGAAAGTCATAAAAATAAAGGTTTTACTACAAGTATCACATAAACTTAACATTTAAAAGATCCATGACAATGAGGTCAAGGTCAGATAAAAACTGTGACACAGACATGTACACCTTACAATTATTCCATACACCAAATAAAGTTGACCCATTGCTTATGGTAATTGAAAAATTGACCAAAACACAAACACTTAATGTTAACCAATGAACCATTAAAATGAGGTCAAGGTCAGATGACACAAGCTAGACAGACATGTACACCTAACCATGGAAATTAGTTCAAGTACTTCTTACAATCATTCCATACACCAATTATAGTTGACCTATAGCTATTGGTATTTGAAAAACAGACCAAAACACATAAAACTTAACATTGACTAATAAACCATGAAAATGAGGTCAAGGTCAGATGACTTCGGCTATACAGACATGTACACCTACAATCATTCCATAAACCAAATATAGTTGACCTATTGCTTAAAGTACTTGAAAAACAGACCAAAACACAAAAACTTAACATTGACCAATGAACCATTAAAATGAGGTCAAGGTCAGATGACACAAGCTAGACAGACATGTACACCTTACAATCATTCCATACACCAATTATAGTTGACCTGCTGCTTGTAGTATCTGAGAAATGGACCTAATCACTGATCCATGAATTGAGATCGAGGTCTGGTTAACCCTGTCTGACGGACATGTAGACGTTGTAAGGAACCCATATACCAAATATAGTTATCCTATTACTCATAATAAGTGAGAAATTCATATGACAAAAAAAACTGTAATTTTTTTTCAAGCAGTCAGGCCAGACTTAAAAATATTTCTGTTTGCCCAAACCCTACCCACCAGTCTCAGGTGTGGGTAGGTAGGTAGGGAAATTTTTTTTTTTTTTATACTTTTAGAGAAAAATAGGGGGGAAATTATTTTACCTTGTAAACAACTTTTAAAATGAAAGACTATAATAGAGGTTTGTATAAATTATCAGACACATATATGCCAGGATCTATATGTACTATAAAGATCTTTTCTATTAACCGTTTTTTTTCAGCATTCCACCTCAATGTTCACACTTTTTTCTGAATGTTTACATTGTAAATACAGACAAACATTTTAAATGAGTTTATACTCAGTACTACGAGAGAAAAATATTTCCCTGAAATAAGAAAAGAGATCACTGATAAAATCACATCAACAAAATGGAACTGCACCTTCATGAAAAAAACTGCGATAGTACAATTGCTTATAGACTGTTCAAAATATAAGGAGCTGTTTGATAACTATGAAAAATTCCAGGAAAATATTGAAAACAAAACCAGAAATATGTTATTCCAAATGCATATAGAAAGATTGAAAATTATGACAGATAGCAAGACATATATTGCATATCCATTGTACGTAAATGTATTGAAAATTAAGGATAACAAATAGCAAGACATATATTGCATATATATATATATATATACGTAAATGTATTGAAAATTATGGACAACAAATAGCAAGACATATATGCTGGCATGTCAGTAACTGCTAGTAGTCCTTTGTTCATTTATGTATCATTGTCATTTAGCTTAGTTTCTTTTGTTACCTTAGTCCTATTCTGACATCGGACTCGGACTTCTTTTAAACTGAGTTTTACTGTACGTATTGCTATGTGTTTCTTTATTCTACATTGGCTAGAGGTATAGGGGGAGGGTTGAGATCTCACAAAACATGTTTAACCCCGCTGCATTTTTGCGCCTGTCCCAAGTCAGGAGCCTCTGGCCTTTGTTAGTCTAGTATGTTTTTTAATTTTAGTTCATTTATATGTTTTGGAGTTTAGTGTGACGTCTATTTTCACCGAACTAGCACACAATTTTATTTAGGTGCCAGCTGATGACCACCTCCGGGTGCAGGATTTTCTCGCTGCATTGAAGACCCATTGGTGGCCTTCGGCTGTTGTCTGCTCTTTGGTCGGGTTGTTGTCTCTTTGACATATTCCTCATTTCCGTTCTCAATTTTATATATTGCATAAACGTATATATATATATACATATATCTCAAAATGGAGGAAATGACAAACAAATGAAAATAGTGATTATCATAAGTGACATATATATACCAACACAGAGTCTGTCATATAACAATTGTAATAAATGTAAAGAAGCTATGGACAGATATTAAAAGCTATGAAAATGAAATTAGATAAATAATAAAAAGGTCCCTGTAAATATGCCATGCATATTACTTTTATTGTTTTATATTTATATGTGCTATACATATGTTGGAAAAAACGTTTTTTTTGTTTTTTTTTTATTTTATTTAAAGTTAAGGAAAAACTCCATATACATTTGGAGGTTCTCCTAATTAAAGGAGGCTCATACTAAGAAGAAGAAGTTTATTTGAATACAAAATCAAAATACAAAACACTTGAACAAAACACTGTTGACAGAAATTCTGTCAGAATAATATCATTTTAATCAAATTTTAATGCAGAATCAAATTCCTGAACAACTTGGATTGGTTCCTCAAAATCGGACTCAAACCAGTGTCCCGATCGGTCAGAGGCAGTCACACAAATTTCATCAGTTTTCCGTAGCATGAAATCATCATCACACACTTTATCAAAGACCTCTTTCCATGTTTTTGCGTTTTCAAAACGATAGAATTTGTTGGAAACTACAGGTTTTGATTTTAATCCAACCTTTATTTGTACTAACACGGTAACATGTTGTTTTTCATCCGTATCAGTTGGAGGCTTTAATACATAACACAAATTGTCCTGTGATAAAGCGCGGTCAGATCGGATCAGGTTATTCTATGCAAAAAACTCAAGACGGATACGGATACAACGAAACTCCGCAAAAAAAAAAAAACATCGCGAATTTTGAATAAAATAAAATGCTCCGCAGGGCGCAGCTTGATACGACCGCAGAGGTCGAACCCTGAACAGTTGGGGCAAGTATGGACACAACATTCAAGCTTGATACAGCTCTGAATTTGGATTGTGATTAAATATTTGACACAGCATAGGTTACTGACACAGAATGAATGTGGTCTAAGAACTTAATTTTTTTTTATTAAATTGGACATTCACCTATTATGGTCCAATATCCAAAATCTAAATACATGGTTAGATTCAGCATATCAAAGAACCCCAAGAATTCGATTTTTGATGAAATCAAACAAAGTTTAATTTAGGACCCTTTTGACCTCAATGTGGACAAAGTTGATAACGGGGCCCAAAAATCAAAAATCTAAATACATGGTTAGATTCAGCATATCAAAGAACCCCATATATTCAATTTTTGTTGAACTCAAACAAAGTTTAATTTTGGACCCCGATTTGGACCAACTTGAAAACTGAGCCCATAATCAAAAATCTAAATACATGTTTAGATTCCGCATATCAAAGAACCCTAAGAATTCAATTTTTGTTAAAATCAAACTAAGTTTAATTTTGAACCCTTTGGACCTTAATGTAGACCAATTTGAAAACGGAACCAAAAATTAAGAATCTAACTACACGGTTAGATTCAGCATATCAAAGAACCCCAAGAATTCAATTTTTGATGAAATCAAACAAAGTTTAATTTAGGACCCTTTTGACCTCAATGTGGACAAAGTTGATAACGGGGCCCAAAAATCAAAAATCTAAATACATGGTTAGATTCAGCATATCAAAGAACCCCATATATTCAATTTTTGTTGAATCAAACAAAGTTTAATTTTGGACCCCGATTTGGACCAACTTGAAAACTGGGCCCATAATCAAAAATCTAAATACATGTTTAGATTCAGCATATCAAAGAACCCTAAGAATTCAATTTTTGTTAAAATCAAACTAAGTTTAATTTTGAACCCTTTGGACCTTAATGTAGACCAATTTGAAAACAGAACCAAAAATTAAGAATCAAAATACACGGTTAGATTCGGCATATCAAAGAACCCCAATAATTCAATTTTTGATGAAATCAAACAAAGTTTAATTTTGGACCCTTTGGACCTCAATGTGGACCAATTTAAAATCGGGGCCCAAAATCAAAAAACTTAATACACGGTTAGATTCAGCATATTAAAGAACCCCAAGAATTCAAGAATAAAACCCCATTGAAATTGGTCAAGAAATAAGCAATTAATACTGTGCAATTGAATATTTCTTGCTATTGCGCAATACTGTACAATTGACAATTTCTTGCTATTGCTCAATATTGTGCTATTGGATATTTCTTGCTATTGCGCAATACTGTGCAATTGAAGATTTCTTGCTATTGCGCAATACTGTGCAATGAAAGATTTCTTGCTATTGCGCAATACTGTGCAATGAAAGATTTCTTGCTATTGTGCAATACTGTGCAATTGAAAATTTCTTGCTATTGCACAATACTTATTATATAATAATTTACACATCCTGTTTGGTGTGTATCTCCTACCATATCATTATTATTTGCTTTTAAATATAAATCAGAAATAACCAACTTAAAATGGAAAATTTTAAAAGAAAAAAAAATGAAAAAAAGAAAAAAAAGGAAAAAAAAAAAAATCCCCCCCCCCCCAATTTTTTGAAACCCCTTATGATTCATCACCCCCAAACTCAATCCCAGCCTTCCCTTTGTGGTATGGTACCTTGCAGTACAATTTCAGAGAGATCCATACACTTGAACACAAGTTTTTGTCCTGAAACTAGAAAAATGCTTGTTTTTTTCCCCTTTTTGGCCCCTTATTCCTAAAATTTTGAGGGAATTACACCCAAAATCAATCCCAGCCTTCCCTTTGTGGTATGGTACCTTGCAGTACAATTTCAGAGAGATCCATACACTTGAACACAAGTAATTGTCTAGAAACTATAAAAATGCTACTTTTTGGCCCCTTTTTGGCCCCTTATTCCTAAATGTTTTGGGCAATTACCCCCAAACTCAATTCCAGCTTTCCCTTTGTGATATGGAACCTTTTAGTTCAATTTCAGAAAGATCCATACACTTACACACAAGTTAATATCATGAAACTAGAAAAATGCTTGTTTTTTGCCCCTTTTTTGGCCCCTAATTCCTAAAATTTTGAGGCAATTACCCCCAAAACCAATCCCAGCATTCCCTTTGTGATATGGAACCTTGTGGTACAATGTCAGAGAGATCCATACACTTACACACAAGTTATGTCTGGAAGTTACAAAAATGCTTATTTTTGGCCCCTTTTTCCTTAACTGTTGGTACCATAACCCCCAAAATCAATCCCAACCTTCCTTTTGTGGTATTGAACCTTATGGTAAAATTTCACGGAGATCCATTCACTTAAACTAAAGTTAGAGTGCGAAAACCAATGTGTCTTCGGACGACGCCAGACGACGACGACGCCGGACGACGACGACGCCAACGTCATACCAATATACGACCACAAAAATTTTTTTGCGGTCGTATAAAAAGATTTTGACTCGGTTGCTTTTTTATGGGTCGGTCGGGTTAGGACAAACCAACCTATTCTTTTTTATGGCCTCACTGAACCATGAAAATGAGGTCAAGGACAATGGGCATATACCAGACAGAAACTTCGTAACATAAGGTATCTGCATCCAGGTCTTCTACCTTCTGAAATATAAAGCTTTATACAAATAGTTTATGCTGCCGCCGGATAGTTATACCTATGTCTCGCATACTGCGACTTTCGGCACAGGCGAGACAAAAAACTAAGTCCATTTATCAGTAAAATATGGAAAAATGAAAACAATAATTTCAAAATTTTGCCCTGGATACTGTCTTTTGGTCATAAATAAGCTTCTATCCAAATTTCATAAAATTCCATGTAGGTTTGACAAAGTTATTGATGTCTAAAAAAACTTTAGCCACAGACTGAACCTAAATGTTGATGCTGTTGAGGTCGACTATGGAATCTAGGATTGCTATGTCTCTTTTTCGCGAAATAAATTTCACAGGCTCGACAAAAATGTTGAATTTTTGCATTAGTGGGGATTCTTTTAATTTATTATAGATAGCAGTGGTTAATATTTCCTTTCAAAGTTGTTTCATAAATATATGACTGAGAAACTTCAGGCTTCAAGAAGCCAGAATCACTGACCTTTAAAATACCTGTAGTTATAAAACACTCTGGGTATTTTCATAGTCTGAATATGTTTTTCTTAAAAATTATAAAAATATAAAAAACATTTTTGTTTATGTATATGGATTCAACTGTCAGAGTTCTGTGTCTAAAACTCCTAAATATTGATTTATTTAACTGCATAATTAAGATAAAATAACACAGAAAACTTAGTTTTATGACTTCTCTTCCACTGAAACTTTTCCTGGAATGGAGGTCACAACTTTTTTTGAAGACTTGAAATTAAAGGTTGACAGCTTTGACCACCATTGGCAAATTTTTACACTGAATGACCTAAGGTTATGTTCAGGTTAAAGTGTCGTATGACCGTATTACGTATCATTGTCATTTCATAGTATGCTTGCAAAAATTTAATGGCGAAACACCATACTGACATGCATGAATCTTATCGTGGTTATCACGGTCTCTCCATGATATTTGTGTTTTGAATAAGTTATTTTGGGTCAGATGTTTTGGTCATCTAGGTTGAATTTTATAATGACAGATCAAGACAGTGTAATTTGAAACTTCTGTAACAAAGGGGTTGATTGCTCCCTTGTTACAGGTTCATGATTTTATTTGTATATTCATTAGAAAATCATTTTCAGTCTTAAAAGACACCAATGATAGTAACAAGTTGTCGCAGTTAACAAATATCCAATACATTCACATGTTATCATTTAATCCAAGCCAAAGAATCACACAATGGGCAATGTAAGCATTACATAATGATACCTACTGCCATGACTGTATCTTAAAAATTTTATCAGGACTCAATTCAACAAAGTTTACAACCAATATGGTGTATAAATGATTGTCAGTTGTACATGTCAAACTATCAGGGTTCATCTGACCTTGACCACTTTTTCATGGTTTATGGGTCAATATTAGCTTTTGCCATCGCTTTGCATTAGTGGTCTGTCTGTCCGTTGTCGGTCTCTGTAAACTTTTCTTTAAAAATCTTGAACCAGTGTTTGCCCCAGAATTTTTAGATAGCAACAGGGTAAACAAGGAGACAAATCAGATATATGCGTCGCATCACAACACATAATACTCTATCCTTATCATAAGTTCTCATAGAGTTCCTTCTCTTTTTTATACCTTTTATCTATTTCCGTTTTTCTTTTCTCTTTTTTGTGTCTTAGGTTCACTAAATAATTTTTTCAATGTGTATTATGACAGTACTAGGTCCTTGAATAAAATAGTTCTATTCTCTATTTACTGTACAGTAATGTAGTGGAAGAGAATGTATTCTACTATCAGTCATTCCAGGGGTAGAAATAATATTTATATATATATATACAGGGATTGAAGTTAAAATTTTGGCATGGTAGCCCACAGCTTTAATTTTGTAGCCCACATATATAGTCCTATACAAGAAAAGCAGAAATTTAAGTAGCCCACACCAAATTTTAGGGGCCATTGGAGAGTGGGCCCCTGCTAATTTCAAACCCTGTATTATATATATATAATACCGATTAAGCATTAGAATTTTAAAATAGCAAAAAATAGAGGGAGTAACTCTTTATGAATTTTTATGAATTTTTTTTTCTGGTTTGCAATATGCTCATTATCAGTTTGGGTGAATGACAGAACCTTTTCAACAGTACCCAGGCTGTGACTGTCAATAGAAGTCACATTAGAGTCCAAATTTATTTTGGCTGATGTATAAATCTCATTTAATTAACTGCAAACTGGACGAAAACCAGTGGTCAAAAACGTTAATTTTGTTGTTGTTAGAGACATGCTATGTTGACCAGCTTGGAAAAGTTGCTTCATACAGAATAAAAATATACATAATTGTCAATTATTATTATTTAATGGACCAACAGCATTGTTTGTGTCCAAATCAAAATTTCTGATTACATCACTGGTCAGCACTTCAGTGATGAGTGAAGTCATAAAATTGTTGTCAGAAGTCATAAGTTATCTCCATACCAATCAATACACATAAGAATCAAGTTAATTAATTAAATCCAATTAGCAACAGGTAAACCTTATCAGGTAAATCTCTCAAGTGCTTGTTAAATTTTGCCTGGAATTGTATACCACATGGATAAGATTATACAAGTCTGATACAATTTAACCTATAAACCTGTAAATTTTGACTGTAAATTATAGCACCACGGAACAGGAATACAGGACCCTGCAAAGACTGATAGGACCAGGCTCCGAAATTAAAGGAACAACAGTAAAAATGGTTAGTACAACAATTTCCATCTGAAAATGTTGGAAAAAGCTGTCCACCTGTTTTGAAGTTATAGCCCCTGAAATGTTGATTTTTAATTTCAGGCATTTCCTTGCCATTGTTTCATAAAACTATAGAAGCTAAATTAAAATTGTAAAAAGCAAAAATGATCAGTATTTTAATCGTAAGATTTATTTGTCTGCTGTCCAGTATATAAAATTTAACAAGATAATACTCAAATTACAAAACTTACAGTCCATGAATAAACTGGGTTGTCCTCCATTGTTGAACAAGTCAACATTGTACAGCCACCCTCATTGTTCACTTTGGCCATTACACATGGATCTATAAAAATAATTCTGATCTAAATGACTTGACGATTTGATGGAAAACTCATGGGAAAAAAAACTATGCAAGATGTAATACCCTAATTAGTTACCCTCAAAAATCACTTTAGATTAGACTAAATAAAGGCATGCTGACAAAAATATTACAGAATGAGTAGTAATACTTAGTAGAGTAGGTGTCCTGATTTGGGTAAAGGTATCAAATATAACAACATCAGGAAGTAAGAAGTCTCTTTTAAATTGTTTTACAGCCTTTAATAGCTTACTATGGGTTTTGCTCATCATTGAAGGCCATACTGTGACCTATTGTTGTTAACATCCTTGTTGTTTGTTCATTGGTGTATAGTTGTTTCATAGGCAATCACAGGGTTTCCCCTGGGTCAATTTTCTTTTTCGCCACCTCTTTCACCAAAACAATATATTTTTCGCCACTTTCAAATTTTTTTGCCAACTAACATAAACATATTTTTAGTTTAAAATTTTCCTTCTTTCTAACAAATATAAATCAGTTTGTAACATTGTAATATAAAAATAAGAAGATGTTGTATGATTGCAAATGAGACAAATCTTCACAAGAGACCAAATGACATAAGTTACCAACTACAGGTCACCGTACAGCCTTCAAAAATGAGCAAAACCCATATACCGAATTTTGAAGTCCGCTATAAAAGCACAGGCACTTGTCTCTGAAAAAAAAAATCCTATATACCTTAATATAATATATCTGTTATATGAGGGTATATAGGATTTATTTTTTCAGAGACAAGTGCCTGTGTATAAAAGGCCCCAAAATGACAAATGTAAAACAATTCAACTGAGAAAACTAACTATATATTATAATTCTTAATATCTATTTTTTAATCTACATTGTAATGAATAAACACTCTAAAATAACAAACATTTAGTTTTTAAAAGATACTGCAAAATTGCAATATAGATCATGAAATCATAATTTTTTACTTCTGTCGGGGAACAGAGGATTCATCTATAATAGTTTATAAGATACTTCCGGACTAGTTGAAGGATAAAGACTTAAGTCAGAGATTTTTCTTACTTTGAATATATTTCTTCTTAACAATAGTTTTTTTTTCCGGACCATCATTATAAGAAAAGTTTGGACGTAAAACTATGCCTCAAACGCGTGCGTCGCTAAAACGATTGTAAATTACCCACTTCAAAACAATTACTTCTATCAAAAGTTATAGGTTAAATTGATTTTTCTTACTTTTGAACATTTTTTGTCATAACTACGTTTTTTTTCCAGACCATCGTTAAAAGAAAAAGAGGAGACGTAAAATATGTCAAACACGTGCGTTGTGAAGTACCTACTTCAAAACATTTATTTCAATCAAAGTTGTAAAAAAATCCTTTAAGTGACATGTGAGACCATTTAACCACACCATTTCATGAAACAATACAATCAACACCTTTATTAATTATAATCCTTTGTTGCCGATAGCTATAAAATGCAATCAGCTGATTATTGAATTTCTATTAAAATTGTAACAAGTTCAAGGTGAATTCCCAGTATTGTCTTATCAGGGCAAAAGTCAGCGTTACCCGAAAAAAGTAAACAATGGAGGAAGTCGAACCGTTATATTTCTTTCGCCAATAACGAATTTTAATCACCACAATTTTTATTTTTCGCTAAATGCGAAAATGGCGACTGCCAGCAGAAACCCTGCAATCATTCTACATCTCCTAGGTATTTTTATATTTTCTATGATCATTTCATTTTCTCTTATTTTCTGTACAGATGGTAAGGATATTTGGTGTCAAAAACTCATATACCTTGCTGCTCTTGGCATTTGCTTTATTTAGAGGGGAATAATAACATATAGCATTATCATGATTATTGGGTAATTCTATTTTTTTCTTATTTGTTTTCAATATTGCTATCTATTTAGTTTTTCTGTGAATTCAATATCCTCCTTTCAGAGAATATGTCAAAGTCTGAAGAATTTCTTCTCACATTAATAATAAAATTTGATCTTAATATTGATAATTCTTTGTTCAACATTTTAGTTAATAGTTTTTAATAAACAGCAGTGCCAGGAACTCATGATATGCCCTTATTGTGCATACTGAAATTGTCGCAAGAATACCATCATGAACATGGAATATTTAGAAGGCATTTAATCAGAAGCAAATAAAATGGCTCTGTAGAAATCTTGCTTGAGGATACCCTTAGGTGTATTATTATTGTGTCAACTATTACTGTTAAGAGTCCAATTCTCAAAATCAAAAGTGGTTCAACTTTCACCAATCCTAACATCAGTATTAAGTTTGTCATAATTTGATCTTAGCATACTTGTGCTAGTGCATGTTATTTAAAAAATGCCTTTTATTCATATGATGGTCAAATTCCCATAACTCTGGAATGACATATCAGAACTTTTTTTTTAAATTGAACAGTTAGTTGTGTTCACCAATTCCTAAACGATGTAAAGTTTCCAGTAAATCAATTGAAGCAAACTCAAGTTATAGTGCAATTAATATATATATAATGTAGGAATTTACTTAAATCTATCAATTTTACAGTCTTTTTGAATTGTTTCATATTTTTCCTGTCGGGGCCTTTTAAAGCCAACTATATGGTATGGGTTTTTCTCATTGTTGAAGGCTGTACAGTTCGTAACTTTGGAATTGATACGATTTCACACACAAAAAAAAATCGAAAGGGAGCTTTCTTCCTTCAATGCCAATGTTGTGTTGAAGTTATATGAAAATTGGTTCAAGCAAATTAAAGTTATCATACAAAGTGTTACCGGACGGACAGACGGATAGACAGACCATTGGTATATCTTAATGTCCTGTCTTCAACAGCTGTATAATAATTACTAGGTGCCAATTTTTGGTACAAGTAGTGTTTTTACCTTAATCTATTGTCATGATTGTGGACCTAATTTAATAAAATATGCATTAGATATTCATCCAGTAGCATAATATAGAATCAATTTTAGTTGTATCATAGCCAGGATACACACAAAGATACATTTCCATTATTTAATTGAAAAACGGCTCACCTCAAGGTCAGTTGACACAATAATATGCATCTCTATATCACACCTTGGGTAAACTGATTATTGCACTAAACTCAACTATATTCCTGCATACATTTCCCTATCATTTGGTAGTTTAAAATGCTGTAGATTTTTCAAACACCTGTGTAGTTTGAAAACTGTGCAAGGATACAGTTTCCACTTCTCCTAAGCACTGTCAAATACCTGATTTAGTGCCACTATAGACATGAAATTATGTAACATTATCAAAACAAGAATGTGTCCATAGTACACGGATGCCCCACTCGCACTATGATTTTCTATGTTCAGTGAACCGTGAAATTGGGGTCAAAACTCTAATTTGGCATTAAAATTAGAAAGATCATATCATAGGGAACATGTGTACTAAGTTTCAAGTTGATTGGACTTCAACTTCATCAAAAACTTTAACCTGAAGCTGGACAGACGGAAGGACGGACGGACCAACGAACGAAACGCAAAGACCAGAAAACATAATGCCCCTACTACTATCGTAGGTGGGGCATAATAATGCAAAACCAATACTGTATAACATGTATAATGCTCTCATACAAGGATCTATGTGATATAAAACATTTTAATAATCATATATATGTACTGCCATTGAATTATTGTCTTCCTATACTCCAATTCGCTATGGTGCAGTGACCTTAACTACAAGACCTCTCGTTTGAACTTCAGTCAAGAGCAAGGGAAATACATTGATGAAAGAATGTCAACAAACGTGCACTGGAAGGTAATATATAGAATGCCACAGTTTACACTCCATCTATTAAGGAGACAGAGTTCAACACTTCTTTTAAAAGTTTGTTTTATATTCTTATCAAATGATAAAGACAGGTATAACAATATTTCAGTGCTTTGTGGTGCATTGTTTAGCATAAACTGTTATTCATATGCAACAACGTTTTTTTTTCAATTATCAGGAAAATATGTTAAAGACTGAAAAAAAAAATTCACATAAGAAAGAATACACTGCTTCGCTGAGCGCAGCTGGATACGCCCGCAGAGGTCCAACCCTGAACAGTTGGGGCAAAAATGGACACAATATTCAAGCTTGATACAGGTCTGAATTTGGATTGAAATTGAATATTTGACATATTATAGGTTTCTGAATAAATGTAGTCAAAGAACTTGAAATTGGTTATATTAATTAAACCATATTCAATTAAAGATTTCTTGCTGTTGTGCAATACACTGTGCTGTTGCGCAATACTTAGTAAATCTGTTGTCAGACTATAAACAAATAAAGTTCAATTTCTTCTCAATGTCATATTTGAAATTTATGAAAATCAATAGGGAGATTACATCAATAGCTTTAAATAATTCACCAAAGTTTCATGCAAACTGCTAAAAGCATTTTTGAGTTATTGTCCAAAAACTGGAAAATCCCCCCTTTTTTAATGAATAAAACCCCATAGCTCAGAAATGTAAAATCTAAAATTTATAAAATTCTAAAGGGAGCTTACATCAACAGATATAAACAATTCAACAAAGTTTCATTAGAACTGCTGAAAGCATTTTTTAGTTATTGTCCCAAAACTGGAAAATCCCCCTTTTATGAATAAAACCCTGTAACTCATAAACATAAAATCTAAAATTTATAAAAATCAAATGGGAGCTCATGTCAATAGATATAAATAATTCACCAAAATTTTTTGCAAGTTGGTGAAAGCGGTAAATCTGAAATTTATAAAAAACGAAAGGGAGCTCACGTCAATAGATATAAACAATTCACAAAAGTTTCATGCATATTATTTAAAGTGTTTTTGAGTTAATGTCCGACATGTTGACAACGGACGGACAGACGGACAACGGTATACCATAATACGTCCCGTAAACAGGCGTGTAATAAAATGCTTCGCTGGGCGCAGCTTGATACGACCGCAGAGGTCGAACCCTGAACAGTTGGGGCAAGTATGGACACAACATTCAAGCTTGATACAGCTCTGAATTTGGATTGTGATTAAATATTTGACACAGCATAGGTTTCTGACACAGAAAGAATGTGGTCTAAGAACTTCAATTTTTTTAATTTACCTATTATGGTCCAATGTCCAAAATCAAAATACATGGTTAGATTCAGCATATCAAAGAACCCCATATATTCAATTTTTGTTGAAATCAAACAAAGTTTAATTTTGGACCCCAACTTGGACAAACTTGAAAACTGGGCCCATTATCAAAAATCTAAACACATGTTTAGATTCAGCATATCAAAGTACCCCAAGAATTCAATTTTTGTTAAAATCAAACTAAGTTTAATTTTGGACCCTTTGGACCTTAATGTAGACCAATTTAAAAAACGGGACCCAAAATTAAAAATCTAAAAACACGGTTAGATTTGGCATATCAAAGAACCCCAATAATTCAATTTTTGATGAAATCAAACAATGTTTAATTTTGGACCCTTTTGACCTCAATATGAACCAATTTGATAGCAGGCCCACAAAATAAAAAATCTAAATACATGGTAAGATTCAGCATATCAAAGAACCCCATATATTCAATTTTTGTTGAAATCAAACAAAGTTTAATTTTGGACCCCAATTTGGACCAACTTGAAAACTGGGCCAAAAATCTAAAATCTAAATACATGTTTAGATTCAGCATATCAAAGAACCCCATATATTCAATTTTTGTTGAAATCAAACAAAGTTTAATTTTGGACCCCAACTTGGACAAACTTTAAAACTGGTCCCATAATCAAAAATCTAAACACATGTTTAGATTCAGCATATCAAAGAACCCAAAAAATTCAATTTTTGTTAAAATCAAACTAAGTTTAATTTTGGACCCTTTGGACCTTAATGTAGACCAATTTAAAAAACGGGACCCAAAATTAAAAATCTAAATACACGGTTAGATTTGGCATAGCAAAGAACCCCAATAATTAAATTTTTGATGAAATCAAACAATGTTTAATTTTGGACCCTTTTGACCTCAATATGAACCAATTTGATAGCGGGCCCACAAATAAAAAATCTAAATACATGGTAAGATTCAGCATATCAAAGAACCCCATATATTCAATTTTTGTTGAAATCAAACAAAGTTTAATTTTGGACCCCAATTTGGACCAACTTGAAAACTGGGCCAAAAATCTAAAATCTAAATACATGTTTAGATTCAGCATATATATCAAAGAACCCCATATATTCAATTTTTGTTGAAATCAAACAAAGTTTAATTTTGGACCCCAACTTGGACCAACTTGAAAACTGGACCCATAATCAAAAATCTAAACACATGATTAGATTCAGCATATCAAAGAACCCCAAGAATTCAATTTTTGTTAAAATCAAACTAAGTTTAATTTTGGACCCTTTGGACCTTAATGTAGACCAATTTAAAAACGGGACCCAAAATTAAAAATCTAAATACACGGTTAGATTTGGCATATCAAAGAACCCCAATAATTCAATTTTTGATGAAATCAAACAAAGTTTAATTTTGGACCCTTTTGACCTCAATATGAACCAATTTGATAGCGGGCCCACAAATAAAAAATCTAAATACATGGTTAGATTCAGCATATCAAAGAACCCCAAGAATTCAATTTTTGATGAAATCAAACAAAGTTTAATTTTGGACCCTTTTGACCTCAATGTGGACAAAGTTGATAACGGGGCCCAAAAATCAAAAATCTAAATACATGGTTAGATTCAGCATATCAAAGAACCCCATATATTCAATTTTTGTTGAAATCAAACAAAATTTAATTTTGACCCCGATTTGGACCAACTTGAAAACTGGGCCCATAATCAAAAATCTAAATACATGTTTAGATTCAGCATATCAAAGTACCCTAAAAATTCAATTTTTGTTAAAATCAAACTAAGTTTAATTTTGGACCCTTTTGACCTTAATGTAGACCAATTTGAAAACGGAACCAAAAATTAAGAATCTAAATACACGGTTAGATTCGGCATATCAAAGAACCCCAATAATTCAATTTTTGATGAAATCAAACAAAGTTAAATTTTGGACCCTTTGGACCTCAATGTGGACCAATTTAAAAACGGGGCCCAAAATCCAAAAACTTAATACACGGTTAGATTCAGCATATTAAAGAACCCCAAGAATTCAAGAATAAAACCCCATTGAAATTGATCAAGAAATAAGCAATTTATACGAAGTATCTTCTTTTGCACAATACTGTGCAATTGAATATTTCTTGCTATTGTGCAATACTGTACAATTGACAATTTCTTGCTATTGCGCAATATTGTGCTATTGGATATTTCTTGCTATTGCGCAATACTGTGCAATTGAAGATTTCTTGCTATTGCGCAATACTGTGCAATTGAAGATTTCTTGCAATTGTGCAATACTGTGCAATTGAAAATTTCTTGCTATTGCACAATACTTATTATATAATAATTTACACATCCTGTTTGGTGTGTATCTCCTACCATATCATTATTATTTGCTTTTAAATATTAATCAGAAATAACCCACTTAAAATGGAAAATTTTAAAAGAAAAAAAAAAGGAAAAAAAGAAAAAAAAAGAAAATAAAAAATCCCCCCCCCAAATTTTTTGAACCCCCTTATGATTCATCACCCCCAAACTCAATCCCAGCCTTCCCTTTGTGGTATGGTACCTTGCAGTACAATTTCAGAGAGATCCATACACTTGAACACAAGTTATTGTCTGGAAACTAGAAACATGCTTATTTTTGGCCCCTTTTTGGCCCCCAATTCCTAAACGTTTCGGGCAATTACCCCCAAACTCAATTCCAGCTTTCCCTTTGTGATATGGAACCTTGTAGTACAATTTCAGAAATATCCAAACACTTACACACAAGTTATTGTCATGAAACTAGAAAAATGCTTGTTTTTTGCCCCTTTTTTGGCCCCTAATTCCTAAAATTTTGAGGCAATTACCCCCAAAATCAATTACAGCCTTCCCTTTGTGATATGGAACCTTGTGGTACAATGTCAGAGAGATCCATACACTTACACACAAGTTATTGTCTGGAAGTTACAAAAATGCTTATTTTTGGCCCCTTTTTGGCCCCTAATTCCTTAACTGTTGGTACCATAACCCCCAAAATCAATCCCAACCTTCCTTTCGTGGTATTGAACCTTATGGTAAAATTTCATGGAGATCCATTCACTTAAACTAAAGTTAGAGTGCGAAAACCAATGTGTCTTCGGACGACGCCGGACGACGCCAGACGACGACGACGACGCCAACGTCATACCAATATACGACCAAAAAATTTTCAATTTTTGCGGTCGTATAAAAACTAAACATTGTCCAATGAACCATGAAAATAAGATCAAGGTCAGACGGACATGGACACCTGACAATCATTCCATACACCAAATATAGTGACCCTATTGCTTATAGTATCTGAGAAATAGACCAAATCACAAAAACTTAGTGCTTATAGTAACTGAGATACGGACTTTACCAGGTAACTTTAACCTTGATCAACAATCCTAGGAAAAAGGTCGAGGTCAGATGAACCCCACCTGACGGACATGTAGACGTTGCAAGGAACCCATATACCAATTATAGTTATCCTATTAATCATAATAGGTGAGTATTTCACTTTTCCAAATAACTGTATTTTTTTTTATTTGCAAGCAGTCACTGAACCATGAAAATGTGGTCAAGGACAATGGACATATGAAAGACCGAAACTTCGTAACATTAGGTATCTGCACCCAAGGTATGAAGAATCTAGGTCTTCCATCTTCCAAAATATAAAGCTTTTAACAAATAGTTTACACCGTCATCGCCGGATTGAAATACCTATACTGCGAATTTCGTCGTAGGCAAGACAAAAAGTAGAGTCTGCAAAGTTGGTCTACATTGATAACGGATAAAGTTGACTGTCATTAAAACAAGCATTCTGAGAGTATTGCATGGCAATACATAGTCCCTAACCGAGTAAAAATTCATTATACTGGAACAAAAAGCTAACTTGTTCAATAACTTGTCATTGTGTAAACAAAAAGAAAATATCAAGTCAATATCTTCAAACATGACTAAAAACAGTGTGGAAAACTGATTAAATGAGTGAATTTTTCAAGTCCAAGGACCATAACTCTGCACAAAATTATCAGACCGAAACAAAATTTCGAACTTGATCTGTATAACTTGTCATGATAAAACTATATACTAATTATCAATCAATATCTTCAAGCATGATGGAAAAAAGTGTGGAAAACACTTTAACATAAGTTATGACTAATAGTTCTCTAAAATTAGATATGATGTAATACAGTGTATATCTATTTTCAAATTATAATCAAATATAATTAATAGTTCCAAATATTTTTTCTTTTATTTGTCACAAACTAATATAGATTAGTAACTTATCTATAAAATGTCAACAATTTTTATCTACACAATGTAATGTAATATATACATTATTAAAAAATAGATTATTATCTAATTAGAGGATTACACTTCATAATTTTTATATATATATATAGCATTCAGAAAATTAGTTTATACAAAATAACAAACAAACCTGCCAAAAAATTCTTCATATAATTTACCAAAGAATGTCTTTTAAAAAATGAGTTATCTCCCTTTGTACAGAAATATGGTTTAACATAGTACTCTTAACATTAGATATGGTCCAGAGTTATGGTCCATAACTCTGGACTAAATCATCAGACCGGAACAAAATTCAAACTTGATCTATAAATTGTCATGGCAAAACTATATACCAAATATCAAATCAATATCTTCAAGAACGAAGAAAAAAAGTGTGGAAAACTGATTTGCCGGACTGACAGATGGACAGACGGACAGAATGCAAACATATATTCCACTTCGACTTCGTCAGTAGGGGACTAAAAAATTGTTAAATATCTTGGATATGGTAAGAAATTTTGATTGCAACAGGCCACCTACGAACCCCTCTTAAAACTTGTTGTGTTGAGACCGTGGTTATCTCCTTACATGAGCCATCACATTAAGCATACTTATTACGACTGGAAGTGTTTGTGTATTTATACATCCCACAAATCCAAACCGTCGCCCTCTTAAATAGCATGGGTTTTAATGTCCAATGGGAGGTAAACACCTTTTATTCTCCAGCCAACCTTTAGTTAGTTGTACAGGAGAGATTACACATGTTTGAAGACAGGAAGCAACATATCTGTTACATGATCATTAGATGATCTGACATTTGTTTTTCTTGAAAATTAAACGTTATTTTTTTGAAAATTGGAAATTCCCATTGTTAATCATATATGTCATAATGAATATTCTGTTTCTGTTAAACAATGCATCATGCATCAGGAAGCATTGGATTTTTTGTTGATCAATCTATTTTTAAATAAAACAAGTGAATCTGTGAGCTACTGCTCACTAATGATACCCCTGCCCCGCTAAAAGTATAAGGTAAACAGGAAGTTGTTGAGTGATGAATCTGAAAACGCATCATACGGTATAGCTGACTCATATAAACCCTGAAACCAAATTTCAAAAATCCTTGTAATGTAGTTCCTGAGAAAGATGCGACGAAAAATATTCATGGGACGGACGGACTGACGGATGGACTGACGTATACCCCACCTTTTTTAAAGCTGGGGAATAAATATAGTTCTAAGTAAAATCTAACCAACTGACAAAGTGGTGAAACTCTCCTTTTTAATAGGTGGAGTATAAACTGTAGCGTTCTATGATTATTAAGATTTTTATTTCACATAGATAGTTGTATGAGACCAATATAACATGTTATATCACATAGATAGTTTTATGAGACCATTATAACATGTTATATCACATAGATAGTTGTATGAGACCAATATAACATGTTATATCACATAGATAGTTGTATGAGACCAATATAACATGTTATATCACATAGATAGTTTTATGAGACCATTATAACATGTTATATCACATAGATCCTTGTACGAGACCATTATAACATGTTATATCACATAGTTCCTAGTATGAGACTAATATAACATGTTATATCACATAGATAGTTTTATGAGACCATTATAACATGTTATATCACATAGATAGTTTTATGAGACCATTATAACATGTTATATCACATAGATCCTTGTATGAGACCATTATAACATGTTATATCACATAGATCCTTGTATGAGACCAATATAACATGTTATATCACATAGATATTTTTATGAGACCATTATAACATGTTATATCACATAGATCCTTGTATGAGACCATTATAACATGTTATATCACATAGATAGTTTTATGAGACCATTATAACATGTTATATCACATAGATAGTTTTATGAGACCATTATAACATGTTATATCACATAGATAGTTTTATGAGACCATTATAACATGTTTCTTTGGTTACATCTTCTGACATCAGAATCGGACTTCTCTTGAACTGAATTTTAATGTGCGTATTGTTATGCGTTTACTTTTCTACATTGGCTAGAGGTATAGGGGGAGGGTTGAGATCTCATAAACATGTTTAACCCCGCCGCATTTTTGCGCCTGTCCCAAGTCAGGAGCCTCTAGCCTTTGTTAGTCTTGTATTATTTTTAATTTTAGTTTCTTGTGTACAATTTGGAGTTTAGTATGGCGTTCATTATCACTGAACTAGTATATATATTTGTTTAGGGGCCAGCTGAAGGACGCCTCCGGGTGCGGGAATTTCTCGCTGCATTGAAGACCTGTTGGTGACCTTCTGCTGTTGTCTGTTCTATGGTCGGGTTGTTGTCTCTTTGACACATTCCCCATTTCCATTCTCAATTTTATATCACATAGATCCTTGTATGAGACCATTATAACATGTTATATCACATAGATCCTTGTATGAGACTATTATAACATGTAATATCACATAGATCCTTGTATGAGACCATTATAACATGTTATATCACATAGATCCTTGTATGAGACCATTATAACATGTTATATCACATAGATAGTTTTATGAGACCATTATAACATGTTATATCACATAGATAGTTTTATGAGACCATTATAACATGTTATATCACATAGATAGTTTTATGAGACCATTATAACATGTTTCTTTGGTTACATCTTCTGACATCAGAATCGGACTTCTCTTGAACTGAATTTTAATGTGCGTATTGTTATGCGTTTACTTTTCTACATTGGCTAGAGGTATAGGGGGAGGGTTGAGATCTCATAAACATGTTTAACCCCGCCGCATTTTTGCGCCTGTCCCAAGTCAGGAGCCTCTAGCCTTTGTTAGTCTTGTATTATTTTTAATTTTAGTTTCTTGTGTACAATTTGGAGTTTAGTATGGCGTTCATTATCACTGAACTAGTATATATATTTGTTTAGGGGCCAGCTGAAGGACGCCTCCGGGTGCGGGAATTTCTCGCTGCATTGAAGACCTGTTGGTGACCTTCTGCTGTTGTCTGTTCTATGGTCGGGTTGTTGTCTCTTTGACACATTCCCCATTTCCATTCTCAATTTTATATCACATAGATCATTGTATGAGACCATTATAACATGTTATATCACATAGATCCTTGTATGAGACTATTATAACATGTTATATCACATAGATCCTTGTATGAGACCATTTTAACATGTTATATCACATAGATCCTTGTATGAGACCATTATAACATGTTATATCACATAGATAGTTGTATGAGACCATTATAACATGTCATACCACATAGATAGTTTTATGAGGCCATTATAAAATGTTATATCACACAGATCGTTGTATGAGACCATTATAACATGTTATACAGTATTGGTTTTGTATGATTTGATATTGTTACAACAATTTCATGTCTGCAGTGGCTCTAATGCAGGAAATATAGATATTTGAAGGTGTTTGCGTGAAGTGGAAACAATATCCTTGCACATTTTTTAAAACGTGCAGAGGCGTTAGCAAAAATGACTGCCTTGAAATTACCAAATGATAGAGAAAAGTTAGCAGGTGTAAAGCGGTGTACAGGTGCACTAAAAAGTTTTCTCAAGGAATTATATTAGTTGCATCAAATTGTGTCAACTAACCTGGCCTTGAGAGGTGAGATGTCTTTCAATAAAATAATAGAAAAGCTTGTGACAATCAAAGTATCCTGGCCGTACAGTTATTTTGAAAAGAGTTCTAGGATCGGATAGGATATATGAAGATTTTAAAAATATATCAATAATGGACTGGAACTAACCATTGACAGTCAGCTGGAAAGTTCCATTTTTATCTTTACTTTCAGCCTTCCCTGCTTCAAAAATAGTTATAGAAACATCGAAAAATCCTGTATCATCTGTTGTTAGATTACTGAACTTCAGATTTATTGTATTAGGAATCCATGTTACTTTGTTTTTGAATTGGTTTCCTTCTGGAACACGCACCTAAAAAATATCAAATTGTTGCAATTATACAAATAAAATTCACTGTTTTTATCTGAATAAACATGTACTGTAATCAGCCTTGTAAAGTCTGAACTGGTACATTGTCTTCACCCCCTTTTCGACACAGGAAACATGGGAGAGGAGTAGGGCCACGAATGGTCAAAATTGCCCTGTCTCAGAAATTGACGAAATTACTGCAGAATGATCACTAACCAGTGCAGTTCATAAAATGATAACCATTAGGCTTGTAACTTTGTTTGTATAATTTTCCAGAGGCAGAGCTTCAGAAAAGACCATGGTAAAATCGTATTTTGGCCATTTGCACGTCAAAATTGTTTTCCTTAACGTTCTTGTGATTCTATAATCATTTTACCACAAGAATTATTTTACAAAATATTTCTTCAATCTTGTCCATATCTCTTGGTTTTTTCAAAACTCTATTAACAGAAACTTATTAACATTCAGTTTAAGTTTGCAAACAAGCGCTTCAATTACATTTAATTTGTACAAGTGCTCCAAAAACTTGTCGAAGTCATAAATGATTTTCAAACAAAGGCAATGAATGTCTTCTATTGGGAAGAAGGAATTTTTATTGAAAGCTGTAAAATATCTTGGCGAGCGAAGAAAATTTGATGAAAATCGTAAAAAAATATATGATGATAGTTGTCTCATTGGCAATCATACCACGTCATCTTATATTTATATGGAAAGAAAACCCATGATTCACTTAAACACAGAAAAGGAGTGAAAGATGAAAACAATTTGTATAGAAAATACATATCATTATACATGTATTTCAAAAATCATATAACACATGATATACAAAAGTAATCAGACACCATAACCACACGTGCACTCATAAACATCACTCTCTATCTGGAGGATCACACGCTTACTCTCAAATCAGTATTAAGAATTAAATATTTGTATGAAAACCTAAAAAGTAAAAAATTTGAGGTAAAGAGAGGTATAAATGGACCATAAGGGACCTCATAATAAAGACAAAGAGGTACATTAGTGGTTTTCATCATCTTATAGTCTTCTTTTGTATCATATTCAACTGTTTTTATGCAGATGAAATGAATATTTAATCATTTATTGATGGTATTATTGATCCACACTATATTCTATCATGATGCTTGCGTGATTTGGATTTTATGAAGAAATTTTGATCAAATCGCTGTAGATGTCATGTTACTTTATGTTAAATTTCTCTCAAACTATGGAACTGATTAAAACAAAACTAGACAGTAACGCTTGAAATAACCTAGATTTCACAAAGAAATGAACTATATAATCTGCACTTCTGACTGACCACTTTAATTTTGGAGTAAAAGAACGTGAACAATACACGACTGGCTGAATTCTGTACAGTCAAGTCTGGTTTAACCTTGCATACCAGACTCCTGTGATGTATTTCTTATTATTATAATTTTCCTTCATAGATGTTGATGATGTATCGGTGTCTGACATCTAATGGCAAATATATATAATGCATAGCAGGAAGAGAACATGTTATAAAACTTAATGAGATACGAATATGAACTGCAACTGGAGGTTCTTTAGAGCCTGTGTCGCTCACCTAGGTCTATGTTCATCTTCACAAGTTGACTTATTTGTAGAACTTGTCTTGTTGATCATTTTTTCTATTTACAGTGAATTTCTATCTTTTATAATTTGCAAAATAATAGGCCAAAAATTGGTAAAAATTGTAATTTAAGAGCAAGAACTCAAATAAGTAGTCAATTGACGATTTCCACCATGTCAACTTAGAACAAGTAGTGTTTATCTTGCTGATAGTTTTTGCTATTTGAAGTGTCTATCTATCTTTTATATTTCTAAATGATATGCATAAACAAAGAAAATAGGTAGAAATCGTCATTAAAGAGCAATAACTCCAAAAATTCGTAAGGGTTCCGCGGAACCCAGTGTCTCGCCTACTTTTTGCTGTTAATCACAGGCTCAACAAAAATGAGGAAAAAAATTAATAAAAATATTCCTCTCTATACTATCTTTTGATTGTAAGTTGCTTCTGTCCAAGTTTGGTAAAAATCCAGGAAAGTTTATGAATCTAATAAATGTTTTAAAAACTTAAACTGCAGACTGTATGTAATGTTAACTGGAAGAAAAACTAAGTCCATTTATAAGTAAAATACGGAAAAAATGGAACAAAATTTCCTTCTAGATACTAGCTTTTAATCATAAACAAGCTTCTGTCCAAGTTTGGTACAAATCCAGGACAGTTTAAGAAAGTTATTAAAATTTCAAAAACTTTAACCACAGAGTGAATGTAATGTTTCCTGACAGAAAAACTAAGTCCATTTATAAGTAAAATACGGAAAAAAATGGATTTTTTTTTTTAACAAAATTTACTTTTGAATATTATCTCATGATCATAAACAAGCTTCTGTCCAAGTTTGGTACAAATCCAGGATAGTTTAAGAAAGTTATTAAAATTTCAAAAACTTTAACCACAGAGTGAATGTAATGTTTCCTGGCAGAAAAACTAAGTCCATTTATAACTAAAATACTGAAAAAATGGAATTTTTTTTTTACAAAATTTACTTTTGAATATTATCTTATGATCATAAACAAGCTTCTGTCCAAGTTTGGTAGAAATCCAGGATAGAATAAGAAAGTTATTAAAATTTCAAAAACTTTAACCACAGAGTGAATATTTGTGGACGCCGCAGACGCCGACGGAATGTAGGATCGCTATGTCTTGCTTTTTCGACAAAAGTCGAAGGCTCGACAAAAAGGAGTCGACTGATGATTTCCGCTGAATTATTTGTAGATCTTGTCTTGCTGATTATATTTCCCTTTTTAATAGTTTTTATCTATCTACTCAAGTTTTTAAAAGATATTAAGTAATAAATGGAGAATGTGTCCATGGGACACAAATGATGCTCCCGCTTGCAAATAGTGTTATAAAGGGACATAACTCAAGAATGGTAAAAGTGACACCACCAAAATTTGAATTTGATCTGAGTTTTGTGGTAATAAGCATTGTGTATAAGTTCCATAACATTTGGCATTCAGCTGGGGTACTACTTGTACAAGTAATTTTTATTTTCTTGAAGAAGTAAATAATAATATACTTATATAAGTAAGTTTTGTTATGTTCATTATTCTTATAATGTTTGAATAATCTCCCCTTAATTTTCTCAAAAAATTTACTTGTATTATAAGTAATTTTTTTTTACAATCCCTTAAATTCTCTAGTTTTTAGATGTAAAAACATGCCTTTAATGATTTTTCTCTGGTTAGTTTATAATTTTTTATTAGAGTTCAATGTTTCACCTCATTGATTCAACAAAGAAACTAATAGTGCAAGGCCTTTAAAAATTGCCCCTTGGGGGCTTGTAAATGAGCAGTGTTCTGAAGATAACAGACAAATGAGATTTTCATTGTCCATGAAATTACACTTACATGATAAGTAAAGATATCTGCAAAGGACAGACAATTAAAAGTTCTATTAGTGCAAAAAAGTCCTGAGAAATTCAAGAAAAGAAGATAGTATGACTTATTTACTTGTATAAGTAAAAAAATCTGAATGTCTAAAGGGACATAACTAAGCCAATAAAAAACTTTACCTAAACAAGTAAATAAAATACACTTATACAAGTATCTTACAAATTTACTTATATAAGTATATTAATATTTATTTCTTCAAATAAATAAAAATACTTGTACAGGGTAAAACTTTGTGCTCCCTCTGCAAAGGCATAAAAACGCAAAAAATTGTCACTTAAGGGCAATGACTCAAATAAAAAGTCACATAAAGATTTTAGACATTAGAATGTTTTGTACATCTCTTGTATTGCTGATTTATATTTAAGCTTATTTAAGTTTTTATCTATACATTATAGTTTTCAAGATAATAGGCAAAAACACTAAAAAAAGGGGTAAAACTTGTCATTAAAAAGCAATAACTCCAATAAGGAGTAGTCATATGATTTTGATTATCTTGACTTATTGGTAGATCTTGTCTTGTTGATCATTTTGGCTTATTTAAATTTGTATCTATCTATAATAGTTTTCAAGATAATAGGCAACAACACTAATAAAATGCTTCGCGGAGTGCAGCTGGATACGACCACAGAGGTCCAACCCTGAACAGTTGGGATAAAAATGGACTTGATACAGGTCTGAATTTGGATTGTAAATAAATATTTGACACATAATAGGTTTCTGACACCAAATCACTGTAGTCAAATAACTTAGAATTGGTTATATGATTTGAATTTATATTCAATTTTTTGCTTTTGTGCAATTCACTATGCTGTTGCGAAATTGAACCCCCCCTTTTTTTTGCTTTTGTGAAATACACTATTATATTATGTTGTTGCGTATTGACCCCCCCCCCCCCCCAAAAAAAAAAAAAATCCCCCCCCCCCCTTTTCTTTGCAAAAAGAAAAATAATATTTGAAGAAATTTTCTTATTAATTTCTGTAATCTGAAATGAAAAAAAAAATTGTCCCCACAATTTCATTTTTACCCCCCTCCCCCCCTAATTTTTTTTCACCCCCCCCCCCCAATAATTACCATAATTATCAATTTAAATACATCATAAAAGTCTTAAAATAGAAAAAAAAAATCCCCCCACCCAATTTTTGAACTCCCTTATGATTCATCACCCCCAAACTCAATCCCAGCCTTCCCTTTGAGGTATGGTACCTTGCAGTACAATTTCAGAGAGATCCATACACTTGAACACAAGTTATTGTCTGGAAACTAGAAAAATGCTTGTTTTTGGCCCCTTTTTGGCCCCAAATTCCTAAATGTTTAGGGCAATTACCCCCAAACTCAAACCCAGCTTTCCCTTTGTGATATGGAACCTTGTAGTACAATTTCAGAAAGATCCATAGACTTACACACAAGTTATTGTCATGAAACTAGAAAAATGCTTGTTTTTTGCCCCTTTTTTGGCCCCTAATTCCTAAAATTTTGAGGCAATTACCCCCAAAATCAATCCCAGCATTCCCTTTGTGATATGGAACCTTGTGATACAATGTCAGAGAGATCCATACACTAACACACAAGTTATGTCTGGAAGTTACAAAAATGCTTATTTTTGGCCCCTTTTTTGGCCCTTAATTTCTTAACTGTTGGTACCATAACCCCCAAAATCAATCCCAACCTTCCTTTTGTGGTATTGAACCTTATGGTAAAATTTCATAGAGATCCATTCACTTAAACTTAAGTTAGAGTGCGAAAACCAATGTGTCTTCGGACGACAATGACGACGCCGACGTCATACCAATATACGACCACAAAATTTTTTTGCGGTCGTATAAAAATGGGTAAAAATTGTCATTAAAGAGGAATAACTCCAATAAGACTTCATCAAACAATTTTGACTACGTTGACTTATTTGTTGATCTTTTCTTGCTGATCATTTTTGCATATTAAAGATTCTGACTATCTATTCATGCTATTATTATTATTAAGATATTAAGATATTAAGATATACTGGTAAGACAAAAACGCAAAAGATGGGTAAATATCGTCATTAAAGGGCAATAAATCCAATAAGGAGTTGTCGGACCATTTCAGCCATGGTGAACTTATTTGTAGATCATTTTTGCATTTCAAAGTTTCTTTCTATCTATCATACTTTTTAAGATAATAGGCAAAATAGAAATAAACTGTTGACACAAGACATTTGTCTCGCCTGTCTGCAGAAAATTAAAACAATAGGCTCTCAAGAGCCTGAATCATTCACCTGTAATTTTATGCTTAAATCTTTCATCAATGATTATTTTTGCTTTCAATATATATATTAATGAGTGGCTTAAAAATGCCATTTAAATGTTCTTTGTATCTGTCATATTTTCTTCAAAAGCAAAAAAATGCATTTTACCCCTATGTTCCATTTTAGCAATAGTGGCTATGTTTCTTAGCGTACAAGGAAATAAAATACAAAATTTATACTAGATACTCTGAAACTCATTCAGCCCAAGTTTGGCTGAAATTGATTCAGCAGTTTCAAAGGAGAAGATTTCTTAAATAAGCACACTAGATGAACAAATTGTGAAAAATTGTCTTTAAAGGGCAATAACTCCTTAAGGGTCAATTGACAACTTTGGTCATATAAACTTATTTGTAGATCTTACTTTGCTGAACATTTTTTCTGTTTACAGTTTATCTTTATCTATAATAATATTCAAGATAATAACCAAAATTGCAAAATTTCCTTAAAATCATCAATTCAGGTGCAATAACCTAAAAATAAGATATCCGATTTGGCTGATAATTTCAAAGCAGGTAGACCTTGACCTAATAAATACTTTAACTTCTTGTATGCTTTCCTCTAAATGCTTTAGTTTTTGAGATATGTCAAAAATTGCATTTTACCCTATGTTCTGTTTTAGCCATGGCAACCATGTTTTCTGAGGAAATAGAAAATAAAACACAAATTTTATTCTAGATAACCTAAGAATCATTCAGCTTAAGTTTGGTTTAATTGACAATTTAGGTCATTAAACTTATTTGTAGATCTTACTTTGCTGAACATTTTTGCTGTTTACAGTTTATCTATAATAATATTCAAGATAATAACCAAAAACTGCAAAATTTCCTTAAAATTACCAATTTAGTGGCAGCAACCCAACAATGGGCTGTTAGACTCATCTGAAAATTTCAGGGCTGATAGAACTTGACCTTATGAACATTTTTAACCCATGCCAGAGTTGCTCTAAATGCTTTAGTTTTTGAGATATAAGCCAAAAACTGCATTTAACCCCTATGTTCTATTTTTAGCCATGGATTGTAATTACAAATTTGACACATAAAAGGTTTCTGACACAGAAATTGACAGAACAACTGTAGTCAAAGAACTTAGAATTGGTTATATGATTTGAATTTATATTCAATTTTTTGTGCAATACACTTTGCTGTTGCGAATTGACCCCCGCTCCCCCCACAACAAAAAATAAAAAATTTACCCCCCCCTTTTTTTTTGCTTTTGTGCAATACACTATGCTGTTGCATATTAACCCCTCCCCCCCCCCCCCCACACACACACATTTTGCAAAAAAAATAATATTTGAAGAATTTTTCTTTTTAATTTCTGAAATCTGAAATGAGAAAAAATTGACCCCACACAATTTCTTTTTACCCTCCCCCACCTTTTTCCCCCAAAAAATTCTTTCCCTCAAGATATGGTCATAATCTCAATTCAAATGTCCAATGGAATATGCAACCATAATTACCCATTTAAATTTACCATAGTGCTAACTTAATCTATTTTATAATAGAATTTAAAATATGATTTCAAATCTTTCATATGGAATTTTTTTGTAAAAAAAAAAGATGCAACATTTGCAGATATTTTTACTGGTCTTCCTTTATAAATATGCATTTCTTTAAACATAATTTAACAGCAGTGTAAGGGAGGTAATCAAAACATTTGGATTACCTCCCTTACACTGCTTTTAAATTGTCTTAAGGGGGCTCGCGGGTTAAAATTTTCGCGCCAACTGCGCAGGAAGTTGCGCATCGATATCGCAAGTCATCCTATTGTCGTAATTGTCAATAATAATTAATTTTGATTATTATAAATAATCTATTTGATTTAGATATATAACAAAACAATGTTGTTATCGAAAACTGTAATTCTAGAATTTTACAAACAAATTTATTGCTATTTTCATTGATGCAAATGCACTTCCGTTTTGTGGTAATGGCATGTTCTTCCCGGCGTGAGAAGATAAACACAAGATAAATCACAATAATCGAACACGTGGGCTGCTTTTCATGAATACTGAAACAAAGATCGAAAATATTAGAACACGATCTTCATTTTAGTAGCTTATGAAGCAGTTTCACACTTGCTTTACACTAGAAAAGGACCCGGAAATATGCGTAAAATGTATGTAATATTTTGTAAACAAACAAGGAATATAAATGTAAGGGACTTGTCATTTTTTACCTGGGAGGGGGGGCTGGTCATTTTGAATTCAAAAATACAAAATTTCTTGATCCCCCCATAATATTTCACTATTTTTATTTGATCCCCCCTGTGAAAACATTTAAAAAAATGTGATCCCCCTCTATTAAACATGCCAAAATTTTAACATGCAAAACACTTATCATTTTACAAATGTATGTCACGAATATGTTGAAAATGAAATATTCTCAGTGGATTGAGTCCAAAAACATATTTGAGGGAAAATTGCCTTGAAATAGGGCTCTTCCTGTGGCCACTATGGGTATAATGGGTCTTCAACACAGCGAGAAAATCCAGCCCCTGGAGGCTGGGTCCAGCTAGCCCCTAAATAATAATGTATTGTCCAGGGAAATTGGACGTCACACTGAACACCAAAACATATAAATGAACCAAAAATTAAAATACATACAAGACTAAAAAAGACTAGAATTTCACGACTTAGGACAGGGTAAGGCGCAAACAATATTTTAGGTTAAACATGTTTTGCCAGATGTTAACCCTCCACTGTCTGTAACCAATGTGGAATAAGCAAAAACACAGCAATACCCACACTAAAATGAGTGATGCTCATTGTACAATGTACTTGTGGTAAATGTTATGACACATTTTTTACAGACCTCTTAGGGTCCAGGAGTCGTTTTCACATTAACATGGTTAATCTTACAACTAAGATCGATAGTACAATGTAATTCATGGTGTGTTGACTAAATCACCATTTAGTTGCAACTTGGGAATTGTGTTATATATAAAAAAAGAAGATGTGGTATGATTGCCAATGAGACAACTCTCCACAAGACCAAATGACACAGAAATAAACAACTATAGGTCACCGTACGACCTTCAACAATGAGCAAAGCCCATACCGCATATATAAAGTCAGCTATAAAAGGCCCCGGAATGACAAATGTAAAACAATTCAAACGAGAAAACTAACGGCCTAATTTATGTACAAAAAATTAACCAATAACAAAAATGTGACACATCAACAAACGACAACCACTGAATTACAGGCTCCTGACTTGGGACAGGCACATACATACAGAATGTTGTCTACATCAGACACCATAAGTAAATTAATACAAATGACTATTTGACTTTTCGGGGGAAAAGGCAGGAGTTTCTTTTGCAAACAGAATTTTCATTTACTCTGTTGTTAGTTTAGATTATTAGTCCCCTACCGACGAAGTCGAATGGGACTTTTGGTTTGCACTCTGTCAGTCTGTCTGTCTGTCCATCAATCAGGAACCCCACCACCCTCTTTTTCTAAAATTCTGGGTCCCTCTTGTAGATTATTCATGTAAAACTTGGCACATATCATACTGTGTTGATTATTTAATGATAACATGGATAAGGTGAGGTGCATATTGAACTATATATTTCAAACAATTTACTGTTGTATTAAAATTTTGTTCTCTTTGTTAAATTTTATGTCAAATGTCTTAATCAATAAAGTTATATCAGTATGTGTTTTGCTAGAACAGTGCACTTTTCATGGACAGAATTAAAAAGTTAGATTAATTCAAATCGGGCTATGCTTATAAATTAGTTGGAATTGAAAAAGGGGGGTACATGTAATAGTTCTTATAATTATTTTCAAAGTGGCAAAATGTAAAAGGTTATTCAGGTTATTTCATTGATTCGTTACTTTTATAATTTCTTTATAACATACAAATGAATGTACATTTTTTGTATTTTTTAACATATGGGAAGTGAACGGCCATACTTTGAGTTAGAGCTGGTAGATATTCTATGATTTTAATATATATTTTTGCCTAAAAGTAGAACATTATATAAAAAAAAAGATGTGGTATGATATCCAATAAAACAAAAAAACAAATGACACAGAAATTAACAACAATAGGTCACTGTACCGCATTCGACAATGAGCAAAGCCCATACCACATAGTCAGCTTTAAAAGGCCTGTAAAAATTTAATTGAGAAGGTGCAAGTCTAGTGTGTTTTTTTATATTTTCATTTACCAGGTATTGTCTGAAAGAAATGCAGGTAACAAAATGTTACAAATATGTTTCTAGGATTTCGAAAAAAGGAGCAAACGCCTTCCCAAACTAGGCAACGGTTGAAGCGGGACATGTAAAAAGGCTATGAATTAACCATATATGTACATCCCCTAAATCCACCTCTTTAAAATAATGAAATAATTTTATTTTCAAACTGAATAGACATTTTTTATAGACTTTGCATGACCTTAGACATGTTAGAGTAGGGAATTATAAAAGAGTTGACAAAGTAAATATACAATCTTTATTAAAGACAATACTGATATATCCATTTTAATCATGTAGCTTAGGTAGTTTATTTTTTACATTAATTTATTTAACAATGTTAAATGCCCTAATATATTATGTAGCATGTATGTAAAGCAATTGAAGAATAATTCAGTGTATCAAGGATTCAAGATTTATTACAATTATTCAAAATTTAGATTAATGTGTGTCTGAAAAATAAAAGATTATCCAAAGAAGGTGGCTTTACATGCATGATGCATGACATAAAATTGTTTTTTTTTCTACCAATTTAAAATTTTTAAGGTTTTTTAATTCTTCCACATGAGTATAAAACGTGCTTGGCCATGTATAATTGAATAGAAAAAAAAACGACAGTGCAAGGGCTGTATAGCCAGTCAAGGTCTTAAAACTCCCATCATCATCATGATTGAAAAAAGTTATTTGGTCAATTTAGGCAATAACGCATATTTACACATAAAAATTAATACAGAAGCTATAGGAAATAGATTGTTTTTGCATAAGTTAAGAAGTACAATGTACGCTAATGCAATATATTTTTCAATTTTTAGTGGAAAATTTGCATGTAATTTTAGTCCCAATTGTTATACACATGTTAATTGTATTTGGTGAACTTACTATCCTACCAAAGAAAATAAAGGTAGTATATGAAATGAAACAGGTACACTTATCAAAATAATTTACTGTTGAGAACTTTATAAAGTGCATTTGAATTAATTGTAAGAGGGAGGAAAAGGGGGGGGGGGGGGGGTAGACAGGTATTTGCATAACTGATTATACAGAACAGGATTTTTAAAAATTGGCACACTTTGAAAAGAAAATCATAAGGTTATATGAATAGAATAAACCTGTGAAGTTGGCCTGCTACTAATCAAACCATGCAATTCAACACTTTTAAATAAGTTATTTTTTTGGGGGAATTTATTGAATGTAAATAAGTAATTTATGGGAACTGAAATTTGATCATAAATGAGTACTTTTGTCACAATACTGCATGTTGTTATTTATATTTATTTGAAAAAGTTACCAAGATTGGAATTTATTATGCCCTGCCACAAATGTGGATGGATTATATAGATTGATACTAGTATACCTTTGTCAGTCCATAAGTATGTACATCCCTTTCCAGTAAAGTTTTGCATTTATCTCTATTTCTCAGTATTTAATGGTAATATATCACTGATATTTTTTCTCCACAGACATCTTGTATACTAGTAATGCTAGTAGTACTATACATTACTTGAGTCACTTTGACCTACATTTATTGCTTTTGTGTCTTTGGTTAAGTCTTGTGTTTAGGTTCATTTCACAGAAACCTATTGTGATATATCATCACTACAGTATTCTTTAATGATACCACACAGGTCATCAACAATTTGATTACTGTGACCTACATTTAATGGCAGGACATCCTGTGTCTTATAGACACATTTTCTATTTAATACAAATCTAATAACACACTATTTAACCTGAAATTGTTTATGTATGTAATTTCAAAAGCATAAAACGGATAAATTGACAGATATAACAAAAGGATTATATGGCGGGTGTATCAGGTTCAACTATCTCATGTGTTAATTTTTATACATAAACAAGTACTAGGAAATGAAAGAAGAATTTGTCTATGTCAAACTTAGATATGCTCCTGTAATAATTCCATTATACAACAAACATAGAAGCTGTCCTGTGTGCTATATTTGTCAGCATTGTGTTTAAAATTTCAAATATATATAAAAAGGTGGGATATACGGGGCATGATTGCCACTGAGAAAACTTGCCACCAGAGACCAAAAGAGATAGAAGTTAAGAGATATATGGCCTTCAACAATGAGCCAATTCCATACCGTTTGGCAAGCTATAAAACCAAATGACAAATGTAAGGCAATTCAAACATGTTAAAACAGCCTGATTTATGTACAAAACACCAATAAAATAAAAATACCTTGCAAAGTTTCATCAAAATTGGAATACTAATGTTAGAGGTCCCTGAGGTGGGATATTTATTGCAGATGAGGGATTCCTCTTGTAAACTGAAAAATCAGTTTAAGTCAGGTGTCTGAGTGAGCAAGTTTTATTACAATCAAGCAAGAGATACTAAAATTATCAACTGAAACCAGTGGTATTAAACAAGTGAACGAGCAGACAAACTAAGAACTATTTGCCTCAGGGATTCCATAGTCCATATAAATATGCAGGTTCTAAAAACAAACACACCCCTATTGTAATAGATACTGCCTGATCATTTTTCAAATAGTTTGGTATTGAATTTGAACTGAAAATTTAAAAAAATCCCAAAAATTAGTGATTTTCCATTTTGACTGCTGGTTGCCATGGCAACCGATATGCAAATCAACTGTTTGGAAATGTTATATATATTATATATGGTCTTACATGTATAGAGGGTATAACAAGTTTTTATAACCAGGTCTCTCTATATCTGGTCTCAAAATTAGAAAAATGTGTAAAAGACAGAGTTATCTCCCTTTTTGAAAAAATGCTCATTATTTTTAATGATGTACATTTTTTGTCTTAACTAGACGGTGACTTGTTGATTTTATTTTTTATTATTTAAAAAGACTATTTCAGCAACAGAAAAAACACAAACATTAAAAAATCCTATATTAGGTTTCATGAGAAATTCTTCAAAAAAGATGGCTATGCATTCATTTCCCTATCATTTCTATAGTAATCTTGAATGAAAACCAATAAACTTGAACCCTTCAAAAAAATTTAACTAGACGGTGAACCCATTTTTTTATTTTTATTTTCCACTTAATATATGATAAAGTTCATTTATAAAAAGTATTAGCCAAATCCTATATTAGATATTTATACCACCCAGCCACCTTAATTGTTCATTAACCTTTACTTTATACATAATTTAAAAGCAGTGTAAGGGAGATAATTCAAATGATGTATTTGAATTACCTCCCTTACACTGCTTTAAATTATGTTTTGTACTACAGTACTTGTCCATTAACCAGGACACCCTTGTTTTTCCCCCTTTTTTTAGCGGTCGTATAAAAACTTCAAAATTTCCTTAATACTAACAATTAAGTGGCAGCAACCCAACAATGGGTTATCAGATTCATCTAAATGCTTTAGTTTTTGAGATATAAGCCAAAAACTGCATTTTACCCCTATGTTCTATTTTTAGCCATTGCGGCCATGTTTTTTGAAGAAACAAAAAATAAAACACAACTTTATTCTAGATACCCTAAGGATCATTCAGCTTAAGTTTGATTGGAATTGGTTCAGTAGTTTCAGTGGAGAAGATGTTTGAAATAGTTTACACCGGACGGGTGACGACGATGACGGATGCCAGGTGATGACAAAAGCTCACATTTCCTTCCGAAAGGTGAGCTAAAAAAGACAATCTGATGGACAACAACACTGCAATAACTCAAAGTCATTGGACCATGACCTAGGGGGCAGGGCCTTGAAATAGTCATCAAACTAATTTGTACTGATAGTAATACATTGTTATAGAAAATATCATTGACCTTTCACAAGTAGTTCCTATAAAACTAACTAGGCAGAAAAGTTAAAATTGAAAATTGCTTACGAATTCAAAGTCACTGGACCATGACCAACGGGGCAGGACCTTGAAATAGTCAGCACATTGATATGAACTGATAGTAATGCAACTTCATAGAAACTTTCGTTGATCTGTCACACGTAGTTCCTATCAAACTGATTTAAGCAGAGAAGTTAACATAGAAAATTGATAATTAATTCAAAGTCACTGAACCATGACCAAGGTCGAAATAGCTGTCAAACTGATATGTACTGATAGTAATGCATTTTTATAGAAAACATCATTGATCTAATACATGTAGTTCCCATCAAACTAACTTAAACAGAAAAACTTAACATTTAATATTGCTTTTTAATTGAAAGTCACTGGACCTTGACTAGTAGGCAGGGCCTTGAAATGTAATGATAGTAATGAAACTTTAAACAAAATATTGTTGATTTATCACACGTAGTTCCTATCAAACTAATTTAAACTTAACATGCTTAACAATTGTTGATGCATCCTCCTCACTGCCGTCACAGCCGGAAAACTAATACCAATGTCTCGCCTAAAATTTGTCATGTAAGGGCAATAACTCCTATAAAAGGTCATCTGACAGTTTTGATGTTAATACACAATACGTACTGATCATTCTGAACATTTATGCCCATGTCAGACATTCTCTATTCATAGTTACATGAGCTGTTTTCAAGATATGAGACAAAAATTGAATTTTGCCCCTATGTTCTATTTTAGCCATGTCAGCTATGTTGGTTGACAGGTGGGGTAATCTGACACATGTTTTTAACCAGATAATTATGGCACCCCAATGATAATTGTGTCTTAGTTTGGTTAAATTTGGCCCAATAGTTTTAGAGGAGAAGATTTTTGTAAAAGTCAACGAAATACTGATGTGGACCATGTGAGCTAAAAAATCAGTTGGGCTTGACTCAACAAATCGGCAAGAAGAACAATTTATCAAAACATGAAAGTGCTGGAAAAGGCATTTGCTGTATATTAAGCAATAAACATGCTTGCAAGTGTAACCCTTTTTAAGCTGTAACAAGATTCCATCCTTTATCACAAGTCACAAAATAATTTCATACAAAATATCTTGGGTTTATAACCATCATGACCATGATACATAACACTGAAATTTTGAAATGTAACATTCCACAAATCACAAGAATGGGCATACTTAATTAAGATCTCTGTTTTCATAATAATTAAATTGGCGAATCATACATGTCACACTTTTTGACAACACAGCAATCAGTGACATTTGTTAATCAGCTATGATCTATGGATTGGTGTCATAACCCGATTATGTATAAAATGTAAAATTTTGCATAAAATTACGTGAATATTTGTATATCTGTAATGATCAAAACCTTCAATTTTTAGCATTTACGTTCCTTGAATTTTTTTTCAATACGATAGTTATAGTCCGTTTGACTTCTATAAATCCTCAGAAAATAATTCTTAAAAATTCATTTTTACAAATAAACATTTTTTTTCTTGATGTATGTTAATGTATGAAATATACGAACTCTGACTATATCATAATTTTAGGCCAATAATAAAAAAAGTTACCCATTAGGTCTCTTTGTTACTTCTATTTTTTTTATATAAAATACTTGATGGAGAAAGTATGAATAGTGTAACAGCTTTCCATTCAAAACAAAAACATAAGACATGTGCTTTAAACCTGTTTCATTATACCATGTGACTTTTCTCATTTAAATAACGCTGACTAGCAAACAAACTTGGACTTCATTTAAGTTTTATGTTATGTGATTACTGAACTTATTGTATACATGATTTTGTATTTTCATTGTTCAATTTCTATGAGTAACCTTAGTAATATTTTCTACTGGACATTACTAGTATAACATTTCTAATAAAATGCTTCGCTGGGCGCAGCTTGATACGACCGCAGAGGTCGAACCCTGAACAGTTGGGGCAAGTATGGACACAACATTCAAGCTTGATACAGCTCTGAATTTGGATTGTGATTAAATATTTGACACAGCATAGGTTTCTGACACAGAAAGAATGTGGTCTAAGAACTTCAATTTTTTTAATTTACCTATTATGGTCCAATGTCCAAAATCAAAATACATGGTTAGATTCAGCATATCAAAGAACCCCATATATTCAATTTTTGTTGAAATCAAACAAAGTTTAATTTTGGACCCCAACTTGGACAAACTTGAAAACTGGTCCCATAATAAAAAATCTAAACACATGTTTAGATTCAGCATATCAAAGAACCCAAAGAATTCAATTTTTGTTAAAATCAAACTAAGTTTAATTTTGGACCCTTTGGACCTTAATGTAGACAAATTTAAAAAACGGGACCCAAAATTAAAAATCTAAAAACACAGTTAGATTTGGCATATCAAAGAACCCCAATAATTCAATTTTTGATGAAATCAAACAAAGTTTAATTGTGGACCCTTTTGGCCTCAATATGAACCAATTTGATAGCGGGCCCACAAATAAAAAATCTAAATACATGGTAAGATTCAGCATATCAAAGAACCCCATATATTCATTTTTTGTTGAAATCAAACAAAGTTTAATTTTGGACCCCAATTTGGACCAACTTGAAAACTGGGCCAAAAATCTAAAATCTAAATACATGTTTAGATTCAGCATATCAAAGAACCCCATATATTCAATTTTTGTTGAAATCAAACAAAGTTTAATTTTGGACCCCAACTTGGACCAACTTGAAAACTGGGCCCTTAATCAAAAATCTAAACACATGTTTAGATTCAGCATATCAAAGAACCCTAAGAATTCAATTTTTGTTAAAATCAAACTAAGTTTAATTTTGGACCCTTTGGACCTTAATGTAGACCAATTTAAAAAACGGGACCCAAAATTAAAAATCTAAATACACGGTTAGATTCGGCATATCAAAGAACCCCAATAATTCAATTTTTGATGAAATCAAACAAAGTTAAATTTTGGACCCTTTGGACCTCAATGTGGACCAATTTAAAAACGGGGCCCAAAATCCAAAAACTTAATACACGGTTAGATTCAGCATATTAAAGAACCCCAAGAATTCAAGAATAAAACCCCATTGAAATTGATCAAGAAATAAGCAATTTATACGAAGTATCTTCTTTTGCACAATACTGTGCAATTGAATATTTCTTGCTATTGCGCAATACTGTACAATTGACAATTTCTTGCTATTGCGCAATATTGTGCTATTGGATATTTCTTGCTATTGCGCAATACTGTTAAATTGAAGATTTCTTGCTATTGCGCAATACTGTGCAATTGAAAATTTCTTGCTATTGCACAATACTTATTATATAATAATTTACACATCCTATTTGGTGTGTATCTCCTACCATATCATTATTATTTGCTTTTAAATATAAATCAGAAATAACCAACTTAAAATGGAAAATTTTAAAAGAAAAAAAAAAGGAATAAAAAGAAAAAAAAAAAAAAAAAAAAATCCCCCCCCCCCCCCAATTTTTTGAACCCCCTTATGATTCATCACCCCCAAACTCAATCCCAGCCTTCCCTTTGTGGTATGGTACCTTGCAGTACAATTTCAGAGAGATCCATACACTTGAACACAAGTTATTGTCTGGAAACTAGAAAAATGCTTATTTTTGGCCCCTTTTTGGCCCCCAATTCCTAAACGTTTCGGGCAATTACCCCCAAACTCAATTCCAGCTTTCCCTTTGTGATATGGAACCTTGTAGTACAATTTCAGAAATATCCAAACACTTACACACAAGTTATTGTCATGAAACTAGAAAAATGCTTGTTTTTTGCCCCTTTTTTGGCCCCTAATTCCTAAAATTTTGAGGCAATTACCCCCAAAATCAATTACAGCCTTCCCTTTGTGATATGGAACCTTGTGGTACAATGTCAGAGAGATCCATACACTTACACACAAGTTATTGTCTGAAAGTTACAAAAATGCTTATTTTTGGCCCCTTTTTGGCCCCTAATTCCTTAACTGTTGGTACCATAACCCCCAAAATCAATCCCAACCTTCCTTTCGTGGTATTGAACCTTATGGTGAAATTTCATGGAGATCCATTCACTTAAACTAAAGTTAGAGTGCGAAAACCAATGTGTCTTCGGACGATGCCGGACGACGATGACGATGACGACGACGACGACGACGCCAACGCCATACCAATATACGACCAAAAAATTTTTAATTTTTGCGGTCGTATAAAAACTACAAAGTAGTTTTATGCAAAATTCAGTTTAGAAATTTTATTAAAAAGTTCCCCTTTTCATCAGTAAAGGTCTTTATGGTTATATTTTATCTAATTTTATTTTCATATTTTGAAAGTCATAAGCTGTGTTTTTTCAAGAAAAAAGTAAATATTAAATGTATTCCGTAAATACTTATTGGTGAAACTTTTTAGAGGCTCTCCATTTTGTTAATACTGTCATCATGCTTTAAGCATGAACAGCTTGCTTATATTCTTTTATAAGATATATATAAATATATAATCAAATTAAGGTAACAAAAGTTAAGATTTGGTAAGGAATAAAAACAAAATAAAACGTCTGATAATAATATTTTTTCCCACAAATAACATTTTTGTAGATACATGCAAGTTCATTTAATTTATAAAATCATATAAAACCAGTTATAAAAAAACTTAGATGATGGTCATTTTTCATGACATGTATAATGTCCTATGATATTTAAATGAGTTAAGTCACATGGTACAATGGAACAGGTTTAAAACACATGTCTAATGTTTTTGTTTTGAATGGAAGGCTGTTACACTATTCATACTTACTCCATCAAATATTTTATATAGAAAACAATAGAAGTAACATAGAGACCTAAATGGGTAACTTTTTTGATTATTGGCCTAAAATTATGATATTCATAGTCAGAGTTTGTATATATCATACATTAACATACATCAAGAAAAAAAATGTTTATTTGCAAAAATGAATTTTTAAGAATTATTTTCTGAAGATTTATAGAAGTCAAACGGATTATATTTCTTCTTGTGTATTTTCCCATTCAGCGAAAATTTAACCTGCCCATTTTGTCATCAAATCTCTCAAAAAAACCCGATATATGGTATATATATATAATTCATCTCAAATTTAGCCCAACAATGTTAGATCTGTAAATTCTCCCAAATATATATATATATACATTGTATATTACGTAGTAGAGAATTGATAAGAAGTAGTGGATTCGTAAACGATAATCAACGAGCGACTTTAGTCGCAAGTTGATTATCGTTTCCGAATCCACTACTTCTTATCAATTCTCTAGCTTAACCCATTTCTAGTAAAACGACTGTCTGTTTTACGTTTTGACAATGAATCAACGATATCTCATAAAAATAGTTTCGTATTTTGTCTTTTTTATTCTATAATAGCTGGAAATGATTAAATCCACACGGTTCGCATCTATATTTAGACATTTGACAAGTTAACATAAGTTTAAAATAACTTAAATGGGGTGTTAGCTCCCCTTTTTAACACCAGATTTTATTTTTGTATATAATACATATTTCATATAATGTTTAATCATTACAAATTATTTAAATTGAATAGATTTTGGTATATTTAATTTTTTTTAAAAAGATGTATATTAATATACAGAATTTATTTATCTTGTTTTGAAAAGTTAAAAAATTTTAATTACCAAAATTTAGAACCTTCAAAATGTATTTATATAATATTTAGCAACTTGAATTGGTATATTGGAGATTAATCACTGTGAAGCCGTTCTTAGTCAGATAAATATTACTAGCGTTGATGCCATAAACCTGCCATTTCATGATAATGCTCAAATTCATGTTGCTTTCCATAAGTATTTAAAGTATGTGCTAACGATTTAAATTGAACAATTATATTTAAATTTTGTTTAAACTGTTTCCGTTTCATTAAGTTAAGATTATTTTAACGTTATTACATTTGGCATATATCGTTCACCGGTCAATAAACTAGTTTTATCTGTGGTACGCATTCTGAATCCCCATCAGAATTGCTCTTGCTACGGACTTACAATGAATAAGTATGTGGATTTCATTCATTTACCATCAAGCTGTTCATAGCCGTGATCGTCTAGTCGTTGGTAACGAATGTCATAACAGTGATATTAGCAGTGCAAAGTTCGAACCTAGTATCCGGAATGAAATTTTTTCATTGTAATTTTTTTCTGCACCAAAATATTGTTTTAATCCTAGAACATGTAAAAGTATTATATATATTTCATTTTCATATAATGGCGATGATTTTGTTTCTGTTTTTACTGTCAAAGAAGTAGTTTTAACCCATTTCTTAAAAAAAAAACATAACACACAAAATAAAAAAAAAATCAATAAACATGAACAAACCAAGATATATATATATTTCATTAGATTACAAAAGTGAATTATCAATGAGACAGAAATACAGTTAAATGACATGTATTGACAATTAAGCGCTTTAAGAGTACTATTCATATAATGATTGATGTCAGCCATCGTGGTGTAGTGGTATCATGCATAGACTGAAGAGTATTGATTATAAAGAAAATACGCGCGGGTTCGAATTCTACACATGCCACTCGTTTTTGAGAGGATAAAAGATCGTAAGTTAAAAGGTTAAAGTTATAATTTAAGTTCTCTTAAGTTAATACTATGGTCAGTGGATTCTTGAAAAATAATCTACAGTAAGAACAATAGACTGACGTCAGAGAAATGGGTTAACAGTTGGTAAGCCATCCACCAAAACCAATAACTGTAACCTTAATCATATGTGCATATGTACACATAAATGAGAATAGTGGGAACTACATTTCAGTGTGTATAGATTAAGTAGCTAATCTGGATACTTTCAGTTTTGGAGAGTTCTAATCTTTTCAAAAAAATATATAAGATATATATAAATAGGAATAGGAGGTATTCATGGTATTGTTAATATAATGCAAATCTATTAAATGTTTTACAATTTGTTATCTATGGAAGATCTGTTGATTGTGTCTATTAAATTTAACTAAAAATTTACTTGACTCAGTAGGATTTACAGCTTGACATTCTGTTACATGTAAGTCACCTTTTCATTGTAGAAGACTGTATGTATGTTGGCCCCTGATCACTATGTATGATTTACAGCTTCGACATTCTGTTACATGTAAGTCACCTTTTCATTGTAGAAGACTGTATGTATGTTGGCCCCTCACTATGTATGATTTACAGCTTCGACATTCTGTTACATGTAAGTCACCTTTCCATTGCAGAAGACAGTATGATGGCCCTATATCATGTATATGTCTTTTGGTTATTTTGTTGTGAATTTGCCATCTCATTCACATATATCCCATATCTTCATTTATTGATATAAATTTTACCTTGAGTTTGATATAACAAGAATTTCTAATACAAATATGTCTAGGAGATCTAACTTAACTGTTAACCTACCTTGAACTTTGTCTGTTTATTATAGTAGCTGAAGATTACTGTGCTTTCTTGTTTGGTCTTTCTAAATGTCCAATTTATTGCTGTCAAGTTATTAAATTCTACTTTAGAATCACCATATTCAAATTTGGTTGAAACTTCTTTACCTGCACAAAGACTCACTGGTTCTTGGTAAACATAATTTGGATCACCTGTTAAGTAAAGACAATAATAACTAACAGATGCATTATGAGTGTATAATATACAAGTCTGTCTAATTTTGATTATTGCTTTCACTGCAGCAATTCAACAAATTCAAACAATTTATTACCATGATATAAACAAACAAAATGAGCTTGTATATATATGTTTTACATGTTTCTATAGAAATAAACATTACAAAAAAGTTCTGAATCATTTGTTGTTAAAAATCTAAGACATTATGAGACATGATTGTATAGCCACATTTTTTATGATATAAATTCCAGAACTTTTAAACATTAACTATAAAAATCTTAACTTCATTCGAGCCAATATATTGTATAAGTTTAATTAAAATCCTTTGAATCACAAACTTAAAATATTGTTAAACATTCTTGTAATAATTAAAATCTTGCTTTTAAATGAACAAAATCATAGTTAAAAGGACTTTGGCCTATCATTAAAGTTTAACATTATTTTATTGTCTAGAAACCAGCTAAATGTTTGCTTTTGGCTTGTTTTTGGCCCAAAATTCTTAAACAGTTAAGGCCATAAACCCCCAAAATCAATCCAAACCTTCCTTTTGTGGTATGGAACCTTGTGGTACAATTTCATAGACATGATAGAGGTCCATATGTACACTTATACTGTCTGCAAACCAAGTGTCTTTGGACGACGACGATTATGACCATTATACATGTTTTACTGCCTCAAATGTTTGCGGTCTTATAAACACTTATTTGAAATTGAAATAGAAGGGCAAACATGCCTGTTCTCAGATTAGAAGTACCTGTTATTGTACTTCCTTACTTCAGGGAACAAGTGCTCCCTTACATTGTATGTGAATTAAAGATTTATGTATGTTGAATATTTCAGCACAAGCCAGACTAAGTAATTGTTTGACATGAAATGACTGTCACTTTATCTAAACTAGAGACAACATGGCTATAAATGCCTGAATTTGGTTAAACTAGCATAGAAAGCATTGAAGCCATGTATAAGTGGTTTGATACCTTCATAATCAACTGTACATAATATCATATATACATGTATACATATATATATATATATATATATAAGTCTAGAGATTTGCACAACGATACTAATATAAGATGGTATTATACGAAGATGTTGTTAATAAATCGTGTTGACAAATATTTCGGCTTAACAAATAGCCTTCTTCGGTGTCAATTATTTTAACAATACTGATAATATGTATAAAAATAGCTCAATAATACAGGTAAGTTTTGGTCTATTGATTTAATCCAAAATCCTGAACATCATAATATAAAACAAAACTCAATACTCAAATATACATGACTGTGTATATTTACAACCCAAAATGAGTGAAAAATAAAACTTAGTATTTTTTATTGATGCCGTTTGGATGATGCACATTTAGTTCCTTTATCCAAAAGCTTTCCCGAACCTGTCGCTGGGCATCACTCCAGTGAATGTTCTGTTCAATCACTAGGATCTTCATGCGGTTAAAGTCATCAAGTGTGTGACCAGACTGTCTGAAATGCTGAGAAACTGGGAGAAGTGGCTTCTTAGAGATATCACTCCTATGGCCATTGAGGCGTTTGTGGAAAGGCTGCTTTGACTCACCAACATATTGGAGGCCACAAACCGAACATTCTAGAATGTAAATAACATTCATACTTTTGCAGTTAACATTGCAAAATATCTTATAGTTATTTTCGGTTGCCTTACTGTGAAAAGTTGATGAGTGATGCATCTGCAAATATTTCGGCTTAACAAATAGCCTTCTTCGGTGTCAATTATTTTAACAATACTGATAATATGTATAAAAATAGCTCAATAATACAGGTAAGTTTTGTTGCCTAAAAGCTATCATGGGAGGCTCGGGAAAAATCTTGGATAGTTTGGAATTCTTTTCAACTGTTTTCCAATGCTCACGAACGACACCGAAGATTTTCTTCCAAGATTTTTCCCGAGCCTCCCATGATAGCTTTAAGGCAACCCAATAGTCTGCGTAACCTGCTGGTGCGGGCTGAAGTGTCTGATAATAGAAGTACTTCTGGAGAATGTCGTTCGTGTGATGAAAAACGCTGCAAATGCTGCCTACAGATGCATCACTCATCAACTTTTCACAGTAAGGCAACCGAAAATAACTATAAGATATTTTGCAATGTTAACTGCAAAAGTATGAATGTTATTTACATTCTAGAATGTTCGGTTTGTGGCCTCCAATATGTTGGTGAGTCAAAGCAGCCTTTCCACAAACGCCTCAATGGCCATAGGAGTGATATCTCTAAGAAGCCACTTCTCCCAGTTTCTCAGCATTTCAGACAGTCTGGTCACACACTTGATGACTTTAACCGCATGAAGATCCTAGTGATTGAACAGAACATTCACTGGAGTGGTGCCCAGCGACAGGTTCGGGAAAGCTTTTGGATAAAGGAACTAAATGTGCATCATCCAAACGGCATCAATAAAAAATACTAAGTTTTATTTTTCACTCATTTTGGGTTGTAAATATACACAGTCACGTATATTTGAGTATTGAGTTTTGTTTTATATTATGATGTTCAGGATTTTGGATTAAATCAATAGACCAAAACTTACCTGTATTATTGAGCTATTTTTATACATATTATCAGTATTGTTAAAATAATTGACACCGAAGAAGGCTATTTGTTAAGCCGAAATATTTGTCAACACGATTTATTAACAACATCTTCGTATAATACCATCTTATATTAGTATCGTTGTGCAAATCTCTAGACTTATATAATTTTTTTCCTTATCTGCACAGTATCGTCTATTCTAGACGATCCGGTACATAGTAAATTTGCTGGTTGGTCCTTTTTATAGACTTCTATATATATATATATATATATATATATATATCAATATATGACACAATTACTTTTGTATTTTTAATTCATTTGCATTATGAAGTGTACACAAATTTGCAAAAAACAACAAATGAGATTTAAAATTTGCCAAAAATAAATATATAATAAAATAAATGTGGATAGTGTCCACATGTGGACACAGATGATACCTCCACTTGCATATCATTTAGTTATAAAGGGACATAACTGAAGAACCGTAAAAGTGACGCTACCCAAATTTGAACTTGATCTGAGTTTTGTGGTAATAAGCATTGTATGTAAGTCTCATAACATTTGGTTGAGGCTAACTTAAGTAGAGAACAGAAATTTAAAATTCAGCAATTTTTCTATTTGTAAACACGCATAACTCTAGAACAGTTGTGTATAAGTTTTATAACATTTGGTAGAGACAAACTAAAGTTAGAGAACGAAAACAAAAAATTCAGCAATTTTTATGTTTATAAAGGGACATAACTCAAGAATGGTAAAAGTGTCGCCACCAAATTATGTACTTTATCTGTATTATGTAGTAATGAGCATTGTGTATAAGTTTCATAACATTTGGTTGAGGCAAACTAAAGTTAGAAAACGGAAACAAAAAATTTGTACTTGATCTTAGTTTTGTGGTAATGAATATTGTGTATAGGTTTCATAATGTTTGGTTGGGGCAAACTTAAGTTACAGAATGGAAACTAAAAATTTTGCAATCTTTCGATTTATAAAGGGGCATAACTCAATAATGGTTAAAGTATCACTACCAAAATTCAACTTGATCTGTGTTTTATCAGTGGAAGTCAAAATTAAACATTGCATTGTATAAAGCATTGATTGTAGTTGATTCAACTTTAATCATGGACAAAGGAAGATAACTCCGATTTTAAAAATTACTTGATATTTAGAAAAAAATAAAAATTTAGCAATTTTTCCATTTATAAAGGGGCACAGCTCTAGAACGTTTAAAGTGACACCACCAAAATTCAAACTTGATCTGTGTTTTGTGGTAATAAGCATTGTGTATAAGTTTCATAACATTTGGTTGAGGCAAACTTAAGTTAGAGAACGGAAACTAAAAATTTTGCAATTTTTCCGTTTATAAAGGGGCATAACTCTAGAACAGTTAAAGTGACACCACCAAAATTCAAACTTGATCTGTGTTTTGTAGTAATAAGCATTGTGTATAATTTTCATAACATTTGGTTGAGGCAAACTCAAGTTAGAGAACGGAAACCAATTTTGGGATGTATGTATGTACGTACAGAGGGACAAGGGTAAAACTTAATGCCCCCACTGCTACGGCGGAGGCATAAAAACTTGTAAGGGGTTTCCTGGAACCATGTGTCTTGTCTGCAATTACTGCTGTCAGTGTAAAAGTGTAATGTTGACTTAAAATGTGAGTCCATTTATCAGTCAAATACAGATTTTCAATTGATAAAGGGGCATAACTCAATAATGGTTAAAGTGACACTACCGATATTCAACTTGATCTGCGTTTTATCAGTGTAAGTCAAAATTAAACATTGCATTATATAAAGCATTCATTGTAGTTGATTCAACTTTAATCATGGACAAAGGAAGATAACTCCAATTTTAAAATAACTTGATATTTAGAAGAAAATAAAAATTTTGTAATTTTTCCATTTAGAAAGGGCATAACTCTAGAACGGTTAAAGTGACGCCACCAAAATTCAAACTTGATCTGTGTTTTGTGGTAATAAGCATTGTGTATAAGTTTCATAACATTTGGTTGAGGCAAACTTAAGTTAGAGAATGGAAACTAAAAATTTAGCAATTTTTCCATTTATAAAGGGGCATAACTCTAGAACGGTTAAAGTGACGCCACCAAAATTCAAACTTGATCTGTGTTTTGTGGTAATAAGCATTGTGTATAAGTTTCATAACATTTGGTTGAGGCAAACTCAAGTTAGAGAATGGAAACCTATTTTGGGACGTACGTACAGACGGACAAGGGTAAAACTTAATGCTCCCACAGCTACGACGGGGGCATAAAAAAACTAAGTCCATTTAACAGAAAATATGGAAAAATGAAACTTAATATTTTCAATTTCTCTCCGGATTCTCTCTTTCATTTCAACTTTTCATTGATTACTCCTAGGGATATGGATCCCTCTAGAGTTTCTAATGCGGATACCTGGTGTGTTATTGCTACCCACATCTGTGTCTAGATAAATGTTGACATTTATTCTAGTTTCATATGATTTCTTCTTCTTCCAAAGATTGACTATATTGATGAGATTCTTCCAGAGGCAATAACAGTACATTAAGTAGTTACTAAAAAAATACAATTCTTAAAATGTTGGTGAGTCCTACCATTGTGAAATTCTCATGAAAGGAAATTCTTGTCAACTAAGATGCGTGATGAACAAGTATTTTTTTGAACTCACAACCTCAAAGTGTACATGTTACTGATCAATATAGATGAACTTCTTAAACCACTCTGCCACAAAGGCCCTTATGACAGTACTCATGGTAATCATAGTATGAATACAATATTAAAACTTGTCAATCTAATTTTCCAATCTATTCATTTATTTCATAAATCCTTAAATTTGTTTATCGTTTTTCTATCTTTTTCGTTTACTTATTGACATGATTGATAAGATATTTGATATCATCAGAGATATATTAAATGTCCTTTAACATGTTAAGTAAAACATATTACAAATAGTACAAATTATGTTTCTGACATATAAACTTCCTTCCTCATTAAGCATAGTAACGTTATTTCTTATCGTTTCAAGTGAAATTCACTTCACCTATTTCAGGGGTCATTTCCTTCAAACATGAATGTCAAAAACTACATGATCTTTGAAAATTGTTTTTATGCCTTTCACAGATATATATGTACAGTGTATCTCGTTGCTTATTGTCCAAAGATTCCTTTTGCCAGGTCTTGACCAGTGGTATTTGGTACTCAATTGTATCAAACTAGAAACTCTACTATAAACATGAGAAATAAAGTGAATGTTATAACGAGCTGCACCCATACTATTCTACTAGATTTATACGTATTTATCAAGCTGTGTTTATCTTTTAAGCTGTATTTTCATCTATACCCTTCCTGGAGTACACTTGAAGTGTCTTCCTCCTTAAAATTTACTTGATCATATCTTTTTAATATTTATAAAAATAAAAAAGTTTCCTTACACTAAAATGTTCATAAAAACTTTGTACAATTTTTCTTATACAGTAGCAAGACTTTTTTATGAAAATGGATCAGACTCCAACTGACGTATTTATCAAGCTGTGTTTATCTTTTAAGCTGTATTTTCATCTATACCCTTCCTAGAGTACACTTGAAGTGTCTTCCTCCTTAAAATTTACTTGATCATATCTTTTTAATATTTATAAAAATAAAAAAGTTTCCTTACACTAAAATGTTCATAAAAACTTTGTACAATTTTTCTTATACAGTAGCAAGACTTTTTTATGAAAATGGATCAGACTCCAACTGACTGGTTGCAAAGAATATTTCTTAAACAATGTAGAATATATGGTTTACCTATTATGTCTGTTTGTTTTGCTCAAACATTGTTGTCAATATAATGGAATTCTATGCGACGGTATTACAAGTGAGAGGATTAGATAGCTATAAAATCAGGTGTAATCCACCATTTTCTACATACGAAAATGCCTGTACCAAGTATGGAATATGACAGTTGTTTTCCATTCGTTTGATGTGTTTAAACTTTTGATTTTGCCATTTTATAAAGGAATTTCCATTTTGAATTTCCTTTAGAGTCCGGTATTTTTGTTATTTTGCTTTTTACACTGAACATTTAAATATGTGGAAATATAGATTGTGGGGGAAAAGATCAATAGGTGTGCAACTTCAATATAAAATCTACCCATGAAAAAGCAAGGCTCTAGGACTAAAACTGTGGGACAAGGAGGACTCAGTTGTTATAACAAAATTGGTACCATTTATCTAAACATTATGCTGAATAAGTTACCAAGTACCCAAGTCTGGACTGTTTAAACATAAAAAAATCATCATACAATTACATTGCATAATAGCAGGTGCATAAGTCAAACTAGTGTACAATCTTTCTGTGAAGTTTCAAGGATCTGGGTTAATTACTGCAGAGTTTGTCTTTTTTCTAATGTTTCAACTGGAGGATCGCTCACCAGAGTATATGTGCATCTTCAACAAAGCCCATTCTCCAATATCATAGACTAAAATATAATTCATGACTAAAATTCTCTTTTTTGCTGATCATTTTTGTTGTTTACAGTTTCTCTCTACCATAGTGACTAGTTTTAGCCAAAAATGCAAAACTGGTGAAAAATCAAAGCATCGTCGATGTTGTGATCCAGCCATATTAAATGCTAGTCTGATATTCATTCTGACCATACTTTTTTCAATATTTTTTTCTCTTTTCATTTCCAATCTTACTGTAAAATTTCTATGTTATTGTCCAAAGGGAGGGAATTTCGCAATATTGATGCAAATATTGATAGATACATTGTATATTGATAGATATTTTAGACTGTCAGATTTTTTTTTATAAATATTTGCAATCTAATGGTATTGACAGGAATAGAAAAGGAAATCTTCAAACAAGTCATATTTATTTTTAATTTGCCATTTATAGGAACTGGCTTAATAATTTCCAGAAAGAGGCCTTGAAAATGCACTTTCTCAACAACAATAAAATGCTCCGCTGGGGCGCAGCTTGATACGACCGCAGAGGTCAAACCCTGAACAGTTGGGGCAAGTATGGACACAACATTCAAGCTTGATACAGCACTGAATTTGGATTGTAATTAAATGTGGTCTAAGAACTTAAAATTTTTTTAATTTAACTATTCAAACCATATCATTATTATTTGCTTTTATATATAAATCAGAAATAACCAATTTAAAATGGGCAATTTTAAAGAAAAAAAAGGAAAATAAAATCCCCCCCCCCCCAAATTTTTTAAAACCCCCTTATGATTCATCACCCCAAAACTCAATCCCAGCCTTCCCTTTGTGGTATGGTACCTTGCAGTACAATTTCAGAGATATCCATACACTTGAACACAAGTTATTGTCTGGAAACTAGAAAAATGCTTGTTTTTTTGCCCCTTTTTGGCCCCAAATTGCTAAACGTTTAGGGCAATTACCCCCAAACTCAAACCCAGCTTTCCCTTTGTGATATGGAACCTTGTAGTACAATTTCATAAAGATCCATACACTTACACACAAGTTATTGTCCTGAAACTAGAAAAATGCTTGTTTTTTGCCCCTTTTTGGCCCATAATTCCTAAAATTTTGAGGCAATTACCCCCAAAATCAATCCCAGCCTTCCCTTAGTGGTATGGTACCTTGCAGTACAATGTCAGAGAGATCCATACACTAACACACAAGTTATGTCTGGAAGTTACAATAAAATGCTCTGCAGGGCGCAGCTTGATACGACCGCAGAGGTCAAACCCTGAACAGTTGGGGCAAGTATGGACACAACATTCAAGCTTGATACAGCTCTGAATTTGGATTGTGATTAAATATTTGACACAGCATAGGTTTCTGACACAGAATGAATGTGGTCTAAGAACTTAAAAATTTTAAATTGGACATTCACCTATTATGGTCCAATATCCAAAATCTAAATACATGGTTAGATTCAGCATATCAAAGAACCCCAAGAATTCAATTTTTGATGAAATCAAACAAAGTTTCATTTTGGACCCTTTTGACCTCAATGTGGACCAAGTTGATAACGGGGCCCAAAAATCAAAAATCTAAATACATGGTTAGATTCAGCATATCAAAGAACCCCATATATTCAATTTTTGTTGAAATCAAACAAAGCAATTACCCCCAAACTCAATTCCAGCTTTCCCTTTGTGATATGGAACCTTGTAGTACAATTTCAGAAATATCCAAACACTTACATACAAGTTATTGTCATGAAACTAGAAAAATGCTTGTTTTTGGCCTCTTTTTTTGGCCCCTAATTCCTAAAATTTTGAGGCAATTACCCCCAAAATCAATCCCAGCATTCCCTGTGTGATATGGAACCTTGTGGTACAATGTCAGAGAGATCCATACACTTGAACACAAGTTATTGTCTGGAAGCTAGAAAAATGCTTATTTTTGGACCCTTTTTGGACCCTTATTCCTAAACGTTTCAGGCAATAACCCCCAAACTGAATTCCAGCTTTCCCTTTGTGATATGGAACCTTGTAGTACAATTTCAAAAAGATCCATACACTTTCACACAAGTTATATATTGTCATGAAACTAGAAAAATGCTTGTTTTTTGCCCCTTTTTTGGCCCCTAATTCCTAATATTTTGAGGCAATTACCCACAAAATCAATCCCAGCATTCCCTTTGTGATATGGAACCTTGTGGTACAATGTCAGAGAGATCCATACACTAACACACAAGTTATGTCTGGAAGTTACAGAAATGCTTATTTTTGGCCCCTTTTTGGCCCCTAGTTCCTTAACTGTTGGTACCATAACCCCCAAAATCAATCCCAACCTTCCTTTTGTGGTATTGAACCTTATGGTAAAATTTCATAGAGATCCATTCACTTAAACTAAAGTTAGAGTGCAAAAACCAATGTGTCTTCGGACGAGGACCAAGACAACGACGCCAAAGTCATACCAATATACGACCGCAAACGTATAAAAATTACTTGATTTTTAGAAGAAAATAAAAATTTTGCAATTTTTCCATTTATAAAGGGCCATAACTCTAGAACAATTAAATTGACGCCACCAAAATTCAAACTTGATCTGTGTTTTGTGGTAATCAGCATTGTGTATAAGTTTCATAACATTTGGTTGAGGCAAACTTAAGTTAGAGAACGGAAACCAATTTTGGGACGTACAGACGTACGGACGGACGTACGTACAGACAAGGGTAAAACTTAATGCCCCCTCCGCTATGGCGGGGGCATAAAGAGAGATTTTCTAAATTTTACTTTTATGAATATATTCTTATAACGTTACAGTGACATAAACTCTCAATAAAAAAACGAATGTATCTTCCAATTTGTTTTTTCTCATCTGATTGTAAAAACAAATAAATGTCTCCTCCTTTAACAAAAAAGGAAAACCATGGCGACGACTATTATAACCAAACTTGCAGTGTGGCCGAAACGTCTTGCATCTAGACTAACTTGGGACCTGTGTGTAAGAAAAAGAAGGAAGAGCTCTAACAGGTTGGCACTTGGGAGAAGGTCCTCAAAAATAGGTATTATCCCAATTAATGGATAATATACCCCTAAAGGTGTAACAATTAAGAGTGATAAAAAATTGAACTTTGTATTAAGTGAAAATGCTGTCATGCACAAATATTGAAGTAAAAGGCAACATTTTGAACACCAACACCACAACTGAAATATCATCTATTCTGGATGAAAGTAAATTGCCATCAAAAATTTATTTTTAGAGGCCATTAACTATTGTTCAATTCTAACTAGAACAATAGTCTCAAAGTAACAAGAGTGCACACGCTGAAATGTCTCGCCTACTTTACTGACCATTGATTATGTGTTGAGTCCTAAAAAGTCCTTTACTACAAGCAGTCAAGGGTGCTACTTAAACAAGTGATTTCATCATCACTTATTTCAGTGATTTGATAAATTCAGTTATCACCTATTTAAGTGATTTTAGTGTTTTCTTTGATCTTCAAATGCTAATTTCATTGATTTTCCATATTTTCACAATCTTTTCTATAATTTTCCTACATAAATCAATTATCCCTTTTTCTTTGTATATTAATTTCACCAGTGCGCTTAGTGCACTAAAGCTTTTAAAAGTACCCTTGGGAATTTTTCAGTAATCAAAAATTCATTAACTACTCTTACTATCAGACAAAGATCAACAATATTAGGTAACCTGATTGGTTTTCTTAAGAGTTAGAATGATCTACTTCAATGTTATGACCTAATCTACAAACTATTCCAGTTTTTGCATATTTTAAAAAAATTGTAAAAGTGCCAGGCTTATCAAGCAAAAGACATTTTCTGCATATACATAGTTGTTTTTTCAATGAAATTGTTGTCTTTTTACCAATAAAAAAATCAAGCTTGTGGGAAAAATATCAAGAAAATGTTATAAACACTTATTAAAGTGATTACATTTTAACTTCTAAAATTACTTGTTTCAGTGATTTTAAAAAGTCTGTGTGAAAATTTTTAATATTTCACAGCCAAAATCACTTGAGGGAGTGATTCTGAAATCACTTGTTTAAGTAGTACCCCTGACTGACAAGTATCACATAAACTTAACATGATCCAAGAAAATGAGGTCAAGGTCAGATAAACCAAACCGGAAATACATGTACGCCTTACAATCATTCCATACACCAAATAAAGTTGACCTATTGCTTATAGTTTCTAAGAAACAAACTTAACCATGAAAACTTAACATTGACCAATGAACCATGAAAATGAGGTCAAGGTCAGATGAACCATACCAGACAGACATGTTCACCTTACAATCAATCTATGCATTAAATATAGTTGACATATTGCTTATAGTATCTAAGAAACAAACTTAATAATGAAAACTTAACATTGACTAATGTACCATGAACATGAGGTTAAGGTCAGATGATACCTGCCAGACAGACATATTCACCTTACAATCATTCCATACACCAAATATAGTTGAACTATTGCTTAATAGTTTAAGAAAAACAGCCCAAAACATAAAAACTTAACAAGTAGTGACTGAGCAATGAACCATGAAAATGAGGTCAAGGTCAGATGACAGACTGACATGTACATCATAAAATATTTCCATACACCAAATATAGTTGACCTATTGCATATATCTATACTATTAAATGAGAAGACTTCATTTTGTGTGTCGCTCCTCTTCCTTCCACAATAAATTAATCATCATGCCTCTGTGTCCTATAAGTACCATGCATAGTCGCATTTGTCATCCTCGCTTATGATTATTCTGTTTGTGTTATTTTGGGAGGAAAACGAAAATAAAGGCGTCCAGATATTATTTCCGTCTTCGGACGGACTTTTAAGTCATAGACAAAACTTCCGTTTAGGACTGTTTTAAAATTACATAATTTTCATAAGTACTTGGGGACAGGACAATTATTTTCGCTTTTTTCTGTATACTATGATCATTAATATACTATAAATAAAGTGCATTTGATATAGAGAGTCTCTATATAATATATCAGTGACCGCCGTGGATATTCAACTTGGAATTGATAGTAAATAGCAAATACACTTTAGTTATAAAAACGTCAAAATAATTGAAATTAATAGAAAACAAAAAATAGCGGACTTTGGAAAAAAGGGGGAGGGCTAAAAAAAATTGTCCTTTCCCCAAGTACCTATGACTTTTGATACCTTTCCTGAAGTTCTCGAGTCATAAAATCTTTTACAAAAATATATCCTACTACAGTTTACATACTTTCAACCACGCTCTAAATGCCCGCAATTTCACAAGTGTGTTCTAGCATCTATAATACTAAAATAACGAGGTCTAATTTGTTAGCTGTCATGGGGTAAAAACGACGAATCAAAGAATTCAACTTTATATATAACTAATATAGGACAATGGTGTTGATTAAAAATTACACCATTCCAGGCCCTTTTGTTTTCCACTTAATTAATATGACCAATAATTAACAAGTTCCGGGTCGAATCCGATACCAATACCAATAGTATATGTCACCTGATACCTATTACATAATCTGTATGTTCCGCCTCTGTCAGGCGCACCACCAAACGGTGTATTTGGAATTTGCACATGTAGTTTCCGTTTATATTATTTTAATCAGCATGACTTTATAAGATGATAATACGTATACTAAAAATCCAGACTAAAAAAATATACAGCGAAGGTAGTTTCCAATTTGTTAGCCAGCATGACGTAAAAACGGTGAATCAAAGAATCAAACTTTATATATAAATAATATAGGACAATGGCGTTGATTAAAAATTACACCATTCCAGGCCCTTTTGTTTTCCAAATAATTAATATTACCAATAATTAACAAGTTCCAGATCAACGGGTTCAAACAGAAAGATTTTGAGAGCAGAGAAAACTGTGCATCTTATAATCAGCATGACTTTATTAGATGACAATACAAATACTAAAAATCCAGGAAAAATAAGGCTTATATATAATTAGAAACTTTGATTCAGTCACGGACCCGCGGATGTCGTGGGTGTGTTCTAGTAGTATTAAAGAATAAAAGACCAAAACACAAAAACTTAACTTTAACCACTGAACCATGAAAATGAGATCAAGGTCAGATGACACCTGCCAGTTGAACAGGTGTTTACAATCATTCCATACACCAAATATACATGTAGTAGACCTATTGCTTACAATGTATAGTATCTGAGATATGGACTTGACCACGAAAACTTAACCTTGTTCACTGATATATGAAATGAGGTTGAGGTCAGATGAAAACTGTCTGACAGGCACTAGGACCTTGCAAGGTACGCACATACTAAATATTGTTATCCTATTACTCATAAAAAGAGAGAAATTAACATTAAAAAAAATCTTAACTTTTTTTCAAGTAGTCACTGAACCATGAAAATGAGGTCAAGGGCAATGGGCATATGACTGATGGAAACTTCATAACATAAGGCATCTATATATATAAAGTATGAAGCATCCAGGTCTTCCACCAATTTTTGCGGTCGTATAAAAACACAAAATTTATCCGAGATTCATGCCTGTTTCATCACCTGTAAAGTCATATTTAAGTTATTTATATGAAAAAGTTTCTATATTTTAATATGATATATAAAAGCTCTTATAAATTATCTCAATCACTGGTTTAAATTAATGGAATGCTGATTTTCTTACAATGAGGCCAATGAATTGGTAAAGATTTCCTGTCCGTCTTATAATCATGTAATTATAATTATATTTGTACAATTCATTGTTAACCAAACTTTAAAAGTAATCTCACGCAATCAAGCCTAATTATTCTACCACATTGAATATGTATGAAGCCATTAGACATCATGATACATCAAGTCGAATTATGTTATGAACTTTACGGCAATGGAATCATCCCGAATGGGAATGGTGATTCTGGCGACCGGAATCACTTGTGATTTATCTCTTTCGATATGATAGCTTCCATCAGACAGCATGTCAATCAATGAATAAACTCATCTTAAAACCAGAATAAAAATTGAATTTAGATTTCGTCTGATCAATAAAAGAATCGTTCATGTTTTAAACTTTTGTAAGTTTTGAAAGTTTGATACATGTATGTTGATTCTACTTGTCCGACGCCTATGTCTACTTGTCCCGGACAATCGGACAAATAATAATGTCAAGCCCTGTATGATCATCCAATTGATAAAAAACACAGTAATTGATTTGTTGACATGTGAAGAAATCAACTATAACCGTGAATAGACGATATTCCAATAGATTATGCAGACATTTGTAGGCTTCAAATATGTCCCCATAAATTACAGTATCTGAAGTCCATCAAATTTGGGCTACTACGAATCAGGGACTTTATATACATGTAAAATCCCTGTACGAATGCAACATAATTTGATCTAATAAATGGGAAAAAATAACTCATATCCTTAAAAAAAATATTTTTTATTGTTGAATATTTCACAAACAAATCCCCAAACATGTTGGAGAGGTTTTGGAATTGTACATTACTTGATTCCAGCCCATTAAGATATTTAACTGACACTAGTGCACTTTGGTAAACGGATAGAAAGTCACAGGACAGAAAGTCACAAATTTGATAGTCCTGACAAAAAGTCACAAATAATTTGTTTAGAATTGTTTGAATATATAAGAGAAAGTTCTTGAAATAATTTCTTATATTTCATATACTCATTTAACAGTTGAGGAAATCGTTCATAAGCCTTGATAAATGAAGATTTATCAAATTTTAAACATTCAAAGGATATATTTCTTGACACCATGACGCCATTTAAGTACCAAGTCACTTTGACAAATTGTTTTCTTAACAATTATATGATCATTATTGGGTTTTCAGACCTGCCAACTTCTGAAAATCCCCATGGGGGATTTAGTGTGCGACCAGATTTTTAAGGGTTAACATTTTTGCGGCGTTTCTTTGTGCACTGTTATATACTCTTGAAATAGTCGCATATCTCTTCTTTTTTTTCTTTTGGTATACTGATGAGCTAACAAGCCTTGATTTCTTTTATTTGCATGATTCTTGTACTTGTTAATTGGCAAAATAACTGAAGAATAGAGAAAAATGGCCTAATAAAATAAAGGATACAAATAGAAGACCTCCCTTTTCCCCCTCCAAAGACCTTTTTATCTTTCCACCATGCCTCAAAAGACCTAAACCTAAATGTCCTAAAGTTAGAAGGATGGAAACAAGATCTTGAGTTAGTTATCAGTATTGAGAAAATGGATAAAATTTGAGTTATCTTTCTCTGTATTGAAAGGTGCTCGGCGGAGGCTTATACACAGTAGAAGTGAATACAATATGGCGTTGATTTTAAAACAGAACTGGACAGAAACACGTCTGATTACAAAAATTTTCACGGATTTCAAGATAAACGATGTTCATAATGAGTTCATTACAGTTTTTGTCTTTCAGTTAATTACATTTTTGTCATGATACTACGGTAAACGTTGCAAATTGTGATCGTATGCTAAATTGATTTAAATTGAAATGCCGACTGATCGATTCTTTTTACAAATTAATTAATTTTTAGGATCTTTATGACCCATCGGATAAGCAGATTACCTGTGACAATAGATTATGACACCTATTGTGACGGTTGATTAACTTGGGGTCATAAACTTGTCATAAATATTTCGCCAGGTAAAATTATAGATTTACAGAAATTGATCAGAAAAACTTCAAAATCTGTAACCATTACAATTATTGCGGGTAGATTTTGTGAAAATTGGGATTTTGACTTGTTTTACGATCCCCGTATGGGAATTCGGGTTAAGTCATGAAAATCGGGATGATATCGCCAAAATCGGGATAGTTGGCAGTTCTGGGTTTTTTCAGAATAAATTGTGTTTACAAAGTTGCTTTATATATAATAATTCAATAAAAATACAATTCATGTTTTTCAAAATTAGTGTTTTCTTATTCAAAGAAAAATAATCTCAAAACTGAATTGTGACTTTTTGTCCTGTGACTTTTTTCTAGGACTTTTTGTCCTGTTACTTTCTGTCCTACATTCGAAGATGTCATTACTCATATTCATAACTTTATCGAGCGCTAAAATGGCGATACCATGCATTTGTCAGCTTGTTTTGTATGTTTCATACCTATGGCTGAAAACGCTAAACATAAGAACTGCACTACAAAAATGATTGGTTCCCGCATTTTGTTAATCCAGAACACCCTTTTGCTTCACTGCTTTTGGAATTTCTTTAAATTACTACTTTCGCTATTATTAAAGGGAATGACAGCATAGACTGGTTTCCTGTCCTTTATCTGTTTGGCTCTGAGATACCCGTATGTTGCAAGGGAGAGGACCAGCCTCTCTCATTCGAACCTCTCCGTTTTTATCTATAACTTTCTGGGAAATATCAGAGAGTTTCGAACAAGTTGCTTTTAAAAAAAAAAAGACAATAGTGAACCGTAGAACTTTTTTATTCTAAGTATTAATTCAACTGAATAAGAAATTATATATCAGTATTTGCATGGTCATGTGTGTGGAAGATAATATTTTCTTTTTATTGTAAACCATTACAATTTTGGCATGTTGAGAGAAGTGTTAAAAGTAAAGCAATGAGGAAAAAAATAGATTCCCAGACGTATAATTTCTTAAAGAATGATAATGATTCAAAACATGGGGGACACATGTACCTTCTTCCAAAAATTCATAAAATTAATCTAGAAGTAAGTAATGAGGCATTGCGAACTGGTCAGCTAGCAGGACACATTAATGTTCGTTACCGACCAATCATCAATAAATGCAACTCTCCCGCGAGAGATACTTTACTTGATCCATAGAATTAATCTATGCTTGATCTAATTATAAAACCATTATTGAAGAGGCATAACTTTTACATTCAACTGAGATAAAAAGATTCCATCAATAAAATAGAGTCACACGAGGTAAAAAAAGAATGCATTCTTATTGCCTATAGATGATGTACGTCAAGGTACACAAATATGATCATTGATAATTAAGAAGAAATTGAACGCATTAGAATTAATTGACACACAGGAGAATATACTTTAAAGATTCTCAACAAAATAGATTTAACTGCATTTGTTAAATTAATTCTTAGAAACAATGAATTTGAGTTGAATGGACTGTTATACAAACACATTATAGGAGCGCCCATGGGTGGTATATTTTCACCAACATGCACAGATCTGCATCTGTCTGTCCTATTCATTAAAATCTTAGATAAGTTCCAATGGAGAGAAAACATCAAATTACACTGTCAATAGAGATGACGGTTTTATGGTCTTCACAGGCAAATTAGAGCAAGTTGAAGATTTCTTTAACCTAGCAAACGAAATTGACCATCTACTTTAGTTCTAATATGAGGTGTCGACATCTAGTATGACCTATTTAGAGGGTGGTAAAGGGTTATTTTCGTGCAACGTTTTCGGCCTTTTTATTTCACGTAATTTCGTGTTTCGACGTTTTATTTCTCGTTTTCTCTTGTTTGGTTCGACGTGCGTGCTTCGTGTTTTCCCTTAATTATTTTCCGTGTTTCGTGTCGGTACTCGGTTTCTCGTGCTTGTCCCGCATTTGATTAAAAAGTAAACTTTGGCCGGGACTAATTCAAAGTCAGCCCAGATATTGTTTTAAATTATAAACTAATAGACCACTTTCGAGTTCATCCTTCACCGGAAAAAACTCGTCAATTATGCGCGCCTTTATGACGTCATTTACGGTAGACTCTACGTATCACTAGCCTAGGGTAGTATGAATATTCATGAGTTTTATGAAGCAACGCTGGATACGAGATCACGTCATTGGCGCGATTATCTAATTTCACAGAACTATCAGCAAGCGGAAAACAAAAATATGTTCAGAAGTTCTTAGATATTTCCCAAGATGTAGGGCATATATCACTGGAACAGAGACGATACCAAAATAAGTATTTTGAATACTGAATCAGCTTTAGATATTGTGCACAAACACGGCATCTAGGCACTCAAAAGACGATTATTTAAAGGGGGGAGTTACACGCAACGAATGCATACGAGGGCTACCCTATGTGTTACATATGAAAACATACAGAAGAGCTATATTAAACCAGCGACAGTAACAGATCCAAATTTTCATTAGGAAGGGGGAGTGGGGCTGCTCCAGTCAATGGCATAGGGACTTCAGTCTTGACTACGGGTCAAATATATACATGTAATATACATTATAGCGCGTCAATCGTCTACATGCATTTAAAAAAAACGTATGCCCCTACTGTAGACGATTTATTGGCTATATATCTTATCTGTAGTCCAGTCCCTATATATGCTCCAGTCATGCCTGGGTGATTCCCTATATATCCACCAATTTTCCCTACAAGAGGGGGGTCCAATGCACCCTGCTCACCCCCTAAATCAGTGTTTGAGAGACACATATTCACTTGTATATATGTCTCAGAATAAACCAATGTAAAACCAAACCTTAGCCTAACTCAATTACTGATTAGACCAATAATTATGATGTCTTGAAAGACTATTTTATTTTTTTTTGTCATAATTATCTGGACTACTGCTACCTATGATCCCATCATTAACATATGGTCGAAAGGGGTGGGGCAAGGGTGTTTATTTCATCTTGCACACAGGTACAGGGTTTGTACAGACATCTGGCTGTTGTAAACCAGACACCCCATTCATATGCATTTATTGTACATGTATTTTTGTTTGCAAGAATCTGTACATATATACCCGTTGTTCATATAAATTTCAGAAGAAAATCATTACCCATTGATCCATAAATATATATTTTCCAAGCTATCGTAAATATAAACTATGACATCTTTAGATGTAACTAAAAACCTGGGTTCTTTCATATTATTGAACAAAAACATCAGTACACAATTTTACAGACATCTAAGATTATCATAACATTTAAACATGCTATCTGGTTACTAACTTTAACTGATTTTATAAATTTTTTGTAGTAATCCTTGCATTCTGTTTATTTTTAAAGGAATTCATTGACCATACAAAGGAATATATGTTTGTTTGCCCTAACCCTACCTGCATGTACTCAAAACATAGCTGCCTACCCAAATTCTTTTATTGTTCTGATGTGAAAAAGTTTTCTTTTAATCTGATAGGCATGAAGACTAAAAAACATCTGACACTTCAATTTCCCTTTGCTGTGAGAAAAAAGAAAATGCCTACCAACCTACCCACTGTCTCTAAAATGTACTTTTGGGTAGGGTAAGGGCTAACTAAAATATTTATAAGTGTAGCCTTACAAATGTGACATCAAAATTTATCAGTGTAAAAATTATTTCAGGTTTAAATAGTCTTCTTGAAAACTTGGACATAATGACGTAAAAATCTGCTAAGAGGTGTGCAAATTGAGCAGGGGATGCCCCACAAACCCTTTCTGTTAGTTAACATTTACAGTGTCCAGTTATGTACCCGTTTAAGTTTATTCTGTCCTTTTAAATTTGTGAATAAAGGAAGTATCTTTATTAATAATTTATATATATATATGCTCTTATTATGTTCAAAACAACCTGATTACTTTTTGTTTAGTTCTAAGTAAAAACTAGGAGTAAGGGAATTTTCTGCTAATGGAATTTAGACATTTTTTTTTAAATTTCAACCTAAGGTCAAATATATAAATTTCACTTGTCCACTTAATCATGTTAATATGAAAAACTAAAGTGCAAGGAGTATTTATTTATCTACATTTCTTGTTTCAGCAATTGCTGTACCTTTCCAGTTACTTATTATGTGTTGTGTATTAATTTGACTATAACACTTTTGAGTGACTGGATAGGTTGATAATATTCATCAATTGAAAAAGAAACTGGAGAGATTGGTAATAGTTTTAGACAGCGGCAATTGAAGGTACACAAATTTAGGTTGTCATATAATCAGCCTACAAAGTCATATCAATAGCCCAGGCTAGTGGTCAATAAGCATGAGTCATCAGACATCAGTCATATCAATGGCCTAGGCTAGTGGTCAATTATCAGGAGTGATCAGTCAACAGTCCTATCAATAGCCTAGGGTAGTGGTCAGTTATCTGGAATGACCAGTTAACAAAGCCATATTACTAGCCTAGGGTAGTGTTCAATTATCAGGAGTGATCAGTTTACAAAGTCATATCACTAGCCTAGGGTAGTGGTCAATTATCTGGAATGACCAGTTAACAAAGTCATATCACTTGCCTAGGGTAGCGGTCAATTATCTGGAATGACCAGTTAACAAAGTCATATCACTTGCCTACGGTAGTGGTCAATTATCTGGAATGACCAGTTAACAAAGTCATATCACTAGCCTAGGGTAGTAGTCAATTATCTTGAATGACCAGTTAACAAAGCCATACCACTTGTATAGGGTAGTGGTCATTTATCAGATCAGTTCAGTTAACAAATCTATATCACTAACCTAGAGTAGTGGTTAATTATCAGGAGTGATCAGTTAACAAAGTCACATCACTTTCCTAGGGTAGTGGTCAATTATTAGAAGTGATCAGTTAACAGAGGCATATCACTAGCCTAGGGTAGTGATCAATTTTTAGGAGTGATCAGTTAACAGAGACATATCACCAGCCTAGGGTAATAGTCCATCATCTGGAATGACCAGTTAACAAAGCCATATCACTAGCCTAGGGAAGTGGTCAATTATTTTGAATGACCAGTTAACAAATTCATATCACTAGCCTAGGGTAGTGGTCAATTATCTTGAATGACCAGTTAACAAAGCCATATCACTAGCCTAGGGTAGTGGTCAATTATCAGGAGTGATCAGTTTACAAAGTCATATCACTAGCCTAGGGTAGTGGTCACTTATCTGGAATGACCAGTTAACAAAGTCATATCACTAGCCTAGGGTAGTGGTCAATTATCTGGAATCACCAGTTAACAAAGTCATATCAGGAGCGTAGGGTAGTGGTCAATTATCTTGAATGACCAGTTAATGAAGCCATATCACTAGCCTAGGGTAGTGGTCAATTATCTGGAATGACCAGTTAACAAAGTCATATCACTAGCCTAGGGTAGTGGTCAATTATCTTGAATGACCAGTTAACGAAGCCATATCACTAGCCTAGGGTAGTGGTCAATTATCAGGAGTGATCAGTTTACAAAGTCATATCACTAGCCTAGGGTAGTGGTCAATTATCTTGAATGACCAGTTAACGAAGCCATATCACTAGCCTAGGGTAGTGGTCAATTATCAGGAGTGATCAGTTTACAAAGTCATATCACTAGCCTAGGGTAGTGGTCAATTATCTGGAATGACCAGTTAACAAAGTCATATCACTAGCCTAGGGTAGGTGTCAATTATCTGGAATGACCAGTTAACAAAGTCATATCACTAGCCTAGGGTAGTGGTCAATTATCAGGAGTGATCAGTTTACAAAGTCATATCACTAGCCTAGGGTAGTGGTCACTTATCTGGAATGACCAGTTAACAAAGTCATATCACTAGCCTAGGGTAGTGGTCAATTATCTGGAATCACCAGTTAACAAAGTCATATCAGGAGCGTAGGGTAGTGGTCAATTATCTTGAATGACCAGTTAATGAAGCCATATCACTAGCCTAGGGTAGTGGTCAATTATCTGGAATGACCAGTTAACAAAGTCATATCACTAGCCTAGGGTAGTGGTCAATTATCTTGAATGACCAGTTAACGAAGCCATATCACTAGCCTAGGGTAGTGGTCAATTATCAGGAGTGATCAGTTTACAAAGTCATATCACTAGCCTAGGGTAGTGGTCAATTATCTGGAATGACCAGTTAACAAAGTCATATCACTAGCCTAGGGTAGGTGTCAATTATCTGGAATGACCAGTTAACAAAGTCATATCACTAGCCTAGGGTAGTGGTCAATTATCTGGAATGACCAGTTAACAAAGTCATATCACTAGCCTAGGGTAATAGTCAATTATCTGGAATGACCAGTTAACAAAGCCATATCACTAGCCTAGGGTAGTGGTCAATTATCTGGAATGACCAGTTAACAAAGTCATATCACTAGCCTAGGGTAGTGGTCAATTATCTGGAATGACCAGTTAACAAAGTCATACCACTAGCCTAGGGTAATAGTCAATTATCTGGAATGACCAGTTAACAAAGTCATATCACTAGCCTAGGTTAGTGGTCAATTAACTGGAGTGACCAGTTAACAAAGTCATATCACTAGCCTAGGGTAGTGGTCAATTATCTTGAATGACCAGTTAATGAAGCCATATCACTAGCCTAGGGTAGTGGTCAATTATCAGGAGTGATCAGTTTACAAAGTCATATCACTAGCCTAGGGTAGTGGTCAATTATCTGGAATGACCAGTTAACAAAGTCATATCACTAGCCTAGGGTAATAGTCAATTATCTGGAATGACCAGTTAACAAAGCCATATCACTAGCCTAGGGTAGTGGTCAATTATCTTAAATGACCAGTTAACAAATTCATATCACTAGCCTAGGGTAGTGGTCAATTATCTGGAATGACCAGTTAACAAAGTCATATCACTAGCCTAGGGTAGTGGTCAATTATCTGGAATGACCAGTTAACAAAGACATACCACTAGCCTAGGGTAATAGTCAATTATCTGGAATGACCAGTTAACAAAGTCATATCAATAGCCTAGGGTAGTAGTCAATTATCTTGAATGACCAGTTAACAAAGCCATACCACTAGTATAGGGTAGTGGTCATTTATCAGATCAGTTAAGTTAACAAATCCATATCACTAACCTAGAGTAGTGGTTAATTATCAGGAGTGATCAGTTAACAAAGTCACATCACTTGCCTAGGGTAGTGGTCAATTATTAGAAGTGATCAGTTAACAGAGACATATCACTAGCCTAGGGTAGTGATCAATTTTTAGGAGTGATCAGTTAACAGAGACATATAACCAGCCTAGGGTAATAGTCCATCATCTGGAATGACCAGTTAACAAAGCCATATCACTAGCCTAGGGAAGTGGTCAATTATCTTAAATGACCAGTTAACAAATTCATATCACTAGCCTAGGGTAGTGGTCAATTATCTGGAATGACCAGTTAACAAAGTCATATCACTAGCCTAGGGTAGTGGTCAATTATCTGGAATGACCAGTTAACAAAGTCATACCACTAGCCTAGGGTAATAGTCAATTATCTGGAATGACCAGTTAACAAAGTCATATCAATAGCCTAGGGTAGTGGTCAGTTATCTCTAATGACCAGTTAACAAAGTCATATCACTAGCCTAGGGTAGTGGTCATTTATCAGATCAGTTAAGTTAAAAAATCCATATCAATAACTTAGAGTAGTGGTTAATTATCAGGAGTGATCAGTTAACAAAGCCACACCACTAGCCTAGGGTAGTGGTCAATTATTAGAAGTGGTCAGTTAACAGAGACATATCACTAGCCTAGGGTAGTGATCAGTTAACAGAGACATATCACCAGCCTAGGGTAATAGTCAATTATCTGGAATGACCAGTTAACAAAGCCATATCACTAGCTAGGAAAGTGGTCAATTATCTTGAAGGACCAGTTAACAAATTCATATCACTAGCCTAGGGTAGTGGTCAATTATCTTGAATGACCAGTTAACAAAGCCATATCACTAGCCTAGGGTAGTGGTCAATTATCAGGAGTGATCAGTTTACAAAGTCATATCACTAGCCTAGGGTAGTGGTCAATTATCTGGAATGACCAGTTAACAAAGTCATTGACTATTACCCTAGGCTGGTGATATGTCTCTGTTAACTGATCACTCCTAAAAATTGATCACTACCCTAGGCTAGTGATATGTCTCTGTTAACTGATCACTCCTAAAAATTGATCACTACCTTAGGCTAGTGATATGTCTCTGTTAACTGATCACTTCTAATAATTGACCACTACCCTAGTGATATGGCTTCATTAACTGGTCATTCAAGATAATTGACCACTACCCTAGGCTAGTGATATGACTTTGTTAACTGGTCATTCCAGATAATTGACCACTACCCTAGGCTAGTGATATGACTTTGTTAACTGGTCATTCCAGATAACTGACCACTACCCTAGGCTAGTGATATGACTTTGTTAACTGGTCATTCAAGATAGTTGACCACTACCCTAGGCTAGTGATATGGCTTCGTAAACTGGTCATTCAAGATAATTGACCACTACCCTAGGCTCCTGATATGACTTTGTTAACTGGTGATTCCAGATAATTGACCACTACCCTAGGCTAGTGATATGACTTTGTAAACTGATCACTCCTGATAATTGACCACTACCCTAGGCTAGTGATATGACTTTGTTAACTGGTCATTCCAGATAATTGACCACTACCGTAGGCAAGTGATATGACTTTGTTAACTGGTCATTCCAGATAATTGACCACTACCCTAGGCAAGTGATATGACTTTGTTAACTGGTCATTCCAGATAATTGACCGCTACCCTAGGCAAGTGATATGACTTTGTTAACTGGTCATTCCAGATAATTGACCACTACCCTAGGAAATAATTTTTACACTGATAAATTTTGATGTCACATTTGTAAGGCTACACTTATAAATATTTTAGTTAGCCCTTACCCTACCCAAAAGTACATTTTAGAGACAGTGGGTAGGTTGGTAGGCATTTTCTTTTTTCTCACAGCAAAGGGAAATTGAAGTGTCAGATGTTTTTTAGTCTTCATGTCTATCAGATTAAAAGAAAACTTTTTCACATCAGAACAACAAAAGAATTTGGGTAGGCAGCTATGTTTTGAGTACATGCAGGTAGGGTTAGGGCAAACAAACATATATTCCTTTGTATGGTCAATGAATTCCTTTAAAAATAAACAGAATGCAAGGATTACTACAAAAAATTTATAAAATCAGTTAAAGTTAGTAACCAGATAGCATGTTTAAATGTTATGATAATCTTAGATGTCTGTAAAATTGTGTACTGATGTTTTTGTTCAATAATATGAAAGAACCCAGGTTTTTAGTTACATCTAAAGATGTCATAGTTTATATTTACGATAGCTTGGAAAATATATATTTATGGATCAATGGGTAATGATTTTCTTCTGAAATTTATATGAACAACGGGTATATATGTACAGATTCTTGCAAACAAAAATACATGTACAATAAATGTATATGAATGGGGTGTCTGGTTAACAACAGCCAGATGTCTGTACAAACCCTGTACCTGCGTGCAAGATGAAATAAACACCCTTGCCCCACCCCTTTCGACCATATGTTAATGATGGGATCATAGGTAGCAGTAGTCCAGATAATTATGACCAAAAAAAATAAAATAGTCTTTCAAGACATCATAATTATTGGTCTAATCAGTAATTGAGTTAGGCTAAGGTTTGGTTTTACATTGGTTTATTCTGAGACATATATACAAGTGAATATGTCTCTCTCAAACACTGATTTAGGGGGTGAGCAGGGTGCATTGGACCCCCCTCTTGTAGGGAAAATTGGTGGATATATAGGGAATCACCCAGGCATGACTGGAGCATATATAGGGACTGGACTACAGACACAGGCACTTGTTTCTATCCATGGGAAGCCCCACTATCAACGTAAATATACGTTGATAGTGGGGCTTCCCATGGATAGAAACAAGTGCCTGTGACTACAGATCAGATATATAGCCAATAAATCGTCTACAGTAGGGGCATACGTTTTTTTAAATGCATGTAGACGATTGACGCGCTATAATGTATATTACATGTATATATTTGACCCGTAGTCAAGACTGAAGTCCCTATGCCATTGACTGGAGCAGCCCCACTCCCCCTTCCTAATGAAAATTTGGATCTGTTACTGTCGCTGGTTTAATATAGCTCTTCTGTATGTTTTCATATGTAACACATAGGGTAGCCCTCGTATGCATTCGTTGCGTGTAACTCCCCCCTTTAAATAATCGTCTTTTGAGTGCCTAGATGCCGTGTTTGTGCACAATATCTAAAGCTGATTCAGTATTCAAAATACTTATTTTGGTATCGTCTCTGTTCCAGTGATATATGCCCTACATCTTGGGAAATATCTAAGAACTTCTGAACATATTTTTGTTTTCCGCTTGCTGATAGTTCTGTGAAATTAAATAATCGCGCCAATGACGTGATCTCGTATCCCGCGTTGCTTCATAAAACTCATGAATATTCATACTACCCTAGGCTAGTGATACGTAGAGTCTACCGTCATTTACCAGACAGCGGTGATCGCCTGTATCCCTGCACTATTAACGATCATCAAGCGTCTTAGTGATCGTCATTGTGCAGGATAAACTTGAAATAATGTTTGTTTTGTAGGTACTTAATCACAATTCCCTAATGACAGTAGTGCTGATTGTCAATTATGAGAATTTAATTTGCCGAATAATTCGTGCAATATAGCATTATAGTTTTCCAACCACTTGCTCAACATTGGAACGGAAGTGACGATGCCCCTAAACGCACGAATGATGTTCACTAAAACCAGAGTTTTTGATGGAAACGCATCGAACTCGAAAGTTGTCTATTAACTGGTCCCAAGATATTTATTCATAGCCCATTGTATTACTAGGATAAATCGTATGCAACTAGAGGACGCTAAAAAGTGACCACATGCAGGGTCGCTATATATGTCAATTTATAATGACTGCATGATCTCCAAGAACGGCTGAGTAATAACTTTTGGTACTTTTTTCCTAAATATTTACGATTTTATTCCTTGACTTCGTTTTTCCAGAGTATTTTTTTCCGTGCAACGTTTTTGCGATTTGTTATTTCACGTGTTTCCGTGTTCAGACCCCCCTTTTTTACCCCTCTATTTAGATACCGAAGTGTACAAAGGTGATCGATTCAATAATAATGAAAATCTTGATGTTAAGTCACATATATAAAAAACACAGAAACGTATCAATATTTACCAATCACTAGTGTACATCCAAAACACACATAAATTTAAGAGTATTAATTTACAGTGTGTGAATAATATAAGAAATAAAGTGACATCAATGAATTAAATAAACATTTAATTAGCTTACAAGATAACTTAATTGATAGAGAATACTGTAAAAAGGAAACAGTAAAAGTTGTAAAAAATGTATATTAACGAATAGTCTTTTAATATTTTACTTGTTTTATTTTCATTTGAAAAAGATTTTTTTATCTGATTTGTCAAGTATGCATAATGATTTAATTGTTACAAATCAAATCCCAAATCCCACTATAACTCATTATGTAGAAGCCACAGCACTATTTTAAAATATCTCCCTGTGAATATCTAGACACAGATGTTTGATACCATATGCATAGGTCGTTATAATTAAATCTTGACCATTTATCTTTCACTTGTTTATCAAAGGGTACAACTGTCAACTTTGCTCAAGTCAGTAAACCATTGCAATGCATAAAATGTTGCTTTACAATAAATATACACGTTTGAAAAAGATCTATAGATTGTTTATTATCATATATCAGATAAGTGAACTAGCGATCTGTGAAAATTCTTTATTGTCATGTTTTAAATATCTTAGATACCCCGTATGGAGGTGCTCTTAATTGCAGGAAGCTAATACAGATAAGATGAATAGGTTTTCCGAATGAACAATAATTTAGCTTCCGAATATTCCTCCATAGACTATATTTCTAACTAATTTATATGCGTGAACCCTCAGGGGTTCACGCAAAAATAATTTGTCTTTTTTTTTTAAATTATGGAATCAAGACGTTTCGGCCATTTACCATTTCGGCCATGTAATAAAAGTCGTTTCGGTCATACATTTACATTATCTCTTCAGTGGCGTAGCCGCCTATAGGCAATGTAGGCACTTGCCTATGTAACGAAAAATTTGTCCCGGCGTGACATTTGTTCGTCGAAACTTATTTCATAGGAACTATGTTCCACCAGAATTTATATAACAGAAAATTTATACCCGGAATATATATTATAAGGAAATATGTTCCAGCACTGTAAAATTTGTTCCGGAACTAATTTTTTTACTAAATGTGAAATAAGTTCCTGGTGTTATAGATTAACATGATGCATTAACTTTATATTAAGCAAGACATTCTATAGTTGTACCTGACAAATTTAATACTCATCATCGAAGTCTTTAAGCAACACGAGAACATTCAAACTAGGGGAAATTCGCCTTATTGCGGACACCTTTTCAAATCCGGAAGTTTGGATACCGTCGAGGTAAATCTTTTAGAAATTCAAATTAAGTCAGCATATATATATTGTACGTAGATAATATGATTAAAAAAACAAATGCACAACTATGATAAATATTTTAAACACGCCACAAGTTTCATTTTTCTACAAATTCTGATATGAAGTGACATATGTTTAATTGCATTATTCATAAAAAAATTATTGATCTATAAAAAAATTCTGAGTGATTTTTCCTACATGTGTATTCTTCTCTTTTCTGCCTCATTAGTGTCATTTTTTTTTATCGAGAATGTAATTTTGCTATACTCCACAGGATCCATATTGCCGGAAGTTTACACTTTTTTTTTATTACGTTATCAATATAATACACGTTTTTATAATGTACTTGAATGATAACTTTAAACTCACGGATAACAATGCTCAGTATTAAAGATAACTTGTATAACCAGTGGAACACATTTCACATGCAAACAAGGAACTTATTTCACCAGGTAAGGAACAAATCTCACAAACTCAGAACTTATTTCACTAGGTAAGGAACAAATTTCACAAACCCAGAACTTATTTCACCAGGTAAATTGTGGAACTTATTTTATAAAGATGGAACAAATTAAATAGAAATTATCTGTGAAAAAAAGTTCTCCCAGAATATATTTCCTGTGATATTTATTCCATTGGAACTTTTTTCACAGGAACAAATTTTGGCTCACAACTACACATCATTTTGTCAAGCATGATATATATTGCTCAAAATTCAAGGTATTTGTATATTTTTCTCAGTTTTTTTTAATTACGCTTTTCATTCATGGATATCACATTGAATAAACAGTGATGCACCCGTTTTCCGGGTTTTCATTTTTAATATATTAGGAACTTTGGTAAATCATTAAGCTGATTCTCGGCTGACTACTACACTTTGTTCATGTTTGAGTGTAGCGTAATACAAGCGGATTCCAGTTTAGTAAATCATGGCACCATGATTTGAAGACAAGCAAACAAATCACAGACCTTATACAAAATGCAAAGACTTGTTAACTCGTTCTTTGCAAAGAAAGAAACAGCAGATAAAAATCAGTTAAGTAGTGAAAGTGCATAACACAAATGATTATAAACCGGCAAAATGCTGCAAGTTCGTCCGGGAAAGATGACAGGCATTCGACACATTGACCAAGGTTACATGCGATAACCAACCGTATCCGGATATATATGAGTGCATTACAGATGGTACCATTACTAATAGTGCAGTGAAAAGGAGACTTTTAAAAGAAGAATGGAAAGAAGTTCACAAATTTCATTTTCCGTCAAGGTGACTATACGTGCATGCATAACTATTTCCTATTTCAACTGATTAAAAAAGAAAGAACAAAGTTTTAATCAAAAGAAATTTTTATATGGCAGTCAGACTGCTCAAATCATATAAATCATTATAAATATTGGTCAAAATCATTCACAATATAACCATCATTTATCGTCGATCTTCTATAATAGAAAAACAAAGGATATGTGATATCCATCCATGACACAAAGTCAGTACATGTACAGCAAAACAAAACACACAAAAAGCAAATGAACAGCGCTTGTATTACTGTTCTTCATCTTCATCAATAGTTCCTCTCCTATATATCAAGTTCTTAATTCCCTGATTTGCTAAAAGCTGTCACCATAACAGAGATAACTTAATCATGTTAATATGCATGTATAAATGTACGGGTGTGCGGCCCGGAAAATTTTTACCCACCCCATTCATATATATATATTACAAATGAAAAAAGGACACCCATTCATTTATTTCTCATGTATTAGATGTTTTATGTAACCTTTATATAGGTGAATAAACAGAATCAGTCTAATGTCACAGTACCCAAATTGCACCGAGTACCCAAATTGCACCCATTTTGCAAAAATAACAGCGGAAATCCTACAAGTTTTCTTAGAGACTGAACAATCTGTATTTTTTATGATTTGGCAGTATGCATGTCTTTGAACATAGCTAAATAATTCTAAATATACTCAAAACGTTCCAAGCACATATCAACAGATGAAGTATATTAACTGGAAAAATTAAAATCTATACAGAAACGTCGCCATGAGATGTCCACTAAAAAGTCATCTTTTAAAAATGAGCAATTAAAATATGTTACAGGCATCCATTTCTTAAAAAATGAATATTAAGCATGGACTGTTGTCATGTTGTTCTAAATATTTGAAGAAATAAAACGAAACATCAGTTATTTGATTTTTATGGATGTGAATTTAAGCGTGAATGCAATTTGGGTACTCCTCATTACAGAATCATGGATCGTTTGGAGGTCGATTCAAACCCATTTTTCTATGATTCAATATGGATTTAAAATTGTGTCATTGAATAGGCCTGGCGCATGAATATATTTATTGGTTAACGCAAAAATATGTGTACTCCGTGAAATTTGCAATCTGATAAAAAATAAACTACAAAAACTCTTATTATCATTCAAACGAATGTTTTGTGTTTATCATTTAATTTAACTATTAAGACCTATTAACGCGAACTGAAAATAAATTTTGTTAACGTCGATCCGGATTGTGTCATTATCGCCGCCATCTTGTTTACATTGGTTACGAAAAGAAGTTCGGTCAACGTCGTTTATCGAAAAATAAACAACGTCAAGAACAACTACCGGAAGTCCTCTCAACCAATCATATCAACGTATTCTCTAATATGCAAATCATATAAGAATTATATTGTATTGAACAAAATACACACAGAATGGAAACTTTTGTCTGATCATAAATAAACGTAGGTGAAAAAACTGTCTAAATAGGTGCAATTTGGGTACCCTCACGTACAGATTATTATAGGATTAAACGCCTTTTTAAAGGAATTTATTGGCGTATAAACTCGACCAATTCACTCACAAACAAATAAAAGTCCGAAGGACTTTTATAATATGTTTGTGAGTGACTTGGTACAGTTTATACACCAATAAATTCCTTTGAAAAGGCGTTTAATCCTTATAATTCTTTAAAAATGGAAGTAAGGAATTCATTTTCCCACACTCGTAACCTCTATCACACGTAAATTGTATATTTGTATCATTGAATTGGCCTGGCGCATGAATATATTTGTTGGTTAACGCAAAATTATGTACTCCATGAAATTTGCTATCTGATAATAAATAACTGCAAAAACTCTTATTGTCATTCAAAAGTGTTTATTATTTAAATTAATGATTAACGCGAAGTGAAAATACATTTTGTTAACGTCGAGCCGGATTGTGTTATTATCGCCGCCATCTTGTTTACATTGGTTACGAAAAGAAGTTCGGTCAACGTCGTCTATCGAAAAATAAACAACGTCAAGAACAACTACCGGAAGTCCTCTCGACCAATCATATCAACGTATTCCCTAATATGCAAATCATATAAGAATTATTACAAGGAAAAAGCATCTAAGTCAAATACTATTTGACTAATATACTGGATTTGAGTTTTTTAAGACCTGCTTCTGAATTCAGGTGTCAAAATATACAGCCCATTGATATATGTCATTTGTGAAAGTAAGACCCTAACACATTTAAAATTTCTCAAATTCCTACCCCTTTCATGTATCAGCAACAAAAAAAGAAGACCACTTTTTGGGCCGCTCATCCGTACCTACCTAAATGGCCAAAGTTACCCCTGGCCTCCCTGGTCACGATATCTGGAAATAATTTCTTTTCGATTATAAACTCTTGTGCATGATCAAAAACAAAAAATACACGAGGTTTTAAAATGTACGGAAATGGGGTAATCAACCGTGTGATTAAGACATCAACCCAAAACCATCAAGGAATATTATAGAATAGCAATGAAGAATATCGCTATTTATATAAAACACGAATGAACAAACATATTTTTACAATAGAGTGATATCTGGTGGCAAGAGAAAGCTTTCATCACAATGGTTAACAGATCACCCTTGGCTACGATACTCCATTGCAAATGATTCTGTCTACTGTATTTCTTGTGTGTTGTTCGGAATACAGGAGGGAAAGGAAAAAATATTTGTGAAACCAGTCAGTGATTGGAAAAACAAGTCAACACTAGTTGCCCGACATCTCAAACCTGGGTCTCAACATTCAGGTTGTTCCTGTGCTGCAGACGAATTCCTCAGGGTAATATTATTTATCTGCATTTAACAAAGATTAATTAAAGTTTGCACAATAAACTTGAATAGTACCATATTTGCAGAATCAGATGCAAAAATCATTCTATTTTTAAAATAAATAAATTAGTTTATTCATAAGTGTGGACACAGATCAGTGTGGATAGTAATTGCTTATTACTTGTTAGTATTTTTGACAGAATTTTGTTTTTGCACTGAGTTCATGCATTGGTGGTGCCCCACCAGATGTTTTCTGATCTAATTCTATGGTTCCACAGTGACAGCAATCTTGGATTTTTAGATCAGTAGCAAAAGTTCAAAATTAGCAAAGTGCAGGGTTCAACTTTAACTTTTTAACATATGAATTATTACTTGTCCTGAAGAGACAGCCATGCACTTGTCAAAATGTTGTACTTGCTTTAGAAATTTCCCTGGCATATTTAAGGACATAAAATCTTGTAAGATTTAATTTTTTTTACGCGTATTTTTCTTCTGAAAAAATCCCAAGAGTCAGCAGCTGTTTTATCTGAATGTTATTTAAGAACATAATGTTATCTCTAACCATTAAAACACTGGTTTATTAAAAAGATGCAACATGTTTTATTCATGACAATTCGAGTGGATCTCCGAATACCAGTGGCTTTCCGATTAGATAACTGTACACAAATACCGGTGCCACAAAAGAAACAGGTTATAAATTGATCACTATCGTCACAAGTCATCGTGCTGTCATCACTCTTTGTTCGTATCCGGTAGTCATACGGACTATCATATACAAATAAAGGAACATGGGGTAATCAAATACGAGAAACTAACTATTTAACACAATATAACAAATTTAAACAACCACAAAACATCATCCCGAGGCCACAATATGTATTGATATAAACAAATATAAACACAGGGGTTGTTGTAGATTACAGATATAGTTCTTACCAACATACAATTCACAAACAATTGAGACCTGAAAAATAGTCTTAACAGTCTTTTTCTTTTTTCCTTCTTAGATTGAAGTCCGTACTGTTTTGTGAAGTTGTACTTAGGTAAAACTCTACAGAGTGTTGAAATGTTTATATTGTCATTGCTTGTTGGATAGAAGGTAATTATAAAGATAATTGCTTCGATATATGTGGTAATAGTGGCCAATAAATGAACTAAATAATAAAAATCAATAAATGAATGAATCTTGATCATGTTTAACTTAATGTCCATCTCGAGTGGAGATTAGAAATTGCTTCCCGATACCCCGGTGCCAATTATTTAATAAAAAAAACCAAAGACTGATGTAGACGTCAAATGAATAAAAAATTGATAAATAGATAATAAAATTATCACACATTTCTTTCACCTATATTATTTTCTGAAAAATTATTTTCTTTTAAATTTTCTTTTGTAATTAACGTAAATGGTTTATGCTTTATATTTTTACAATAAAATTCAAAAGTAATTTATCTTTAATTTAGCTTTTTTAGCTGGGTGTTCGTTATCAAAAGTAGAGTATATTTAAATATGCTTTTGCGATTAATGCTTTTCTCCTAATTTCGTAGGGTGGGTCTCCCATTTCTACCTGTAATGCTTTTACCGAGACTGGCTTCATGAAACCTGTACATAAACGCAAAGACTGTGTCTGTATTTTGTCTAGTCCCTTCTTAATAGTTGCAGACGCTTTACAATACTTGACAAAAAGACATCCATAAGTATTCAAAAGGTAATAAAAATAAAAAAGATAATTAGAAGACAGAAGAATACAGACTTATTCATTATCCTTAACTTGTGTAAAGACTGGTTTAATAGATGTAAGTTATTTATAAGATAATCCACTGATGTAAAATTCTGTATTAAATGTGTATTTAAGCTATATGTTATTTGTATATACTGCATATTGCAAATACATGAAATAGAAAATAACAAAAGACAAATTGCTAAATAAGTATAAAAAAGAAAATATGAAAAAAAAATCAGAAATAAAAAATATTGCCCCGAGATCATAATTATGTAATTGGATTGTATACTTATATCAATATTGTGTTGTTTCACACATGGTGTTGATTGCCTTTAAGGTTTATTTCTATTTGAGGAATCTGTCAGTCTGATCAATTGTAATTTTTATTAGTATGAAATGTGAAATCACGGTAGGGGGTACTTTGATTTATTTTTCATATTCCTTTGATAAATAGTCCTACTTATTTGTAATGCATATACAAATACGAACAGTCGTTTATATAGACAATAACTGTTTAATGTCTTCAAATATCAGCTGTATTTGTACGAGGCTAAAAAAACAGGTGTAATGCGAGCTTCAGCAAGCTATTAATCCTGTTTCGAGCCGAGCACAAATACAGCTGATATTTAAAGACACCAAACAGTTATTGTCTTTATCCTGCAATTAGTTTTGTACATTGTTTTTGCTTTGAAAGACAGAAAAAACTCACATTTATTGCATTTATTTTCGATTTAGAATATATTAGTTTTTGTTTATTTTACCGTTGTTGCCCGCGTAGTAATATTAAAAAAAAGTCACTCAATCAGCTGATGACCGGTACGCAGCATGGTCAACACTAATACATCGCTCAAAGTTAATAATTATTTATTATAACATAACAACTAATTTCAACAGTAAAAAGAAATAACAAAACATTATCCGATTTAAGACAAAAGTGTATGATTTGTCATACGCTTCAGAATTTCGAACTGACCGTGACATTCACTGATTATTGACATTTTTCATGGTTGATTTTGTGTTATACACATGTGTAATGCTTTTATGACAATAATGCATTTATAACATATAAAATATAGAATTAAAAGAATGGAAGACAAAATATTTTCATTTTTATTTCACATTGCTCTAAAGAAATGCTTGAAAACAAAGAGAACGTAAATTAATCTATAGTTCACATAAGGTCAAGCAATACGTCATTGTAATGCGACTGCAATACACATTCTGAGGTCACTAAATTTCATACAACACTCGTCAACAGCAATACACAAAGTAGTCCGGCAGTGGGCGGAGGTTTAAATGCAGGGCTGACCTAGATAGAGATCCGGTTGGAGAGCAATTAAGCCAATATGGAAATGGGAGGGGCCTAACTATCTTATCAATTATTTACAGAAGTCAGCATGGTAAACAGAAAACAAACACATGTGGAATTTACCTTTGTGTAGATATTTATAATCCGGTCTAAAACAAATAAGTAAGAAATAACAAGATTATGTTGATCAGAAATATAAGCATGTTGATAATAATTAACACTTGTAAATTTAATGCATTGGTGTAATTATTCTGTTTCTAAATTAAACTAGAAATGTAGTGGTTCCAAATGTTTATCCTGTAATTATATGTTATTTTTTTGTAAATTTTCTTTCCTTTTTGTGAAGCCGGTGCATTAGGATTCCTTGATTTCCACACTGATGTATAGCCTCTGTCCACATTCTCATTCCAATGGCATACTGCCAAATTTGATCTTAATTTATATTGATCATCACCAAAGCAAATTCTTTTGTCTTGAAATATGTTCACAAAATTGTTAAAACTTTCAACATAAAATTTTTCTTTAGCAAGAATGTAATCTTGAGGATATTTATAAATAGTTGAACTTTTTATAGCAGACTCTAACATTTTTCTGACTTTTCCAATTGTAATTACAATCCTAGATGGCTCATAGTTTGAATCAACTTTGCACCTTGATGAATGATGACAATTAACATGGTTACCACAATAATGTTCAACAATGTTATCCAAACTTTCCTTAAGTTTTAGAGAATTTTGCTCACAGTTACGGACGGCCCAGTTAATGTGTGTTGCTATGGGTTCAACTTTATCTCCCAGCTGTACACTCCAACTTATACCCTCTGAACGTTTAGTACCTTTTGAAATCTTGATGACAGCTTTTTTACAGCCTTGACAGCATGCCATAAGTCATTCTGATTGACAGTAAATTGAGTGTCCCTCACAAATTTATTTACAGCCAAATTTCTATCATGTGCATGAATTTTAATGGACACATTTTTATTTTCCAAATTTTCATAAATTATTTGTGTTCCCAGTCTTTCATGTCGTTGGGCAACTTTATCCTGTGACTTTGTAACATGTTCACAGTCCATCACTTTGTGAGTTTTTTCTCCTAATGCTACAACTGAAGTATCTTTCGCGTTTTTCCTCCAACCGTATCTAGCATCTGTCATGATGTTGATGCCATCTAGGTCATCATATGAAGAAATTTCATCATTTATGGCATTGTCAACTGATTGAACACTTTCATTTTCAGCATGTTCTTTATATTTTCTAAAGAACTTTGATCTTCTCTCTTTAGTGATGCAGCCAATTCCTGACCCATTTACAAATCTAGTGTAATGTACTGGCAAAAGTCCACTATTATAAAATGCATGACAAATCCTGTGATTGACCAAGAAGGTACGATGATGACGACCATAAATAGGAATGTAATTCTTCCTTGGTACACTTCAGTCTTACAGATGCTAAATGTCCTTTCATAGTTCTTTTCAATACTTTTAGCTTTCCATTACCAATACTGGTATGTGCTTCAAAAAGTTCTCTATATGTATCCAAAGATTTTTCTGTAGTAACGAACAGTCTTTGGTCTACATCCTGTCGCCTTGTTTGGGAATAGGTGGATAGGAAAGGATGAAGCTCTTTCGAATTGTCACTTCCAAGTTGTTGTTTAATCCAAAAGTCTAAAAGTTCCTCCCTCTATAATTAAACTATTGTTAACTGGCTTATTCAAAGTTGAAGTCAAATAACTCTTTACTTTTTTCATCACCAGAAATTTCTATTCTATAATTGGGAGGACGTTTTTGTGAAGAATCTTGTTTTTCAGTAGCCATGATCATGAAAGGAATTGAAGGAATGAGCAGAAATGGGATATGAAATAATCAGGAGATTATGTTTCATGATATTCAGTTACAGCTAGTGCCAACTTAGAAAAAATGTATCTAAAGGGTTCATGATCATTGAATTTTATATAAATAAAAGTGATCAATGCAAATTTCTTTGATCATTACATGGCTTTTTCAATAAATTAATTTTTGATTTTTTTTTTGATTTTTTTTTTGTGATTTGCTGTCAAAAAATAGTATTTCATTTCTTTCTAAATGAATAACTACGTGTAATCCCCTAATTGCCTCTGGACTTGACATGCAATCCCCTAATTGCCTCTGGACTTGTTTACATCTAATGTACAAATTTTATGAGGTCACCTGCAGAGTCAGTAACTTTCTGTACACATAACCTGGTGATAAAATCCATTCCAGGTTATCTTTGAAGTCATAAAAATATTTTGTTTGTGTGCATTCTACATTATCCTAAAAATGAGTGATAAGAAAGTTACTATGGAATTAAGCGATCTTCAATAAGAAACTATAAAAAATAACTATAAAAAATTTGCTTGGGCATAATGATTGGGAAATTAAAATTCTTGATGACTCTGCTGTTACTAATGAAAGAGGCGGGAATGCACAAAATCCACAGATGACCACAGAACAGAGTACTCAAACAGACAATAATGAAGAAGATGAAGACGATGATCAGCCTGGATTTGTCATACAGCAAGACCCGTCCCAAGAAGAATGCAGATATTGCTTTTGTAAGCCATGCATTACGGATGTACAAAACAGACAAATGTGGTGACATGGTCAGTCAGAAGTACCCCATCAAAGAAACAGAAGTTTGAGAAAGGAACACTACAAAAGATTTTGGACTATGCTTCTCCATCGTGGTGCATGGAATGATGATATATATATGGTTATGAAAGCAGATGCCATGACCAGGGACCACAGAACCCAAAGATTTGACTGGCACAAGAGAGACATTATGCCAAAATGTGTTGTGACACTTGTGCGTTGTTGGTTTCCCAATCCTTGTTGGTTTCCGTACATGGGACACATGTGGGAATAATTTTCTTTATTCTCCTGCAGGATTTTTATTAATTTAATTGAAAGTCCTTTGTTCTGTATATAACACAATTTTGGAGGGAAAATGATTGTGACCGGATAACATTGAATATTATGACTGTAGTTACATTTTTTGGCAAATTAGCTGCATATTTATTTGGTTCTTTGAATTATGAAAGAAGTATAGAATGGATATAGGGATTACGTAGGAATGGAATAACTTTAACACAACAGGTAAGGTGTTTGTTGATATTTTGCATGGAAGCATGGCTGCATGGCAACATTTACTTCCTGTGTAAACAAAAACAATGTTTATATCCGCCCAGCTGTCAATCAAAGTATATTTAAAAAGAAAAGTACCTCTGCTTCATGATTTGTTTTATGAATATAACGAAATAAAATTGGTTGATAATTTTTATTTATCCTGCAACATATTATATAGTTCAGTTCTAGGTTCTGTGACATTTTTTTTTCTTCTAAAAATCACTCTTTGAACAAGGTAATTCTAAAAAATATGTCCCTGAAATGAATGTGGCTAAGAAATTTGAATTTACCACTATTTCATTCATTGGCTGCTATTTATACTCTTTCCCTGGCCTTTAAAGCGATATCTGCAAGTATACAAATACAGGCTAGCGATATCTGATGGGCTGTTAATGTATGATAAGACACCCAATTGCAGGATTAAAAAAAATCAACTGACCACGCACCTCTACATTAAATGTGATGGTAAAAAATTTGATGACACAAAAGTTCGCGGATTATGCATTTCCTCCTCAGGGGTGAAAAGGGGGAGGGTACACTTCGACATACTTGTGTTAGGGGTGAGGAGCTGAGAGATTCAATCTGATAAAAATTCGCAACTCGCGTGCTCGTCATATGAGCATAACAAATTCAGAGATCAATATTTTAATTAGATTGTGAGAAATGAGTACCCCACCTTTTGATCTATTTTAAATGACACAAATACATACCCTATCATATATTTTTTTACACAAAATCTACCTAAAGCTTTAATGCTTACGCTATGCATTGAGAGATAATTATATTTGACAAATATCTGATGCATTTACGGCTGTAGTTTTGATTGCATGTGAATAGTTTCTGATACTTATGATCCAATAAGTAACCATGTCATATATTTTATCTTACTTTCTCGACTTTATCATATATTCTTACGGCTCACCACTCATTCCATAGTAAGTACCCCCCCCCCCCCCCCCCCCCCCCCCCCCCCCCACGAAATTTCATCCAGTCAGTCCAATGTGTGTTAAAACAAATTGTAGAGTTATATATATGCATTGTTTTACCTCATATTTCAGCTATGAAAAAACGAAATGGCGGGCTAGACAGAAGTGGGTAATGGACGCTCTTACATGAATGTCTTATATTGTGTACTTAATGCAAATTCATAAGGAATGGAGTACTGGGAGTTGAACTATATTGGTATAGATAGAATAATTCACCTGTAAATAGCAAGTATATACAAAAACGTGATAAATATTGATGAACTGACACTCTCTATTTTGTCACAAAAATGGCGGAGACACAAAATAATAATGTAAACAATAGACTTGCCACATGTCATACACCTGTTGGGAATAGTATTCAACAGGCCCGGCAAGTATTATATGGCCAGACATCACAATATAACGTCCCATGTAACACACCAGCAGTCGTGGCTTCAAATGTACAACAAAAACTGTCTTTCTCTGACCAACCCTCCCCCTCGACCCGAGACAGATGACCAACCTTGAGGCAGTATTAAATGATATATACTCAAAATTGCAAAACATAGACACTCTCCCAAGCTTATTACAATCATTACCATCGATTGACGCAAGACTTGGTGGCATAGAAAATAGATTTTCTAGAATGGAGAATGATATAGTGCAGATGAGAAATGATGTTAACAGACTTGGAAATAGGGTTAAGGGAACCGAATGTAATAATTCAGAATTAAATGAAAGATTAAACTATATCGAAATGGAACGAGATCACATTAAACAAGAAAAATTTGATTTAAGAGAAAGAGTTGTGGAGATGCAAGCAAGATCTATGAGGGAGAATCTTTTATTCGGGGGTATAGCGGAAGATACATGTGAAAAAGAGGACCCTGACAATATCCAAACTGAGAAAGTTCTCCAAAAATTCATAAAGGAAAAGCTAAATATCCCTGACAATATCAACTTTCATGTGGTTCATCGGCTACGTCCTCGACAAGATGGTAAACCACGCACCATTGTTGCAAAGTTTGAGCGTAGGAAGGATCGTGATAGGGTATTGAAGGCTGCACGCGACAATTTAAGAGACACTCATTATAGCATCTATGATCAATTTCCGAATGAAATTAAAGAGCGTAGAAATATATTGTGGCCCATATTTAAGAGGGAACAACAAGCAGGTAGACGAGTCCGATTTAAGGAGGACAAGCTTTGTGTCGACGGACGAAGGACATTTCCACAAGATGTAGCATATCAAAACAACCGTCAAAATCATTCGGCACCTAAAAAACAGATGCACACAGAAATGATCAGCAAGACCCCCCTTTTCTGCTAAAACACTTTGGACCTCCTACTGGTGTAAATCAGCAACCAATTGTAAAGAATGGATAGGACAGTCATCTCAGATTAAGTTATCTTGTCTAAATGTATGTGGACTTAAAACAAGCTTAATTACACTGAATTTCAGGAACTCATGAAATCTTATGATATTTTTGTATTCTGTGAATCAAAAACTGATGATTTAGATATCTTAAATGTTCCGAAAGGGTATGAATATTTTTCCAAAAACCGAAAAAAACATGACAGAAAATCTGGGGGATAGTTGTTTATTAAAATCACACTTAAGTTTCCTGTATAGTGATTCGGAGTATGTTCTTTGGCTGAAATTTAACATAGGACATGAACCAAATTTTCTACTTGGTTGTGTCTATATACCTCCTGAAAACTCGTGGTATTCCTCTGTTACTGTAGAGGCATTTGATGAAGTAGAAAATGAGCTCATTTTTTTTCAAGAGGAGGAAAATATTCATACTACCCTTATTGGTGACTTTAATGCCAGATGCGGCACAGGTAGAGACTTTATATTTCCTATTGATGATTTAGCACAAATTTTGAACCTTGATGGTGCAGATGTAATAGATATTTTTTTTCATAGCTTGCAAAAACTGGTATTGTATGATATCCTATTAGACATAGCTAATGAGGATACAGGTAGATGTAATACATTTGGATCAAAACTATTAAGTTTTTGCAAAAATAATAACATGTTTTTTTGCAATGAACGAGTGGGTTCAGATAAGGGGGTTGGTCGTGTTACGAGTAGTCAGACGAGTCTTATTGATTATTGTATTGTATCGCCAGATCTATTTCCACTTTTGTCGGAATTCGAGGTCATTGACTTTGACCCATTATACTCAGATGTTCATTGCAGGATACATGTTATATTCTCAACAGGTGTTACTACTGATTTGCATAACAATGATTCTACTCCGAACACGGTAAATATACCTGTTCGGTGGAACAATGAGATGAAAGATCAGTTTGTTAACCTGGTTGAGGACAAACTCTCCACTGAAGATTTGATCAAGAAACCTGTCACATTAAATGTTGAAAGTGACACGTTTCAATCAGATATTGACAATTTTGTAGATTTTTTTAACAGCATATTTATTGATTCAGGGCATAATTGTTTTGGTGATAAAGGTAGTTCGATATAACCAGCCAAATAGGCAAAACAAGGTGTTTGAACCCTGGTTTGATAAAAATTGTCATCAAAAGAGATCTGAATTTCAAAAGGCTAATCGAAAACATTATCTTTCTCAAAAAGATGAATCCCGAGCTGAATTTAAGTATCGCGCCATGGCTTATAAGATTGCAATGGGCAAGGCTTTTAATGACTTTCAGTTTAGGGCAGAGAAAGACTTGCGCAGTGCATCTGAAGGCGAACCACGAGAGCTCTGGAATATTTTAAATAATTTGAATAAATCTACGTCAAAAAGAGATGAAATTGATCTCGATAACTTGTGTGAGTATTTTAAGAATTTGAACATTGATAATCATCCAGATGATGATGATGATGACGAATTTATCTTGCCGAACTGTGATGATGATTTTGTAAATAATATACTCAATGGTGAAGTATCAAACGAAGAAATTTTGAATGCTGTGAAAAATTTAAAAAACAGCAAGGCCCCTGGGTTTGATAAGGTCATTAATGAGTATATTAAATCAACCATTAATGCTACTTTGCCTATGTATAGAGAGATTTTTAATATGATTTTTAATACTGGTTTAGTTCCTCAAATCTGGACGGTTGGAATAATTATTGCCATATATAAAAACAAGGGCGATCCGAACAACCCAGATTCGTATAGAGGTATTACACTAGTGTCCTCACTTGGTAAACTTTTTACAGCAATACTTAATAGTAGGTTGACAAAGTATGCTGAACTGATAGAAACTATACCAAAGGCAAAAGCCGGATTTAGAAAAGGATATAGTACAACTGACCATATATTTATACTACATGTTTTGATAGAATTATATTTTTATAACAATAAGAAACTATTTTGTACTTTTGTAGATTTCAGGAAAGCTTTTGATACTGTTTGGAGGGTGGGACTTTGGAAAAAACTTATAAATTGTAATATCACGGGAAAGATATTTTTAAAAGGTTATTTATAATATGTATGGCAATATCAATAAAGGCAACAGTAGTATACCGCTGTTCAAATCTCAAAAAACGATAGAAATAAAAACAAATCCGGGTTACAAACTAAAACTGAGGGAAACGCATCAAATATAAGAGGAGAACAACGACACAACAAAAACACAACATTAAAATGTAACACACACAGAAACGAACTATAATATAACAATGGCCATTTTCCTGACTTGGTACAGGACATTTTAAGAAAAAAATGGTGGGTTGAACCTGGTTTTGTGGCATGCCAAACCTCCCGCTTTTATGGCAACGTCAAACGCAACACCAAAACGACAACATCACATGACAGGACCACAATACAAATAAATGGGAGAACATATAGGACAAAGAAACACACGAATAATAGCTAACAAAAGGTACTAGGCTTAAAATTCAATACGTGCGTCTCGTCCACACAAGACCAACCAGTGACGCTCAGATGAAAAAAGTTTGAAAGCCAAAACAAGTATAAAGCTGAAGAGCACCGATGACCAAAACTTCCAAAAAGTTGCGCCTAACACGGCCAGGGTTTTCTGCCTGGGACAAGAACAAACGGTAAATTTTATAAAATGACTATATAATAGATATACATGATAAAACCGAAGTGGGGACTAACTACAGAATAAAAACGGATACATTACATAAAACAACTTAATCCAACACATAAAAATACACAGCCGAGTTAGCCAAGGCCTCAACGCACAAAGTGACGTCACATTTGAAATTCTAAAAAACACACAAAGTGACGTCACATCTGAATTTGTAAAAATATTTCCCAAAAATAAGATAGGATTAGGATTGATTCAAGATTAGATTTGTAATACTGACATTACATTTATTAATAACAATGAAAATTACAATACTTATTAATATCAAATTGTGGTAGTAATTAGATAATTAATTGTATTATCTAGCTATGTCGGTGTTTCTTCTGAATCAAACATTTAACCAAATAAATCGTATAAATTTCGTTGAACCAAACTAAAATCTAATAAATGAAGGGGGTGATTAATTATCTTTACCATAACACACGAATATAACAGAAAAGACGTTAAGACATTTGACAAAATCTGACGAGAATAACAAACATAACATCAAAATTAAATACATGAATTTGGGATAGAAAAGTACCGTGACACGTCTTATAGCAATGCGGTTTCACACTCAGCAAAACAGTCACAATCGGGAATTAGTCACGTTCGGTAATTAAAAGATCAGACGACGTAATGACAAACCACAATCTAACACGTGGTAAAAATGTCCTTAGTTAGTTTGGACAAAGACACATCGTATGGATCAACCAATTCGTGATGGTGTCCGTAAAATTTTTAATCTGTCCTCCTCATAACTTTGTTGGAGCAGTTTCTGCGTAAGGAGCACACTCCTGTATATGAAGTCCGTATAGTGTGAACAAGCACGAGAATAACGTATCAATTGAGATATGTAAACATCATACGAAGGGGCAGAGTGTATGTTACTGCTGAGAAATGGGAAATTGATAATTGGGAAGTTGAAATCGTCCATCTGTGTCAATATTGAGGAAAAGATCAAGGTATGAAGCAGTCCTTCTAGTATCAGTAGTATCCTTAATTTCAAGTTCACTGGGATATATGAGATGTCAGTATTGGCTGAAATATGGGTTATTCGATGATACAACATCATCAATATATCGGAAAGTAAAATTAAAGAATTTCGCAAGGTGCTTTTTCTTTTTGTCTTTTAGAAGGTTCTGAATGAATTCTGGTTCATACGAGTACAAAAACAAATTGGCCAGTAGGGGTGCACAATTAGTTCCCATTGGAATACCGACTGTCTGTTGAAATATAAATCCTCCAAACTCAACAAATATATTGTCGATCAAAAAGTCCAGCATTTTGATAATATCATCTTCAGTATATTTTCTGGTAGATTCAGTGTGGTTTTTCACAAAATATGAATTATTGTAACCCAAAACAAGAAATTTGTATCTACGATTCCCATTTTTATTGAGATGGTGAAGTCGATCTTTCAACTGAGCATGGGGAACAGTAGTGTAAAGCGTAGAAAAATCAAAAGTCTTTATGTTGCTGCAAAATTGCAAAGATTGTGATCGAAGATTGAGCAGTAGATCTTTCGAATTTTTGAGAATATACAAGTCTTGTATCAAAAAGGGGGGTGAGTTATCAGGGTTTTTTTCATGTGAAGTCGGAGTTCGTCAAGGGGAAAATTTATCTCCTTTTTATTTTCTGTATTTCTTTCGGACCTTGAGATTTTTTCCCGTGAAAATGGTATATCAGGACTCCAAACCGTATCACAAAAAACTTTAGAACACCTAAATATGTTTTTGTTGTTATTATTCTATTGCATGCTGATGATACAATAATATTAGCTGAATCAGCAGCAGCATTGCAAAAGTGTTTAGATGTATTTGAACAATATTGTAATATTTGGAAACTTTCAGTAAATGTTGAAAAAACTATAGTGATGGTATTCTCTAAAAGAAAGTACGTTATGATGGATAATTTTAAAATATATGGTTCAATTATTGAAAGAGTGGAGTCGTACCCCTATCTTGGTTTGCTTTTAAACCAAAATGGGAAATTTGAAATAACAAAAAAAGAAGTTAGCAGAACAAGGACAGAAAGCACTTTATGCTCTATATAGAAAGATTAGGAATATATCTATTCCAGTAGGATTACAGCTTAAGCTATTTGATTCTTTTATTGATCCTATACTTTTATACGGGAGCGAAATTTGGGGATATGAAAAATTAGACATATTGGAAACGGTGCACTTGCAATTTTTAAAGAAGGTGCTCTCTGTCCGAAGATCAACGCCAAACTTCATGGTGTACGGCGAAACAGGTAGATATCCATAGACATACATGTAAAACTACGTATACTTAATTTTTGGGTAAAACTACTTTCGAATGATTCTAAACTGTCTAGTATTATGTATAAGTTACTGTATGAAATGAATTGTTCAGGAAATATGCAATCAAAATGGTTATAACATGTGAAATCTATACTGAATGATGTTGGCTTATCGTTTGTATGGGATAGCCAAGAAATTGTTAGTAAAATAATATTAGTTACATAGTGTGTTAGTGACCTAATACGATATATACAAGGTCAGTAAATTCCATATGGGGTGAGAGCGAAGCTCGAAGCTCGAACCCCATATTGAATTTACTGACCCTGTATATATCGTATTAGGTCACTAGCACACTATGTAACGAATTTATCTTACCGACTATCTTTATTTGTTAAATTTAGACTAGAGCTGTCTCATTTGCAATCATACCACATATTCTTATTTTTATATTAAAGTGTTCAAGTGTTCAATTTTAAGAACCTACTTCAATTGGTCTGCACAAAAAAACTAATTTCAACAATTACAATTTAATATCAACAACCTTGATATAACAATATTAAACAGAACTTTCAATACATTTAGATAATCAAATAGTGTCAAAGTCGTAACTCCACTACTAACCGTGTATTGAAATAAGCCCCGCCTCCCTACTAACCTAATATGGAATATACACGGTTTCCACGCGGACGCTTTTTACCAATCATATTCCTAGAAATGTATAGGAGGTAAGATAATATAAAATATTATGTTAAACAAATCTTACAAGACCAATTTGTACAAAAATGGCACAGTATGGCTGAAAGTGCCTCGAGAGGGGAACTTTATTTATCATTTAAAAGGGATTTCTGTCTTAAAGGCTACTTGATGAAGCTAAATAAACAACGCAGAGTACACTTGAGTAAACTGCGATGTTCAAATTTGAAATTCCCTATGGAAGCCGGTAGATGGTTAAATATTCCTCGTGAGGACAGAATATGCACATTATGTGACATGGGGGTGATTGGAAATGAATTTCATTATCTGCTAGTATGTTGTAACCCTAATATTGAAAGAATTAGAAAAATACATATACCACGATATTATTGTTTGAACCCAACAGAGGACAAGCTATTTGGTTGCTATACTATTGTAATATAAAAGTGCTCAATAATGTCGCATTGTTTTTGCAAAAAATCATGAAGTATATTTGATAAAAGAAACTTTTTAGTACTTACCTAATTTAAGTTGTGTGTTATAATCCAATTAATCATATGATATATATATATGTCACGATATATATGTGTATTTGTTTGGATCGTTTAAACCACGTGCCAAACAACCGTATGTGACGGTGTGTTTGATGGCTTATATTAAATTGACCTGTATATATGTTTATTTCAATTTTGTTCTGTTATTATACCACTTCTGTCATGCTGTATATTATGTATATCTGCCTCTTGTAACAGTGTAAACTGTCAGAGTGTACACTAAAATCTTAAGTCTTAAAATCTTGAAGCTTGTTTTTCTTTTCAAACCACGTCTTACCATTTGTCACAAGTTGCACATCACATGTCCTTTTCTCAAAATTTTTTATACTATGGTAATCTCTTTCAAATGTTTACAGATCAACTCCTTTGAAGACGTATTACATTTGTTGTTATTATGCATGGTGCCGATCGGAAATCAAAAGGAGCAATAGAGGCCAAATTAATGCCATGTTGAAACTGAACGGGAAATTATAATTTTATTTTATATTATTTACAATAACACATGAAGTGAAATGAAATCAAAACATTAATGGAATGTTCAGATGGTATATTTGAGTGTTGTTATTTGATCTCGATGAATGGTTCTATTTCCCTCAGGGATGACAAAATAAGGTCAGATTCAAATGTCGCCCTCTTACCAACCAATGCAACTATTGAAACTAAGCGTGCCAGTTACTTTTCGTTGAAGACCTAAACAATAGCTACTATTTCGGAACAACAGAGAATTCAAAATAACCACCAAGTAGGTGTGACTAGGGAAAAAGCAGCTTCATTTATTATTTAGGACTTTAATATAAAATTCTCAATTTTTATATTTTAGACTTTAATTCTCTGAGTTTTATCAAGGATTTGTATATATTACTATACAAATCCTTGGTTTTATAATTCATTTTATTTTATATTTTCGTTTCTATTTACATTTCATAGCCAGGACTTAAATCAACATGCTTTGATATGCAATTTAGTTCTCATGAAATTGAGTGACATGTTTTACCCTGTTAACTAATTAGTGACAATTTACCTTTTTCATAATTATATGTTTTTAAATATCATAATCAGATTAGTAATTTAACTTTATTCTTCAAGTTCTAATAATAGTATAATCCTTGACAGTGAACAATATCACTCAAATTTAGAATTGTTTGTTATGTTTATTCTCGTCTTTTTAATTTTGTATAAATACTTGTTGATAATTTTTATGATTAGATCTGGACTTAGGACTTAACACTGAACACAGTCCATCTGTAATAAAGTATTCCATGCTGAATTATTAATTATTCATCGTGTATTCCAGAGTCTCAGTAGTTAGTTATCACCAGAATTTCATATTCGAGTTTCAGGCACCCGACTCAATTGCAGTCAACCGCCTATCATTGTCATTCAGCGTATTCGTGCATTGTGTGGTCAGTAACATCACACATGTTAGTAACTTGTAGCCACTCAGTCAGGCTCTTGTTATACCATCTTACAAGTCATCTATAAACCAAAATGGTGGCTTTTTCAGAATAGAAATTTGTCAGCTCGACGATGAACTGGAAGTTAAGTTACGTTAAGTTACGTGTTTAGGTGAGTTAATTTTATTAGACCTGCTTATACCGCCCAGTGATGTCACTCATCGTTACATTTTTATTTTGACGTCAATTGGAAACCATATTCGTCCAGTCAAAATTGATTCCAAACAAAATGAAAAACGTCTGCATTTAAAACAACAACTATGCAGTGGACATATGTAAGTAGAACTTTACAAAAAACATGCCTCATTACACCAATTTTTAGAAATGGCAAAAACAATTCTTATGAATCAAACAATCAGAAATCAACAAATGAAGTCTTCTATTATACCTGTACATGATTCTACTGTCAGTCTCAAATGACATTTAACTCAACCCTGGTCCCAGTGGCGAGGGGAGTTTTTAACTACCTTGACTACCCATGAGGGTCTTGCACGGTCGGCTGAAATCTTATGTGCGTCCCAGTGGCTCAACATCAAACACCAACATATACCCATATGGGACATGTGACAAACCTGTTAATAGGGATGAAAGAGAGATAGTCTGTGACACCTGTAACCAGTTGTATCATGCCCATTGTCAGTCGTTAGAAACAAAATACTAGTACTACAATGAACATGTCAATGATTCGGCTATTGCATGGGACTGCTTTATGTGCTGAAGCCGAAATTATTCTACATTCTGTTTCTCACTCGTCTTCAGTACGCATAACCACTTCAGTGTACTCTAAGATATAACATTTGATAGACATGTTCCATCTTTAAAACCAGTACATTCATCCACACCAGATAACTTAAAAAACATAAATCAAAAGAACAAAACACCTTACGGATGCTTAACGTCAAATTTCAATCAATCAAAACCAAACAAGGCAAATTGTACAACCTGCTAGATAGTACAAAACCTGATATCATCTTTTGAACAGAAACTTGGTTGGACTCCAGTATTAAAGACAGCAAGATCTCTCCTTCCAGGTTATCACATCTTTAGAAAGGACAGAAATTTGAATGGAGGAAGCGTCCATATTGCAGTGCGGGACGACTTCATATGTTCATCCATACCAGAATTACATAGTGATTGCGAAATAGTATGGTGTAAGCTGAAACTACAAAGCAATCTAGCTAACATCATATTACAATCCTAAAACATCTAACGAGGGAGAATATATGTAATTCGAACACAGAATAGACAGAGCTACCAGTATGAAAAACTCATTCATAGTAGCATTAAGATTTCAATTTACTTGGCTTGGACTGGTGAAGCCAAACACCCAACATGTGAATATAAATTCACCATAAATTCACTGATATACTAGACGATCATGGCCTAGCAAAACTAGTTGAAGAACCAACAAGAGGAACACAAATCTTAGACCTTATACTCACAAACTACCCAGAAAGTGTTAGGAGAACTGAGATTATACCAGGAATATCTGATCATGACATTGCATATACAGAGAACAATAATAACCAGCAAAGATCCACCAAAAGCCAAAAGAGATCCTACTCTACAAACAAGCAAAATGGGAAAATGTAGAAGACGACCTTCAGAACGTACAAGCTAAGATCGCATTATTATTTAAGGGAAAATGCAAGCGCTACAGTCATATGGGAACTCTTCTGTAAAACAACTGAAGACAGACCAAGAAGAAATATTTCACAGAAAACAGCTCGAACTAAAACAGTTGACTATGGATTACCACAGATATACGTCGACTTATTAGGAAAAAAGACAGAGCATAAAAATGGAAGAAGAAATCAAATAACACAAGAGACAACTCAAAGTACAAAGAAAGCACGGAAACAGATACGCAAGGCATAACGGAGATACATAGAAGACATAGTCACACCAAGCAATGCAAACGATGAAAAACTAACGCTTCTGGATGTATATTAAACACAAGAAATTCGATGGAAAAAACATACCAACATTGAGATCGAATGATCTACTTCACGAAGATTCATTTGATTAAGTCAATAGATAAAATCAACAGTTCAAATATGTGTTTTCTAGTAAAAATGAATTTACCAGCTCGGAATATAAACAGGGACGAAAAATGAATGGAATTTCCAAAAGCGACAGACAAAATCATCACAGAAAATTGAACCAAAAAGCTACTATTATCACTAAACCCACACAGAGCAGTAATCTAAGACAGCTTAACACCTAGAGTACTAAAAGAGATGACATTACAAGTAGCGCCAATCCTAACAATGATGTATAAAATATCATATGAAACTGGAATAGTACCATCGACATGAAAAACAGCAAAAGTATGTCACGTTATTAAGAAAGGCAAACGATTTTAAGCTATCAATTACTGACCTCTATCTCTGACCTGCATTTGGTGCAAAATCATGGAGCATATACCGGAGGTCAGTCACCAGCCACGTAATGAATAATGCATAACATCCTCAACAAAATGCACGTTGGGTTTAGAAACATTTGTCATCACACAATTAGACACAATTAGTGGAGTTCATCGACTATATCACGAGAAACCTTGACAATGGACAACAAACAGTCTGCCTCATCATGGATTTCTAGAAGGCCTTCTACAAAGTAAACTACTGTCTCTTTATCCAGAAACTTTATCATTATTGTATCAAAGGAAAACAAATGCTTGGATAAAAGGCTTTCTTTCTGATAGAACGCAGGGGAGAAGTCAGAAATCAAAAATGTAGACTCCGGAATTCCGCAGGGATCAGAACTTGGACCAATGTTCTCCCTTTTCTATCAATGACATACCAAACAACATTTATCAACACTGAGGATATTTGCAGATGACACACTTCACTGTCTAATCAAAAGGTAACAGTCTGCAAGAAGATCCCAACAAGCTAGCAATGTGGGAAGAAAAATTGATGATGCAGTTCCACCCCATTAAATTGTGTAGTTCTGCCAATTACAAAAAAGAAGGAACCAATGCACAAAAACTACATCATCCATGGACACAACGTAGAGAATGTATCATTTGTCAAATATTTTAGAGTCACCATAACATCTGATCTAAAGTAGGGAGAGATCATATAAACAGCTTATGTCAGAAAGCTAACAGGACAATGTGATTCCTTAAACAAAACTTGAATATAGCAAACGCAAACAGTGAGATCAAGAAAAAGGCATATACATCATATACATATACATGAATATGCAAGTTCAGAATGGGATCCTTACCTACAAAAAGACAAGCATGAGCTAGAAATGATACAAAGAAGGTCAGCAAGGTATGTAACAAACAAGTACCACAACAACCAATCAGTTGAAACTATGTTACAACAACCACAATGGCCAACACTAAAGGAAAGAAGATACGTTAGGCTGACCCTCCTAAACAGAATTTCAAACGAGAAAGTTAAGACTGATGTTAGTGACAAACTTCTACAACCAGACAGATTATCAAGACATACAAACGTTCACTTTATTCTCCAAATACCATCTTGCAAGTCCCGCATCAGGAAAGAGTCCTTCTACCTAAGAATGATAAGAGATTGAAATAACTTTCGGTTACCGCTGCAGAAAGTTTTGACTCGTTCAAGAGACTACCGAGTGCTCAATAAATTTCCATGTTTTTATTTGCACCATGTATAAACGTTTTGTACAGCTCAAATTTAATTTTTCTTTGCGAGCGCACACTAGATAGTGATATATCCTATCACTATCTAGTGTGCGCTCGCAAAGAAAAATCCATGACGGTGGTCACTTAGTGGTATGCGTAGAAGTAGAAGTAATATTTTTTGAGTGGTTGTTTATATACAAGTACCATTTTTATATCCTTGGGACATTAAAAAATTATGGGTTTAACATGACATGACAAGAAAGATGGATGACATACTATATAATTTTACATACGACCCTATACTGGTCATTTTTATGTTATCCAAAATAAAAATTCGTGGATTTTTTTATGAATCACTTTCAGCCAAAAATGAGTTACCGGAAAACCTTTGAAATGATCGATAATGTTGATGTTGACCGTTTCAAACAGTTTTAAAAAGCATATTAAAAGCAGGAAATAAATTTTAAAAAGAAGCGAACATTTGTATTAAGATGTTTAGATAATGTAAATCTTGATTTATTATAAATTGTCATACAAAAAACAACGTATTATAAGTTTTTCAATAATATCTATTGTACGAAAGATAGAGTAAAACAGTCCAAAAGAGATACAAAGACACACGTAGTTAAAACTATGTGAGATAAGTATATAAAATGAAGTCCCTTAATTTATTTTCATAGTTACGAATGGAAAAAAAAAATTTATAGCCTTTTTACAGGACTGTAGTGAGGTCAAGGGATAAAGCATTAGTTCATTATATGTTTTACTAAAATACTTCTTTTTCTGATATCTAGATTTTAATAAATTAGACCATTGTTATTAGTTAATTTTTCATATTTTGTTATGTCGGGGTTTTGTATAGATGAATACATGTAACGGGTTTTGTTCATTGTTGAAGGCCATATTGTGACCTATAGTTGCTTAAATCCAAGTCACTTAGACCCTGTTGGATAGTTGTCGCATTGCCAATCATACCACATCTTCTTTTTTTATATAATACTTGTGTTCTGCCTATATCGAATTATTTGAGAAAATTAAGAAATTGATTTTTTTTATCCTCCGAAAATGATACTCAATGTTTATCTCGATATGTATAAAATGTTTATATCTGGCAATTATATAATGAAACTACAATATGTCTTAACTGTTCTATGTAAAAATTAGCTGTCACTTAAAAAAAACCCCACAGTTATCCAATGTACCCCACATATTTTATCTGTTATAACTTTATCAACTATTACTAAAAATGTTTTTAGTTCTTAAATCCTTTTTCTTTACATGAAAACCTACAAAATGTAGATATGAAATTGCTTACAATATTATTTTTCTTATATATTTATAAGGGCATAACTCCTGTAAAAACAATTCGTTAGCACTCTTTCAAGACCTTGCTGGTATAAACCTTTGCTACAAATCTCATAAAAATCTGACAAACAATGGTGTAGGGTCTGACGGACGATGGGTATTTCTATATCGCTTGTCTCGCATGGGTTGGGGATGACAAACACATTTCCCAGTACAATACGTACTACCAACTTATAGGGGTATTGCCTAGGCTGGAGAGACCAGGGTTTCCCAACCCGGTTTATATTTTGCCAACCCGGTAACGTTCAATGGCAAACATTACATGCATATCAGAGCGAAGACGTGTAATGTGATATGATTGATTGATTGGTGTTTAACGCCGCTTTCAACACCATTGTGCTATTTCGTGGCGGTCAGTTTTTTTGATGGCGGAAGCCGGAGTGCCCGGAGAGAACCGGTAGGAAAACTGACAATCCTAGTCATTGAAGATTGGAGTCGAGTGCACCTGCCCCGTGCGGGATTCGAACTCACAACCTCAGTGTTGACTGTCTAGTGATACTGTAGTTCGACTTCTTAGAACACTCGGCCAGCGAGGCCCCCTAATGTGATATGAGTATGAATGTGATATGAATATGAATACTGTTTTGTACTAGACTGACACACTGAGCCAGTTTTTTAACATGCCATTCTAAAATTAACTGTCTACAGGATTACATGTAACTGGCTTAACTTATTAGACATATCATTATTATTCTGAGCCATCCAGTCTTTACTCTAGTCACTTTTTAATTATGGGTGCTTAGCAGAGAAGCGGCAAGTACCATTTTTCAAGTCTGGTTTGACATGGCCCCAAATCCAACCCATAATCACCCTTGATTGAGGCTAACACGCTTCTACCATATCACTGAGGCATTTCATGTACAATGTACATACACATGTGTATACATGTATTTATAAAAGAAGAAGAGGAATGTATTATCTATAAGTCGATCTGTACAATTTTGCCATATAAAAGGATCCTATTTAATGGAGATTTGGTTTTGTAAAAATAGGTACAAAGTAATGGGAATCAAAAAGATACTAGGTAAACATCAATGTATGGCGAAACAGCAACAATTCGACACAAATAACCAAATGACATCTGCATGTACATTTGCATCGGAAAATCAGGTGGGTATTATGATAGCAACAAACTTTTACATGTTTTACTATGGATTTTACCTTCACATGACTACCAAACACAATATAAAAACACAGTCTGCAAGCTATACATGTACATCATGTCATGTAAAGCACTTATTGCATCTTGGAAATGGTAAATTGTAAATCACTTATACTGCTGAACATTCTTTTCTGCATTTCTAGAGTTGTTCATGTAAAGGTGTAATACCACCATTGATTTTCCCCTATTAGTCTTTGTTAAATTTGCACTTTTCAAAAAATTGTGCAGAATTTATCTTTGTTTCAAATAAAGAAATACTTGGCATGAGTAAAGTTTGATCCTGTCCAGTACAATAGAAAAAATTTCACATAACATTTCATTGCATATAAGAAAATAACCATCACTGGAAGTTAACCAATCAAATTTTCCCCCTTTTTTAACCTGTATACAAGCTTTAGTAACCATGTAACCTCAAGTTTCCAAAATATTCTATAGAAACCCCAAATAAAAAAATAATGGTGCTTTGAAATACCCAAGATATATGTTTATGACCCCGAAATGTTTTACTGCAATGAAATGTAGGATCAATTACCTACAACTGTCAAATTCAAGGGAATATTTTTTTTCGACCTATTTTCGTATGCAACCGGATGTGACGTACTATGATTTGGTGGTATTACACCTAAAGAAGACTTTTTTGTTAAATTAACTGAATGTGACTTTTTTCCTTTGTTATACTGGTTATTTCAAGCATTCCTGTCAAGTTTTGTCATAATCAGTTCAATAGTTTGAGAAAAATCTAGTATAATGTAAGACGACATCTGCAGCGATTCGAGCTAAATTTCTTCGAAAAATCCAAACCAAGCCGCATCATGATAGAATATAGTGTGGACCAATAAATGATCAAATATTTATCTCATCTGCCTACAAACAGTTGAATATGATACAAAAGATGACTTTAGGATGATAAATACTACCAATGGACCTCTTTGTCTTCCTTATCAGGTCTCTTCTGGTCCATTTATACCTCTCATTTCCTCAAAATTTCTACTTTATAGGCCAATAAATAAAAATTTTGGGGTAACTTTCACTCATTTATGATAGAAATGTTATAATAAATGATTAATTGAAGTATTCAAGCTGAATGAACTATCCGTATAAAAGTTTACTGTCTCCAAGGAGGGTTCAATAAGTCCTTACGTAAAACTTAAATTTACGCTGCGTTCCAGAGAGGGACATAAAAAGCTTCTCTTTTGGTGAATAATTTGTTGTTACTGCTTTAAAAATAATTTCATTTACTTAAAACTATATATTTATTAAAGTATTTCTTAGGAAAATTTTTTCTAGTATAGCAGAATATAAGAAAAAAGGAGAAAAAGCTCCCCAAAACTCTAAGTATGGCTTATTCTGTCAACTAATATTCATGGTAAAGTCCTATTTCAAGGAAATTTTCTCATAAAATGTGTTTTGGAGACTCAATCCACTCAGAATATTTCATTATTAGTAATATTTCACTTAAATAGCAAGAAATTTTAACACATGAGAGTACTCACAAGGTCAAAGGTGCATGTACAGCTTCCTATATTAGGTGTAATACCACCATTGATTTTCCCCTATTAGTCTTTGTTAAATTTGCACTTTTCAAAAAATTGTGCAGAATTTATCTTTGTTTCAAATAAAGAAATACTTGGCATGAGTAAAGTTTGATCCTGTCCAGTACTATAGAAAAAATTTCACATAACATTTCATTGCATATAAGAAAATAACCATCACTGGAAGTTAACCAATCAAATTTTCCCCCTTTTTTAACCTGTATACAAGCTTTAGTAACCCTGTAACCTCAAGTTTCCAAAACATTCTATAGAAACCCCAAATAAAAAAATAATGGTGCTTTGAAATACCCAAGATATATGTTTATGACCCCGAAATGTTTTACTGCAATGAAATGTAGGATCAATTACCTACAACTGTCAAATTCAAGGGAATATTTTTTTTCGACCTATTTTCGTATGCAACCGGATGTGACGTACTATGATTTGGTGGTATTACACCTAAAGTCTTACCGTAACTGGGTGATAAACAAGTATTGATGCAGTGTTCAATAAGCACATAAATAAAATAACAACATGCAGCATGTAATACTGAAAACTCGTTGTTTTGTGTATCGATCTTATTTTGTATCATTGATTATCAAATAACAATGATATATCAACTATTTTCAAAGTAAAATACATGTAGTTAAACATATATATATATATATATATATATATATATATATGTTTTTTTATACGCCATGGCAGCAAAATCAAAATATTTTTTAACATGCGATTATTATATCCAAATTGATATACAGATCGAAAGATCATGATCTTGAATAAAATATGACAAAGTAACATGATATTCCTATTTAGCCATTATGTTTTGCATAAGATACTTTTTTTGTTTAAGGATTGTTTCCCCTTACTGGATGGCATAACCTCTCCGAGCAGGGGAATATAACTAAAGGGGAAGGAAAACAATAATTATACCTGGGAAGATCTCATTTGAACCTCTCCGTGTTTAATAATATTTCTGAGAAACTATGTGTCTTGCTATTGGTTGAATTGTATTGACGCAAGTATGACAATAAGTTATAAAATGAATATCTATACATTTGAACTCTTTCTATCAATAAACGGTTAATACACGCATTTATTTACATAGAGGTATTAATCAAAACCTTGTTCTGCCCCAGTTTCTAAGCCTCATAATAAAAAGTAAATATTTTGACATTGACATAATATTGTAGATAAAACGCCTAAGGGTGCCTAAATTTGCACCAAACCCCCATCACAACCACAAAACATGGACGAAAATCTTATAGGTTTTCTTTGAGAAAATATATTTAATAAAATCATAATCTAAAAATTAGTGATTCAACAGTATAAACATTTTACTGTTTCAGATGAAAAAAGTAAAATTTACGTCGACTTTTAAAAATGAACAATCAGAATATGTTACAGGCATTCATTTATTCTAAACAGAATAACAAGCACTGACTATTGTCATATAGTTCTAAAAATGTAAAGAAATTAAACAAAACATCAATTATTTGAGTTTTACTCATATCTGCAATTAAGGTACTCCTCATCACAGAAATTAGGATCGTCAATTCTTGTGTGGATGACTTCAATGATTTCAATAAGCAAAAGGAACGCATAAATAACATTCAAAATGAGCCCAATTAAGCTAGCATTACAAACAATACACTAAATGATAGCTTAGCCTGTGTTAAAATGGAACTTAAAAGAATGAAACTTAAACAAGTAAATCTAGGAAGCTAGAACTCAAATACCACTAAAACGGTGCTCTCAGCTGATAATCAAATAAAAAGACTCAAGATTATTACTAATAACAACACAACGGCTATTTCAAAATGCGAAACTAGAATCAGTAAAGTATCGATTCTGGCAAATAAATTAAAAAAAAAACCCGTTTGAAATCTGAAGCAGCAAGCATCACAAACATTAGTGATATCCTCTCACTGAAATTTGTAGTTTGAAAAAGTAAGACGATTCTGTTCAGTGATCAAGTAACGGACGTAAATTCCGCTGAAGAAGATTGTCAGATCAAAGTTAATTCATCTATGACATCCACTAGTGATTTTACGTAGACGCGTTGTTAATTTCGAGAAAAACTCTCATGCGAGTAAACGTGAATAATAACTTATGCAGCAGTCGCAGTTCAGACAGCTGATAAACATTTATCTATTTCAACACTAGATGATCTGATAAGGCCCGAATCACATCACGCGGCAACGGCAAGTAGATGTTGTACATGACCGAGTACTACTACATGTATCTTATGAGACATTACCTGAAACGGAACAATATGAAGTGAGTAACATGTCGACTATACTAAAGAAAATTGTGGAATCAACAAACTTTCAAGAAATCCTACAAAAAGTATTTCAGTTCATTTTCTGAGATCAGTATGTTACCCCAAAAATCCTCGGAATTAAGAGGTTTCACTCGCAAAAAAAGACGTGTGAGTCGATTTTATATCGGCGGGATCGATAAATATTGTGCTTCGTAAGATACCATGCAATTTTTTCCGAGCGGCATTTTTAAGATACTTCAACAGGCCATCAAAACGTTCTGTCACTGCTCAAATCAGTATTGAAGCAGATGATTGACATCTGACAATTCATTGACACGAATGTATCAATATGAAATCTGGGTTACCATGGCATCAGTTTGACGGTTCACATTCTATAAAACCTTATATAATTGCCGATGGTAAAGAAAACCTTAATTTACTATGTTGGAACTGTAGAGGTGTTTTTTCGTGAACCGTATTTAGCTAAGTGTCTTAGGGTGTAAACTGTAACAGTCTGTGCTTTATTTGAACATTGGCTACGTACTTCTCATGTGTGGATTCGAAAAAACTCTAAAGAACTTCTGGATAGTTTTAAATCTCGGTCTTTCTCTGAAATTAATTCTATCAAAACTTTTGATTTTTCAACCCTGTATACCACCATTCCCCATGTGAAATTGAAAAATAGTCTAAAAGAAATAATCCACAATGCTTTTCAATACAAAAGTGGAAGCATATGCTATAAATTTATTACTTTGGGATAACATACGGCATATTTTGTTAATAGTGAAAAAAAAGGTAAAACATGCTATACAGAGGAACACGTGATCAGTATGCTGGAGTTTCTTATTGACAACATATTTGTTGAATTTGGAGGTAGACTTTTCAACAAATTGTCGGCATTCCTATGCGATCGAACTGTGCGCCTCTCCTTGCCGATCTCTTCTTATTTTCATATGAGTCGGAGTTCCTTCAGACACTTGTCAAAAACAAAAAGATCAAAGAAGCCAGATCATTTAATTTCACATTCAGATATATTGATGATGTTAACAATTAACAATCCAAACTTTTCTGATTGGGTTCCATTAATATATCCTCCAGAAATAGAAATTAAAGAAACAACAGACACGGCTTCCTCTGCCTCATTTTTAGACTTATACCTCGAATTTGACATAAGTGGTCATCTCAGTACCAGAATCTATGACACACGAGACGATTTTAATTTTGAAATTATCAATTTCCCCCACCTTAGTAGCAATATACCAACTTCAACTGCATATGGGATAAACATTTCCCAACTCATTCGGTATTCAATAGCTTGCAGCTGCTACTCAGAACATATAAAACGTCACCAGTGTCTTAGCTGAAAGTTGATGAACCAGGGTTATGCCTGAGAACGTCTCGTTCTTTTTCTAAAAAAAAAGTTCATTGGAAGATACCAAGACCTTGTTGATAAATATTCCGTATCAACTTCACAAATAATACATGATGGTCTTGAAGTATAGATTCTAGGTACTGGCGCTGTTTATCATCTTGATTACGTGTGATAGTGTTCTTTTATTTGTCTTTTAAATTATTTACCTTAAGTTTACTGTTTAGTCCATTTTTGGTAATATCCTTTTAGCGTGGCTTGGTACTTATGCATCCCACCAATGTGTTGTTGTCTTTTATTTTTGCGTATGTGCTTTGTCTATATGCTATTTTGTTTTTCTTTGTTGACATATTTGTTTGTTTTTATAGTGATTAAGATTATAACACAATGTTGACTGTTGTTCCCCTATTTTTGACATTTTTACCTAGTATGTCTGTTTGTTTTGTTCACACATTGTTGTCAATATAATGAATTTTAAGCGACTGTCATACAAGTGAGAGGTTAAGCTAGTTATAAAACCAGGTTAAATCCACCATTTTCTACATAAGGAAAATGGTGGATTACCAAGTCAGGAATATGACAGTTGTTTTCCATTCGTTTGATGTGTTTGAGCTTTTGATTTTGCCATTTTATAAGGGACTTTCCGATTTGAATTTTCCTTGGAGTATTTTTGTTATTTTGCTCCTGCATTGATTGATTAAAATTATATCTCCATTGCAAAAGGGACTGATGAACGTAACCCTGCATTGCTTACCTGAAAAGGATGATTATTTTTTAATAGAAAAAACTATTCCATACTACTGTTTATATGTAATCCGCTAAATCGATGACTAGCACAATAGTTTTATATACCAGGACGTTAAAAATGTAAAAAAAAGATGTTAAATGCATCACTTATATTATTGGGTTTTATTGGAAATTCATTGTCTGAAAAGAGAAAACTAATCTGATTAATCTTTTAAAGGTTTGCAAAGTGTCTCGTATATGACACTTGCCAAACCCTCACTCACCGTCACAATGTCGTTTTCAAAATATACGCGCTGATCGAAAACGCGATAGATCAACGATGACTGCCTGTATATATCATTGTTCTTCAGAGTCATGTAAATTTAAATACCAGCAAATCGATTTATTCAAATCATCAAACTGATTGGTTCACTCGATCGCATATATATTTTGAAAATAACCTGCAAAAGCAATTTAACGATGTTGAAAAGCGTCATGGCACTAAGACTGCTCCATTTTATAATGCTCAGTTACTTACATCTATGTGAGTTGTCCAATTTGAATAAACAGTCTTTCAGCGTTGTTGGGAACACCAATTTTGTAAAAAGCATAACAACATTGCGGTTCGAATACGTGTCTTCAGTTGTAGGCTGTGCGAGTTTGTGCATGACGGAAGGATCTTGCTGCACTGCAAGTCATGATCGAATTTCAGTGATATGTTATTTAGATTCGTGTTGCTATCCAACCAAGGAATCATCGCTGGTGGGGAAATTGATTAGAAAAAGAACAATGAATGGTAAGGTATAATATGAAAGTTGTTAAGTAAGTAAGTAAAATAGTACTAAGTAAATCTTAATAAGAGTAAGCACATATATACATAACAAACAGTAACATGACCTATAATGAGCTATTACAACCGAATTATTGAATTATCAATCGTGTTTTTGTTTTGAAGTACATTTTGTATTTTGTATTTTAAGGTTTATCATAACCTTTCAGCAAATATGGCTGTATTTACACCACAAATTTCACTCTGAGTAGACACACCTATTCACCTGGAAAAGTTTTAGAGCATGGCTAGACCTAGATAGATAAAATTTAAATGCATTTTAATTTTCAGAATATTAAAAACTTTACTGGATTTTGCTATTCATTTTTTTTTCATTCTTGCAGAAGGTGCTAAAATAGACTAAAATTTCTTAGTATTCCTAAACGGAAGATTTTATACACACAGAAGAAGAAGTATACTTAACAACAAAATTATTTTCATTTACCTGTGTATAATATGACGCAGGTTTCTTCAAAAGTGATGATTTTCTAAAGATTGTTTGAAATTTCACAGTGATATCATATTTTAACTTTGTTTAAAACTGTTTATTTACTTTTGACTTTTGATTTTTTAATAACTGTGTATTTGCATTCAGGTGTCACAGGTCAAATTTATTCGTTCATTGTGTGTTAATTTACGTTTTTTGATTGAGTTAAGCCTTCCAATTGATATTTTATAGTGTGTTTTTCTATGTTGTGATGTTATTCTATTGTTTCAGAAAAGGGAGAAGGTTTGGTACCATTAAAACGTTTAATCCCGCTGCAAATGTTTGCACCTGTCCTAAGTCAGGAATCTGATTACAGTAGTTGTCGTCTGTTTATGTAGTTCATACGTGTTTCTCGTTTCTCGTTTTTACATGGATTAGACCGTTGTTTTTTCCGTTTGAATGGTTTTACACTAGTAATTTTTTTTGGGCCCTTTATATGTTGCTGTTCGGTGTGAGCCAATGCTCCGTGTTGAAAAAGGCCGTACCTTGACCTATAATGGTTTACTTTTATAAATTGTAACTTGGATGGAGAGTTGTCTCATTGCCACTCATACCACATCTTCCAATATCTATAAGTTGGGAAAGAGGTTTGAAAAGCTATCCTCGTATAATAAATGATATGAGTCGTATTGATTTAAATAGGCAATAGACATCTGCAAACAATAGGTGATTTAAAATGTGCAACTGAGTGGACCATATCAAATGAAACTCGGATGTTAGTTTATTTTAATATCTTCTGCAGACTGGAAAAAAAGCACATCCATCCAAATCCATGAATGTTTTAATTTTCTGAAACATAAACTACATAAAACTTTTATATATCTAGGTCCAGCCATGCCTTAACACTTTCCTAGATGCATCGGTTTGTCTATACTCAAGAGTAGATTTTTAAGTGTAAACACCGCATATTTTTAATTCCTTTTCATGAACCTTAATTTGTCCAACATATTGGCTGTAATTGATATTCTTTAAAGTAAAAAATGAATATCACATTGGCGTTTACTGTAATTTTAATTTCACACTGTGTTTGATTCTATCGACTAATGATGCGTATTTTTTAAACGAAACGCGCGACTGGCGTACCAGATTATAAACCTTGTATATTGACGAGTTTTCATGAACTATCATTGAAAAGATACTATTCTTTAGAGATTAGGTTGTAAGTTCATGAAGAACCATTCACCCAGAAGTAAATGTTCTGGCATGGGTCACGAATTATTACGCAGCCATGTTTCTACAAATTTTGAGTGGGTAAAATTCAAATTTAACAAATCTTAGGTTGTATATTCCCGAAATATGTTGACCTTTTAAGGCTTGTTATTTTGTATAGACACTTGTTTTTAGAGAGGGTATGTTGCCATCTATATGTCTTTTTGTAATTTTTGTCGTTTGGTTGCTGTCTAATTGACGAATACTTAACCTCTCCTGTTATTCATGTTCAATGGTGTAGGTTACTATATCTAAGCTCTTTTTAGATTTAATCAATTTTAGGCATCCCCGACATTTCTGCTCTTGGCGTTCCTTAAGAAAGATAAATGTTAACGTTTGCGTTGATTGCTGCAGAAAAGTTTTATCTGGATTCAAAGTTGTTAGGACGATTTCATTGCTGAGGGCATTGTCCACTTGTTCGGTGTAACCGCATTTGCTATGATTACATTACATTGTATTTTAAAACTAATGTGTGATTGCCAATGATGCTATACCTCAGAAACCAAAAGACGGGCGTGTATGCAAGCAACCATAGGTCGCCGTATTGCACGCAGAAATTACTAAATTCCATACCGTATTGGAATACACGGGCATGACTAAAGAGATGAAGCTGTTATGACTAGATAACCAACTGCCTGATACAAGCAAAAGTATATATTTTTATGGCTTCGCCGACTTAGGTCGAGACCATATAGTGTTACCCTTATCCGTCATTTCGTCATTCCGCAACGAATAATTATACGGACTATTTTAATGAACGCCTTCACATATTGAGTTGATTTTTAGTATGTGAGTCTACTATGATAAGTTACAGATCGAGTTAAAGTTTTGTTCCGATCCGATGATGTTTACCGAAATTACGGGCTTAGACTTAGAAAATTTCATGAAAATAACAGTTATATGGACTTTTTTCTAAACGCCTTCACATATTGACCTGATTTTTAGTATGTGAGTCTACTATGATGAGTTATATATCGAGTTTACGATTGGTACTGCTCCACTGAGTTTTGCCAAAATTACCGGTTTGGACTGAAAATTTCCGCTCATAAAAATGGCTGCAAGCTATTTTTGCGAGCGGGACCATTTGTGTCGTTCTGACACATCTAATATTACTTACTAATATTAATACATTTATAGATCGAATTGGGCCGAATTGATTTAATAAAAAAAAATCCAAGTTTTAAGACGATATCATCAAAAGTTACAACTTATCTTCATATCAAATGAACCTTCCTCATAACCTCATTAGTTAAAACTAATGAACATGAGGGTCCTGAAGTAATAAGTACAAATTAACCAAGTACATAAAATATTATTTCTACATTTTATCGAATACAATATTTAATATTCATAGATTTCATAACGAGTGAGAATAGGATATCGCTTGATATTGACTCGAGTTATTTAATTACAATATAACAATTAACGAGTTTGTAATTACTAATTAAATTAAATAACGAGAGTTGTTATCAAGCGATATTCAATTCTCACGAGTTGTTAAACCTATTTCTCTTATGGTAAACATTCTTATTATGTTGAATTAAAAATTCCAAAAATCGTTTAACTAGTCTTTTGTACTGGCAGACCAGAATGACGTCATATATCCTGTTTTGGTGTCAAACTTTAACATCAGACATTTTAAAACTTTTTGTACGCTACAGAATGTAATAGAATTTGAAAAATGTGACTGTTTTGTATAGTATTGCAGAAATCCCATATCTCTGTTGCCACTGGCGAAATGTATATCGTCCTAACCTTTGAAATGCAGCAATGACCTAACGAATAGCCAATGGAAAAGTAGCAATGCTGGATAAGCCAATAAAATTAACGAATTTTTTGTTTCACTTTTTCTAATCACACTCCTAGCATCGTATCACGTATCAGTCTGCATTTGGCATGAACAAGTTTAGAAAAATCTTTATACTTTATTCAAAGAAACAATATTATGACACATCTTCAATCTCAGTTTGTAAAGTGTTCCATATTAGAGATCCAGTAAACATAAATCACTTCATTCACAAATATTTTGGCTTTCGAAGATATTCGTAAACAGCAGTTTTGATTGTCAACGAAATGAATATTTTCTTGGAAATAGCAATGAACAATATCATGTAAAAACACGTATAGTCGTTTTTTTCAAAATATAACCAATTCCAACTGTTAAGGATAGAGGCGAAAGATACCCAAATGGATATTCAAACTCATTAATCGAAAATGAACTGACAACGCCATGACAAAATAAGAAAAAAGACCAAAAAAATCAACAACAGTACACAAAACACAACATAGAAAACTAAAGACTGAGCAACTTAAACAATGAAGTAGAACTATGAATATTTTTTGTTAAAAATTAATCGAGTTTATCGACATTTCTATGGGAACCAACTTTGCCCCTTACTTGCCGACTTGTTCTTTTATTCACACGAGACAGACCTCTTACATGAGCTTCTCAGGAAAAGCGAAAAGAAGCTATCATTATCCTCTAACTTAACAAGATAACTTATCCTCTAACTTAACAACATTATCAAGATGCTTGATTTCTTGATTGACAACATATTTGTTACGTTTGGAGGACGTGTTGTTCAACAGACTGTCGGAATTTCAATGGGAACCAATTGTGCCCCTCTTCTTGCCGACTTGTTTCTTTATTATTATGTGGCTGACTTCATACAGGAACTTCTTAGGAAGAGAGATAAGAAGCTAGCAATATCTTTTAACTTTACCTTCCGCTATATAGATGATGTTTTCTCACTAAATAATACAAAATTTGGTGACTATGTTGAACGAATCTATCCTATCGAGCTAGAGATAAAGGATACTACAGATACAGTTAAGTCTGCCTCATATCTTGACTTACATCTAGAAATTGACAATGAGGGTTCGTTAAAAACAAAACTTTACGACAAAAGAGATGATGTCAGCTCCCCAATTGTGAACTTTCCATTTCTATGTAGCAACATTCCAGCAGCGCCTGCATACGGAGTATATATCTCCCAATTGATAAGATATTCCCGGGCTTGTATTTCCTATCATGATTTCCTTGATAGAGGATTGCTGTTCACAAGGAAGCTATTAAACCAAGAGTTCCAAATGGTAAAGTTGAAATCATCCCTTCGTAAATTTTACGGACGCCATCACGAGTTGGTTGACCGTTATGGAATAACCGTTTCAAAGATGATATCGGATATGTTCCTTATGTCGTAACTACAATACCCTTCCTTTTTCACGAATGTGACCTACCGAATTAGACTATTTACCGGATTTGTAATAACATAAGCAACACGACGGGTGCCACATGTGGAGCAGGATCTTCTTTCCATTCCGGATTACCTAGGATCACTCGGCTTTTGAGAGATCCCGATGAAGTAAAATCCGATAAGCGCTTCGGACGCATGAAATTTTTAACGTGTTGTTTTCATATGTATTTTGGGAGCCGTCCATTTATGTGTAGCAATATTTCAGCAGTGCCTGCATATAGAGTTTACATCTTCAAGTTAATACGATACTCCAGAGCTTGCGTTTCTTGATGCCCTTGATAGACGGTAACGTTTTACAAGGAAGCTATTGAACTAAGGTTTCCATGTGGTAAAGTTGAAGTCATCTTTTTGAACGTTTTACAAACGCCATCTTGAGGTGACTGACCGTTAAGGAATATCTTTGTCACAGATGAACTCGGTAATGTTCCATTTGTTGTAACCACAATCCCGTCCTCTTTTCTCGATTGTGATATCACCAAATGACACTTATCGCCGTTTATGTACATTTTGGGAGCAACTTGACAGTTTCCAAATGTGGAACATGATCTACTTACCCTACCGGAGTACCTGAAATCACCCTTATATAGTGTTGTTTAAAAGAAGTTAGTGTTGCTCTTGCTTTTGTTCTCAGTGTTGCACTTTGTGCTTTCTCATTTTTGAATATCTGTTTCTACTGGTAACATATCTATCCTTTGTCATAAAAACGTGTTTCAATTTCAAATTTTCAGATTCGGTCAGGTTTTAGGGTAAGATAATTATACTTGACCGTTGGTTAACGAATTTGGTGTAGTCTTAGTGTTAGATATGAACTAATCATAGATACCAGGATAAGAGACAATTAGAAATCCGCTATTGTGCGCTACCTTATCACTTGATAAAACGTGACTTTTTGCCTTTATGTTAGTTTGTGTTTCGTACCAATATGATGACTTTTGAAACTTATTTCTATAGTTTTATTCTTTCGTGCAGTTTCACCACTGTTCTAGGTTAGAGGAGGATTGAGCGTTCACAGACATATGTACGTGACTGTCCTTATGTCCGAAAGCTGTAGCTCAGCGGTTGTAGTTGTCACTGTCGGTCACATTTATTTTCCTTATTGTTTTGTCAAAGATCAGTCTGTTGGTTTTCACGTTTTAATTGTTTAATATTGTGTCATTTTAGGGCCTTTACAATGACTATACTTTTGCTTTTGCATTGTTAAAGCCATTTTGTGAACTATAATTGAATACATCGATGTCAGTTGGACTCTGATTGATAGTTGTCTCATTGGCAATTGTACCAGTTTTCCTTATTTTTATATATGTGAAGTCATCTGTATACATATCAACTTGTAAGCCATATGAATGATAGCGTAAACAATAACCTTGATACAAAGCATTTTGTTTAATTGCTTTCGAATCAGACATAGACGTATTGACCTTAACTTGTTGTATTCGTTCAAACAGGTATGAGTGAAGTCGATCTAATGTTCAATTCGAAACATTACAATATTCCTGTTACCTCAACAAGTTGTGTTTTTTTAACTAGATCAAAAGCTTTCATCAAATATATAATGAATTACATTGCTATCTCCATTATCTACTTAATAACAATTTATTTATAAGTTTTAGCAAGTACAGTGTTGCACGAATGTTTAGATCTGAAACCTGACTGCGAATAAACATGTATTAAATTGATAAGCAATATGCCTTTCAATGTTTTAAAAAAACTGGGCAAAACTGCTATAGATCTATAATAATCAGGATTAGACATGTCACATTTTTTGGCATATTCAATATTCAAATATTCTTAAAATATTATCTCCTTATTTCTTTATACTAGATTTTTTTCTATTTCAATTTTAAAGGAACTAATTAATCTCATAATGAACTAGTTAATCTCATAATGAACTAGATGGACGATAAAAAAAAAAAACCTTTTTATACAAAATTTGTGTTCTGGAATGTCATTGTAATTCATAGAGACTCAATACCACATATTTCAATGTTATTTTTTCTCCCGTGACAAACACCATTGAATGATAACACTATGTTAATTCTCAAACGATAATTAGACACATTTTACCAATCTAAGATTTTAAAGAAACAGACATATTGCTTTATTAAAATATCACCTCTTTATGAACATATTATACCTTAACACAATGACAGCCACTCTCAATAAAAAGAAGAGACTATGGATAAAATCAAATAACATACAAACTGTTTACGGTTATATATGTCTTTTTTCTTTTCAATTTGATTTCTGATCAGATATTTCAGATAACAAATAACAATTTTTCATGAATAAAAACCTGCATTTATTATATGAACTATTCATTTGAGATGACAAACAATTGGAAAGAACGCTATACTGGACAGAAGTAGGGACTTCATTTAAGAATAGCCTGCTATCTTTGATAAGTTTTGTTTTATGCAAACATGTTATGACATATAATATTGTGTCTACTATGATTAGCTTGGTGGTATGTAACCCTTTATATTACACGCTGTATTTTAACATGATACTGTAGTTAGTATGTTGCAAAACATCTTCATTTACAAAAATGAAATCTCAACAGTATTGCATGAAACCAAACAATGGAAATATGAAATAATCAATTCTTTTTATGAATACAAAAATTATTATTTTCCTTCTTAATATATAATTGTTGATAAATCATACAGTAAACACAACAGTAACATGCACAACTCAATAAAATCGCGGGGACTGTGTTAAAATATTGGTGCAAACATCGAAACAAGCTTCGGTGTAAACGTACTTAACATCAGAAGATTTCCACAATTAAACATTGAACGTTGGTTATATATTTAAATGAAATGACAAGTCCTAAATGGATACATTTCCCACTGTATTTCTTTTACAGTTTGTTCTTATACTGCTCTGTTATACCATTGTTTAAATAATAAATTTGAGACAACAGTAGTTTATCGATGTTATAATCCCTTAAATCGATTCTTAATATACAAATCAAGGTAAAAATAAACTTGAAGGAATCGTTATATGACACAATCGGTACGTTTACAAATCAGACGACTTTTCTGCTATCTAAACAGCTGAGACCGTATAAAATATGTTGCTAAATGTGTTATTCAAAAGGCCCGAAATATCGTTATCTAAATCCATCAATTGGAAACACACATCAAAATACTGATGGATTCAGCCGAGGATTATGCCAGGCAATGGGTAAAATACAAGAAAGAAGACGTAGATACACTTTCCGAATGGATCAAGGCTGTGAGGTCGTTGATACAAAGCAGAATTAAAAAAAAAAATGAATGGGTCTATGAATACCCATGCTACATCTATCTTTACAAACTTAAATATTGCAAAACATCTGTCCTACCTCCACGACAAATATGTTGGTGTTCCCTTAGATAAATCACCAAACAAAATCGTTTTTGTGTGTAAATCACATTTCATAAACTGCTTAATAAATGAATTAGGTATTGACAATTCACTTTGGAACTCAACATATACACCGACGACACATACCAAGGAGAAAATCCTGGATAATCATAGGTCTTTACTGTGTTCTTTCGGAATTTCAACCAAAGATGACGAACTGGATCTTCCTTCACTGTATTGGATACCTAAACTACATAAGTATCCTTACAAACAACGTTATATTGCTGGGTCTTCCAAGTGCTAAACGAAACCTCTTTCTTAATTATCAACATCAATTTTATTACCAATCAAAGACGGGCTTCGAAGTTATTGTGAATCTACCTTTCTAGAGGTGGCGTGAATCAGATGTGGATACTTAAAATTCCAAAGATCTTTTAGAGTATATACAATCTAAGAGTCTTTCATCTTGCAATAGTATTAAAACATTGATTTTTCTACACTTTACACAAATATTCCCCATTCCAAACTAAAAGACAAATTGAAAGAGTTGGTCCCGCTTTGTTTCATGAAAAAAAATGGCCAACGTGGATACACGTATCTTGTCCTAAGGAGGTATAAATCGTACTTTGTTACAAATCACTCTGATTCCAACAAAAAATTCTCTGAAACTGACATTATCAAAATGCTTGATTTCTTGATTGACAACATATTTGTTATGTTGGGAAGACATGTTTTTCAGCAAACAATCGGCAATCCAATGGAAGCTAACTGTGCTCCTCTTCTTGCCGACTTGTTCCTTTATTCATATGAGGCTGATTTCAAACAGAAACTTCTTAGGAGAAAAGAAAATAATTTGCAGTATCCTTAAACTTTACTTTCCGCTATATAGATGATGTTCTCTCACTAAATAGTTCAAAATTTGGTGACTATGTTGAACGAATCTATCCCATCGAACTTGAGATAAAGGATACAACAAATACAGATCTTGACTCACATCTAGAAATTGACAATGAGGGTCGGTTGAAAACAAAACTTTACGACAAAAGAGATGATTTCAGCTTCCCAATTGTGAACTTTCCATTTCTATGTAGCCACATTCAAGCAGCGCCTGCATACGGAGTATATATCTCCAAGTTGATACGATATTCCAGCCCTGGTATTTCCTATCATGATTTCCTTGATAGAGGGTTGCTCCTCACAAGGAAGATACAAAATCAAGAGTTCCAAATGATGAAGTTGAAATCATCCTTTCTTCAATTTTACGGACGCCATCACGAGATGGTTGACCGTTATGAAATATCTGTTTCACAGAGGACGACGGATATGTTCAAATTGTTGTAACTACAATCCCGTCCCCTTTTCCCGAATGTGACCTACCGAATTAGACGTATAACCGGGTGTTTGTTATTACATGAGCTACACGACGGGTTGCACATGTGGAGCATGATCTGCTTACCCTTCCGGAGCACCTGAGATCACCTCAGTTTTTGGTTGGGCTCGTGTAACTCAGTCTTTGGTTTTCTTTGTTGTGTTTTGTGTACTGTTGTTTGTCTGTTGATCTTTTTCTGTTTTAGCAATGGCGTTGTCAGTTTATTTTCGACTCATGTATATGAATGTCCCTTTGGTATCTTTCGCCTCCCCTTTGCTAGTAAGTTGAGACACTCACATTTCGTACTGGTCAACAAATTTGTATTTGTCTTTTCACAAAAACCAACAAACTAAATGACGAAGACTTAAAGTACCCATCTAAAAGCACTCGCAGTTACTGAAAGCATGTTTAAAGCCAATTTGAACTTAGAGTATTGGAAGCAATAACATTACCAATATAGCGATAAGTGTTTACTTTTTTATATCTGCAATAACAAAGTCTATTTAAATATTTGGAATAAATAATTGGGCTTTGATTCATTGTTTATCTTTTTTTTTACTTCACAAGTATCAGATTCAATTTTACCAAAAGACTGCAGTGAATTACCAGTTGGAAGTGTCAATGGAGTATATAAAATCTATCCTGGCTATGGATTAGAAGTGAACGTATATTGCGAGATGGAATCTGACTGTCATGGATGGACGGTAGGTTTGAAGCTTGATTTTCTTAATTGTTTTATTTAGACTTTTAAGAAATGCCTTTTATTATCAAACAAAGTACTTGACGTGGTTCTTTCGGTTCTGTTGATTGGCAGACTGAATCATTGAAATTTTTTTTTCTCGTAAAAATCAAAAACCGCAAGAATTACTGCTGTCACCTTTGGTCCAATTGGCAGATTTGTTTTTTTTAAATTAGCCGACAACGATGGATGACAGATGCCAAGTGATGACAATAAATCTGGACTTTTAAGTCAAGTGAACCAAACAACTAGATTGACCCCAAAATAAGTTCATGTGCCCGATCATAATTTAGAATTTTGTTGATGATTATCCTCTGTCATTCATGAACGGTGTTTGTCATTTTGGAAAATTAATTGCAGATCGTAAATAATCTCTGTTGTGTTTCATAACTACTTTTCTCGACTCTGATGGATTGAGAGCTTTACTATGTTTACATATTGTATATAACAAAAACTGAAAAATAACAAAAGATAGTGTAAACAAAGAATATCAAATACATATTCAAGCCAATGTTACTCATAGTTCGAGCTTAACTTGTTTGTCGTTCAATTTTGTTTTAAATATTACTTTATTTGTTATTCATTCATGAGTCAACATTGGTCCATCTAAAATTTGTTTAAAAGCTATTCAATGAATACGTTTAGCTGTGTTAGAATAACATTCGGACTAAAGATGAACACATATGTTTTAACAGTGAGATAGAATAGATTTAAAAAACAAAAGCACTGTAACGTAACATTTTCTACAATAACAAAATATTTCGAAATCAATTCCATCTTTTGATTAGCAGAACAGTTTGTACAATAAAACCGGAGGCTGTTATCAAGACTGTACAAAAGAACAAACAAAGGACTGGTACTTGTTTTGTAGAAAAAAACAATATCAAAAATTTAATTGACTGATTTGACGCAGTTTGCATAATTTTTTCGCATTGTGATATGTAATACCTTGTAAGTTTCATAACATTTTATTTCAAATCTAGAACAAAGAATGACTTTTACCACAAAACTTATTTATAATCATTCAATGAAAATTAAGTGTAACTCAATATACATCATCTAAGCACCTAAACTAAAAGAAAAAATTGAAGTACATTTTCTTAAAAAATTCATATCATACTGCTTACAATCTTTTAAAAATTTGTCATCAAAAACATTTGAATATTCGGTAAAGGCAGAAACCTTGATATATATGACGAGATGACAAGATTGTATATGTTACAGGTATATTCTAAGTTAGGCATATAATTGAAGAATGTATGAACTTTAAGGCAATTTATAAAATGCCTAACCTTGACAAGTTTTATATAAAATGATTTGCAATACTAAGTTATTTTTTAAAATGCTTGATATTTTTTATGCAATATTCAACAAATTACCTTTTGAGGTTCAGGAATTTGAGTTTGAAATAAAAAATGTAACGATTAAGTAAAACTAAGTTGATTTTTCCAATACCAGCAGGGAAAGTTTATATGTCTATATATATAATTAGTAGTCACGGAACTATGTTAATCTTTTCATGAGGGCAGAATGCCAAATTGTTCTTACAATAGATTTGCCTACCTAGCTTGGGTCTTACTGTTGAATAGGCGAAGTATATATTCATATACCCCAGTCAGCCCTTGGGATAAAAAATATTTTGAGATACATTTTCATGTATTGACAGAACACTATCCAAGACTGTGTTTTGTTGTTATGCCAAAAAATTGCGTATCTTCATCTTCACTGCCTCATGATATTATTGCGTCTTTACAATCAGGTAAAGTTCGATCTTTAGTGCTACTTACACTCTCTGTTAGTCAAAAGATGTAAGTTAACCTAATCATGCTAAAGTTAATTTGGATCTTTTGGGAACACAGTAAATAGAAGAAGATATTCATGTGTGTGCGGTTTGAGAAAAGCCCATGTTTTCTAACGCTAAAGTGTTTTATCAGAAAAGGTTTTGACAGAGCTGAATGTGTGATGATAAGGGTTTCAGCAAATGTAGCTGTAGTGCTAATGGAAAGACCAGATTTTACACCAAACGATGATTTGCAAAAAAAAAAAAAAAAACAAACGGGACATATTTGTAAAAGTTTCTGCCATCCAAATGTTACATGAAATAATAAAAATTGTCAGTGTTTGTGGGAATTGCAAATAATTAAGTAAAATTAGTTTTTAATTGTTAAAACTCTAAAAAACCTGTAGTTGAATTGAGTCATGATCAATGAATAAACTGCTCTGTTGTTCATAACACTTTCAGTAGCTCAGTTTTATGAACATTTCATTCTAAGTAATTGTACAGACATTTTATAAAATTGCCTGTAAAAGAGAGGCGAAAGATACCTAACAGTGTATATAAAGTGCGAATCTAGTTAGTTCATTTTCACTGTTGTATGCGAGTATGTCTATTGTAGAATAAGGATGATGGAAAAACTGCGTTTGTTTACTCTTTGAAAATACAAAATAATAGATTTGAATGTATTTTTTAACAGAATTTCATTAGAATATAACTTTTTAATGTATAATAACAGGTTTAAAGTCCAAAAAAGTGTTATTTAAGCAGCAGAATCCATAATATTGATAACTGAATGCGATTCATTTTAACTATAGATGCGATGAATTATCACTGTAAGTGCAATCATTTCTGATGTGGAATTTTTGGAAGTGCGATGAAATTTCATTGTCGTTTTATATGTATTCGACATACAACAACTGAAAATAGTTTTGAAATGACTTTAATATTGATGATATTTACAATTTGAAATGCAGGCTAGTCGTAGATGCTTACTTGAATATACACGTGGATAACCACGTTCATATCATGAATATTCGAATATTGTTGGTGAGTTTGCTATTAGCTTGTCATAGAACCGAAAATTTACTGGAGCAGAACATAAAACGTTTTTCTACGACGAACTTTCTTTGAAAAGTTTTATAACTCGCTTAAAAAAGCTTTGAACATTTGTCACTTCGTGTCATACATATTTCTACCGTATTGATAGGCTTTTGCACAACGAACAGTACAAGACTGTACAACGAACGGTACTAAAGAAAGAAAACAACTACAAAGAGAATGAATCGTACAGTGTAAAAATTCTGAGGTCAGTTTTTCAAGTAAATGTCTTCAAATAAAATTAAAACAACGGGTTTCTCATTCGTATTATGTATTTTAACAACAACAAAGCACAAAATACACGGTCGCATTTAGTGAAAGAGTCAACCAACTATGATCTATTTGTAGTTTAATCAAGTTTGAGTTACACATAGTGTTTGTTTCGCGATGTTTACAAGTAATTCACAGACCTGTCTATTTAAAATAGTCACATGGTTTTCATGTAATATAAATGATATACAATGCTGCCATGAGCAGTAAACTTTGTTTTCATAAACATTGAATACTTAACTGAACAGTTAGTCAATTAGTCTTTGGTGTAAATATAAGAACGGTATATCTACCAACATTGCTTCGCGATGTAGCGATTAACGTCCGGATTTAACTGTACGGCGGTTATACCCCGTGGTATAGAACCATTTAAACATGCAACAATAAACTGTTTTCAATATTTCTTTGTATACTCACAATTGCGTGTTGGCTTATTTGTAACACCGACTTATAAGATATTCAAGCATATTTAAGGTGACTCGACTGTTGCTTGAACTTTCTTTACTGTAAAAGATTTATACACAATGGCATGATAAATATTAATTATCCGGTCATCCAAGCGTCAATTGTTTGTGCAAGATGAAAAATAAAGGCAACAGTAGTATACCGCTGTTCGAAATTCATAAAATCGATTGAGAAAAAACAAATCCGGGTTACAAACTAAAACTGAGGGAAACACATTAAATATAAGAGGAGAACTACGACACAACAGAAACACAACATTAACATGTAACACACACAGAAACGAACTATAATATAACAATGGCCATTTTCCTGACTTGGTACAGGACATTTTAAGAAAAAATAGTAGGTTGAACCTGGTTGTGTGGCTAGCCAAACCTCCCGCTTTTATGGCAATGTTAAATATAACATTAAAATGACAACATTACATGACAGGTCTACAATACAAATAAATGGGAAAACGTTTCCACTAATCGTGAAATGAAGATCGTTTTGTGAATGCTCTTTGTTATCTCAAATGCATCCATTAGAGCTATTTTCCTAACGCTTGTAGTTTAAAGGTTTGGTTGGCTTGCTTGCTTTGTTTGTATAAACGTTTGCTCAATCTTAATTACAATGCTAAGGCAACATTTACACAATCAAGGCCAACCACACCTTTTAACTACAAGCATTAGGAAATTAGCTCTAATAACGTTTAATGTGTTAGTATGCGATGTAGATATAGACCGAAACAGAAACTTTGCTTTTCCGGTGACGTGGATTGGCTTAACTGTCCAAGATATATGTATTTAATGATGACGTGTCATAGTAAAGAATAAATTTTATCCTACATATAGATCAGGACAAATTATTTGAGAAAATAGAATTGACTATATTAGCAATAAGTACCATATTTAAGGAATTTATTGATATATTATCTCAGACTTTCACTCACTAAGAATGCATATAAAATCAATCCTTCTGACTTCATAAATTTTGTTAGAGAGTCGGCTGAATTAAAACTTTATATAATGAAAATTAATTAATTTCCTTCTGTGAAAATGCATCGCATATACAATAGAAATGAATCGCCCTACAATGAAAATGAAAGTCTAGTATCATTATTCGACAGTAAACATGAATCGCATAACGAAAACAGCATAGTGGAATTTGATTCAATATCAACAAGCTGAATAATAAAACCTATTTTAAGTTAAACAACATTAATAATTATGTTAAAAGGTACATTTTTCTGCAAATGAAACTTAACTGCTACTTTTAAATCTCTTGCACGCTCTGTTCGTGAACTATTCTTAATATTTATCTATTTGTGTATCAATTTTGCACCTGGATGGCTGTAGGCGCGATAAAAACCCGTCCGCATCTCATACCTATATCATGAATTTATAAAAACAGTACACATTATATATTATTTCTTATTTAATTCAAAAATCTTGAATTTGTCGTCTGTTTATTTATCATTCTACATCAGAAATTCATCACGGATACAGTGAAAATGACATTTTAGGATTCGCACATTACATACGCTGCCTAAGGGACATTCAAACTTATCAGTTCAAAATAAACAGACAGCGCCTTGGCAAAAAAAATAAAAGGACCAACACACAAACAACAGTATACAAAACAAAACATAGAAAACTAAGATTGAGCAACACGTAAAAACATGAAAAAGTAAAATAACAAAAATACCAAACTCCAAGGAAAATTCAAAACAGGAAGTCCCTTATCAAATGACAAATAAAAAGCTCAAACACATCAAACGAAAGGAAAACAACTGTCATATTCCTGACTTGGTACGAAACATAGACATAGATCGTTATTTATATTTTGAAGGTCCTTTCACATTTCATATATATCCTAGAAAATGTAGATAAGGTGGAAAGAAGACGATAGTTCAAGTACCCAGGAAGAAAACAATTATATCACTTACATAAGTCATCATATTAATTTGTTTGGAAGAATTAATAAATGATATAATGCCACAAAATGGACGACGAAAGTACACTTCAATGAAACTCATTTTTAAATTGTCTATATGAAATTAATTTGTATCAAAAAAGTTATTACAAACCTCAGAATAAATTGAAATACTTAGCTAATTTTCTATAAGGTGGCACTACCAATGATATCAAAAGGACTTATATACGAAATATGACAATAGGTGATGACATACATGTTCTGCATGATTGATTAATACACAATCTACAAAATTTAATGCAAATAGTACGAAAAAATTAAAAACATATATTCAAAGGCATTATAACAATGAACGTCTGAATATAACTGTAGAACTTACTTTAGTGTGGGTTTTTTCCTATATAATTAGAAAAATGAGTCAAAAGAATTATATAAAGGTCTAAAACTTAATTACTTTCTTATTACGCAAAGAAAAATTTAAAAAAAATATTTTGATAAATAAAAATGTAATTTTTTAGCTGCGTCAATCATTTAAAGTTACTGTTTTATTTTCATTTATTTAATAAAAGAAGATATATCAATGGTTTGACAAGAATGCCATAAAACATCAATACAAATTAATTAAAGTTATTTCATCGGAAGTTTTGCACAGCAATATTCGAGTTTCATTTATGAATTATTCAGATGCTTTATCTCGCAAACAATGGTAGACGGGATAAATAGTCAGTCGATGTATGTCAGTGAGAGATTTATACTATACAAAAAAATCTCATTCATTTGGTACATAACTGTTCTTTCGCAACGAATTTAGCGATTTCTTCCATTTTATTGGTTAATAATTTGATGAAGTTAAAACGAATTTGACCCCGGCCTGCTACAATCTATATGTGCCTGCTACAAGTCAACAGCCTGAAATTCATTGGCTATTGTTGTTGCTGTTTTTAATATTTGGTTTTCGTTTATTGATTGTCTTAAATCAGCCCGTTGGTTTTTTCGTTTTAACTGTTACACATTTTGTCATGTCCGGACTTTTATAGCTGACTCTACTGTATGTGTTTTGCTCATTGTTGAAGGCCGTACGGTGACCAATAGTTGCTTAAATCATCCTTATTTGGACTCTCATTTGCAATCATATCATATCACATTATTTCTAAGCAATTCTGTTGATGGAATCGTATAAAATTATGGTAGTAGGCTATGAGTACACGAACAGTAAAGTGTACAGTAAATATTCGATTTGCATAACTTCAGATAGCTGTGGTTCATAAACAATTTTAATATTATCCAAAATGATTTTTCATACTTTTTCAAACTTCTTTTTCATTGAACAAAAATGACTTTATCGCTATGCACTTCTCTTTGTCTTTTTCTCATGTTAAGGTAACACTGAAATAACTGATAACTAAAAGATCTCATTGACACTGCATTATTTATTTTGAAATATATCACGACAACAAGTTAAACTTCAATATCAATTATTGAAATTTCATTTAAAAAAATTGTACTTTTTTCTTTTAATTATAATTTGTACAAAACTGCGATAACTGGCGCATCCGCAGTACTGGATTAAACTAATTCCACCATACATTGCTAATAAAATCATATCATAAAGGTAAACAACCAAAGCATCGTCGGTGCTGTAAAGCAGTCAATCTGGCTTGAACCCCCATGCATGCATACTGTCATTTCTTTACAAATAGTTTATTCAAAGCAGTTGTTGGAAGGTCTCTAGTTTAAAAGAATTGAAAGGGCTATACATGCGACTTGAATACAATTTCTCTCAATTTTGTAGATATTATTATAACAGATTTTATTGTATGTTTTTTTATGAACCTTTCGTTGAACCACTGGCTGAGGTTTTGAAAAAAGACCAGTTATTTCGAGATATGAAATTTTTACATTTTCGCACGCTTTTAAGACTCATTGCGATTTAGAGACCTTTCTATTGCAGAAGACTGTATGGTGACATATGAATATACTTTAGTTAAATATGTCGTTTGGTTGACGTCTAATTGGCAATTATTCTATTTCTCCTTTTATTCATGTAACCAGAAAAATTGTTTGATTTGAATCTTTTTTTTAATCTCATTTCATGTAAAATTTGCAATGCTGCTTATTCCTTTAAAATATGTCAATAAACAGTTTACTCCAGCTGATTTATGATCTAAATATTTTATAATTTACTGCTTTCTACCTTATTATTCAGATATCCTCATAAGTAAACAACTTATTTTTGCATCTTTTAAATTTATGATGTTGATGAACTTAATAGACATTCACTCTCTATCCCGTAAAATAAGAGAAACAAACCATTGATGCCATGAATGAATGTACGATGCAGTAATGGAAAAGTATTTTACCGATAATCAAATCTCATAAATCGATTAAGAAGAAAAAAAAGGTAATACAAAAACTTAGGGAATTCCATGAACTCCAAAAGGAGCGAGACCGGTGTGAGGACAGGGTACACATCTCCACACTGAGTTAAAATGTCACAATCGGGAATATAATACATTCGGTAAAATTACATATTAGACTCCTATTCTGGTATCTAAATATCTAAGACTGCAAAAGCATGTCGATAGTGAATTGATTCACAGACATGGCGTATCATATCGTATCGCTCAACTATTTCGTGATGGTGATTGTTAATCTTATGTAGTGTCGATTTCAATCGTTCTTCCTCTTAAATCTGTTGTGGCAGTTTTTTATGTGAGGAGAACAACTCAATTGAGATGCTTAAACGCCTTGCAATGGGGCAGAAGGTATGTTTCTGTTGAGAAACTGGAAGTTAGTGATTTGAAATTTGAAATCATCAAGTTTGTCATAGATTCTTATTTGAAGTATGAACGTTTTAAATATTCTTCTTTTATTCTCACCCTCGTTTAATTTTTTTTTATGTAAACTAACATTAATTTGAAATAGAGAATAGGTTTGAGCGTTTGCTGCAAAATCGCATTTTAATTACCAAGCAACATAATGTAAAGAATCCACCGTAAACTACTGAGGCAGAACTCCGCCAAATAACGTGGGTGATATCAAATGCTCTAGAATGGTAATAAAAAACTGCTTTGATATAGGACACAAATTTTGCTTGATGTACAACTACCTGACAGTTAAAAATAATATAGAAACTGGCCTAAAAAAACAAAAAAGACACTAATAAACAACTACTATTAATACCAATATTGATATGTGTGCTAGGTTGTTCAACGACGACTTGATGGAAGCACAGACTTTAATGTGGAATGGGTAAATTACAAGGCAGGATTTGGTGAACTCAACAGGGAATACTGGATAGGTGAGTTTGAACAAGGAATTGTATATTTAAAAATAATGAAAACGCGGAGCGATAATCCATGTCTGTTTCGGACGGAAGTATGATATATGATATAAACGATCATAACGAAGGTCCATTTCCTGATATATTTATCGGTCATCTAAATTCACTCGGTCAACTTGCTTGAGAAGATATAAAGGAGGATAAAAACCAAAACAAGTATAAACTACTCTCCCATGTAAAAGGTAAGGACTTGGGTATCATTTTAATGCTTTTTCGACCTATGTTTGCCATAAATTTGTAATAAAAAGTCTTATTAAAATAGACCTCTGTTGTCAAATTTGCGAGAGTTTCATCCGGATTACAAAAAAAAAAAACATATGGTGTTTTGAATTTTTTCTAAAGGATCGATAACCATGAAAGACAAAAAAAATAGTTGATAAGATTATGAGGCTGAAACCTTACAACTTGGACTCTTTTTTATGCTTCTGTTTAACGTTCTGAATTTTCTACGATTTTCCAAAATTTCAATTTGGAAATTCATAATCTGTCAAAACGTGTCTAAAAAATTTTAGTTGTGCGTAAACATATACACCCACACACTATATTCTGGTAAAGGTTAAATAACTAATTGAACTAGACATGTCAATATAATACAATTCAAAAGCTTATTTTTTTTTGTAACATGGTGTTGATTTTATGATAATGGTGATAAACACGAATTCTCTATGATTTTTCAAAATCCCATATTTATAGATAACATTGACGCCATTTTGTTCAGTGAAGATCCATACCGACGAAAAAATTCCAAAGATCTTACAATCTAAGATTCTTTCATCTTGCAATAGTATTAAGACATTTGACTTTTTCTACGCTTTACACAAGTATTCTCCATTCCAAACTAAAAGACAAATCGAAAATGTTGGTCCTGCTTTTTTTCATAAAAAAGAATGGCCAACGTAGAAACAAGTATCCTGTCTTAGTTAGGGTTAAATAGTACTTTGTAAAAAATCACTCTGATTCGAACAATATTCTGTGAAACTGACATTATCAAGATATTTGAATTCTTGATTGACAACATATTTGTTACGTTTGGAGGACGTGTTTTTCTACAAACAATCGGCATTCCCATGGGAACCAACTGTGCTCCTCTTGTCGATGTATTCCTTTGTTCCTACAGGAACTTCCTAGGAAGAAAGAGAATAAGGTAGCATTACCATTTAACTTCATTTTTTGCTATATAGATGATGTTCTCTCACTAAAGAATTTAACATTTGGTGACTATGTTAAACACAACTATCCCTTCGAACTTTAGATGAAGGATACAACACAACAGATACAGTTAAGTCTGCTTCATATCTTGACTGACAACTAGAAATTGAGGGTCGGTTAAAAAATTTACGGCAAAAGAGATGATTTCAGCTTCTCAATTGTGAACTTCCCATTTCTATGTAGCAACATATCAGCAGCGCCTGCATACGGAGTACATATCTCCCAGTTGATACGATATTCCAGGGCTTGTATTTCCTATCATGATTTCCCTGATAGAGGGTTGCTGTTCACAAGGAAGCTATTAAACCAAGAGTTCCAAGTGATGAAGTTGAAATCATCCCTTCGTAAATTTTACGGACGCCATCACGAGTTGGTTAACCGTTACGGAATATCTGTTTTACAGAGGACGACGGATATGTTCCAATTGTCGTAACCACAATCCCGTCCCCTTTTCCCCAAATGTGACCTACCGAATTAGACTTGTCGATATGAGCAACTGACGGGTGCCACGTGTAGAGCAGGATCTGCTTATCCTTTCAGAGCACCTGAGATCACCCCTAGTTTTTTTTTATGTTTTTTTTGTTGGGGGGGGGGGGGGGGGTTCATGTTGCTCAGTCTTTAGTTTTCAGTGGGTTTTTTTTGTGTCCTGTTCTTTGTTTGTCTTTTTCTTTTTTAACCATGGCGTTGTCAGTTTATTTTCGACTTATGAGTTTGAATGTCCCTTTTGTATCTTTCGCCTCTCTTTTATACAGAAAGATATTTATAGAACCAACAAATTTATATTTTACAATGTACATCATTTGATATTTTCCTATTTCTAACACCTTTTTTTCCTTTTTTTTATTTTCATATTTAAACACAGAGGGAACAAGACGACATGGGTTTATTAGATTGACAATGACAGTCAGTGGACTCCAACAGTTGACAGTGCTTCATTTGATGTTAGCTGAGGCGAAAGCTGGACGATGTCAATGGGACGAACAATTTCAGCTTTGATTATCAAACTT